>NC_133024.1:29145000-30345000 GCF_048771995.1 Taeniopygia guttata
ATGCCAAGATAAAATCTATAGCTAATGATTACCCCAACAAGTTTATTTTAAGTGCAGTGAAAGGAATGGAGTTGAAAATAAGACAATAGGTCTTTAAAAAGTTACTATGCAGCACATTGCAAGGTGATACAGAAACTGCTAAAGTAGATCTCAAAATGAGCAAAATGCTTTGGCTGGATTTTCCCTAGAGAGAGATACTTCACAAAGCAGGTGTAAAAAAACCACAGGAGTTTTGCATAACAAATGAACTGTGCCTCTTAATTAAGAGACTCCCTCATCATTCTTGGCAAGTCAAGCAAAAGCATGCTTATATCAAAATCAGCTGGCTGTTTAAAGTGAATTTAGGATTTGTGCCATGTATTGGCCTGACAGCTCTGCAGACTGAAATCATTCAATAATAAACAAGGAAGCAACTGTGCAGACTTTCCTACCTTCCTCCTGCAAAAGTGTTTTGTTTCTACCCTCTCAGAGCTGTCCCAGGGTGCTTCCATTCATTCTCCAAGCCTGTTTCTTGCAAGGTTTTTTGATGACTGCTCAAAGTCTAGTCCTGGCACCACAAGGATTCCTGCTGCACTTGAGTACATGACTTAAGGAGGGAGTAGGGAGTGCTAAATTAGCTGCTGAGATATTCATGTTTTTGTAAATAAAGCAATATGCAATTTCGGAGGACATGAAAATGGATTTTTATCCTTCTTTACCCTGAGATTGATTACTGCTTAAAACTTAAATAAGAATCAAGAGTTAAATTTAAATTTAGTCCCTACTTCTGTGCAGACTCTCAACTCCACTGTGCCTGTTCCTCAGATTTATGAGGAATATGCACTTGGAAATTTATTAGCCTTTTCCCATCTTCCCAAAGAAAGCTTAAAGCAGTTCTTAAAGAGGTTCAACCAATTTTAACATGTTTTTTTCTAACAGTGCTGCTGATCTACAGCTACAACTGGTCAAATTTGCTTCATGTAAAAATTGCAACATCAGCATGAACAGGCTCAAATAAATAAATTTGAGAACACTTTAGTGAGATCTGTAAAGAAGACTGTTTCATCTCATTTTGCAGAGTAGAATAAATTAAATCCAGAAAAATCAAACAACTCATTTTGAGTATGTCTGGAAGAAGGAAAGCTTGATTCATATGATCTTATTATTCATTCTGTGATGTTTATCAACTTTATTTTATAAAGATGATTTCTTTCTAGATTTTTATAATATAGTCCTTTCACTAGACAATTGCCTTAGTAAATTTGCTAAATCAATTGTGCATTAAAACATGACTAATGAAGCACGCAAATCAGATTCTTACTTTTGTCATTTTTATTGTCTCTAGAAATGGTGACTTTCCTATTTGGTACATGAAAAGCTTTCTCATTCATTGTGTAGGTTAAGCAGGCTTTTGTAAAGAAATGGAGTTCAATTCAAAAGGATTTTAATTTATTTTTTTCTTTAGTAAGGCTGCAGTAAAGATGTTGGCTATACAAAAATAAAGTAGCTTATCAAATTTCCTGCACTGAAACAGAATCCTTCTAGTGAGAAAGCTAACTATTAGCGACAGTTACAGAATAGAAATACATTGTTTTGGATCACCATGCCTGATTCAACAGAAGGAAAACTAGTTTTGGGGATGTTTTGTTGTTGTTGTTTTGGAATATCTGTCAGTTTTTCCATTTTGGATAACTCAAATATCAAGCAGTCACAGATAAATCAACCCAAATGAAGCGACTGTTCTTTCTGTATCCAGAAGATACAGAATTAGTTGCTAAAGGCAAGTCATGGATTGATGGGAAAAGGAGAAACCTGAACTGAAAACAGTGAGACATATGAATAGTGCATTGTCATTTAAACATTCTACACAAAATCTGATCATCACTGGCTTTGATGGATTTTTATGAGGTTATGAGAAAATTAATCTCATTTTAAAATTTTCATAAGCAGAACATAACACTCATGAAGAAAGATTTCATTTCAGAGTTTATTTTTAGGGACATATTCAAACAGTAAATCTGGAAAAAATATCACAGGTTCATAGAATGGTTTGCATTAGAAGGGACTTCAAAGACCATCTAATTCCAACCCCACTGCCATTGGTGAATTTTTAGGATCAATGCTTCATTTGCCTGGTTGCAGCTGAAAAGAAAATGTATTTTCTCATGACATTGAAAGCAAAACATTATTTGGATTATATAATCTCAACTTTTTTCCCCCCTGACAGAATCTTAATATTTAGCTTCTGACTTCCACTTTTGTGAAATTGTTTTCCTTTAACAACTGAAAGAGTTACATATTCAGGGATGCGCACATCATCAAAAGCAAAATTTCCTTTTGTGAAAAAGACAGCCCTTCCCAATATATTTTCCCAAGAACAGTGATTTTTAATTGATTAATTTGTTTTCACAAACAAAATAGATTTCTCTGATTCGCATTAATTAATGCTTGCATGTTTGGAGTCACAAACAGCACCTAATAACTGTCCAGGTAAAAAACTGCTTAGATTTATATCTGATAGCATATCCTGGGAGCAGACTTATTAAAACAAATTGAATATGCACCGAACTTGGCGTCACATGAGCTGAGAAACTCCAGTCACTGGGGAGTCTAAGGTCTACAACAGAACAAACTGCTGACTATTGTTTTGCAGTTCAAGAGATTGCTGCCTGTGTCTCTCCCTCTTGGCCACTGTGCTCCTTGTGTCTGTTCTGGGAGGAAGGGAGATGCCAGGGAACACGAGCCTTCCTACGAACCACTGCAGCGGAAAATCTCATCACTTAGTACATTCTGCCAGGAAAAGTGTTTTGGTCTAAAATATCATGCCATGAACTGGAGAGTTTGAAAAACAGACGTTGTTTTCTTCTTCTTCTGTGGTTGAGTGGAAAGTTTCTAGCAGCAAGGGCAAAAGGCAGCTGGCTCACTCCGTAAGCTCCTTCAGAAAGGGAACAGCAGAACTTGCTTATGTAGACCCAGGTTATTAACTAGGTTGTAACCAGGTGTCACTCTGCACTTGCAGTAACTTGAAAAAGGAAAGTATTGCATTTTGGTTGTCCAGCTTCTCCTTTTCTTTAGCTGATGATTTTTATGGCACATAGGTTAAATTTATTGTTTATTTATTTGCTGGATGTTTAGTACTGCAGATCGCACTTCTGTTCTTTAAAGAGAACTCACAGTGCTTTTGAAAGCAAAGATACATATATTTGCATTAGGAACAAGCAGAGTGCTTGGAAAATTTTCTGAGATTCACTTGAGTATGTCAAAGTGGGTGTGTGTCTAATTTCATTTGCTCATTTGCTGTGCTAAGAAATTGCTGTTCCTTTGGGGTCATTTGCTTTCTTTTATGGAACAATCTGATGGAGACTCATACTCTCAAAAAGCATAGTAATTTGCACGTGGAAAAGAGAGTTTGTGTTCAATCATTATCCTTGTAAGTCATCCCGCTGACAGTGATACACAAATCATGTTTGTATTCACAATCCTCGCAGAGACCACAGTACCACGATACTATTGAGAAACAAAAATGCTCTGTCTGAGATATTATTTAGCATATTGGCTTAGTTTAAGACCTAACTCAGCTTTTTTGGGTAAATCTGCTTTTTCTTTCAGAACCAAGAATTCAAATTTCATCCTGTAGTCAAATATGCAAATTTACAATAATGCTGAAGTTATATTGGAGTTTATTTGGGTTTAAAATAGCCCAAGGCGCTAATGATTCTGACACAGAGCTTTGAAGGGTCTTAGGAATTGAGAATCTGATAGTCTTCTTCGTGCTTTTTATTTGTGTCAAAAGTATCACAGTCCCATTCTTTTCTGTGACATACTCAGAAAGAATATGCTGTGGAAAAGCAATTTTCCAATAGCCATTTCTAGAGCAGAACTGTATATTAATTTCCTTAAAATTCATGTTTTCTCACTCACCTGCAGTGATGATTTCTGACAAGAAAAAAGGGAGCAGACTGGAAATTGTCCCATACTACAGCTTTTCCTGTGTTTAAAGTGAGATACTCTTTAGAGTACTCTGCAAAACAGGTATCCAAACTGTGTGAAGGAAAAGCTCTCCTTAGCACCTAACAGAGACTGGAAGTATTGGCTCGACTTCCCCTGCTGAAATCATAAAGTTAGAATTACAAGTTACAAATTTCAAAGACTGGGAAGATCAGCCACTGGTATGTCACCTCATTCCCATGAAAGCATAGACACTGAGAGAAATTTAATGCATATCTTCCCAGCTCACTGGATGAGCACCAGTTGCCAAAGCTTAATCTTTAGCAGTGGCTCATAGAACCCTTAAGGCTCTAGAATTTTTCTCGGCAATGTCTGTGATTTCCTTTTGAGGTAGATTCCTCTGCACTGTTCTTATTTAAGAAGCAAATCTCCATTCAAATAGAGATTAAAATACAAAAAGGAAGTGCTGTAGTAGTGTGGGAAGGAAACTTAAGAGACTGTGAAAGGAAAGATGGTAAGGACCACTAAGGGAGTCTCAGTGACTTTCCTTTAATTATTGTGATTATATTCTTTATTATCCTTGATTATGTTTGTATGAAAAGGTTAATGGATTTGGTCAAATCCAAAAATAGATCTGCTTTATGAGGTGCTGTAAGATACTGATAAAAAGGAAGATTTTAAAGGGAATTACAGTGGTTAGAACTATGATAAGTTCAAAAAATATAAGGTTTCAAAAAACCTGTTTTGTGGGAGAAAAGCAGATGCACGATAGGTAGGAAATATTCAGGAAAAAAAAGTGTTGAACATTATTAAATTTGAGACTATTACATTGAAGAATTAGAGATGAGGAAATTTTTTAAAGGAATGTGCCAATGAAAAAGGCCTGTGGTATTGAACTTTGAAAACACACAGCAGTAGTCTCCCTTCCCCTGGTGCTGACAAAATTGTCCTCTGGACAGTTCTAGACATGTCCTTAAAGACAGATAATCCCATAAAAAAATGAAGGAAAAGAAAGAAAGAAAAAAAATATGATGGGTCTGTTTGGAGGGATTAATTTATGGGGAAAGAATATGTGAAGAAGGATATAAAAACGCCTTGCTTGACTGAGACAACATCAAAAAGGAGTAGGGACAGAAGTATCTACATTTTTTCCAAGAATAAACAAGCCTTAAGTTTATTTTTGGACCTGTTTTTTCCTTCAAACACATATTCCCATTGAAGTTTCCTAGGGAAAAAAACCTTCCCAGAACTAAACCCTTTCATATCAGCAAGACACAGATCTACTATGTCTGACACCATCAATTTGTCTGCATTCTCTAGCATAGATTATAATATCACACTTCATAAATAGATAAAACAGATTTCCTGGGATTTGTAAGCTGTGTAAACTGTGTATAAGTCAAAAAAGTAAAAATAATAAAGAAATACTAATTTATAATTTTTAAGATACCTAGACATTCCCTCATCTTCCCTATTATGCAAAAGGCTTACAGAACCTGTGGTCAGTGTTTAAAATACTGCATTAAAATGGGTAATTCTGAAACAGAGTAAGAATTCTCACCATCCTCTAGTGGATGGCTTTTATGGCTTTTATAGCCCTACCTCTTATTAGCTGCAATGGTAGCATTTCCTCAGGAGTGCTGTCCTTGAAAATTCTAGCCCTGTCTGACCTGTTCTTTGGATCTTTAGCTCAATGGATCTGAGAATCAGGCCCTTCATGTTTAACTAGGATTGCTGCATTTGTCTCTTTTTTAATTTAAAATTGACTGTAAAATGACATTTATTATTCTTTGAAGTAATTAATCTTCAATATCTGTTGAAGATCAGCCTACTCACTTTCATTTACCTTTGGAACAGGAACTGTCACAGGTGGTAGAGTTTTTGCATGGAGCAAGGGCAGTTTGTTGAAAGGAAAGGAGCAGAGGCTGACACCAAGCAGAAAATACCTAGCAGGCCTTAAACGCAAGAGGCAGGTCTGAAGTGAGTGAAAATTGACCTGCATTAAAATTTAAAAATAAAACTGTATCCTACTGGCTTGGACTGAATCAAGAAAATTATCATAGTAATGCAATTAAATAATGTGATAATATATATAATAAGATTTGCCATGACACAGCTCTACTTTGCAGTGCATATGGCACGAAGAGCCGAGTTAATTTGTCATTGCTTTTGGGAATGTAATGTTCTCTTGTTAAGGTGCAAACTGACTTGTCATCACTTCTGGGAATTCAGTTTTAGTGATCTGGTATTATTTCTTGGGGTAAATATACACTGACATTACTTAACATACATTACCAGCAGAGTGTGTCTAGCTAAGAAAATGCAAATCCCAAGTTTTAAGACGTCAATATGGAATAAAAACTGCAACCTGGCAAAGAAAACTCCTAAATTTAAAGCAGTGAGATTGGCAGATTTTTTATTCTGTCATAGGAGCTGATTACTCTTTTCACTTAGAAACATTTGATACTGAAACCTTCTACAACAAAAAGCTACATTTTAAAATATTTTGTATAAAGGAACCAAAATAGATAAAACACAATTTTAAATCATATTGGAATATCTTGCTTTATTAGCCATATTTTAAAAGACAGTCTCCATGGTATTCTATAATAATTTGTTAGATGATCAGAATGGTTTGAAAGAGATATCTCATTACAGTGTCCGTGCTTTTATTTTAATCCACATTCCTCAATTTAAGGTATGTGAACAATAAGACCAAGGTGATTTATTAAATTGGTCTCATGGTCAGTGAGATGCCCAATAGTGTCTCACTTACAAACCTGTTAAATTCGTAATAAGGTAATACAAGATAAAGTCCATAACCCTTAAACTGTTTTTTTTTAAGCCTTGATTCAGAGCACTCAGTCCAAGAAGAAAGCTTAGGCACATAAATTAAGTATCACCAGACCCTGATGTTAAAATGTGTAAATAGTAGTTATTTTGTAGCTCAGATCTTCCTAATATTCAAAGGTACTTAAAAATTTAGTCACATGCACGCTTCAAAATTTAAATATTTTCCCTTGTTTTTCTGTTTATTTCTGTTTCATAAACAAAATTTGTCTATACCACTGCTTACCAAATACGATTTTTCATGCCATACCAAGCTCAGTGGACAAGTATTCTTCTGTCAAGAATTTGTGATGCAGAGTAAGAAAATGTTAAGCTCAAAGCTACTAATAATAAATGTTATATAACAAGAAGAATCAGTGGGAAAAAATAAGCACTTAGACAGCAGCTAATGATTCAAGAATTATAGAACCAAAGAAGCAGTGAATGGAATGAACCTCAGAGGTCTCCATCCAAATTTCATTATTGGAGTGGGACTGTTGCCAGCACTCCATGAGATGAATCTTGAAAGGGCTCAGACATGGAGATTACGCAGGCTCTCTGAGAGACATCTAGTGCCGCCCTACTCAATGAATGTCTTCATTTTCTCTAAGATAAAAACAGCTTTCCCCATGTTTTGGGGCGTTCCCAAGCCATTTGCACCCCCTTGGCCCTTTTTGTATCATCTATCCTGAGAAGAGTTTTCCTCTGTCATCCTCCTAAACTGCCCTCCATGTAATTATGAACAAACTCAGCTCCAGCTTTAAGGTCGGCTCCCACCTGTGGGACCAAGGAAGGCTGGCGTGATGTCCTGCTCTCCTCAGAGTGCCTCCTGCCAGGGAAGCTTGGCATGGTGCTCTCCTGCCCCTCAGGGGACCTTGCCTCTGAGACCCCGTTGGTTTGTTGTGGTGCCCATCTCCCCTCAAGGCTGAGCATTTTGGGCCAGCATAGTGCTCTGGTCCCACTGTGGTCCCATTCCCCTCCTAGCCGTTCTGCTTCCAGGGTCTGGTAGGCTGGAGGGGTGTCCTGCTGCCATTCAGGATGCCCTGCCTTGGGTTGCCTCAGAGAGCCCCGCTGTCCTCCAGGGCTCTGCAGGCTGCCCTACCTCCTGGCTGTAGTAAGGAGTCCTGCCTCCCTCAAGGCTGCTCTCTGTCTGTTTTAGGGAAAGCTGCCCCATGCCCTTGGCCTGGCAGGTGGGCTAGTTCCCTTTGAGACTGCCTCATCTTCAGCGCCTGGTGTGGTGCCCCAGACTCCCTCAGCTCCTACACCTGACAGGCCAACATCGTGCTCCATGCTCCTTGAGACTGTGCTGCCTCCATGCCCAGCATGTATCTCAGTGTCCTTGCAGCTGGAATCACCACATGATCTTGATATCTTGACCAGGAGGTCATTACATTTCTTGATTATCACTTAAAAATATTGCACGTTGCAGTTCAATAAGTGATTACAATTAGTAATAGAAGACTAGTTGTAAGTGAAACAGGTGCTGCTTGTGAGAATAAGTGTAGACCAGCAGTGACATTAGAGATGGGGCCACGAAAGCCTTTGTCGAGTATAGAGCCTTTGGCCTCTCTGGCAGGGAGAGCCAGCAATCCTTCAAAGGCCCTTCTCTACAAATGATTTCTCTGAAATGGACACCCTCTCCTGGGGCAGGCCATTAGCTCCACTGATATGAAACCCTGAGAACAGCAACTGGAGTCAGACCACAGATTGGAGAGGCCTATATTTGTCTGTGATACCAAAATTGCTAATACATGCATTAATTAATCACTACCTCCACAATAAACACAGGACTGAAGCTGTGTTTTAATCATGGGGTTTTTTAGCACTAGAGGCAAAATTTCTGTCCCTTTCTCCTTGGACTCGCCCTCCAACAGCCTCAGTATTGTGCTAGTTCAGCTCTCCTTTTTCAGCTATACAATGAATTAGTTCAGTGAATGAAGTGGAATAAAAGTAAAACCTCCAAAAGAACGATGTCACACTCCCTAAAAAAAATTTGGTTTGTAATTTTAATCAGTGCCTTGATCTGGATCGATCTTGCATCCACACAGACAAGTGAGTTTGCAAACAAAAAAAAGCAACAATGGGCAACAAATCTTGCTGTTGAGAAAATTGCCATCTTGAGCTGCATCTTGAACTCACCAAGTAATTTCATACACTGGTACACATAAATGCTCATTAGAGAACAATTACTTCTATAACTACCAGCTTCAGTAAATTTCTAGTTCTGTGATCTGGGATTAAAACTGTGTTCCTTTAATAACTTCTTGTGTCACTGTCAAATTGATCCTTGTGATGTTGAAATAGGAGTCTCAATGGAAGAAACTTCTTACCTTTCCAGAAAACAGATCTTCCCTAAATAGTACCAAGCTGCTCCAGAAAGTCTTCATATTTTGCAAAAACAAAACAGAAAAGCCCAACTTGTCGTTTTCTCCAGAACACGGAGCATGGGATTTTGCTGCACTTTCGATAGGGACAGAACAAAGCATGCTTTAATTATTAAGGAATAATTGTATCCACATGATGGACTTTGGGAACTTATTGCTATTGTGAAAGAGTGGTTACTGATGCATAAAACTACAACATTGATGCATTACTACAACATTGCAGAGCTATGTTTTTTTCTATTCCCCATTTCCTTGCTGACAAGAGCAGCAGCTGACTGTCAGTGCTCTGGAGGAGTAGGCTGTTAAGGGTAGGTTCTGGCTGCATGAGCTTGGTCCCAGGTATCCCTGGAGTACATCCAGAGTTAGGCATTCCAGAAGGTAAAGTTCTCCCCCTTCAGACAGAAGTGGATGAGCAAATTCTGGACTTTTAACATTATTATTGGTGGGCTGCTCTGAGGTGTTGTATGCTGATCAATGTAGCAGGTTGCCAGGCAAATATGAATAGTTAAGTTCTGCTATTTTTGTCACTTACATGTGTTTTCAAAATACCTGTCTAACTACAATTTAACTAATAAAAGTTACATCCCTAACAACACCACAGGAGCATATCAAAGGTCAAATTCTGGGCCTCCAACACCAATCTAATTATTCTATTCATGTCAGCTCAGTAGGGATTTATCTCTCCATAAGAAAGTTAGCTTTTGAGACAAGTCCCAGTTTCTCATGGGGTTTCAGCGCCCCATATTCCCTCCTCTGTAAATTCTTCCCTCTAAAAGTTCCATCAGAGGTGATGTACCTGAGAACAGCTGCACAGAAAATCATAAGATATATTGTTTGTTAAAAAAAATATTTTCTGCATAAGATAATATTCACATAGGAAATGAAATCTCTCAAGCAGGTTGGTGAACTAGTATCTGAACAGTGATTCTGCACGTCTCTGTTGCAAGTGTCTTTGTAAAAGCATCTTCAACTGAGTCTTGTGAGACTCCCTGAATTGCTTCTCTGCTGAATTCTTATAATACAGTTGGCAGTCTTATGTGGAAATCTAGTCTAGATGTCTCAAGGGTTATGTTTGACCATTTCTGTAACTACAAAAACAAGTTACAAGTATCTATGTACAGTTTGGCCAATCCTGCAGCATCAATTACCTGGGAGCATCTCTGAGGCAATAGTGCCATCAATCAGCTTGTAAACAGCAGGAGCTGCCTGAGGAAACCTCCAGAACTGGCTGAAATTCTCTCTTGGAGAGCTTCTGCAGTGGTTTGTCACTTTGTTTTGAAGGCAACTAGGAGTTTGGTTGGCCCCCTCATGTCATGTCAGTCCATTCTCTCAAATGAGTTGTCTCAGGCAGCAGGATCAGCCTGCAGAGTTCCTCAGCCACCCAAGGAATTTGTGATTGTGCTGAGTATGCACATTGGCATGGCCACGGTACACAGCTACAACTGGTCACAAATGAGTATATCTGGATGTTATATATCAGTTGGGAATTGCTGGCATGGCAATGTTTCGAAAACTGAGTGATCAGGGTAAGAAGTTCCAGTCTTAAATGAGAAAACAAAATTTTTTTCTAAATTCATCCATCAGCAGCGCAGTTCTTTGCTACAGTCAGTGCTTCTGCTATACTGATAATAATCACTTCATATACAGAACTCTAAGTCTTTAACAATTGTATTTTAAATTTCTATGAGTACGCATGGACCTGATGGCTCAGAAGTTGGATAACTAGAATTGAGAGCACAGTACAAGCCATGCTGGAATATCCTGATTAGTACAATTATATGTTATAGTTTTCAAAGGCCTCTGCAATAGTCCCAAATTATAGATCAAATGCAAAGTTCAATCTTATGTCACAATTAAAACTTAAAATCCATAATTCCTTCCAAAGGGGGAATTCTGTTTGCTTTTCTTTTAGGGTGTTCTCAGATATGAGAGGTTTTGGGTCTTTCACTACTATATTTGTACTGAAGATAAAATAGATACTAAATGTAGCAGAGAGGGAAAATAATCACTGAGAGAGACAAAATTAATTTTAAACTACCTAATATAAAAATATATTAAATACACTCATCCCTTGGAGTAACCATGATTAGGCTACTGTACTTGACAATGTTGTGGAATTGACCATATCTTCAATCTTTTTCATTTTCTTCCTCCTGCAAACCACATTTTGAGGGCTTTTTGTCCTTTTTTACTGTAAATTTTAAATTGTACTGGATAATGAAGGATTTTGGTTTGCAGTGCATGAAATTATTTGTATAATTTTAATTTGAAGTCTATGTGTGTTTGTAATGATATTCCAAATATCATTGTAATAGGATACAATTATATCAAAATATTATTGTAATACCTGTTTGGATGATGTCCAAATCCACTCCCTGAAGTAATAATCCAGGTGGTCTCTCCCATTCTTGTGTCACATAGAAGAAGTGCTTTAAATAATACTTTGCACTTAGGGAGACTTTTATGTTGTCTCTAAACATGTACAACACAAAGCATGTACGGCCAGCTGATCATTCCCACCCCAAAAACGCAGGGTAATATTATAGATTAACTTAAATATTAATGTAATAGATCACAAAATTTGAAGATAAAACCATCTAGTATTTTGGGACAGAGACAGGATGAAAATCTAATGCTTCTAACCATGAGTGTATTTCTAACTTAGGCATTAGAAATTTAAATATGCCTTCTTATTAAAAATGTTATTCAAGGTTTATACTCCTATTTGACCATAATTTCCAGGAACCATTATGGGATTCATTGTGGCTTAAGGCTGTTGGTATTCAGTTTTTATTTATCCTGGCATCAAAAGACAGAACAGCTCAAATTCATACTGAGCTCATACTCCTACAAAATGAACATGACCTTTCATATGCCATTTTAAAAACATGCCTTACATTTGCTCCAAATTTAAATCTTCTTTGGTTTAGATTGCTGTAATTTCCCTTTTCCTCCCCACCAAGCTGGTAATTCTTTATAAGCTACACACACATGGATTTACTACCTGTAAGTCATAATTTTTATGTATTTCCAGAAGATATTAGGTGCAAGGGAGAGAATGTGAGAGAATATAACTTTCCTATATTTTTTTCTGTCATTAAGAAATTACATATTTTTTCAAACCTCTTGCAGGCTCCAATACTGCAGTAAAGATTAGTAGATTTTCATTTGGAGTTTCTGTGGTGTACCCTTCTTGTTAAACCCATCTAGAAACCCCATCTAACCCATCTGACAGAGCTATCTAAGTTACTTTCATAGATCTTCCAGTTAAAATGCTTTCCAGGAGTGCTCCCAAAGCGTTATGTGTATCACTGAATGAGGCATATAAAGGCCTCATCCATTTTCTAGGTGGGTTTAATAAGATGGAGTTTTTAGACCCCCAAAAACAATAACAGTATTTTTGTTTCCATACTGAAGAAGGTAGTGTTCCAACGAAAAGGAATGGATCACACAAACTAGCTTTGTCACAAGAAGAGTTCTAATTCTGCATTATTTCTTTTTTCTAAACCCTCAGCTTTTAATTATGTACTGTTTTGATCGAGCAGCTTGAATTTAATTTCAATTTTTTTCCAGAATGCCATTTCTTAGGTTTACGGACAGAAAGATCCTGTCAGCTACTGAAATAGACCTGAAAACTGGCTCTAGCCCAGCCCTCCTGGAATTTGTTATATGTTTCATGTAATTCACTTGAGCTCTGTGGCAAAACTGTAAAGCAAGAATCAGGGAAATAATGATTTGCTGTCATCTATTTTATGGCAAACTACCAAAACAGGATGTGAAGGGCAATACCTGGAACAATGGGATTTGAAGATTGATGGGTTTCTCTAGGCCACATCTGCAACAAAAATAACTGGTGTAAGAAACACTTTCCTTAAGGAAGAGAACTCTTTCCTTTGCCTTGCCTTTAAAAGTACTAGGAATGTGCTCAGAAGCAAGCTTTCACCCAGACTGTGAACTCTGCTAAACTGATTTCTCTGGCTTGATAAATTTTTCCCGACACATCTGTATTTGCAGAGGCGTTTTATTATATCAAGCAGGTTTCTGAACACCACAAGCAAAACCATTAAATACTACTTATGAACTGTTTTTCTCCTGAAAGAAACTGCAAACACACCACATATAAAGTTCATGTTATTATCAATGTTGGCTCTTTTATCATACCCCTTCTATTTTATGTAGTTAGAAGAAATAGAGAAAAGGAAGACCATTAACACCTAGGTCACACAATTATGCCTGTATTATGGAGAGTTTAGTATAAATAAGTTGATCTTATCCCTGGCAGAGATCACAGATGAATTAGCAGAGTCTCCCAACTCTGCCAAAGTCCACAGCCACATCAGATGCCAAGGTCTACTACCAGATCAATAATCCAAGAGGCTGAGCTCTGTTTGCAGCCAGAAAAATCATCAACTTAGGCACCTCAGAATGCTGACTCCATGCGATAACCTGGCCAAAGCCTGATTATATTTAATTTATTGGGGAACATCATCAAGCAACATTCTGAAGAGATATGACCTCACTTTTGCTGTTATAGACAATTCTGGAAAAATAGCTACATTGTTCACAGCTCATGAAATACACAGCACTGATCACACTTATTTTTCACATTTTAGTGGGAGGCAGCAGGATTTGGCAATTTTCCTTATTGGAAGAGGAAGGAAAATACCAAACTGGGGAGAAAAAAATGCCAGCCCACTATCATAGTTACCGCTGGTTGCTTGTCAACAGTGACAGCTGAACATGAAGAAAATTGTTCACAGCAGGGAAACGTGAGGAACGTAGCAGAATGCCTTACTGTACAAGACAGTTATGGAAGGGAAAGCAAGAACAGACAGCTATTTGCCAGACCTGATAGAGCCATCTCAGTTATTTTCATAGATCTTCCAGTTAAAATGCTTTACAGAAATGTTCCCAAAGTGTTATGTGTATCACTGAAGGAGGCAAATAAATGCCTCATCCATTTACTGAAAAACAGAAAGCAACAGAAACCAAGATGACAGAATGCCTCCTATCAGGCAAAGAAATAAAAGAGAGGTGTAATTTCAATTATTGCAGCTTCATCTGTGGTCTAGTTACATTTCTCTAACCTCATGTGACATAGCAATTCAAACGTTTAGGCACGGACTCTACCCTAAGAAGCAAAGAAACAACTAAGATTTTATATTTAGAAAGCAATAAAACCTCTTGTTTGAATGAATAGTGACATTTTTATGTATTTGCTCTTCATCTCAGACTTGTTAATCATGCTTTAATCCATCAGGAGAGAAAGGCAGAGCAGATGAAAAAGAAATGGGACTTTAAGTGTAGAAATTCCGTCTCAAATTCCAGCAAACAGTATAAGGCAGAAGGCAGAGTTTTTCTCAGAAAAGAAAGTTTCTTAAAGCTATCACACAAGAGAAGTGACAAGATAGGATGGACTCTAGTGATTTGCATTTCTTTTCAGTGAGTTTATGACTCTGAGAGTATTACTTCACTTTCTTTCTGATGAGCTCTGTGCCTGGGTACAATATTCTGCACCCATTGGTAGCTCATGGGAGATGGCTCATGAGATTTAGCTCTTCAAACAATATTACACACCTCTCTCCTGTGAGAACTCTAGAATAGAATACAAGCAACAGTCTGTCACTTCTCTCAGCATATTTTTGCTGTGAAAGTATTGGCTGCACATATCAAATCACCATGGTATGAGATTATATACATATAATCATTTCTTTCCAAGGCTTCAGGAATAATACAGAAGAGAAAACAAAAAGACAGATGCCCACTTGCCAGGTCTGGCAAAGCCATCTAAGTGATTTTCCTGGCTGTTCCACAATCACACAATTAGATGATCACTGAAGTTAGAAAAGACATCAGGTAATCATCTAGTCCAGCAGTCACTTAAAGGACTGTCAGCAACAGTTGGGGCCATTTGTAGGCAGGTTTTTGACACATCTAAGGAAGGAAACTACAAAATATCTTTGAATGCCTTCACAGTAAAAAAAAAGTATTAGTTTTTAATGTTTCCAAGTCCTTAATTTCAATTTATGCTCATTTCCTCTTCTCCTTTTGCTGAGTACCACTAAGAAGAGTCCGGCTTCATCTTTTTTACCCCCTCCCACATCAGGCACTGTAAGCCTACCTTCACACCAGAGAGTTCGTCAGTTACTTAGTAATTGTTGCGGCTCCTTCAGTGAACTCACCCCAATATACACATGTTTTTCTTACCAGGGGAAAAGTTTTGCCTAACAAAAATTTTTAGGCAGCTCATAACTTTAAGATAACTTTGACATCAAACTTCAGAAGTATTTTACTGTCTGTTCTGAGTACATGATTTCTAAATGCTCAAAAAGTTAGGTGGGAACTGAACAAGGTTAGAGTATAAAAAACATACCATGCCATTGCAGTAATCACAATTCTCAAAAATCTGCTTAGCTCCTCCAATCCACAAAGGAGTGCAGACACACTTTGGTGACCTTTACAGAATTGTCAGAATACAACTTTCTTCCAACTGACCCAGTTACAACTTATTCTGTTTGACACTCTCCGTGGAAAAAAAAAATGGAAGGAACATTTTGGTTCAGTTTGGATTAAGTTTTTATGCTTGCAACTGCAAGATAGAGCTTCTGTTTTTAAATGATATCTACAGTCTTAGAAAAAATAATTAAAATAACTTGCAAAAATAGTTCTGAGGTGTTCCATTATCTGTGAGTATGGTTAAGGGTTTGTTTGTGAGAAGGTGCCTATAAATTAACATTGAAAGATCTGAGCCCTGGACACATATTCTTGGCTTGCAGCAGTGGGTATCTCAGATCACCTTAGATTCTGACAGACCCTTCCTCACTGAAACCTAACATCAATGGTTGAAAACAGCAATGATTCCCAGGAAAACACTGGAATATTTAGTGTTCATGAAGAAGGATAAAAAGATGATAGCTTGTGGGGGCGGGGGGACAGAAGTTAATGAGGAAAACCAAAGGACAAGGAAGGAACAGCATAAATGAAACGAGATCTTTAAATCTGCAGTGTGAATTAGAATTCACTTCAAATTCTCCAGAATTAATATGGGCAAGTTTCAGGAATAAGAGTAATATTTGAAGTACTGGCAACTATGAGAGACACAGTAGGGATAAAAGTGCATGAAGAGACTGGAAAGACTGCCAATGGTATCTTTTGAGACAAAGGAAGTCACTGTGACTTCTTGAGCAATAAAAAACAATGCAAAGTGATGCTACAGGAGGATCCTTCCAATAACAAATCACATAACAAACAAAATTGATTAGATTACAAAATTTGATGGGGATATTGGAATACGAATAGATTTTTGCCAATCCAATAGGGAATACAATATTTTGCCATCCAAACAGGACGTGGATTTATAGTGCAAGAATTGGCTAACACTTAGTCTGAACTTCCAAAGCAACAACATGCAGTTGTTGCCCATTTTCAAATGATCTGACTGTACCAAGTGGAGTTGGGGTCATCTTAGCTACAATACTTAAAGGTAGTCATAAGAAATTCCTGGCTGCCCAACAAACCCAGTTTTCCTCAGAGCATAGCTCCTAAGAGACCATTGTAGCAGTCTTTGACTGAGCCATCTGCAGTGTACCAGCCTCCTTCCTGAACCAGAGGACCCAGCTCTGGACACAGGATCAGTGATGTAGTCTCAGCAGTTACAAGCAGAGACAGAGTCATGCTTCCCTCACCCCACTGGCTGTTTTCCATCTGAGGTAGATGAATTATACAGCTCTCCTCTCATGCAGTGAGAGTGTGTGAGTCATACCCAACCTCCTGCACCTCCACCCCATAACCCCCAGATGCTTTCCAGCAGGGCTGCTCTGCAATTTCTCAGTCTGCACCGGTGCACAGGATTACCCCACCTCAAATGCAGACATCTGGGTTTCATCCAAGCTAATGACAAAGCTGGCAATAAGTCTGAGTCTTCCGAGGGCCAGCACACTTATTGCCACACTCAGCAAGTAGCACAGCAGCCTGAACCACAGCTGCTATAATTGGAATTCTGAAGTAACAAATGCTTCCCTTTCCACTTTCTTTTCAGCACCACTCTATTCAATTCCTAATACTTGGTGACCTTCACATGTACTAACACATGATATATTTAAACTCAGAAGATGCTTTTGACACTTCCTGGCTTTGCTGCAAATGCACTTCTACTACCATGACATTTTCTTCATGACAGTTTTCTTTTTCTCAAGATCTAACAAAACACGGGTCCAGAAATACATTCCCATGATAGTTCCAATAAACAGTTATCACCCTTGGGTAATGGGTGATGTCAGCAGGATTTGTATTCACATGTGGGGAGTATAATTTGTCTCATAAATAGTATGAAAGCTCACATTTCTCAAGTTCGGTGTTGCTGTGAATTTCAGTATGAACAGGAACTTGCACTGAGCCTCATATTCAAGCTGAAGGACTGGCCAAGTGTCTTTGTAGACCAGTCATTTTCCCTTTGGAATAAAGCAGATTAGAGAAATCTGTGTGTATGTTTTCAAAGCAGTTTCCTCAATCACATATAGAACATAAATGGAGTGAAGACACCAACCATCTGGCAGATTTCCAAAGGAGCTCAGGACCAAATCATTCATCCTTATGCTGGAAACTAAGAGACTGGAAGGCTTTCCCAGTATCTGTAAAACATCAGCACCATGTTCAAGGATGAGCAGTCAGGTATCATCTGTGTTGACAAAGAGGTGGAGGAGGACAAGAATAGGTGCCAGGGTAAGTCATGCAGTATCTGAAGCAGAGGAGAGGAGGCTATATTAAATCTCTGCCTGCCAACTTTGCTAGTTGCCGAGTGCTTTTGAAAATCTGATGCCTCATTTAGCTGACTAAGGAGTGATTGAGCTGTACCAGAAATACAAACCCAGCTGTCAGAGAAAACTGGAAAATATGTTCTGGAGTAGTTTTTCAAAATCAAATTCTTTTTCTCTATATAGAACACTGGTTTATTTTAAAATGTTTAATTAGGATAAGTTTAGCTGTGTGTATCACCTGAAAATAGGAAAAACACACTCAAACTATGCAGGTTAGTCCAAATGCATGCTGACTAAACTTCATGCACTCACTAACCGCCAGATATTCATGCCATAGCAGAGAAAAACATTGTGACTAAGATTGCAGAGACATTTAAATTTTTATCTGAAGATTATTTTTTTACCCTTACCCCTTCACTTAGAAATCTAAGTACTTGGTGAGAAAGATGCCCATAGCCCAAGATTATGAGAGTAGTTGTGGAATACTTGGCAATGACTATAGATGTTTTTGTGTTTGAAGGGTTTTAGGACCTTCAAAAGCTCTATGAATGTCACAAAGAAAAGAGGAGATGACCTGCTTCCACCTCTGTCATTACTTAAGTCTCATGCCTGGAAGGTGTGAAATTAAATTCTACTATACAAACACAGGAGGTGTGGAAGATTACTGAAAAAATTAGCAGTGATGTGGAGCTAATGAAAGAACTTGAGGTGTCAAAATGAATGTGAGATGAAAGGAAGCTTGTGAAAAACTGAATGATCAAATGGCCCTGCAAAGTGTCACACAGAGGTCCAGTTTTGGAACGTATGTCTAAAACATATTCTCATATTCTGAAACTACTTCATATGGTACCATTGTGCCCTACATGGCATATCCTCATTGCCACTTGACATTTCAGCATACCACACACCTTCTGCTTCCTTAGGTTTCTTACTTATTACTCTCTGATTTATTACAAATTCCTGAAATTTAATGTATACCTACCGATCTGTTTCTGAGCAATAATTTGTGAGGGTCATTCAAGAAAAAGAAGAAATTTGCCTATTTAATTTTCTTGGCCCCAGCTCCACATCCCCATGGGGCAGGAGAATAATTTTGATCTCTACTCTCTAATTAATATACTCTATTTCCAGTCCCCCACCCCCAGGAATATTTCTGCCTCCTGTGTGCCCAGGGACCTCCTGGTTTTTGGCAGTACTTCATGGTATGTCAGTATTCCAGAGGTCAGCTGAGGATAAACTCTAATTGAAAGGTATTAAAATAGTCTGCAAGAGACAAAAATTCGAAACCCCAAATCTATCAAAATTTGTTACTGATGAAGCATCTGGGCTGGCCATGTCCTTAAAATATGCATCAAAAGTAATCTTTCAAACCTCTTCTTCAGGTCTCCATTGGCACCCCCAGAGGAAATAGTTTCAAACTGTTCAGAGAGCAGCAATCCTGTTCTGGTCCTTGAAATCCTTCGAGCAACACACACCCACACAGCAGCATTATTTTCTCACCTCCTCCGTATAAAAACAAAACAGAAACGTGAGAACAGTGGGCTGGAGATGGAGCTGCGGAAAGTGAAGTTGGAAGGATTAATTATGTAATACGCCCCCTCTCCCGCCCTTACCCACAGCAACACGAGTGAGGTAAACCCAATCCTCCCAGCTGACAACTCAGAACTAGAAAGTGCCCGGAGGAGTGAAAGCAAAATAAACGTGTGGGGAAGGTGGCGATGCACTCCTACAGAGGAAGATGTCATTAGGAAAAGGCTAAAAACAAGTTCAAATCACCTTTAGCCTCTTCCCTCCCCTCCCCAGCAAGACCTCTCCCTCCGCCTCTTCCCCTCTCCTCCCCCCAGCTCCTCCTCCCCCCTTTTCAGCAGTAGCTGCAGCCGGATCGGGACTATATCCCTACAGTTCACGGCTCTCTGACGGAGCGTGGATCCTCCTGAAAAACTTCAAGTAAAACAGGAGCTGGGAGAACACACACACGAAGATATATTAAGAAAGCAGGTTTGCTACTTAACTCGGAGGAAAGAAGCTGGAGCAGACTTCTTCGGTTGCTCTCTAAGAGCCTTGCCGAGAGTCCTTGCAAAGAAAAGTGTTGCTGATTCAAAAGAAGAGGAGGGATGGGGAAGAGAAAAAAAAAAATTGTGCATGTCTGTGTGAGAGGGAGACAACGTGTGTGTGCGTACGTGTGAATGCGTGCTCGTGTGTGAGAGGGTGTAGGCGACGGGTGGGGGGAGCTTGAAATTATGTATTTTTTTCCCTACGAAAGACACGTGAATGCAATTCCCAGTGAGGGGCACCAAGCTCTGCCCAAGAGCAGAAGGGGTAGGGAGAGGGAAAGGGAGAAGGAAGGGAAGGGGAGAGGGGGGGAGGAGGGAGGGAGAAGGAGGAGGAGAAGGGATTTCTATTTCAGAAGACATTCATAGAAAGAGGGTGGCAAATTCTGTGACCGTCTTTAAAGGAAGTGTCCTGGGACATAGAGAGAAAGAAAGAAGCCCAAAGAAGGAAAATAAAGGGCTATGATTTCCTTGTCCTGTTGCTTTGTCTCTGGCTCCCTCTGCCTCTGGAAGAGTAGCCACAGGACACAAAGATGCCCAGCTGGTCACTGCACGCCCAAGTTCAGTTTAGCTGGTGCTTCTCTCCTGTTTAGCCTGACTGCTTTCTCTGAAGGGGAGGACTCATAGCCCGACAGCCTTTTAGTTTAACCTGAAGAGTGTGTGCCGCCTCTCTCTGCCCACCCCAAGAACTCGCTGGAGGTGGAGGAGAGGGGAGAAAGAGGAGGACTTGAAAGTGCCTGAGGAGCTCCCGATGCTAAGAGGAGACAAACATTCCTGTGGACGACGAAGAAAGGACAAAGCTGACTGATTTATTGCTGTTTTCCATATTTTTTTTTTTCTCCCTGTCCTTTGGCGCACACCAGTGTTTGGAGATCTTTGAAAACACAAACCAAAACACCAGCCCCGAAGCCCCAACCCCTTGGCTAGCTCTTATGGGAATGAAACACTCCTCCCGCTGCCTGCTCCTAAGGAGGAAAATGGCGGAGAACGCTGCCGACAGCACCGAGGTGAGTAAGGATGCGAGCCGGAGCCGGCGCCGCGCTCCCCCAGAGCCGAGCTCTGATCCCTCAGCAGAAGCAGCGGGAAGTGCAGAACAACTTTCCCGGTCCCTCCGGCCAGCTCCTGCCTGCCGTGCTGCTCTGGTTTCCTGCATTCGCCCCCCCTCTCCCCCCGCTTCCCTCCCCCCGGATCCCCCCGTTCCCCGTGGGCAGAGAAGTTTGCCCGCGCCGAGCCCTCCAGGCGCTCGGGGCTGCTCCGCGGCCGCTTCCCGGGAAGTTGCGCGGCCGTGCGGAGCGGAGCCCCCGCGGGGCGGCGGGGCTGGGGGCAGCGGGGCCGGGCGGCGGCAATTCGGGTGTTGGACGCGCCGAAAGGGACGGACCGTCCCTTGCGGCAGCACCTTGGCCAGCTCCCCGTGCTTTCCGCCGGCAGCCTTGGCTGGGATCGTTCGGGGCCACTTTAGGAGCATCCGTGTCTCTGCAGCATCCTGGATATTACCAGAGCGGAGCTGCCCGAGGTGGGGGTTGTCCGGCTGGCCTGGGCAGTGCCGAAAATAGCTTTGCACTGCCTTCAGGCCGGGAGGGTAGCCTGCGAGGTCTCAGGTTTTCTGCAAGAAATCCACCCCCCACCGCCGCTCCCCCACCCGTTACCTTCTGCTTCCTCAACATTGGGGTTGAGCAACCCCTGTTTACTTGTCTGGGGCTGTCTTGACCTCACTGAGACTTCTCAGGGGATACAGCAGTGTGCGAAGTCTCGGGTCTGGAAAAGCAGAAGGATGCAGGATGCAGTCCCAGCATCTCTGCGAGCATGTGAGAAGGAGACAGGCGAAAGTGCGAGCGTGTGCCAAACTCGCTGTTTCTATTTATAGGCTGTGCCTAGCACTCTGACTGAACACTTAACACATGCTTAAGCAAGATGCAGCACAGACGTGTACAGACCCCATGGACATGTGCCCCAAACAACTTTACAGCTTTGCCCTTGCAGGGGCAGCACTGAACCTTCTCCCCAGTTACCCTGCAGAGGGAATAAAGAGCAAAGCCTACTGTGAACACATGACTATTACATTCTTTATTATTTCCACATCTCTGCCCAATGTCTCCTTCTTTCAGTTAGTCCTCCCGGTAGGTGTCCTGCTCGCTCATGAATTCCATCCACATTTCTCTTCACAATAGTGTTCTCTCTGCTTGACCTTCATAAATATGCCTCCTTTGCCATGCCAGGTGAAGAGCCAAATTTTCTTAAATGAATGTGATGTAAGCACTAAATCAAAGAACATGCCTGCTACTGTGCTACAACCCCATAGAGTACTGCTTGCAGAAGAGGCATCTATAAATAGAAAGAAGTCTGGCTGCACATCTGTAAACTGTTGTAGTCCTGACAGCACATATTGCATTATAGGTCCCAGGATCCCAGGACAGGATTGCAACAAAAAATGTACAAGCACAGACAGTTCCTTTCAAAGCCGTTTTTGTCTACGGAAATTGTTTTTAGACAGGGAAAATAGGTGAAAAGATCTCTTCAAAGACTCATCTTCTATTTCATTCACTCTTAGCACATTTTTATTGTTTAATCATGTTTTCTTGCTTGTGCAATGCAGCACACACTGCAATGTTATTTTATGGAGAAGGTCTTTTTTAACAAAAACAGATTCATTCCAATGTTGCATACAGGTTAGGAGAATATTAACATGCTGTGCTTCATCTCCTCAGAGTATCCATCAGTGACAGACTTGTGAAATGAGAGTGAAAATATTGCAGATTAGGCATATCCTGCTCCACTTCTACCTTCAGAAAATCAGAAGGGATACATTTGTAACCCCTGCCTAGATATTTTCTATTTTATTAATATTACTTATTTCTGATATGGTTTGAGAGAAGTTGTCTGTCTGCATATGTGCAGAGGTAGAAGTGCACCAAGCCAAATATGCCAAGACCTGTGAAGCTCTTTTACTCGTCAATCATCTATATTTAGCAAAGCCATATGATACCATTGTGACCTTCAAACCTGTGTTTCTCTAACTTTCTCATGAAGTTAACAAATAGGTGTGACAGAAGGAATACAGGAAAAAATATCTCCCTTTTTGACTTACTACAGTGTCAGAGAAAATTAGGAATTGGTATAAATTTGCTTCATTTGAAAGAAATGGGGTACTAGTAATACTCATTATTTGATAATAAAATTCTAAACAATTTTGATGTCACAGTCATAGAGGCATGTTATAAACAAAATCAGCAGTAATGAGAGATGAAGAATTAAAACATTTAACAACTAGACAGGATGCTCTATTACCAAATTATTCCAAAGACTTTCTGGTTCTTGCGTAGATTGATTTGACCCAATTTACTTGTGTTACAGCTTCACAGTATATTTTTCATGTTTCAGGGTTGTTTTGTTTTTGTTTTTTTTTTGTTTTTTTTTTTAATCTACCACAACTAAGAGCATTTATCAAAGTTTTGGTCAAATATGGCAAGTATACTCCTTCAGTTGTAGGGCAGTTTAAAACAATACATTAAGTCAAGGAACATGGACACTACATGAAAAACAGCTTTTTATTCCCTTGACTACCCTCTGTTGCCCATGCTATCTCTTGAGCTTAAAGAAATGATGAGAACAGGCACAGACAAGGAAAAAACAAAGCTATAGGAAGACAGCACTCACTGTTTCCTCAAGCAAAGATACAGAATAGAAAAGCAATTGCTCACTAGCATTGCTTTCCAGTCAAGGAAGACAACTTGTGTTACCAGGAAAATTAGAGTGTGCTCTGATTTTATGGTTCCAGCTGTACAGACATTTACATCACTGGTTTCCCCACAGCCTTATATCTTGATACAAAGCATGGTCAAGTGAGTCCAAGTATTGCCACAGGTGCTGTTGGGCCTTGGATCAGAATATCAGAACTATCAGAATGGTTTTGCAATTTATTTCTCTGATAACAGCCTGGTATCAGTCTGTCTGCTAGAGTTTATGTAGGACCAATGGTTTGTTGGATGTGTTTATAGTACCCTGAGAATACACAGTGTTTTGTATAAAAACAAAACTCAAGGGGGCAAAAAAACTCCTAAGATTTTTCTATTTAGACCCTCACTAAATGCCATGAGGTCCCACTAATAGGAAACTTGCCAGAATGGTTTCAGATCCGTGTGTGCAGCACACAAGGAAAAAAGATGCAGAAAATATTTATTGCCCATGGCCATCACATGAATATTTAGAGATGTTCCACTGGAACAAAAGAATCTTTCCTTCTTGAGAATCTCTCCTCAAGATACAAGAATGAACTTCTGTATCTTTAGTCACAAAAGGAGGCTTGTCTAAATAAAACAAGACTGTTTGCACAATAACAGATGCAGAATTGTGTTCTCTGCGAATAATTAAAGACACTCTGACAAAACAAAGTAAAAGAGAAACTGTCTTTTGTAGAAAATACGTGCAAAGGTTCTGCAAAAAGAAAGAAGTGTGATTTCACAAGAAGTGTGCCTGACTTGTGAGTCTGTACCAGGTGAAGGGGAACAACCATAAAATCATAGAATAATTTGAGCTGGAAGGAAAATTTAAGGTCATCTACTCCCCCCACCTTGCCATGGGCAGGACATCTTCAACTTGACCAGGTTGCTCAGAGCCCCATCCAACCTGACACTGAATGTTTTCATGGATACGGTGTTAATCACCTCTCTGGGCAACCTGTGCCAGTGTTTCACCATCCTTATTGTAAAAAATTTCTTCCTTATGTCTTGTTTATATATAAGTCTAGTCTAAATTGACCCTCTTTTAGTTTAAAAACATCATGCCTTGTCCTGCCACAACAGGTCCTGCTACAAACTTTGTCCCCATCTTTCTTGTAGGCCCCCTTTAAGTACTGAGAAGGTGCAATAACCACGAAGTGCTGCAGCAGCACAAAGTTCCAGGGTTTATGTGCACATCCAAAAGATACCTACCTGTCACAGGCTAGAGTCTGACTGAAACAATCCTAGAACTTGAAACTGATCTGGTTTTGTACAATCTAAATGCTCAGTAACTTCATAAAAAGCAATTCTTGTGCTGAAGACTTCACAGTCTGTAGAAAGAAAATATTCCTGTCTCATTACTAAGAATAGAGAGATCAGTTAATTTATTTATGGTAGCATAACGGAGTCCTCCCAGAATGACTTATTATGCAAACCTTGGGCTTTGGTTAGATTTGGGGTAACATGCCTAATAGATGTACTTCCCTAAACAGATGAATAAAACAGATTCAGGATTATGTGATCTGGATCAGCAAAGGTAACTGACTGTTCTGTTGTCAGAAGTGGGGAGGTTAAAGTGTTCTATCTGCATGAAATCCAGTCATAAAACTACTGAGGGGGTAAAAATATATTATAGAATCTGTGGAAAACATGAGCTTCTATTTGTGATTTATGAGTAGGAAGAGGAATTTCTTCTTAATAAACTACCGAAGCAGAAATTAACAGAAGCAGAGCAGGAGCGTGTGTAGTAGAGAAAATTGGACTGAATTTATTCAGTAAACCAAAGTTCTGCTCCTGGTTATTATACTGGGTGTTCTTGCAGATAGAATTAATTCTCACTAAGATTTTCCATTCATTATATTGGATTCTATGGTTCATTAGTGAGAGGTCTTGTAGAAATTTCTTATTTGGTGTTATTAAATTGCTTAGAACAGTATATATGAATGAAAATTCATGAGTGGGTGATGTTTACCCAAGAGAGAAATGGCACTGCTGTATGCTGTACATCTTGGACTAACAGAAGTCACGAGAGGTGTGGTCTGGTGTCACAGAGCCAGCTGAGGAGGCAGTTTGTAACATGAATTTCAACCTTACTGAGTGGCCACATGCCTGTGTCACATCACTTTGAACAGGAAAAGTTGTGGCTGTGTGCAAGTGGTGTAGGTGAGCTACAGAGACTAGACCACTGGCTCATGATCCAAAGGTTTTGCACAGCTGACAAGGCAGTCAGAAATCTGACCCAGGATGTCAGGGCTTTACTGAGGGTCTAGCCAAATTCCCAAGGGCTATAGAGGCAGCTCTGAGTTAAAGCAGGGAATGTTCCACCTCCAACACATTTTGATCCTTTACGATGCTCCTACGAGAACTGGGTTGCCCATGCTGTTAGACTAGTACAAGATACCAGTACAAGGTAGTTCTAACATAGTCATAGGGGCTTTTTTTGGTTTCTAGCCAATTCAAGAGTGGGGGAGCAGAAATATGGCTTTGAGCCACCTTCTACAACTTCAGCTCTGCAGAACATTACCTTAGCTCAGCTGAAGATATAGCTAAATGCATTCCACTCCTTTCTCAAATTTAATACTAAAAGTTCAAGGTATTGACCATGAAATTTTGGCCCCATTGAAGAAATAGATTTTAGTTGGCATTAATAATAGAGATAGGGTGAAGAAACACTTATGCTTAAGTAAAGAGTAACAGTAATCACTCAAAACAGAGTTTCCAGATAAAGATATCTTATCATGGTTCATCCTCTGCCAGCATAGGGTTGTTTTAGTGAGTAATGTTTTGGTGTCAAGAAGACTGGGATTTGTAGAAAATATCTTGTTGATATTGGTGACATCATGGGCCAAATCACATTGTGTCCTTGTGCCAATGTTAAAAAAGGATTTCCATGCTAGTGAGCAGGCTTTAATGACACATTTTTTCCAGCCTCAGTTTGTAAAAAGCACAGAATTCTTCAGAGAAGAGCACAAGATATTTTGTAGATAGATTTTGTAATTGTTTACATCCATGCAAAAATTGAGTTTAGCAAGACTGATTCACAGGCCTTCCAGAGCTCCATCCTGATTGTGAAAAATGAAGGCTTGTGCCTTTACTGGTAAAGGCACAGCAGAGAAATACTTAAAGGTAAAAAAGCATGGAGCCTATTATTTTCATAAGATTTTGTCTCCACCTTTCTGAGTTTGCAACAAAGTTCAGTCCCTTAACAGGTGAGATAATGAGCAGCTGAAGTAGGTGAGTGATGAAACTTGTTGCTCCTACCTCTGATTCCACAGAGAATTCTATGTGCCTGCTGTCCTGATCACTGGCTTTAATCCTGTCTTTATTTTGATCTAGAAGTTTTGGATAAAATGGGTCTTTTTCATATTTTTCTTCTTCCTTTGGGAGTAACCTCTAATTAACAGAAACACTCATCTCAAGGAAGCAAAGAGGAGATTACCCAATAAGTGGCTGAGTTGATGACCACAAGGGTGTTTTCCCCATGCCAGAACGGAGTAATTGTTGATTAATCACAGCCTACCTGGCTATTCCCTGTGTCCTTGAACAGGTCCTGGCTGGCTTCATGAAGTCTTTTGGCATGTTATTGCTTTCAGGGTCTTGTGTCACTTCATAGTGACGGTGAGAGGATGGGCACTACTTCATTCTTACTATTTCACTTTTAAACTGAGATTAAAATTGTGGAGGGACAGGTACTGATCTGTTCACTCTTGTGACCAGTGACAGGACTTGAAGGAACAGCATGAAGCTGAGTCAGGAAAGGCTTAGGCTGGATATAAGGAAAAGTTTTCTACCCAAAATTTTGTTGGGCATCTGAACAGGCTCCCCAGGGAAGTGGACACAGCACCAAGCCTGAAGAAGTGTTTGAACAACACTCTCAGGCACATGGTGTGATTTTTGGGGATGTCCTCTGTAGGGCCAGGAGCTGGACTCAATGATCCTGATGGGTCCCTTCCAACTCAACTTATTCTATGATTCTTTGATTGATTCTATGTTGTAAGAGGTACAGTAAGATCAAGGATGATAGCTTTACATATTTCTTATATGCTAGATTTGCTAAATCCTAGTTCTGAAAAATAAAAATCCCCCGAATTTAAAAAGGCATATAAAATGCTGTCTTTTCCATGATATACATAATTATAAAAATGGAAACTCACTTTAAAAATCTGGAATAAAAAAATCTATTTATCTTTATTTTTATTGCACTAACAATTCAGAGATTTAAAGACTAGAATTGGAAATAAGGCAGACTCATTTTCAGAAGTACTCACTTCCAAGTTAGCTTTTCTGAAAATCCTGTTAAGTGCAGAAATTAAATATAATTTTCCTTTGTATTTTCAGTGTGAAATGCTAGATGATCATAAATAAAATCTCAATGTTTTTCTTTCCAAAATGAAGAGAATATTTTAGTAATAAAATATTTTAAAGGAAATTAAGGTGAGAAAAAATTGTTTAGCTGAAATTTTTGACAGAGAAACAATAAAGAAGGTGACGAGAATACCATTCTCCCTCTGTTAAAATATGCTGTCCTGTAGTACATGCTTTTGGAGGTCTGTGAGTCTTGAGGATTGTACCTGGGTCCTTTTCTCACAGATTAAATTCTTGTTTAAAAAGAGGCATTACCACTTTTTCTAAATGTTGATCACAGAAAAGGAGCTACTTAATCTCTTAAGATTTTCCTTTTTTTTTTTTTTTTTTCTTTTTTTTTTTTTTTTTGAGGATGGATTCCCACCTTGGAAGAGAAGCATAGAGGTGTGTATTTTCTAAGACATTGTTTGACACAACTGTCCTCCTCAGCTTTTCCTGGTCCCAAACTCTTTACCATAGTGCAGTTGGCAAGCTTCCCATTCAGCATTCTGTTGGTCTAGAGCACACATTTCAGTTCCTAGTGCTCTCCTTGTCCTGTCCCAAGCTACCAAGTATATCTGAGATGTTCTGCCACAGTTCCCCCCAGTCCCCCTTTTTAGAAGAAAGAGTAGCACTTCTGTGTCTCGTGTCAGTATGGTGAAAGTAAACATCTACTGGCTGGGAAGCAGTAATATATTGTAAAACTGCAAGGAGTAGTGTTGAAGTGTTCCCTCAGTGGCCACAAAGCACTTGGGGTCATGTGTGGCCTTCCAGTTCTCCTGTCCTGCTTGTCCTTTTCTTGGCCAGACAGCTTATGTTTCACTGCTTCCAATAGGACCAGGAAGGCTCAGACCTGGTTTCAGATCCCAGAATAATATGTGCCCAAGACAGGACCTTCCAACAACAATCCGCCAGTTCAAATATATTTCTGCTTTGGACCTTAATTTCTCATTTAGCTAGGAAGAGAGGAGATGTTGCCATCTGTTTTAGTTTCTAGTTGTCTCCATGTGCTTCTTCAATCCACTGCGAAATTTGACCCCAGCTTGGGAGAAAGACCAGCTACTTATATTCTTTTCCTTAGTCACACACAGGGAAGTAATTTACCCTTCCTGTAACTCATTCCAAACTACTTCTATTTGAGGACCATATATCTCATGATTGTGCCCCATATTAGACATTAACCTGTCTGAATTTGTATTTTTTTGTATTACTTTAATATGATTTACATTAGGATATATCAGGAGTAACACCTCTGAGTCCTATATATAGGGATCCCAGTGGTGTGGCAAAACCAGATGCATTGATTTGAACAAACTTCTGTAGACCAGCTCATGCAACCTCATGTGCAGTGTAGAACAGTCACCAGCATAAGATCATTTGGGCCATTGCTGTCCCTGGCCAAGCCTTGAAAATCTCCAATCACAGAGATTCCACTGCCTCTCTGGGTAACCTCTTCAAGGGCTGCACCCTCAGCCAATTCTCAGAGGACAAGTTTTCATATTGTCCTATCTTAACCTCAATAATTGCAGGTTGTGACCTTTCACTTCATTATCTCATCTGCTGCTATTTAGAATAATTCTCTTCCATATTCTTTGTAACTATCTTTCAAGTACTTGCAGGCTGCTCTTAGATTGTCCCTTAGTCTCCTCTTTCACAAATTAAGTTCAGCACACAATAATCTCTTCTTGTATCTCATCTTCTCAGGCCCATGACCATTACATTGTATAGTATCTTGCTTACCTCTTTTTAGCTAAATAAACGCTGCAGAAATTGTTATGAGAATGGAAAGGAAGAATATTTTCCTAAATGAAAGAACATAGTAGAAGACTAACTGATTAATGCACATGGCCAAGTAGCATCAGCAAAGTGTATTTTGCAGAAATCTCCTGTGACAGAGCCCAGCTGTATATATGCCATGTTTTACTTCAGTATTTTGGGTCAGTAGTTTCATATTTTCCCTAGAAAGAAAGGTCAAATCTAAAAAGTAGCACTGCTTCTTACCCACAGTTTGCATCTTATGTAAGTGTACATCTGGAACAGCTGTTTCAGGAGGAAATGAGATCGAGTTAACCACATCACAATATAATTGTCTCCTTAGAAGGCAGAGTGTTTTACACCTAATTAGGATTAGCCAAATTTACTAGGAGCAGGGGGTGTTCCGCGGTTGCTAGGGATGCTTGCCTATTGTTAAGCCTTAGAAAAAGGTAAGGGCCATCATTACCCTTTCAGTTTTGTTGGCTTTGGTAAAACCCAGTAAACCCTCTGCGAGCCTGAAGTAGACCAAGGATGCAAAATAGCAAAACTGAGATCTGAAACAGTTATTGGGCAGAGGAGACAAAGAAAGGGAACAGATTTAGGTGTGCAAGAAAGTATGTTACAGACTGAAATTTCAGCTGAATCCTTTTCAGCTCTGTGTAAGTATGCTGATCTCTTAGATTCTCTGGATTAGAAGAGGCAAATGTAAAGTTACCCTCAAGTAAAAGCCCTATTCTGGAAAATATTATATTTATATAGTACTATATTTAGCCATGTAACAGAATGCTTTGCAAATTTACTGGAGGTGAAACTATATAATGAAATTATTTTGTGAAGTTGGAAAAGAAAAGGCAGGAGAGACAAAAGGCAGTCAGGAAAGTGGGTGGGCAGGTGGATGGAGGGAAAAAAGAAGAGAGGGTGAAAAGGGAATGGAGGGAAGGAGGGAAGGAGGGAAGGAGGGAAGGAGGGAAGGAAGGAAGGAAGGAAGGAAGGAAGGAAGGAAGGAAGGAAGGAAGGAAGGAAGGAAGGAAGGAAGGAAGGAAGGAAGGAAGGAAGGAAGGAAGGAAGGAAGGAAGGAAGGAAGGAAGGAAGGAAGGAAGGAAGGAAGGAAGGAAGGAAGGAAGGAAGGAAGGAAGGAAGGAAGGAAGGAAGGAGAGAGAAGAAGACTTTGGAAAATATTCAAAATACAGAGAAACACAGGAACAGTGTTTCAGAACAGAAATACTTAAAGGAATCACAGAATCACTCTGTAGCTCCTTGAAGACTGTTCTTATCAGTAAAGGCCAAGGTGAGGAAAGCACCGAGTACTTTGGCCTTTTCCTCATCCATTGTCCCCAGGGTCCCTGCTCCATTTAGCCACAGGCCCACATTTTCCTTAGCCTTCCTTTTGATGCCTGTGTATTTGCAGATCATTATTCCATTGTCAGGTTTAACAAATGTCAGGAATCAAGGAGCTGTAGGCAGAGGTAGCAGGAGGCCTTCAGAGGAGTGAATCAATTTATCCTTTTACAGGCTGTCAATAAGGAAATAGTGGGGAGGAGGAGTCTAATGCAAATCTCAATTTCTCTGTCAAAGTGAATAAGCCCAACATTCACTGCTCTTTGACAGATTAGTCAGTTATGAAATAAGAAGAGACAATATGTAGTTCTAGGCCTGTGATTCACCCCCAACAACCATGAAAAAAAGAAAGAATATAATGTAGAACAAAACAAGACTATTTTAAATTAGTAATCAAGGTATATATTTTAAAGCTTCCTTGAAATTCTCCATTAAAATTTGCCTTTATCAGCATTGTCTCACAAATGATTAAATCACAAATAAGGGATTTACAATACTGTGAGAGAGACTCTGCCAGTGGAAACTTATCACCAGCTCCTACACCTTTGCACACACACTTGAAACCCACCTCAATCTTCACTCCAACGAGTAGAACAAGACTGAGTGCAATATTCCTCACTGGTCTCCATGTCGGGATTGTAAGCAGCAGCTCAGCTCCAACTCACCTCATCTCACCTCATAGGCACATTGTCATTGCTGGACTTAACTTATTACAGTAAAGATCATTTTCATAGCTAGCTGTTTTATCCTTCTATTAATATCTAAATTGCTGAATCTTTATATTCTACTAAATCCAAAAGCTGATTGCACTTTCCAGGTCTGTTCAAAGCATGTGTCCTGCTACCTGTCTGAACTTCTTATTCAGCACCGAGAGATTAATTCAAGCCTCCAGTGCCGAACTCCATCTCACACTTCTTAAATTTTTTAAACATACTTTAATGAATAATAATACTAGCACTATGACGGGGTGTGTACTGCTTAATGAAGTATGTTTTGCCTAACAAAATTGTAAAACTAGGCCAATGGGTTTATATTTCTGTTTTCTCCATATTTGACATTCAATTTCTGTCCTGCTTTTCTAAGAGACACTTTTCATCAGATAAACTTAATGGGAGGCAAAGATATATAAGGATTTTAAGTAAAGAAGGTGCTTGCACTTATTACTGTGAGATTTTCATGAAAATGTGAAATTATTCTCATAGCCTCAATACCACAATCTTATTGATGAAAAAAATCTCTATGCCATCTTTCTATCTTTTTATATCTGTTCCTTTCTCAACAGAAAACCAATAGTGCTTCTCAATGCTCATAAAATATTTCTTTGTTGCTTTGTAAAAGGGAAGGCAAAAGTATTTCTGTTTGCAAGGCGAATCTCCACCTGGTAAATCTGAGTATTCTAACCATGCCTACTAGAAAACAAAAGTATTCTCAGCTCAAGAAAGGTTTACCCTCGTGTAAATCCATCAGTTTCAGCAGAATTATTTTTGATTTATGTAGATTCAAAACCAGCTCACATCTATATATAAATTGTATTTAAAAGGATGAATCACCGGTGGTTTTGTTCAAGAATAGTGTTTTCATCATTCTGTTTCATGATTGTATAAAAATGTTAGGAGCATACTTTTGTGTATTGCTTTCTTAACCATATTTAAAAGATGGGTGTAAGATACCAAAAGTTTATTTGATCATTAACACAAAGCTACAAAAGCCTGATTTATATCAACACAATTATCAATTTCTGCTTTTGAAATACACAGTGTAGATACCTTTTTAACAAGTGTGGTTCAGAACCCACTGTAGTTAACATAAATCACTGAAGATCTCTGAACATTTCAGTGAATGTTTGATTAATAATGCAAGAAATGCTGAACACACTGGCTTGGTCATGTGTGTCAGTAGCACTCAGCATGATTATTTATTGTAGAATCAAGTCCATACCAGCAGGGTATTTAAAAACACTCCTCATCTACCTTGTATAATATGGAGCAAGAGTAAATCTGCTGAAACTAGAGGTATTACCTTTGTTCTGCATGTTAGATACATATTCATTTTCTTAAATGACTGCTGAAAACACATTGAAGTCAATTATGCATTTGCAGCTCTCTTGGGAAAAAATGTATTACCAAGCCTGGAACTGACAGGTTATTAATCTCAGTCTCTTCCAGTGAAATTTCTCACACTAGGTAAACTAACACCAAATAACACTTAATGGCCAAATATGAGCAAGTGTAGTTCATTAGGCTAAATTTACAGGGTGGCTAGGAACATATATGTTGTCCTTGCTATAAATGGGGACAAGGCTCACAATACACACCATTGCCTTTGTAGTCTGCAGAAAGATTAGTATTTCTTTGTCCATTACTAAGCAGACTGTCATGGTTTAACCCCAGTTGGCAACTAAGTACCACACAGCTGCTCCTTGACTCTTTTGTTCCCCAGGGAGACGGGGCGGAGAATCAGGAGGAAAAAAAAGGAGCAAAACTCACGAGCTAAGAGAGTTTAATAATTGAAAGAATGTAAAATACAATAATAACAGTGCTATTAATACTACAACTACTACTGCTGCTAATAATAATAATAATAATTTTACTAAAATGGAGAGGGAGAGACAAACAAGTGATGCACAATATAGTTTCTCAGCACAGACTGATGCCCAGCCCATCCCTGAGCAGCAGTCAATGGCTCCCAGCCATCTCATCCCAGTTTATTCACTGAGCTGATGTTCAGTGGAATATCCCTTCAGCCAGCTGGGGTCAGCTGTGCTGGCCATTCTTCCTCCCAGCTTCTTTTGCACCTGCTCACAGACAGGGCATTAGACACTGAAAAGTCCTTGGCTTAGAGCAAGCAACAACTAAAACATCAGTATGGTTCTCACACTAAATCCAAAACACAGCACTGTGCCAGCTACTAAGAAAATGTACTCTGTCCCAGCAGAAACCAGGAGGAAATCTTACAAGTACTTTTCCTTTACATGGGCATTTTAAACCTTAGATTTAAATTAAATTAGCTGCTTTAATATGGTTATAAAATACTACCACCATCAAAAAAAAACCATTGATACCCAGTGTAGTTCCAGAATCTGGTAATTAATGAACTGCTATAAGATACTCAGTCACACAACAGTTTCTTCTCTGACACTATTCCAAACCAAGAAAGTTACTCTACTCCCCATCTTAGAATTAAAATGCAAATGTAATACATAACCCTAATTCTGAGTGAACAGCACTATGCCACTTAATAATTCAATAACTGCCTTGATATTGTGAGAATTTGTCATTTCAGCCATGCAGTTCCTTAAAGACACATTAAGATGCTTGCTTACAAAATTTTTGCGCAGGTATATGTGTCTGCATACATCTACTTGCCATGTTTTATATTTACATAAAATTCAAACTGGATATTGTGCCATGACTTCCATTTCTTTGTGCGCCTGTGTTAATCTTACTAAAACTGTGTCAGAGAAGGCACAACTATGCCTGTGTGGGCTCAAACACTATAAAATTATAAAATCCTGGTTAAAGTCTTATACCACATCAAGTGTTTGTATATATATGTATGCCTATACATTTATATGTTGATAGAGAAATGCTGTGTTTAAAAAGGCAGTTTTATGGAAAAGTCCTAACTTTTTATTTCTTTACATCCTTTGTATCCACTATGTTCCTCTCTATGGGTGTTGTGACAAAATTCGGTTTAGATGTGGAGAACCACAGGAAGATGAATTCTTCTATTTCAAGTTCAAAACCAACCTCATATTTTAGATATAGCACTACCTGAGCTGAAGTAAGCTTAAACTCAACTAACTTGGTGAGCTGTTAGTAATACAAGCTCTCAATGTAGAAAGCGAGCATTTAAATATATTTGTCTCTGAGTTTTGATCACTTCCAAGCATTCACACCTTTGATTCAGCAATTAAATATAGTTGGTCTTAATTTCTTAAATTCTGTAGCACTCACACATCTCATAGCTCATAGAGATGCCCACCTGGATCCTGGGCTCCCTTACCTGCCCCACAGGGTCTCCCACTGCCACCTGTGCCCTGTGACCAGATCAGAAGCAATGGGCACAGACTGAAACATTGGAGGTTCCATCTTCAAATCAGGAAATATTGTTTTACTGCAAGGATGACTGAGCACTGGCACAGACTGCCCAGGTTGATTGTGGAGTCTCTTTCCTTGGAGATAATCAAAAGCCATCTGGACACACATAGGCAACTGGCCTGAGGTGATACTGCTTGAACATAGGGGCTGGACCAGATGACCTCTAGAGGTCCCTTCCAACCTCAGCTGCTCCGTGGATCTGTGAAATCAAACACAACATGTAAATAAAATTGGAAATCTAAGTGGTTTATATGTCTATTTCACACATGTGAAATTGTCTTCTTTGCTGATATTTTAAAATCTGGTAAATTTAGGAATCTATAACAAAAAACCAGAGCCTCTGTTTTTTCTCAAACATTCAATCCTGTGAAATGCAGAGTATGTTCACATCTCTATTCAGTATGGTGTTTTTTACACTTGATGAACTAAGGTCTCAATAAAATGAAAAGGACCAATGATTTATTAAAGTCACTGGATTGTACAGACTGTACAGAACAAAGGAAGTCAAATCAATTAACTTAATGTGCTAGGCAACAATTCTATATTTAGCTTTTTTTCACTTTGCATTGATTTTAGTTTTTTGACTGCTGGATATGACTTTGCTATCTTTGACATCAACATAAAATCAAAATCCTTCTTAATCATCTGGTTTTAGTGTGAAATCCTAGGTTAAATAAAGATAGTATTATTTATTTGGGAATTCCTAATGAGTTAGGGGAGATGCTGTTGTCAGTTCTCATTTTTCTTCCTTCATCTTTTAACCATTTAGATCTTTCTCTGCAGTATGGTCTTCAAAAGAAACATTATTGTTTGAGGGATATAATTTATGTGTCTTGCTGCTGGTGGCAGAACCTTGCATTCCTCTGACTCGCAACATGCTTCAGAGTTCTGCTAAAAATCACTGCATTGTCAGTAAAAGGAGAAAAATAAGAACTGGGGTTTTTTAATGTGGTTCAGAATCATTTGACCTCCAGGGATTCAGTGGCTCAAAACAACAAAAAAAAAAAAAAAAAAAAAAAAAAAAAAAAAAAAGAAAAAACACCAAAAAAAACCCAAACCAAAACAAGAAAACCACCCCAAATATTTTTACAAGACTTTTTTAGGGGATCTTCTTGATGACAGTAATTTGTTTTCCCGGGTATTTTAAGAAATATGCACAACTCATTGGATAGTGTCCTAATGTTCTCTATCATTGAATCAACAAATCTTTATTATTTTCTGTTGTTATTATTTTACTTTGAATGGATCAGCTAGGATCTGGAATCTGCTCACATGAATTCAAATGCTTTAATAAGGTATCTGAGCTGCTGGCCTGCTTGTCCTGTCTAAGCAGCAAAGACAAATACCTCTGAATGGCAACTCTGCCCACCTCAAACCATACTTTTATAGAAACCTTTTTCTTTCTATTGATCCTAGACAGATCCTAGAGCAGTTTGGTGGCCAAACTCCAGTTATAGTAACAGATCAAACACAGTGGCTTTTGATTTGTATGACAGCATATTTGTATGAGAGCATACTCCCCTGATTTATATGTCTATGAAAAATCCTATTTTTTGTCTGTGTTTTTTACATTTTCAAAATCTCCTTGTCAGAAAGCTCTCCCTCCCCATTAATTCTGAATGTGCAGCCAGTTCAGAAGTGAGAGCTGATGCTTCTTCTCCTCCTCTATCCCACTCAGCTGTCAATCATTCCATGAACAGAAGAAATATTTAAAGAAACAGGATCCCATCAAGCTTGATATGTTTCAAAAAAAAAAAACAAAAAAACCGCCATGTCAATAAAACCTTGAGCCACCTTGAATTGAAACACTATTTTTACTTTTTACTCTCTTTTCTTTTTCTTCCAGTTTCTGAGATCAATTTAATATTCAAATAAACAGCAAGTGAAGGTTTCAGTCTTATCCTTTAACTCCAAGTTATCTTAAGCAATCCACAGCTTTTTTTTTTTTTTTTTTTTTTTTAAATTTTAGGGGTTTTTAGGGCAGTACAACAGCACATCAAAAGGCAAGAAAATCTGAAGGACGTTTTTGCCATTGGAACACAGATAGGGTTGGTGCAACAAAGAATTTTGCATTGCTGTACATCATGCTGTGCCCATGCTGTGGCTAAAGAACAATAATGCCAACCTTATATGTGGAAAGGTGATAAGACAGGCTAAAAAAAGACACTGAATCTGCGTCAATGTGTTACTTTTATAGGTCTTTCTGTACCCAGAAACTTTTAGTCAGTCTTTTCAAGGTTTCTTCACAACTGTGAATAGTAAAAACCTTTCTAAGGCTGAGTGAGATCCACTCTCTGAGCTTTTCAGGTTAAGAAAAGTCACATGAATCAGTGAAATTCACGGGCCAGAAGCACTTTAATCACAAAACATCGGTCTTCACACTCATCAAGCTATTTACACAGCATCAACAGAAGACTAATTTGAACAGAAGCCCAGTTATCCAGATCTTGCTACTGTCAGTTACATTTTCTGCTCTTGTTGTTGCTGGTAATTTCCTTTTTGCTCTACAGCTTTCCTAAGTGGAGCCACTTCTCCAGTCTGTAGTGATTCTACACCAATCATTTCTGCTGCTTCTCTATTACTGCTAAAGTAAAGGGAAGGATGAACCACTCATGCATGCACAAGGATGTCTCGTTACCCTGCTGTTCCTGTGGATGCTCTTGGCAGAGCCAGATCTTTTCACACAACAAGAAACAATCAGAGCCCAGGAAGGATGTCAACAGAAAAGCGTGGAAGGGCGTGTGGCCACTACAGAAGTGGAGGAGCAGGATGCAGACTGTCCTTCCTCGCCTGAGATGTGCAGAAAGGACCCAGCTCCAGCTGACCACATGCCATGCAAGCAGCATTTTCTTGTTGCAAAAGAGGCACTGAAAACTGTCAGGACATTCACAGGTTGTGTTTTGTGGACAAAGCATTGCGCTTTGTGTCCATAAGTCAGGCAAGGATTTCCATTCTGTCTTAGCCAAGCGCGTACCCACTCTCATCTCAAAATAACATATGCTGCCTTATGAATCAGCATCAAGTGAAGTGCTGAGGCACAAAGGGAAAGTGCTGCCAATCCCTCATGAAAATGGCAGCAACAAGAAAAGGAAGGCAAATTATAGAAGCAAAAGCAAGGGTGGAGACAGCCCCTTAGTGAATAGAAATGGAGGTGGCTCAGGGTAGGTTGCTTATTATATTTTAACTAACCTGAAACCAGGTTAGTTTACCAGTTAGTAACCAGTCAGTATAAAATTCATACATTCTCCCTCCTGGAGGGAGAAGAGAAGGTGCACTCCTCATGGTAAATCTCAAGGGGAACTGTCTTATCCAACTTCAAGTGCCTGAGAGAGAACTGAGTCAGAATTTTCCTCCTTTGATAGGCTTAACCATGTTTGTGAGGCCAAAAAGCTACTGACTTGGTTTTAGCAGCTGGGTATCCTGAGCACAAGCTAAAATGGCTTTCTGCCAGTTTTCTACCCAGTGAGTTAACTACAGTTGGACCCTTTACATCTGATTTAAGAAAACAAACATTTGAATGTCATCACAAGAGTTGCGTTCTGATGACTACAAACAAAAATAGTAATTGCTAAGAGGCATCAGAGTACAATATGCTTTTGATCAGTTTCTTCTAGAAATTCCTGCATGGAAGATGCAACATGAAATATCAAATGTCTTATTAATGTCTCTTTTGAAAACAGATGAAATTATATGGGATTTCTGATTTAGCAGGGAGGTACAAAATACACTGAAAATGGAATATAAACCAAAGTCTAACTTAGAAAAATATAAGAACTGCAATTGTAGTTAAATCATAATACACATGTGTTTTTGTAATTTGTCCATGGTCATGACACTGGGTCTCCTCAGTTACTGGGGAGGAAAACGTGACTTGAAGGCAGCTCAACCCCATTGCCCTCACTGAAATGATTCTGTTAGTTTTTCAACTTTTACATTTTCTGTTCGGTCATGTCAGCACAGTCCCCCTTACAAGTCTGGCTAACGCAGGAAGGTGATCATGTTCTTTTAATGAATTCAGGGAAAAACATTTAAACTATCAATTGATTCACCTAAAATCAGCTTCTTTGCAACGGATGTGGGCAGCTGCATTATTACCTAAATTTCACAGGCACTTCATCCTTGCCTATCTTCAGTGAGCCATCGTAAGTGTTGATTCAGAGAGCCACATTCCACCTCTAGGGTTTTCATCTGTCACAAAAAGATGCAAAATTCTGATAACCCACACTAAGAAATGGCTGATTCCTTCAAGGTCACACAGTGAGATGGACTTCAGACCAACACAGAGGACAAAAAAACTGCCAGGTGATGAAGAGAAAGTCTGTGCTATAACATATTAAGATCCAGTGAGCTGCAGCTCCAAAGGAAGTGGCAGGGTGTCATTGCTCTGTGCAGGGAAATGTTATTTTTTGCCAGTTGACAAATGGAAGTGACAAATGTAGGACTTCTATTCAATGTTGGCGCTTGTTTGCTGGTAGCTCTGCAGCAGCACTGAACTGTAAGTCACTGTGCTGATTTTCTCTGCCACTTCAGCTCAGGAACTGCCGTTTCTCAGTCTTGTTCTTCTTTCTGTCCTCACTTATCCTGCAGAGCATAAGAAATAATAAACCTGGACACTTCTTAGGCAGAGACCTCCTCTAGAGCTGAAGTACATCTGAAACTACGCTGAGTGTAGATCAGAAGCTTGGCTAGGACACGGAGTAGGTCAATTGGATATTTTTCCTCCTCCATACTAAGGCTCAGCAAAGCCTAAAGAATATAATGTCTTCCTGAAGAACTTCCTATAGAGCTTCCTATGTAGCAGTTCTTCCTGCTAGGATGTCCTATACAGCTGAAACTCAGTGTGAGGGGAAGAAAAGACTGGTATATCATCTGCAAAGTGACTTTCAGAGATCAGTGCCTTAGAAATTTGCTAAGCAGAGGAGGACTTCCATTAAATTTTCTGCTAATTTAAGAAAATAATTTGTACAGATAGAATACTCTGGTTATTTTTGTTAATAATTAGCCTCTAAAAATAGTGGAGCTCTACTTTTTCATGTGAAGTTCAGCTTACTGCCTGATACTGAGAAAAGGCCTAAAAATAACTGGTTTTATAGTTGATTAGCACTTTCTGGTTCTTGTTCTTTGTCACTAGAGAGTCACTTGAAATTATGCTGGGGAGAGGAAGAGGCCAGTCAGTGATACAGCTGCTTTCCCTACAAGAAAGGTACTGTGAGCATTGATAGTGGAGCCTCTAACTCCCCTTGACTTCTCCTCAACAGATTTTCATGCACTTGCCAGAGCGATGTAAAGTAGCTTGAAAGTACCAAGTCCTTTCTGTTTCCTTTCCATTCATTTCCATTGCCTTGCCTGTTCAGCAAGGCAGGCACTTATGCAGCAGCAATGATAGTAAAAACCAATAAGAAAATCACAATGGAAAGTTCACACTTCTCTGGCTTTCTATCTTCATAACTCTTTATGCAATGATCTGCAACAAACTCTTCCTCTTCACTGCATTCAACTTTGATATTTTCAGTGCAGGCTTCTATAACTTCTGTTGCTATTTCTACAACAAGCTGCGCCTTGTGATGCGAGGCGTTCTAAAGTAATCTGGCACATGAATATCTCTCTTCACTTGAAAATCAATAAAAACCTTCAGTCACATTTACATTTCTGTGTACTGCCTCCAGATAACAAGAGCATGTCTTCCCCAGGTTATAGCCGATCACAAAGTGAAAACAACTGCTAGGGTTTCATGCCTCAGAAGATGACCTTGTCCTTTTTTTTTTATCTGTCACAAAAAGAGCTGACTTGCCTAGCCATCCTTAAAATAGAACTAATTACCATCTGTTAACAGGCCCCTAATGCTCTGACTGTAGATCCTTATGCACCATTCATGGTTTTGCAGCCATGATGATAAATTGTCTGTAATTCAGAATTCATATGCAGTTATATCAGCTTATCTGGGTGACCCAGCACACATTATGGAGACTTCTCCTATAAAGCCTTGCACACTGAATGTTGGACTCCACAGAGAAAAACAAGGGCAGCCTATTAATCAATTTACACCATGAGTTGTACTGTAAAAAAGAAGTATTCAGGCAATGCTGATGAGTCCTCTCTGTTGCATGCAGAAGGAAGGACAGAGAAATGAGAAACCTAGATCCCTCAGCTAGTCCAAGTTGGTGCAAAGGCAGCCCTGGAAAACTGAGCCCCGCATTACGGGAGGAAAAGGAGCGGAATCGTGACTTGCTAAATAATGATATAGGCTTTGAGCTATTCCCAGGGAAACATAGCATGGAATGATTTCTTCATTCTGTATGATTGCATAGTGCCAGATCTACCCAAGCAGCAGGGAACATGACTCACCAGCAGCCCTGAACTTCGCTCATGTGCACACAAGAAGAACCACTTACCCTTGTTCCAGCTACTCCTTCACAGTGCCCAGCCACCCTAGAAACGGTGCTGGATTCACAGGTCTTGGTGACTCCTCTCAGCCACACATAAAACTGAGTGTGTTTTCATCCTGTCTGAAAAAATGAGGCAAAGCTGCTGCAGTTTGACTACTTGTATTGCAGAATACACAGGGAAGGGAAAGACTTCACAGCTGCTGTTTTAAGCCAGTGCTGTCCAAGCAATATGACAGTTCTGCAGCCTTCTCTTTCTGCCATGCTAAACCTGAAAGGGTCTTAGAAATGGTATTGGGGAGTTCAGTCCCTGAACAGCACCCCACAGCTGTGTCCTACTTGTTGTTGGCACAGAAGTGCTTGCCCAGTCAGGCCAGGTAGGACATTAAATATCAGTATCGGTGCAATTAGTAAGCATATAACATTAACAATTATCACTACCAAATATAGAGGTGACTCTGCAATGAATGCCCAGGAATGAAAGTGATATGGTTTATTTTTAGATTCTTCCCATTTGGGACCAACATTTTAAAATCATCTGGAAGACCTGATGCATTTTATTAATGCAGAGATAGTTCTTTCCCTTGTGTAACTCCCTGAAAGGCAAATCAGAAATAAAATGACATTAAACTTGGAAAAGCTCTTTATTTCCCAGAGGCTGTAGCCTACTTCAAATGGAAAATACTGTTATCAGCTTTTCCTCTTTCCAGTTTCAACAATAGACTGGCAGTAGTCTTACCTCAAACCTCCCTCTGAACAACTACAAAAAATAAGCCTCTAATAGTTCTGTCAGAACAACAGGCTGTTTCCCCTTCTTATATCTGTGCATCTTGATTTCTTTTGTTCCAGACAATTTTGGATGTAGCACTTTAAAGGCAAGAAATCTGTCAAAACTTCCAAAATCCAGACATCTCAGAAGGTAAATCTGTTCCAGGAGAACACACAACATAGTTTATACCCACTGCTTGTTTTTTTTCTGGATAATTGAATCAAAGAGGAAAAGTGTTCCATGGTGATCTGTCAATTTAAGTGCTCCCTGGCCTTTACTGGCTATTTTAGGTGTTAGGTGCTCTTCAAATTTTGATAGAAGTGAAACCAATGATGTAACATATGATTGTCAATAACAATTGTAACTCTCACAGCTGACCTCAGTTCTAAATTTTAAATTCCTGTGATGATATTGGAATTTCACAGTCAACATTGGTAGGCTTGGGGCCACACATTAGGGAACCTTCCTGTTTTTCATTACCAAGTTAGCTTCTACCAACTGAATAAAAAATTAAATTAAATTAAATTAAATTAAATTAAATTAAATTCTCCTCTTTAGTCATAAAAGGAGAGACTTAAAATTACAAGAAGGTAGGAAGGATTTTTTTTTTATCATTTGGTTTTATTTGCCTTTCATGAATCCTTTAAAAGGGTCAGGATGCTCCACAGAAAGCCGGGACTTGCAGTGTTTCCATGTCAGACATAGCTGTAAATCTATGTAAGTCCAGAAGCTTCAACCTGCAAGAGATATTTGCTTTGTGAAGCTGCTGGTGTGCTACTCTGTGGTCTAGAGTAAACTTTTTAGGCTGGATTCTGAAACAGGAGAAAAGCTGCTGTAGCATAAACCAACCAAAAAGCTCATACATCTTAGCAAGGCACAATATTCAGAAGAGCTCTGTTAAAAGCATGCTTTTCCTAGGAGCCCTGATATATGGTACTGAGTTAGGAAAAGGCTGAGAAGTCTGGAATGTCTCTCAGGAACACCTAGCCCTGGTGGTCTAGCCCGTATTTCTCTACCTGCCAGATTTACTTACAGGTATCAATCTTGTGTCAAATAACCAGTATGTTTGAATATATCCACCTCTTCTATTCCTGATTACTGTGAAAAATGGAAAGAAAACCACAGGACATCTAGCCACAGATTATCACATCTTTCTTTATTTATCTGTAGTTCTCCTTTATTTAAATCTTCACCTTTCAGATTGTTGACTTACGTGGCAGAGACCATTAAAGAACAACAAATCCATATGCTGTGAATGTGGAGGCAACAGCATGGTTATACATGGAAATCCATTTCTAGATTATTGATAGCAGTTAGATTAGCCTCTACCCCATGAAAAGAAGAATGAATTTAGCCATCTGCCAACTGTTTGCTTTTGGTATTATCCACCAGAGGACAAAGCTTCTAAAACAAAATCCCCCACTGAGCTGAAGCTGTGAATCCCTGGCTGTGAGAGAAGAGGGTTTGAGGCTTCAGCCAGAGCTTGAGAACCTCCTCACTGTGCAACTTACCTCACTCCTAATGAGGCTCAAGGGGCTCCAAACAAACAGATGGACAACAGAGTCTACTGACAGACCATCTGCTCAACACCACAGAGTACAGGTGAAAACACAAGGCATTTCTCCAGCTGTTCCTTGTAGCAGGGATCTTGTAAACCAAGAAGATATTGCTGTGATATTAAATCTAAAATAATAATAGGCATTAGAGCTACTAAATGCCAAATATAATCAAAATGAAACCTTCTTCTAAAGAAAGGTGCCTCTCAGCTCTTTTAAAGTAATGCTTTGGTATCCTTCCATAAGGTGCTTCACAAAGAATAAATTTCAGTTAACACTAATACATTTCTCTCATATTTTCCTTTTGTTCTGTGCTGAACTAGAATTTTCATGCCCTGCATGGGGCATTCTACTCTACATGCATTGCCAAATCTCCACCTTTATGAAAAGTAACAAATGTTCAATTAAATGTCAACATCTGTAACTTGTTGCTGGCTTTTTTCCCCGGGGCACTAAGCAGTCATGAGAGCAGATTGGACGAAGAGCATTTAAATTACATGCACACAGAATGGCCTAGAACTGCTCACACATTTATAAATAATACAAATACTTAATATCATTCCTGTTCTTAAATTTTTTCAACTCATTTCCTGTAATCTCAGCTCTGTTCTGTTACATAGCTAGAGAGTTTAGAAGGTTTAGAAGGTAGCTTTAGAAGGTTTTCATTCCTGAGTGACATCCTCATCTTCTTATACTGTGCATTCTTTAATCTCATGAAAGCAGGTTCTGTTCTTATTGTGTGTACAAAACTATCAACCAGAATTTATAACCTACCTCATAATTTGCACTAGGATCAGGTTTATAACTTTCCCACCTGTATCTCATGCACAGTGCAAATATAACTATGTCTTAATATCATAGAATAATATGTGTGGAAAGGACCTCTGGAGGCATCTAGTTCAGCACCCTGCTCAGATAAAATATAGCTTTAAAGGATGGTAAGGGATAGTCTCCATCCAAATTCTACAGTCTACACAGTTGGATACCCCACAGATCATTCATTTCAGTGCTTAAACTCTTTTACTCCTGTATACCCAGGAATATTGGAAACTGGAAACTGGATTGCTTATTTTGTGACCTGTCACTAAGATAACTCTGGCTTTACCCAAGAGACAGTCCCCATTAAAAATTGACAGTATGAAGTACCCTGGATCAGAGCCATAAAGGTATCACAGCACCATGTTGCATTTACATATCTAAATTTATTTTTAGCTTCTTCACAAGAAGTAACAACTTTTCAAACGTTGTGATCTTTACCTTCCTTTTTTGCTACTTGATGTTATTTCTGCTGCAGCCTAAGTATGCTGAGCACACTTTTATCATACTGATGACCAGCTTGCATCTTTTCTTTTGATTTTTTGAGGATTTGGACATCTAAGATATAATCTAGTTCCTTGTATAACTGATCAGTCTCAGTTGTTCTGGACAGAGGCTTTATTCTAAAAGTGTTTTCACAATATTTCTCCTATCACCATTACTTAGGGGTTTTATATCACAGCTGTAGTACACTCTAAGCTATGCTTGTCTGTATAAAGGAAAGTGAATTCCCTGTTGATAATAAATGGACAGGTTTGTCTGTGACAGGTTGATCTGGCATTGCAAACAATCCATGTAGAAAGTTCAGAGCAGTGCCTCTCTTTGAAGTGGCTGAACAAGGGGTAGCCTCAAAGAAAGCAATTTTAAGAATCACTTTTCTCTCCCAGTTTTCTTACAGAGTCTGTCTGACTAGATTCAGTTTTAGAGTTTAGATTTGCATTTGCATTGAACTCATAGTGCAACTTAATACAGACCGAGCCTGACTTTCATCAAGCAGAAAGTAGATTTATAGCTGCTGAAGAATTAGCAATTTCATACTGATTTTTGGACAAGGTAAAGCTTCCACTAAGTAACTGTCCTTTACTGGTCTCCAGAGGTCATATATATATATATTCTTGTTTCCAAACAGCTACAGCTGTCTGCAGTTGAATCCTGGAACTCTCTGCTTTCCTGCCCTCCTGCCATTTTGCATTCCTTGCGAACTTCCCATCCTCAGCATGGAAAGGTTTTCCCATGTGTAGAGGAGGTAGAAAAGCCTAGTTTCCTGCAAGTATGTGCTCTTTATGCCCCCAGCTCTTAATTTAGTTCTGAGCAATGCCTGGTCTTCTTTGTACACCTTCATTACTGCTCATCCAGTCCAGAGGTTACACACTGCACATGTAACAACAGCCAGGTGGCTTAACAGACCTAGAGCAGGTAGAAAGCATGACAACTGAAATCTAGTTGCATCAATTTCAGTGGATCATCAAATAACTTATCCTTCTACCTAATTTCTGGTTTTCAAGAAATGTACCAAAATACAATTGTATTTGATACTTCCACACTTCTGTCCAATCAGACTGGCTTGGACAAGCTCAAATGTTATTAATAGGAGGCATAGGCAAGATACTGTAAGAGCTTCATTTCCTCCCAAAATAAGGTTAAAACTTCTCTGATAATGGATTCAATTATTTGCCCTATTCAAAGATCACTTAAGATAAGCTGTAGACAAAGACTTTAATACACAATAAAGGAGTCAAAGGAGGTTTTAATTTGCATGATGACTGCCAAGAAATTTTTGTTGAAGCCTAAATTTTGGCAGGAGGATAGAAAATACCTCTTATATTTGGCTGTGCTTTTATATCTGCAACAGGAAGAAGCTGTATTGTTGGAATTGCTATGGTGATTGCATATCAGTTGATAATCTCTTGCACTCCAGAAGTCTTGATTATTAAATTCAGACCAATTAAAATGGTGTTAGGCACATTCTATTCTAGTAGTTCTGACATAGAAAGCTATCTGGCTCAAAAAAATAAGCAAAATTGACATTTAGATATGATGAAATCTCTTGTTTAAAAAGGAGATGATGCTGAAATTGAATAATTTAAAACTGTAATTCCATTTTTAATTAGTTTCTTATGGAAAAGTTCTGCAATTCCCAGCAGAAGGTACAATTAACTACTTCAATTTCATAAAAATGCCATAAATAACTAAGAATTTGTCAATAAAACACTGCAGCTTGAACAACAGTTTTGCAGGGATTGGAATTTTAACCTCCAGCCCGATGTCTCCATAGTAATATCAAGAAAGGAGAATTGAAATTCAAGTTTATTTTTACTCTACACACCACAGCTTTTGTCACAAACCTCTTAGAAAATGAATTGTGCATATTTCACCATCTTGTCTCTCTGTAGACAGATGGATATATCTAAAAGACTCAAATTTTCAAAAATAGCTCATGATTTTTGAATACCCAGTTCTCTTTTGTATTTTGGGAGTATTTTGTGTATTTTGCACACCCAGACAGCCTTGTTGGTCCATGTTGGATTAGGTCCAGTTTTCAAAGAACTTCAAGAGTACCCATTGACGCACTTGGGCAACCCTATATCCAAGTCACACAGAGGTGTCACTGAAGTACCTGTATATGTTTTAGAAACCTACATCAGGATGCTGAGTTGTGGGATTTTGAGAAACAATGAGTTTTACGAATCTTGTCTTTTGTGAGAATTCAAAGCTTTTAAGGAAACCAGTCCTGTGCTAGTACATTTGAACACCTGCAGTGCACCAACCCAGTCCACAAAGAAAGAGGAAATAAATTTTGATTTTTAAAAGTAAGAAAGTGTTTCTCTAATTTAATTTTATTTAAATATGGAAATGGTACACAAAGGTAGGATTTCAGTCACAAAGAGGTGATAGATGGCTTCTCAGATCCTTCAGACCCCCCACCTCCACCTTCAGTACCACATGGGAGATGGAAAAATAGAGGGCTGCATGATTAGCACAGTGAAGAATGAATTCTGAAGCAGCTGCTTCCATTCTTTCCGACTTCATCTGCATTAGCAGCAAGCCAGTGTTCTGGAATTGTGTGCAGCTGGCCAGAATCCATACATGGGTTCTGCAGAGAGAGTTTTTTAGATTCTTTACACTGGTGTGAGGTTTGCCCCCAGCCCAGATGCTTTCCCTTTTCAGGTGTTATTCAAAAGATGAGTTGTTCCTCATGTAGGCTATATATATATATATATGCTAAGCTTGCAAATCACATCAAGGGCTGTTTTCAGTTCTGGGAAGAATATAGGAAGTTGTCTTTCCTTGACAGCTGTTGTTCTAAAGCCTGTTTTGTCCCTAAGCAATTATACCATATCGCTAAAAGAATAGTTCTTTCTAGTTTACAATCTCAGAGCCGTACACTGAAAGACATTATTGTTTCTGATAAAAATAATAGCTTTCATTGCAATTCTTTATTCTGCAGTTATCCACTGTGTTTATGTTTTCCCCAGATGTTAGTTGCCATAGGGCATAAGTCACTCTCAAGTGGAATTTTTCATGTGGCAAGTTATTGACAGAGGGATTTCCTGAGCCCCACTCACAAAATTAATTCTTATAATTGTGATACTATTTTGGAATTCCAGAATTACAGTGCTACACACAGAAATTTCAGCAGGAGGTATTACAGGTGCTGCAAAATTTACACCGTTTGAATTCAGAAGGTCTGCATTGTGTTAGAATGCCTAAAGCAGAAATGAGGCAGCTGGTTTAAGGTCCCTGTGACAGAGTGCTGCTGGCTGAGAAGATCACCACCCCTATGGAGTTTTTTACTGCCCCTGCTGCATGAGGCTGTGGTACCCACAGTACAGGATGGACCTATTGGTATTCAGAGCCAAATGTTGTCAAACACCATCAACACGTTTTTTCACAGGCTGCTTGGCTGCAAACTAAGGTAGCTGAGAAGCAGAGCTAATAGGCTTTTACTTCTTCTGCTGGGTGGGATATGCTCTTCCTGGTAAAGATGTAGATGCATAGTAGAGAGCAGTAAGTCTTCAGGTAGTTTGGATAAATCTGAAAAGTACTGCAAGTCAAAGGTGCAATACTGTCTCAGTAGTTTAATAAAAGTTATCTTGCCACCCCTTGGCCATAGCAGAATTCAGCTGCAGACCAGGAAACAGTGATGTTAATTCTTTTACAGGAAAGAAATTGAATGATCTTTCATAGCCTAAGTGTTAGGATTAATTTAATTCAGTATCTTTAGTGAGACTAACCTTGTTCTCATAATCCTGTCTGGACCTTCCCATGCAGCCAGGAGCAGAATTGATACTGCCTGAGATCCAGATGGGAGCTTTGCCTTCAAGACCAGCCTTTTTCCTGTAGCAAATGCTCTCTGTTGTACAGTAAACCACATTTAAATTTGTAGTTTGACAGCAGCAGAAATGCTAGAAACCCCCTGGTTTCATTTACAAAAACTGATATGACCTCTCCATTACATATCTTTTGAGCAATTTCCTGTGGTGCACTGTTGTGTGTCTGGAGACATCCTTACGTAAGACAGGAACAGAATTCAGTGACTGTTTTATTTTGTAATTTATATAAACTTATGTATTTTGATTGTAAAATAATGCAGAGGGTAAGATTTAGGAGGAAAGTGTAGGACCTTACACATTTCGTATTATAATAAAACAGAATTTCAAACACCTACAGTTTCAGTCTTTGTAATCCAGCAGACAAATACAGAAAGGACTGCTGAAAAAGGTAACTGCAAAAATTACATAGGGTGAGTGCCAATGGAGAAAAAAGTTACGATATAACTTCAAGTATGTAATTAAAAGTAGAAGGTTTATATTTTAAAGAGTTTAATATTAAAAGAAACACTGACAGAGTAAGTTTTCAGTGTTACTGCTTGCAATGGAAAGGCAATGAAACAATGTCTTAAGAGTAATTACTTGATTGCAGATGGACATTTTTGAAACAAGACCAAACAGAAATGCAAACACCAATTGGGAGCAAGCGTATTCTGCATGGGAGGTGAACCATGTGAGGTGAACAGAGTGAGATGATAAAGTAAAAGGTGTAAGAAATAGAAAATACCTATAAATAAAGCACTTCTGTATCTTTGCAGATGAAAAATATTACAGGAACATAAACCAATGGTATTTACTTTTTTAACAGATGGACCAAAGAAGCCATCAAAAGATGACACATAGAAATCTACAAAATGTGGGGGCCTTTTTTCTTCTTCCTCTTCCTCCTTTTTTTTTTTTTTTTTTTTTTTTTTTTTTTTTTTTTTTAATAATTGAAGCAAACTGAACTAGGCTAATTGATGCTATTCATAGACAGTACAAGGGATTGGCACCTCACAGTACCCAAGCTATAGAAGACAGCATGAACTTTATGAAAGTAGTGAGGAGAGGCTCAGGCAACTCTGGTCCCCACTGGGAAACTATTGAATCTGAAAAAGATTTTTTAAAAGTACAAAAGGATATGATATATTTAAAGTAGGATTGACCTTAATATATGAAGCTGTTGACCCATAATTTGCAGGTGACTTAGTGCTTAGGTGAAGCTGTAGCATATTGCTCTGTCTCAGTTTTCAGCATTTTGCTACATATTAGGGATTCAAAATGTAGATACACACATGGGCCAGACCAGGGTCTGTTTTACCTCATATTTGAAAAACATTCAAATTATGTGCTACAGGTATCAAATCTGAACCAAGGGGGTGTGAGAATTCTGTGTTTATCAAAATGCTGGTGTTGGAGATGCAGTACACAATAAAAAAATTAATGGGGGCCATGGTGTGCTGCAAACACGTAACTCCTGCATCTCCCAACAACAGGAAACTACATGAAGGGACCAAACGTGCCACACAGCTCCCTACAGTGCTTCTTGGATATGCTGAGAGACTTTCAGATAGCATCAGGGACTTTCAGATATTGTGAGCCTTCTCAGACCTAGCTCATCAATATAGACAGGTACCCTACCTGATAATTAAGAATTGATTGTGAATCCTGCCCTTGTTGGCAACACTGTGTCTGGAATCCTTTTTTTGGGAGCTCTTCTGTGCACATGAACTATTTATTTATTGCAACCTGCCTCTCACAAACCTGTGGCAGTTTGACAGAATAGGACATTAATGGAGAAAAAGTAGCACTTTACTGCTTTGTGTCAATAAGTTATCAGCCAACACCCATAATTTACCATTACTCTGCACTAATTTAGGTATCTGCAGAGAAACATTAAGGAAAAATCCATGAAGGAAATATTTCAAGACATCAAATAAGTTAAAGATCCAGGAACAGAAGGCAGCCTAAATTTCACTTACGATACACCAGGTGTCTTTGGACTTGTTATCTGCTGGATAGTTACAACAATAGCACTAACAATAATACCACTATGCTAGACATAGAGAGAAATATTTTCTTTTAATTATGTCTCCTAACAATATTCCATGTTCTCCTAGGTTTGCACCATTCCATCCCAGCCTCCTCAGCCTACTGTTGTTCCAAAGCCTGTTCAGTCTGTCATCCATGTTCCATTGCAACCAAGCTGCCCGGGCCGAGGCAAGATGGCAAAGCTCATCAATCCAGAAGAGATGACATCCAGGGATTATTACTTTGATTCCTATGCTCACTTTGGAATTCATGAGGTAACCTTTATTTTTGTTTCAGTGATTGTTAAATAACTAACAATGTAATAATAATAATTCTCATTATTTCTCTTATTTTTTTTACTTCCTTATCTGTATCCCATTTGCTCATGATTATATTGCTCTCTCTTTCCTCAGACTATTGTGTAGTCTGGTTAAGTGCCAAAGATATCACCCACTTCTCTAGAGACTTGCACTCAAAACCTCTGTCCCACTTAGATTCTTATTGTAGCTGTCCGTGCAGAGGTGAATTTCACAAGTGCACCAATGCAGTGCATTTATGAGGGCTGCAAACCAAGCCCAGCCACAATCATGGGCAGTCCCTTATTGCCAAGTTGGGGATTTTGTTCTGTTGCATGTTTGAGCACAGACATCAGCAGAACAGCTGCTCAGCTGACATGAGAAGCCAAAGAGTTTCTTGACTCTTGCATGTAACTTGAATGCACAGACTGCATTGATGGGAACATTAAGCCAAATCACCTCCATTAAATACACTCCTGGAAAGAATTTTAAATACTTGATGGACCATTTACTATCAAAATGTTAACTGTAGACAAGTTCTAAAGAAGTCACTGATACCTTGCCCTGCTGATATTTTTGTGATGCAAGAGGATGAGATCTTTAAGAGCAGGATGCAAAAAAGCAAACGTGAAATGACTAAGTGCACTCCTCACAAACAGTATAACAAACAATATATATTTCCATTACTCTAGTAATTGTTTGTGGGGTGTAAACATAAAGGATTTATATCTGCCAATAACATCTTGCCATTGTAGCATTCAGAAATTCAGTCCAAGAATGGGAGAAGATAGAGAAACAATTGAGTGGGAAGGAGACCTAGGAGAAATTTTGAAGACACATCAGAGACCATAAATCAAATGGAGCTCCTAATGGAAGGATGCAGCCATGTAGGTCTCAGGGAGTGCAAAGAGCTTCTTGCTGAAGTTGGGAAGTTTCTTCCTTGCCTGCAGGAGATGTGCACTGTAAAAATCTGTGTCAACAAGTAAAGGAGCTGACAGAGGAGGCTGGCAGACTTTGAAGCATCAGGGGCATGAAGAAGAGACTGATTGGATCTTGTCTGAGAGCATGAAGGTACAAGATCCTAAAACCCCAACCACAGTGAAAGGAGAGACAGTAAGAGTCTGTACTTACCAGGTTTGGAAGTGGGGACTCCTCTGATGCTGAAGGCTGGAAATTTGTTCTTGCTGGGAACAGGAGGGAGTCTCTTGATCCACCTGCAGATCTCTGGGTATGGAATAGGGTCAGTGGCTTCATTGTAGCTGAGGGGCAGGAAGTTCTGTCCAAAAAACCTCCAGAACCAGTGGGCTCTGATCCAGGCAGAAGCACGGGGAGCAGGTGACAAGTGATAGCTGCAAAGGCTCTCACCTGCAGGGTACAGAACCCCCCATCTGATGAAAAGACCTTCTGCCAAGGCATTTAGTTCTGGGACATTGTGGAGAGGCTGTTGACATTTGTCCATCCCTTAGAGCAGCCCTTAGAGCCTTCTGATGTTCTACATGAGCACCAGTGGGACCTGGAGCATACGAAGTGTCACTGGGCAGCTCTCAGAATGATGATCAACAGCAAGGTGTGCCAGGTGGATTTTTGCCTCAATTTCAACAGCACAAACAAGGACTTGAGGAGAAGTGTTACCACAGGTCCACAATTGACAAGTTTTTTGGTTTTTATTACTATGGGACCTTCTTTGAGGATTGAGGTCTCCTAGGAAGACATGAATCCACCTGAAAAACAGGCCAAAAGGCATCAGTATTGACACCTGGGAAAATACTACTAGCGACTGGCCTCCAGATGGACTTTGTGCTGCTCATTACAACATTTTTGGAGCAGCAGTTCAGTCAGTTCTCAGCCCACTGCACTGAACATTTATGCAGACCATAATTCATCCATTTTTCAACGAGGATGTTATGGGAAAAATGTTGAAAATTTTGCAAAAAAATCAAGATAAAAAACATTCCTCTTCCTCATTCCCCTTCCCTCATCCACAAAGCTCATTATTTCACCACAGAAAGATACCAAGTGCTCAGTCATCTCCAAATCCCTGCTGAACACTCCCAGTCATCTTCTTGTTCTTAATATGTGTGGAAGCAGTTTCCACGAGGGTGTACTCACACCTTTCCAGTGGTGATGGACTGCTCTTTGCCTGGTACCAAACCATGATTTATGATAAAAGTTGCCTTTTATTCATCTGCAGTTACTGAGCACACACAGTGTCCTGCCAAGACAGGCAAGTAAGCAGCTGGTACATGCAACAATCCAGTTCATGATTGCCTCAGACTGCAGGGTAGTGAACAGATCCTTTTCATCCTGAAATTGAAAAACTAATTTGTCTACTTGTTCAAACTATGAAATTAGGCAATAGTATAAGCAAACCTTCAGTCTTCCAGATGTAACAGAAGCATTTTCAGAAAACTAAAGTCTGTGTTGAATGGTCTACACTTCTCTTAAAAATGGCACCCAGGTCTTGAGCTGGGTCCTTTTCATCGATATAGTTTGACTGATGGATGTACAAGACAAAGCAAGGTATCAATGGAATTAAATGTACTGCTATCAGTTCATCAAAAATCAGCACCTAACAATGGCATCTCAAACTAGCGGGATAGTAGTCTAGGTGATACATTAATATCTTCTGGAAATTGATCAGGTAAATAAATGGAAAGAGCAGTGAGGGAGGACCTTACAATACAGGATTTCTAAGCTCTGCTATGGGCTTCTGCCTCACATGGGCAAGGCTGTCAAGCCTGCTGTTGTATAATGTCTTCTGGAATTTCTTGTCTGTTAAAAGAGGAACCTCAGAAGGTCCCTCCAAGGAGGCTCTGGGCTGTGCATGATTTAGAAGTAAAGGGATGTTTGGCTTCTGTATGGCTTCTGTCTATTCTCAGAGCAGTGCTGTGGTTAGATTACATTCTGCTTGTTGATTGTAACAGTGAAGTAATAGCAGAACAAAATTATACAAGGGACATCATGCTGCTTCTTAATAATTCAGCTCTAAGTAGTAGGCATTTTACAGTTGCTTTGATGTGTGCACCCCAAAGTAGTTGAGAAACCCTTCATGTTGTGTGCTAATAATGCTTAAATGACAGCAAGGGAATGCATTCAGCAGCAGTGTGGAATGCATATAAGCATTTCAAATAGTGACACAATCCTTTTATTTTCATCACAGGAAATGTTAAAAGATGAAGTGCGCACATTAACTTATAGAAACTCAATGTATCACAATAAACATGTTTTTAAAGATAAGATTGTCCTCGATGTTGGAAGTGGCACGGGAATCCTCTCCATGTTTGCTGCAAAGGCAGGAGCCAAGAAGGTATATGGGGTAAGAAGATTTTATCTCACATTTTGAATTTGTTTGTGCATTTTGCCTGACAATTTGGCTTTGTGATTTACCTTTTTTTACATGTCTTGGTTCGAAATTCTACTCTCCAAGCTCATCTATGGCTTGGTTTATGGTGACTTCAGTGCAGTTCTGTTGTATTCTGTGACTTGCACTACTGCACCTTTTCCAAATGGGGATGTAAATATCTTTTCAAATGTGGAACCTTTGGTGTTCTGGTACATATTCACATTTCTTCTTGGCTGAAAAAAAATGTTAAAGAGACTCACTCCTACTCAGAGGGGTTAAGGGAACTATTTTGCTTTTTAAATTTTCAGGGTCTGCAACTTTGTAGTCTTGGAAACACATTTCCTTAATACACTTTTCCCTGCATATTACAACTCAGCAAATTGTGCAAGAAAGCATGTGCATGTTTTCTGTGCCAACAATAACACTTTTCAGAGGCAGAAGGAAATTATTACCTTAAATACATTGAACTTTAAGAGCATGAATGTGCTGTTCTCTGCAGAGAAGTCATTACAGAGAACATAGATTTGCTTACTAAGTATATTCAAACTTATTTGTACTGACTCCAAAATGACAAATGCAGTTTCTTTTTGCTTTGGACTTCTGTTTGCCCTGAAGACACAATGCAACATAGAAAAGGGGAAATAGATCCTATTTCTCAGTGTACTTCAACAAAATTGTTTACTAAAACTTAATTGGGTACATCTGTGCATTTGAAGACACTGATGTCTCTAAGTACCCCAACTGTGTGTCTTTATCACTGGTAATGATACATGAAATGCCTTTTCAATTCTCAGGCTTATATTTTCAAAATCCACTGTAACTTCTGAGTATCTCATTTGAATATCAGACTAGAGTGTGGAACTCTAGATAGCTGAAATCAAAAGGTGCTGGAAAAAGTTTTGGAGTTTAAGCCCAAGATAGGCAGCTGGAATGTATTTTCTTGTAAAGCAAGTATTACTTACTAATATGATTTATTACCTCAAAGCCTCAGGGAGGATAAACCAGCAACTTTCTGTGATGCAGAAATGCAGGTCTCATGCAAAGATGTTGCAGTGCTCTAGAAGTATAAGCATATACAAAATGATGGTGATGTGCTCCCACCTTCCCATCTCTCAGATCCCTGGCCATATGGTCTTCCTCCCTCCCTTGTGCTGGAACTGGTGCTTATCTGATTCTACAGTGAGCTGGCTCACAGGCAGAAAATTCACCAAGTAGAAGAAAATACTTTCCCACATTTGTTGTTGTGAGGGTTTTTTGTGTTTGGGTTTTGGTTTTTATTTTTTTCCCCTTTGGACTTCTTTAGAGCTCAGACTTTACCTCAGGACTTTATAAAGCTCAGTGACACACCAGTGCCAGCTCACTGATGGACTGTTCATCACTGAAGCTGGTGGGTGTGCTATCCATGGAACTTAACTCTCAGAGGAACTCCCTTAGGTGTGAAACTCTTCTGCTACAGCCAAATAATTACAACTTTCTTGTCAGATGAGCTGTGTCACCATGAACCCTGTACACAGCAAGCTGCAGAGTGGATTTGTGTTGGACAAGCAGCCATTTCAAACCTAGCTGTGGCAATCTTATAGTCAATTTGAGAATTCATGGTCATATTTGCCATTGGAAACTGTAAGTGTTCCATTTAAAAAGCAAACATTTGCCATGAGTTATTTCACAGAGCTGTGATGTTCCAGTTTCTTCTCTACAGTTAAATGTGATTTTTCAAATAGCATGATGTGGGAACTGTTGACAAATGCAGAGTGTTGGTTTTTTGACTACAGAATTCACTCTCCTCTTACTCACACTTTCTCTCTTTGGGTTCAAATTCATCCACTACTTTGTCTGATCCTTCTTCTCTCTTCTTACTTACTGTTGGAACTTATTCCTTGCCACTACATAAGCCAACAGCTAGAATTATCTCTGGGTCTTCAAGAGATGTAAATCATAGAATCATTAACTTAAAGCTCTATCAAGTTGGCCAAGGACACCTCCAGTCCAATTTGTAAAATCTCCAAGTATAGAGACTCTAAATACTCTCTCAGCACCTATTCTAGGCCTATAATCAACAGGAATTTCTCTTGCCACAACTCATGATTACTGACTTTTGTCTTGTCCCTGTGCATTTCAGAAAGGAGTTTGACTTTACTTTCTTTGCAAGCCCTTTTAGGATACTTTTAGATTGCTATTGGATTGTGGGGGGATCTTTCCTACAACCTGAACAGAACCAGCCCCCTCCTTTTTCTCTTCTTTCTTCACCTGCTCTGAGCCCTAAACCTTGTGGGAGGGTACCAGTGTGCCATGCCCTGATGTTCATCTAACAGTAAGAAACGTAGAGATAGAATTGACACATAGCTCTTTGTGCTTGGGAGGGGTCAACGAGGGACACAAAAATACATAAAATGTCCCTTGAAGCCTTGGTTCATCTGCTACATTTAGTCATACAAAATTCAGGACAGTCACTGCAGTAGAACTATCTGAATTCCATGGTATTTTCAGACAAACAAGACAGTGCAGGGCAGAAGGAGTTAAACAGACAGAGAAAATGAAGGCTGATGTCAGCTGCTTTGTATAAAAAGGTGGTGATGAGGACACAGCCCAGGGGAAATCTGGAGATCTTGTGACTGTTTCAGGAGGAGACCACAGTAAATGAGGAGACATTTGCAACAGTAGATTGAAGACTGAAAAGTAAAATAAAAGCAGAGGTGAATATGCACACACAGAACCAGATACAGCTGAAGCAATTCAAGGGTCCATGCTGGGACCTCTGCTATTTAAGATCTTCATTAAGGACAATGGATAGTGGGATTGACTTCACCCTCAGCAAGTTTGCAGATGACACAAAACTGCTTTGTGCAGCTGATATACTTGAGGGAAAATAGGCCACAAAGAGGAATCTTGTCAGGCTTGAGGAGTGGGTCTGTGTCAACCTTGTGATTTTCAACATGGCCAAGAACAGGATCCTTCACTTGAATCAGGGCAATCCTTTGAAGCTCTTTTCAAGCTCAAGCCATCCTACGATTCTGTGATTGTAAACTCAGGTACAGACTTATTTTATTGGAACATGCGCTTTTCATAAAATCCAAATGCTTTGCGAAATAGGACAGATTTGAGCAGATCACTGGCTTGAAAGAAAACTGAAGAAAAAAGAATCTAACAACATCAATTTTCTCTCTATTTCTTCATCTGCAGAATTCAGTTTTCTTTTTTTCTGAAATGAGTTGCTTTTTAAAATAAAATTACACCACAGTATAGAGTCCAAGTCAAAATGCAGATGCACAGCTTTAGCCACCCCAAAGCAAGTTTTTTTTCTTAAATATGTAGTCCTTCATGAAATATTTAAATGTTGGGGATTTTATTCTTTTGCCTCTTTGCATCTGAAGCAGATTTTTGGAAACTTGTTGTCATTCATGAGAAAGAACTTTTTATTTCTTTGTACCTTGTTCTTTAGAACGTTTGGAAAGCAACCTCCAAACACCTACCTACGCCTGCTTTATTTAAAAACCATCCAAAATGGGCAGTGGAATTGAAAATACCAGACAGGGAAAATGAGTATAATGGCAGTAACTACAGACAGGGCATACAGTCTATATGGTTTATAGTGAGGGAAAAACCTGGATGGAGCAAAAGCACAGCCCTCATCCCAAAGGATTTCTTCCTTGAACTCCCTGGACTGCCACTCAGGTGTTCCTTTCCACAAGCCAGTTTTGATTTATGCTCAGGCCATTGAGCCAGATATTTTAGGAATGGTTTACATCCACAGGCAAGCTAAGCAGAATCAATATGCCTGTTATTATGTGTTTCATGCACAATATAAAAAGAATAAAGGATTTGTGTGTCCTTGTATCCGCTGTCCTGCCATCTGTGAGTGCTGTCACAGAGGTCAAGCACAATTTAGCTTTTAGAGATTAAATGGGATTCATTGGATATATAAACCACTTCATTAGAGATAATATAGTTCTAGTTGACATTCCCACAGGGGAATTAGGGAGACAAGGATTATGCAAAGTAGTATCATCCATTTAATGCCAAATTAGGAAGAGGTAAATTAGGAACTGATTCAGTGACTACAAGCAACTTTGGCCCTTATGATTTTCAAGGGGTACAAAACCCAGAGAGATTCATGGAATGTAGTTTTTCTCTAAAAGATATTAAACATCATTGCAAACATGCTTTTATGCTAGTACACAGATTCTAGCAAGATTAGGGGCAAATCTAAAAGATGCACTCTGTAATTATTTTCCTAGAAAAAGCACAGAACTGGTCAGAGAAAAAGCCAGGCATATCTGGATGTTCTTTTAAATAGAAAATTTCAGTCCTTTCTTATATGTTAAATTACTGCATTCTTTTTGAATAGCAGCTTTTCTAAAGAATACAGGTTTTTCACATAGAAAACAACTGCTTCTTGGCATAGACCAGTATTGGCATATTTGAATTTTACTATTATTCACAAAGCTTGAATGTATTTTGTTTTAAAATATATATAGAAATGTAGCATCATCCTAATTCATTCAATTCAGCAGATTTTTGTGGGGGAGGAGGCAATATTCTAAAGTATCAGGAATAAATATAGTTAATAATGTACATTTTGTAGGTAGAACCTCTTCTTTTTTCACATTTCAATAATTTTGAAAGCAATCTTTTCCACAAGAGCCACTTTAACTCAGACACAGACTACAATTTAAATATTAAAGTATCATTAATTATGATCCTTCCCACAGGTTTGATTTACTCTTTATCAATGGTTACATGCTTGGTAGAGTCTTTGCTGCCTTCAGTGAATAGTTTTCATTCACACTGCTGATCTCTCTAACACATAAATTGCTCTTTATCTTGCTTTTCTTTTTTTCCCTTTTTTTCCTAGATTGAATGCTCAAGTATATCCGACTACTCAGAAAAAATTATCAAGGCCAACCACTTGGACAACAGTAAGACATCTATTTTTTTTTTTTTCCAGGCAAAAGAGAAGATAACAATTTTGCTTTTTCTGGTTAATTTATGTTGTGTTTTACATGTAAATGGTAGTTCTGCAGATACTAATGTAAATACAAACTAAACACCTCTTTCTAGGCACTACAACAATTCCTCACAGGAATTACTGTCACTTCTGTATTTATCAGAGACAAAAAAAGGAAATAGAACTGATCAACAGGAAGTTTGGTTTAGCAAATCAGAAGGAAGACCCTTTATTAGAACTGAACTTATCAAATTCTGCCATCAGAATTCCACCTTCTCTCTTGGACAGAATAGAAATACAAACACACATACTGACATTCAAATTGAAATAAGGTGTAAAGCAAAAATTTTTCACTAAGTTTTCTGATTCCCCACTTTAAGAAAATACTTTTTTCAAAACCTTATCAAAACACACAAATGAAAATGTTCGAATCATAAAATAAAAATATATAGAACTTCTTTTTTGATCAAAAAGAAAGCTGATGAAATTTCCAAGTACATGGAAACTCTAAATTAAAAAAAAACAAAAAAAAAAACCTAGAAGTAACCCCAAGCTACTGAAAACCCCTAGCACAGAATAATCCCCAACAAGTTCTATTTCATGCCTTCAGTCCTCCTCCAAATCACAGCACTCAAGATATCTTTGTAACAACCTAAAAAATCAGTCTTTTTTTAACTGAGGCCGTGAGACAGCTCCTGTTTAAAAGTGTTTTTTTGTGAAGAGCTTGCCTTTGCTGCAGAGCAGGTCATGGCTGGGCTGTACCAAGTGCCCCCACTTTTGGCTGTGTCTGTGCTGATGCTCTGCCTGCACATGTGCAGGAATGGTTCAGATCTGCTCTAATTTCTATTGCTGTCAGTGGCAGTTTGTGACTAACCCCGAGTTCTCTGGGAGGAATATTTATTGTACATCCTGGCCATTCAAGTGTTGTGGTGTGAAACAGCAGCGATGTGGGACACAAGGGGCCAGCCAGCGTAGGCAACTCTTGGTTCAGGAAAAGAACGAAGCAAAGGGACAGAAAATACTCTTTCCACAGCAGGGATAAGGCACTAAAGCAGTGAGGTGTGACCTCTGTGGTTGTCCTGAACCTTGGATGCAAAGGCTGTGTGTTCCCAGAACGTCTTTCATTCGCTAGAGACGCAAATAGCGCGCCGCAAATCAATTCGTGTTTGGATTTCCAGCAGCAGGAACTGTGTGTGAAGGGACCATTGTCAGAATAAATTAGAAGGTTCCAGTGTTCTCCAGAAGGTGCAGAAGGTTTTTATCTCTGCTTTTTCCTCCTGTTTCAGCAAGGAGAAAGTCAGTGGGAAAGTGTGGAGGCAGAAGCAGAGCCCCCTCCCTTTGGGAGGAGACGTGGCAGGCGAGGTTCAGCAGTCTGCCTGGCTGCAGTTTGGTCTGCAAACTGCACACCTGAGCCAACATTTACACTTTCACACTCCACACTGACCCACGTTCACTTCTATTCTAGTGCAGCCAGGTACTGAGCCAAAGGATCTTGTTGCTCATGGAAGTTTTCCTCTCCCACCCACCCCACCCCAAAATGTTTTGAGCAATGCAGAGTCAGCAAAAGGGGCTGAACCAAGGGAAAACCCACTGCTTCCAGAACAGAGACATGCAATACATCGGGGCACAGCACAATCTGTCCCCACATGATGCCTTATGAAGTGAGGGAGGTGGGAGGAACCAGTGCTGCTGCTGCTGCTTACACTGTGACTGTTCTAGGGGTAAACAGGGGGCTTCAAAGTCAGGTGTGTCACTCTTGCAGCTGTCAACACTGCTAAAATTCATTCCAAAAGGATTGGGGCAGTGAAAGTTCGTGGGAGAAAAGAGAACCAAAGAGAACGCATGGTTGGAGCTTATAGACATGAAGAGTCTTCAGTATAACAAGAGACGATCTGTTGAATTAATTATAAAAGAAATTAGTTTAAATAATGGTAAAAAGAACTCTGCTCTTTTCCAGTCAGGTTGCTCTTATCAGCTGATACTTTGTGGTACCAGTCTGAGTTAGAGCATTCCCAATTTCTTAGGGGGCCAGTCTGGATTAAAAATTTGCTATGCAAATAAAATGGCACATCTGGTTACAGTAATACTAGTACTGCATGTGTTTGGGAAAGAAAAAAACTCCTTTTCCCGGGGCTGTGTTCTAAAAATCACTCAACCCACACTTCCACACTCAGCTAACCTAGTTCTAGCTAAGTTATATTAAATGAAGTTAAATTACTTTCATTTTTGTGAAACTGACTATTGACCATTTAATCAATAAAAACTGTTATCATTAAAAATTACCATGAATTAAGGGTAGTGGAATAATCTTATCAATTAGTAATGGAAAGCAGAATATTTATCTTATTCCTAAATTTCAAGTGCATCTACCTTTTCAAGGAAGAATCCAGAACCATGAGACTTTATTCACGGCAACAAACAATATAAACATGAGAGAAACACACACTAAAAATTATTTAGCACAAGCTGAAAATACATTTGTAAATAGGATTTTTTTTTAAAGCAGGAATGAGTGGTGACTTGTGTAGTGGTCCTAAAACAAAACTACTTGTTACAACTGAACTAAATATGGCCTAACATTCAAATATTAGTGTGTAAACTTGCAGGGATGTTTAAATGCTTCTAAGTGTATTCTTTGCTATTCTTGGTCAATGATCTAGAAATCTGCCAAATTCCAAAGGGCATTTTAAAATGAGGTCATACAGGTAACCAGGTAAGGCCTGTTTTTCTGTTGTTTTTAGACATGGTGGGTTTTGTTTGTTTGGTCTTTGGATTTTGGGTTAGTATTTTTTCTTTTTATACTGATACTAAAAACTCTGTTTATTATACGTACTCTGAATAGTTTTTTAAAAGTGTGAAATGCATTGAGTCACATGGAGTGAAGCTTTATGGATAGGCATTCAAGAAGATAATCATATTGGAAAGGTCAGCCTGACATTCACCAGTAAGGATCTTAGTCAGGTGTTTTATTATGTGAAATGTATTTCTTTGGATTCTCTTTTCAGTAATCACAATATTTAAAGGTAAAGTGGAAGAAGTTGAATTACCCGTGGATCAAGTAGACATCATAATCAGCGAGTGGATGGGTTACTGTCTGTTCTATGAGTCAATGTTAAACACAGTCATCTTCGCACGAGACAAGTGGCTGGTAGGTGCTCTGCATGCCGTGCTCCTTGCCGGAGCAGTCACCATTTATTTTCTGAGTACAAGCTTTCCCTTCCCTACTGTCACCATAATGAGACACAGTCACATCCCCAAGTGCCATTTCTTAGGCCTTAACGAGGAGATAACAAAGAGAACCTCAGTGGAAGAGCTTTGCTTTTGATTAAGTGCTGGCTGGCCAAGTTTGCCTAGACACTGTCTAATGACATTGCCGCAGGCTGCGAGGTTAAAGCTGGTGTGCAAATCTGAAGGAAAACAATAAAGGCATGCAAGGGGTGCTTGTCTGGTTTTTGTATGTGCAGTTCAAAATGTGATGTCTTTGTCAGGTGAATAGATTACGAGATCCATTTCCCCACAATTCATCAACAGAAACCTGGAGGGCTAATGTTTCCAGACCGAGCTGCTTTGTACGTGGTAGCAATTGAAGACAGACAGTACAAGGACTTCAAAATTCACTGTGAGTAAGCACCTGCCAGTAATACTTTTCTGTGGTTATTTCTCTAAAAACTTCCATTTCCAGTAGCCTACTGTGATCTCTTTGCAGGCCAGAATTCCAATATGAATGTGAACTCTGAGAAAATGTTGGTCTGCTGATAAATTCAGGAAATTTGCAGTAATTTAAAGTGTGCAAAGGAGGGATGCATGTATAAACTGATGAAGACTTTGCCTAGAGTTATATTAATACCTCTAGCTATATTTAAAATGTGGATTAAAGGAGATTTAGTTTTGTTGTTGTTTTGATAAATATATAATCCATCATAACAGCCACAAAGCACAGTAATATTATTTTGCCATTCAGGTCCTTATTTTTGTTTTTAACATACAAAAACATAAAAGCAGTCAGATGCAAATTAATTGTACATGTGAAGAAATAAATCTAGAAAAATAATTATATCTCCATGATGGCCTGCCAAAATGAAAAAATTCCACAACATGTATAGCTTTTTAAAAAACATTTTATGCAAAAATTTTTAAATTAAAAATAAGGATCAGAAATTTAAATTTTACTTATATGTTTTAAAAGGGTTCTAATTTGGGTTTTTTTAATACTTCATAGATGCAAAAAATTGACTTTTCCTTTGCTTTTAAAATGTTTAGAGAGTTTCCTTGAAGTATCATTTGAATAACTGATGCTGTTAGTGACATCTACAAGTGACCTAGTCCAGGCTCCTACTGTGATCAAATGAACAAGTTTTACATCATTTCATTCTTCTTTTCCTTTCAACATTTTCTGATTTTATTTATTTGTCAGAGCTGATCAGTTTCACTTAAAGGTATTTTCCATTATGGGAAAAAAAAAGAACAACAAAATTCCTAAACAGATTTATTAACCAAAAATACATGTGAAAATTTGGGTTAAATTAGTGGGTTCAGACAACCTTTAAATAAAAATGCCTAACTCCTCATTCCTTGACTCTCACCTCCTCCCAGAAAAGAAGGCTTGTGTTTTTGTAATCAAATTCAGTGCTAATACTCAGAACTGCCAGTTGGTCAAAATTGCTATTTTGGGCCAAAAGTGAGCCCAGTGCAGTGGGGCGGTGACAGAAAGTCTCTGTAGGTGTCAGGAAGGATTATATCTCCTCCTCAAGCACAGCCTACATTTTTGTCCTCAGCTATGTGATGACCTTGACAGTTAAACTCCTTACAAAATGTACAGATTCAAAAGGATGTATGAGGTATCCATTCTGTAAAGGAACCAGAGCCATTTTGGCCTGAAATCTTTCATTCTGCTTTTAAACTCCTTCCTTTCTAGACTTTGAGTCTTTTTTCTTTTCTCACAGACAATACATCTGTTTCCAAATTGTTTCATTTTGAGCCATGTGAAAAAATGTACAAAGATATTTTTTCCTCTTCTAAAATGTTGTTTTCCTTTAAGATACTTTATTTTCTGATTTCACCTCTGATTTTCCTTCCCCCCTTACCTTATATACCTCTGTGTCCTCAGTTATTTCCATCCCACCATCTATCTGCACCACCACCTTGTCTCTTCTTTCTGTTTATAAATCCTTGATGGTGCTCCTTACATTCCAATTTTTCATCTTTTTCTCTCTTAAGGGGTCTTTCCTTCGTATGAGATGTCAGACTGAGCATTTTAAAGGGCGTTCAAGAACCATTATATTGATAAAGATAATGCAATATGAGGTTTCTAAAAAAATCAAACTTCTGATTTTTCTAACTGAAGATTACTGCCACAGAGTACTACTACAGTCAATTACTCTGATTTACTGCAAAATGTAAAACATATAATTTTATATTTTACCTCCCATGACAGCTTTCTGCCTAAGAAAAATTAGGCCACATATTTCTAAGGTATCCCATGTAGGCTGAGGTGCAGTAAATTATGGAGGCCCAAAAAATAAATAAAAAAGTAATAAGTTGCTTCTTCAAGCTTCCTATGTAATCTTTTCTGAGTAATCACATAAAAATATATAACTTTTAAAAATGTAATCTGAAGTTCCCACATGCTCATGATGCCTGAAACAAAAGTTTCAGCTCCCTGAGATGCTGAAAAATTCACAACCCATTGAAGAGATAACAAAGAGATATGAAAGAATCATTCATGTCCATGTTTTTTCCAGTTCAGGAATATGCAGATTTTTATATCACTTGACATTTTCAGTCATGATCCTCTGGAAACTCCAGTAGCTCAAATGCTATGCTGTGAAAAAAATGAGGCATTTCAAACATGCTCACAAATGTGTTTATCTGCTTACTTTGGTTTTTGTTCAAGCCATTTATAAAACACTCCCAGTATTCAGTTTATATGTTGAGATGAAGCACTGAATGGACCTTGACTTACATGCTTCATAAGACTTAAGATTTCACTTATTTGAAGGTTCTTGTTTTCACTTTGTTAAGCAACCTTAAAAGCAAAGCCAGTGTACTTCTCCATTTTTCAATGTTTTCATTTTGTGCAACAAATCCTCAGCATGATAAGAAGCATTTGTTGGAACAATCAGAAGAACAATTCAAATACAGAGGATTGGCATGGCTTTTAAATCTTTTCAAAGTGAACCTTTTGCTTTTCTGTCATGATGTACGTGCAGGTTTAAACTTGGAGTCCCAGCTATTGAAACACACCTGCAATTTTACTCCTGCCAGTAATTTACTTGCTGAAACTAAAACTGCTTAAATAATCAAAAGACCATGTAAACTGCCAATTGATTGGCAACCTATGAGAAAAAAAAAATAACCAAAAAAAACCCCAAAAAACCCCAACACTCAGCCTGACATCAGATGATTTTGGGCAACAATCACAAGAGTCTAAAGCCACAAAAATCGTTGACAAATCTCATATAAAACAGTTTTGGAAATGCCAAAAAATAAGGGCTGCTTGTTTAAAGGTGTACATTGAGGGCTTATTTTGCCAGAACTGCATGATCTGTAAAATAGCAATGAGGACATAAACAGCTAGGGCAGGGAGCAAAAAGCTGAAGGGGACATCTGAAAATTAGGGGATGGTAGAAATTCTTTCAAAAGAAAAATGCTTTGAGAAGCAAAAAATATTTTCTATTATTGCTGCTAACCTTGACAAATCCATTTGCACTGACAGGGTGGGAGAATGTGTACGGCTTTGACATGACCTGTATTAGGGATGTTGCCATGAAGGAGCCCTTGGTGGACATAGTAGATCCAAAGCAAGTGGTGACCAACGCCTGCTTAATAAAGGTTTGGTAATTCTGAATATACCTCATTGTGACTGTTTACACCCAACTGCAGGGTTCTTTTGGGACCTGCTGCTTATGTCTTGCTACTGTCTTTGCATGCTTTGGAGCAGCTGCAGAAGCCATCATTGCAGAATGCTGTCACACTAAGAAGGAAAATTGTGCAGTTTTAAATTAGCCAGTTCTTGCATGTTTCACATCCTCAATACTGCCATGTAACCTGAGCATGGACACTGATACCTTGATTTCTCATGGAATTCCCAAAAGCAAGATGCTCCTTCTGTCTCTACTCATCTGGTTACATCTGCAGGCTGTAACTCAAGATTCTTACAAATTTTACATGTGCAAATAGTGGATGAAGAGAGACGTGGTATACTTAGATATGAATTTGAATTGCCCTGCCTTTTTGCCAGTAGAGGTTGGAAATTACTGATTGAGTGCTGCTGAGGAGAAGGGGTAAATGATTTTGTTTGCAGTAAGAAAGTCTGAACCATCAGTTCTGAACTGATGATGAAATAATTAACTCCAGAACATGTGATCAGAATTCAAACTCAATTTATTTCTCTAACTTCCTAATTCTTAGCTTTATATAGAATGTTAATGTTCTCTCTCAGCCCCAGCATTACACTCAGAGGTTAACTGGTACCCTGCTCTACATGAGAAAGGTCACTAAACCCTGTTCACAAGATCATGTTAACAATGAAGGAACTGCCTGCAGGAACACTTGAAAGTTCTAAAATTCCCTTCACGTGAAGAAATCCTCCTTGTATAGGACAACTGTCCTGGACAAGGCTGTCTGCATCAATAGTAGTGGTACTACCAGGTCCATGAATCCAAGAGCTCATTTATCCCAAAGAATCAGTTCTAACTTTTCCCTTTCACTTTTTGCCAGTGAAAAACACAGCATTAAATATTCCCATATTCAAAAGGGAAAGCCATGCCTCCAGTCTTCAAAATCTTTACTGAAAGCAGCAAAAAAGAACAGAAGCAGAAACTCTGCACGAGTACGTATGCACGCACAGTCCATCTGCACTGAGGGGAGCACATGGCTGTGCCTGAAAACAGCCTCAACCAGGGCAATTTAAAATTGCAGCACACACAAAAGAAACAGCTATTTAGACTCTATGAAATATGTCCAGAGAGAAAGAGATCAGGGAGCAAAATGGGTTGGCTGCTCTGGAATAAAAAGCTGCACGCCCTTAATTGAAGTGCAAATCCAACGCTTTATTTAGAAGGTCTTTGAAAGTAATTTGGTTTGAGATGACGGACAACAATTTTCAAAGTGTTTCTATTTAGGTTTTATATTTAGTTTTGACATTTTTTGTCCATAAACTGAATGGTGCTGTACCATGTAGAGGCACCATGGGAGCAAAGCAGGTAATAAGTGCACAAGCACAAACCACCCTCCATTCCAGAATCAGTCACTAATCTTACAAACTGATCACCAAGAAGAGAAAAAATTGTCAATGAAAAGCATAAAGAAGGGAAATTTATGTTCAAGATAGCAATATGAAAGCAGGAAAAACACTCTGTAGTTACATATTTTTAAATTTAATTTACTTTTGCACATGGTTTATTTATATGAAATGCATTTCTTTCCTCCTGAAAATATTAGTGAATTCAGAGAATAATATTAGCCTAAGAAAACATTAGAGAATAAACAAAGCCATAATGTTTAATTATTCAAATGTTTTATTACAGCACTTCTGGATAGCACAGCTTGTTCATATTAGATTCACAGAGGGATTTTTAGGATTGTATTCAACCCAAAGCCAACTAATTTAGGGTGCTTACCAGATGAGTCTAGGTTCTCTCTACATTAGTCAGTGGATGGACCACTAGATACATTCCTCAGAGACCAGTCAGAGTCTTGTGCTTCTGCAGGTTTTCCAATTTCCAATTTAGATGCTCTGAATGGTTCTACAAAATCAGCAAAATAAGACACCAACTGTGCATGCTGTGTAGCCATGGCACTTATCTGACGTGCTGGAGACTTGAGTAAAATCTCCTCTTTTTTACTCCTCAGAAACTGGATGTAACCCAAGTCCTGAATGCTTTAAGGAACTTTAGGCACTGGACCACAGGTGCACTAGGGGTGGTGCATGCAGGGAATGTAGCATCCTCTCTGCTGTGAGAGCCATTCTCTCTTGCATGATTTCTTAAATTCATCTGAGGGCACAGGAATTGTCCTGTCAAATAGGAGTCCTTTGTTTAACTCCCACAGCAAATCAGCCAGGAAGAGTAGTGAGAACAAAGCATCTTAAAACCACCAGAATCAATAAGTGAACCCAGGAATAAGTATACAGGTGTCCTACTGAGGGCCTACTGCTTTCAGTAGCATTGCCAAAAAATATGGAAAAGTTTGTTTCATACTTAGTAAAACACTTGTTTTCTTCTCTGATCCAAATTAAAACAAACAAAGAAACAAATGAAAGAACTCCACCAAACCTGGACATCCACTGAGATTTGCATGCTTAGTTTATTGCCATGCTCACAAAATCCTAGCTGAGTAACTTGACTGGGAAGGAGACCAGGAAAGAGGTGCCATGGCACTCTAGAAGCAACTATAACTCCAATTTCTATCATTTGTCTCCTGTGCAGGTAGCTGTAATGAGCGTTGCCTTTTTATATAAGAATAAGTAGTTGCCAGACTACAATGCAAAGAGATCACAAAAACCAGACTTGGCCATTCTCAGAATTGTATTAATGAATAAAAATCACCCCACTTTTGTCTCCTACCATGCATTGTAAAAAAGCTATGTTTCTGTCCTTAAAGAAAGGACTGCAAAAGTGACCAACAGTTTATTCAGGATATCTGTTTAATATTTTTGAGAAATTTCTACTGACTTCTCTAATTAAAATATTTCTTAGTGCTTTTGATTCCACTTTACCCTGCACAACCAACACAGCTCAGAGAGAGGGAGATAGCTCCCTTTTATGTCCCTCTCCACTAGACTTAATTCCCAATTTCCCCACAGTGAGATCACTAGAAAGACACCAAAAATTACAGAAGTCTGCAGCTATCACCCACCAGTCCAGTTTAGCTTCGCAATGCAAATTTTGCAGGCCACTATGGAAGTCTGCCAGGAGACCTCAGAAGTTCTCATTCCAACCATGCTTTTTTCTTACCATCTTTTGAGGGGGGAAAAAGCAAAAAACATTTTGAGGTTATCACAGCTTTAAATGACCAGTTATATGCATAGGTCACATAGGATAAACACTGGTGCCTCAGGGTGTCATTGCAATGCAGTAGAGTAATTTTCATTATGGTTAAGTTGTTCTTGAGCAATAATGGTAACCAGACAGGCCAAAGCTATGGCTTGCATAAATCATCTCCCCATAAGTTTTCTAAGTCTCAAAAACACATATGTGGTCCATGCATAGACCTCAGTAACAGAAATATGGCTGCATCTTTCTATGTCTCTTTTTGCAGTCTTACCTTAGATTACAGAAGGCAATTTCTACAAGAGCCCTCTAATGTGCCCTAAAAGAGGCTAAAAGAACCCTCTAATGGGTGCTCTAGACTCTACTCTCCATTTTGCAGTGCAAGTCTTAAGAAATGCTGGTGAGGTCAGAGACACAATTCCTGACTTCAGCTGGTAGAGTAGAGAAAATTTGGATTTCTGACTACAAAAATTCTGTTTCCCTGTATGCATGAGCAATAAGGGTATCAGAGCAATGACAATGAGCAATGAAGGTACCAGAAAGTGCATAGGAAACATTTCCCACAGCATTACAATAATACTTCAGACTTACCATCCTCCATATCATCACTACAACTTTTAGAAACAACCTAGATAAAAGCAGTACCTAGCTGGGAAAATCAGATCCATCTGAAAAACACAGTTTAAGCCTTGAACAGTGAGATTTAAAAACACAGTTTAAGCCTTGAACAGTAAGATTTAAATATTAATGGAAGTAAGCAATCCTGAATACTACATCATCCTTTCCAACTACTGCAATCAAGCCATAGTATGGTTGACATAATTTGTTTGTCTTGTTCAAGAGCAAGATCCCTGTGCTCACTCTTTGGAATCAGTTATCTGACACAGGACTAGAAAGCTTCACCATCAAAAAGCAGGCCCCTCTTGTGCCTCAAATGTTTTGAGTGCTTGACACAGTCAAATCACTTTCCTTTCCAGAGAAGCAAAACCAAATAAGTTTATTTTTAATAAAAACCCAACTCTGATATCTTTTCTCATGCTGACAGCTCCTGATGATAAAAGGTCTTTGAACTGGACCTATATCTCCATTTCAACATCTACCTGTATTTATCAGAGCACCTTTTTACCCTGATTTTCCCCAGTTCCCACAGCCCCTCCCTGCCAGTCCCAAGAACACACACTCTTCAGTGAGTGTTCTCTCTGTCAGCTTAGTCAGGTTACTGCATAAATTCCTCATGATTTGATATATTAGAATATACCTTTGATTTCTCACAGTGTTAAAAAGCTGCCGGTCATCTTTGTGTCTGATCATTAAATGAAATAATGAAGTACTTCATTTAACACTTACCTGACAGTCACAGAATATTTCTGCATGTAAATGTCATTTCTTTCTCCTCAAAACAGGAAGTAGATATTTATACAGTGAAGACTGAAGAATTGGAATTTACTTCTGCATTCTGCCTCCAAATTCAACGCAATGATTATATTCATGCCTTGGTCACCTATTTTAATATTGAATTTACAAAGTGCCACAAGAAGATGGGATTTTCTACAGGTAATCTGTATTTCTTGTTATTTCATTTCTGTTGCTATAAGTGTATCAGTGCTGCTTATTATATGCTACAAGAAGGTTTAATGTACTACCACATTTGAATTACAGTGATAAAAACTATTGTCATTTTGTGGGAGGTGAGCAGGATGGGGAAAGGACAACTGCTTATAATTCTTTGGAATCAGGGGCAGAATTTCATAATGGCTACCAATCTTAGAGCTCAGCAGGAATTACAACCTGTGAATTTATGTCCCTCACCAGTTATATCTAAATCCTGTGTTAAGTTTCTCAGATTAGGCAGAGAATTATCAGCTCAGAAAGAAATAGCAGCTCTGCATTCTAGTTTTCCCTTAATTCAAAACCCAACAAAGCTTGCCCCAGAGTCTAGAACAAAACAACCATTTTCCCCAAGTTATAAAAACACACATAGTGATTATATGAGTTGTTTCTATCAAGCCAGATGTGAAATTCTAACTTGACTTGTTGAGCAGATATTTAAAGGAATAATTCCATTCCCTTAAGGCATTGTTTACCAGACTGAATAAACCAGAGAGTCTTGCAATAAATGCAAAAACCTCACCCTGTGGACAGCCTTTGTGTAGACAGAAGGGTGAAGTGTTTCTCTGCCTCTGTTCAGTTTATCCTGATAAGGTAGGTGCAGAAGAAATACTCCATAAAAAGGTTGTCTGGCCATCTGCTGCTGAAGGTCACCACTGTGTAGAAGATTGGTAAAGATTCTCACCTGGTGTCTGTTGGCAAAGATGCACTGAATTCAGTAAAATACACCCGTTTATAGGACATGTCAAAACACAGCTTCATTGAATTGTATTTTTATAAATGATGAATAAGTGTGTAATTTGGGGTGGACATGGGGACCTGGGCCTGCATTACACACACCCCTGCTGTTGGGGCACAAGTTTCCAGTTATGCCAGGCTTTTCTAGGGAACCATGTGCAGGGCCATCCCTGCACAAGGTCATGTGGACAACTGCATGGGTGTGTACAAGGCAGCAGTTTTGATTAAGAATATAAATTCAATTTCATTTTCGTCGAACATGTTTTCAGTTAGACATGTTATGCAGCCATGTCCAAATAGTAAACAGTCTGGATCTGAACTCCTACAAGAAGTTATCTCATTTAACAATTGGGATTTACAGTCAGTAAACTGTCTGGACACATAGACAGAAATTATCTGGCAAACTCCTTTTCCTTTTGAGGTTACCAATTTGCCAGCACAGTTCCTGAAAAAAGTTGGTTTATATCAGTCATCTGATTCTAGAATTTTTAGAAAAGAGTTAAAAATCCCTGTCCTGCCAGTTTTTTTAAAAAAAGCATCAGTATTTCCACAGTCACAAACAATTTTCAAAGCCAAATAATTTTTTTGAAACATTGATGTTGAAATGAAATAAAATAATTATTTTATTAAAGTGTTAATAATGATACCATACGGTGACCTCATGTGACTGGGGGATACAAATAAAAGAAAAAAATAATTTATCAGAGGTTTTTTTTGTCAGGTTAGAAAGTCTTTGAGCTCCTACAGCTATTCTTAGGTTCCTAGATGCTCTTGACTGCAAGAATGGTAGGAACAAGAAGTGACCAATACAAGTTCATTAGGCACTGCTCAAAGATTGGAATTAATATCAGAAATAGAACCAAGTAAGTAAATTAAAAGCCTGCAATAGCAAAGGGTCATCAAAGTGATTCTGCTAAGCAAGACTAGAAATCAATTTAGACCAGTTTTCATCTCTGGCAAATTGCCCAAAATGCCTTTTAATAGTCCCAAAAGAGATCAAGGTGCTAGTGCCCTTTAATCCATTCTATCATCCTGGAAACTGTAAAATTTGCTGGTTTGGGATCACTAGTCAAATGTTTCATCTGCAACATTGCGATTAATAATTTTTGATGTACCTTTCCTTCATGCTTTTGTAACATTATTTTTTGAACTAATTTAGATTTCTGAAATTCAAAGCACTTAGTGGTAAAGGTTTTCCCAATTTGAACATGTGTGGGTTGAAAGAAAAGCATAAAAATGTGCCTATCTCGCCTTGTAAGCCCTTTTGTGGAATCTTTCTTGCTGTGTGTGATTCATATCTGACATATTCCAGTAAGAATTAGAAGACAACTCACAGACAGGCAATAGAATTGTGTTGTAAAGTATGTTTGCTAATATAGGACATAAAGCATTCTATGAAAAGAAGGGATTTTTCCCAATTGTTTCCATGTCATAATTTGATTTGCAAGGCATTTGAGAAGTTTCAATAAGTGATACCCATATATACATTTTTAGCACCTGATGCTCCTTATACTCACTGGAAGCAAACTGTCTTCTACTTGGAGGACTATTTAACTGTGAGACGAGGAGAAGAAATCTATGGGACTATATCCATGAAACCAAATGCAAAAAATGTGGTAAGTCAGCATCCCTGATGCTAATTCCATCTCTACTGATCACAAACCATAATCACCAATAAAGAAAATACACAGGAGTAAAACAATGAGCATACTAAAGGCATTCATGTTTATTAGTAAGAGCTCTAGTCACAGCCTCACCAAAGCTGATGAGGCAATGGTAAAGCAGTGCCAATATTACAGAAGTCAGCCTGCAAACAGGCTAGCATGGGAAAAGAAAAAGGATTCAAATACATCACTCAGTCAGCTGCCCTCTGCAATCAGCTATACTCACATTTTGTGACACAAGCAGGCAAGGGGTTTTTCACAGTGTCACTGAAATCAGTGGAAAGATCCCTTCTGCCAACACAGGGTGATCAAGAATAAGTACTTCAGTTCCACATCTATGGGCACTGAGTGATTTGCCATGCAGTGCCCAAGAACAGTCTAACAGGAAATTAAGTAACACATTTCAGAGGAATGCTTGTATGAACTCACTGAGTGAAAGGGTTGTTTAAAAATTGTGCCTGTCCATAGAAAATACAGATGCTTTATTTAAGACTAAAGCTAAAGCATGAGGGATATCACACTACCATGACTGCTGAAAACTTATCAGTTTCTCTGCTATGGAATGAATCCCCCTAGTGTTTCTTTTAACTGGTAAGGAGACTGTGAGACATGGTCTGATAGATAACCTATGGCTGGGTAGAACAAGACATGAGAATTATACCTTCTGGAAGAAACACTGGACCATTTTCTGCCAAACATCTTGAGCGGAATCTCTTCATTTTCTATTACAGTAAACAGCAGTTAAAATAACCTGTTATCCATCTATGCAGTTGTTGTAATTGTTGAAAAATTGCATTTTTTAACTGCAACAAATCTTAACATTTCATTGTCTTCCCTTTTTTCATTGCTTTTCCATTTTTATACCAAATACAGAGGATATGGTGGTGTTGATACAGAGGGAGAAATAAACACAAAATAAACTTGGCATTAAAACAAACACATTCACCCCTGAGGCTACTTGCTGCAAGAGGAAAATAATCTGTTTCCACACCCTTATGTTGTCCTAGGGGGACTGGAATATTTTATTTTGGTTTAAATGTATCAATTTTCATTGAGGGGGAAAAAATGAATAAAATATCTCAAATTTGTTCACACAGCAGTAAGTACCTGAATGCAGATTTGGGTGCTAAAACAAATGTGCTCTTGACAGTTGTTGTAAAACAGAGAGACCACCTCGGTTCAAAAGGATTTGCTAGCACTTTGTTCTTCTGAAGCATGAAGTTTTTCTAAAGCTTGCATAGACACAGCTTCCTTCTGTAGGGCTGTGTAGTGCCTCTTCCCTAAAAATGTGTCATCATGGGAAGTTTACTAGATCTATTCTGGAACAACCCCTAGTGGGAAAGCCCTTTAGCCTAAATTAAGAGCATCTCAATAGGGAATACCCTACAAAAAATTTCATAGGATACATATGATAACAGCATTTCAGAAGCTTTCTGAATCAGGAAATAACTAGAACATTAAATCCACCTCTGGAAGAGTATAGAAATATGACCTAAGCACAGATTGTATGGTGAATGCTATTAAACATATTACAGTCTGCTTTCTCAGTGTTAGCACCATTTAAAACCAGAAGTTAGAAACCACCACAGGAATCTCTTGGATCTGCTGGTCTTTTCAACTCAAGCAATGATAACTGAATTAATACACTAAACTTATGGTCTTACTTACATGTTGCATTTAAATCTTTTTACAGCGTGACCTGGATTTCACAGTAGACTTGGATTTTAAAGGACAGCTATGTGAAATGTCAGTATCTAATGACTACAAAATGCGTTAGCAAGAAACCTCTCAGAGAGATGAAAAGGAGAATTTTATCAAGTCTTGAACTGCTGAGCTTCAAGCTAGGAACAACTGTTCACAAGATTATTATATTAAATACTAGAATGTTTACTCTGATGGAGGGTGGTAACCTGATCTTTCTTGCAGATAGTACAGGGGGCTGGGATCCCACTGTGAATGTACAGTATACAGAACTGTAGCTTTTGTTAAACATAGGAAAAAAAAATAAGCAACAGTCTTGAGTGTTCTGGTTAACTTTAGGGTGGCAGAAGATGCTTATACAAATTGTATTACTTACTGTGAATTTCTGGTTCTTCCAAGCTTTGCATGTTAAAGATGATTAGGGCAGTTTTCTCACTATGAAAGACTACTACAGCACATTACTGTGATAGTATTACTGGACTTATATTCAATATAAATGAATATATATATTGTACATGAGGAAAAAAAGTCACTTCATAATAGGAATTTGTTTTGTGATTATTTAATTATCATTACGCAATTATGGAAAGATAATGATGTTACCGCTGGCGCTACTCTAGGCAGTGATATATTCCATTAACTGTCCAATGTTATAGCTTTGGTAAATATTCCATGCAAAGTGTAGATAAGAGCTGGGCATTTACAGGAAGTTCAACAACTATATTTTTGAATGTCCTCTGAAAATGTGGACCATTAGTTTTGAAATTCACCTTTACAACTGGATGTCTGTCAGAGCTTTAAAAAACATTAGCTTTTTATCCTTGAAAATATTCTGTGGTTTTTATAGCTGGATTTTGCATGAGACTTTCAGAAATCAGACACCTAGTATTTAAATGTGATGAATGCAAAGTCTCTGAAATGGTGGATAATTCATGCTTCTTGTCATGCCATATTTCAGTTCTTTGCAAAATTCTTAATACAAAATAATTTTTAAAAAAATAGGAACTAGTGTTACCTTTTGGTGATGTTTTAGATAAGTTTTAAATTGCAAATATTATTCTCAAGAGTGCAGTAATTTGCAGGAGCAAGTCAATGTCTTAAAAAAAAAAAAAGTCGATGGCTTCTGATATTACTAAGATGTCTGTAGCTTTCCCATCCCCTTGAGTCCCTTGTTTTTCGTACAAAATCTCCTGCTTATTGTTAAAATATTAAGTGCTTATAATTCCTCATATATATGTATCAGGTCTTTTTACTATATGAATGTGAGCCATTTAACCACATGTAATTCATCAACAACCGCATCACCAGTCCTATTGACACATTTTCCAGTCTGTCTGGCATTAGGCACTAAATCATGTTCTATCTTGTACTGGATAAGATTGACTAGTTTTTTGCCTAAAAATATTTTTAATCACCTGCAAATAAAGCATACTTGAAGATGTATTTTGCCAGTATTTGTCAACTTCTCGCTTTTTAGAAACCTATTTCTATTGATTTTCCCTCCACAGAAACTGTACAGTGCCTCCATTTTCTTATGGTCTAAATAATATGATCTGGGGATTTTATCAAATGGTATCTATGTAGAGTGAAATTAAACTGTAATTCAGCAGTAAATGATACTGTTTGCAATTTGGTTCATCACTGTTGTTTTTAAAGCTTCTTTCATATTTTTGGATTGAAGATGAACAACTTACCTTACAAAATTGAATTTATCTGTGAAATATTGCTGTCATTTTCAAGGAATGAGTTCAGCTACTCTTTCAGTAATGGACTGGGAAAAAAAACATCTACAAGTTGCTTTCTAGTAACACTTCTGTGATTCTAGGAATTTAAGGTAAGGCAATCTAACACAGTTTTTCTCAGGCCCTCCATTTATATAAAAATCTGCTCAAACAATATTTTCTTTTTCCTCTCTGCCACTAATCACTGAGACAACTATTACTGAAAGAGGAAAGACTCTTACCTTTTTTGCCTAAATTATACTTTGAAAGCATTTCAAACCATCCACTTCTCTACCCACAACATAAATATTTAATAACTTTAATACTAAAAAAATAACAAAGAAAGGGGGGGAAACTCTCATACCTTATTTAAAATAAAGACAGAAAAAAACAAGAAGAGAAAGAGAGGAAAAAAATAAGATTCCCAATGGTTTTTACTGAGAATGTGTAATTTTTGCCTGATGGAAAGCACTGGTCAAGCAGCAAAAAAAAAACCCCACTTGATCAGAACAGCTCATTAAACAATTTAGAAGTATTTAAGAACTGCTGTACATCAATTGCCCTTTCTGCCTCATCTTTCAACTGCTGACAGTGAAGTGTTTGTCTCTCTTCAACAGTGGCCACCTTGCCTTAGTACTGGAAGTGTCCTTTCACTTCTGTGTTGCAGGATTATGTTCTGACTGATAGTGTTAATGGCACAGTCCTGAGGTGGTCACCACACCTCAGGCACATTCCATCCTGGAAAATTAGCTTGTGCTTTTCTTCACATTAAAAAAAAAAAAAAAAAAAAAAAAAAAATTTATTTCTCCATGACAGAAAGAACTGAGAGTGTCTACCAGAGTGCTGAGTGCCTTAAAATCACAGTGATCAAAAAGCAAATGCAGCCTTGCAAGGCCATTAAAGCTGTTACCTACCAACAAGGTTTTGAAAGCATGGGTGAGTTCTGCACACACAGCATCAGGCAGGTCAGCATTAATGAAACAGGTATACAAAGATCGTGCAGGTCAGGTGCAATCAGCTACAAGGTTTTCCTCAGCAATCCAAGTCTGGGTAACTACCACAGAGTCTGAGCCTCATTTTTTATCAAGGCATTAATAAGAAGGCTTCTCGTGGACTCCAGGACTGAACCCAAGCCACTGATTTTTCAAAGCTTTACATTAAAATATAATGACAAAATGATGGCTGAAAGCTGAAACAGAGCACGTGTTTAAAAGATTTAATTTCCTTCCCACAAAAAGGAAAAGAAGATCATGAGCTGAGGACAGAGCATGAGAAAGAAACAGAAATACAGTATTTACACAAAAGACTGTCCCTGATGAGTAACACAGCGCTGGAGAAAAGAGAAAGCAGGTCGCTTCTGCCTTGACTCTGATCTTAACGAGAAAGTATTAAAGCACTTCTCAGGGATTGTTCTGTCACTTGAAACAAAAAGAAGCATTCAAAAAAAGTTCCATGCTGAGCATGCCTCTAAAAGGCACAGTGGGCAATTCACACTTGCAACGCTTGATAGGATTAAGGAAGTAGTCCCTAGTGTTGGGGGGTCACTCTGTATTCCCAAGGTTCTCTAAAGAACAGCATGGTATGGCTCTATTCTCATAAGAGCTTCTTATTCCCAGCACAAATTAACCCTTGCCAGATGTCAATAGCTTCAGGTTTAGGTTTTGCAAGGCTTGTTCTGGGGGCCTCTCTATGTGCAGAATTAGGGGTTTACAGCCTTTTAATACTGTTTTAGACCTCTAATAAGAGTTGAAACTGTTGAAAATGGGAACAAGAATATTACCCAAGGTGGTAATATTTACTCAGTAATACCCAAGACATGTTTTTACCACAATGCTAATTTAAAGAATCTTCTCAGAGGTCACTACTAACAGGATTTGTTTTAAATTTAATATTAATTCAGAAATTATTTTAACACATATATATTTGATTATAGATAACTTCATTCACTTAGAAGGTAAGTTTATAAAGGATACATGGTATTCTATGTATATAATGAAGATTAAGTCCCTACTTTAGGAAGATTAGAAAGTACAGGGCTGACCTACTGGAAAGCAGCTCTTCAGAGAAGGACCTGGAGATGCTGGTGGACAATAAATTGTCCATGAGCCAGAGGTGTGTCCTTGAGGCCAAGAAGGTCAGCAGTATCTGGGGTACCTCAGGAAGAACATTGTCAGCAGGTTGAAGGAGGTGATCTTGCCCCTGAGTGGAGGGGCAAGATCACTGGTGAGGCAAATCTGGAGTCCAGTTCTGTGTCCAGTTCTGGGCTTCACAGTCCAAGAGAGCCATGGAGCTCCTGGAGCAGGTGCAGCAGAGGGGAATGAGGATGACTGGGGGACAGGAGCATCTCTCTTAGGAGGAAAGGCTAAGGGAGCTGAGCCTGCTCAGCCTCAAGAAGAGAAGACTGAGAGAGGAGCTTTTCAATGTCTGTAAGCACCTTAAGGGAGAGTGCTGAGAGAACGAGTCCAGACTCTTCTCAGTGGTGCCCACTAATAGGACAAGAGGCAAAGGAGAGAAACTGATGCACAAGAAGTTCCACATGAGCCTGTCACTTGGCTTGCTCAGCCTAGAGGAGATTGAAGGGAGACCCCACTGTGGTCTTTAACATCCTAACAGGGAGAAGCAGAGGGGAAAGTACTGACCTTTGCATCCTTGCAGCCAGCAGCAAGACACAAGGAAACAGCATGAAGTTGAGTCAGGGAGGTTTAGGTTGGATATCAGGAAAAGGTTTTTCACTCAGAGGGTGGCTGAGCACTGGAACAGCCTCTCCAGGGAAGTGGTCACAGCACCAAGCCTGACAGAGTTCAAGAAGTGTTTTGGACAACACTCTCAGGCAAATGGTATGACTCTTGGGGCTGTGCTGTGCAGGGCCAAGAGTTGGACTCAGTGATCCTTATGGGTCTCCCTTCCACTTCAGGGTATTCTATGATCTCATGAGGAAGAACTTCACTGTGATCAAGCACTGGAACAGACTGGCCAGAGAGGTTCTGGAATCTCCTTTCCTAGAAATATTTAAAAATCACTTGGAAACTAATCCTGAGTAATGAATTCTAAGGGACCCTGCTTGAGCAGGGGGTTAGACTAAATGACCTCCAGTGGTCCTTTCTGAAACTAACCATTCAGAAATCTTTTGGTTTCCAAGAACAAAGACTCCCCCCAGCCTCTCTGGACAGCTGTTCCAGTGTTGTGATAATCTCACAGGGAGAGTTAAAAGGTTAAAACAAGAGAAATTCCAGTTGAACTTAATGTTCAACTGGAATTTCTCTTGTTTTAACCTAGGAGTGTTGGTTCTTGTTATTTTACTATTTTCCCCCTGAGAAAAGCCTGGCTCTCTTTTCACTGTAACTCTCCATTAGGTACTGGAAGATACAGTTAGTCCCCACCTTAGTGCCCTCATCGTAATTCCCCTCTTCCCTACACAGCCCATGACTGCATCCTAGCCTTTCATAAGAATTATACCTCCTATGTACCTGTTATCCCTCCTCCTCCATTTTCCCCCCTAACAGTCTATGCTGCTGCTGTAACACTGTGCTTAACAAATGCATCTAAGGATTTTGCAACAAATGTAATCACAAGGATCACTATTTAAAAGAGAACTTCAGTTTTCTAACTGTGCCGTGTTGGTGCCATGGAGGACACATTTTATGAGCAATTGCTATTGGCTTATAAAGTCTAAATTTATGCCAGTATGTGCATCTGCCTAGTTGGAACATACAACTAAGCCAGGTGATTTCTTTTTCAGTAGGCATGAAGCATTCACAGACTAGTTCCAACTAGAAAATGGGGAGGTTTTTACCTTTTTTTGAAACATTTCTTTCAACATTTCTTAGAGATCATCTTAGATCTTAATCTGCTAAGCACATGTGGGAGTCATATAGAAGACAAATCCTTTAGATGGTATCTAAACTTCCTAGAAATTAAGTGTGAATTAACAGCACCTACAAATCTTTTCAAAAAGCAACTAAAGAAATAAACCTGATGTTTCAGATCTGATATAACAAAATGTTTAAAGAGAACATGAATCATCAGCTAGAGATTTCCCAGAAAACTGGTGTTTCTGCACAGTTAGGGTGAGCCAGGGCAGTAGTACACCTACAGGGAACAAGAGTGTTCCCTGAAAATAGCTATTGCTTCTGGGGATAACCACAAAAAAGGTAAAATATGTGTTCTACACAGTCAAGACAGAGAAAGAAGCAGACCACTGCTCACAGATGACTGCTAAAGCAGACCACCTGTCTCTTAGACAAAAAAAAAAAAAATCTTCTAGGGTGCAGATACAACTGACAGGAAAGAAAAAGATTTTTATGATCTCAAGATTTTTGAAATCGCTGCTGTTTACTTTGTATATCTTCCAGGTTTTACAGGTACCAATACAATTTCCCTGACTCCCTTCCCTTACTCTTTTCTTTGTATGTTTGATATTTTCTCATTTTTGAGTGGAAACCAACAATGAAGATTTGTGATGATGCAAGCAACATGAAGATAGTATTTTTTGAGAAAGCTTGGGCAGATACTATAGTGTGATTATGAAACAGAAAGAAACCACGTTACCTTTGAGATAACAACAACTGCAACACAAAATCAGTCTTACTTCATCAAACTGCACATAGATTTGGGCTGCAATCCAAGTCATTCCTCTGAATCATCAAGTGCAGTCTTTTAGAAGCACAGCAATCAGCAAGATCAAGCCTGAGCTGACCCCTAAGTCTTCATGTTAAAAAGGGAACATCCTCTTTTGCAGCTCAGTTCTGTGCTTTTGTGTCCAGCCATTTCCCATTTACATAAGTGAACCATCAGCATTTCCAGTACAACACAGCCCTAGAACCAGAAATGGACCCCTGTGTTAAGGTCACAACAGAATTTAATCACAAACCATACCTGCCCTACCATTTTGATGCAGGAATATGAACAGGCAGCCCAGAAAGGCACATGTAACTCATTAACAGTAACTTGCAATGCCGATCAGTTAGCAAAAGCTCTTTATCACCATTGTGGCATATTTTTCACATTTATTGGCATGAAAAATCAATGTCATTAGCTAATGAGATACGATTAAAGCAAATATAATTGCTATTATCACTACCAAGGGAGTATCTCAGAAAAAAAAGCTCATTATTTTGCTCGCTTTCCTATGGGGTGAGTGTAGAAATATAGCAAGAAACCTAAGTGCTGTTTGAAGCTGAAGCAGCAGCGTGTGAGGGATAACATTTGTATGTCAAGTAGCCAACAACAAAACACGTGATGACAATACATTTTGAGCTAGGAATTGAGGGTATGGAAGGAGCAGAATTCAAAAAGTGAAGGTATCCTTTACAAGTAAAGATGTGCAGGTAACTGAGAAAAGAACTTAAGAAAATAATTAGAAAACACTCAGAAGACTGGGTAAATTGTCCTGACACAACCCACTAACAAAAGTAGTGAAGACAATAAGGTCAAACATTTTCTTGGAGAAATTTTCATTTGAATTCTTTTGCTAAATGATACCATTAAGTAAGCAGCAGGATGCCTACTCTCCATCTGGGCAAATTCCTGGACCCTTGCAACCTCATGTTCATGGGTCCAAATGCAAAATTCATCTTTGCTCACCAGAACATTGATACTATGTTACATTCTTCCCATTCTTCTTCCCTCAACAGTACTGGCATAATATGCTGTTTCTTTTCCTTCATATTGAGAAGTTTCTAGGTTGTATTTCAGGGATATATAGGATTCCCTGTGTGGAATCTGCTTATAAACCAAAACCAGACCTTTCTCAAACATTCCTACTAAGCTGTCTTCATCTGTTACTTGTCTGTGTGTCATGTATCCTTTTTCCTACAGTCCACTCATGTAAATGCCTGTGACAGTGAGGATAAGTCTAATTGGCCTGGAGATACTGCCAGTCCCACAAGACTTTGAACATTTATAGACAGCTAGAATTGAGGAAGACAGAAAGTACCACTGTGGTTTACCAATTTATTGAAAACATCCAACCCCATTGCTGAAGCAAGACAAGCTGGAACAGGTTGCCTAGGACCACTTACAGTTAGGTTTGGAGTATCTTCAAGGATGGACACTCCACAATTTCTCTGGGAAAACAGTGTTTGAGAACTTCTACAGGAAAAAAGAAAAGGTAATTTCTTGTGTTCAGATGGAATTTCATGTGTTTAAATTTGTCCCTGTAGCCTCTTCTACAGTCAGTGGATACTCCAGAAAAGAGTCTGGCTCCCTTCACTTCATTCCGGAAGTTCCTTAAGTATTTACATTTACTGATAAGATCCCTCCTGAGCTTTCTCTTCTTTAAACCCCCTGGGCCCAGTCATTCAGCTGGTTTTCAGAGCAGTTTCCCGTCCAACTGTCTAACACTTTCTCATCTTGTCAGTGAGGATGTTATGGGAGAGTGTCAAAAGCCTTACTAAAGCTGAATTAAACAACATCCATTAAGCTCTGCTCATCCATCAAGCTAGACATCTCATTGTGGAAACTATCAGCTTCGTTATGCACAATTTCCCCATTGTCATTCCATGCTGATTATTCCTGATCACCACCTTGTCCTTCATGTATCTCAGAATGGTTTCCAGGACTAGTTGTCCATCACCTTCCCATGGACTGTAAGGCTCACTGCTGTCTGGACCCTTCTTTTTGCCCTTCTGGAAGACAGGACGGACATTTGCTTTCTTAGAGATGTCTTGCACCACAGAGTGCTTTCATAACACCCTTAAATGCTCTGTTGCAGGTGTTGTGGTGATCTTAAATTAACTGCTAGGCTTTAATGTTGGTATACAAAGCAGACATTCAAAACAGGCTGCTTAACTAAAATGATATTTGTTTAGGGATTTTTCCCTCTGTACCACCAAAATGTAGGTTGTAAGGAAACCTTGGAGGTTTCTATTCCAAGCAGAAATTTCCTCAAAGCTATGTCAAATCACTGTGGCTTTGTGTAAAAACTGTCCTGAAAACTCCCAAGGATATGGATTTTATAAGTTATCAGCAAATTGGATACAAATCCCCTTCACAATAAACCATGCCTAGCTTATTTAGCATTACATTTTGAAATCTGGCAGAAGTTAATTTTTAATCATTTGATAGATGTCTGCAATTGTGTATGACTTAACTTTCTTGACCAATGGCACCCTACAGTAATCTAAGCATACCATGTTTGCACAGCTGCATTGTCTGCATAGCAATGACAGAAAGATACATTTAGCTACTGTTCTACACAAGAATCATGTCAGCAAGGAACAAATATTAAACAAAAAAATTCACTATTTAATAATCTAAGCGCACTCGATTTCTCAGCAGCATTCCCTGCACGGGACAAGCCAAGAGCAAGGGCTTCACACATTTTACCTAAGTTTAGTAATTCCCTGCACAACCTCCCCTGGGGCTTCTAATGACACAAATTATTTCAGTGTAAAAGGTGACTCTACAGAGGGTTACAAATAAAAATGCTTATAATCATACCTGTAGAAAGTTTCACTCCTATCATTCGTCTTTCTGACAGAAATGTCATTTAATGCAAATCAGTTTCTCTGTCAGAATAATACTTAAAGAAGTCCTGTCACTGAAAAACTGCATTAGTGATTTATGCCTCATTTCAGAGGGATGAGCAACAGCCTTATTACAGCCTCATAATATAAATCCATACAATACAGGGTTGCTATGACAACTGATGAGCCTTAATAGCCTAGATTCAAAGGACCTTGTTCAAAGCTGTCAAGTAGTGCAGTTCAATGCAGTTCAGTCATTTGCACCTGTAAGAACTGGGAGAAGGCCATGCAGAAACTAAGCGGTTCACTCAGGCTCTCAGGGGAGGCATCTGAGTTTTGCAGCTGAGAGCCTTCCTTACCTCTGAGCTATGCACTCCTAATCCTGAGGCTTTCCAGCCCCCATCAGAGGCACCCAAACTGGCGTTTGGTTTCAGCAATACTGAGCTCCCCAGACTGCCTGAGAAATAGGGTTCACATCCAGTTCCATTTATTAACAGTAAAAGAGGAGGTTAAAAAGAGGTAAGACAATTAAACACCTTCTTGGTACTGAAAATGGGCTGCCCACCCCTCTAGACTTCTTTTCTCAAAACTGTGATCTTAGCCGTGTTTTCCGCCCATATCCTCCCACTAACTGTGGTATTTGTCAGATTTTGCTGGGCTAGTTCAGCTCACTAACACAGGAGAGAATTCTGTCTTTTTCTTCTTTTCTGTACTATTTTTCTCCTTGAGATTCTGCCAAGGCCCAAAATGGCTTGTTGCAGGGTTCTAACAACTTGCCAAAGGTAAAATGGAGGAGCAACAACTGGCAGGAATGGAGAGTTGCAAACCTACCCAGTGGTCTACCCTCTGAAAAGAGAAGCACCTGAGCTTTAACCGCAGCTATACAGTCACAGCAATATTCACATCCTTGATTCATAGACTTGACTTGCTGTGAAAAGGTAATATTTTAGTGTCATGCTGCAGCAGCACTGAATCCTGCAAATAGGCAGACTGGTGTTTACAAGGAGGTCATTAAGAAGACAGAAAAGAAAAAAAAGCTTAAGCCAGATACAGTGACACAAGACCTAAAAAAGCATATTATGTATCCTCTGAGCAAAAAAAATATGGGTCTCACAACAGGAGGCAAAGATGATACAAGACAAAACACCAGGCACAACACAGTATGTCACAGAGGGATGGTAGCTGTGGCTGCTGCTCTTCACTGCTGCAAGTCCAGCCAAAACCTGAGCTGAGTACATACTGCAAAGGTGTAGATGCATACACAACACATTAATGTCATCAGCCACACAAAACACAGCAGGGTCTTCACTGCTCATTACCCACACACGAACAGCACCTCAAGTAATGGGAGCACTTGAGTAAGATTCAGAGCCACGTGTTATTCAAATGTCTCGGTTCCACAGATTCCCTACTCCCTTCATGTTCAACCCATGAAAACCAGACATTTCAGTGAGAAAGCTCCTCTGAATCTGGGTTTTTTCTTGTAATGATTGTTGTGCTCAGGAGAAGCATGTGGCAGAAAAGGCACTGACAACTGCAGGAGCTAAACACAGCTGTCCAGTATAGATGGACTTGTTTGAAACACTTCCCTCTTCAGTGTTTGAAAGGAAATAAGCAATGTTTCTCTGACTAATCCAATGTCCTTCAAATTCTAGTACATTTGGAAGGATTCAGTGTCACTGCATACAGCATTTCAGATTAGTAATAGAAATGAACTTTTATACATGCCCTGTAAAGTTAACCTACTGGGGTTTTTTCCCCTTTGAGAAGCCCATTTTCATCAGACAATAACCATGTGCATTTTACTAGCTTCATATTAAAAGAACTTCAGTTGTCTGATGTGTGAACAGGCCAAAGTGCCCAACTCTCTCCTTTTTCCAGAAGTGTATGTGAGTCCTATTGCAATTCCTCTAATTTCAATAATCAGAAAAGACCCATTATTTTAACAGCTGTGGATGAATTCAGGAAGTTGCCACTGATGAGCTTTATGAGCGTGTTTCTGCTTTCTAAAACAAGCTTCCACTTGTGCAGATGATAAAGTGGAATTATTCCAAAATGATCTCACATGGTAGAAAATTCTGCCAGTATATGGATGCTGCAAACAAAAATGGTCCCAAGTTGACAAATTTTACTTGAGTTAATTTACTACCAAAGTACACAAATCTTTTATCGATGATTGAGGTTCTGGGGAAAGAAAAAGAGTGTAAACCACTAGACAAATGTATTCATGTACACTTTTTCTCTCTCCTCTGCTCCTGACTTTCAGCTTCCTTTTCTTTCACTATGAGGTTAACTCTGTCTGTCAGAATTTGTCCAGGGAGCCAACTGGCAGCACAGGAAGTTGTGGGGCTGGGTGTAATGCTTCCTGCCACCCCAAATAATATAGTTTCAGCCATTCAAACCCAATGGTTCCAATTGTCCTTGGCTTTTGGATGCCAGTTGTCCTGGTCCTCATTTGTCCCTGCTCCAGTACGGGGTGTGACCACTGACTGCAGTCCTTTCAGAGGCAAACTTGCTTCCGTGTGGTCTGCTCCTCACATATTCCTTGTGTGTGGAGCATTCCCATTTTAAGAGCTGCAGATCACTCCTTAAATCTGGTATGTGAGGAGATGTTGTACACTTCTTTCAGGAAGGATTTTTTTCCACTGTTGCTCCATTCATATCTGGGCAAACTGGAACCTGTTTCGACTGGCACACAGTAATTCATGGACATCCACTTCCAAAGGGTTAGGAGCACTGTGTTATATCCATGCAAATGGACTTTGTATTGTGCACATCCAAAGATCTGTCAGTATTGGGTACCTGACCAGGCAGAGATAAACTGGGAGAATTTAAATGGAAAAATGGGGGAAAAAAAAAAAAAAAAAAGAGGAAAAAGATGCTTCACTACTATTAAGCCATTACTAACTTTCTGAAGAGCTGAGAAAAATACTGCCAGGAGGTATAAAACACTGCTGCAGTGTCAGAAGAGAGCAACCCAGCATCAAGGAATGTGGGAACATGACAATTCCCACACCAATTTGATGGCCAGCTGGACAGCAGAATCTGTCCAGGAGTAGAGCCTTGTAGTATCTTATTCATGCCTGCCTTCAGTGAGCATGAGTCCACCAGTAACTGCTGTTTGTTCAGGTGTGCCAACAGGTGAATAAAGCCTGACCTGAGGTTTAGATAACCAAACAGACCATGAGAAACCCTGGACACGACACAAGCTGCTTTGAACACTGCAAATAACAGAGTGAGAAGCTGAAAGCTGTTATGGACGGCACTGTGAGCCATGCCTGGACTTCCCAGGTGGATAAGGGGGAGTTACACATTAACTTCACAGATAATTGGAGGGAAATAGTTGGGACTCCTTTGGGAGTGGAAACTTGCAAGGCCAGCAGCACCTCAGTGACTGTATCAATAACAGCACGTAAAGTCAAGGTGCCTTAGGAAATGGTAGAAGAAATATGTATGTGCGTACAGATGTAGAAAGCCTGGGACTAACAGGGAAAAGGCAACTAGGGACAAGTTGTTTCTTTGGGATATGAAGGACAGAGAAAGGGAGGGGTCAGGGTAGATGGAAGGAGAATAAGCTTGGAAAAAATCAAGAGAAGGTAGAAAATAAGAGACCAGTTATATGCAGGCAAGCTGCTGGTCAGATTTAATCTGAATGAGCCTTGTACCCCATAGCTGCAGGACATCCAGTCTTTTCCTTAAACCTTATTTCCTGCTTGATCCTGGGGTGAAGTGTAGGGCAGAGTAGGAGAAAGAGAGCACTGCAAGTCAGAGGAGTTGTGTACATGCATATTTTCATCAGCAAACTTCAGTCTTGATCTGCTGGAAAGGAAGAGGAGGATTAGGTTATTTGTGTTCCTATTTATAGGAACGCTGCTTGTGTATATATGGGTGACAAGCAGTGAAGACATCAATCTCTGTGTTGTCTGTGTGGCTGATGACGTTGGTGCTGTGTGTGTACCTGTACCTTTGCTTGTGATTTGGCTGGACTTCCAAAGAGGATCAGCAGCAGCCACAGCTATCAATGCTAGATGGAGGACATTGCCTGGGTGCTAGACTGCACCAGATTTTTCTGTAGAAGGAGAAATATCCCTCATTCAAGGATTCAGCTGCTTTGAGAGCATTGTCTGCTCTCAAATTGTGTACATCCTGCTGGCAGGGTCTCAGTGAATGCTAAAAGACACCCGAATAAAAATGATCCCATGGGAGTCACAGAAAAAAAATCCACTTCACTTGTCACTGTCCTTCAAAATCAAGATGAACTTCAGGGAAAAAGAAATTGAGGATCTGAATTTGTGGGGTTGGAACCATGGACAGTAAAGCTGAAATTAAGGACTCAAACTGTCTTCCTGAGGCTGACAGAGGCTGGAGGAAATATTGCTGGTTCCAATACCAATGGGGGAACAGATCACTCAAAGTCAATTAGCAGAGCCAATATTTAAACTGATGGCACTTTTTTCCTAGCTGAAATTGGGATAAAGTGTTGGTTTTGTTGATGTTTAAATTAATGGTTTGCATTAGTTCAGCCCCAGTCAGGACTGAACGCAGATGTTCAATTCTAAGATTTCCATGATTGATAATATGCCACAGTCAATAAGGTGGCTCAACTTCTCCACAACCAGTAATGGACTTCAAGAAGCAACCCTGAGCAGTGAAAAGAAAACCTATTGATTTTCAGTAATGGACACTCATTTTGCTCATTTAGTTTTTTAGAGCTTCTTAGGCACCTCACTGAAGGCAAGGGGAGTTTTTTTCATTTGGATGAGCAGACTCCCAGGAATTAACAAGGGAAAAACTCTTAATACAGCTTATACTGGGCTGTTTGGTTCATCCATCATTCCTGATAGAAGTAAACCCCTGGTTATACTACCTGATAAGGAAGGGGTCACATTTGGACCCAAACTCATAAGAAAGGGCATTTGAGTGCTGGTATGGATATAAAAATTGCTGTAGGGCAAAGTCTATAAACCCCTATTGTCCAGTTCTTGGAACTAGATGAACACCTTTGATCAGACTGAAATCCCAAGAGCACAATTAATTACTGACAAAGTTTTTATCCAAAAACAGATTTACTTACTAAGCTAATGCTTAACATTCATCTTTAGTTTCAAATTGATTCATTAGTTAAATGAAAAATAACTTTTTAAAAACATTTAGAAAATTGATTAAAAACATAATGTTGGTAACAGTTTTATATAATGAAATCCACCATCTTTTATGTATATTTTAATGAAATAAATTATGCCATGGCTTCCACTTTGCCAACAAGCTCACCATTGTGAATACTTGTTCTTGAATGCTTACCACAATAGCTGGATGCAGTCAAGACATACCTCACCAGGAATAATTGCTGATCATGTGGTGTCTGGGTGACGCACTCTCAAGTTTCTTATTTCCATTTATATTCCACAAAAGCTTCCAAAGATAATTGACATCTGCGTTTCTTATGATCCACGGTGGGCCATGATTTTCTAAAATGCATCCCCATGGGTAAACTATGTCTCAGTGCTATCAGACCCTGGAGGAATGTTGTGTGGCAGCAGCTTTTGAAAAAGCAGTCACATGTTTAGCTACATGAGGAGGCATTTTTTCTTAGCATTGCTAAAAGAGCAATATCTCACCGAATTTCAGTGAGATTTTTTACTCATTAAATGCTGCTATTCCTGAAAATGAGATCCACTGTTTCTGAAAAGTCTACCTCCAAAATTTTCTATGACACCTCCTGTGACAGGCTTTCGGAGACAAAGAGCTGGTCAGTTAGCCTTAACATGTTTTGAACTACAAACAACTACACCTATGGAAATTTTTAAAAAATTGTAGAGAGAGCTTAGCACAAAATCAGGATCTAAGAGTCTGAACAGAAATGAAATAAGCAGTATTCAGAGGATGGGTTATTCACACAAGTAGGAATTTACTTCATATTCAAAATAGTTTTCTTCTTATAAAATTATTTCTTCTTATCAATAATGTGGCAGCTTCTACAAGCCTGATGACAAAGCAGGATACAGTGGTGTTAGGCATCAAACAGAATAAAAGACTGTTAATGCCCCAAATAAACTGTCAATTAACTAAAGATAGTATTTATAAAAGCAAGATCAGGTCATATAAAGATTTTGACTTTCACTTACACCTACAGTCAGAACACATCAGAAGAAATATTTGGAAGATAAAAGCAAGTCTGATAGTGCCAGGTAGTGTTGTATAAATATATGACTTGTTTAAACATGCCTCAGCATTTTATTGCTTCATACAGCATGACTTTTTGTTTGTATCGGATTGAAGTTCGATGGTTTTCTCTTTCACTTTGTCTTCATGTTCTTTTAAAATCCTGGAGAAAAGAAAGAATATTTGTGAGAAAAAAAGTCAATAAAACCCACAAGAGATTGAACAAAAAACCATTTTCCCAAGAGTAGAAAACTGTCCAGAGATTTAACAGAAGATGACAAAATTTTGTGAACTAACAAACAAAAAAAAAAGTACAATTATGGTGGCCCCATCACACAGCTGCTTTTGTTCATTTAGTTAGAAAAATTTAGTTAGTGCTGATTGTTAACATTTATTGCATATTACACAGACTCAAAACAGTGACTTTCATTTCTTACTTTGAAGGCTGGAACAAAACTAAAACAAATCTGGCTGCCTAGACATTCACCAATTACTGACACTTTCACAAAATTTCACTGATTTCAGCAACAATATTAGAGATTTGCCAACTCGTTACCAGTGTGTCTTCACCTCTGTAAGTAGTTCAGAGAGGCCATATTTTCCTGTATCTTTACCTCTAGCCTTTACATAACTTCAAAAATCCACTTCTTCCTATCTCCCAGCCCCTAGGCAGACAGCAGAATTTGAGCTGTAATGAGCAGAGGGAAGAAGGAAGTATATCCAGTGTCCTGCTGCAAGGAGTCAGCAGCATCCATTTTCAAGTATATTTCTCCAAACCTTCAGGAAATTCTTGCAAGAATTATCACAGCCAAGACCCTCAGCTTTCCTAGCAACAATCCAGATGTTTCTGAATCTATACAGAGTTTCACCAACATAACTCTTTAGGAACCTGAGCAACTCTCAGTCAGAGCAACAGGGTCAGGCAACAGAGCAGTTGAAAGGCAACAAATATTTCATCACCCTGAGTTTCTATAACGAATAAATATAAAACTAATATTAATATATATTATATAATACACAATTATATAATATATATTATATAATATTAATATAATATAACATAAAACTAATTAAACAAAGAGAATTCACAGTGTCATCATTTACAGGGAAGTCAGGCATATAAAAAACTCATTGTTAGTGTTTTCTTCTTACCTAGCTAAGTGAAGCACAGAATTTTCCACATTGTACCCAGAATATGCACTGCATTCATAGAAAATTAAATTGTAATCCTACAATAAAAGAGAAAAACCATTTCAATTACTTTTGCACAATGTCTCACCCCAGCTGTAAAAAGAGCAACACAGATATACCGAAATATGAAAATAAAAAAGGAGAAATAGATTATCTTAGAATTTTAATTCTAGAGCTAACAGTAAAGGGTAACAAAAGAAGTCCAAGTGTGCCTCACAAATAACAACTATATGCTTCTCTTAGCAGATATTATTTCTGTAGAACAGCTTTTGATATAAGAGCTCAAATGAAAACAGATCTTGTAAGGTACTAAGTCTTGTGACCTTCCCTTGTGATGATCAAGCAATTCCCACATCACTGAGTGCTGGACAAAGCAGGTGAAAAGAATCCCAGTAACTCTTCTTTCATCTTTTTGTACTTGTGAATTTTTTCTGCACCTTCTTTTGCAGTCAGCCTGCATCTTTCAGTTTTGTACTCCCCTGGGAGCTTTGTAATTAGGAATAGGGGGTAAATGATCAAGTCTTGGGAGAGATTCTCAGCCCTTCAGCTGAAGTCTTATAAATCCAAAGGCAAGAGATCATCTGCACAAGAGCCTGACCTGGCAGCTCTGAAGGCAGAGAAGTTTGAAAGGGAATGACAGATTATCCTCCAAAATTGACATCTGTTGACTTTCACAACCTACTACAATGAAGGTCACCTACACTGCCTCTGTGGTATTACTACATGTCCTTTTACCCATCCAGATTTCAAATTTCTATGCACTTTCCACCTGTCTCTGTGTCTTATTGCTATTTATAGCAGTAGCTTAAAATTCAAGCAAGTAAGTCAGTACCTTAGAAAATTACAATCACTTCTGCAGAGTTTCATTTATTGTTATTAACTATGGTTACTGCACTTATACTTATTTAACCACTCTTCAGAAGACACTTATAATTCAGTTTTCAAAACTTTCCATTAAGATGACCTGGTATTTCTGTTTTGGTTTCATTTCTTTTTTCTCTATATATTGTGCTTCCAGAATTGCACATCTTTTGGAAATTTTTGTCATCTTTGTGGAATTTCAGAGACAAAAAGTGGGGAAAAGAATTTCATAAATACAATAGTTTATTTTATAGCAGCTTTAATAAAAGTGCTTTAGAGTTACCCAATGTCAGTTTTGTACACGTAGTCAATGGTTATATTGTTTGTTCCAATGAAAAACAGAATTGAACAACATGCAATAATTTCTTGATGACCAGATAAGCACAGAAAAGCAGAGAAGTAAGAAATCAGGCAATGTTAGTGTTGAACAGACATTTTATCAATTTTTTAAACATATATAATATTTGCAATAATGCAACCCTATGATTCTCTTTCTTTTCTTAGAAAAGTTTTAAGATAAAATTTGACCAGGTTAAATTTCTTGCTAGCTATGCAAACAGAAGCTTGAAATCAAAATTACACTCTATTTTTCTGCTCTGCTAATCAGAACTCTTATAGAAAACCTACTGTGGTCATTTAATAGGTATTTCATGTCAGTCAAGCTGAGAGTGATACCACTCCAACATCTTCTCTACATACAACAGAGTATCACCAGAGGAGAACTCTCAGTGATAACTTCATTTATGCTGGCATAAATCTGAATGGATTTTTCAACAAATTGCTTGGATGGAAAGAAAACAATTTAAACCCAATTAATAATGAGTGCTTAATTCTCTCAGTCTAGCAAAAAGGTTCTTGTCTGAAAGGTGAGGGTCTGAAAATACAACATGCCATTTCCCTGATTCAAAGAGGAAATTTTAATTGATAGAAAACACAAGGCTCACAAACTAAGAACAGGCAGGATACATATAATTATTGAACTAGGAAATGCCATCCATCTCCATCCAGGAAGCAGCTACTGAACCTTGGAGACCACTGGCAATTACTTCATTTTAAAAACTTACCTACAAATCAGCAGACATCTAAAGAATAGGGAGGAAAATGAATTATTACCAGAGAGAGATGGGCAATTTTCTGTCCTGTAAAGTAGCATCACTCTCAGAATAGCTGCCTCATTAGCAGTATTTGTGTAAGAATGGCACTGACAAGTTGACAAAGTAGAAACTGTATGAATACACAGAAACAATCCTCATTCCATGAAGCACATATACTCTGCAAAGCCAAGGCAGACAAGGCATTATTATCTTGTTTTATAGCTGGGGAACAGCAATAGAGAAGGCTTTATTGACCCATTTAAGATCACTCAGGAAGTGTGTGCAGGGCAAAAATAAAATCATGTGGATATAAGCATGCCTGAGCAGCACCTTTATCATAAGGCATTTCATTGAAATAATTGGCACTGCTTACACTTCCGTACTCAAACAAAGCATTGGCTGCTCCTGGACACTCACAATATGATCTAAATACTCTCTCTTGTTGTGTTCATATGAACCCTTGATCACTGAATCAAGCTAAGCTAAAGAGAAAATTTTTATATGGAGTGTTCCTTCTGGATCCTCTGCTAAAACAAGTCAAATGGACTTCCACAATCCCTGTGCTCATTCCATGCTTCCTTTCCACGGGGTATAACAAACGCACTGGAACTACAAGTCTTCTCAAATGACAACTCCCTTCAGGCTGCCATTATTACTTTTAAAAATTAATTGTGCTGCCCAACTTGCAGAGAAGTTATGTCCCTTTCTGACTATAGAAAAAACTGGGTAAAACCAACCCCATCCTGTGAGACATGGAAACAGTCCTTAAAACTGCCGGACTTCAGGGCCAACAGGCTAAACTGATTCTTTGCACAAGAAGAGCTTGTTTTCACCAAATATGGCTATACAAATTAGCATCAGCTCAGCACCTAGCCCTGTGTACTTGGGATCATTCCTGAGTAATTCATGGGATTATTCACAAAATAAGTAACGCAGCTGCATACACTAACAGAGACATGGTATGTGGTTTCACTGGAATTACACGGCCATTTAGCAAGAATTAATATTTCATTAAAATTCATGGTTATTATTAGCTCAGCAAGCAAATTATTATAATTTAATTATATCTATGCTACTTTTCAACTAATCTATTGCCATTAATCACTCCTTCTCTCAGCTACCTCAGGCAGCACATTCAAACATTCAAGTGAATCATTCAGATCCATTCATTTGATTATAACTATCTTATTTGACAACTTTTTGTTTTACTTATGCAAAACATTTTATTTTCTTGCATGACATGTTAGAATTAATAGCCTGGTGGGCTGTGAGCTCTATATACTGGAATGATTCATCTTTGCTTTACTAGTAGTTTTTTTAGAGCAAGATGACATGCAAGACACCTACTCTCTGTCCATTTAGCAGTTACGTGTCACTTGTTTTTTCACAGAAGGATTCAGTGTTACACCCTGAATCCTTCCTAGCTTCCAGGGTCTCAAAGTTATCTGCATTTCCATGCACACAAGAAAACAGAACTGCTTTCCTAAAGGGAGGTCCTTTGGGGGATAAAGTTCAAGGCTGATAATCCTCTCCGACAAAAACCAAATAACGGACACAAACCTGAATAGGGAGGTATAATTTCAAAAGGCTATGTGAATAATCAAAATAAGGTAAAAAGAGACCTGGCCCTAATTCTTTCAGTTACAGAAAGGTGCCTAAGAGCACCTGGAAGAACAATTCTTCTTTCCTGGAAGAACAATTCAGCTGCACTTCAGATTTTGAAAATACCCCTTTTATTACTGGCAGCAAATCTATTTTCAAAGGCAAAAGAGGTAAATATATGAAATCCAGCACAGTGTTTAATCTAGGTATATTCCTACCAGCTCGGTGAATATTTCAGCAATATTTCAATTACTTACTTCCAAATAAATGAATACTCTGCAGGCATTCATGTTCAAACTATAAGCACTGTATAAAGACATTCAAAGGAAAAATTGATAGGCATGGTACACAGGAATATAAACAAGTATCTGGTATTTGCAGTCTCTTGATTGCTTAAATTATGCCCATGGATCACCAGTGCTCTCAGACTGTTAACTCTACTTATTTTATCTCCTTGATGGAAAGTTACTAAAAGTAAACATGTTTTCTACTCCTACCACAGGAGTAACAGATGGTCTTCTTTGGTTTTACAGGAGGTAGGAGGGAGAAAAGGTCCCCAAATTATCTCTATGTTAAGAATCCTTTCACAGGGAAAAGGGAGTTAAAAAGAGAGAGAAAAGAAGCAGCAAGGGAAAAAATAGAGAAAAAGAACAAAGAGAGAGGAGACACAATGAGAGTGAGTTCTTAAATATTTTCTTCTCCACTCATTTTTTGGTTTGGTTTAGGGGTTTTTACTTGATTTGTTTGGTTTTAGGGTGGTCTCTTTATCTCAGCAGTGTTGTAAATACTATAATTATCAGAACTTACATCACTGAAATCTGAATTGAAGAGTGTGACGGGGTTCCTAATACTTAAAGATATCTGTCTGACTAAGACTGATCTGTGTTTCTACGAATTTAAACACATTGAAACTCCATTTTAAAACCTTCACCTTCAAGCCTAGTAAGGAGTTCCCAAAGTACAGTACCTTTGCAAGATGGTCTCCCATTCCCATCGGGACCTCGCGCTCCTTTTCGTTATCGGTTTTGTTACCCAGCAAGAGAACAGGCATATTCTCCCCAGTTGCCTCCTGCAGAATAAACGGTAAATATCAACTGAAGTACTGAATTCAAAAGATCACAGATGAAGAGGATTAAAGCTAACAAATGTCACACTCTAACAAGACATTTAAGACTTCACACAAACTAGGTATGTGCCACTTTGCTTACAAACATGTCAGGTATTGAAGCTGGATAAAAGACATGAAAAAGACATAACGCTAAGATTACACTGATTAGGGATTTTTTTTAAATAACAGCACAGAAGCTCATTAGACTTTATATTAAAATGGGAGAGAGAAAACCACCATGCTACACAGGCTCAGATATTATGTGTTTACAGCCACTGCTTTTCTAATTACATGGCCAGGAAAAATAATGGCAACACCTGGGTACTATTATGCCAAATGAATTACACAAAATAGTGAAGAAATACACAGAATAGGCCCCCAAAAATACACAGAATAGAAAGAAATCAAAATCCATTCTGAAAAGGGTTATAATTATCACAGTGAGTGCTTTCATTAGGTGGGCTGAATGCTACAGCAGTAAAGGGACTTGGCAGTATGTCCAATTTAGCAACAGTTTGCAACAAAAATTAGTTAGTAAAGAAGAGTGAACTACTGGAGCTTGGAAAAAAGTTTTGACCACAATATTCCATTTTTCTGAATCAAAATCAGCCATGCTCCTCTAGCTTTTACCATGCTGAATTAAAGCATGCCACTAATTTATTAAGATAATATAATTAGCAAGGGCCTGTTCTTCCCAAATGCATGCTAATAGCACTTCAGTAAGGCTACTCGTATCTGGAATAACTATGACTGGAGGCATTTAAATGACTGAGTCCTAATCTGAACTCCCAAAGCCACCTCCTGGCCATTCTGGAAAACGATATGTGTTATACTAGAGCACATGCGCAATAAAATCAGACTAAATGATCTTTGCAGATTGATTTGTCCCTTACTTTTTCAGTGTGCAAAGAGGAAGTCACACTTCATTCTTGCCACAAGTCAGCCCTTTGTGGCAGCTGCTCTTACTCTGTTCTGGCCATAAGCAGATTCCATTGCTTATGCTCTTACATATGTTTTAATTTTTTAACTGACTGATGTCACTCAGTGGCATGGACTACAATTTTCCTTTCAAGTGGTTGAAAGGATGATCCCCAGGAAACTGAACTGTCTTTCACGAGGCAGTTTCACTGCACTACAGTGGATTACATAGCTCTAAGTTTATGGCTTATGTTCACAATATAATCTATTTTCCACAAGCTACATATTTGGTTATCAAATGTCAGTGATCATCAGTGATCACCAGATCACCATCATTGATCCAAAACACATCTCAATGCTAGCAGTGATCCAGTGGGGGTCCTCAGCTAAGCTCTCTTTGTGAGAAATCACAGGACTCCATGCTGGGATTTTCCCACCACTCAAAGTCCTTAAAACCCCGGAACTAAGATTTTTTTCTGTAGAAACAGAGATGAAAAACAACTTCACTGGCAACAGTGCAGACTGAACTCACAAGCAAAAATATAATTGTGACAACACAAGAAATATGGCGCTCTCTGTTTTACCCTGGTAACAGCCCTTGTTCAGAAGAAGGTAGAAATTAACACCAGGTTTTGGATTTCAAGTTATGCCAAGTTACCTCAATGCTTATCAGCCACTGCTTGACAGCTGTGAATGTGTCTTTTGCTGTTATATCATACATCACAATGACACCATCAGCTTTTCTGAAAAACTGCTTGGTAATGCTTCGGTACCTACAAGTAAGAATCTTGGTTACAGCTCTCTTCAACAGAAGCAACAATCTGACAAGTAAAAATTTATAGCAATTCTTCCATACAAAAGCAAATAAATTATTTGGGAAAAAAAAAAAAAGGTATTTTTTTAAAGAAAGTGTTTGGAAAAGCTCCCCCTGCCTTTTTTAACTGATTCTGGGTTAGGCAGGATAATTAGCTGCATATCTCACCTTCTCTCACCTCTTTCATTTTAAGCTTGGAGCAGAAATTTCCCCCTCACTAAGTGCTCTTCTAAAGCTAGCTAGGCCTTTTTCCAAAACTTCATGTAGAAAATGCAGATTGTCATTATCATCCTTGCTTTTAGAAATAGTAATAGAAAATTACACAATAGGTGAGGAGATGGGGAAGGAAATGACCACTGAAATCTTACAAAAACCTGGAGTTCTACTACAATGATATTGCTTTAGTTAAAAAAAAAAAAATAAACTCCTCTTTTTTATCCATTAAGGTATTTTCTGATATAGAAATAATTCTAGGTGCATTTTAAAATCAGTCTTCTTCCTAAAGAAACAGTGCAACACTAAACTTTTCAGAGCTTAATTAGTGCTGCAAGAGAATGAGCTAAACTGTGAATCCACTGGCTCTATTAGGAATGCTGCTGTATTTGTTCCTCTCCCAAGAAGCAGGATTAGGTTCCACACTTAATGATCTTCAAGCACATGATTCAAGGAAGTGAGACCTTAAAATGCGTATGGGTTTTGACTGGCATGGAGTTATATTTCATCATACTGTCTTAATTTCAAACAAGGACTTTTGCCACTTCAATCCCTCCAATTCCCTCCTCCATCCCAGCAGATGGGGGAGTGAGGGAGCAGCTACACACTGGGCTGACAACCAGGGTTGAACCACAAGAGAACTTTCCTCACCGTTCCTGGCCAGCTGTGTCCCAGAGCTGCAGTGCTACCTGGGTGTGATCTACCGTGACAGTCCTCACGTTGTAATCCACACCTGCAACAGAAACAAGGTAAACTGTCTTTTAACAAGCTGTTTGATCTCTGAAAACTGGATCCAGCAAACAGCAACAATTCCAGGAAAGTAAAAAGATAGGCACAGCATTAAAAACTATGTCCAGAGTCTCCAGCTATCAAAAAAACAGCAGCTTTTATTTGCTTGAAGTCCTCCAGCAATAAAATACTGAATGGTAGTAGAATAGTTCAGTTTTGTAAAATATGCTTTCCAAAAAGCCTATCGTAAAAAAATTGTAAAAAAAATTACTTTCTAAATCACAGAACATGAGTCAATGGGCATCTGACAGTCCACAGCAGTCTAAGCCATTCAGCCTGGAATTCACTGTATGACATCAGTTGTGTGAAATGTGTTAGTTTAGTCTGAGCTAACCACATGGGAGCCTTCTACAATTAATGGAAAAATACAAGGCATTGCACAGGGAACAGTGGAACCTAAGATAAATGCTGCAGATAGGTGGACTGAACACATGGAGAACCTCTTCCTCTATTTATAATATAGAAGATGAGCTCACTTCCCTTAGGTTAGTGGACATAAAAATTAATTTATATAAACTTTTAAATTAGTCCTCTCCTGATTCCTCTAACCTGTGGAGATGTAAGTATTTTCTGAATATTTATAACAGTAATTAGAGCTTAAAATGTTAATCAGTCACTACCTCCTCCTAATGACAACCTACATTTTTTTTGTATCGCATTGAACTGTATCATAAAATACAGAATCATTGAATAATTCAGATTAGAAGGGATCTCAGTAGATCAGCAACAGTATCTTTGGGGCCATTTTTCAGAAAAATGGGATTTTTACCAGTGGCATTAATGGAGAAGCATCTATGCATGCATTCCTTCAACAGGCAATTTAAAAAACTGCATGGAGGATAGATCTATTGCTTGAATCTCAAGGGAAGAAGTTTGAACTATTCTGTAAAAATCCATTGAGAACACTCCCCTCCATATTGTTCACTTGACTTTTCCATTGTCTGTACTTTGCCAGTCATAGCCCATACCTGTGAACCTCATTGATGTGAACACTAAATCAAAGCTATGACAAATGCCTTCTTGCCGTTTTCTTTGGAAGAACCCTGGAGGACCAGCCAAAAGAGGAAAAAGTTCAGCCTTATCCCTCTGTTTTTCCTCTGGAAAATTGCACACATTGTGTAAGAACCTCAGAGAGTTGAGAAGTGTATCAGCCAACTACATGAAAATATGGACAGGACACAGCCTTTAGGTTTATAGGATACATGAACAGACAATTGCAGATAGGTGTTCAAGTTCCCATTTCAGTTAATGAAGATATAGTCAGTGAAAAATGAAGACATCCTAAGCTTACCTTGAAGTTGTTACGTTTCATTTCATATATCCTGCAGAATACATAAGGTCTCAATACAGGCTAAGTATAAAGAATCTGGTCATTTAACCCAGCTGCACTGCAATAACCTATACTTGAGTTCTTGTACCACAATTTTGTGTCTGACTTTTGTGTCTAGCTTGGACTACAACTTCAGGCAAGGTAGGAAGGTAGGCTTTGAAAATTTTGGCTTTGGAAACACCTGTCTGACATGTTTTTTTGGTGATTAGTATAATGCTAAATCTTCAGATAGGTGATTCAGATATTCTACTTTCTCTCTAAAACAAAAACAGATTACTTAGAGGGATAGCAATGAGATATGAAGGTGGGATTGTTAGTAGAGTGCAGTCCAGAGGACAGGATATCTGTTTCAGAACTGTGAGATCTACAAGGAAATTCTAGTTTCACAGAAATCAGTAGAATTTTTCTGATTTATCTCAGTGCTGGCCAGAATCTACTCTGAAACTTCTCCATCAATTATGTGCTTTCCAGTTTAGGAGGACTTACTTTGCATGTCCTACTTTTACATCTGTATGTTTTTGTTTTATAATACAAGGTCTGATCCTAGTAGAAACTGTTAACTACTGTGAAAACAAAAATAATAATAGTTATATTATTAAACTTACCTACAGTAGCAGCTGTGCCTGGGAAGAAACGATCTTCACAAAATCTTCTTAAGAATGAAGTCTTTCCAACACTCGAATTGCCCACAAAAACGATCTTGAATAAGCGCTCTGGGACAGAGTTTATTCTCTCCTCCTTCAAGTAAGAGCAAAAATTAGCCTCCAACTCTTCCATAAATCCTGTCGCCTCTCCAGTTTAAGGCTGATATGGGGAAAATAATAGATTTTATCCTATCATTTTCTTAATTACTCATGAAGCAATATTCTGTTTCTTAAAATAACTCAACATTTCAGATGTTTGCCATGAATCATTTCAGATCATCTGAAATGCAGAGATTTGCACTGAGCTCTGGAAGTATACTGAATATGAACCTTTACATGAAACTGCCAAAATAAAACAGTTTATGTTCATGGCCACAAATCAAAATTTATAAAGCTTCAGACAGCTCTGCTCAGTAGCTTCATCCTATACCAGTGACACAGAGGAAGCAGCACACCTTCATCTCAATAACAGAAGCAAAGTCATAATTTTTGGGCTTATGCCACCAGGTTCTTCTCTCTGCTATTACCATAGAGCCAAGAACCTCCATCCAATTACTGCATTTCTACATTTGTTTAACATTACAGGCAGAGGCACAGAGGAAAGACATAGACAGAGAATTAGACCAGTTAATCAGGCTGTAAACATTCAGCTATGTTTCTGTCATTTTGCTTTTTAAGCAGAAGGAACAACAATTTGTTCTGCTTATCCAGGTTCTGTTTACTGCAGGCTAAGCTAAGTGGATGCTGGAGAGAATATTTATATCCTCTATCAAGTAGGTCATCATTCTTTGTATGTAAATCAGGAGTTGCTTAGGGAAGCACTCTGTAGCACCAGCTGGTTTGCAGGGGGTGCCCTTGGTGGTCTCTTCTATTTTTTGTAAAGCTGAAGGAAGAGGGAGATGATAGAAAATTTGCTTTCAATGCTGCAGAAGGAGAGCAAGATCATGGATGGTCCTACATTAGTTTGTTAAAGTGTGGGTGGAAAGGAGGGCAAGGAGGGCAAGGAGAGCAAGGCCCTCTGCCAGTCATTTGATGTGCAGGATCCATGTCTTCATGAAGACATCAGAACTGAATTCACTGCCTGACAGTCCTTTGAATGAGACATTTAAGTCTGCATTTGGAAGTGTTTTCTACAAATATACAGAAGTCTTAGAGAAATGAGAAGAAATAGAGAGCTGCTCTTGATGGGAGGAAAAAACCCAAACAATAAAGGCTTCAACTGCTGTCTCCCTTCATGTAAAAAAAAAAAAAATCACTCATGCTGTAAATTTTGGGGTCAAAAAATACACATCTCTTTCATGAGCTGGACTTATAGCCCACCACAATTACAGAGGGGTTTCTTATTTTCTTTTCTATTAAAATTCTAAACCCCACGGCAACTATGGGCTACTAGTAGCACGCATGTATTTATACAAAGCACATTCTCAGTCCTGATGAAAACCATTCCCAGCTTATTAGTCTGTGTGCTCTGGGAAATAAAACAAGCTAACATACAATCATCAGCTTGGCAGTATTATCACAGTGTTTCTGAGAACCATAGCTAAATATACAGACTACATGACCTGAAATACTTTGTCCCTGGTGGTCATACACACTCCAGTAGCACTAAGACTCAGAGACCCCAGAGGCCTTCAGCTCAGTTCCCAACAAAATAAGAAGCCATTTTTCACCGAGATGTATCAAGCCCAGTCATGAAAATAACCTTAATAATAATGATTATAAATCTGCATGTGAACACTATGCTAGGGTATAAGCTACTCCATAGTCTGCTTCAACAAAGGACTGATGGGAAAAAGGAATAACAGTAGGATGAAATTTTATTTTAGTTTACACTGCAGTCTGAAAGAGTCTTCCCTAGATGTGTCTTTTGAGTAGTCTTTATATAAAAAGTAGCCAGGTAAAGTAACACACCTATCTTTTGTACAATTTAACACAAATGTGGGAGATTACAGGTATAAATATAATATTTCATACTCCGTATCAAAAGTGAATCTCATGCAGAAGTTTTGAACAGAAAATCCTGCTTTAATCGCCATTAGGGCTCCTTCAGGTATTGAATATATTCCTCCAGGCTTGTCCTAGCTGGATAGGATGATCTATTTGGCTTTCATCATCCTAAAGTCCAGTGATGCCATGCTTTGAAAATGTGACACAAAATAAGTCATACAGCAAGCAAAAAGCATGCACTGAATTAAACAATTTCAGAATATGAATATTCTTCTGTGCCCTCAATGTCTTATTAAAAGGTACCACTTAGAAATTATTATGTAACCATGGCATAATTCTATCATAAATTTTAAGATATGCTTGCTTCTTCTAAAAGAACCATATAATTATGACCAAGCAAACCAATTTTTCCTATACTTTAATCTTTTTAATATGTGCTTCAAGAATCTAAAAATGAGCAATCCTTAACAATGATTCTAAAATTAGAAAACAAGCACAGCTAGCTCTGAAGCAATAGCAGTGCAAAAAGAACTTTAGACTCCAAAGGAATGTACCTTCCAGCATACCGTTCTAAGGATTATTATTGAATGGTGAATCCATTGCTAACACGCATATGCAAGCTAGAGCTGAAAAAATACATGATTTTGATTTTCTAAAGAAAAGTATTTCCAATAATAATTAAAAGTAATGATAATCCTCTCATTATTTCTCAGATAATGTAACAGCTATCATAGCTGACTTAAAGTACCAGAATATGAGAAATACCACCTTGTGGCTAAAAAAAACAACAAAGCCAAACAACCAATTTTTTAAAAAAACACTTGGTTTTTTTTTAAGAATATTTCTGCCTTCCATTGGATCTTCTTTTATCATCTATTACAGCACTTAATTTCACTTTCCCTATACAGTCCTTCAAATGTAAATCTATGCATACATTGTCTGCAGTTACCACTCCTTTAGGTTGCGTTTCCCTTCTTTGCACCCTCAGCGCTTGTCTGCAGTACATTTCCATCCTCCACTTCATGCAATAGCTTAATTTGTCATGCTTCAACTTAAAGACAGAAAACTAAGTAATTTTAGATTCTAGGAATAATGTGTTAACCTTTGACACCACTTCACAGCATCCAAGGTCTTTCAGAATAGAATAGAACAGAAGAATTCCAGTACGCTGGGACCTACAGAAATGTAATCCAACTCCCTGACCACTTCAGGGCAGACCAAAAGTTAAAGCATGTTATGAAGGGCATTATCAAAAAGCCTCTTAAACACTGACAGACTTGTGGCATAGACCACTTCCCTAGGAAGTCCATTCCTGTGTCTGACCACCCTCTTACTAAAGAAATGCTTCCTAATATCAAGCCTGCACCTCCCATGAGGCAGCTTTGAACTATCCCCACACATCCTATTGCTGGATCTCGGGGAGAAGGGATCAGCACCTCCCTCTCCCCTTCCCTTCCTCAGGAAGCTGCAGAGTAAAGGAGCTGTCCCTCAGCTTGTTTTTGCAAACTGGACAAACCCAAACCCTCAGCCACTCCTCAGAGGATATTTTCCAGCCCTCCCACCAGCTTTGTGCCCTCCTCTGGATGCATCCAAGGACCTTCACATTCTCCTTAAATCATAGGGCCCAGAACTTCACACTCTACTCAAGGTGAGACCTCCTTTGTCCTCTTACATTTGACAGTGTTTCCTTCCCTACAGGCTGCTCTCTAGAAGATGATGATGAGTGTTCCATTGATTGTTCCCTGGCTTTGTTATTAATTTCTGTCTCAAAAGTATTTTCATCTTCTCCAGTCCATCTGCTCAGCTGCTTATCAACCAGCCTGTCAAGAAGCTGAGGTAGGTGGTCTTCCTCAATTGATATTATTCTTTGGAGATGTGATGTTTTAGGCATTCCTCCAGTGACTCCAGCATCAGGGTCTTCAGAGAGAACTCCATTCAGTCCAGCAGAATTCCTTCTCTTTGAGTTACTGAAAATATCATCTTCTTCAAATGAATGGCTAGACAGAGAAAAAAAGAAAGTAAATCACAAAAATATAATGGACCTGCTATTCTATTCTGAATAACTGAATTTAATCTCCCTTTTTTTGACTAGTCATGGCAGGCAGAGGAGAGTTATTCCAGTGTCTGCTGAAAAGTCAGCTCATCATACCATGTGTACATATATTGATAATTATAAGCATCATGGGGAAAGCTAGTAACTTACAGGAGAAACCTAAACCAGAATGGAAAATATTAGATTAACATTAATTCTAACCTCATAGAAGAGCTAAAGTAAACTTCTCTACTGTGACTTTCTTGTTTCCCACCTTCACTCCTATTCTGGAGGAATAAAGGAACTTCCCCAGGAGAGATCCTTTCTATGTGCAATTTGATTCTCTCTTTAGTAGACAGGAGGGGCATGAGTTTGTTCAATATGGATTAAAAAAAAAGTCCAAATGGAGACTCAAAATTGTACCACATTAACAGAGGCTCATGGGCAAGTTTTTGTGTCTCCCAGCCTACAGCCTTCTACGGTGGGGAAATCTCTTGCCTTTGCAGACAGCACACTTGTTTTATGTTGAAATTTGGCTCTTTGTTTTGAAATTTCTTAATGAGCTCAGTAATCTTATCATGACAGACACTTTGGAAACACACACTTTGAAAAATTCAAAAGTATCAGAAAGGAAGCATTCCACATCTTTCTCTAAGCCTCATTATACTCAAACAGGGAACACATGAAAAAAAGTTCCTACCTGTTTGGCAGCATCTTGCCCTCTATATATTTCCCAATGATAGATCCTGATCTTTGCTTCCAGCTGGCTTTTGGAACAGTTGTTTTGCATTTCTGCAGAAATACAGAATACCTCTTACTGATTAGCTTCTTGTTATGGTTAACTACCTTCATTCCAAATACTTAAATAATGCAATGTAAATGAAAGAAAAAAATGTAGAAGAAAATCCTAGAGGTATAAATGCTTCAGAATTCCAATTGATAAATAATCAGAACAGAGAACTCCAGATCCTGCAAAAATGCATCTGCTTTGTAAAGAAAACAGCACAATGTCATGAAAAAAAAGTAAATGGGTAATTTATTTTTTTTTTTACACAAGCAGCTTCTTGTAGGACTAAGAACACAAGCAAATATAAGAACACAAGTTAGTCTTCTTACACCAGGGTACTTCTAGAACATCTTAGGGGTCCATACTTTACTGCTGCTTAAAAAAGTTAATAGGATCTGCTCTTACCCCAGTCTCAAGTACTGAGGTACTCAGGTACTGATTCAGGTACACCAGTTATTGTACTGTTGTATAAATGTGTCAGGATATTACTGACTCTTGACTGGGTAAATTAACACAATTTAATTGTTCAATTTTTAGGTTATTTCATCCTTTTATGATTGCATCCTTTGTTTCTTCTAAAATGCATTCATCTCTCTTCAGATAGCTCCCACTTTATAATTCTCAACATGTAGCTCTTAAAATTGTTTAGCAAATTTAAAAAATCTTATTTTCAAGTGAGAAAAGACAATACAAATTGAGAACAGGGTAAGATTTAAGTGCCATGAAAGCCTATCTCCTGCACAGCCTTCTGCTCCCCTCCTTTTGAAGCTGTTCTCATACGTGTCTGCTCAACACCGGGTTTGAAATTAATAGTTGGTTACCTGCAAAAATATGTCACGTTCATCCTTGAGATGTTTGTTCCTCTCTCTGCAAAGAAAACACAAACAAAAGAAACACTGAAGCCAAGTATTTAGCACTGCTGACTTTTCTACTCCACACTAACAGACAGACTGGACAGTTGGCAGTGCAAACCTTTCATCACCCTTTATTTATATTCTCACCTCAGCCAGTTCCTTGTCTGGGCTATTGATTCTCCAGCAGGGCTATGCTGATTAAAGCCAAATGGGATCTGGATCTCTTCCTGTATTTCATCTAAACAAATGCCTTAACACAGAGAAATCACTTGTGGTCAATATGCCTTCATATACCATAAATTAGAATGTTTAATGATTTTAACAGTAAAGATGACCTCTTAATGTGGAGAGGGTGCAATGAGCACCATCTCTTGTTCATCTGCTGACAGCTGTGAAGGCCAGTTCTGCCCCTCTGAGGGCTGCAATTGTGGCTGCCACAGAAAAGTCACCCTAGGAAAACATCCATCTTCCAATCCTTTGTGCAGAAGCAATGAAAGTGTCAAGAAACAGATACCCCAGGCAATCAGCAAGCTCTGATCAGATCTGACAGCACACCTGCTTAGTTCATCATCTATTGTCTCCATCTGTTGCTGGCCCGGCCACAGGAGAGACTGGGAGCAGCCAGGGCAAACAGAAAAAACCACTGCTGCCAGATGTTTCTGTCTATGTCCCCAAAACTTGCAGCAGGCAAGATCACAGATCTACAGAAAACACATGCTGCAAAATAGGAGCCTTTCCTCAAGCCTGGGAAATTTTGAGGCAACTTTAAAATGAGGTCTCCTGAAGGAAAGGCAGCCAGTGAAGGCCTAGAGGCAGGTGCAACCTACAGCCCACACTGACTGACCACTGTGCAGACAGAACCCAGCACTGCTTCACCTTTAAAAGAGGGCTATAGGTGTCCGAACACAGCTCCAAACCTTGAAATCTATCAATAAAGGAATGCTAGCTAAGTACAGTTTGGAATAATTTTACAAATATTTTGGGGAAATACTCTTCATTTTGGCTCAACTCCCAGCACTTGAGAAGCAACAGAGCCTTTCAGCAAGCTCCTGCAGCCAGGCTTCTACCTCAGAATCAGCTTAGAGCTGTTTGGTGCTGCTCTGTTTTACATTTGACTTTTGGAAAGGAGATTGTCCTACAGTACTGAATTTTGTAAACAAAGCATATCTTTTGGGTGTGCTGCCCTCTACTCTATGCAAGAAACAACCGTTGTAACCATTTTTACTATTTTTGTGTTATTATCTTGGGGCAGTTGACCTTGACTGGCTGCCAAATGTACACCCAGCCACTCTCTCACTCTCCTTCCTCAACACAACAAGGGAAGATCATAACATGGAAAAGCTTGTGGGCCAAGATAAAGATAAAAAGGTAACTTACCACCTACCCATTAAGATTAAACACTCAATTACAGGATGATGAGAAATGGAGACAGAACTAAAATCACCTTCTCCACAATCCCCTTTCTTCTCAGGCTCAACTTCATTCCTACACCCTCAGCTCTTCTACCTTCTTAACCAATCCTGAGGGGCACAAGGGGATGGGGAATAGTGGGGTTTGTGGTCACTCCATAACAGCTTCTCTCTGCAGCTCCTTCCTCCTCACAGTTTTCTTGTTCCAGTGTGAGTTCTCTCACGCAGGTAACAGTCCTTCTCAAACTCCAGCACAGATCCTTTCCATGGGGAATAATCCTTCAGGAATGGACTGCTCCAGCATGGGTCCTCCATGGACCACAATTCCTGCCAGAAAACCTGCCCCTGCATGGGCTCCTCTCCATGCACCAAACTCCTGCTCTCGTGTGGACCTTGCACAGACTACAGGGACCCTGCTCCAGCAGTGCCTGAAGCACCTCCTACCCCTCCTTCATCACTGACCTTGGTGTCTGAAGGGATTTTCACCCATTTTTTTCTCTCTTCTCTCCCAACTGCTCCACTGTTTTCCACCCTTTCTTACTGAGGCTTTTCCAGAAGCACATGGGGGCTGGGGGCTCCACTGTGCCCCGTTCTGTGTCCATTGTCAGAGGGCAGCCCTGGCTTCTCTCTGGCACGAAGGCTGCCCTGTGGCAGCCCACTGTCAACACCTACACTCACTACATATCCCAAAATTATTTCATCCTTTAATGGACCTCTTTAGAATTATATAAGAAGTTTTTAGAAGATCAACATTACCTTAAAAAATCCAGCTGCTTCAAAAGTCCTGACTTCTCTCTCTGTAAGGATTCTGTCACCCGGTACACCTCCCTGCAAAAAAAAAAAAGAAAAAGAAAAAAGAATTTGTTCCATCCATGGTAAGAACATTGCTGAAATGCTTCCCCCTAGGGGTATCTACGTTTGAGACCTCAGCTTCTTCCAAAATGTAGATTCTATTCTGCATGAATGGTTAATATTTTAAAGAAGTTTATTCAGTCTAAGGCCCTCACAGTAGCACAGCAGTACAAGTTGGCAGAGGAAGGATCAGAGGTTCTTTTTTCAAAAAATATTGCTTTTTAATTTCTTCATCCAGAGAGTTTAATATATGTTGATACTGGCACTTGGAGCATTCAGAACAGATACACTGCTAAAATACTTCTCTCACTTATGGCCACTAAAAAACAGGTGACATTTTATCCAAAATTAGAGCTTATCCTGCTGTAGGAACCATATGTCAGGCTCTCACGTCTACAATCCCTACAATTTCTTTCCAATTCCTGACACTTATGCAGCCATTTTAACACCATTTACTTTGATTTAACACAATTTGGTGTCTGGCCTTTAATGTTTTTTTTCGCCTTTCAGTGAAGACTCAAGTTCTCCCTGTGCACTGTCTGAACATTACACCTGCTTCAGCAGCTCAGGTCTTACCAGACTGATACAGATGTTTAAAGCAACACTGCAGGTGCAGTTGAGTAGGGCTGAGCTCTAACTCCATAAACCACTATTGAATCCAAAGTGCTTTGTATGTGCAGTAGTATTATTCAGCAGTCTGACCACTGGGAAGATTTCCTTTGCAGCTTTTAAATCAGATCATTCCATAGTCTTTGCTCTGGATCTGTAAAGAGAGGCCTCAAAGAGGAAACAAACCACCTTGAGGAGGAGTATTTCTACTGTCTACTTCCAAAACACACATCAAACATGCAAACCTAAAAATTCTAATCACAGTGGCCATTCTTTAACACTAATTTATCAACAAAGCTCATTATTTTTACCTTCAAGAAAAACTTAAGAAGTGATAACAGAACTTGGCACAAAATTTAAGAGAAAAAGAATGTGACATTTGAACTAATGTTCTTCTCTATCCTGAAATATGTCAAACAGCAACAGCTCTGAATTACATAGTTCACTGCTGCAATGGCTGGGTCCATCTGTCATTCATGTGCTCTCTATTGGCAATGAGAGGCTTCTACAGATCCCTGAGCATTTTCTTTAAAATGGACTTGAGTGAACGTTTCTGCCAATTACAGCCTCAGGGTAGTGATTCTTCTGCTTTGTGCAGAAGGCTGGAGCAAGACAGGAAGCTTGAACTGTCACAAATCAATTTTAACCCTCAAAATATGAACTGTAAATATTTCTTCTTGGATTTTTTTTTCTTTTTTGGAGTCAGAATCTGAAACCTTAAACATTTGAACTGGAAACCCCAAATTTATAGTTCTTAATTGCCATAAGGCCTTGTGGGAATTGGGATAAGCTAAATTTTATCTTGCTGGCCTTTGTAGGTTTACTTTTGATGAAGGAAAAAAAGAAGATCCTCAGTATCTCAGTCAAGAGTGCATTCTGAGAAGCAGGTTTCAGATAGACTCAGCTTTGCGTAGGATGAAGCATCATGTGCCACAACTGTAGGGCATTTCCATAAAGAATTCTGTTTCTATCTCAAAACTGAGACACTACATGGATTCTTAATTCCAAATACCCTCAACCAATGGCAGCGGGGAGAACACTGAAATTTTGAACATGTAGCAGAAGATTCCATAAAAGCCAGATATGCTAGAGAAAATATGCTGAATTACTTGGGGGAAAGCAGCTAGAACTGCACTTGGCTTTTCAGGTGGTTTCTGCTTTTGACTCAAGCTTAAATCACAGCACTGGGTACCCTGAGGGGGCTCACTGGCACACCAAGCAAATGCACGAGAACTGCTGCAGCTGGACACTTACATTTCCTTCTCCTCATGGAGCCTTGATGCCTCCTCCTGAAGCACCTGTAGCTGTTGTTGAGCCAGGCTTAGTTCATGGGATGTTCTCTCCAGGTCTCTCAGCAGCTCCTGGTTCGTCAGCTTCAGCTTGGTGTTCTCTACTTTGGTTTCTTCTTTGCCACTGAGGAGTTGTGTACACTGATGCTCTAACTGGGGCAGAAGAAAAGAGAACAGAAAGCATTACACCTGACTTAGTTTTGAGGCTTTCAGTTTGGGAAGATCTTGGTTTTGAGGCTTTCAGTTTGGGTCTTAGAGGTTACCTGAACAGGGAGCTATTTTTATCAAAGCCAAAAAATTAATTAAACACATATGATGCTCTTCCACTCTTCTTTATATAGATATAATTATGTTACACAAAAACAAAGTCATTCCATTCTATGACTGAATTTTATCCAATTCAAGAACACACCACTACAAACCATAAAAAAAGGTGCTACAGAGCAGATTAGTAGCATTAAGCTGATATTCACAACTGCTATTTTAGACCATTTTCCACAAAGACCAGGCCTACACAGAATGATTCAGAGATCTACCTAAAAACTGTTAGATTTAAATCTGATAGCTGATAAACCTTCCCATCCCCAGCAATATGAACAAGCAGTGACCTTTTTGCCACCTCAGACAGATCTGACAAGAAGTGTGAATTAGAGCTTCTTTATTCAGTTTTATATTCCCTCTCCAATGTACATCAAAGGAAAGATACAACTTCCCTGTAAAACAAGCAACAGCAGATGATAGTGGTTTCTGGTACATAAGGAAGTTCTACCTGCTTCTCCCTGGCTAACTGAGCAAATTTAGACAGCAGAGCAAAACTCTGTATTAGGGAAAGCATTGCTGACCTTAAAATACAAAAGTTTTATTTTTTGGGGGGGCTTTTTTTTCCCTGTATTCATTTTAAGGGATGTAAAACATACTTGGAGCGTTACAATGATACCATTTCAATCTTCCGGATCTGAGACATAACAATGTTAGAACTCCCATTTTACCCATCTCAACAAGCAGAGCTCACCCAACCAAAATCTGTCCTCACCCAGCTCTTCCAAACAGTTCCTACCCTAGAACACTGCTGTTGTTGCAGTTTTGGTTTTGAACAAGGCCCAGGTTAAAAATACACGCAGAAAATAATTTCTAGCCTGGACTGTGAGAAGTCAGGAACACATGTAGAGTGGGAGCACTTAGCAGCAGCAGCTTAATGTATTTGCTGAACTGTAGCCTCAGCAGGCTCAGATTTCACAAGGAACACTGGCTGGGCATTAGATTACTGCTGAACAAGGTTGGCTTACATGGGTAGATTACATCAGTTCCTCAATGTTGCTTTCACTCCTCGACAGAACAAAGTTACCCACTCTAAGCAGAAGATCAGCTGCTTCAAGTACTTAGGACAAGACTCATCCAGAGGAGGGGCTTTGGGAGAAGCAAAAAGTGACCACACAAAGACGAACTTTCAAAAATCTAAGGAACAAAAAGCTGCAGACAAAAACCTCACTTAGAGAACAGTATGGCCATCTGAAAACTTACACAGAGACTGTTCTGGAAATGTAACTGCAATGGTAGCCAACATCAGCTCTCAGAATCATCTGCACTGATGTTAGAAATACTTGCTATAAATCCTGCTCACTCACTCTGGTGGTCACTCTTAAAACGATAATATAATGTCTAAATAATAATAATACAATATTATAATAAATAATAATTATAATAACAATAATTATAATATTATAAAATATTAAAATAATAACCAGGAAAATTATAATATAATGTCTAAAATCCAGAACACTACAACAGGAGAAAGGATTGTTTCACAGCATACCTTCTCCCTTCTTCCACTTTACCCATAAAATCCTTTGAGAAATGCCAAACACTACTTTCAAAGCATTCATCTAAACACTCCCAATACAGAGAAATAACTCATTAGGTGAATGCTTATGTGGTAATAGAATGGCATAGATCCTATAGCTTCTAGCTGCTTATTAGAGCTGCAAATTGGCTCCTATGTTCATCTGGTAGATGGAAACTGCTGGGGAAAAGACTCAGAGCCCATAGACATGTTTAAGAAAATCTAAGTAGCAGAGAGAATTAACCCGTTCCACAGGTCAAGCACAGACACGGTAGTTGATGGAGCATATTCTCTTTTTTTGACAAAGATGAGAGGAAAATCAAGTTTAAGTCGAATAAAGAACTGGGATTATCAAATGTAAGAGCTGTTGCTGAAGACATTTATTGGTGTCCCCAAAAGACACACACATCAAGCACTCTCCATGCAATCCCTTGTTCTAAGCTCAGCATCCTTTCTGTAGTTTTTATATTTTTTTCCTCCCTATTTATTTCAGTAGCACATGAATGATGCAAAATTTATACAGTGCCATAAGGCACTTGAGTGCTACTGATTCATGTTTTTATGCATCTCACTCTTAACTCCAAGATCGTGCTCTTCAGCAGCTGCCATCAGCACAGAACCCAACATTTTATGTGAAAAGTCCAGTAACTCCCCTGCATTTCACCTGGTCCACACCTACTTTCTTCTCTCACACAAGAGTCTGTGTCCTAGAGGTTATGCTGGATATTCTCTGGCCCCAGTGCCTCCTCCTGAGATGTTCCAACTCCCATCGTTCCCTTGAGAAGCAATGCCAGCCAGACAACCCTCATAAGAGAGAATCCCTCTGACTATGTCAGAGGAAACAATGTAGAGGTCATCTGGTTTGAAAGCTCCCTTTCATAATTTTGTTAATGATTTCCAACACTAAAACAATTACATTGTATTTTAAATTTTTAAAAAAAAAATTATTAATGAAGTTTGGAAAAAAGCATTTGTGTTGCTCCCTTGTGGGCCAAGAGGTTCTCTCATACAACCAGGCACAGAAGTTGTAATTAAATCAAGCTACCTTTGCTGTCTGCAAGAAGAGATTTATCAAAGTAAATTTCCATGCCAGAGGAGGAGGCAGAAGTGAGACAGATCTCTGGATGAGGCAAATATTAGACACCACACATTTTCATTCTCAGTGAATGAAAAGCAATACCAAAAAAGAAAAAGAACAACAAAACCCATAGCAATATTATTAATAATAAGCAATCTAGTGAGTAGAAATAGAGAATATAAAATAATATTAAAAAACAATACTAATAAAAATAGCACAGGCATTGTTTTATGTTCTCCAAGATACGCAATAGTAGACAATGGCAATGTAGACAGCAATCATAAGATAAGGCTTCCTGGTATTGTTGCCTATATTGATTGATTATACCAGGCTTAAAATTGAGTCAAAGCCTTTGAATAGCTTCTGTGGGTTTTATACCAAATTTAGAAAACACATACTTGAAAAAACCATAAGAATTTTTTACAGAATTACTGGATAACAACCAAGTTTTAAACAGAGATTCAAAGCAAAAACAAAGGAAAATATGAAATATAATTATTACTAAATTAGAGTAAGTAATTTCTTATACTTTTGCAGTTAGTTTCAGACTAAAAATGCCTGATCTGTGTGCCCCCACATATATCTTCCAAGTATAGATTATTCCACTATAGTCTTGCAATGTGGTAAATAGCCTGCATAAAACCACATATATTCTGATTCACAGTGGCATTGGACAAAGGTAATTAACATCAGGCAGTTGATTTCAACTGTGGAATAGACATTTACTTCAGTTCTGTATTCTTACCAGCTAAACTTCAGTACCAGGTTGGAAGGGTAACTCAAGGTTCATCTGTTCCAACCTTTTTTGGCAAAAATACAGTATAGCCAAGATGACCCAGCATCCTGCCCAGCTAAATCTTTAGTGTCCAGTGCTGGGGAATACCACTTCCCCAGGAAGTTTATTGCAACGGTTGATGGTTCTCATTGTGAAAAACTTTCTTCTTTTTGTCCACATATTCATATTCTACAGAGGGAATTGTGTTTACAGCATTCCATTTCAGCCCTTTAAATTCCAGTGCTACCTCCTTTCCTTATTGCTAGTCTTTCCTGCAATGACCTTGGAGCCACTTGACAGCAAGTTCTCTGCTCCCCCAAGCAGGCCATGCATTTTAGAAACAAAACACCTCAGGTTTTATTATGGGAACTTGACAAGCTGTTACCAATGCAAGGGAAACATGCACTGCTATAAAACTGTTATCACAGAGATATATCAGGAGCAAGTTGTTCAGGAGGGAGCATTTTGAGTTCGTAGTGCTGAATCAGTCCAAAACAAGTAAATGAGTGGCTGGTACAGGCTTTGAGCAGAGGTGTGCACTAGAAGAGCCAAATCATTGTTCTCTGCTCTTAAGCTATCCGTGTGTTAAGCCAGTTCCTAGAAGACTGAAGGCAGCGCTACATTTTCATAATGCTACATTTTCATAAAAATTAACCTAGTACCTGGGGAGAATATGCAAAGCATTATTTTACCACATAAAAGGAAAACTACTTTAGAAACAGAGGTTAACATTTTTCCTAAGAACATGACACAAAAACAACAGAGGGTCACAATTTGGCAGAACCACATCACACCAACTTGCAGTTTTAGAACCTAAAATAGCACCTAAAGAAGATCATATGAGCAAATAAGAGCTATCTAGTTTTTAACTCCGAAGGATATCAGTTAGTACCCTTTTCTGTTTTTGAACCAACTGTTCCAGTTCTTGTTCTTTTGACAGCAACTTGCACTCCAGCTCTTGACTGTAGGACTGAAACCTCTCTGTGTCCTGCAAAATTCCAAGAGGAAATGGATTAACAGAACAGCACAATTGCCTTGCAGGAGGAGAAATAATGAGCCAGTGATTGAGCTTCCCACAGTGAACATAACAAGACATAGGTAGTACTCAGTTTAGGGATGATATCACTCATGAATCTCTAAATTGCTGTAGTCCAGCAGCTTCCATGGTTGTGGTTGCTACAGAATTGCTGATTGCACATGAGTGGGTATTGAGTCTAGAAAGTGGAGGCAGACATCTCAGGCAGGAGGCTGAGGAGCTGACCCAGTCTAGATCAATGCAGCTAGAATGTAGCCTCTCATTTCCAGCCACAGCAACTCAGGCTGATGTGAAAGAAAGAGCAACTGCCACGCTTCAAATCCATCACTAACAACAATTTTTCACAGATGTTCCACTGGTATAAACAAGCAACTGGGGCTTCAAGCTCTGCCTTTCACTTAGCAATTATATTAACCTGTCAACTATCTAAGTATCCTGTAGTCACTGGGAACTCCTAGTCACATTTAGGATCACTCCTGACACTCCTCAGCCGAGAAAAATTGTCAGCCCTCTCCTGAATCAGGTTCCAGCAGTTTGTATCAGCTGAGAATCTGTTCTGTTTCTCCAAAATCAGGCTTCTACTCTCTAAGGTCCCCAAGAAAATACCTCTAAACAAAAATAAAAATCCCCTCATGACAGCAGTGGTTCTTACAAATGTTTTCCCTTAAGCAGTACATGTAATGGGGTAATGAAATGCATGATAACTGGCTCTTTCTGGGGAAGAATATATATGCAAGTGAAAAAACAGACTAACTGCCCCTTTTGTGTAACACTCAGTCAGCAGGGTATTAAGTATTGTAAATAGCTACAATTTTTACTTATTTGCATCTTACCATTTCTTTAAATGTATTCTTCAAGAGCTGCTCTTCATTCAAGCCACAATAATTTCCCCTTTATATGGCATCAATGCATCTCTCCAGGCTGTAAAGTCTTTGTAAGACTTCACATTAGAGAAAGAACTTAACAGTCAGATCTCCCCAGATCTCAAATTAGTCATGCAAAGAAACAATACTTCATGAGTGTCTGGCAGCCCTTAGTGTGACTGCTGACTAAACTGTAAATAGCTTGAGTGGGAAGCTTTCACGAAAAAGCCTGAAAGAAATGGCTTAACCTCAAATATACAACTAATTAGGAGATCCAATAATCATTGCTTATGGAAAAGTCTTTGTTGTTTGGGGGTTTTCAGTACCACTTGTAGTTGTGGACTATTAAGAGCACATAAACTATTTGTTCCACAAAAGTGCTGCCAGGCAAAGTTGCAAATACTTTTTATCCTTCAGCTAGCATATAAACCTTATTTAAAGGTTTCATCTCATCCACCACTAAAAACTGCTCTCACCTTGGAATGGAAAAAAACTTGGAAAATTTTGAGTCAGGTTTACTATCCAGTAAGGCCAGTAAAATGAACAATTCCTTAGACAGCTGATAAAGGCACTTTTTTCTTTTTCTTTTATTTTGGTTGCCAGGAAACAAAAAATACTTGAAATATTTGCATCCCAAAAGGAAGCTTGAGATATATTTGATTATATTGTCTAGATATATTTATATATATTTGATTGAGAATGGAGGCAACAACTACTATTTTGGCAACTATTTCTATCACGTATTGCTGAAATCTTCTATTTCTTTCATTTATATGACTGATGCCAAGACAACAAAAAGGGATGAGCCAGTAGATCATGATTGACTGTCCCAGGCCACCCAGAGCAGCTGTGGAACTTCCAATATTTTAACACTCAAAATGTAATTAGCCAAGTTCCTGAGCATTCTGATCTAGCTAGGAGGTAAGGTATCACCTTCCTACCTATATGATTCTAAGGTGACCCTTTCCTGGAGCATGCTGGAAGTCCTTGTTAGTTTCCTAGTTTTACAAGAAAAAACAGGAAAGAAAAATCCAAAGAAAAGACCACGGACACAGAACAGGAGATTTAAAGACGCCTTCCCAAGAAAAGGGAATTTATCTTCAGGCGTTTTGGAAGCACCATGCCAGTGACCAAAGATTATGCCCTGTGTTTATTTTGTAAATAACTTGTGGTTGTTCCATCACTTGCTTCGTCTCTTGTTGTTATCCCCTCTCCAAAATCAGACACTGCAGAATTCAATAGGATTGGTGCTGCTCTGAACAACCTCACAGAGTGTTTTTCCTCATTGTGACCGGAAGCTGGACATAGATTGGCATCAATAATACAATGTTTGTAGTTCAAGTGACTTTCAAAAGTAACTGTGCTGTATGCCAGCCACTGAGCACACGACATCACAGCTCCTTCATCCAACAAGTCACTTAGCTTGAAGCTGCAGACACTAAAAGTTTGAAGCTGCAGCACAAAAGTAGCTGTGAGGTAAAAGATGTTTTTTCTTCCTCTGTTGTGAAACACATTTTGTGGGCTTTAATTTCACACCCAGAACAAGTTTAAAACCACTGAAAGGGAGAGCAGAATCCATGGCCACTATAACAGAGACACTCACTTTCAAGAGAAACTGCTCTTTCTCCTTTTTTATTTGCTGTTCCATTTCCTCATAGAGATGTTGAATTTCTTCATCATAAGCAGCAATTTTCCTAATAAGAGACAAAAATACACCGAGTGGGTCTCTGCAGCATTACTTCAAGTCATAGCCCACATTACCAGCTAAGCTCCACATCTCTGCCTTAACACAAGTCTCCAAAGAATGTTTTGGCTTCAAGGAAAAAGAAATTTTTGTGCAGCAAAACCCACAGATTACTTTTTTATTTTCATGGAAGTAAAGCTTCAATAGCTCGAAAGCTAATATAAAGATGATGTTTCCACATAAAGCAGCTGTTCATTACGCAATTTTAATGACTACTAGCTCTTAGGTAAAAGGAAGAGAGTTTCCTAATGACAATACCAACAACCTAAATTTGACAGTTAAAACTATTTTCACAGCAACTTCCTTTTTTTTACTCTTGAACTGCACTGTTGGCCATTCAAGGGTACTGAATGAGGTACTTCTATCTAAGACACATTAGCTAGAACAGAATTCTTGAAATATCTTCTTGAAAGCAGCCTTACTGCCTCTCTAACTGCTTTGCTGGAACAAATTTGAAAAAGCCCAGACATGGAACAGAAAGAAATATGCTATGCACAAGTGTATGAGACTGTAGGAAGAAAAAAGAAGAACCTACAAAGTTCACTTTTTCCCAGTGGAAAATTACAATTAATATCACTGCAGTTTGATCCATTAAGGATTGCATGGAGCAAATGCTTTAGCTTGGACAGAAAAAATTAAAACTGCTGACAGGGAACAATGTATCTACTTTGTTCTGCTACTATTCTATTCTATGCTCATTAATCCAGACACTGAAAAGCAAAAATATCTTTGTATCAAACTAAGGGGACATCCTGGAATGATTTTTGATAGAGATTATTAGGACCTGTATCTGACAGTACTGTATATTGCCCCATATTCTTCCTGCCATAGCTGTTCCTTGAGCAATCTGCATAATGCATCTGTCACAAATAAAGTACAGAATCTTTGAGGGAATTCACATCAGCAAGAGCAAGACAAGAAATGTGCAGTAGAAAAAAACCCAACATTTATTTTGCATCTACTTTTTTTTTTTTAGCCCAATGCTGTACATATTCTAAGTTTTCCCTTATTGAAAGCCCAGTTCTCTTCCAATTTAAAACAAAGCCAGTTTTAAAGAAAATTCAAAAACCTTACCTAATCTAAGAAGAGTGAGTAAAACAAAAAAAAAGTCTGTCTTTTCCCCTTTCAACAGCAGAACACCTGACACTGCCAGCTTGCTTTTTCAGTCACAGGTAAAAAAATGTTAGATATTTTCCAGGATTTACAGAAGCAATAAACAACTGTGGAGCTACAAGAATTGGAGGAAAACAATGACTGTCACTTAGACTTTTGTAAACTCTGACTAGGTGAGAAAACCAGGCCCCAAAAGGTCCTCTGCAATGTGACTGCAACATTTCAAATGGAGAGTGCCAGAAAATCCAGAAGCCCTTTCTGCTGCCTTACTCCCCTTATACTGTAAAGATCCGTCATGTTCTGATCTCAAATTATTTTCTTGAAACTAATAAAATGCCAATTTATTAAATTAGCACTCATCAATGGAATCAAATTACAGAAATTCATAGAGAAAAACAACTACTTAGAAAGGCATGGCAGAGATGCTAGGACCATACACCTACTGTATTCACACAGTAAAATGTCACTTTGACCGGCACTAGACTGACTACTGAAAAGCCCTGTAACTTTGCAGAGGCAGAACACACTGCACAGCAGCGTTTCCATGGAATCACAAAAATTTCCTGGGCTTCTCTGTGACAGGGAGAATAACTTTGGTCCTGTGTTTTAGCTTGCTGTTTTGGTATTTTTTTTCCTCTAATGTGTTTGGAAGCAAAGGATATGGTAACACCATGAAGACTACATCCTGAAAGCACTACTGAATGTAGGAATCTTCTCAGTTGCTCTGGCACATAAGCACATGCCTTTCTTCAGGATGAATACCCTCCAAGCATTTCATTCATGGATTTCCATTCTTATCTCTTATGAAATTAAACAGAAGGGTAAAATAATATCCCCTCGCAATCAAAAGTCTAACAATTATAAGTAAAATTACTAACAAGCAGAAGAAAAAAAAATCCTATACATTAGCTGGCAAATATTTCCCACGTATATTCAGGAGAAAAAAAAACTGAATTGATAAGGATATATCATTTCTATGTGAAAAATGCAACATGTTTTTCTATTCCCTTAGGTTATCCCTTGAAGTTTTATTTAACACATAATTTTATAATTTCAGCCATATTTGATAATTTAGTCTCACAGTAACACTGTGGAATAAACAGATAGAGATGAAAGCAGATGAAATGTAATGTGAGCTCACTAAGTTCAGATGATAGATTCAGGATCAACACACTTAAAAGGGTTTAATTTCTGCCCATTCATGTAGCTGCAATGTGAATTGTTTTGATTTCATAACTGCTGTCCGCGCAGTTTGTCAAAATGGTTCTTTCTCCTTACAAAAATACAGTGATTTGTGCACAGTGTGAACTAATCTCCTGAGATGCTGATTCTCCTTCCACAAAGATGGATTCTGACACTATGCCATGCTAAGCCCCATCCTTCCCTTCCCCTTTGCCCTTGTGTTTATCTTGCCTAATTAGAACTCGTGTTTGAAACACAGTCTACATTTTTATCAGGTTTGTCCTTCAAATGCAAGGCACAGCAGCAGACAGAGCTAATGGCAGTTGACGATTTTATCTGCTTTTAGAAGAAAAAGGTCTTTCTCATCTCTTTTAGGCTTACTTCCTATCAGTCTTATTAAAAGCCCCTTGGTTCTACTGCCAGGGATTTGAAGAATAACAAGGTCTGTCATATTCCACTCCAGCCTTTGCCTCCTCATTCAAGAGATACAACCTTTTAAAAATAGTTCTCTCAGAATAGCTGTTCTATTCCTTTAACCACTGAGTTGCCATTCCCTGCACTCCTCATCCCACTACACTCTTACTGTGTTGCAGAGACCACAACTTCCCACAGTGCACTCAGAACATGGGTGCACTAAGAGTCCAGGTAGTGGCAAAAGCTTGCTTTGCCACATGCTCAGTATCCTCCCTGGTAGTGCCCTGCAGTTCACTGGGCCCTTTTGGCTGACTTTGGGAAGCTCTCTGCAATGCCCCCATGGCCTTTCTCTGGAGTTGTAATTGCCCATCACATAAACATGTTTTTGTTTTCTCTTCCTAATGTTCATCTCTGCTATTTTTGCATGCTCAACACATCACTCTGTTACTTTAAGAAACATTACTGCTATGTTTAAGAAGCCGTCTAATTTCAAATTAACACTTAAAATGAAACACATACCAAAAATCAAGGAGAACTTACCTACCCTGGCAAATAAATATTGTACCCACAATATTATATTTGGTTTAGACTTAAAACCCCTTTATTCTCCTCTCTCTAGTTACATCAGTATTAACCTGCACAGTCCCCCATGTGTGCTGTATTTGCATGTTTGTGTATTGAGAATATATGCTCATCCTCACTGCTGCCTGGACCTACAAACAGGAACAGCAGCAACAGTACTGGATCTACTGAACCAGAACAGGAGGAAACTCCTGGATCTCTCAGACCATGGGACTCAGGCTCAAGAATGAAAATATGCACATGTGAAAGGTCCAGAAGAAAAGACAAAAAAAAAATTATAGAAGAACATCACAGGGGGAGAGCATAGATTTTTGTGGCATAAAGATCCCAGCAAACACACATGAAGCTTCTGAGGGCATCCAGGATAGAAGGAAAAGGAACAATTGAAGACAAAAGCACAGCCTACACCCAGGAAAGGAGACAAAAGGCTGTGAGTAGACTGCCTTATTGCCTAATGACTCACAGAGGTGAGTCAGGAAGGAAAGACTCAGGAAGCAAAGATGAAAGATCAAATTCATATTCAATTTCCAAGAAGTGCTACTGTCACCAATCAAGAACAACCCACTAGACATTATAGGTCCTCAAAACCCAGCATCCCTTCTCTTCTGTGACCCCACAGTAAATCCTGAGCAGTCTCTGCAGATACATGCATCTTAGTGCTAGTGAGTATGTGGGTATTAAAAAAAAAAATAATCTTCTCCCCTATATGGTGCTGTCTTGAGCTTTGCTGTTATTTGTACATAGTTTAAAAGAAACAGGTTATTCATCCCCACTGTTACTAGCAAAGACAACATTATTACTCTGATTCCTTCCAGCAATCGACTACAAACAAAACAACAATCAATGTGCTGAAATCAGTGGTGTTATCAGGAGCAACAAAAAGAAGAAATTAGCTAAAACATATGTCTACTACAAAGGCATAAAAATCCAACCCACTTTCAAGGTAGAGATTTCACATCAGCCAGAAAAGATAATGCTAATGTATTCTCTGTACACCTCTGCATTGATCAGAGCTATTAAAGAGACACAGTTATTCATTCAGCTCCCAAAAAAACACTCACAAAAAACCCAAAAATCCTCACAGAACTAACACCTCACCACATATGGTAGTTAACAATCTCTAGACTAAAACAGGCAACAAAACTCTCTGTATGCTGTTTCCAGCTGCCTGAAGGCTAAAACCACACACAGAGACTTAGCTGAAAATGCTACTACCAATATAAACCAATTTTCTTTAATGATCATACATTTTTAGGTGTTTTCCTTATTCATAAGCCTTGTCACATTTTCAGAATAGTCAGGAGAGAGCTGAACAAATGAAGTAAATTTTCAACAATATATTTGCCTTTATTGCTCAGTCTGTAAGAATCTGAAATCAGAAGTAACACTTTAAAATAAAAAATATAGTGGAACTTCAGCTACGCCCATAATTCTGCATTTTGTTAAGATTTAGCATCATAACTTTTCTCCCTCTAGATAGCTACATATAAAAGAATGATCTATTAATTTTTAGTTCTTATATATATATTTTTGTATGTGTATTTTATGTACTATAAAATACATAATTTTATTGTTTATATTTACATTGTATGCATTTCTATTTACATTTTATACATTTTGTATATAAAACACATGTTATTTACTATATTTCATAGCTTTGCATTATATATATTTGTTAGCTTACATTTTCACTAGTATCAGTGCTTTGTGCTGCTCTAACATCTTAAACCTCTTATGTCTCTGGCCAGTTAATCCAGGTTTATAGCTTTTCTGCACGCAATGCTTGCAAAGCACACAGACAATTTACCAGATTTACTGTTAAATACAACTTTCCTCTGGAATCAAACTGATTAACTAGATTGGAATCACTCAATATTGTCTTAAAACTTAAATGCAATAACCGCTATCTGCAAAAGAATTTCAGTCAATAAAATCTTAACCAAAAAAGAAAAGCTAATTTAATTCAGTTCTGACATATGAATAGTTCTACCAGTAGTCTTACTGTCTGATAAAATTTTTCATTATAGGAAATTTTATATTATGTGAAGTCTTGTCCTTCAGAAGTTCAAGTTGCAGGTGAAATAGTTGTAAAACTACACAAGCAGTCTAACAAAGAGAAGTACTGACTTTTTTAGTGCACATTCCAACTCATTCTTCTCATTATCTGCTTCTTGGAGCTGGGAAAAAATTCTGACCAGGAACTCTTCAAAATTGGAAAGTAAATGAGGTTCTTCTTTTCTTAGCTGCAACCAAAGTTGTTTCACATCAGTCTCACTGAAAGAAAATATCGTAAAGGATTCATTAAGAGAGAACATTTTCCAGGCTGCAGTAAATGTCCTTAGCACCCTTAGTGGATGGAGGCTTCAGGGCGACATTAGTCAGAACACAAAACTTATTAAAAACAACATAAACTGTGCCAGATTTGAAAAGGATGAGGGGGTGGGAAATGATGGAGATTGAATTTATTTTTTAAAAAATGCATTGTAACATTTGGCCATTCCTGACTGCAGAATAGCACAGGAACTGCTTGTTCAGTGGGTGCCTTGCCAGACACTCCACCTAAACAGAAATAGGTAAGAAAGGAGTCAGACGAGATACAGTATGCCCTGCCATCACTTCTATTAGAAGTAAAGAAGTTCCCACAGATCTAGAGGGGAGGGGGCAGTGGAAAAGCTCACCAAAATCCCTCCCTCATAAGAAATGAATGAAATTCAGACTTCTAAGTAACATACATATGTTAACAAATTGCATTTGTACTGCATTCTTTCTTTTTTTACACAATTTTCTTCCACGGTGATTCTGCCACAAAAAGCAGAACAAAACATCTTGAAATTTTGATTTAAAGATTTACCAAGATAATGATGTGTTTCCAAATCTGTTCAGCAGACACTGACAGCTCTACTGTAAATAATGGGTTTCTAATACTTTGCCAATATTCTCCTGAACCACTTTGTTTCTTCCTGACTCACTCTCTTCCATGAGCATTGCAATCCTGAACCTAGCCAGGGAAGAGTGCTGTATTTTAAAGGACAAAATGAGGGTAAGGAGAGAAAAGGTGAGTGATAAATATCTCTTCATAATGAAAAGGCTTTCAGGATGGCTGACAATAAACTGTTTCCTGGAACAGGTGGTCAGGGGAAGAGAAAGACAGATGAGCACTTTTGTTCCATAGTAAGAATCACTGATGTATTTCTTAAATATTTGTACCACTTGCCCAGATTCTCTCCCATTTTTGCCTTTTTTTTTGTCCTACAGTATTCATTGTGATTGACCAATGAATGTGAGGCCAGCACACGAAAAGCTCTTTGAGCAGGTTTTATGCTCCATGTTTCAGAGTGATCCATCCTGGCCTTGGAAGAAGTAGCATTACCACAGCAATCACAATATGCAATTAGGCACAAAGAGGAGAAAAAGCAGAAAAAGTGGAGAAATGTTCCCTACTTAAGGTGCACTCTAAATGTAGCCCTTGCCAAAAACAGCAGTCAACATGCATTGACTGAAAATCAGTGACATCTGTGGATTACATGCTTGTAATTTTCTATGTTCAGATCACATGGCAGAAAAACACATTTCATGTGTCTGCAGTACAACAGTTTTGCTCTTGGAAATTTTGGTCAAATGGCATTATATCATGACAGATCCTTAGAAAATTAGGTTTTGCAAGAATCTCTGTAGTTTTGAGCAGCTTTTGTTCTCGCTATTCATCTTGGATTCCATTAAAATCAAACCCAGAGGTGAATCATAAAAGGTCATACAACTGATAACTATTGCTGTGAGAACTCACTCATCCAAAACCTTTGCAGCTCCAAGCCGATCCATGAGATTTGAGAACTGGAATTCTTCATCCTCATCACCAGTCATGGTCTCTTCATATCTAACTGGGCAGGCTGTTTCACCTTCTGATGGTTGCACCATATCATTTTTCAAAGCAATCTGCTCCAAAAGAAATTGGCCTAAGAATTAGAAATTACACACATTAGCATTTTCAGAAATTACTATAAGAAGCAATGTCATACTAAACCTCAAATTTTATGGTAAATAAACAAAAGGATGGGGCATGCCAAAAGAATCCCTGAGTTCTATCGTGGGCTTTGTGCCCATTTTAATGTCTAACCTTCAGTAAACCATCCATATCAAAATTCAGAAACAATTTTAAAAATCATATCTCTAAGCAAAAACATAAAAGGGTATAAACTGCAGTAACAACTCTTCATAAATATTATGCGTTTCTTTCTTGATAGGTTTAAATAGATTAGGAATCTAAAATATCAGTACTGATAAAATATATACCAAATAAAATTTAACATTCTTTTTAGGGCATGATCAAAGACACATATTCAATTCCAATAAAAATTGCATACAGAAAGCTACATTTTATTAACAGTAGTTGTATGGCGAGGATGCACAAGTGAAACCGCCACATGAATAATCAATACATTTGTGCTCATTTGCCACAGACCAGATACATTCCATCAAATTCCAAATGTGACATCTATTTTATTTGAACATCCACATGTCAAAATTTTTTGGGGGGTGGGGCATATTGTGATTTTATGCAGAGGATTTTTTTGTTATATTCTAAGTTCCAGTATAGAAATTACTATAGATCCAAGAGAACAGAAACACTGGTGTGGTTTCATATTTTTATTAACTCCATCTTGCATTTTTTCTCATGGGACCCAACAGAGCATATTGGCAACAGAACGGAGTATGTTGCAAAGAGAGGTTACAGTAAATTTCAGATTTGCCACCATTTAGAACTTTCCCATAGTAACTGGTGCAGCATGAGCTTTATCCAGACACCACCTTCCCAAGCAGCTTTTATCCACCACAGCTTCTGCTTCTACCAGGAATACCCACATCATCACCTAGCCAAATGTACGACTGCCTGGCCTGGAAAATACCTGTCAATGCTGTGTAGCAGGTTAAAACGTATCATGCTTCATACTGTCTGTCCTTATCTTTTACATGATGTGGCCCATGTCCTTTGTGTGCCTGTGTGGGTGTCTCTGGGGTACATGTTTAACTTTACTACCAGCTGAACCCGCAAAGAGGAAAGCAGTGGCCACATCCACCTGGGCCTCAGGACAGGGCTCCAGCACCTGAGCAGGAGGAATCCCCAGGATCTGGAACTGCTTGAGATGGCAGCCAATTACAACCTCCCTTAAGAAAGAGTTTTGGTTATGCAGGGACTGCTTATGGAAGGAATCTTAAATTAACTCATGAAAAGAAAAGTATGTATTATTTAATTTATAATGTCAACTTTCAGATTAGAGCATAATCTGTGAAGATACTTGATCTACACCTACAATGGGAGAGGTGGGTGTCCTGGTTGAGGGCAATTTTGGGAGAAAAACCTCTAAAGGGATTTTTATCTAGAAAAAGAAATTCAAGTGGACATGAGGACACTGGGACATGAGAAAATTAGGGTTTCAAATTACTGATGAAAACAAAAATGAAGGTCCTGTTTGGGAGCTGTAGATAGTAACTAAATTGAGATTTGCAGTTACAATTCACACCTAGATGAGATTCAGTTTTCTAGAGAAAATGCTTAATTTTAGCTCTTCTGACTAAGGTTTAAGTACAAAATTGATTCTGTGTAAACAACCAAGCACAGTTTAACTAACATTGTCATCTTATCTGGAATGTCATATGTGGGGAGAAAAGCACCCTGTGACAAACACAGAGAATATGACAGTAAGAGTGCTGTTGAAAAACAAGCTGTTACAGAGAACTTATCAGATCATATCTTACAAAAGTAATAAGTGCCTCATCCTGGTTTGTTTTGAAATAAATTAGCACCACTTGAAGAATTAATTAATTGTAGAAAGCATTCCCACAGCTTGAAGGACAGTGGCATTAACATATTCCTAGCATTGTCTTACATTAAGATTAGAGATAATTTTAATTATCTTTCATGTCCTGTTACCTGATATGAAATAACACAGAAGACTCCCCACCCCCCTTGCCCAAGGGAAACCTTCAATAAATTGTACATAGATTTACTCAACAGCTTTAAACAGGTGTGATTCAAATAATTACATCATTTTTTCATATTGTGTCAAGGCATGCCATTTTACACAGAAGAGAAAGACCCTTTGTCTATTTATTTAAATATCCCTTTGTCTATTTATTCACATAATTTGACCACTTCTTCCTCTGCTACATGTATCTTCTACATTTAGGGAACAGTCTGGCTCCCTGTGTGCAATATTAAGTGTCCTGTTAAGATGAAGTTCTTGACTGATGTGGAGAGTACAGAACATGAATAAAGTTCAGAAGAGGGGACATGCTTTCCAAAACTCACTGAATCCTGTGATGAACTCCTTTGGGGTAAGTGAACCGTTGCCATCAGCATCCAATGTAACAAAAACTTTTTCAAGTTCTTCCAGGCTAAGAGGTAACTCAGGATGCAGTCTCTGTAATGACAAAACATGCAGCAACTTTATCCATTACTACAGGATAAGAAGAATACTGGGTTCTATAAAACATCCATACTACAGCAGGATAGGTCCTTTGCTTCCCCGAGTGAAAATCCAATTACAGAGCAAAACCAGACCAAGTGAGGGACATTTGCTTTAATAACTCCTTTCTTTGTCTTTATGAATCCGTTTTGACAAAGCCAGGAGAACAATTGCCTGGTGCCACAAATTCCAATCACACAGGGAAGGGGAAGAACTTGAGGTGGAGTCTCAGCCTCCTGGTGAAATGGCTTGATTATCTTGGTGAAAAGCCCTGGTTATCAGGCTAGTGGACAAACTTGGCAGCAGAATTGTACAACTAGCTCCTTCCATGTCATAAAGTCAAGCAAGAGACTCTCTAGATGACTGCAGTATAGAGAATATACTGTCCTAATTCAAGCTGATTCAGAAAGTGTGCATAAATGAATAAATAAAACAAAGCTAAGAAAGCCTCATGGTCTAAGGACCAAACCTGTTGCTCCCACAATGAGTGCAATGGAGTTCATGACTCTCTACTTCTGAAATGCAGCATGCTCACACCAAAAAAGACACAGCTGCATAAAACCAGCTCCACAAATATCACATATTTTTTTCCTGATGATCTAAAGACAGGCATAAAACAGAAGAATTCTGTAAAACTGACTCTAATGGTTTTACTCTAATTCTTTTAACAGTGATTTAACAGATAATTTGTTTTAACAGACAGATTCCCAGAAACAGGAGGAAACTGGAGTGGCAAACAACCCCAATAACCAGCATTTCCACTGGGAGACAGCACTAGGAAAATTAAAACCTTTCCTCAGCTTAAGAAGCAATATAAATGCACACAGGCTCATTCCTCTGCTATATTAATTAACATTTTAATCCTCCCCCCCAACTCCTGTTCTATATACAACATATTAAAACTGCAAGTTAGTAGGTTGATAAAGATCATTAGATTAAAAGTGCTGATCAGTTCCACTGTGGGGGAGGGATTTAGGGCCAAAAAATGTTTCTCCTGCAACCCAAAACAGCAGAAACCACTACTGAATATCCCAAGCCATATAGGCAAGGTAAGAATTGGCTGAGTGCAATAACCAGGAGTTCCCTGGTTGTCACAAAAGGTTTAGGGTATGCTTTATGAACTGTTAAATGGAAGAGTAGTAAAAGGAATTCCAAGGTGGATCCTGAGAAGTGAAAGCAACAGAGATCCTATGGCACAGAACTATCTGGAATAGTCACAAACAGATTTCTGAGCTGGGTTGTGTATTGCTGCCTGCTTCCAAAAATAAAACCTAGGGACACTTGATGTATACTCAGTTTAAATTACTTATTTCATCAGTGATACACCTCTCTTCAGTTTCTTACTTAAACACACTCACCTTCCCAAAGTCTGGACTTCAATCTCCAAGATTAAAGGGAAACTTTTAAAATCAGCTGCTTCTGTAAAATTCTTACAGCTAACACTGCACTGATGAGGGAGAAAGTGCTTCAAACAATTTACTCTTTTTACATTCAGAAAACCAGAAACTGTACTCTTACCACCTTGGGACCTGCTGAAGGAGCACCCCATTTGACTGTCCCAAAATCCCAGACCCAGCTGCTATTCCAGTGCAATGGCCTGGCAGGGTCTTGCTGCAAACCTGACAAACATGGGCTTCTCCAACCTCAGCTGCAGTGCCCTAATGCAGTGTCCAAATTCTGGTGAGAATTACACTAAATTTACAGTAAAAAACACCACAATTACTTGTGTTTTCTTGGGGGGAGGAGGGGGAGGGAGGGGAAGGTATGAAAATAGGAGAGTCTAAGGAATATATGAACATTTTGCTCCATAAAATTCCCTCCAGATAATCTGCAGACCTTTATGAGCTGGGGCACACTTATTAAGATTAAGTCAGTGTTTTCCCAGCCTCTTGGGTTTTTTCTTAATAAAAAAATTAAGGTGATTTGTGGCTAGGAAAGCAAAATATTATTGGTCTCATAGATGTGGTTTTGTTTATTTCCTCATTTCAAGCTTACTGTAAAAATACACAAGCCCTTTCAATATGAGGCTCCTAAAATTTTTAAAATAAAACAAAATAAAAATATTCAGAGATACCACTGGAGCTTCAAAAGAAGATGTCTGCACTGCCACCAAAAGTGCTCTGTGGTCTCACGATATTTGTGCTTAGTTCTCTCAAAATACCAAGCTTTTACTCAGCTAAATACAAGGACAGAGGTCAAATAGCTAAGAGCAAGATCTGAACCCACTTCTCCCATGCACATCAGAACAAAACACTTTACAGCACTAATTCTCATTATTCATTATAACCTCATGGATCAACAGATGAAACTGTGGTTTTGAGTCTAAGGTAGAACTGTCTTTCTTGCCATTTCAGAAAACCTTTTGCTGGTTTGAAATTTGGTGTTTGAAAACGGAATGAAAAATTTTAAAAATCTACAGCTATTAACATCCTCTCACAATAAACAACATGATATAATCAAGGAGGACTAAATCTTTAGTTACAGTTATAGATACAAGAGAAAACACTGCAAGATTTGTTCCATCAAGATTAATTAAATTGCAGATATTTAGCACTCTGTTGAAATCACGCCTAGTATCCTATGCTTAAGGATTAAAAAGCTTAGCATTAGCATCCTATATTTGAAACAAAGCTTCAGGAATGATAAGCAGTACAGACCTACCAAATACAGCACAATACAAAAGTGATCAATACCTAGTTAGTTAGTACCTTTTAAGGAAAAACCTGATTTATTTCATTGAATTTTGTTTTTCTTATAGGGAGAAAACATCATGAAAAAGACAGGAAATAAAATCAAATATAAAGAAACACCATATCAAATGTCCTGAGCACCTTAATTTCTGTATTAAACAACTTATACACACTTACATACAGAGATTAAGTTTTCAGATATAGTAAACAAACACCTATGATGAAATAGAAGAATGAAATAGAATTTTATTTATTCTTTGCAACACTTATTTCTACTGCATCTTTTGCAACATCTGTTTTGGAACCTGAAGTATAAATTTAGCAGCACTCTAAGCATAAATGTAGAATCAAACAGAAACAAATAATTTTACATTCCTTGCAAAACAGGTATTAGAACTTTTTATATATGCATACATAACATAAATAAATGGGTTTTCCATTAGGCAAAAATTTATACCATTCAGTCTTTTGAAAGACTGTAAAACTGTAAGCCATTAAACTCTATGTGGCTTTGGATTTACCAAAAAATACACCGGCAATATGGTTGGTTTTTTGAATTCAGTTACTTCAGTGAGATAACGTAGATTGGCAAATTCTACAGCAGAGCAAGCATCTGCATTCCTCCCTTTTTTCAACTTTGCATAATTTACAGAGGTCATCAGAAAACTCAGCGACACACAGCTGTGAAGAAAGCTCTTGAGACTAGTAAACTGAACAGTTTACTTAGGAGGGTTTTGCTTTTCCAAAATAGGTAGTTAAAATTGTTCCAACTGTGTTTTCATACATACAGACATCTTTTTTTCTGAGGATAGGGAAAGTTTTAAATTTTCTATTAGATGCAGTAGATCATGATGAATTTTCTTTGTTCCTGCTCCCCAATTCTGTTTCATCCATAAGTACTGAAGTAGAAATGGATTAACACAAATTATGCTCTGCATATTGAGCATGAGTACATTCCTTTTCTCTGCCACATACTGGCTTAAATCATCTTATCACTTCTGCAATGTGCCACAATCACATTTTCAAAAGCTTTTGTTATATATACTTGCTTTTTCTCATCAGCATATTCAGCAAATCAGATTTGGGGCCCTTAAACAAATTAAGCACAACTTCCTAAGATTGCTGCCAACACTGAATAATGCTAAAAATACTGTTCCTCTGTACTTCCTACATATATATATGATCCAGATGAGAGTTCACCATTGTCTGACAGTGAAGTCACAGTGAAAGACTTTATTTACACAACTTTGCTGAAAAAAAATCATAAAATTGGCAGACTGAATACACTCCTGACACTGTGGCAAATCACAAAGTAATGAATTTAATGATGTTTCGATGTTTTCAACAAGAATAGAATTGAATTCCTGGGGCTTTTTCAAACCTTAATTTACTTTGATTTTCCATTCTTTTGTTGCTTTGTCTGTGAGAAAAAAATGCAATCATTATGTAAGACTTCAAAGATATTCTTTTAAATCCCACATATCTCTTTAAAGTTATGAGAAGGGTGTTAACATTTTTAACTCTAAAGTAATCAGTCTCAACTCATTAAGGTCTTTAGGAACTTCTCTCATTGTGCCTTTCACATAACCAATTTTGTTTTACCTGCATGTCTTGACGAGTGACGAAGCCTTTGCCTTCCAGATCACAAATCTGAAAGAACTCTTGTGCTTTTCCCAGCACAGTTAGTTCTGGGTCTTGTGCTCCTGAGCTCCTCCTCTCTGCATCTCCTGGTTGCACAGGACTGGTGTAGTCTCCTTTTATTCTGTCCATGGTTACAATTTCAGCTCAGGAATATCCTGGGATGCTGCTATCCCATTTACCCATAAATTTTGATCTGAAATCTGTGCACAGAAAAAAGTAAGGAAAAAAGCAAATCAGACCCTCTTAATGATGCTTTCCACAATCTCTTAGCAACCATCTCTTTAATTAGGCACCAAAGCTTAAAAGAATGAAAAGCTTTTTCAAAACGCTTACCCTTGATGGGCTGCACAAAAGACATTGCAAATGGGATGATGAACAAGGAAGGAGGAGTCTGAGGAAAGGAGAAGACAAAACCAGCTCTGAAATGGAATCTCAAAGCAAAATCAGCTAGTTTGACAAGAAATACAGACAATCAATCAACATGAACAAGAAAACACAAGAAATACAGGTAAAGGCAAGAGTAACTTAAAGTCACTACAACTTGACTTCAAATATTTGGCTTGAATTTGTACTTCTTATCTAAGCAGGTGTGCCTAAAGTAGACAAAAATTTGTCTGAAAATGTTTAACCAAATAGTTTTTTAAGGTGTTTGACTAATATAAGAGAATATAACCTGATTCTGATCCCGTATGACTGTAACAGCTCCACAAAGGCCAGTCAAAATTGTTTAAATACAGAACTTATGTTGCCTTCAGAGCAAAGACCTCAGCACTGCATGGATGTGAAGGTAGAATCTGAGGAAACCAGTCCTTAGGCTTGTCTATGCAGCTTCTTAAGGTGAAAAGGCTCTGATCGCATAGAGCAACTCAGCCTTTTTTACTCTATGCTTAAGTTCAAACCTGGCACTCTTGGAACACAGCATCTTCTAAGATGTGTTCATCTTCACAGAACTCACACAGCTTCCCATGATAAAGTGATTTCGCTGATAGCCATGGGCCAGGCAGCTGGACTTCCCACACTGCACACAAGTGTAAATTTACTGCAAATAGGCCATTGACCTCAAACAAACTAAGGTTTTGGTGAGCAAATCATTCAGCCTCCCTGAAACCATGTGAAAAAATCTGCAAACATAGGTATTTTCCCCTCCCTCCCTCTCTCCTCTCTTTTATCACACCAATCATTCCAGGACTCTTGTTCGAATACGTTCCAGAACTGAAATAACTTTGGCTACATGGCCAAAAAATGTCAGAATCTTCCTAAACAGCATTACAATCAGGAGGAAAAAAACACTCTCAGAGAGGCCAGGAGATGTCTAACCCACCCAGTATCATGCCACCTTAGGAAATTCCTCCCTCAGAATGGGTCTTGCTTGAATTTTAATGTACAAGTGTCAGGGGTGCCTTATAAACCCCAAGACCTCTGCTGGGGTAAGCCACACTCTACACCCCAAGAGGCACCAAAGCCTGCCAGAGCAACCATGACAGCAGCCCTGGATAATTAACAAGGCTAGAAAATGCTGTCACAGGGAATTCTGGTCACACATAACAAGGGGGTTTTGCCTATTACAGTTGCCTGAACAGCTGTAATCTCTTCTGAAGAAAATTTCTAGCTCAGAAAATCTGACCAACATTCAGTAGCTGGGAAGATACACAAAGGAAAAGACTGTTCCATAATTGCCCTGTTTCTTAAATCCTTCCATGATGTTTCCAACAACAGTCTTAAAAACAGTATATGAGCCAGATGAATCTTTGCTCTCACTGTATATAGGCACCCAAAAGTGGGTGAGATGGAAAGCCACAGTCAAACTACACTGGTGTAATAGTCTGGATAAAATTCTCCCTTCATACTGCTTTTACACACCTGAACCTCCATTACATCAATAGAGCTCACTCCTGGCTGACACCAGTGTATGAGGTAACAAACCAGACCATCGGTTTCCACTTAGCAATGATGCTAACTTAAAACCACCAAAAATCAATGAGTCAAGCACAGCTTAAAGACAGTTTTGGCAAGATCTGACCCAGAATCAAAATGGTTTTCAGTGTTTTTTTTAATTTTTTATTTCAACCATTTCACAGAAGGCCACAACTTCAGGAGCAGGCCAAGCTAATCAAGATAATAAGTGCTGCTAGTGCCTGCCTCTGCACATTCCATTAGACTTCCTTAGGATAAAAGAAAAACTATGCAAGGAATAAATAACCCATTGCAAGTGAAAGAACAGAAATACAAAAGCAGATTAAAAACGGTGGAACAAAAGGCACAAAAAAAAACTTTGATAAAGTTGTTTGCAGTTAGCAAACAGTACAATTCAGCAAACATCACCATGCTCTCTAAATATTTCCTTACCACAAAATGAAATTACATGCATCATGAGAGCCTCACCTTCTTATAAGTTGCCCCACCTTTTATAAACATCATAAAAACTTGCTACACAGTGAGTGTCGTCAATACAGCAGAAAATTAAATTAAGAGCATCTGCAAAAATTCTTAATCCTTATGGCAGCTTCTAAAGCTGACAGAATTCATTATAATTCCTACAGTGCCCTGATATGTTGCAAATGCTGGTAATAACATGAAAGATTAAAACTGCAATTTGTCCCACATTACTGAATCAGCATTCAGTAATTACCTCAAAGCCTGTTTCAAATAACATAGGTAGTTCCATTCACTTATCCATCTCCCTTAGAAAATAAATGGCTTACAAAATCAATTCTATTAAGACCTTTGATTTCCATTCTTTTAGCTACAAACACATTTCACTATGCAAAATAGGTCCTATCATGGTCTGATGCAAACAAGCATAGCTCCAAATACTAAACAAGGATGTGTGATTCACGAGGCTTCTGTCCATTAATCATGAGGTAAATTTTGGACAGGTCTGCAAAAGGCAGATCACTGTTAATATTTCAAAAGGCATTTTCATCATTTCCAACAACATCTACTGCAAATCACCAAACTCTAGAAGTACAGAACAGTGTTGAGCCATAGATTTCACAAGTCATGATGTGTGACAGCCCTGTTCTCCCTAACTGTGATAGTTAAAAACCTAGACAGCTGTTTTGCCTGCCCTCATATCTCTTCTGGCTTTAGGTTTCACTGAAATATTTTTCTTAGCATGTTTCTACAGGTACAAATTTTCTGCAGCACACTTCAAAACATATCATCAGCTGATAAATATCATACGCTTATTTAATACCAAGGTCACTTTGGATTTATCCAAAACACTGTTATTAGAGAGAACACATCTTACAAATACTACAAAATAAGAAATATACTGCATACTTTTTCTACAAGGAATATTTATTTCCTACAACCAAATGATCTTTGTCAAAATAACCCACAGCTGCAGTGTAGCATGCCTGACACATGAACAGGGATATCTTCAGAAATAACTTCATGTCAGAGTTAGTTATCAGAGTCAGTTATTCAGCATTGTGCTGAAAGGCTCCTAAAGCTAAAATGCATCACCACAAGGAAGTTATTCTATTCCCGATTGCTCTTCCCTGCTTTTGAACAAGTATTCATCCAGTTAGACACTGAATTCTGTTGTAGAATCCCTTCCATTTCAACTGGGAAGTTATAGCTTATTTAATTTAATTAAGCCCAAGTAGTCCATCAAGGAAGAATCAAAAAAATGCAGGACCTACAGAGAATGACAGAGGAATGGGACTGCTAAGACCAAAGAGAACACAATAACCAAGCTCAAATACATAGAAGTTTTCTAGGTACAGGATTGAAGAAAAACGCTCCCTATGCATATAACACAATCCACAAGAAGCAAACATGTCAGACAAGCTAGACATGAAAACCCACCCTATGATAAAGAAGGTGGAGCACTGAACCCGTGGCTGCAAAGGCAATGTGGGTCTGTCATCATGGAAGAACAGAGCAAACACAGATCTGCAAATAATGGCAGAGGAGATTACTCCTGAGAACTATGACTAGATCAGTGAACTTGAGTGTTACTTCTAGCCATTTAAAAAAGCTTTTATGACCATCCAACTAAAAATTCAGGTCCCACACTTAAAACAACTAGCAGAGATACAAAGTTGCGTGCTCAAGAAAATATCTAGTTTTTCTCAATTATGACTAAGACAACCTTTAAGCTCTCATGGAAGCATTATAAACCTTGGCCTAACCATATGGACACCTAGACACAAGTGGATGAAAAAAAGGGGACATTGATTCCTCCAGTTTTGGCTTTTCAAGTAAAAATGTGCAAGTTAGACAATCTTATGACGAAATGTATCATCATCAAAGCCTCTTCCACACAGCCTGAATTCACTTCTCTCATGATGTACACAATCTCTCATGACTTTTCATCTTAGGAGATTGTACACCATGGAGTGGGTGTGAGGAGTTTAACTCTGGAGGGAGAGATCTGAGGCAGGCTGGAGTTCCTGTGAAGGACCACAAGAACATAGTCTGAAAGGAATATGTCATGAAAATAATTTCAGGGGAGTAGCAAAGGCAGAGACAAAAAGAAGAATCCTACATCCACTGGCCTGTAAAAGGAAAAACTAAGTTACGTAGAAATTCCTTTCATGTAAGTAGATTTGTGTGGGAGAACCAAATTCTGTTTAGAATCAGTCTTGACAGACTATTTAGGTTCAGTCTTAACAGAAACTCTCCAGCCAGACCTGATTAGCTTTTAAAGATTAAGGGAACCATTATGATCACCTACTTTGTTACCTGCAAGCTTAAAGTTTCATTTATATCACAACAAGGCTTTAAAAATTACTTACAATTTATTTCAAGGTAAGGGAGCTCAGCAGAAGTCAAGAAGGAAAAAGACTTGGGAGAAGATATTGTGTGTTAAACATATACCAGAGTCATATAAATGAAATTTCTCCTTTTCAGAAGATTACTTATTAAGGAAGAAAAAAACCAAAACAAACAAACTTTAAATCTAAACAAAAAGGATAAAAATGCAGATTATATATCTGAAGCAGTGTATCAACAATATGAACTGTGAAACAAGAGAAAACCAGAAAATATGCTTGAAGTGATTAAGGACTCCAAAACAGACAGCCAAAGACTTTGGACAGAGACCACTCACTCCCCACTGGGCATTTGTCCCTAGACTAATCCACTAATACACATGTTGGGGAAATAAACAAACCACATCAATTCTGTGCACTATGATGCAGAATTCCAACTCTGACTGGTGAACATATCTTCATTAAACTTTTATTTTTAACATTTGCATTCAAGCAACTAGTTTTCACAGGGCTTGTAAGAAATTCTCTCCTCCCAAAGGCCAGCTTCCCCAGAGGGAAAGGAATACAAAAGATCTCCTGCCTGGCTTCTTGCTGGCTTCTGTACAAGTAGTAAATAAAACTATCCGTGTATTAAAATTCAGATGCCAAGGGTAAGGAGGCATATTCATTTATTCACCATCCTGCTCTTCAAAATGAAAACACTAATGAAAAACAACTAACAGGATGTTCATTGCCTAAATCTAAGCAGTTCTTAGGGGTCCATCCTGAAAAGGCAGGATTAAATTAAAATCGACCTGCTAAGTGCTGCTAGGATCCTTGAGAAGTAAAGCTACTCTAGATAATGACTGTAACAGAAATACATCTTTTCATCTTGCTTCATTGCTTTGGATGCTTCCTTTTTAATGTATTTAAGAAGTCAAAAGCTAAGAGCTGACAGGAAATGCAAACTTCTTATGGAAGGACACTGAAACTGTTTCAGAATAATCACAAGATCATCAGAACTGAGAGCACCCTGCCTGTAGTCTCTGCAGGCTTAAGGACCCATTGTCTCCTCTCCCTCCTTCTGCTCTTTCCACCTTATTCAAGAAAACTGGTTCCAAGAAGAACTCTTCTCCTCACCTGGCTGCTGGCTGCAAAACTTGGTGTCTTCAGAAATTGCTGACCTATGCAATACCTGAGCAGCATGGTGGTACAAGTGTGCATGAGTATCTGATTGGTTTTTTTCCTCACCTCACTGTCTTTATCTCTCTAATTTACCAATAAATTGTTACTGCATACAAATACAGCTCGGCCAGTTACCTATTTTGGGCTAAAACTCTGGCTAACATTTACGGCTGCAGCATGAGGTTTTAGAAATATCTGCATGTAAACTGTACAGACACTAGCACTTACAGAACTTAGAACAATTCCAGAACTATGTAGAACTATTCTACCATTATTTTAACTTATTTTTAAAACACCATTTGTTAATTCAGGGATGTAAAAACTATTGTTAAGGAGCATCTTACACTATATGCAACACTTTCTAAACATAGTAAAGTCAAAGCTGGGCTGAGTCCATCTGACTGCAAAGAATTACAGAATCATTTATGTTGGAAAAAGCCTCTAAGCACAATTTATTGTGCTGCATTGTTCCAAGTACTGAAATTAAATGCAATTAACTATATTGATAACAGCATAATATTAGTAAGTGGTGTAACATGACGTTCTGGCAGGAGATATTGCCAATTCACATAAGCTGTTCCATTTGTAGACAAATTATTTGCACTGGTAACCCCCTCCCCTGAAGTGCAAAGATCTGGAAAAAGTTTAAGTTAAATAGTATATACCCTTTATAATTGTCTTATCTTTCAGGTTTTCCTAATGACTCACTGCTAAATGGAGCTACATTCAGCTGGTGAAATCAGGTTGACAAGAACATCTCTAAAGTACACCATTTTCACAAAAAAAAAAAACAACCTTGAAATATTCTTCCTCCTCTAAAAGCCCTTGCTAAAATTTAACTTCTGAAAAAAAATCAAAACCTTTTATCTGCCTGAAAACCAACAACAATTTGGCTTGAAGTCTAAAATACACTCTCTATTTCTAGTTTTTCAAGGAATGTTACATCTTTAACCTAAGTCAAAGAATTTTGAGATGCAAGTTAAATATGCTCTTCAAATAAGAATCATTTCTTCATGGAAAAAAATGTTAGTATAAAATTTCAATCTACACTGCCATGGACCTTAGAGGACCCAAGTCAATGTAGATTCTACTAGAAGACAGAGAGACATATCTCAAGTGTTTCCTTAGTTATTTGGCACTTGGTTTGCAGCCAGGTTGGCATGAATTATTGTCTTCAAAACTTTCAGAATTTCTAAAACCAAAAACTTGCCCTTGGAAAATACCTTGAGTCAGTGGGACAGGTTTTATGGGGCAAAAGCATGTCAGTGAGGCACAAGAATATTTAGTTTGCTAGTCCACTGGTTTTCCACTGTAAAAAAGTAATGGTAAAATATGATACTAAAAGAGTCATATTTACCTATATGCAGAACAAAATAACCTTCATGCTATCTGCTCTGCTCAGCTCCCTTCCAAGGCCTTGGAAACACATATAAACAAATCCACTTATCTATGTTTGATTAGGAGGCTGGGTGTACTTCATCCTGTTCAGTTCTACAGAAAAAGTCTCAGTATGCAAACAATTAAAAATGCATCATTACAGATGATAAATTGGATTTTAATTCACTACTGCTTTTGAATAGACATACAACTTCCCCTTCCTCTGTGATCCAATTACTCAGAAAGTTATCTTCACAATTGTGCAGGATCCCTGACTTCAGTTGTGCTGCTCTTCAGTTAATGCAAGTTCCCCAGCAAGACCCTTCACTTTCCTTGACATCCCCTCTGTGAAGAATAAGGTAAGTCCAAAATCTTTAAACTCAGTTTCAGACACAGACACCCTGTTGCTTCTGCATGAATTAGGTCATGAACAGTGGAATAAGTTATGTTTTACATCAGGTTTAACTTGAACTGACTACATCTGCATTTTTCAACATGAGAAATTAAATCCTATATGCTATTTCTCAACATGATAAATATTTCTCAGCATATTTCTCAACATGAGAATTAAAATTAAAAAAATAAAATAGATGTGTTACTCCAAACTCAGATGTTGGGACTATATAGATATATGTTCCCATATATATTTAGACTCCAAATTAGCAAACGGTAGAGATTGAATCAGGGAAGACCACTATTCTTTACTCCTCCATTTAACCACCTAAAAATTATTATAGCATATCATTTGTCAATGAACAGAAATGGGAGAAAAGAGAGACCTGTTAGAAGAAGCACATTCATCCTGTGGTTTAAAGAAACCACAAGCAAAGCTTGTAGAGCGGTGCTCTTCAGTGCATTTATTTCTGGTACTTGTTTTATCTTCTAGTCCGCCACAAGATAAGAGGAAAGAGTGGTGGTGGGGGCAGAGACAGGTCATGGGAACCCAAACACACCTCATTCATTTCAGCAGCAGTGAGCTTAAGTCTCTGAGAGCTGGCAGACCATGAAACTGTAAAGTATTACTGCCCTAAATCTCGTTTGCTACTTAATCCATTCATAGAAATGTATCTTCCTTTTTGTAGTTCACACTCTGACTTTTGATTTCTTTTCTCAATTTCATGAAAGATGAGAATCTAGTTTAGAGAAGACCAACATTTAATTTTCACTCTTGTACTTTTGGGTGTAATGGTTCCCTTTTGATCTGTGCAATTACTGAAGCTCACATACAGGGACCAGAGTTCTTAGAACAACCCAGAGAAAACCAATACATTTTTACCCATGCATTGGAATAATTCACTTATTCTAAAAAGAAAAGCAAAACTAAGCTGAAAACTACTGTTGAAAACCACAAAGTTGCACCTAAGAAACAGCGCATTAAATTAGCCAATGCGTTCCAGAGGGATTTTACCATTCTCCTGATTGTGACACTACCCACGTTTCACTACATGCAGTAATAATCTGTTCTACTTGTGTATATGAAGAAATCAATCTATTATCCTGGTAGCAGCACGTTTCTTTCATAACTGTCATTTACAGTCATCATAAGCCTTCAGTATCAAGACAGAAAATGAAATCAGAGATCACATAAGTGCTACAGCAGAGTAAGAGTGACACCAAACTATTGCAGGGGGACACAGGAATCATTTCTACAACCACCAGGAACAGCACTGCCTTCAACAAGCATTCGGTGAGCATGAAGGCAGCCACCAGCCAGAAACTCAATCATCTGTATCTGCAGGGAAGCGAAAACCAGCGGCGCAGCTCCTGAGGCGGCCAGGCCATCCAGGGATTCTCTCTGACAGCATCGGCACGGAGCTACACGAGGCACGGCGGGAGCGCTGCACAACCACTGCCCGCCGCCGGCACTGCTGGGCACCCCTTCGGAAACATTCCGCGCGTGGGAGGAGTCCCGCAGCCGCAGCCCCGAGTGTCGCTCCCCACGGCGGAGCTGGCTCCCCACGCCAGCCCCGGCTCTGCGTGTCGCTCCCCACGGAGCCCCGGCCCCGCGGCGGAGCGAGCTCCGTCGCCGTGAGGGCGTTCGCACGGCAGCCGGCGCTGCGGGGGCTGCACCAGCCTGCTGGGGCCGCTTCCAGCCACCTTCCCGCCGCCTTCCAGCCTGGCAGCGAGCGGGGGGAGAGCCAAGGGCAGCCCCCGCCCCTGCCGCTCCCACCGGGGACAGAGCGCGCTCCGTGCCGGCTGCCGGAGCCCGCCGGGCCCCACGGCTTGCGACAGAGCGGGGCTGGCTGGGGACATCGGGGCTCTCTCCCTCCCCGCCGGGAGAGCGCTCCGGCCGGGCACGGACCTCGCCGTCCCTGCCCCGGCTCCTCCGGGCCGCGATGCCGCCCGACTCACCTGCCGCAGGCGCCGGGCCCTCGGGCTGGCCCGGCCGGCGCTGCCCGGGCTGGAAGCGAGACCGCGGAGAGGCTGAAACCACTTTCCTAACTTTGTTTTGAGCACGGGTGACACAATCGGGCGAGGCGGGCTGTGCCCCAGGGGCGGGACGGCCGGCCCGGCCTGGCCTCTCCCCACCTGCAGCCGGAGCCCGGTTACCCCGCCCGGTCTCACCTCGCCGTGAGCGGGAGCGACTCGCCCTCGGCGAGATCAGAGCCCGGGGAAGGCGAGGAGGGTGAGGGTGAGCCTTCCCCGGTTCTCTTGCGGCCAGGACTGCGTGCGTGACAGTTTTCCGGGGTGAGGGTACGGGAAACCTGAGCAGGTTTGGGAAGACACCAAAACACTCATCCACAGCAAGGTCCTAAGGCGGTGACCAGTCCAGATGGACCTACTAGGATCTCCCCACCTTGTCATCTCAAACTCTTCAAGTTCTGTTTGCAGAAGGTGGCAGCGGGAGACAGAATTGGTTCACATTTGATTCAAAGATTTCACTTAGCCCAAAGTAAATTTTGAAAAACACCCACTTCTGCGATCAGATTTTCCAAGTAGTCCCAAAAGAAGAGAAAAAACTTCAACATAATTCCCATCACTGTAAGGTCTCCCAACTGCAGAAGAGCTTCTCGGGCACAGTGGCCAAGGAAGGCTTCACTTCCTCTTCTTATCAGATGATTTGGTTACAGACACATCTGTGACATCAACTGCACTATCTGTTCTCATGTCCTTATCCACACTGTCCTCGGGTTCAACAACTGTCCCAAGGCAAAGCTGCACAGACCCAAGGCACTCCTTTTCACAATGTACAAGCCCTCTACTTGCCTTCCCAATCCATCTTTCCTGAACAGCCTGAAACCCTTCAGGCTTATCTCCCTAAAATAAGCTATAATCACAGAGCCCTGGTAAACTGCACATCTTGCAGCTACAAGGGGAAACATGAGGAAGACCAGCAGGTAGTCTGCCAAATACAGACACATACATAAGCCTGATAAAACTACTTACAAAGCACTACAATAATCATTTAATACAGTTATTGAACATCGAGTTGATTATGTGCTTTTAACTAGGATAGCTTCTGCAAAGGGAAGTATTATTTCTCTCACTACAATGATTGACTGCAGGCTCAAACAAGGCAAGCTTGAGTGTGGATTTAGCATGCAGTAAAGCGCTACTTGACAGTTACTGCTCACATCCATGCTCTGTAAAATAGGTAAATATTTGAAATTTGCTTACCACAGCAGCTGCCTTGTATGTACTGTGGGTGAAAACAGGCACACAGGTACTTATCATGAAATCATTAGCCTGCTAAATACTATAATACTCTGCACATGATGATTTGACTCAGCCTAACTTTTCTATTTAACCTTTCACTAAGCGAGTAAAATAGTGGGTAAAAGACAGAATTACCTTTCTTTTAAAGGTGTGGACAATCTTACAAGACTCTTTCAGAGAATTGAAGTACAAAGTACTAGACATAATTCAAAAACTTGTGAAGAAACTGAAGACAGCATATAGAAAGTTTCAGAACAACAGAGAATTTGTGGCATGCATGGGGAGAAAAGCTCACTGAAATAGCATTTGCAGACTTAGTGGAAACTTTCATGGGTTAAGACTCCAGGAAATATATCTTAAAATTGAAGACTTTTTAGGTGTCTTGTTGCAACCAGTCATTCCATTTTCTTCATTACCATTCAGCAAGAGGCCATTTAGAATTTTTAGTTTCTCTAAGAAAATTGTGGGGCCTACTAAGCAATAATAGAAGAGCTGGTCAATGAAATTTTCTAGGTCTTGTTTGGGCAGCTAATGCTGTTCTTATATATATCTGTGAATACTTTGGAGCATAGACTTAGAAAGCCAGCTATAAATGGTCTATTGCTCTCTTTTTATTCTCTCTCATAGCAAAAAGTTATGGATTGTGTTGCATTCATGTACTACTGTGATTTCTTTCAGCAGTTTTGATCATATACCTTCATATGCATTCCATTCCCTAACTGGTAGAGCCAAAGACCCTAAAGGTCTTGAGCAGCAACAATTTGTTCTTCATGAACCCCCAGAATCAAATTCATTACCATATCTCTCTCCTGAAGTAAGTGGATTGAAAAGCAGTAAACTCATATACTGTGATGTCAGAGACTGTGACGCTAACTGCAAAGAGAAAAAATAAGCCAAGAATAAATGTGCACAGGCATGAATCTACTCCTTAAAACAGATTGCACTTCAACACAAATTACAGTGCTAAATGGAATACTTGAAAGAATAAAACCCATTTATATGGGTCTAAAATTGTCCTCTATGAAATCTTGACATAAAACCACTTGATTTTCTTCAAGGACTAAAAACAGGAGATTTTGAAAAATACTGGTGTGCAAAACATATTGTCTGGAGCTAGGATCCTTCTGACTGCTATGTTTAATGTACAGTGAGTTAGAAACTGGATGACAGTTTCTACCACTGGGTTATACAAATGCCAGAACTACAAACAGAAACATGTGGTAGGCAGAAGACAGCTTGCAGCTCTTAAATCAGGAAATGCCAAGTGCAATATAAAAATAAAACCACCATTCTTTAAATAAAACAGGCTGAATTTCACAGTTTATTCAGGGTGATGTGTGTTTATTTCAGTCTGCAAAGCCATCATACTGCTGGGATGCAAGGGGTCATTTTCTTCTGCATTTAGGCTGTCAGTAACAGGCCTATTTGTCTTTCCACTCTAATGCAGCTTTTAATTGCCTATGAAATTGCACCACCCTGAGGGAATTTCATACTAACATTCAAAATCGTGTTTTCCTTCTTTATGCTCAAGGATGAGAGGAAAAGTTACAGAACTGGAGACTGCAAGAAATTTGCAGATTTTCAGTAAACTTTACCAGAAATTTACCGCAAAATGGAAATTGCATTAAGTGACAGGTAGAAAACTGGAGGTATTCCAGCTTGATCAGCTCTAGAGTAATCTTGCTTGACAGAGTAAAGGAGATACACATTGGACTTCCTGCTCACATCACCTGCAGTGCAGTATGAGTTTGATTGGGCTACACTATAAAAAGTAAATGCAGGACTTTTCTAAAAATCATGGTTTAATTACAGAATTAATCTGGCTGTCATCTATTCCAACCAACCCTTTGGTCACAGCAGAGGCAGGTTGTCCAGGGCCTTGTCCAACTGGGCAAATATTTATATACATTGATAAAACTCCCTCCCAGGCCTTCTTTCCTTGCAGCTAAACAGCCTCTCAGTATCTTCTCAAGTGTTTTGATCCTTTAATCATTTTTAGGAACTATGTTCTGGATTCACTCCAGTACATCCATGTCTCATACTGGGAAACCCAAGGACTGCCTACAACACTCCAGATGTGGCTGAGGGCTTAGTAGAAGGGAAGGATCTTTTCCCTCAATCCTGTCAGAGACACTCTTGCACTCCAAGGGAACTTGCCACCACACTGGCCAGCTCCCTCACCTGGGGATGCATCCCATCAGCTTCCATAGACTTAGAATCACAGAATATCTCAAGTTGGAAGGGACACATAATGATCAGTAACTCCAAATCCCTGCTCCCCAGAGGACTAACTAAAACTAAGCCATACAACTAAGAGCAGCATCCAGATGCTCCTGGAACTCTGACAGGTTTAGTACCATCACCAGTTTCCCTGAGGAGCCTGTTCCAGTGGTCAGCCACCTTCTCAGTGAAGAACCTTTACCTAATGTTTAATCTGAACTTACCTGGTGGAGCTTCACTGCATTTCCTTGTGTCCTGGAGGTGGTCACCAGAGGGAGGCAATCAGCCCCTCCCCTCCACTGTTTGCCTTCAGGAAGCTGTAGACTGTGATGAGGTCACCCTCCAGCCTTCTCTAAGCTAAATAAACCAAGGCAACCTCAGCCACTTCCTCCTAGGTCTTGCCTTTGAGACCTGTCACCACTTTTGTCAGCCTCCTCTGGACATACTCCAATAGCTTTATATCCTTCATTTATTGTAGCACCCAAAACTGCCCCTGGCACTCCAGGTGAGGTTACATCAATGCAAAGCAGAGCAGGACAATCCCCTCCCTTGGCTGGCCGGTGATGTTGTGCCTGATGCACCCCAGGACATGCTTGGCCCTCCTGGCTGCCAGGGCACTGCTGACTCATGTTCCACTTGCCAGGGTCCCTCAGGTCCCTGTCCACAGTGCTGTTCTCCCATCTCTCATCCTCCAATTTGTATGAATAACCAGGATTACTGTGTCCCACAAGGAGAATTCAGTTAAATTTCATACAGTTGGTGATGGCTCAGCTCTCCATATCTCTCTGCAGGACCTCTTTACCCCCAAGAGAGTCCACAGCTCTTCCTAATTTAGTATCATTGACAAACCTATTTATTGTACATTTGATTCCTGTGTCCATATAATTTATGAAAACATGGAAGAGCACTGGCTGTAAAATTGAGCCCTTGGGAATGCCAACAGTGACTGGCTGCCAGCCTGATGAAACCCCATTTACCCAACATCTTATGGATTTGTCTGTCTTTGTGCTGGGCAGTTGATTCAGAGTAGTATCAAAAGCTTGGTAAAATTCCAAAACGCCACATTTACTGGCTTCCCTTGGCCAATTAGGTGTGTGACCTTATAATGAAATGAAATTAAGTTGGTTAAGCAGGACTTTCCCCTTGTGAACCTGTGCTCACTATAATCAATGACTGGATTGTCTCTCAAAAAAAACCTTCCCTGTTTTACCAAGCTCTAATAGTAAGACTGGCAGATCTATCATTACCAGGGTCTTCCTTCTTACCCTTTTTGAAATATTGCCAGCTTCCAGTTGACTGGGACCTCTCCAGACTTCCAAGACCACTGAAGAAAAATAATGCAGAGAGGTCCTGTGATAACTTTGTCCAGCCCATCAGTACCCTGGGATGAATCCTGTCAGGCTCCATAGATTTATGTGCATCCAGCTTGAACAACTATTCTTGAACACATTCAGGGCCAGCTGGGAGTTCAACATCTCCTCAGTCCCGGTCTTCCAACACAGGTCTCCTGGGATCCCAGGGCCCAGTATTTGTGTTAAAGACAGAGGCAAAGAAGGCATTAAATACCTCTGCATTGTCTGTATCCCTATTTGTGAGGTGACTGACCCCATCAATCAACATACCAGTGTTCTCTCTGGTTCTCTGTTTGCTGTTAATATATTTTAAAAATACTTTTTTATCCTTCACAGTGCTGGCCACTTGAACTCTAGTCAAGCTTTGACTGCATGAATTTTTTCCTGGCAATATCAAACAGGATCTCCTTAGTCCTCCTGTGTTGCCTGTTCTTGCTTCCAGTGTCTATACAGTTTCTTTTAGCCTAAATTCTATAAGATACATGTTCAGCCAAGGCAGACCTTTGCACTGCTTGCTTGACTTCCCTTCCTTTGGAATTGCTACTGTGCTCTTAAGAGATGGCTCTTAGAAAGTGACTAGCACGCATGGACCCAAATACCTTCAGAAGCAGATCTCCAGAGGTCCATACCAGCTAGCTCCTTCAGCAGCCCAAAATCTGCTCTTCCCACATCCAGGGACAAATTTTTCCGGGTGTTTTTTTCCTCCAAACACCAGTGATTTGAAACACAGCTCCTTGGTGGTCACTGTGATCAAGACAGCCAACAATCACCACTTCACCCCTGAGACCCTCTGTGTTTACAAACAGCAAAGCTGGGAGGGCACCTGTCCTAGGTGGCTCCCTCATTCCCTGCACAAAGAAGATATCCTCCATGTACTTTAGCAATTTCCTGCACCTGTTTGTTTCTGCTGTATGATACTAAGCAGCTGATGCCTGGGAAGTTAAAATCTTCCATAAGGACAAGGGCAGATGAACTAGAGATATCCTTCAATTCCTCGTTGAATAATTCAGCATTGTTGTTGTTGTTGTCTCTCCCAGCTGCTTTGGCTCTCCTCACCCTGTCCATGCAAGCTCAGGACAGCATTGCTGGTTTTCCCCTCAGCCACTTTTCTATGCTGCCACCATATGTGTGCTTCCTTTGGATGTTTGAAATCAGTCAGGAGCTCCTTGTTCATCTGTGAAAGCATCTTGACACTTCTGCTTGACTTTCTGGGTGTTGGGAAGGAACATTCTCAGGCATAAAGTATAATAAACTACTAAAAAATAACAAGAGAAGTATTTCCTTTCATATAACCTGCATTAAAAATGTTTTCCTTAAGCCATGTGCAGCTCAGCATTGGCACATGAATAACTAGAGCTGTTGCATAAAACGGGCACATTTTCCAGCAAGGCACCATCAGCTCCACAAGAAAGCGGGAATTAACAGGTAGGTGTATTTGTGTATAACCAAAGCAAGGACATCTACATTGCTTATTTGCCCTGCCCCTCAGAATACAGGGTAACTTCCTAACTGCAGCTCAGCAGTTGCTGTCTCTTGTGGCTTTAAAGGAAACCAAATGAGCTATCTAATACACAGTGACCTATTTCTTCTCCCTTAATACTGAACGTACAGTCTTCGTGCATGTTCATGTCTATCATGCTTTTCCAATCCCTTTCCCTCAGGGCTGAGCAAACCCATTTCTGGAATATTAAAAACCACAACATTCCCAGGGGAACATTAAAACCAGTTCTTCAAGTTGATTTTGGTTTTTTCCTATCACATTTTACAGCCACACTCTTCATATTTCTCAAACTGAAAAGAATTAGCATTTAATTTTTATTTTAAAAGAAAAACACCATTTTAGAATGTTTCCCTGTGAGGATGTGGAGCCAGCAGTACAGTGGAAGGACTTCTCTCTCAGTCTGTGCCGTGATACAGTTCTAATTTTACTCAATATTCCACAGTTTGCTGAACCATAAACCAGTGTTTTAAAGACTGTCACTAAAAATCTTGATCTCCTCTCCTACGGGAAAGGTATCCTGGATCAAATCCAGCATTAATTACATACCGCCTTACCAATTCCCCCCACGTTTATGCTGAAGTGGTAAACTGTATTTTTGTCCACAAGCTGTCCATCTGTGAAGAAGCATTACATAGATTCCAGCCCTAAAGTGCACTGATAGCTCAAGGCTCTGTTAGATACATACTTTCCACTCAGGGATTTTAATTTTTAATTAACAGTTACTCTAAAGAGAATTATATTGTCTTATTGAATGCAATTCTCATAGATAGACTATTAAATTCTGCTCAGTGAGGGATTCTGTGCATCCAAGAAAAACTTTCAGAAACTCACCACCTTTATGAGCATGCTTGATAGAAACCTGTTTTTCACAAAGAGACAGCACAGGTTTATATTCTGAAATTTGAAAATTGGTCATATTTACCACCACAGCAGCTAAAGGCCAAAAAAAATTGAGATCTATTGCAATACCTCATGTAATACACAACAGAAGACATTTTTTTTTCCAGAAATCAATTACTTCATGAAGCAGACAATTTAGAGCAATAGCAGTTTTCTCAGATTTGTTAAGGAAACCCTAACATTTTTGCTCCTTTTGTCTTACTACAGTGATTGATTAAATACAGTAAATTTGATACCACACACTTGTCATGGAAGAGACAATGACAAGATGTGTGCAATGTCACTGGAGTGGGGATATTTCAGGAAGCATGGTGGCCCCATGAGAAGCCAGAACTAACCAGTAATGTTTACAGCAGACAGCAACACTTGGCTACCCCCGTGCAAACAGTGCTCAGATGAGGTGCTGTAGGTACACCTCTCACTTCTGACAGCTCTGTATCATTTGTGCACCACTTCTGTACGTCTGGTCTCATTACAACGTGTCAAAAGACACAAAAATTTGACTACAGGAGAGTCCCCTGGCTCTCCATCCAATACTCCATCCCACTGGGGATATATAAACATTGCTAAACATCTAGGAAGATCATCAGCATGAAAACTGAATTTTAAAATTTTGAAGGACAGATTTAAAGCTGTAATATTATTATGTTCTCTCCCCTTCTTGCATCACCAGCCCCAGTGAACATGCACACTCATACATCCTTTCACTTATGTAACCATTTTCTTCCCATTGATTCCCCCCCACACACCCCCAAATTTTCCATCTCTTGTCCTTGTCTTATCCCATTGTTTTGGGTCATATTTCTTATACTAAAAATAAAAATCAAAACAATTTAAAAATATCAGCCTGGAGCTGCTATTTGAGTCGCTTTCATAAACATCCAGTAATTAGCTGATAGAGCTTTGTCAAGCTACAGTATTTTCAGCAGCTGTGTTAAAACAAAATATGTGGTGATAGTATTTGTGTCAGCCAGTCTCTTTATAGAAATAAGTCTTTTTAATGTAATCTCCCTAGCTAATACGTAGACAACAACACAGTGTATCCAATATCCAATCATCCTTTGAAAGGCTTATTTGCACCAACTGTTCTCAGCTGGGATTACTTTCTTGGACAACTTTCACCAGCTCAAAGGTAGATACCAACTGGAAGAAAAAGACTGTATCTATGAGCTACTTGGTCACCTCCAGGTCTGTAACCAAACACATCACTTAAAACAATACACTGCGTTAGCATATTCCCACTCCAAATTAGTTTTTAACAATGCTCCAAATACTTCATCTGTTTCACTTTATGGCAACATGAATGCAAGCAAAGCATGGGAACAGGAAAAGGGAGGTGAGCAGGCCAAGGCCTTCTGTTGTTCCTAAAACCTGGACATGAGTTAGATACTCACTGCCTGCATTGGTCAATATATTACATTGCTTTAGGAGTCCAAGGGAAGAAAACTGTATAGGTGAAGAAGCTGAGTAAAGATAAGAAACATTTGAGGTTGTTCCTTTTGGTGTCTGTAGGATTTAATTCCCTTTAAATTAAATATGGCATTTATTGGCTAGAAGACAAACAGGAAATGGATGTAACTGATATGGGTTTGGAAACACAATGTCATTTCCACTACCTGCCTTCCTGACTGGCACCGTCTCAGGATATGAACCCAGCAGCTTCCAAATGCTGGTACATTTATCCTTTCTTACACTTCTTTCATCCCTCTCTAATTGCAAAAATGTTTTTCTAGAAAGGAAAATACTGAAACAAAAACACCTCAAAGATGTTCAAAGGCAATAGACAAAATACAAATACAGGAATGAATGACATTTCTAGTCAATAAAGTCAATAGCTGAGAAGAGCATAGCTTCAGACTTGTTTCTAGCAGTGGTGTCACAATCTCTTTTGCAAAAGACTCTAAAAGTATAGCAGTAAATTAATCTTCAAATGTCTGCAAGTAAGTGTGCAAACAGCCAGAACCAGCTGGTTTGCAATCCTTAACATGACAGGAATATCAAACTCTTAACAGCTCAAAGCACACAAGGAAGAGAAACTCATTTTATGGTATTCCATGGAACTGATTACTGTCTGAACAGGTCCTTTCCCTATACTCTCTACTACACTGCTTTTTTTTTTCTTTTTTCTGCTTATTGCAATATACACCAAATACTCTCCTATTTCTGTACATTCAAGTGAGCCCTTTCCAATTAAAAAATCCACTCAAACATGCAAATTTCCAGTCTTGGTGTTGTATACCTTGGCTGTCTCTTGTCAATTAATTACCACAGGAATGAAATGCAACCCCGCCAACTAAATCCCCAAGTTAGGACAAACATGGCACTAAAACTGCACAATTATCTGTATGAGTATGTGGAAGGAGTGAGTACTCCTCTACCACCTTTTCTGACACAACAGGGCCAAAAACAGGAATGTATAGGGATAAACCTGGCTGACATGATACGGGAGGCAGTGATGAGAACCAAACCTGGTCAGTCATATTAACAGATAAGAGCATGTAAGTGTGTGAAAGTTTATTTCATCCTGGACTTTGGAAATGGTATTGGGGGATCAGACTGCAAGGGATACAGGAATCAACGGAGCTGTACACACCAGTGGGGTGGGGGATAAACAAGGGAAGGCAGAGTCAAGGAGAACAAAGGAGCTTAACAGAGAAGGGCATAAGAGAGGCCAGCTGGCTTTAAAATGGGGCAAAGTATTCCATCTCTCAGCCCCCATAGTATTTTTTGTGACTTGTGAACAGTAGGTGGCTATACTGGAGTAGGCCTGTGCTGTTTTGCAAGTCTGCTGTTTTGGACAATGCCTAAAAATAGTTACATTGATGGACATTTAGGTCACAGGAATTTTAAGACTGACATGTGCTCATCTTCCTGAAAGTAATTACCACGATGTAAACTGCACAGACTCACTTGAGCCTTCCTGCTATGATCTTCTGTGCTGATAAATATTTTAAAAAGGTGAGAGTTGTCCTCAAGCCGCAAGCTGAACTGGCATCCAATGTAGTCCTGAATTTAAGTCACCAACTCCAGCCAGGATGTGAGTGTACTGGGACATGTATTAAAAAACAGAGCTGTATCCTTTTTTTCTCCCCTTGGATTCTAACTTAAAAACAAGAGTTTGTGCAAACTGACCCTGTAAATGAACTGGAAGGCAGACAGACACTTTCCCAAACTGCTCTGGATGAAATGAGATCCATTCAGCAATAACTGAATACATACCAATTGTAAAAAACAAAGCTGGCCCAGGAGGCCAGTATGAGCTGATCTTAATTTTTCTATGCCATCCTGAAGTACTGTGCTCATGTGAAAACAGGCTGCACAAGAATAATTTACTAAGAAAGCTCTACCTCAGATCAAGACATGTAAAAGAGTGGCATGCCACCTTGCACAGGTGTAAAACCAAAATGGAGAACAAAGTTTCACTACATGAAACAGTAACAGAAAATATCAGGTTTCCTTCCACAGAATCACACCAAGATCTCTTCTCTTTTCTTTAACACTCTAAAGGCCAAGAAATTATTTTCCTCCCTTTCTTTCTCACTGTTCCTTTTATTAGGTCCAACTATTTCCTGCATTGTCTACTTGTTCCCAATTTGCTTGCAATAATCACTCTCCCCTTGCCAGAGAAAGGACAGTTATTTTACAGACATCTTCAATAACAAAATTGATCAGCACAAAAAGCAGAACACATTGAACATTGAAAGAAGAGGTAAAACTTGTGCAGTAAGATGAAGATTGTGCCGTTCAATTCAAATTAACCAGCAAACAAGACACCACCACACAGTCAGAAAAGTCTTAGAGATCAGTAAAGATTGTAGTACTTTGTGTCTATGAGGTGCTAAAAAAGAAACTTCAGTTTTCTTAACTAAAAACATCTGTTACAGAAGAAATAAAAGACCAAATCAAAGAAACAACAGCACATGTATTTGTTAGTTCCACAAAATGTATGCTCTGTAGAATACTGTGTAATAATAGAAAGGATTCAGTAATACACAAATTCCCTGCGTGATTCGCTATTATTTTACACAATTTGGGAAAAAAGTGCCTTTTGCAGAGCTAGCATAGTAGTGAATCAAACACAAATCATACCTACAAGAGTAGAACCTAGAGTTCCCAGCTGGGATCAGAAATCATACTTCCTAAAATAAAGGAAAATGCATTTTAGCCCTAAATGGTTTAGGGACAGGAAAATTGCCATGAAATTACAAACAGAAACAGATAAACAACTTGTGCAAGATCCACTGACAGACAATGGTAACAGCACGCAGGAGAAGGAAGAGATATTTGTGTCCTCAGTTACGATGCCAGATACGTTGTCATCTTCTGCTTCCAGTTCCATGGGTTTAGTACAACTTGGAACAGACCTGCACATGCCAGCAGCTGCAGTGACTTTAAACGCAATACATTTTAAACATAGCCTTTGATCCAAAAAGTCCATTAACAATTCTATAACAAACCAACACAGATCATTCTATATCTGCTGCAATTATATACTGATTCTACAGGGACTTGTTACTGGCCATAGCCAAAGAAAAAGCCTGGAAAGGTTTCAACTTTGACTTTGTCCATTAGTGCTACTTAGGTCCTTTAACAAAGGACAAACTAGGGACACAGTTCCATAGCAGATGGTTCACACAACAGTGTATCTCACAGTAACAGCCCCTTCCTCAGCCTCTTCATGTGTTTAGGTTCTCAGGTCTGTTCTTTACCCAAATATTTTTGGTCTTTTTTGCTCTTTCTACATGTGAAAAATACTCTTCAGTTTTACAACCATACCAGTTATGAAAACCTGATCTACACAAATGTTACTGAAAACTTTCTATTGTAGCGTTTAAAAGCTAAAGGATGGCATATTTTGAAATTTTCCTTGTTAGTTTAACTGTATTGTTTACAGTTAAGTTAATCTAAACATTGTCTTCAGTAACACCATGTATATGAGCACGGGGTATATCTTAAACTCTGATCAGACATGAATCACAGCAGCTCATGAAGACTGCAACAAGATGGCAAAAATTACACAGGATAAGAACTGAGAAAGGTGTATGGCACTGCTGATGTCCCAACAGTGAGCCCAACAGTTACATACCAAACAACTAACAACCACAAATTTATGGGCTTCATTTCCATCAAAACCAACAGTCAAATCCTACTGCAAGGGCTTTGTTATTTTCCCAGTATATAATTGAAGCTTACAGTAAAATGTACATAAAGTTAAACCATACAGCTTTGTTGAACTTTATCTGGAGGAAATTGATGAAGGAGCTGTAGATATTTTTTTCTTTTTTTAGGTTTAGAATCCAAACTAAGAGACCTCCAACCAAGGTAACATACTACAGAACACGGACACACACACACATGCACACCCCATGTCCCCTGGGGTTTTGCTGTTGTTGTTCTTACTCTGTTTTATAGGCAATCTTTATAAAAGATTAATTTCCTCATATGCATACTATGTTAGAGGCATATTTCTAACCACTTTTAATATAATTTAGAAAATCAAAACATAAATCTTGCCTTTGAAAACTTACCAATGCTCAATGTAATTAAGGCTCACTAAGCAACTTCAGATTTGTAATAGTCTCTACATTTGAAAAATGCATTAGTAAAGTTTACAGAGTTTTAAAAACAGTTAACCAGTCTGTCTTAAATATTTAATAGCTTCCCTCCTCCATAAATGTATGCCTGCTTTTCTTTCACCTCTCTTTCATTCATCGTTTCTATGTTGCTGCCTTTACAAAAGGAACAAAAGTATCAAAAAACCACAAACAATAATCAGTTCAAACTTAACAAAATTCTATTAAGTACTCAGGGTAGATTTGGTTGGCATCGAAGATGACAAAGATCTTTGGGTTCCAGGTATTATCCACACAGCTGTCATACAAGTTCACAAAGCTTCCATCTTTTGAAGGAGGCCTCACGTATTTTGAATCACCACCAATATAGTCACCAGTTAATACACGGGCAAGAAACATGACTTTATCTGGTCTGTGCAGATGAGGCTGCAGGTTCACACCATGAATCTGGAAAGTATCTCCATGCTTCATGCTCTCTTTGCAGAAATGGCTGGAATATGATGCATCTCTTGCAAAATAAGTCCCTTTCAAATAAAAAACATAGAAAATTAGATGACATTCTTACCATGACAGCTTGACTACCAGAGGATAGCTGTCAAGATCATGAAAAATGTCAGTTCTTTTATGTTCATTAGGAATCCTTTTTTGTTGTCAATTGTTGTATTATGACAATACGAACAAACATTTTTAGTGGGAACATTTTAGCAGAGAGATTGTATTGTGATCAACACTGCTTTGCTGGGCATCCCTTCCCCATGCTCCCTGGCCCTACCCGCCAGTTGCAATAATTACATTCCTTATTGCATCGTTAGTTATACTTGCCATAAAAGCAGGGCTGTATCTAAACAGCTCTTGGGTAAACACAAGGCATGCATCACAAAGTACACACTACAGGGAAAACTTAATGTTGAGCGATTTACACTGTCACTGTTGTATGTGACAGCAATACTTACCTTTTCCATACACAGCAGCATGCATCCCATTTATTCTCCAATCAAAATTATGAATACATATTGCTTCTACAAATTCATTACTGGTGCCATGAAACAGCATTTGCTCATTAATTGTTGGGACACCTCTTTTCTTCTTCAGTTGAGCTTTCTTCCTACAGAAAACACACAATAAATACACAAATAAGCACATAACAAATAAATAGTTGTACAAGCACACTAAATTACTACTGTGAAAACACTGCTGGAAGTACAGACCTAACACATTTCACTTTACAAGAACCTAGATGACTCTAGTTTTTAAACATGTTAGAATTCTTAAGGTACATATTTAAAAATCACACATTTCTGAATGCTGTAGGACTATTTTCCAACATAGTCTAAGATTTGAAAAAAGGTCTTCCTACACCAATTTTATCAACATTGTTCATGTGTTATTAGTTTCAGTGTGGTCATTTTCGGCAGATACATCTTTAAAAGAAAGGTAATTCTGCACATTTTGTTTCCTCCACCTGCTTTAATGTCGTGGTGGAAGGGATAACAAAGTTGGTAGGTTATAAAGCACTATTACCTAGGCAAACCAGCAAAAACTAATCTAAGGGCTAGTTATGCTGAACATCTGAAATTTCTTCAACCAGAAGCCCTCTGTTGTTGGCTGTTATCTCTGACAATATATAAATGCAGCCTTGAGTAACTTATTTTGAAACAGCAGAATGGAACAAATTTACAGAAAAAGTGAATAAACAAACAAAATATGTTCTATGACAGTCCTTTACTATCTCTGACCAGTTCATTTCATAGAGCCAATTTAGAATTGTCATTAATATAGGAACTATTGTAACAGGCAAATGTGTTCTGACCACTACAGTGATGTAAATAATCATTCAAGCAATGATCAAATGTGATCCCTTATCTTATCAATTAAACAAAACACTTTTTCAAAACCATAAAAGTTTATGTGACAATTGTTCCTCCTAAGCAGTAAAATATAGTGGGCACACTGGCAAGCTGGTTGTGCAAAATGCAGAAATGCCACAGCAGGACACTTTGGTAAGTTGGAACAGAAATGAAGGAGTCCAACTGTTCTAAAAAGCATCATCTTAGCACCTTGTACAAGCAGTGACAAGATAATCCAGTTCAACGAAATTAACTTGATCCAGCACTGTGAAAATTCTCGTTCATCCAATTCACTCAATAAAAGGTAAAATCTACAGCAAAACAAAATACCCAGAGACATACTCCTTGTACCTATGTACAAGGAATATGCATATAAAGCATATAAAAGCATATAAACTTTTTCTAAAACTGGTCAGCAATCTCACTGACCAACACCTTTTTTTACTTGTTGTACTCCTTGACAAATCCAAACTGAGATTCTAGACTAAGCATCATCCTCTTTTCAACTTTCCCACCTGGGACACCAAAAGAAGTGCATTTGAAATGCTGGAATACCTATTTCTTTGTAGTATACTACCAGGCAATAATTTCTTCACCAGTATGTGCAAGCCTACAGCATTGTCTGTGACCCAAGGGCATTTTACCTTATTGAACATCACAAGTGAACTCAGCCCATCAATCCAGACTGTCCGGATCCCTCTGCAGAGCCTTCCTGCCCTCCAGCAGATCCACACTCCCACCCAGCTTGGTGATATTTGCAAACTGACTGAGGGTGCCCTTGATCCTCTTGTCCTGATCCCAGATACTGATATTAAACAGGAGTGGCCCCAACACTGAGCCCTGGAGGACCCCACTGGTGACCAGCTGGATGTAACTCCATTCACCACCACTTCTGGACCTGGCTATCCAGATAGTTTTTTACTCAGCAAACAGTGCACTTGTCTGAGCCATGATCAGCCAGACTCTCCAGGATAAAGTGGGAAAAGTGTTGAAGGCTCTGCTGAAGTCCAGGTTAAAAAAACCTGCAGCCTTTCCCTCATCCACTTAGTGGGTCACCCTGTCATAGAAGGAGGTGAGGTTGGTCATCAAGCAGGACCTGCCTTTCCTAAACTTATCCTGGCTGGGCCTGATCCCTGGTTGCCCTGCACATGCTGTGTGATGGCACTCAGGATGAGCTGTTCCTTCACCTTCTCTGGCACTGAGCTCAGCCTGACAGGTCTGTAGTTCTCTGGATCCTCCTTCCTACCCTTCTTGTGCATGGGCATCACATTTGCTCAACCCCAGCCAACTCGGACCTCCCCAGTGAGCCAAGACTGCTGGTAAATGGTTGGAAGTGGCTCAGTGAGCACCTCCCCAGCTCCCTTGGTACCCTCCAGTAGGTTCCATCCATTCCCATAGACCTGTGTGAGGTAACAGGTTCCATTTTCTCTTGAATTATGAGGGCAGCATTTTGCTCTCCACTTCTGTCTACCAGCCCAGAGTCTGGGTGCCCAGCTAACAACTGGTCTTACTATTAATGTCTTTGTTACCTCAGTCTTCTCCTCATCCTTTGTCACTATGTTTCCCTCATATCCAGCAAAATATGGAGATTCTCTATAGCCCTCCTTTTGTTGATTACTTATTTTAAAAAATTATTTTTATTGTCTTTTACATCAGTGGCCAAATTAGGTTCTAGTTGGGCTTTGGTCCTTCTGATTTTCTCCCTGCAAAACATCTCAACATCATTTACTTCTTCTGATTTGCCTACCCCTTCTTCCCAAGGTCATAAACTCTCTTTTTTGTCAGAATTCCATCCAAAATTCTCTGTTCAGCCAGGATGATCTTATCCCTCAACTACTTGTCTTTCAGCACATAGGGACAGCCTGCTCCAGAGTCTTTAGGATTTCCCTCCTGAAGAGTGTCCAGCCTTCCTGGACTCCTCTGCCCTTCAGGACTGCATCACAAGGGACTCTGTCAAACAATCTCCTGAACAACCCAAAGTTTGACCTCTGGAAGTCCAAGGCAGCAGTTCTGCTGATCCTCTTCCTTACTCCATCAAGAAAAAAAAGGAAACTTAACTGAAAGTAGGATAACTCTCTTAACCATTAACATATATAAGGAATTTCACTTCCTCACACATATTGATACAGTTTTAAATTAACAATAAATCACATATATTTTTTAAAAATTGTATAACTTATGCAAGATTTTAGTATACATCTGTTATTTGTTATTTCATCACTCTTTAACTTAGTCTAGATTATTTTATTAGAGTAAAACATCTTTAAACCTTCTGATATGCACTCCTTCCTACAAGATACACCAATAACTTTTGTGAAGTACAATTGTTTAAGACTGACACCAAAAAATAAGTGGATACCAAACTGGGCATTTCCTACTTCTTCCAGGCCAGCACAATATGAAAAGAGAAAAACCAAGAACTTAAAAGAAGGTTTAGCTGGACATTAAACTTAAAAGAATTGCATGAATATGTGTTCATTAGACACCTAATTCTGTCCTATGCTTTTCTCCTATAAAGTTGAGAAATTTAACAAGACTGAAATACTAATTTGCTCTGTTCAGTAAAAATTAAAGTAATAGAAGCCTCTCCAGGAATCATTCTACAAAAAGCTATTTTTTTTCTCCTTACTTCAATGTAAGGATCATAGGCATCTATCACACAGATATTCTCAACATCTTAACCATATTATCTGTGCTACAGCTTTATCTAATGCATTTCTACAAATATTACATTTCTGCACCTGTAGAAGCTACACAGTCTTGAAAATTAAATGTTGAATAAAGAGAAATTACAAAGAAGAAAAATTTTAAAAGTTAAAAAGTAACAAAATATTTCATTAATAATAAAACCAGTTAAACATATTTCTACTGCATGACTTAAAACTTTTTTCCATTAACAATCCTAAAACTGTTGGTTTTAGAAATAATCTCACCTGCAAAAAAACTCCCACAAGTCTAGATTTTGTATTCTCTTAATTCTTTTAATTCGTTGGCTATCCATTGTTTTTCCAAAGAGACTAGAAACTTCATTATATTCATTTGTTTTCTTTTGCAATGGAATAAGCTGAAAAAAAAGAGGTTAGTGCGATTTCAATTCGATGCCTTATTTCATTGTCACATGTTTTTGACCAAGTTGCCTACCAACTCTTACCTGGTATGGCTCCTCAGTATTTACATTCTCCCAGTGTGAAGGCATAGGGATAGCCTCATTTTCACAGATGAAACTTCAAACAAAAAAGGTAAAAGCACATCACTTCAAAGACATGAGGCATTTTCTTCCTGTTAAACTCCTGCTCCAAACAACACAGTACGCAAAAAAAGCAAACCCCCATGAAGTTTATACAGAGCTACTAAAAAAGAATGGTTTAAGCACATGCATTACATATACTGAAGCTCTTAAGCCTTAAAACTGGGACTAAAAGAAGGAATTTCCTGAAAGTAAAAAATGTCACCATATGGAAATAAGAGTGCTGATGCAATTATTCAAAGAACAAAGCAAATTTCCACATCATTGTATGCACTATTTAGCAAATATCGACTGAAAAAATGTTGGCACTACAAAAACACATTCTTGAAAGTCAGTGTAAACAGATTGCTACTACATTTCTTATAACAAATTTCTTTTTGAATGTATAACCACACTACAATTCAGAACAAAATTTTTTCTCAGAAACTATTTGGGGAAAAACCCCCACATATTCCATGTACTCAATTTCACCTATGATAGTAACACTGCATAGCTCAGTTTATTGTTTAGCAGATTCACATCACCTCAGCTTTCCATCTAATGATTGATGAAATGGTAAGAAATTTACAATCTAAAGCAATTAGACTCATAAAAGAATCTTTACAACACAATTTTTTAAACTCCAAATAATTTTAGAGTAAATGAGTAAAATATAGGCACAACATGTAAGTCAATCTCTTTTTAATGTTACAATAATACTTCTAAATAATATATGGAGTCAATGAATTCTGTTTTTTGGTGCTGTTTCCCTGCAGCAATTCTGATTCAACAGGTATTCAGAGCGACTCCAAAAGCAAATAAATATAAAAAATCAAGATAAAACAGTTTGGTTTCATTTTACTTAGAAGAAGCAGGAATAAAAGAAAAATAAAGTGTCTTCCTCTTATTTTCTTACCTGAATGAATTGATTGCAAAGGGAGCTCGCTTTATTGGACGTTGTTTAAGGGTAGTTAGGTTGATTTGTTTCATCACTGAGCATAAAACAAGAATTAGGATGAAATTTTTGGGAATTCATCTACAGCATATGAACCATTCAAGTATCATTTTTAAAAGAATGTTACTATACCCTAAGATACTTGACAGGAGTTCCTACTTCAACAAGTAACAAATCAGCATTTTCAATAAATGTTTCTAAATGCATTGTCATCTATATGAGTTGGAAAAATGTCCAAATATTACACATACAAAACATTTATTTTTAAAATATCCATCTAACATTCAGCCCCACTAAATCGCAGGAAGAACTTCCACTGACTTGAAAGGGATGACAAAGAATACACTATCCTTAGTGTCAGACATCATGGCCTAAAGAGAGTAATATAAAAATTGTTCTTTAGAATTAGCTTATAAGTGTAGTGTTTTTATTCTGAATACAAAACACAGTATTGTATAAAAAGACACAAGTAAGCATAAAACTTGTGTGGTATTGCTAGATACCATCTTACTGCCAGTATATTGCTGTTTTACTCAGTCCCCACTTTCTGTATTTGAAATTTGGATGCATATATTGGAATATGTATTTATTTCCTTAATTTCCCTTATTTTCTATATTTAAGTTTTGTAATTGAATCAGAAAAAAAACCATCTATGAATAAAAAACAAAAAAAAAAGTTACTAGAACATACCTTTGAACACAGAACAGATTACATTTATAATTAGTTACATACATTAGAAACATGTAATACTCTGTAATTTACAAGAACAGCATAATGGAGATCTTTACAATCTATTAGTAAATCCTTTTGCCTATCTCCTTGTTATTCTGAGAACAGAACTGGCTTCAACTACCTGCTGAATTATTAAATCATTTTGATGCCAGTATTTTGCAGGAAATATCCTTTACAGCAAACACTGAATGGAAGAGGTTTTCCAAGTTTACAGGCAGCTGCACATGAAAGAAAAAAGGTTCAACCTTCCCAGTTCAAGAGATGTAGCCTACATGCCATTTGCAGCAGTAGGAAATCCAATAGAGTGCTATTAAACAAAGCATGCTACTTCATTAATAAAACTACACAACAAAATGTAACAGGGCAGCTGTTTCTAAAAACTCCTATGTACTTTCCAGTAAAGAAGACATTCTTAGTCATGTTTTCGCACCAGATATGAGGACAATAACCTGCTGAATGAACAAATGTGCTGGTGCATAAGACCTTCTACTATTTAAATTTACTCTTTGGCAAGACACATACCTGAAAAGTCCAGTGTGTAGTTAAACTTTGCAGTGGTAAAAGACAGAGATCCACGAGGGTCTGTTCGGAAACTCCTTTCAATATCTTCACTGCTGATACTGCAGTGACTGTTGGAGTCGGTCTTCAAAATAAAAGAAAAAGCACGTTAAGACAAACTCAGCCATAGGTAATTTGATGTATGGAATCCATCAGAGCCAATGTAACTTCATAGGTATTTACCTGAAACATATGCCATTTACCACACTCAGCCAAATAAAACCAGCCCCACTGGGTATCGGAGGTATCCATGTCTTCAACTGAACTTTCCACCTTTGCAAACACATCTTCTGATGGTCCTTGAAGCATTTCCTGAAACATTCACACACATACACAGAAAAAAAAAAGTTTAGAGAAACTTATAAAACTAGCAAAATAAAGACCATCTGCAATAACTACCAAAAAAAAAAAAAAAAAAACCCCAAAAAAAAAAAAAAACCCAGAAATCCTATCAGGCTGAGGATGGATCTGTTCTTGCTTTTCCACAGAAAAATTCTCAATTTGCTGCTTATCCAGTATTAGCTTTTAAATTAGCTAAATACTTTCAAAATCTTCTTAATTGTAAAGGCAAGAGCTATAGCCTTTATGTGATCAGAGAGAGGTGCTAAATTTCATAGATGGTTGTAGGATCAAGGCCACTCAGAAATATACAACAGGCTCTTCATTCATACTTTTCAAGAATGAGATGTTGATGGAAACACCTACTAGGTACTCACCAGCAGTGAACAAATCAGACTGGACATCAATAGTTGTAAGAAAACAAATTAAAACTAAGACAAATAATACAATTATTTAACTGTGCAAGACCACAGTAGATTATTCCTTCCCACTGCTTGAATTAGAATTTTCCCCCTAATGCACCCACTTAAAAATGGCACAGTAAAAGTCCTGATACTCTGTACTTGTATTTATAGAGAAGGTTCACACCAAAAGCAAGACTGGCTCCCACACAAGCAATGACTACCACAGTTGGGATTCTGAAGGATGGAATAAAAAGAACTGAGGAAAGGATACAGCACAGGTCTACAAAATCATGACAAATCCAAATAGGGAATGAAGAATCACATTTTCTTCTGACATATGGAGGAGATACCTATTGAAGGCTGCACATGTCAAGTTCAAAGCAAGTAAAAGAAAAACTTCATGAAACAGATGGCAACCTATGGAACTTCTTTTCATGGTATGGAAGTTCAAAAAGCAGATAGACAAGTTTAAGTCTACCTAGAGCTATATCAGAATACCTTTAGAACAACAGTCCCTGACAGAATTCAGCTTATTCTTGGTTTGTCAATAAAATTTTGAAAACTCTGAAAGTGCTCACCCCATTTGCATGTATTTCCTAATGTGTCAACTTTCTGCAACAACCTCCCCAAGCAAAAATTCTAAGAAAGTTTCAGGGAATCTTCACAGAGAAAAATTTGCCCCACACCCAGAAAAGGTCAGCAATTCATCCACTCTAACTGTTTAAGCAAACCACTTTGGCACTCTTCCCAAATATGTCCTCAAGTTCACTTTTTCTTCCACGAAGTGAAACAACATCCTCCAGCACAAGTCAAACAATGTGCAGTTAGTATCCTGGATGCTGCAGTTGTTTCCTGGTCACTTCAACCCAGAAAAAATAGAGACCTGAAGAAGACAAATACTGGAAACTAAAAGTAGGCACCCCCATTCTGGCCAGTGCTATTGGGGCAGCAGTTCAGAGCAGGAGGCACTTCTAGCACACCTTTCACCCTCCATTTTTCCCAAGCTATTGTGTTTCTGTAGTTGTTTGAAAAACAACAAAAAAAAAAATCTGAGAAATCTCTTTGTGATAATAGCTATAGGCTGTACTCTAATCTCCAAAAGTTCCAAAGGGTTACAAAAATCTAAATGCTTAGAGAGCAGGGGAATCATAAGTGGATCTCTAAAACATCACCAAATTGCAGAATCTGAGGGCAACCCTATTTCAGTGAAAATGAAAGCCTACCCAAGGCTCCATGTATGGATTGCTGCCTCAAATTCAAGCAGCACTACACAAAAGGTTCATCAGCTGCACAGAAAATGTATTTTGAAAGAGATAAGAAAACCATTCTCTGCTTCAGAGGGCATCTGTCAACATCTCTTCTTTTACCCACACCAGCACAGACACAGAGCCTACATTCCCTTGGTCTTAAAACCACAACTGGCCAACACCTTTTGGTGGAAATCTTTCCCCTTCAATTTGATTCTTCCTCTTGGATAAGTATTTGACTACGTTCTATCCTACTGAAAGCAGGCAGAGGTGGGCTGCACTTCTTTAAAGCTGAGGAAAGCAACTCAGGCTTTTCTTGGTAATGTTTTGTTTCCTCATGTTCCCATTAAAGTGGTGAGCTCAGCTCCCCTCCAGCATTAGTGCAGGGCCTTGACTCTCATCAGTCAAACCAATGATGCCTTTTGAACAAGAGGACATGCCTGTACAAGTAGAGTAGGCATGATTATCTGTGCCTGACAACACACTTAGAGTCCTCCAGGGGGATCTCAGCCTCCAGAATAAACCATTTACTAAGGAGATAGTTATTCCCATGGCTTTCAAAAATATGACATTCAATCCACATATATTACCCTCATCACAAAGTCTGGGGTAAGCAGGTAGATTCCAGGATACTTTAAAAATATGGAGAAAATACCTAAATGCATGAATATGTAAAGCCATAAAAACAAGAGAACTGTTCTCAAAGATGCCACAAATCCAAAATATTTGAAGGAATTACTAACTAATTCAAAATAAAATGCACATCATTTATAAGCATTAGGTAGCATTTTGAGAATGGTCTCAACTCCCATCATTAGCATTCTTTCTACTGGTCCAGGAGCTACCAGAACAGTTAAAATTAAACAAATTTCTTAGGAAAAACATCATCCTAAAGAAGAACAGTGCTTGTTGTGCGCTGTGAATGAAAGGCTTTACTACTACTGGCCATGCACTTCCTCTTTTTTCCATAAGTACCTTATGTTTGTCTGATATACATCTGTTACAGTGAGCAGACTCAGAGAATGTTTTGAGTTAGAAGAGAACTTTAAGACTATTTGGTTTCAATCCACCCCTGCCATGGACAGGGACACCTTCCACTAGACCAGGTTGCTCCAAATCCCATCCAACCTGGCCTTCAACACTCCCAGGGACGGGGCATCCACAGCCTCTCTGGGCAACCTGTGCCAGGTCTCACCACCCAGATGATAACAAACACAGCAGCATCCCAATGGACTACTCTGTCTGGATTCCTGCGCTGCCTGCTCACTTGGCACACCGTGCTTTATTGCCAAAGGCCCTTGTCCCTACAGACATCGACGTGGAACAGTATCCTGCTGAGAGCACAGGCAGTGCTGAGGGAATCGCTGGCTCTTCCTTAGGGAACACGCCGCCTGATGAGGAGACTTGCCTGAGGTGAGCCCGCAGGGCTCGGGAGGGGAGGCGAGGAGCAGGACCAGCACTAGCACCGGTACGGGACACACGGTGCAATGACAACGCCCTTCCCACCTGCGCCCCCACGCACCCGCTCCGTGCTGCCGGGGGCCGCCGTCGCAACCACACCCGTAACCGCGCCCGCCAGAGCCGAATCCATGGGCGCTCAAGGGCACGGCCCGGCGAGCAACCGGGCACGGAACCACTAGCGCTGCATGGGGCGCGCAGGCCGCTCCCACACACGCAGCGGCCGGCGCCTCCCACCCCGAGCCCAACCAGGCGGCGCTGCGCTGCGCGGCGGGGCGGGGCGGGGCGGGCGGCGGCCCGCGGGGCGCGCGGGGGGAGGGCGCGGCGCGGGGGGAGGGGCGGCGGCGGCGGCCGTTCCGTCCCGCCCGCACTCACCGCAGCGGCCGCGCGCGCCGGGCGCGCTCCCGCAGGCCGCCCGCGCCGCGCGGGCCGGGCGCGCGCGGGGCCCGCTCCGCTCCCGGCGCTTCCGTTTACCGGCGGCCGCGGAGGGCGGGGCCAGCGCGAGGTGGCCGCGCCCCATTGGCCCGTCGGGGGTGGGCATGCAAATGATGGCGGGGGCGGGGCGGGGCGGGGGTGGAGCCGCTGTCGTGACGCGCAGGAGGGACGGGGAGGGCCCAGGCCCGGGCCCGGTGCCTGTGCCGGTGCCGCAGTGTCAGCCCTGATGCTGGTGCCGCAGTGTCAGCCCCGATACCGGCACCGCAGAGTGCCCGCCCCAGCACCGCTTCCCGCCCCAGTGCCAGAAACTGTTCAAACTCCTGTCCAGTACCAACACCAGTACCAGGCCTAGTTCCAGCGTCATTACCACTGCCTGTGCCAGTGCCAGCACTAGTTCCAATCCGAGCACTAGTCCCTGTTCCAGCACTGGTCCCAGTTCCAAAACTCGCCCAAGTACCTGTACCAGTACGAATACCAGCCCCAGTGGCAATACCAATACCAGTACCTTTACCAGGCCCAGTCCCAGTTTCAGCATCAGTCCCAAAACCAGTCCAAGTACCTTTACCAGTACTAAAACCAGTACCAGGCTCAATTCCAGTCCCAGTCCAAGCACATGTACCAGTGCTAGTACCAGTAGCAATCCCAGTTTCAATCTCACTGCCAGTACCAGTAGCGGTAGCAATCCCAGTTCCAGTTGTGGTACCAGCAGTTGTTCAGGTACCTCTCCCTGTACCAAGTCCAAGGTACCAGGTTCAGGTACCTCTCCCTGTACCTGCAGGAGTACCAAGCCCAGTTCCAGTCCCAGTCCAAGCACCAGTCCCAGCACTAGTACTGCTAGCAATCCCAGTTCCAGTTCTGGTGCCAGCATGTGTTCAGTACCTCTCCCTGTAGCTGCACGAGTCCCAGGCCCAGTCCCGGTATCAGTGCCAGTCGCAGTTTCAGTTCCAGTGCCAGGACCAGTAACAGTAACCGTCCCAGTGCTGGTTCCAGTACCAGTACCGGTGCCAGTTCCTTGTGGTACCAGAGCCGTGACACCGTGCTGGTGCCAGGCACGGCAGCAGAAGTGACCATCACACCGTGCACAGCGTAGGTCACACAGAGCAAAGAGGGTGGCAGTCAGAGGATGCTGCAGGCACTCAGGGCCCGTGAGCAGCTCCATGCCACAATGAGGTCTGGAAGCAGCAGCAGCAGCAGATCTAGGACCAGTTAGTAAGAGAAGCCACAGGGCTGAGCATGGATCACCCTTTGGTGCAAACATTCTAGGAGGGGAGCTGCTGGGTGGAGAAGCTGGCAGTGACACCAGCTACAGCATTCTGCTGTCAGGCAGTGGCCTGGTAACTTACAAAACACAGTTAGTCTTCATATATGTGTGCAGTCATTGCAGCACATCCTGCAGTGAAGGGTTTTCATTAAGTAGCATGCCAAGAACAACACAGGTGGGGTGAAAATGATTAATTTCTCCAATTCTGAGGGAGTGTCAAACAGGATGTTTATCCAGATTCTGGCTGTGCTGACCTTGCCTCTGAACACAGAGTTAGAAAAGGTTGTCTATTTGAGTTAAAAAGTCAAGCAGCCCATGGTGAATCACTGGAGGTATTTCACTGGCATGAATATAATGCTTCTGGAATAAAGGAGTTTTCTGGAGGTAGAGCCATCTTTTTCAACTATGTTACTTGTATTGACATTGTTGGAAATCACATGAAGTTTGTTGGGACATATCCTGCCTTGCTTTATGGATCTATACAGAGGCTAGAAGCAAGGAAGAACTCTTTTACCACCTTTGCTGCTGAATGTCTGTTGAACATCTTTTTTTTTTTAATGAAAAGATGCTGACAGTGCTTTAAGTCTAATGTGGTCCTCTTTGAGTAATTTTTTTCTATTGCTATTATTGTCTGTTGTGTATTTTTAAAATAAGGGTCATGCTTTTTGCAGAATTTGTGTATGTGGAGTTACAGTAGCACAACACACAGCTTTCTAGCAGCCAGAAGTTTTAAAGAAGTTTCTGCTGCTATGCCTTGAAGTGTGGGATAGAGTTGAGATTTTTTTGTTGTGTGTTTCTTCCCTTTCTTTGTATGTTTAGACTGATAATTAATAATGGAGTGTAAACCTCTCCTGAGATAAGAATGTCTTCATTGCATTGAAAACACAGCCTGTTATGAGACTGTATTCTTAGGAAGCTACATGCAAATGTCAGACTTCTAAGGGCAGCAACAACATAAAACCCTTTCAAATCCAAAGATTTCTGTGGCTATGTGATGTACTGTGTGCAGACTAGAAGCCTGTCTGAAGAAGACATAACTGCATTAATTGATTTTCATCATCCTCTACTTCAAGTAGCAAAAAGGCAGAAAGTGGAGAGGTTTGGCCACATTACTTGAGTTACAAACCCCCTCTCACAGGGAATGGTCAGATAGAAGTGAAAGAGAGAACTCCCTGGTACTGCCTGGTACATAAATTGTAGGATCATGGAAGAATTTAGGTTTGAGAGGACTGATGAAGTTCTTTAATCCAGTCTCCTTACCAAAGCAGGCCTTACTTAAAATTTAGATTAAGTTGCTCAATTCCTCATTCAAATTTTTTTTTTCCCTCTCTCCAGGCATGTCTTCTGAACTGTTTTCAAGGGAAAGAAGCTTTTGTCCTTCTGTTCATTCCAGAATTTCTTGTGTTGCAACTTGTGCACATTGACTCTTTCAGTGTAACCCTGTGAGGTCAGCTCCCTCAGTCTTCCTGGCAATACCTTTCCCTGGGCAGGAAAATAAACAGGCACAGCATCTCCTAACAGGTAAAATGTACTTGAAACAAAGGAAAATTACAGTAAATTACCATAGGATAGTGCTTCTTTAATTGTATCAGACAGGGGATTAAAAGAGGATTCAAGTTGGAATGCATCTTGGTCATCTTTGAGGAGGGCCACAAAGGTGTTCAGAGGGCTGGAGCACCTCTTTTCCATAGACAGTGGAGAGAGTTGGGGCTGTTAGCCTGGAGAAGAGGTGGATCCATGGAGACCTCATTGTGGCTCATCAAAGTGTTCAAGGACGGGTTGGGTAGGGCTCTGAGCATCCTGGTCCAGTGGAATGTGTCCCTGTCCATGGCAGGGGGGTTGGAACTAGATGATCTTTAGGGTCTCTTCCAACCCAAACTATTCTGCAACTATATGATCTAGCACAGCCTCCTGCTTAAATCAGGTCAACTATGAGATCAGGTTAATTTTGTTCGGAACTGTATCCAGTTCTGATACAAGGACACAGACCGCACAACCTCTCTAGCCAACCTCTTCCAGTGCTTGATACTTGACTCTCATCAGTGTAAAACAATTTTCCCTATACCCTCTCATCACAGATAAAGCCTTCTCCTACCACCATGCACTACTGTGAGGACCCTGGCCTGGTCTTCTTAACCTCTGCAGAAGGAATCTTCTGTTGGAATATTGCAGTTAGTTGCTCTCACCCGAGCCTTCTCCAGCCTAACCAAGTCCAGGTCCATCAGTTTCTCCTCACAGGGCAAGTACTCCGGCCTCCTGAGTGTCTGGGTGCTCCTCTGCTGAAGTTGCTTCAGTTGATCAATTTTATCAGCCTTTCACATATTGATGAGCCTCGAGCTGGATGCGGTATTTTAGATGGGGTTAAAAAAATCCTAGTATTCCTTTCTTCTGAGTTCCTGAATATGGTCCTGGTATTTTATAGCCAAGGGTGCAGTTGTCCCCCACTGCCTCCAGGGCACACTGTGGGATCACATCCAGCTTTCCATCTACCAGGACCAGAATTTCAGAATAGCTGCTCACCATTTCCTAACACATGTTGTTGCCAGGCATTATCTCTTCCCAATTGCAGAATTTTGCCTTTGTCCATTTTCAATTTCATATGGTGCCTCTGACCCCACTCCTCCAGCTTGTCTGTATCCTTCTGAAGAGCTGCTCTCTGCCTTCGAGTGTATCAACTAAGAAAGGACAAGGAACATAAACTGCCATTATACCTTCGCCAAGAGGGGAAAGTGGGTGATTCTTTGGTATTTGCCATTTCATAATATATTAATTTTTAATAATCAGTGTAATGTTACATATATGCAACTGAATGATAATATAAATTATAATGACATATAATTCTGCCAACATTAACTGAAAGTAAGCAGAAACCAAACAGAACAACCAAAGAAGGAATAAAATATAAACATGCCATGCCCCCAAGACCCCCCATAATAGAATAATTACTGCACCATGAAAAAAAAATACTGACAGTGTTTTGCAACTTTTCAGAAAACATTAAGATTTTATCGTGGTCATATGTATTGCAGCATAAAGGAAATTGTAGGATGCATGTGACACCTGTGGTATCCACAAACTTGTACATTCACAAATGCAGTTGCCCAGAGGCAAGAGAAGAGATTGAGGAAATACTCTGCTTATTACAGAACATCACACCTGGAGGTCATGGCTGTCCACCTCAAATATGGCATTGTTCTTGAGATTTGGAGGAATCTGTAGAAGAATATTATTTTACATTATTTCCTTGAAAGTCTACATCCTCTAGATTTGTTGTTCAAGGAGCTGTTAGATGTGTCGGATGATTTTTCTTAACCTGAGTCTCCTGCATCCTTCTGTTTGCTAGAAGATCCTTTTCTAGCCCTGTTCCTGCTGTGCTTTCCCCAGCTATGCCTATTCTGCACTCTGTGGGAGATGGAAGAGGTCTGAGAACATCTCAGTTCTTCCATGTTTCTTGTTTTTTGTTCTTTGGTTTTGTTTGTTTTTTTGTTTTTTGTTTTATGTTTGTTTGGGTTTTTTTTGATACTGAATGAAAGCCATTGTCCCAAGCAGTACATATTCTACCCCTCATTAATGCAGAAAAAACCTACACCCTGGTGACTTCCTTGTCTCTTTCACTTTTCTTTCACATTCCTAGATGTTCTTTTTCCCCCTGGTTGTCTCACTTTCATATCCAATACTTCATTATTACTTGGTATCTTAAAATTGCCAGTTGCCTGTCTCCTTTTATGAGCAGGCTGAGCTCCATCATCCCTGGATTTTTTTTTTTTTTGTTATTGTTGTTTAGTGGGGTTTTGAGGGTTTGTTTGTTTTTGTTGCTGTTGGTTTTTTTTAAGTATTTTCTGCAGGGAGGAGGAGTCCAGGAAGTTTCCAAATCTTCAGGTGACATTAAGAGACTTTAAATACAAATAGATGCACTTGTAGCAGCTGCAGAAAGCAGAGAGCTTTTAGTTTCTTTCTCTCTGGAGATGAACCCATGAGGAAGAACACTTTAATACCTGCACCAATTTTTGACTCCTACCTTTTCTAGGCTGGCACAGCATTGCTAACTGGAGCATTGCATAATGACTGCTTACCTGAGTCAAGCAGAGAATGAGACATCCTCAAAACCAGTGACTCTGCCAGCACCAGCACGATTTCTCAGGTATGACACATGAACAGCTGCATAGGGCTGGTTCTCACTGACCCTGCAGTGCTGCTCCCTCTGTGTTGTTCTAATGGCTGAACTTCACTCATCACCCTACTTCCCCTTATGCCATGGTTTAAGAGACAGGTGTCTGCCCAGGAAGGCAGGAAGCTTCCGGGAACGGAAAATAGGTTCCTTCCTCCAAATTATTAAAACATTGAAATAACAGGGCTTTCAGGAAGAGATAAGGGAAAGGGAATAATAGATCTTTAATATATATAACAAGGCAAACAAACAACACAACAGCAGCAGCACCAAATGAAGCCAGGAACAAGGGAAGGGGAAGGGGAAGGGGAAGGGGAAGGGGAAGGGGAAGGGGAAGGGGAAGGGGAAGGGGAAGGGGAAGGGGAAGGGGAAGGGGGAAGGGGAAGGGAGGGAGGGGAGGGGAGGGGAGGGGAGGGGAGGGGAGGGGAGGGGAGGGGAGGGGAGGGGGAGGGGAGGGGAGGAAGGGAAGGAAGGGAAGGGAAAGGGAAGGGAAGGGAAGGGAAGGGAAGGAAGGGAAGGGAAGGGAAGGAAAGGGAAGGGAAGGGAAGGGAAGGGAAGGGGGAAGGGAAGGGAAGGGAAGGGAAGGGAAGGGAGGGAAGGGAAGGGAAGGGAAGGAAGGGAAGGGAAGGGAAGGGAAGGGAAGGGAAGGGAAGGGAAGGGAAGGGAAGGGAAGGGAAGGGAAGGGAAGGGAAGGGAAGGAGGAAGGGAAGGGAAGGGAAGGGAAGGAAGGGAAGGGAAGGAAGGAAAGGAAAGGAAAGGAAGGAAAGGGAAAGGAAAGGAAAGGAAAGGAAAGGAAAGGAAAGGAAAGGAAAGGAATAGGAAAGGAAAGGAAAGGAAAAGGAAAGGAAAGGAAAGGAAAGGAAAGGAAAGGAAAGGAAAGGAAAGGAAAGGAAAGGAAAGGAAAGGAAAGGAAAGGAAAGAAAGGAAAGGAAAGGAAAGGAAAGGAAAGGAAAGGAAAGGAAAGGAAAGGAAAGGAAAGGAAAGGAAAGGAAAGGAAGAAAAAGCCTGCCCCTTAACACCTTCCTATATGGAGTATGCATAGTGTTTGTTTCTATGTACTTGCCTGCAATAGACACCATCAGCCTGAGATTTAAATATACACATTAGTTCTTATATAGAGAAAAAAGACTGATGCATTCCTCTCTCACCATTCATTGCAACTAAGAAAGAAGGCAGGGATTAATTGCAACCTTGTTCAATGTGTGGCTATGGCATCCCTGTCCACCTCACCTCCTAGTGAATAACACTTATGTAGGGAACAGCTTGCCCATGTTTGCTGCCTATGCCAGGCTGGACTATCTGAAGAGAGAGGAACATTTGCAGACTACTTTTGAGCCCAGTTACATTAGGCAGCACAAGCAAGTACTCATAGTTTCTCCTGTGCCTGGGGAATGTGGTGAGCAAGATTGGGATGATCAGAGACAATGCCACACTACAAATTGTGGGGCTGGGAGACTGTGTTTGGCTGGGAAGTCTGAGGAGGATAAGCATTCATAAGAAGAAGAGGCAAAATTGCATTCCACGTCTCTTTTGATCTCATGATGTCTCCATCCACCAGCACTCAAGCGATGTTTAAGAGTGTACTGGGGTCTGGCTGGGATAATTTTCTTTGTAACAGACTGTATGGGGCTGCATTTGGGATTTGTAACTAAACCAAGCCCTGGTAACATACCTCTGTTCTGGCTATTGCTGAGCACTGCTTGCACAGCATCAAAGCTTCTCTTACACCCACTCACCTCCCCCCCGCCTCCCCCCCCCCCCCCAAGGAGTATTTGAGAATTTGGAGGGGACACAAGCAGGACAGCTGACCTAAACTGACCCATATGATACTGTATGCCCTACAGTATCATACACAGTAACAGAAATTGAGGAGAGAGAGATTTTGGGAAGGCAGCTGTTGCTCAGAGACTGACTGGACATCAGTCTGCTTTTGCATCACTGTTTTTTTCCCCTTCCTCTTTCCTTCAGTTAATTAACTGTAATTATCTCAGCCTGTGAGTTTTCTCACTTCTGCTCTCCCCATGCTACTGTGGTTTTCAGGGGGGAGTGAATGAGATACTGTGTGGTGCTTAGCTGTGGGTGAGGGTCAATCCACTACAAACTGAGAAAAGAAAATCTCTGGAGTCTCTCTGGTGTACACACAGTCAGGCTTCCACACAGCTACAGCACATTCCCATACTCAAACATGCACACACACATGCATCTGAGCTGTAATCCATATACTCACCACCCCACTGCTTACCTCAGGATGCTCTGAACTGCCAAGGGATGTACAACTAGCTGCATCTGCACCACACTTGAGCCAGTGCTGGGACACTGCTTGGAGATGCCTTCTACAGGGTACAGAGGCACCCATCTGCTGACCTTGTTTGTACCTGACATTACCTCCTGATTGCAGGGAGGTAAGGCTTGGGGCTGCTGCAAAGAGCACGAAGGCATGTCTGGACTTTGGCCTGCTCCTCCAGGTGTGTGCCAGTATTACTGTCAAGGGAGACCTTAGGCACACCAAGAGTGGCTACAGGGCACTGGAGCCCAGGCACTGTTCTCCTTGGTCCTGCCAGTGGAAAGGTAAAGCTTGGGCAGGAGAGTCTCCAACCATGGGTTAAGACCTGACTGCACAGCCAGTGTTGCAGACAGAGGCTTTTATGGCAATGGACCCCTGCTTTGAGGAACAAGGACGAGAGCATGTTTTCCAATGGGCTTTCCAGCCTAACTGGGAAAGCTTGTCCTAAGGATAATCTGCATGCAGTGGGGTTCTTCTAGTGTCTCTCCTTTTGTGACCTTCCAGTGGTACTGTGGGCCCTCTTTGGACTCTTTTTAACATCTGTAACATCTCCTTCTTTCTTGGTCTCTCTGAAGCTACTCTGTGCTCTCTCAAGGTCCTTTCAGTCTTTCTGCTGTATTTTCTCATCTCTCCAAAGCTACTGTATGATCTCTGTGTCTCTTTCTTGCCTACCTTTTTCCATCTTTCTGAGGCTAATCTTTGTTATCCTTCGCATTTGTAGACCTTATGCTACTTTCTTCTCTGAGGTTCTTTCCCACTTTCTTCTAATCTCTCAATATCTGCAAGGCTACTTTGTTATTTGGGACTCTCCCAACCTCACCACTTCTTCCCTAGCCTCTCCAAAGCTGCTTTGGCTGTCTTTAAGTTTCCTCCTTCTTCTCACTAAGGGGATTTTGGAGGACTTTCAGTCTTTCTGCTTGTTTCATATCCCACTCACCCTTCACCCCCTCTTTCTGAAGTTTGACTGGATTATCTGTGGCTGTTTTAGTCTTCCTTCAAGGTTCATGGCATCAGTGGCTTCTCTTCTTTCTCCTGGGACTTTTTCAGCCTTCATTCTTGTTTCTTCCCTTCTCCAAGGCTATTTTCTGTTGCTCTTTTAGCCTCTCTCCTCTCATAAACTGCAGGCATACACTCCTAGGGCACTTTCAGAATCTCTGATACTTTCTTGTTATTGTTAAAGTCTCTTGTGTGTTCATCATATTCTTTCAAGCTTTCTACTAGTTTCTTTGCCTTTTTGAGGCTACTTTGTGTTCTCTGAGTTTTTACAGATTTTTGGCTGATTTTCCCTTCTTTGATGCTACTCTTTGGGACTCTATCAATCTTTCTCCCCCCTGCATTTTTTTAATCTTCTTTTCAGGCCACCCTTGGTACTACTGAGTAGTCTGGAGCTCCTTTAATAGCTCCGATACTTTTTTGTTATCACTGAGCCTCTTCTGTATTTTCTGAGGTGGTTCTTTGCCTTATCTCTTTCTTTCTTGGCCTCTGACACTGCTGCATTTTGTTTTCTTGAGCACTTACAGACTTTCTTCCCTTCCCTTAGGCTAGTGTATGCACTCAGAATCTCTTTCAGACTTTCCATTCCTTTGTTCACTTCTGCATGGCTCCGGTTTCATCTGGGGATCTTTCAGCCCATCTTCTACTTTCCTGGCCTTTGGAGGGCTATTCTGTTATCATTCTCTATCTGAGTGTTAATCAGTGTTCACATTTTGTCCAAGACTTATCAGTGTCCTCTGAATGTCTTTCAAGCTCTCTATTTTGTCCTCACTTCAGCTATTCTGTGTTCTCTGTGACCCTTGCAATCTCTTTCCTATGTCAGGCTCCTAAACCCATATTTCCATTATTTGGGGATTTTTCACACCTTTTTCTGTTTTAATACTGTTTTGAAGGATGAGAGAATACTGGGGAAGGTGGTGTGGAGGGGAGAGGAATCTTTTCACAAAGATTCTGTGAGTCACCTTTTGGAATTTTTTTTTTTTTTGTCCTTTTTCAATTTTGGTGGTGGAGTTAGGAGACAAATGAACTGAAAGAGGCACCTTTTAAAAAATCCTTTATTTTTATATCATCCTAGTAAAAATCTTTTATATAAAGGCGAAAGTAGGTATTGCATAGAAGAAACACTGGTGCAAACATCACCCGGTGGGAATGGCATGTTGTTTCTTAGTGTCTACTCTCTACTGCACAACAGATGGCTAGCCCAGAGGCAAACATCTCCAGGTTTCCCCATGAAGCTGCTCAACTTATGGAAAGAAGTTACATCAGAATTATGTGTGGTCTATTCCATGCTGCTCCCAAGGACCATCTGCTGGGAAAACATCCTTTTCCTCCTTGCCTTTTCTATGCCTGACCGATATGTCATCCAGGAAAGACCACGAGGATCAGTCTGGCTGCCTTCTGTGATTGCACCCTCCCTGTGTGTGACTTTGTATTTCATGCATAGAAATGGAGTGCGTGGACACAGGATAGGAGAGTTGGCTTAACGTAGTAATAGTCCAGGAACTCAAAGCATGACATATCCAAGGCATCTTCTGTCATCTCAGAGACATTTATGTCATTGTCTTTTAGCATTTCACAGGCTACTCAGCTATGGGCACTTTTTTTGAGTGCATTCCACCTGGGCTTCCTGTAACAAACAGCCTTGGTATGACCAGGAGTGAGCAGAACTCGCTGCTAATTGACACTTCATCAGCTTGCAAACAGCTTCTTTGGGCGGTTCTCCTGTTTTGTCTCTGCCTAGGTTCTATGGCAGCTCCCGAGCATGAAGGACAGTAAGACAGCAGGTGTGCTACAGTCTGAAAGAACACTCAGAGAAACAGCACTTTCACAGACCTGAACTGTGCTTTCATGAATTAGAGATACAGGGAGGTATGCATTTATACAAATCAATATTTGTGTATATTAAAGATACTTTTACTCGGTATCAGTTTTTATTTAAAAACATGCTAAAAACTTATAGTTAAATAATCAGAGTGACATTTGGGGAAAACACACAGGCAGCCACCCACCAGCATAACCAAAAAAAAGTGCATACATACATGAGTCAAAGCTCCCTTTGACCAGTTTACAGGACAATTAGTGCCTTCTCTGACAAACTGACTGCTGCAACCTCACACTTTCCAGAGCTGTTTTTTACTGCCTGGAAAGTGGTATTACCTTTCTGCTTCTTTGAGGATGTCTGTCATCACCTCCCACATCAGAGAGTCAGATAGAGACACAAATCAGTCCTGCTTTTGACTCCTCTCCTGTAGGTGGCTTCATAGAGATGAATACATGAAGCTCATGTAACTATCTCACTTAATACTGTGCTTAAAATACCTAAAGTAGTCATTAAAAAAAGATTTCAGGATCTATGCTTCTAGATCGTGAAATGGAATGAAGCATTCTAGAAAAATAAGTTTGGATGGAAGGCAAAGTAGCTGAGTTTGCAACTACACATTTCATCTCTGAGTTACTCATAAACATCTTTTATTTTCTTATTACTTTTACTAATATATTTTACCATTTTTGTACAAAAACTGACTGCAGATTAAAATGTAAGATGCGGCAGGTACCACTGTGCGACCCAAAAGGACAGAGATGATGCTCCTACTCAGCCCTGCACCTGGCTCTTTTTGAGCACCAGAAAATCTAGAGAAAGCTAAGCACCTCTGCCCAAAGGGAGAATGCAGTGGAGCCATCAGACAAAAACCATCCTGTCTTTTCTTGCAAAAATGGGAACACATCTTAGCAACTTTGGATACAGTCTTACATGTAGCAGCAGATACACTGGGCATCAGAGCCCCTTCTTCAGCATGGAACAGCCATCTCTAGTGAGGCTCAGATGCTCCTGGTCCCAATTTTTGTTAGAAATGGAAGTAAAACTGGATTCAGTTTCTGTGCTTTCCCTCTACTTCTTCCCTGACTCCTTCAAAGGCTATCCAAATGAAATAGCTGAACCCATATGGCCTTGTCTGCTCCAGTGGGAAACCAGAGCCCTGTGAAATTTGGGCATTGTGCTCATATGGGCAAGGGCTGTGTCTAAGAATAGTAACCTTCTTCTTCACTGCAACCCCTAAATTCATCTCTATCCCACACATTCACACTCCTTTCTGTCACACTGAATTTCATAGGAACTCAAAAAAGTGACACGTAGGCCACACAAAACACTATTGCTGCCAGATGTACAGATGCATGCAGGACTTATTAGGAAGACAAATAAGGGACTAAAACCTCCCAGATACTAAGTGGCTCAACAGCTACTTCAGCCCACAAGGAAAAAGATAGGCTGAATGATACAATGAAAATTACATCTTTGTAGTGCTTAGTATGAATATTCAGACTGGACAGTAATAGAATCTTGTTTACCAGAGGAGTAGTTTGTGATGGCATGGCTCTGAAAGGCACAAAAACTCCATCCTCAACAGCTTCTGAGACTCAGCCCAATAATGTCATAGTGAACCCCATCTCACCTATGTGTCAATACCTCTTTGAGAGTGACACTGGATGAGGTAACCTTTGAAGGTCACTTCTGACAGCCATCAATGCAAAAAGCAGTGTTACTTCTAGGGCTGAGTCAAGCCCTGATTGAAGTTTAATCAGAGCATCCTCCATGGTCTGAGCCTTCCTTCTTCCTTCAAAAAACAGCAAAAACCTGTAATAATGGGTAAGTGGAGGCCCCTTGCAATGAAGAAGCATTCAAAGTGGAGAAATACACGTTCAAGTTTTCTAACAGGAATGTTGGTAAAAATATGTATTGAGTAAACTACCCCAGTGGATGAACTTGGCAAGCTGTCAGCAAAAACAATTCTCTACTGAAGGTGTGCCAATAAAAATCATCTCTGAATGTTGTTCTGGAAATTGCCCCTTTCCTGCATCATCTGGTCACTCATAATCAAACTGTCTTCTCTAGCTCAGGAAGACAGCTGTCTTTAGCCTGAGGAAATCCCTACAACAAAGGCCATGGCATGATAATGGTGCCATCAAATTGCCATCCCCTTCCTTCACATCCAGCAGCTTGCCATGCCTTGGGCAAACTTTTTGAAGCAGACAACACAGTCAGTGAAGGTCTGCTGCCAGTAAGTCAGACTGCAATCTCTCTCCTTTGTGCTGGCAGTAACTTGCTTAGTCAGTGCTTTTAGCTTTCAAAGTAGAATGACATAAAGCAGCCAGGCACTGCTTTGGGTGAGTAAAGGCATTGGAACTTTGCCTCACAGAAGTAGGAAGCTCATCATCTGGTCCAATGGGAAGGTTTTGCATTCCATCTGAGGAAAGAGTCTCTGATTTTAAAGGAAATACCTTTGTTACAGTAAGGGCATCAAGGCCCTGATAAAGGTAGGTGCTGCCTCCCCATGGACTTGAGAAAAGTTATGTCTTTGCCTGCACCTACCGTCAACTTTGCAAAACACGTCCTCTGGAGATCGCACAGCGGTTCCCAAATTAATGTACAATAGATGTGTAAAACCAAAAACAGTAAGAAGTTATAAGTCAGGCAACTAAATTCTAAGCTATATCCATCATAATAATAATCATCATTATCATAATAAAAAAGTATACACCATAAGGTACAAGAAGCTGCAAAGCAAAGCAGCTCCAATTCCTAGGACTCTCAGTTAAGAGTGGCTTTTCTGAGTCTTCCAGTAAATCAGACATAAGGGTTGAAAACCTAATGGAAGACTTGGAAGAATTCTCCCTTGAAGTCAAACACACATAATTTTTGCACATATAGCATGGATTAGTAGAGCAAAACATTTTCTTAAGTTAAGAAACATTCTTAGAGCAGATCTATGATTTCATGTAGAAAATCCATTTGTTTGGGGAGTTTCCCCCCTCTTTGGCAAATAAATGGCAAATGTGAAACAGAAGAAAAAAAAGAGTCAAATAAGTTGTGATAATAACTGGACAAGTAACAACGAAGTGGATCTGTCAATGGGACGGATTTCCTCAGCAGGGCTAGGCGTGATGCTCCTTGCAGTCATTCTTTTTGTTCATTTTATGATGAGACAGATGGGTTGATGTGATAATGTTTCTGAGGCATTAGGCATCATATTTTTTGCCAGTCCTGTGAATCTGCTGGAATAGTGTCATGGAGAAGGCCATGCCAAGAATCTGAAGGAAAACAAACAATAAGGGCTTTAGTACAGGAAGGTTGCCAAAATTGCACTGCTAACCTGTGTTCATGGCCCAGCTGTAGTTTGAACAATCATTCTGCATTACATTCTACACTAGCCATTTGCTTCAACATTGAGCAGTAAATCTGACTGTATGTTGTTCAGGCACATAGTGATGTCCAGGGTTGTATCAGAGCACAGAAGGAGGCAAAAAAGCTCTCAGGGTTCTTTGTTATATGTGCAACAATTTTTTGGAATCAGTACATACAAGTCACTCTTCCCTTTGACCCAACAACCTGTGCTTGTTTAGTCAGGTAATTGTGACTGAAACAATCTGAATATCAGATTCAGATATTCTCCCCCAAAAGTACGGCAGTGATAGAATCAGAATATTCTGAAGGGACCCACATGAATCATTGAGTCCAACTCCTGGCCCTGCACAGGATAACAAAAATCACACTGTGTGCCTGAGAGCATTGTCCAAATGCTTGAACTCTGGCAAGCTTGGTGCCATGACCACTTCCCCAGAGCAAGAACCCAAAACCTTAATAGATTATGATGATACTTCTGAACTTGTTTTTTTAAAACACATCGACCTCCTCAGTTCAGTGGCCATGATTTGACTAGTTTTGGTAATTTCTAGAACTTGCTTTCAAAATGAAAAATCAGCCAGTTCCTGAAAGGATAGTCTAACAGATGGCTTAATATGGGAACTCCAAAGAGGTACCCTGAAGTCAAAACACGGGCAAGGAACACCCCAGTGTAGCATGTTTTCTTTGCAGGACTGATTACTGACCTGCTTCCTTTCTGAGCACGTGGCCATAAATGAACTCATGACACAAATCTGACATTTTTGAAATAATATTCCAACTCAAAGCAGTTGAGCATCACTTTTCACACAGCAGACTCAAGAATGCTGACAGCAAATCAAAAGCCATATTGAAAAACATCAGACCAGTGTTACCTGCATTATGAGGACACACATCCCAATCGAACCGAGGACATGCTTATTGTCATCAAACCAGCTCATAACTTTCTCATAACATCCCTGAAATGATGAAAGATGAAAATTGAAACCCCAAGTTCACTTTTTTTTTCATGTGCATTCCCACTATTTTGTTCCTTCCCACCCTTACCTAAGGCTCGACCTCGGCAAAGTGAGCCTTACCGTTTTCCACAGTGATTCAGTAGAGTTCCGTCCACAGTCTTGGGAATTTTCCATACAACATCGGTCTGGAACAATGTTTTCTCCCAGCACTGGGTACCAATCTGTATAGTCATTCACACCACAGCATTTCATCTGTGCAGAAGTAAAGGATTAATAAATTAACTAGCACAATTTGTAAATCACACACCACCACAAACTTTTATTTCCACTAAACCATTCTGTATTTTCAAAAAGGCCACCACAACACTTCTGTAGTTTTAAGGTATTCTGTGGTTGCTGATCACCTAAAGCAAATACTGAAAAACACAAAGAAAAAACAAAACCAAAGAAAATAAATGGCTCCAGACCCAAATCTTGTCACAGAGACATGAGCCCAAACACCAAAACAAGGTAAATAAGCCCACAACTGCTAAAAGCAAAATCCTGCCAGAACTGCACCACCTATGCAGATTTTGCTGCCTCTCTGCTCTTTCAGATCATCTCTATGCCTGTGATAGCCACAGAGAATTCCAGACAGGTGAGCATTTTTCACCTTACAGAGTACACTTTGATCCTGAGTTTCACAGTACTCCTGGGTTTCACAGTATTCCCTGGATGTTCAAGAGAGCAAAATCAGAAATCAAAACCTGCATTAGCCGTCTTTTAGACTAGGCATGGATGCCACTGCAGCAGCCTTGATGACCAAATAATTACTTTTTTACTATTGAGAAAATACGTTACCTCTGCTTGAATGATATTCCATGCATTTTTCAGTCCAATATTATTTTCTGAATTGTATAGCTTCATACCTTCCTTCAAATCCTTCTTTGCACTCTCACTGACCTGCATCATGTAGAAGACAGAGGAAGTCAATGCACTGCTGTTCAGAGGAAAGGACCAAATGGTACAGACACGCATATAGAATGTCCATCTTTTACCTTCTCTCACCACAAACTTAACATGGATAAAAAGCTTCAGGACTCTCACAAATCATTGGAACTTTTGAACAGCTGCCAAGGCCTAGTCTCTCCCTCAGACTGCAGAACAGTGGGTTAATTCTCTTGAGATAGGAGACCTCTGCTACAAGTCCATCATACAGTCATCATCTGATTCAAACTAACTGAACATGAAGAGCATCTATCTGCTGAGCTTGCTGTAACCTTGCCAGAGGCAGCTGTTGGCAATACCCCACAGCAGCCTCTCCTGCCTTAACCTGTGGCCTGCTTTAGTTTGTTAATATCATTAAACCAGAGTCCCAGCTTCCCAACCTTAGCAGAGTTATCCTTGCATGGGTTCAGGCAGGCCATAGTGAATAACCAGTACAAAATCAGTTGAAAAAAGACATTATTGTTTTTCTCCTTGTGGGAGCAAGCTTGTAGGATTTATGACTTCCAAATGTGTTCTTTTTTCTTTAGAAGACAAAGTTGGAATGCTTAACAGGATATCTGAGATGTCCCATTTCTTGTATTAACTTCAGTCTGAGCCCAGAGTGCTGGATGCAGGTAGGAATGTACCTTGCCTCTGACAGTAGTGAGCTGGTAGAAGAGAAAGGATTATGGTCGTGGCATAAAGGTCAATGATTTCTTAAGATCTGTTTCATCCCTCTTTTATAACCCAATCAAAATCAGCAGTTCACCACAGCTCCCTGGAAGTAACAGGCATTATAATGACAACGTGAGAAGAGATAAAGGTCTGGAAGGAGCTGTTTTAGAATAAGTCTGGCAGATTCATACTGTAAGGTTCTGCCCTGTGTTTAGAAGAGTTCCCCAGTCACTTTTGCATTGTTATGTATCTGATGGGCCAGCCAGTTGTGCCTACTTCACTTAGTTGCTATGAGATAGCAGATTCCTACAGATGGGCTTTATGAGAAACTACCTCTTGATCCATTCTGCACTCATGCCAAACTCTCTGGGACTGCCCAGTCAAGTGAGACAACTGGTGGCATTTGGAATAACCTGTGAATATCTCATGCCTCTCTCCTCCAGTCCTGTTCCAAGGGCTGGCCCTAAGAAGCTACAAGGTTTTAAGCAGGACCTTCCACAACCCATGACTACAAGATGATTGGCTTCTTGCAGACATCAAACATGTTGAAAGCTATCTAAGATTTCAGGACAAGACAAAAAGAGAGGCTCTGGACCATGGTTTTATTTCAGGGATTTGTCTCCCGCTTGCTCTCCTCATCACTTCCTCCTGCATCTTCAGAAGCAGCTTACAAAGACAGCCAAAATCTCAAGGTTAAACCTTCACCTAAGTGAAGGTCCAGGAGAACCCACATACATTTATCAAAGAAAAAGCTAAGCCTGGTTTACATGCTAGTAAAGATAATTAATCCACACGGCATATTTGCTTACCTTATCCATATAAACAAAGAATAAAATGACTAATATCAGCTCTGCCAGGAGAATTATCAGCAAAACGATGAAAAACTAGAACAAAGAAAAAAGAGACAGTGTATACACACTTGCCAACTAGAAAGTAAACCTGGAACTGCTAAAAACTGTGAAGACGATTACTACCAGTTTGCAAGTTTCAGCCATGCTTTTGTCTTGCTCCTTTTAGCTGCTGTCACAGCAAACAGTCCTGGGAGCCTCTTTCCTTCACACAGACTACAGGACAGATGCCAAATGCCTCAGCGCGAAGATGAATGTGACATGCCTCAGAAATTATTCCCTAGCAGATGGGCTTGAACCACATGTGACTGTGGAATAGTCATCATATTACTCAGCACTTCTATTCCCAGCTCTGTATCTGAAATCTCTCTCTCTCCCTGCAGAGGCATCCCAAGTGTGGGTTCTAGTTGTTTCTCACTAATTTCAGGCCCAGTAGGCATTTATTTTCATGCCTTTATGCCCTAGCAGACTCCTGGCAGGCATGGCACCTGACCCCCAGACACTGGGGAAGAAGCAGCACGGAGCACTCTTCAACTGGAAACACATGACAGTCATGATAGTATAAAATTACTTTTGCAGGACCTCACAAGAATATAAAATATTTTTTAAAAAATTAAGCAAATGTGGCAGTTATTGTGGATGGATCACATGGACTTCAATACTATTCACTTTGCTTTCCTAGCTGTACAATACACAAAACCAAGCAATCAGATAGCAAAAAAGTAGGGGCACATTTTGCCTCCAGCTTAATTCTCTGAGGTGGTTTAAAGAATTCTGCCCAGCCATTCCCCACCATCATAAAAGTGAGAGTTTTGCACAAGGAAAATATGCTCCTTAATGTCACAGCATGTGGATTTGTAAGCTGTGACTGAATTGGAAAGCCCTCCTCCCACCTTCTGCCTGCCACAATACCTCTCTCCTTGTAGGGGTGTTCTCCTCTCCCCAGCATTTTTATGGAGGGGGATATTTATACTAGAGGGGGAGAGATATACATTCCCCCATATAACCTCCCTTCATTAGTCATGGAAGTTAATGATGAAACCTCCTGGGTTTATGCAAGAAGATCAACACTGTGTTTTCTCAAATGGGTTTCCAACCTCTTCAGCGCTGGTCAGAGAATTTCAAGGGTCAGACTATTTTTTTATTGAGAAGGTCTGGCAGGGACCTTGACTTAACTTTGGCTCAGATCGTTTCCACCATCCTCTGACAAAGGCCTTAGATAAGGACAATGTAGAAAATAGCCATGAGAGGCTTTGAGCAGCTCTGTGTCTAAAATTTTTTTCAGTCAATCCTTCCAAAAGGCATTTCCAGAAGGGCTATCCAGGTTGATCCTACAGTTCGTGATTAACCGTTCATAAGTAGCTGATACCAATTTGCTTTGCTACCTAACACATTAGGGCACATAGTAACAAGGACACATTTGCTAATACACCATTGATATCACTGTGACCAAAGCTGTGGGATGTCATACCACAAGCCTACAGAGGACTGAAAGCCAAGGGAAATGTCACAGTGGGCCATAAGACTATTTTGCACAGGTCATTCAAATAAAATAACAACAAGGCAATAGCCACGGTTCTTAGTGAAAAGGAATATTGATGTCTTACGCTCAACAGGAGGCACTTGTTTTCCTTGATAGCACCGAGGCAGCCCAGGAAGCCGGTCACCATGATCACTGTGCCAATGGCAATGACTAGGTTGGCAGCTGAAAGCGATGGAAAGCTGGGAGAAAATGTGGCGAAGTTCCCTTGTGACACTGACAGCCAGATGCCCACGCCCAGCAGACCACAGCCACATAACTACAAAGAGACGAACAAAAGAAAGGTTTCACAGTTAACAGAAATGTCACTGTCTCCTTCCCCTGAAACTCTGAAAAGAAAGAATTTCACAAGCAAGTTCTCAGGTAAGTGTTCTGAAGTAATGCTCTCAGTGACTTGATTCTGAAACAAAGTGAAATGAAATGTTCTTACTTAGACTTCGTCATGTCACCTGTACTTTTAATTCTATTTAAAAACCACTGGATGGCAGAATTCTCTTCTGAGAGACATAGCACATGAAACCAGGGCTACCCATTGATGTCCCAACAGCAACCCAATGCAATTTTTCTCTGTGAAAATAAAAAATATTATTTGAAAGAATGCTCCATTGCACTTATTTGTGCAGTCATCTGCAACATCTCAAGAGTATTCAGGTCCATATTGCCTCATCCCATGGGCGGCAAGGAAGTCCTGAAGACATTTACAAACAGAAGCATAATTTCAGTAAATATTTGTCATAAAATGCCCAGTCACAGTAGCAAGGTTGGGTTTTTTCTACGAGTTCTCATAGCTTTAGTGTTGATAGCAAGTGATCACAAAATGTCACCAAAATCAGATTTCTAGATGCATTATCTACAGGAAGCTCAAGCCTTATGCAAGATGTTCCCAGGCATTCCCAAGGGAAGGAGAGTAACAAATGCATGGGGTAACACAGAGGAAACATTCAGAATTTTGTAAGGAGACTGGGAAGCACCTCCTCCAAAACTCAATACACAATAACTCTGCAGAGTGGCTGGGGAGCTTTGCATCACCAGGTATGGATAAATGTGCGTCTATGACAGAGCTGGATACAGCTGCAAGAGGAGTGTGTGTAGTGGGAAAAAGTCAAAACCTATCCCTGTGAAAAGACTGGTACAAAACACACACACATGCATGTGGCAGGAGAGGACTTCCATCTCTTCCCTCAAATTTGTCCTCTCCACTTAATAAGTTTGAATTGATTTCTCATTGCCTCTCATGGCAAGTCAGCAAGGTCAGTGTGAACTTGGAGTAGTAAAGAGCTGTGGGAGGATGCAAAACAGAAGCCTCCTGATCATATTCTGCTCATGACCCAGTGGACATGGCCACAGGTTTCAACTGTCTGCAGCTCGTGGAATCAGCCACCCTATTGCTCCTGCTTTAAATTTCATCTACTCTGTCCTTGAGTTGTGCAGTTTTGGTGCCTCAATTTCACTCAGGAATCCACCCTGTGGTTCAGCTGTTTCCACCATTAGATGAGAACTGCAGGCAGGGGCTGAGAGCTTAATGGTTCAGGAGGTCAGGAACAGCTCTCAGCACACAACATTCATTTAAGGTATTAAACAGCATTTCTAAGCTGCCAGAGCTGCCACTGCCATTAGCTGATGGCACTTTAATCAATGACTTCATGACACCCCATGGATGAGACTGTAAATGTTTCCAAAGAAATTTCTACCAAAGACCAAAATTGTTCAGTGTAACTTTCCATCAGATCCTGAATTCACACATTAAAGGTCATTCACAAATGTGTTCCTTGGACTTCCACAGTCTATTAAGTTCAGAAATCACTGCCTTAGCTCAAGTGTTTTGAAAGAGTGCAATGAATTCTGGAATCATTAGGCCAAAGGCAACAGATCATTGTGTATAAACAAGGTGGTGGCAAGAGCAAGAAGAGGAAAAGACTTGCAGAGGAAGGACAAGTAGAGGATGAAAAGGAGTACATATGATTAATACAAAACTCAGCCCATAAAGAATGATACCTCAGAACCCAACATCAATTATGAGATCATAGCAAGAGAGATAGAAGAAAGAAGCCCTAGCCAGCATCTCTTTACCACTTGAAAAAATCCTGCAGCACAATCCCTGAAAGAGATTTGGTCTAAAACAGAAAGGCAGGTAGGAGATTAGTCCAGAAGGTTCGTGTTTAGGTTTACTTAGAAAAAGTTATAAGCACCTAATTGCTTAAATGAGGGAAGGTAGAGTAACAGTGAAGGTTGAGATTACATAAAACATCAGGTGATGGAGTGGCTGTTAAAGGCTGATCTATGCAATTAGGGCTCTCTAGTGCCTGAAGAGTAAAAAGTCAGAAAGAGATTTGATAAAAGATGTGACAACCTAAAAACTTCCACAAGGTGGCATCCCATACCAAATAGCACTAAAAGTTTAAGACAAATTTCATATTTCTTCTTGCTACAGCTCCTCGATTTTAGTGCTTTCTTCTCTGTTTTCCTCTCTGCCATTCTACTGCACAGCAGTACTGCTGAAGCTAAAATTTATGCTTTAAACTTTAGGTCCCATGACAAATGCTTTTTTCACCCGTGCTTCTTTAAAAAATCCCAAATAATTCCACTGACATGGGACTTAATTGCATACAACCATACCAACCAAAGCTAGCTAGGATTCTAGCAATAAAATACCTTTCACTGACACTTTATTCTATACCAGTCTCATTTTTTATACAACGGGAACACTGCAAAAATGGTCTGAAAACTATTTCTTCTCACAGGATCCACCTCTTTCTATTAGGAACAACTGAATCCTGGAGTGTGAAAGCAGCAAGAATATATCAAGTCATCTTATTAATTCCTTTTTCACCATATAATTAAATAATATATGCTGCTTGGTATTTAATTGGGCGAGAGTGATGGCACTGACATTCCTTCCCCAGAGAACTGGTTCAACAGAGTAATAAATTTCACTGGATTTTTCTTCTCAAGAAATGTTGGCTCGTTTCCCTCTCATGATTAGAAATCATCATCCTCTAGGCAACTATCAAATCTCTCCTTCCCCTGCTGTTTATGTCACTGCAGAACACTATCATAAAGTCAGTCACTTTTATTTATGGGGCAATTTATCCAAGCTATGGTACATGTATTTTGAGCTTAAAAGCAAAAGGAACACCAACGTTCCTCACAGGTTCTCCCACACCTTGAATTCTCTTCACTACCTCAATGTCTGTCTTCATCACTGTGTCCAGAAAACATAAAGCATTCTACGAAACATTAATAGTCCCAAATGCTTTGAGGAAAATTAGAACTCCAGATAAAATTGGAGAGAAAGAAACCTCAAAACAAGCCTTTCCCTGACAAGTGCTATCACCAGAACAGGGTAGGAGCTCATTTATTTTATTCCTCATTTTTGAGCATTATATGAACTAATACAACAATACAAACTTTCACAATAGAGTGCCATACTCAGGTTTAGCTGCCTTAACCATAAAAAAGATACAGGAAGAGTTTAAAAGTCCCAGGAAAGGACAACACAGATGGTCAGATGTATGCCAAGACTGACATTGTACAGAAGGAGATTGTGCACAGGATTATCTAGCCTGGGAGGAATTATTAGGCAGGATGTGAATGAAATGTTCACAACTCCAGAGGTCAGTCAGAAAACCCAACAGCCTGTCTCTCAGTACTTTCCAATAATAGGAACAAGGGGAATATTAGCCAGCATTTGTAGTACATTTTGCTTCACACAACTGAAAAGTAAATTGATTAATTATGCCACAGGTGATTACAAGAATCAAGCATTGTGCCCACAATTGTCAGTAAGAGCTGGATAATTTTTGATATTGGTAATAGCATTTGTGGTTTCTTAGCATGTACACAAAAAATTACATTTTTTGCTTCTCAGAGTAAGATAATATGTGCAGAATCCAGCAAAACTACCAAGTGGGAACAAGCTGGGGCAAAGAAGGGGTAGGAAATGCCATTCTGGTAGTGTTTATTAATTGAATAATATTGATAGACTTGCCCTTGAAATCACTGAACAGCATCAGAAAAAGGAAACGGATAAAGAAGGCACTACCAAGAGGAAAAGGGACGAGGCCATATTCTGGTTGACTTTTGCAGTTATTCCATCCCATGCAAAGAATACATGGTGGGAAAGCTGCAAATAGTTGTATGTGAGAGAAGGAGTTTGTCCTTGACATCAGACCTTCTAGTGCTGCTTAAACACCAGGAGAGCTCTTAACACACTTGGAAAAGAACAGAGACATTTAGGAACCAAATGAGAGACAACCACGAGGGACAACAAGAAGTGTCTCAGTTTATACTCCACCTCAAATAACATGCCCATGGCCATCTGTGGCCGAGTTACAGAGAACAGAAAGCTCCCCACCTTCTTCTGTGCTGTGTTAAAACAGGAGATCTTGCCTGAAGCAAAAACGATACAAAGAAAAATACATGCTACAGCTTATATATGGCCCCATAAAATGGCAAAAAGCACAGGAGGTTTGCTACAAGGAAATACAGACAGCATGACTGCAAAAAAAAAGTGTCAGAGTGGGGAACTGATTTCAGGACAACTGCAGTGACAAAAAGACGCTCTGAATTAAATTTTGACAGACTTCTGTCGAAACAAAAAGTCAACAGGAAGATGACCTGCACTAAAAGGACAAGCATGAAGAAGCCATGAGGACAAGCTGAATGTACCACCAAAGCCTAGCACAGAAAGGTTTTTCAGTGTCCAGGTGGCTCTTAAAACCCTCCCCTTTGTTGGGGTCTGCAACACTTTGGAAAAGCTTCCAGTAATATTATCCTTCTGTTTGGTAAGTTCTACAAAATAAAGGTGACCTGTATAAGGTCTTCTTTTCAAGAGGGAGAGATTTTCCACCATTTCTCTAACTGAATCTCAGACCAGTCAGTGTGCAGATTAGATAAGGAAGACAGTGGCCCTTATGAGGCAGCAAAGTCTTCTCACTCTGATCCTGGGGTTTGGGGGTTTTTGTGTGTTTTGGGGGGCGGGTTTTGAGTATATTCCCCTCTCCTTCATTTATGGAATCTTAATGTATTACAGATCAGAATAACTGTTCTGGAAGGAGGCAGGGATGAGAACTATATGGTTTCCACCACTTCAAAACACACTCCAGAACAGAGATAGACTTTCTGCAAATTAAGCTTTTGGATGACAATTGCCAACTCTGGATTCGGGTGGTTAAACCACCTCTGGAAAGTGCTGGTGCTTAAAGGAGATTTTCAGGTAAGATTAGATACATTTTCCTGCACTGTCTAGATAATCCACAGGATTAATCAAAACTGGGACTTAACAGCTGACAATCTCAGAAGTCTCTTGCAAAGCAAGATCATCTTCTAAATACGATCTAAAGTACTGCAAGGACACCAAACATGGTAAATTCTTCAGCCATACACTAGAAAATTACCGTATGGAAATAGGTGAACATACTCAAACAAAACCTACTTAGTGCTACTGCCATAGCAATGTGGCAGACTTAAACTCCCCTACAACATTCCTGTGAACTGAGCATTGATGGAAGACAAGGGAATAATTTTGATATCTTCTTTCAGTTTAGTTCTGTCACAGCTGTACTGACAAGCCTGTGTATAATAGAAGGTTCAGAACTGGAATTTGTGCAAATGCTGAGTTTCCTTAATCCATGTGCCAGAGAAAGCCTTTATTATCTTCCTAGAGTCATTCCCCCAAGCAGTACTCCTGGGACAGTCCTGACAAACTCAAGTGAGGCATCAGAGACTGTGATCTTCTGTGAGGCAAGCAGAGGGAGAGCTATCCTGAGGAACGTTAAATCCTGGTACTTTTATCAGTCTGTGTTTTTGAAATGTGTACATATGCACCCAGAAGCCTTAAGCTTTGGCCTGGATGCTCTTCCCTGATCACTCTGGAGTCCTCAATAAATTATGTGTTCTGTAAAAGTTTGCTTGGTTTGTCAAGGACAGCTAAAACTTCTCTTTATTTATTTGAAGGGCAGCTCGGGTACTTCAGGTTGCAGTTTAGGAAAAACTTTCACTGAGAAATTAGTACAGCACTGGAAGAAGTTACCAAAAGGTGTCAAAATCTCCAGTCACAGAGGTTTTCAGTGCTTTGCTACAGGCAGTCATGGTTGACCTGAGTTAGCACTAGCAGCAGCACCATTTGGTATGACTTGAAGAGATTCCTGTCAAGCAACATTTCTATGATTTTATAATTTCTTCAGCTACCACGTTCTTCCTAATTTGTGAAAAATACAAACCCATGTCATTTCTAATGAACACATGAAATCTCTTTCCTGTGGAAGCCCTATGGGGAGAGCTCTCTTGCCATGCTGGGGAATCAGCACACATGTGTGCGTGTCTCCAATGCTGGTACATTTTATGGCAGGGAGTTGCCATTTTGTTTACATTTAACAAATGCTGCCGCTCTGTGATTCGCTGAACACAGATGTCAAACGGACAGAACATTCTTTAGTAAGAGCTAATGGAATAAATAATTCAAGCATAAATATAAACAGTAAAAGGCTGTTTTGTTGTCCCCCACTTTATCAGACTGCAGAACAAGCCCTGACATGTCTGAAGTGGGGGAAGACTTCAAGAAGGTGGAAGGGGAACAAAAGGATGATGGACATAGACATGCTGAGATGCACCCAAGGGTTACAGACCTCGCCTACTGGGCTAATGCTGTTTAACCTCTTCATTAATGACCTGGACTGTGGAACAGAGTGTTCCCTCAGCAAGTTTTTAGATAAACTCAAGTAGTTGACACAGCAGATGGCAGAGCTGCCCCTCATAAAGACCCAGACTGGATGAAAAATCAGACAGAGAGGACGTCTGAGGAAGTTCAACAAGGTGGAATGCAGAGTCCAGCACCTGGGGAGGAATGACCTTGTGCACCAGGACATACCAAGGGTTGAGAAGCTGGGAAGCAGCTCTCCAGTGGAGAGCCTGGAGTCCTGGGGGACACCAAGCTGATCAGAAGCCAGCAATGCAACCTCAAAGCAAAGAAGGCCTAGAGCACCCAGGGCTGCACTAGAAAGAATGTGTCTGGCAGTTTTGAGTGCTGCCTCCTTCCCCCCTGCTCAGCACCAGTGAATCCAGCACAACTGGAATGCCATGTCCGGTTCTGGGCTCCCCAGTACAAGACATTGATGAACAGCAGTAGGGGAAGGGAGCCTCTTAAGAGGCTGAGAGGGCTGTGACTGTCCTCAAGAAGAGGAGGCTCAGGGGGTTCTTGTTATCTGTATAAATACCTGATAAAAGGCACTGAAGAACAGGGAGCTGCTCCCCTCTTAGGAGTGCTCAGTGACAGGACAAGATGACCACAAATTAAGACACAAAATTCAATGCAAGACCTGCAAGGGGACCAAACCCTAAAGTAAAATTTCCAGAGAGGCTGAGGAGCTTCCATCTGTGGAGAGATTCCAAACCTGACTAGACACTCTACAGTCTGTCTGTAAATTAGAGAGTTTCTACAATCTCTGTTCGTACGGACTCTGCTCAAGCAAGGGACAGCAGATTATATGATCTCAACATGTCCCTTCCTATCTCTTCCATTATCCTGTTAGGAGATAAGCTCTCTGATATCAATTAATAGCAATATTCCAGGTGTATTCACACCACTATGCACACATACTCAACTCTTTTCCCCCACTTCCCAGTACTCAGTGTCCACCTGAACAGGTAAGGAATAAACCAAATCAATTATTCACAACTTGTGTCCAGCACAAGCACAGCCCTGATTTTCTAATGATTGCCATTAATAATTTGGGGATAAACACCTCATTAATGAAATTTCTAGGTGACATATTTTCAGTTTTTAAAGCTAAGTGTGGAGAAATGTAGGAATAGAAAGGAAACAAAGGATTAATTTAAAGGAACATAACCTGTAGAATGAGATTCCCAAATACAGACTTCCTGCAAAATTATTTGGGAAAAACTGATGCAAAAAAGGTAAGTGTCAAAACAAACACAGCATTATTTTGGACTGCAGTTGGTCTCCCAGAACTTCACAGCTATTTTGAGTGGCATGCACAATGGCAACAAAGTAAAAAACAACAAAACTTCTCTGCCTGCATCTGTGAAAGGTCAGGATTTAGTTGTGCCAATGTCAGCATTATCATCTTTTTGTATCTAAGTCACAACGCCCAAAGTGTAGTAGGCAAAAAAGACTGAACATTTGAAGAGGATTCAGAGATGATGTATGAAGAAGGACTAAAATGTGTACAACACAGTTAAGTGATCGTTAAACTCAGAGGGCAGGAAGGAAAATGGAGGCAGAACTTCAAAACTAGTATTAGAAAAAAAAAATTAAACATTATACATCAAATACCAAAACTCCTGAAATCAGAAGGGCTGCCAGGGCCCTAACCAGTCATTTGCTGTATGGAAAAACATCAAAGATGAAAGAGAGTTCAAAAAGACAAAGACAACATATATAAAATCCAGAGAATAACTAATATAGAAAAAGGAATTATGCAGTCACTCCACCGAGGAGACTTGACTGGAAGGATATTTAACACAAAATTCATAAAGGCTGTATAATTTTTAAAGGCTATATAATTCATAGTGCTCAAAAAGGACTTGTGGTTCCTACAGAAACACTAACCTTATGCATATATTAGCATGTGCAGTTACACTGTCCCTGATAACAGACTGACAATAATAGCTCGTTTAAAATATAGTAACAAAGCATTATACATAATCTTCACATTAAACCGTTTTCTCATTAGTAAGCATGGGGATAAGAGCTGAAAAATTCTCTAAGCAATTCACCATAATGAATGAGAATTCATCAGCCTAACAAAGCACTTCGGAGCATTAAGCCCTATTCCTAAACACACATAACTGAAAAGATATCTTTCTGAAATGCAAAGTTTGGGGATTAAATGCAGTCTCTCTTTAATTCCTGCAAATGACCCTATCTACATATTTTGCACTAAAAACAGGCAGCAAATTACAATGCTGTCTCTTAATGCACCACTTTCTGAAGTGGCTTGACAGGAGATGTAACTTTAGGGCTTTTTCCTGTGTAATAACATTACTTACAAAATGGAAATCTGCAATTATTTTAAATTCCCTTTATTTATTTTATTTTCCTATTTATTTCCATTTCATTTTGCTTGAAATGAAAAGCCAATCTGAAAACAAGCTAGACAGAGAGATCTCCTGAATTCATTGCTCCACAGAAACATTCAGATCTGAGTTTGAGCACAGAAACAAACGTGTGTTGGTATTTCATCCCATTAATCCTGCCGAACAGAGAGAGAGTTGAATTTTGCTCTCCCAGTTTTTAGAAAAATTTGAAGAATACTTAACTGCAATTACTAATCCCTCAATCATCATAACAAAGTACAAGATTTGTACATGCCAGCAACCATGATTTGGATTATAAATTTGGTTTGCCTCATTATTAAAACTTCTTTCCAAAACCACTTGATTCACCAGCACTCAAGGCTTTGAAAGCTAGAAGGAAACTTTTCAACAATTTTCACAGTGTCAACAGGAAGAGACACTTTTACCAAGATAGTTTTCAGAGTAACAAACAGTCCAAATTCTAGTATACGAATGCCCCATGGGAAATGCATCAGAGAAGACAGGAAATCATATTTTATTCCATTGAGAGTAGAGAGAAAAACAAAGGTAATCGTGATCAGTTGAGTTCCCTCAGTGCTCTAGGTTTTGAGCAACTGCATTAAAGCCTTCTATGTGGCTGTTTAAAACTATATGCTAAATTCATTTGTTCTGTATTTGCACAAATGCAGGGGGCATGCACCTCCAGTACATTCTTCTGAGATGGAAGCCCTTACTACTTATTCATGGACACTTTCTGCCCAGCAAGGAGCTAAGTCAGATTCTGGTCAATCCATCAAATATACATTTGCAATGCTTAGCACCCACTGGCATAACTCTATGGAATCTAGGCACCTCTGCTGGTCACATGTTGTTAATCTGTCTCCTTTTTCCTGAGCCAATTCTCCTGAAGCCGCTTTATCCGCTTTGTTTATTTTAACCACAGCTGCTTAATTCTACTATATCTCTTAATACCAAATGAAAACACCAGGAAACTACCCACCACCCCCTCCCAAAAAAATCAGATGTTTGAAGGATTTGTGGTGAGGCAACAGTCAGCAATCTTCATCCAAATTTGTGTAACAGGACTGAAGATCTCTCCAGTCCCAAAGAAGTTACTGTGACTTAACATACTCTCTTGAAGATGTACTACAAGCCACAACCAAAAACACTGTGTATCTCAAACCTTTCGTTCACCATCTGCTCAAAAAGGGCTTACACTATATTCTGCAAATCCACTTCTCTTTCAGCTGCTGGAGGCACATCTGAGAAAAGATGCAAGGGATCAGTGTGAAGAAATCTATCTTCAGGACTGATCTGTAAACCAGTTCAGTGTGTATGTGTGAAGTAAGCCTGATAATTGTTGGACTAAAAGCATTTTACACTTGGTCAATTTACATGTTAAAATAGCACAAAACTCTGAGGGATTCATTCCTGTCTTTAATTCACAACATCTGGCAACTGACAAGGGAGTAAAACTGACTTCCAATTTTATTTATTTCATCAGATTGTAGCATGGCTTCCAGTTCCTAATAACCTTGTATTGCTTAAGCTGTCAGTAGAACAAGCACTGCAATACTCAAACAAAACAAACAACAGGAGTCAAGGCAGGCAAACAAGTTCTTTGCCCTCTGCACTGTCTGGTCTTCTCAAAGTGAAATTGAATTTTGTAATAGCAATGATAATAAACAGCAATAATAAATAAATAAATAGGGAAATAGCAATGATAATATAAGATGAACAGTTTTGCTTAGCATTCATTAAGAAAAAAAAATCAGTAAGTCTGTTAGATCAACCAGAGAAAAATTGTATTCAAACTAATTCAGTGCAGGTTTACTATTTCTTTGGTAATATTTAAAGTTATCCTATCTGTTTCTATTAATAGGTCCTATTTTGAAGCTACTATTTGGAAAATAACATCTCCCAGTGGACTGGGAACACCTCCTACTTATTGTTAAATGCTCTGTCAAAAGGTCTTCAGTTAAAAATATTTTATGTGTTATCCATCCATCGCCTGAATCATCTCTATCCCGTACTTTCCAAGATGTAAAAATCCTCAGGCAAGTGAAACTTTTCACCTGCAGGTTGCTGGAAATACTACAAGGCTGAGCATAATTCTCTTCAGAGAGACTAACAAGGGTTGACATTAAAAAGGGTCCAGATCAGACAAATAAAAAGGGGTAGGAGAGCAGCTATGTGCTACAGTGAGAAGAGTGAGAAGCATCACAGTAGGCAGATGACCTGTCAGTTAACTGAATCTCACTTTTCCCTCCCATCCAGAGAGTTGTCTTAGGGAAGTGAAGAACAGGCAATCACAGTGGCTCAAGAAGAAACATGAATATTCAGTAAGAAAATTCAGCCAGCTACAGATTTAACAAATGCCTTTGCTATCCCAAAACAAACATGGGGCAGTGGCATTAGACCACTAAAATACAGATGCATGCTGCAAACTGTCTTTGAGTCGTGCATCACTTCCAAGAAAACACATTTTAAAAGCTTTCGCTGACTTGTCTGGAAGAAGACTGAGGAATACTTATTGTGGAAGCAAGGAAAAATAAGGAAATGTTCCAATTCATATCTAGAATATTTTAACAGTATGTTCATGCCAAATTCACTAGAAGTAGGAACCTGCAGAGAAACAGATGCTGGAATGGTTTAGTAAAAGGAGTACTGAGGTCAGGTCTGATCCTGCCCTGTGTTGATCAACCTTCTTGGTCCAGCTACTATCAGGGTGAGAAAGAGATGGGGCTGCTTCACCACTATTATGGTTTTGGTTTTTTTTTCATATGCCATGATGAAACAATCTTGGTATCAGAAGAGTTAGGAAAGAAGACACTGTTGCCAGATAGGAGCTGTGATGTTATTTTGGTATCTGAAATGCTGGAGAATTAGAACTGGTACAAAATGATGTCTAGCAACCATCTGTAAGTATCTATGTAAACAGTTCTGGCAATTACTGTACCAAACAAATGAGTATTCATGGTGTTTATTTATTTAGTCTTCTGACAGGCACTTCTAACAAAACAGATAGCACAGTTTGTGATGCTGTGATTTCAAAAGAATTAGAAGGAGGTAAACCTAAACATCCTAGAAAAGGTGAGGGAAAGCAACTAGAACAAATAAGGAGGGCAGATAAGGCCATATGCAAAGTGGAAGATAAGCTGTATCTCTTTTTTTCCACTGAGAAGGAAGCCAGACTGAGGAGGAATTGGGTTAGCAAAGAAAAATCTAAGGTCCTAAGGATTCACAACTAGCAAAATAACTTCATACACTGCCTGGAGGGGGTTCTGCAAGCAGTACATATGACAAGGACACCTGATGTCCTGATGTCCAGGGAAGAGCGCAAGGAGTCACAGGCTTATCTTTAGTTTAGGTTGTCTTTTCCCTACCACATGTTCAATCTGCTAATATGACCAGTGGATGAAATATTTCAAGTGGCATACATTCTGTATTGTCTGTGCCTTTCACAATCTAACTGAACCTGATGTGAAGCAGAGAAAATTGCTTCCCAGTGGAGTCCAGTTGCACTTTCCACTTTTGTCTTCCCAAAGACAAAAGCAATCAATATAAATGTGTACAGGAAAATGCTAGACCGTAGCAAAATTTTACATTTTCAAAAATATCTAAAAAGTATCTTAAATGAATCTTATCCAGCCCCAAAAATGAGAACATATGGTCTGAAGAGAACCTTCAGTAACCAAATTATTTTATGTGTTACAGATCTTGATTTACACTGTAACACATAAAATAATTTAGTATCTGTAGGTTCTCTTCAGACCATATGTTCTCATTTTTGGGGCTGGATGAGGTTCACAAAAATACTACCAGAAGTAAGGAAGACTAAGTGAGAGTGGTGCTGGCTCACCCTTCCCTCTCTTTCAGTGAGCCAACACTGATTTTCTGACAGCATTCCATGTGAACACGCTGACAAGGCTGCAGTGGTCACAGCTGGGAGGAAGTGCAACTACAGAAGACGGTTCCATCCCACTGCTCGTGGGATGGACAGATCTGGCAGATCTGTTCGTATCCATTTCTGCACAGATCAGAACAGGTACAAAGTTTTTACACCAACCAAACTGAGAGGAGTAAATGCATTTTATTTTGCAAGTCAAATAAAATTCAGTAATCAACAGAGCAGGTGACTGCCAGATCAGTGGCAGTAGCATATAACAATTTCCCCTAACCTTTGTGTTGACAAGTGTTACAAAGTGTACTGAACGCTTTCTTGCTACCAGAAACAGCAACAAGTAAATTAATGAGAGTTAAATTAACTATGTTGAGGGAAATCCTCAGTAACTCATACTCATGTGACTACAGCTTTGCACTCAAAATCATTTTGCTTTACTTTGTGCTTTTACCTAAAAACATAGCTGACTGCAGTTTAAAATACCCTTTCAACAATCAATGAAGATAAAAAAGGGCACACTTCATTAAAAATGTTTCAGGATAAGATTAAAAAAACTTCAGCCACAAAATCATGTAGAACATCTCCCAGGCTCTTTGCTCTGCTCCTTTCAAATATGGGAAAGCCAAAATAGATGTACAAACCAGCAGAAACAAAAGCTAAAAGCCCAGTTTCATGATCACATTTTACTCAAGTACTGCTAACAACACACAAATACTAGCAGTAGCACCACTATTTGAGAAAATCATGATGTAACTACATCATATGCACACAGAAAAAGTAAAGCAGTATTCAAATTCGGTAAGGAACAAAAATCTGTGCCCACAAGCTTCATCTGGGTATTATGTAGTGAGATTACTCTTAAGGGCTCAAACATTTGATGCCAACATGGAATCAATATAATAGTTCCTATGTGTGATTCTTTCCACGTGCAGAAGAAAACTCCAGCAGTTCCTCAGACTGATTTATCCATTTTAGTTTACAGGAGGGAAATATGTCCTCAACAACTCATACTCACTTGACTGTGACCTATAAAAAGCAAATTACTTTGCCACAGAAGATGTAATGAAATGTGGATTCCCTCAGATTTGTGACTTATGATTGGCATCTCAGCTTTCTGACCCATTGTGAACTAACCTCTGTTAATGCTTGCCCTCTTAGAGGACATGTAGAACAATTTGCTCATGTGTGGATTCTCTGGCATCTAGTAAAGCTGGAGTTCATTCTGCAGGCTTTCTCTAAGGATCTGTATCCCCTATCCAATCACATCTTCAGTTTTATTTCTGTCCCTGCAGAATTCATTAAAATGTAAATTACGTTCTACTGAAAAAAACATAAGACTGTTAATGGAATTTCATTCATTGCATTATGCAGATATCCAAAATAGACAACCACTCTGAGTGGCATTATATACAGTGAAAGTTATCCCCAAAGGTCATCTCTAGAAGTAAATGCACTAGGTTTGATTTTTTTCTTATGCCAGGTGATATTTGTTTGTGGTTTGGACATATGCTTGACTAAAAAACTTAACAGATGGAAGGAATTAAATCCTTCAAATATGGCCTAAAAATACCTCCTGTTTCCCTACCTCTAATTCTTTATTCACAAGTTAACTGCCCTTAAGCACTTTTTTCTTCCATCTCTGCAGGTCATCTGTAAGTAATTTATCAAGAAAAAAAAATTTAGGTACAGAGTAGGCTGTTCTTTTAGTAAGCCTAGGCCATGCTCTCCATCTCTGACTTGTCTGTTTCTAAGACCAAGCTACCAGACACTTATTCTGGTGTCAGAAATACTTAGTGGTTAACCGCTAAGAAGAAAACCAACAAAACACAGTCACAGACAATGAATGGCCTCCCTATTTTAAATATATTTATTCCAAACACAGGATTCATTGCCCTTCTTGTCATCCAATTTTGTTATGGAAAAAAAATAATTGGTAGGAACCTAACACAAGACTACACATAGCTACTCTTTACAAGCACAACTGCAATGTTACATTACTTCAGTTTTCACCAAAGTCAAACTCCTTAGTTGGCAAACTATGCATATATTCTGTAACTATGGGATTGTATAGATTCACACCTGCTAATGGTAAATATGTCTTCATATTTTCAAACTCTAATAATAAAACTCAAATGAAACTATATGGTTATAAAAATTTTATCCATGATGAAGAGAAATACACATTTTCAGGTTATTCCTCAGCAAAAGCCTAACTTCCCTGAAGATTAACTTCTACATTTATAGTAGTATTGCTTTCAAGTGGGAGCTGACTCAAGGACTAAACCCAAAGGTATAAGCGAATTTCTGTAAGAAGTCTCACTCCACTGCATGGAAAGCTTCAGCAACTTACACAGGAGACCTCAATTCAAGTCCCTACTGTTGGCAAAACAGTTAGAATTTCCTTACCCTATAATTGTATGTATTTCCTAAGGCACTTTAAAGTCTCATCATCCTAGGCTGCCTGTATAAATATGCACACTTTCAGAAAAAGACTCATAGCAGTGAGAAGTGGTGCTCATTTTGGATATACACCACGTGGGTAACAGCATCCTACGCAGCCCACAAGCAGATACAGAGGTCATTCACACACACAAGTTTTGTTGTCTTAAAAGTTGTGGCATAAAACTGCAAAGCTGTATTGCCAAACATGGATCAAGTAGAACTAGAATTGGAACATGCCCCACTTCAGAATGCATGATGACTTGGATCATTGAAAGTACCTGTATTCCACCTATATTCTGTATGTTTACAAGTAACACAACTCATGGAGATAGAAATAAAACCTAGTTCAGTTCTAATGTAATGAGACGTTATGTAAAAAAAAAGTATAATTGCATTTGGAATCTCATAACTATCTTTTATTCTTTTTCCATCAGTCTGGATACTGTATATAAATTAGCCATTAATGAGAACAAAGATTATTGCATGTAAGCACTGTGACTAAAGTGAGTCAAAAGCCTTCTATTACTTCTGAAATACAAGATTCCCCATCTGGAAGATTAGAAAATAACACTTCTATACCCTACAGAGGTATCTTCTTACTCTAATTAAAACATCCTTAAAAGGAAAAACAAAGAATTGAAGCACCAGAATAAATCAGGGAAAAGCTTGGGAATAAAAAGAGAATACACAGAGTATGAAATACAAACATTTCCATCTTATTATCCCACATATTGCACTTCTTTGTGGTATTTTTCCCCGTTTGTATGGTACTTTTGCAGTGTCTACAAACTTAAGAACACAGAATGCCTCAAGAGGTAAGCCATACCTATTTTTAGTTATGCCAGTTACCTTCACAAGCTTGGGAACCAAAGGACCACTCCTCACTAAGAATAATTTCTGAGTGGCAGTCTTTCCCTCCCTGGATTTTCTTGATGCTCTTCTTCTCAGTGCCATTTTGTGTTTCTGTATTTTGGCCCATTATTTCCATGGCTAAACCAATGTTCAAGCCTAGCTATTGAAAGCCATTCTACCAAGTTAATGATGGTTTTGCTGGCTTTATAAGGACAGATACATGCAAGCCATGTGGATGGCTGAGACCTGTGGAACCATGAAAAGTCTAAAAAGTCTAAAATAGACAAAATAGAAATACAGGCTCCTAAATCCATATGTGGATATCTTTGTGAGTTTAAAGAAAAGAACACTCTTCATCAAAAAATTGTTTTTTCATTTTTCTTGAGAAAATCCCAAACCATTTTAGGCTGAAATTATTCTAAGCCTGAACCCATCACCACCATTTCCCCTCTGATGTGTATTTTTCTCAGAATGATTTTTCTTCTTTATGAAGCCAGTGGGAATGCATGGCTGTACACAGTCTCCATAAACTGCTAGTCTTTTACCCAGAAGAGCTGAGTTTACTGCTGTGAAGGAAGTATACTTACTTGTCTTTACTGACTGCCACAGGATACCTCAGTGTGCATGCAACAGGACTAGTGGATTCTCTGGAAGGTGACAATTCATAACACCCACTATGTGGAAATGTGTTTGTTTATACAGCTCTGCATGACAACAGATGATGGAGCTGTCAGCATCAGTTTGAATACTTGATGTCTTATGGTAGATAACCTTCTTTGCTTTTAGTGATTGACTTGCATAGCACCAATTCAGCTGTCCAGAAATGGCAACTTCCAAAGTCAGAAGTCTGTTGATCTTCAACTTCTCACAATTTTGTCTCTGGTCTTCCTTTCAAGCCTGGTATACCTGGAATGTCCTTTCCCACATGGGTTTGCCAAGTCATCAGTCTTTATGCATTAAAGTCCATCTGGAGGGACCTTGAGTTGTGCTGAGACTGCTCATTTACTATATTTAGACCTGAGAATTATCTGTGATTATGCGCAGACAACATACTCAAAATGGCACTAAGATGAATCACAGAATCACAGACCAGTTGAGGTTGGAAGGGACCTCTGAAGGTCATCTGGACCAACCCCAATGCTCAAACAGAACCACCTAGAATCAGTTGCCCAGGACCATGTCCAGGCAGCTATTGAATACCTTCAATGACAAAGAATCCACAACTTCTTAGGGCAATTCATTTGCCCTCACAGTAAAGTGTTTCCTGATGCTCACTTTTTTGCCCATTGCCTCTTTTACTGTCACAGGTCACTGAAAAAACCTTGGCTTGGTTTTCTTTACACCTTCCTGTCAAGTATTTGCATGCATTAGTTAGATCCCTCTCTTCTCCATGCTGAACAGTCCTGGCTCAGTCAGCCTTCTCTCACAGGAGAGATACTTCATCATCTTAGTGGCCCTTTGACTCATTCCATTATGTCCATGACTCTCTGGTACTGGGAAGCCCAGAACTCCAGGTGTGGCTTCACCAGCACTGAATAAAAGCAAAGGGTTACCTTTCCTTGACCTGCTTGGAACACTCCCAGTGTTGGCCTTCTTTGCATCAAGGACACATTGCTGGCTCCTGTTCAATCTGGTATCCACCAGAATTCCAAGTCCTTTTCTGCCAAGCTTCTTTCCAGCCAGATGGACCCAGCACATTGTGGTGCATGGGGTTGCTCCTCCCCACTTTGCATCTTCCCTTGTTGAATTTCATGAGTTTCCTGTCACCCCATGAAAACCAGCTCCACATCATGTTTATATTTTGGTTAAAGAAGAAGGAACTCACCTGAAACTAAACTGGGCCTCTCTGTAGCCAAAAACCATGAGATGCTATATTTTGAGCTAAACAGTAAGAGCTACCAAAAAGGGCCTAAGTAACTTGTTCTTCCTGCAAGTGCACACCAAGATAGCTCTGTCACTCACATACCACTACTTTAATAGCTTATGCAGCCCATGAAGAGTTCACAATTTGGCAAGCACAGGAAGGTAGAAGACAGAAAAAAGCGTTGCCAGAAGCCACATGTAAAAGCATAAGCAATACATAAACAACCTCTCCATATCTGTAAGAGTGGCAGTATTTAAACAAATGGAAAAAAGCAGTTCTACTTATATCAGAGGGATGTGTCATTAAACACATTTGCTGGGACTGGTTACCTTCTTACAGAGTCAAGATATCCTGTTATCACATATGAATCTTGAGTTTCCTTTACCAGGTCCATAGAATTCATAATAAAGCTCCAGTTGCTGACTGTAAATCTGTGCAGTAAAATCTGCCTGCACTGTGATGCTTGTCATGATAAAATCATTCTGGGGTAATTTTCTTATATGTTATCTCAGTACTGACTTGCGTCACATAAGGTATCTGACTGGCAAACAAAGGTAATCCTAAACTGCAGGCTGTGCTGTAGATTTCAATACAAATACGGGTTACATGAACATATTGACTAAAATAATCTCCCAGCAGAGAGACAGCCACGGGATTTTGACCTTTCTAGTCTCTATCCAAAAAGCTTTCAAAAAATACTTCCCATTCCACAAGTTGAAACAGCTTTTGCTTTAGCTGCAATACCCAAAATGGCAGTCCTTGCTCACTTATATGCCTCCATCTCTTTTACCACATGCATCAAAGAGAAGCTAAAGTGGCCTTCTGTTATTGTGGCCATTGTGAACTCCATCCAGCTAGACCCTAAAGTCAGGAAATACCAATCTAACTCCAATATGTCTTCATATGTGCCAACATGTTTCTTCAATTATCCTCTGACCTCAGACACACTACAAGAATACAGAACCCTGTGCAGTGATTGATTTGCTGTTCCCAATGCATATCTGACTGAGGCTTGAGCCCTGTGCCTTGCCCTCACGAGCTCCTAGCTCATTTCTGTAGAAATTAGATTATACTTGAACATACCTCTTAGCTACAAAATGGAAGGTAATAAAAAAAAAAAAAAAAAAAAAAAAGAAAATGATGCTAGATTGTAAACAGCCCTCTACTCCTGTGTAGAGTCAGAGCATTTTTTCTCAAACCACCTGTTATTTTATTATTTGCATTTGCAGGATTCAAGAAAAAAAGTGATCCCTGGAACAGCAACTAGCATAATCTCCCATAGATTAGTATGCTCTTGTAGGATTTAGTATCACCCTGGCTTCACATCTACCTTGCATTTTCAAGGCAGTTCAGCCACATGCAAGAGGCACAACTCTTGTCTGTCCATCTGCTTCAGGAGAGAGGTGAATGAGGATCAGCGTGCTCAACTGTTTGAAAGAGCCTGTAAACTGCGTATCAAATGAGAACAAGAGCACAGGACAATATGTGTTAAAAAAGACTCAGAGATCTGCACACCAGACATGAAATCCAGCTTTGCCTACTCTGAACATAAAACTATGAACAGCCATGCACTGGAGCAATGACAGCTGCAGAAAGATCTCACTGCTCTCCCCAGATTTTGCCACTTCTATCAGGAACCTTTGGAAGTGACCTCTGGTTTCAAAAATGCTTCTCTAATGGGTCAGGGTAAATGCAGATTGATTTAAGTCACAGATATTTAAATCATCAGCTTTCATCATCATTTAAATGGAAAGAAAGTTCAAATAAGTCATGCATTTTAACCTGCATTGGTTTTGTACCCTTTACTAAGCTTCTTTCTATAGGTAACTAATGCATCTTTTTGTCAGGCCAGAAGATAATCTGTTTCTATACACTAAGTCACCTTTTGTTGGTAACTGAATTTTGGTAAAAATTGACACTCAATCAAAAGCCACACTAGTGTATAGTTTCAAACTAATCGTGTATAGTTTCAAAACTATACACTATTAGTTACACAGTACTATGTTTATTGTGCTGTATGAATAAGAAATGGGGATAGTTTCTTATCAAGAAATAATCGTAATTTTAATTTTAAATGGATTTATTTAACAGTGGCAGCGTAACCTGTAGTTAAAGAACGGAATATTTCTCATGACCAAACTGTAAAAATGTAGAAACTGTCACGCTTAAATGCTTTTACCTCATTCTCTATATGCTGAAAAATAGAAGACAAGTCTGCCTGCTTTTTCAGCTGCCAGTTTTTCAATACTAAATAAAATAGGTGTTGAGAAGAACCAAAGGAATAATCTGAAATGAAAGCTACTGGTGGTTTAGGCTATCAAAAACTGGTTTAGTCTTTCAGTCAGCTTTGCTACCAGCTGCTAAGTCTTCCACCAGTTTTTTCCCTTGCTTTCTTTGCAGAAATTGACAGGAATTATCCACTCCTTGTATGTTTTTATTTAACTTGCATTTTCAGAGATGACAGTCATGAAATGTGTTGCAAAGATTTAGAATGGGGTTAGTTTTTCAAAAGAAGTTAAGCAGAGTTGAATTAAAGGGTATCTTTTTTTTCTCCTCTAGCTTAGAATGCTAATTAACAAGTAGCAAAAATCAGAGAGGACTCTCTTGGCAAAGCATGAAGGAATTCTAGTCATTCTTTATGTTGCACTTATTCAAGGCCTTTGCCTTTTCAAAAATAAAAACCATTTTCATTTTCCTCTGCATTTTAAAAAAAGCCCATCTCCAGTAGGAGCTGTGCTGGAAGGGCACAAAGGTAACAGCAGATGCTGTAAGGATTCACACTGCAGTAGCAATGGAACAATATCTCTTCATGCCATGGTCAAAATAGCAGCATGAAATGAGTATCACATGCAAATTCACCCCGCTATAACAAATGAGGAAAAATATTTCCATAAAAAGCAGCAACCTGGGAGTAACAGTAAAGACATCAGTCCAGGCTGGTTCTTTAGACACTGTGGTCTGTTAGGCTCCTCCCTCACTGCCAGAACAGCACTCTTTTAGTTTGCTCAGATATTTTTGTCCCGGGTATAACTGTGATGATTCTGCAGTCCTACCTCACAAGTTCGTGTCTGTCCCTAGTAATAGGGACTGCTGAGGTGAGGTCACATAAGGGACAGCAAAGCTTGTACTGCCTAGTGAGAACAAAAGTAATGAAATAAGTATCTTTTTGCCTATAAAGTTAAATCTTTAATAGTTTTATGTATAATTTTACTAGTTAAGGGATCTGACTTGCTTAACTTACATGTCTGACGTTAAAGGACTGGCTGTGGCCATAAGGAGCAGTTTAAAAGCTGGGATGACAGGTATGGTCAGGACCAGAAGGAGAAGAAGAGGGAAGACTCCAACTGATTGTTCCATTACACCATTATTAACCAAGAGAACACTGTAGGTTGTAATCACTCAGGATGTGTGAAAAGAAAAAGGGGAGACATAGATGAAAGACTTTGTGGGTTTTTTCAAATAAAGAAAAATACTCAAAGTTGCATAAATAAAATTTCTATACCTAGCATAGCAAAGTAGCATTACTTAATAGAAAATAACACTTGTTTCACAACATTAATGGAAGGTGTAAAACAAAAATTCCTACAGTTTATGAATATTAAGTGATAAATTCACTTCACAATTTTTTGTGGAATGTTTGCTGAATGCACACATTATTTGATCCTGAGATGCACCACTTCTTTCCCTCTCCAAAAAAAATGCTATCAGAATCACTCTGGCATATGTTCAGTACATTTTAGACACTAAATGATACCTCTGTGATGACCTCCAGCACTTTTCTTCCCCTGGTCTATTTCTCTAAAAGTAGGTAGGGTAAGGCTTGCACCATCCTTAGCACTGAGAGAATGAGAGCAATTTCCCTTTACACAGTTTAAAATAGAAATACAAACCTTGCCAGGATGATTTGAAAGCACTGGCAGATGGATTAAATATTTCTGAATCTGCGTCGTGTAACATTTGGCAGCTAGCATGAGTACTGAACAGCTGACTTTTATGCAATGACATTATTAATTATATCTTCCTTGCCAAACAAGCACCGTAACTGAGCCTTTGCAGCAGTGTGTCATTAGGCAGCTCATGCATGTCTGCTGAGCTGCTCATACGGTAAGAGATGGAGCTGCCCTGTCCCAAGCCTACTAAAAACATCAGCCAAGCTCCCATCTGATTGCAAGAGCTACTATATATGGGCCAAAGACAGTGCAGCACCAGAAGGAGGTGTGTTCCGCCCGTGTCGTTAGACATGGGACAACAGCCATCCCAACATTATTCCTGGCTTGCCAAGACCACCAACAGTGTAAGACAGTCATTCATGCCTACTGACTAATTTGCATAAAATTTGCTTGCAGGCTGAAATATCTTAATTTTGGATATTTTCCATTCAAGGGGTTTTTGTTGGTTTTTTGTTTTGTTTTGTTTTGTTTTTTAACTGGAATCTGCAGAAGCATCTCAAAAGCCCATGTACGCCTGCAGGCATATATTAACTGAGCTCAGATTTTCAGTGTGTAAAACTATCTCAATGAAAAGCCAGCTCTTGTTTCAGGAAACAGAAGAGCTGACAGAAGCCATCATGTCTCTAATCCCAACTGCCTTAAGCCTCAATTTTGTGCAAAAAACCATGATCTGCCGCATTTCAAGCCAACATAAGAAATACTGGATAGATGTATTAGATCAATGTAGAAGTGTCTGCAGCACTCATAATTCAAACAAAACACTCACATATTCTCTGTCCAAAATCCCAACAGCCACTCCACACACAACAGCCATGTAAATCTATCCCTTTCACACAACCAAGATCTCAGCAGTTTTTCTGGCCCCTGGAATCTGGTTCCTGGTGTTTCACACTTCTTCACACAGAAATTCCTGGGGGAAATTTCATCTTGAATCTGATGATCGCTCTTCACTTCCACACTAACTCCCTCTTAGGCAGTCAAAAAAACAGGTGAGAAGCAGCACAGATTTGATTTCTTCTCAGAGAGCAAAAGTTCCTAGCCAGCATTTGCCTTGAGATCCTTTGGATCCATAGTGGGGTGTTTGCTGTCCTGCAGTGACAAGACCCAGCACATTCAATTGTATTTCAAACTTTGCGAGCAGTTCCACAACTTCATAAACTTGACTAATTCTGACAGCAGCTTACTGAAACAGGCTAATTAATAAATTGGATTGATGCAATCTTCACAGAGCTCTAAAGTAATCAAAAACTCACTGGTAAGTTCAGTTTGCTTTTGAGCAGACCACAAGCATGCATCTTTAGATATTTAAAGCTTGTTTTGAATATGCAACAAAGTATTGACGGCCACCACAGGGTACTCATTTTCCTCTTGCTCTAAAAACTTATCCTGGGTTATCAGTGGGTTTCTTTATTTGTTTAGAATTAAATTCAAGTATATGACAGCATGTGTGACTTCATGAACTCTCCATTCCATGTATTTCACGGATCATTCCCAGAACTGCATGGTAGCTTTAGCTCTGCCATCATAATGTTAAAAATTCAAGTTGTAATAGGAACCAACATAAAACAGAAAATTAGAGCAGCATCTTGCATAACAGGAGGGCAGAGGATACAGCGGCTTCTGCCAGTTATTACAGCTCTTGTATCTTCACAAAGAGAAACACAAAGAAAACACAAAAGCGTACCCAACACAAAGAAGAGCCTACCTTATATTTCTAGAGAAGAAGGAACAGTGAGAAGCAGAAATACCATGGCAGGAGGCAGAGAATGCCTGTTGTTTGCCAAAACATTGGCATTGACCAAAACAGCAAGAGATGACCATCCATCATATGTTGTGAATAAGGCTCCAGAGCCACCCCACACAGATGAGGTTTACATGCACCTCTGAATAAAAAGCTAAACTGGCTCTAGACCTTCCACATAGCAGAAAGCACCAGAAGAAAAGGTGGAAAGAGTGCACCATTATGTCAATGACTTTTTAGCTCTTAGGGTGTTTTTAGTCAGAGGTGAACAACTGGAAATTCTGAAATACCCCAAAGTGACAATCCTGGCCAAGGGAATGGGCAGGAGTGCTAAAGGAGCACTTGCTGTTTAGAGTTTCTCCAACAGATCCTCATGTCTGAAATTTCCCTACAGATACACTGAAGGCACGAATAATGGATCATATGGAAGCTGTTAAACTGTTCATGTCTAGGAAGATGCTTCTGTTGAATGGGCAATACTCTTTCAGGGGCTCAACTGACAGAACGTGAATTAAGACACTACAGTGATGGCTAATTATGTCCCTTCACACCACTCCAAGGTAAGGGGGATCTTGACTTCAAGGTTCAGAGGATTTGCTTGGGAAAGTTAGTTACATGGCCTTAGCCACAGGAATTTTATACTTTATTATCATGATAAAACTCTATCATCAAGACTCCTCTTTGGGAATGAGGCTGACAAGAACTAGACCAGTCTCCGATAATGGTTTTGCTGTGTTATAATTACATTTTTAATTTGCTATTTTGAAATTACATTCACCTGCTTTTGTAGTTTTGAAAAATGCTGAAAAGAAGCAGCATTGCAGTTCTAAACAGAGTTCTTACTGCTTGGGTTCTTGCAAATATGTGACTTCAGTTCTGGAACTACTAAGCCACAGTTTCAGTTTAGAAAGGTTGAACAGAGTAATCTGATGGAATGAATGAACGAATGAATGAATGAATGAATGAATGAATGAATGCACGCACTATGTTGCTGTTAAACCCACTCCTCAGTTGCAAAGAAGCAGCTATTTAGTCTTAGCTAAAGCAGTTTCCTGCTTTGTCTTAGTCTGGGAATATTTAAGAAACCAAACCTAAAAAAAAAAGAACTCTGATTTCAGCTGGATGGGGGAAAAGCAGAGGCAGACAATATTTAATCCTGACAATGCTGCAGCATTTTTTTACAACATAAAATAGTCCTAAAATAGGAAAGCTGAACCATACTCACACAACTCCTATGAAGTGAGTAAGCGGCGGGGGGAGGTGTGGGGGGGAAGCATTAATACTTAATTGTATTAATGATTCAAATATAATATAGAAGTCCTGACTTTCAAATTTCAAGGGAAAAATGGTTACTAAGCAAGGCCTTGAACACATCTTAAGACAGCATCTTAATGACCACTTTGGCAGACTCTCTTCATTACTCAAATGAAAATTTAAGAGTTACAAATAAGAATAGCATTCTCCATGCCGCAGCTCCTTTGGTTGCTGAAAGGAGAAACTGAAAATGACAAGTTTGTGTGGTCTCTTGTGGAAAAATAAAAAAAGGTCTGTTAGCGCAGCCTGCTGGTTTTCAAAACTACAGATTAAAAAAACTTTTTTTTTTTTCTGAAATATTTTTCCTTCTCCCCTTCTGCTGCCTCCCAAAAGAAGCTGTAGACTATGATGAGGTCACCCCTCAGTTTTCTCTGCTCCAAGGTGAAGAAACCAACTGACATCAGCTGCTTCTCCTAAGTCTTGCCCTTGAGACCTTTCACCATCTTGGCTGTCCTCCTCTGGACACACCCTAAATAGTCTGAAGTTCTTCTTATATAAAGGCATCTAAAACAGCCCCCACCACTCAAGGTGATGAGTGCAGAGCAGAGCAAAGCAGGACAATCCCCTCCCTTGCCTGGCTGGTGATGCTGTGCCTGATGCAGCCCAGGACACGCTTGGCCCTGCTCGCTATCAGGGCCAGGGCACTGCTGACTCATGTTCCACTTGCCATCCACTCAGGCCCGAGGTCTTTCTTAGTCATGTTGCCATTCTTGCTCTGCCCAATTCTGAGCAACACAAAAAGAGCAGCGTAATTGCTGTGAAGAAATGCAACCCAAATGTCATGGCAGAGGCTATATAGCAATTACGTCAGGCACGCGGCACTCTTACCCTCAACTTGTCATTTGTCTCCTGACATGTCATATGACCTCGAAGAGTCTGTTCACAGCCTGAGCTACATGTATTGCCTTCTTTGACCTGTAAAACTAGATAATCTTTGAACTAGCAAAGCATCTTCCTTATCACTCTATAAGGATGTTGACTGCCTCAAACATTTAATCTACTCCCTCAAAACTGTAAAAAAAAACAAAGCAGAGATGTGGATACACATGGGGAATTTTGAAGGAGTTTTGAATGAGTTAGAGATGGGATATCTGAGTATTTTAGATTATGTGATTTATTTTTCTTGTCTTCTACACAGGCAGGAAGAATGAGTTCAGCTCACATCTTCACCACATGGTTCAGAAGGTCACAAGACCCCTAGTTACAAGACCTTTTAAGGATTTATTGACCAATCAAATACTGCCAACAAGGATATGAATTAAATGTTTTGAAGTCTTTGTCATGTATGCAGCTTATTTTCTAAGACTAGACATTTCAGACACACATGACAGACTTTCACACACATGTATGTACATGTATGACAATGAGACCAAAAAGACTAGTTCACAAGTAAGTTTAGAAAAGTGGATTTGAATGTACTTCCTTCCTAAAATAACCTTTTGCCAGCTTTTCCCTGCATAAAGCACATCTGATCTCTGGTGTCAGACAAGCCTTAATTTAATCTGAAAGTTGAACCTAACGCTGTTTGGAAAGTGATTTAAAAACCTGACACAATGGTCAGCCACATATGTCAAGTACTGGCACCTTCTCTTTATTCCTCGTTCCCCTCCACTCACTCTATGCAGAAGAAAATCCAAGACAATTTTCAGTGCAGTGGTTGTACAATGATAGCACAGTCCAGGCAAGCTGCCTCTGGAACAGGGTACATGGGGCTCAAAGGAGGCAGCTGTAAAGCTAAACTGGCTCTACACATGGGCTAGGAGGGCTTTGTAAGTGGAGTTAGGGGCACAAACCAACACTAACTTGGAGGTCTTACATTCAACTTTATTGACCAGTATAGCTTGCCTATGGTTGGAAAACCCTGAAGAAAGACAATATGCTGAACAAAAAGTCCCATTTTTGTGCAGTAATGTTTCTTCTGCCTTGCCCCCTGAATGAAACATTTTCTATGCTGTTTTCCAAAGCCACTGTAAAGATTTCTCCATTCATTCTCAGCCCATGCAGAATATTTTGTGCACATGCTAAACCATGCACATGTTAGCAGGTGTAAAGCCAAGGTAAAACTGAACCACCAGAGACAGCTCTCCCACTTTTCTGTAACCTCGGCAAAATGATAGAAAATGAAAATGGCTACTAACACTTCAAACTGAACAGCTGACACCACATAAAACAATGAAGGAACACAGTGGTCAGAAATGAAGCGGGGTTAGCAATCATAAATTCAATGTGCTGAAATTCTTTGTTTATGCATCACTTGCTTTGTGCTGCACAAGAATTAAATCTGTCTAAGTACATTTACAAGGAGGCAGCTCAGGATTAATTTCTGGCTAAATGAATCCTTTCTTGATGACAAACAGTATGTGGGGATTTCTATGCTGCAGCAAAAATTTTCAAAGGCTATTTCCTTCATGGATTCCAGAAAAGCTTCTAGGGGTGGATGGTTTCTTAGTTAATTTTCTAACCATCTTTGTAAGAAGGTGAAATCATAAAATCACAAAATGGGTTCTGTTGGAAGGGACCTTTTAAGACTATCTAGTCCAACATTATTTTTAAAATATTTCAAGAAGCTTAAATATTTCTTTAATAGAAGTAGCAATGGCTCCCATTTAACATTATTGCAGTTATTTCACTGATTCTGTTGACAAAAATTCTTAAGGAACACTTTTGTTAGAAAAAGAGTTGTGTCCTTACTAATTACAGTTTTTAAATCACTTTCCAAACAGCGTTAGGTTCAACTTTCAGATTAAATTAAGGCTTGTCTGACACCAGAGATCAGATGTGCTTTATGCAGAGGAAAGCTGGCAGAAAGTTATTTTAGGAAGGAAGTACATTCAAATCCACTTTTCTAAACTTACTTGTGAACTAGTCTTTTTGGCCTCATTGTCATACATGTACATACATGTGTGTGAAAGTCTGACATGTGTGTCTGAAATGTCTAGTCTTAGAAAATAAGCTGCATACATGACAAAGACTTCAAAACATTTAATTCATATCTACCTTAATTTCCTCATAAAGAAAAACAAACTGGCACATTCTTTCCTGAACAGCAACAAACTACAGGTAAAACATTTAGATGTAACTATAATGGGAAAATTAAGTGGTAAAAAGAGTCTAAGCAAAAACAGTTTTCTTAAATAGAAAAGATAAAACTCTGGCTACAGGGAAATCAATGTTATAGCTTCTGCTGACTTAACAAAATCATAGAAAGGAGAGATGGAAGTCAGGCTTCCCTATTTTCTTCATTATCAATATTTCATTAAAAAGATAGATAACACAAAACTCAGAGTAGAAGGAAGAGATGGTAAGAAGGACAAGGACCCCACCCTACCACTGGCAGCAGGATCCAAGCCATGCCACTGCCACACACTTCCAAAACACACAGTTGGTTCCCACCATTAGTTGAACAGCTGTTTTCCAATAAATAGATAAACTCTTGCTCACCACTTTTATGAAAACATTTTTGGGGAGCCATAAAAAAAAGAGAAAAGAAAATCACTTTTATGCACCCAGCTTCATAAAATTATCTATTATAATAGATAATATATATCTATATAACTTCATAAAGTTATCTGTTTTCTTCAGGTTTTAGAGAGTGGAATGACCTTGCCCAGTGGCAGATTTTTGGCAAGAAAGCCCAAGACAGAAATGCAATAATGTGCTCAAAAATCTTGACCTGATCTCTACTTAGCACATTTCTGACACCTATCAAAAGGGAAAAGTCACACATTACCTTTTTAGTGCAACAATTAACAGCAAGACAAAAGCAAAAGCAGCTAAATCCAGATGTTTCAAATACAGAGACAGCAAAACAAGTACAGAATTGCTGATCTACATAGCCTGGATTTGCCATTATATGGGTGCCTAGCTACACTCAGAGAATTTCAAGCACTTTTGAAGTATGAAGCATTGCCAAGTATTAGCTCAGATGTGTTAAATACATTGTCAGGTGACTATACCCTGGTTAAATATAATAGAAAGTGACCACACGTTTCCTACAGTTTGGAGCTTTGCAGCAAGGATGCAGAATGAATGAACTTTACACTATGCAACTGACAGAGAAGGACACCAACTGCTCCACTTAGAAAGTGTAACTGAAAGAACAGAACCTAATATCTGATCCCTTTAGGCCCTGTAATAGCATTAAAAGCTACTGTAAGTAATGTAGAAACATATTCTGCTGCACACAAGGACAATTCTCTAAACTGCTTAGCCTATGTTTTAGTTTATATCTTCACCCCATCATTTTCACTTGTATAAGTTCTCCCTCTCAGGGTAGCTGATACCCTTCCATTCCCAATGTGGCTGTTTAGAATATTCGGGAATCAAATTAAAATAGATACTCACATCAATAGTTTGGATTTTCTGGCCCTAAATGCTAGCCTCTGACTAGAGGTGCTAAGATTGGTACAAGATTTGAGAGGACCTTATTTGCAGTTTCCTAATTTTAGATCTTCCCTGTTGACTGTTCAAGCAGCCAAGACAGAAGTAGAAGGTCTTTGGCCATGCCCTAGGTGACCATATCTATGGCTCTTTCTATGGGCAAAGATGCACAAAACAGCCCCAGAAACACCTTAAAAACACATTCTCTTTTTTTTTTTTTTTTTTCTGCCAGCAAGATAGAAGAATGAAGATGTTCTACACAGCTATTCACAAAATCCTCCAATTTCTTTTAGTCCCAAATGAATTTCCAGTAACAACCTGCCATCTACATGAAGAATCAACCAATGAAGGGAAACCCAAAAAAGCAAGTCTCTTGTTCCCTTACAAGCATTAGAGATTGCTTTCAGACAAATTACATTAACTTTTTTCTCACTTAGTGAATGACTTAAATGTATAACAAGACAAAGAGAGTATACCAGCTGAGCTTTTCATGTTATTAGCACCTATAAATCTCAAGTTATGCACAATGCTAGTACTGTATCTATTAAAATATTCAATTTCACAGTATAGATTTGATGAGAACTATCACCTCGCTTCTGGACAAGGGATCAGGAATCTTCGCTGTTTCACACAATGCCTTTCTACCCTCTACAATAGGAATTACAGCACATGCATACAAATCCCATCCACCTCTGGTATGAACACTTTCAGTATTCAATCATTTACAGAAAAAAACACAATTGCTTTTAAAGGGAACACAGCCTTCCATGTCAAAATAAACTGAAGGCAAGCATGTCCTTGGTAAATCTGATGTGTTAGTGGATGCAGGAACAAGAGAACAGTGTGACCTTTAAGACCTAGATTCTCTCCTCAGTGTTATGCTGGTTTCCTGGAGGACCTGTAAGGAGTGATTTCATTACCTGCAGTTTGGTTTCTCCATTAATAAAATTAGTCTACGAGCATTTAGCTTTTTTTTGAAAACACTTTTTGATCTGCTGATGAAAACCACTACAAAAATCAGTCTTGCTTATTTCCTCATTCTGTATTTGTACAGTAAGGACCTACCTGGATCTCAATGGCTCTACACTAATGAAAATCAAAGTTAGTATGATGATAGTAACCACTAAGAGAAGACTTAATCAGGACAGTCATTGCTACTTGATTGTCAAAAACCAAACCCCAACCACCTGAAATCTAGTACTCCCTGCACAGCTTTATCTTATGTTGCAGTATTAAAAATGAAACAGAATCAATTCATTTTCATCTAATCAGCAGCAAAGCTCTTCAAGATGATCTGTCATCCACACAGCCACTAGGTCCAAACTTGCTTAGTAGCTCCATATAATGACAATGAAGTTGTTCCTATTCTGTTTTTCATTGGGAATTGGGCTGACCCCTCACCAAGGCTTTATACACAGAGGAGGATATAAATTAGATGGCAACACATTTGTTGCTAACAACCTGGGTTAGATTTAAAACTATGACCTGCTCCACAATGCTTTATGTCTTATATATTTCTATTTCCTGTGTCTCAAGTGTAAAAGAAAGTATAAAGGTGGTTTTTCTTCACCATAATAGTCTTTTCTTGAATTGTACATCATTACCAAGACACACATTGCCCTTTACTACCATTTCCTCAGCCAGATGTCTGGCCCTATAAAAATGCTCTAGAAACAGCATCTAGCCAAGACATATATTGATAATGAACAATTTGTGTGTACATAACCAGATTGTATTAAAAGAAAAAAAAAAAAAAACAAAACAAAACAAAAAACCAAAACAATCTCTAAGTAGTATGTGGATATTTTCAAGTCTCCAAGGCTTAGTAGAGGACCAACAAACCACTCAGTTGGCTTATTACTGGTCTTCATTCAGCATTACTGGATGAAAAGCCCTTATGATGGTTGAAGTGTACACCTGCAATCTTTTCCATAAAATTTAAGACCCTGCAAAAATATCTGCAAGTTAAAACTGAAACATTACTAGAATAGGATAGTCCAAACACAGGTCTAAGGAAATCTAACCAGCTGGTGTCCTTTTTCTGCCTCCTCTTTCATCCCTCTGTCCACACAGGCTTATACATACATAATGAGTAAGCCATATGCTTTGTCAAGAAAGAAAAACAACAAAAAATTAATCTATCCCTGCATCTGTTTCAGACATGCACCAGCAATGTGTGTGCACATAATTAAAAACTGAGATTACACTTTCCATTTCAGTAGATTCACACGGATGACAGGAGATTGCCATTTCAAAGGTCAACGAAATTCTTAACCATAGGGCTAAGAACATTTCAGTGTCTAACCATTAATTCCTTTTTTAACATCTGCTTAACTAATTCATTGCAAATGTGCTGGGGGAAGTTCCTCTTTCTAACACATCCATATTTTCTCCTCAGCCAAGGAGAAAGTCAGAAGATTCCAACATCTTTCAAGGCAATCAACAATAGCAAGCAACAACAGAGTCATTAGAGTCTTAGTTTGTCAAAAGTTAATGTCTTGTCAAAAGTTCCGTCATGACATTTGGTTTTAAGAAGGAAAAGTAATCTCTGCCTATATAATAGAGAATAGAAAACAAGAGCAAAGAAGATTTTTATCAACTTTGCCAGTCTTCCTGAATTCTTGCAGCTAAAGCTGCTTTTACAGTAGTCCATTTTTACACTAATTGATTAAAAGTTACGTGATGGAAGTGATACACACCAGCTTTTGAAGAGCCTACAAAACTGAACACTCCAGTACAAGAATACTGGGATAATTTTTCCTGGTCACTTTAATGTCATTCTTCCTTTTATGACATCATCAATCACTGGTTCTTCTGTGAAGATACAATTTTTGCAATCCCATATAAGTTGACCATGGTTTCAGTATCTGAATGTACAGCTCACTTGACACCTTGCTAGTACATCCTCAGTTCTGTCTCTCAAACATCTACTTTACACTAATCCTGCCACTAAAATTAAAGCTTCTCACTCACCTCCCCTTCTGGAGCAACCCATTGTTATTGTATTGTATTAAAAATCCTAAAAGAAATGAAGAGCAAGAACAAAAAACTATCAGTAAGCCTGTACTCTTTGCATTTCAATAGGGAGAAGAGCAAGAGAGACCCTCAAAATGACTATACTTTGTTCAATATTCTTTTCCACTAAACTTTAATAGCAAAACCTCTGGGCCATGCTTTCTCACAAAGGTATTCAGAGGATATTTATTCTCCCTTGTTCCATTAAGATCCCTCTTAATTAGTGTTATTTTAAAATATACACACAGGACCATTTTTATAAATTCAAGAGTACATCACAAGGCAAGTGCGTGATACAGTGAAAGCATTGTTTCATAGCCAGCGTGAGAATTCTGCTAGGAATGTCACCTTCATTTGTCCCTTGGTTAAAGAACAGTGGTGCTGTAGGCTGACAGTGCCTCGGCTGCCCAGGGCATCTTCCTGTGTTAGGTAACTTTGTGCCACAGAAGCTGCACCACCACTGCTCCCAGGAAGGTTCATGGAAACAGCCGTGGTCAAGTTTGCCCCTAACAGCAATTACTGGTGCCCAAGAAAACAAGAGGTTTTCCCTTATTACAGTCAGCAGCACAGGACTTAGCCAAGATCAGTGACTGAAGTAGTCTGACACTACCCTCCACAGAGGATGGGCAAATCCAAGTAGGATCAGAAGCTACCAGGCCATGGAAGTGAGGTCATATGGCAGTGTGAAAGCATGGGGTAAACTGCCAATCACATTTCTTATCCCAAGTTCAGCACCATAATTTCTAGGATTCTCTTACAGAAGAACTGCCATACTAGATTGAATGTTAAGTGCCCACCATGTCAGTAGCTTGCCTTTGACAATATGTGAAAACCAGACATATTCAAAGGAAGCCCAATAAGCAAAACATACCCATGAAAGTCAATTTAAGAATGTCAGCTGATGCCCTAGAGACAAAGGTCAGATTAAATCACAGCAAGTGAGATTTTTTTTATGGCTTTGATATTTTACTGGGTAGTCTTTTCACAGAGAAACCCTAAATATCTTTGAATCCTATAGCAGTAAGTTGCACAACCAAAGTACCATGGGAATTTTCAGCATCTGGGAATTTTTTGGGTTTCAAGTGACTTGAATATTGATTCTCTACATTTTACAAAACAAGATGAAGAGAAACTACAGATTCCCTTCTCTACAAAGTTTCGTTATTTTGCATTGTTACAGTGTTTTTTATTCAACTTGTGTCATTTCATTATTCAATTTATTTCTATGACAAACTTAGTCCTCTGAGCAGTCTTCTCTGACTCCTCATACTTCTTGTACCTCTTTGAAGTGAAGAATAGCACGGCAAGTTTTCCTTTCAATGCCAGAAGTCTGGGAAGCGAAAGTCTTTCCCCCATTGTGTCCCCAGTACAGATGCAGCTCGAGCATGAGACAGCACAGCACAAAGACCAGCACATCACCTCACTATGACAAATTCTCAGTCAACCATGAGCAGTTATGACTGCAATGCAAATAACCTGTGCAATTCACCATTCCAAAAGACTCAGAGAAAGACAACACATTTGCTTTGAGCATAGACAAGTGATCTCTAGCAGTTTTGAAAGTCCAGGAGGTTAAAAAAAACCTAGACAATTATGAGGCCAATCCACACCAAAATGATATCACAGGCTGTTTTCTGCTCTTTTCATGAAGTAAAGCTGCTTGGCTTCATTTGCTGACATCCACTGAAATACAGAGAACTTTTCAAGGAATTGGACAGTTTTATATCAAGGTTATGTGACTGCCTCCCTGCTGAAGCCCATATATCAAAGCAGGCAGCTGCTAGCCCGAAAGCACAGCACAGCATCTATTTTCACACAGGAATTACTGTGTCGCTTGGCAGAATTCTGTTCTATATTCAGGGGGTGACATAAACCCACAGCAATGAACCCTGGAAGCTGAGTCTCTCTCTCTCTCTCCTCTGCACTGCACTCAGAGGTGAAATACCAGCAAAACGAAACCTGTCTTGTGCCAGGGAACTGTATGCTGATCAAGCATTCTCTCAGTCCTTCTTGGTCCTTTACGCCAATAAGGAAAGCCTGGGCTCAGCTTCATTAATAATTCAAACTAGATATGCATAAATTATGTTCATGGAAATTATGGAGAGGTTAAGCTGAACAAATTGAGAAATAATCCTCTAGCAATACATATTTCAAAATGCCATACTTTAAAATACTACTCTGTGCTAGCATACCGTATGTTACTGTTTAATGATTCTATTTGAGCTACAAACTTTTAAAAGGATTAAAACAAATTTATTTCTCAATTCTAAACTGACATGAGTCACAGAGATAAAGAAAGAAAATCAGATTTTTTTTTCAAAGAAAAAAGAGGTTTTGGCTTTTCTCATAGTTTATTTAAAAATTACACCCATCTCATAAAAATGTACCTTTAAAATTGGGATATTGCCAAGAAGCTTAGGCTTAACATTCAATCTAGTAATAAAACTGACAGATTGAAGGAGAGGACAGAAATGAATTAAAGTGAACTACAATAAAGACAAATGGGAAGTGATTCACAGTGATTATGCCTTTTTAATGCACAAAAACAGAAGAAGGGTTAACTGGCTTGGCAGATGTTCCACAGAGACCAATCTTATTGGCCAGACTGGGACTAAATTGAATACTGAATTTGAATGCCAAGATGATAATCTTCCCAAAATGGAAATGGCAGTGTGGCACAGCAATCTCAGCTGATGACACATGTACAGAGTTTATTCATTTATTCAAACATAAATCAATGTATCAGGCTAGACTATTTTCTAAAGTTTAGGGGAAGTGTGTGACAAACTGTTTTTCATTTCCTCTTTAGCAATGAAAAGGTAGAGGACTTCTTGCTCTGACAGCTTGTTCACTAGCCAACGTAAGTTGTGGCTGCAGAGCTGATAGCTCAGCTTCCCAAATCCTGGAGCCAAAGTGTCTCCCCTAGGCATTCATACCTGGAAATCTCAGTAAATATTTTACTTAAAAAAACATAGACGTGAAAATCAATTCAGCAGTGCAACTAAGCTTACACTTATTTATTGTATGAGTCTCTGTATATTGCTTTTGCCCTGACCTTTCATAACTAGTTTATGTATTATTCGCTTTCTAGTCTTCATGTTTTACCTTTCTTAATGAAATGTGGCAAAACACCTGCATTTAGAAATTCATATTTTCTTTTTTTTTTTCCTTAAGCAAGTCTTTCTCTCTTTAAATTAACTCCATGCTGAGTAATGACAGTGAATGTGGGGCTACAATAACACAACAAATTTAGAAAGGAGAGATGATATGTGCACAGCTGAGAGGTCTATTCAGAACATGGAAGGCTTACTAAAAAAGAGAAGGAAAAATCTCATTTACCCATTAGTCAATAGAAACAGAATTAGGAATCCAGTTTGATCAGGCTGCAGCAGAGGACTTAAATTTAAGCTTTATTGTGTCCTACGGAGGTGAAGAAAAAGGAAATAATAGTAAGTTCCATCAAATAAGTGGTAGACAATGAGTGCTAGAAAACTTCTGAGCCATGATGACCTTGGTGATCTCAGAATGAAAGAATTCTGTCATTCTGCAAAATATGGGGAGGAATTGAGTATCAGTGGTTAATAATTAAGTTTGAAAGTTGGGCACTGCCTGAGACATCTGTTTTTCCTTAGTGGTATTTTTTGACAGCCAAAAAAATCCCAACCCACCAAACCTTAAGCTAAGAATACAGGATGCAAAGAACTCCAAAGTGTTAGAAGGATTGGGAGTGGGTGGTCTCTTGCCTCATATGCTCGGATATCCTGTTCTTTACAGCACACAACTAACTTTCAGCCAAAATTCAGGTGCTCACCCAAAACATTTTCCCAAGCTTTTAACTAATTCCATTGCCTGCTCTGGTCACCAGGGAGGAGAATGAGGGAGAAAGACACAATGGCAGAGGACTCTGTACCAGACTGTCTCCTATCTCCTCACCCCGTGGATGTCTCACCCTTATCTCAGCATGGTACACACTGTTCACTAAAGGAGGGGAGCAGGGCAAAAGAAAAAGCATCTGTCAGCCTTTCTGTCAGCAGCCTGTACAAGCCATTTATTTCAGCTTTGCCCAGGATTGTCTTTCACTTCCCAAAGCCCATTTCTGATGGTCTTCAGGTTAGCGTTGGTTTACTCAATTTGTGGCTGCACTGGCACATGTGAAAAGCCACCAGTGGACACTGACATTTCAGCTTCTCCTCTGTCTTCACTACTGGAACAAGGTCACCTGCACAGCTGCCCCATTTAACAGTGACAGTGGAAAACACTCCGCTGAAGCACTTCTTCACCCAAGATTTCTGTCTTTCCAGAGTTATAATCAGACAGACACCATACTCCATGTTTTGCTGGGACTCTGTTCACCCCCAAGCAGTGTAGGTACATACAGCAATAACTGCAGTGAAACCTTTTCAGCAGCTGTGGAGGATGCAATGCTATCATCTACTTTGTAAAAACTCAGTCCAACTTCTTTCCTTGCATACCAGCAAACAGCTGCCTTTGAGACAGAAGCTTCAGAAGTTCTTTACCATAGGGTTTAAATTATAAATGAATTATTCCCTAAGAGCAGTAATGACAAGAAAAGAGATAAGTCCCTTGCAGACTCTTTTCCTCCCATTAAGGGAGTTAAAGGGACATGCTTTAATAGAGAGCTTTCCCAGTTAAATTCCTGGGAATTATTTATTCTTGTCTCAGATGTTTAGGTGCATACCCAGCCCTTAGATTATACGTGTGCATTATCAGCAAGAAATGGAGAATCATTTCTGTAGGGAACTGGAATTACAGCAGAGTCTAGTCAAGAAGAAAATGTCGAGCCAGACAGCTACTGACTGTTCTCCTCTCCTGAAGTGTTCACATTTGGAGTTTGCCTGCAATACAGTTTGTCCATGAACCAGAATTTATGCACACAATTGTCATCATAACTCTACACCTAAAGTCATACTAGACATATGAACACAGACTCCCTGAGCACAAAGCCCTCTCTTTCATGTAAATGACCTTGTTTTCCTATAAAAACATAAGGAGTTCTAAGTTTGATTTTCTACCTGGTCATTTTTCCATTCATCCTGAATAAGGAGGTACTAATGATGTTCTAAGCAATAAATTTATGTGTCCTTTGAAAGAAAAGTAATTCTAAGCATATTATCTTATACTGTGTTTCTCTCTGTGCATCTGACAGACAAAGGCAGAAGTGCTGCCTTCCTCTAGATATACATCAACAACAGTGACACAGCAAGTATAGAGTTCAGCAATTACACCAAAATACCACATATTTTGTATGAAACCCTACCAGTGACCACCACTGATAGGACTGTAAAAGGAAACAGTATGTGCAGAGAGTTACAAGTTGAAGAAGGAAAGAGGGAGAGAGCAGATACGGAAACACTGGGAATAGGCTAAGTATTCTCAGGCTGCAGTGGGCTTGACACAAGGAAAGAACAACCAAGTCTGGCCCCTTCATGCCAGTAAGCATCCTAAGCTGTGAATAAATCAACCAACTACAGATGACAGCGCACAGATACGGGTACAGAGAAACAGATCACTAAAAACACACAGCTTTTACAAGTACCTGAGCCAACTGACAAAATTGTGAAGGAGTCTGGGGGCTTGAAGCAGAGCTGTGAGACACCCAAACTGTGAAGCTAACATGAGTCACAACCCAGCAATCACTCATCCCTTCCCAGCCCTCTGAGCTTTTCAGTTCAAAAGCCAACTACAGGCTGAAATGAAAAGTCATATTCAAACCATCAAAGCAACAATCAAGTATAGAGGATGCTGTGTGCACCTATAGTCCATGGCAGGGGTTTCTTTCTTATTAAGCTTTATGAGGGCAGAAGAAGGAAATGTGTTTGATGTTTTCAGTAAGAAAATGTAACCTAAAGGAATGCCAACCTGTCCGAATTATTTCCTGAAGGAGCAACCTCAGGAAAACAATGCAAAAAAGGATTGTCTTGACCCCTTCACTTCTCCTTCCATATTCTCAGCCTCTTCCCAACCCCTTCCTCTTTTTCCTCCTCTTATTTTCCCTCCTCTTTTCTTTTAAACCACCCAAACCTGCTACTGCAGCCCTCCTTCCACCTTACTATGTTTTTTACTGCTCTGTGCCCTTTACTGCACAACTTTTTCCATTCCCCTTTCTGAATACTTCACTACAAGCATGTTGTCTCACTGCTCTGTCCCCTCAACACATATTATGTGACTGCTTTGCATAAGAGAGACTGCTTTGCCTGTCTTATTACTGAGATAACTAGCAAGTACACAGGTACATGGGTTGTTAACAATTCTCAGATAGGGCAGAGGAGACCCCAAGTGCCAGGTCAAGGAAAGGGAAGGGAATTGCCACAAGGGAGTTGACAACTCTACCCTGAACAGAAAGGTTCCCTCGTGTCCCTCGTCACAGTGCTGGAGTTCCTTCTGAGAGCTACTGAATACATCCGTGCTCTTCCCATAGTTACGGTAAGTGTTCTGTAGTTGCTTTTATTCACTGGAGTTAGGAAAACGTGTTGCAACAGCTGCACTGGTAGAATAACCAGAACATAAATACTGTCAGTGTTTAGCAAGGCTGAAATTAAACCACCCGGACTAACAGAGCTGAAGCAGAGTTCTACATGCACACTGAATCATGAGAACTATTTAATTCTGAAGTGTAACATACCACAGAGGGATTATTTTCTCTTCACCCACAAAGAAATAGTCTGAAACTTTACCTTTAAGAACAGTCTTTTACATGAAGATGATGTTAAAAGAGAACTTCCCATACTGGTAGCAGGAAAGGGGCAAAACACCTGTAAAGCTGTTGCATACTGTCATTAATCACTTAAAAAATATCTGCCACAAATACAAAAAATAAAAATACTTCTTCTATGATGCTAATGCATTTTATATGTATCTCTCTCCTCAGTCTTTGATATTCTTTTAGCACTCTATGGCACCAAATGCTTTTTTAAAAAAAAAAGTAACTGGAAAAAAAGCCTGATACAACAGAGAGAGCTATTAAAGCGGAGTAAGAGGTTCATATAGAACCTCTAATTTTAATAGCTAATTATTTTCTCAATTTTCAAATTCCAACACGCATAGAACACATTTACAGTTCATAAACACGATTAAAGAGATTTTCTCAAAATTCACAAATGGCAACAGTTATACCTTTCAGCCCTTGCAACAGCTGGCTGTGTGAACTACAAACAGCTGGACGGAATCCACTTTCAAGGCAAGCAGTAAAAACTATGGACAACCATACTATTGGTTTCTGACAATCAAAAAGAATGCCAAGGAAAACATAAATCAGAACAAAGCATAACTCAACCATTTCAAAATCTACCTTCTGAAGAGCTTCAGTCTATAATCTCAAAAAGCTGCCATAAAATAGTATTTACAGAGTAGACAGAAACACACTTGTGCAGGACATACAGCACTAGTGCATTCAGTTATGTGTCTAGGAGGAAGATCACTCAGAATAAACTGCATCTGGGTCCATCACATCCAGCAAGAGTTATAGAGCTCTACAAGATTTAATCTTATTATAAGAAGGTATATTTGCTATAATTAATGATGTTATTTTAATGTATTTGACTTCTGTCCTAACATCAGCAAATTAGATTTTGAGATAAAATAACTTCTACCATCGATTCAACTTGAGTACTAATATTCCTTTAGTCATTAGAGATAATAATTCATTACACCAGACAACAGAAACATGTTCATCAAGTTATTAAAAAATCAATTTGCAATACATCTCATATGGCCACATCCTATGTAAGTTAAGTACTACAATCACAAGGTAAGAAGAGAGATAAAATTAAATTCATCAAGTGCTCTACTTTGCGCTGGTGCAGCTTCAGGTGCGTCAATATATGTAAGCTATAAAATGTCCAAAGGAGAGCCATCCTCAGATGGAGAAGGGTCTGGAGGTGAAGGCATATGAGGAAAGGCTGAGGCCACTTGGCTTGTTCAGCCTGGAGAAGAGGAGACTGAGGAGTCTGCAACTTTCTTAGACTGACAGCAAGCAGAGTGGCAGGCACTCATCTCTTCTCTGTGCTGACCAGTGACAGGACTTGAGGGAACAGCCTGAAGTTGGATCAGGGGGGGTTTAGATTGGGTATTAGAAGAAGGTTCTTCACCCGAGGGTGGTTGGGCACTGGAACAGGCTCCCCAGAAAAGTCATCACAGCACCAAGCCTGACAGAGTTGAAAAAGCATTTCAACCACACTCTTGAGCACATGGTGTGACTCCTGGGGTGTCCTGTGCAGGGCCAGGAGCTGGACTTGATGATTGTTGTGGGTCCCTTCCAGCTCAGGATATTCTGTGGTTCTAAGTACTATCTCTGACACTCACCTGTTCTTCATTCTTGGATATAAACATTGGATTTAAATAGAAAAATAAATAAATAAATAACCACCGAAAATGCAATGTGCATTAGACTTTCATACAATGGAGTAAGGGTACATTTCTCATGCTACTCTGCTTCCACTGTAGGCAGGATTTGTCTAAGTTATCAGATAATTATTCAGCCAGCAAATTCAACTGCCTCTGGCAATGGCCAATCATATCTAGTTGAATATGAACATATCCCTTACTGTGCAAAACTATCCCCAGCTGAAAAGTAGAGTAGTTAGAAAACATGCATTTGACAAGGAAACGCCAAACTTCTTTATCTTTGAAAGATGTTCATTAATAAATTCCAAAAGAAGATTTCTCCTATCAAAGAAAGATCATGTATTACATATCTGAGCATACAAGAAGGAATCTCATGCTGTACATACTTAATTAGGGTAATGAAGTCTTTGAGTTCTGTGGGACCACCTCTGCAAATAAAGAGTCCTCAGGAAAAATGCAGGAGTAAGTCCCACTCTCAGAAGTCAATTGTTTTCTTACATAACTCATACTGGTGAACTTCACAAGAAGGTCATAAAAAATCCTCATTAACTCTACAGGTATCTGAATTTCCAGAATGCTGAGAGCAAGACAACCTATTAACTCAGGACAATGTTACTGCAATGCCAACTGTTAAGTGAATGTCTGCTTCCTATAAAAAAGAGACACTATTTTCCTTTGTCTCCCTTACAATGCAGACTGCTTTCACAACAGTTAGAACCACAGAATTCTTTATCCAAGAAGGATTTCTAGGGTACAAGCCTATCCCTATATGTTGAATCACTTAGAATAGACTGCATTGTAACTAAAAAAATGCATTGTACTTCCCACTCGACAGTGATGAGGGATATTTACACTGATAGGATGTGTGGGAATTGTTCAAAGCTGCCTCTTGGGAGGCTCAGAATGGACATTAGGAAGCATGATTTTAGTGAGAGGGTGGTCAGACACTGGAACAGCCTTCCTGCAAAAGGTGGCCAATGCCTCATGCCTGACAGTGTTTAAGAGGCAATTTGGGCAATGCCCTCAACAATTTGCTTTTACTTCAGGTCAGTCCTGCAATGGTCAGGCAGTCAGAATAGGTTGCTATAGGTCCATTCCAACTGCAACACGGGCTGGAGTTCTATGTCTGCTTTTTTCCCATTTACACCAACCAGTTGTGCCCCATTTCTGATTCTGGAGTTACCCCTGACAAGCAGAAAAGGTAACACATTTGAAAGAGGTGGAGTGGAAGATGCAGTGCAACTCCAAATGGCCAATAGGCCTGCTGTCCCTGCTCCAGGCCACTGTGCACTTTGCCTCAGATCCACACAGCTCCGTGTTTCCTGAGGGCACTTGCAGTGTGCAATAACCTGAAACGTGACAGGTCTCCAAATACAGAAGAGTACTTAGAGTACTCATAATGCCAAAACTATTCAGTTCAGGCCTAACACCATACACCTTTATAGTGTTACTTTCTGTTTCATAACATAAACTTTAACTGCACATTTTACAAATTTCTCCAGAATGGGATTAAAACTTCCTTTTCCCAGATGATCCCTCTGTAAACAGTAAAGTCAGGCTACATAGCAAATATGTAAGTTAGAGGTAATGTACAGTATGAAAGCTGTGAAATAAATTTACGATTCCAAATAGATCATTTCAGGTACAACATGTAAGATAACCTGCATACTGAATAACAAATAATGAGCCCAAATAATGCCATGCTGTTCTTATCCAAATCGGAAGCACTAATTTAAGCCATTTATTGTCAGACCATTAGCTTGAATTTAACTGATATGGACATGCTCATCATTTTACAAGTGACTATTTTACATTGATTATGCAATCAATGAAAGTTTTCTTGTGATTCAGAGGAATAGAAATCCCCATAATCTACAGTCTACACATCAAAGTAAAACCAGAAACTCGGAGGCAATCAATGTCAAGATAAAAGGATTACATTTAGCTAAAGATGTACCTACACCTCAGTGTACCTTACACACAGAAATACTGATCATGCAGATCTGATGAACAGAAATACTGAAACTGATTTTATGTGCAGAAGCAACAAGCAGGTCTTGAAATGCACAGATGCCTGCTATGGCTCTCTGAAAGACTAGTTAATAAAAGAGTAGTTACTACACTACCCAAAGAATACTTGCATATCATTACAATCACTGTATCTTAGGAAGAATATTGCTGCAGAAGCAAGGAATTGAGATTTACTTCATTTTGTGAATCTGTGTTGAGAAAGTTGATTATTCAGATGTGGCAATTACAGGTCTGACAAACAAAAAGCAGCAAAATGTTGGAGATGAAACAGACCGAACAGAACGTAACAGATTGATATCAATAATCAATTTCAGATGGTACCTAGTTTAATCATAAGTTGAAATACAGGCAATATTTCTATACTCCATAAATAAATGCATCTTAAACAAGGTGAGTAAATTCACTTGCTTTTGACCAAGATCCTTTCTCTTCCCCGTCACCAAAAAAATATTTCCTTTTTAATAAGGTTGCATTTTCTAAAACTAAATTACCTTCTCATCTTCTGCAGTGCAGAGCAGGATAGAAGCAAGATAGAAGAAATGAAGATCAAATGATGGACTAGTAAGCATGGAGATGGTATCAGCACTGGACAAAGACACACCTGAGGAACAGATGGGTCTTTCAAGTCACTGGTGTCAGATGGAAGTAACCAAGAACATCACACAGGCCTGATGGCATCTTTCAAACAGAGTAAATTAAGAAGTTTCTGCTAAGTTTCCTACTTGGATTTCTCTCTCTTTTTTTTTTTTTTTGTTGGTTTTTTAAAAATTTTTCAGTAATAAAAACGGTAATTAAAAACCAGGAATCCTTTTATTGATTTACTGGTCTTTCAACCATTCCTTCAGAGCTGTCTGAAATATAGCAGGAAGAAATGAAGCCACATTACATTCAAAACACCTGCATTCACAGAGAATGTTTTCACACAATTCTTATCTTGCTTTCAGGGGTTTTTTAATGTCCCTGTGCAACCTGTCAATTTTAAGTGTGTTTACTGTTTGTCACTTTTTATTCTCAGTTCAAAATTTTTGCTGGGGCGATGTTTCAGTTGATAATTACACACTAAAACAAAATCCCTTGGCCAACAGCATGCCATTATTTACACAGAAAGATGCACATTCCTGTCATAAAGATTATAATTTTCCATGGCAAATCAACCTCCCCTTTCTCCCATACCCAGCAAAATATCACTGACTTATCTCTAGACGTGTTAGCTTTATTAACCAATAAAATCCTTCCTTACTTTGCTCTCCCTCCTCTGAACTAACACAGGGGCACAAAATGGGGATTGCATCTTTGAAAGGAAAAGCAATCATTATTGACTGTTACACTTTGCATTCTGCTGTGTGTTTCCCCTGCACATTATTAGAGATGGGAAGCTAGCTGGCCAAGTGGAATGGTTCTCTAGGCGAGATCCAGCCCTGAAAGCTGAAATAAAACTGGACACTAGACAAAGAGATTGCACATCAACTATGAAGATCATGTTTGAATTTTCAGTTTATTTGTGTAATCAGAGGCAACTAATTTCATGGCAGAAGTTGTACACTTAACGAGCAATTTAATATTATTTTTTATCTCTACATTTGGGACACTATCCAAAACCCCCCAAACTTCACAGTTTCTACAAAACATGATGTCCTGGGGAAAGGACAGATGTATCAGATGATGTTCTAGAAGCAAAAGCAGATGGAACAACAAAGCAATAAATGTATTTTCATGGATATAGTTTACACAGTCAGAAGGGGGGGAGGGAGGGGAACTGCATCGATATTGAGAGTATATAACCAGGTAATGGGAAGCATTTTCTCTAAACAGGATGTTTTCAAAAATTTTCCCCAGAAACAGGTATCCTCACCGAGAGTCACTGAGCAGGCTGTCACTGCAACAATGAACAATGTCATTAACAAGCATGTAAAACATAAAAAGAGAATGTTGTAATTTACAGCATAAGAGCAATATTGCTACTGCTGATCTGGGATGCAAAGCGTGCTTCCTATAACCTTCAGTACCATTGTATCCAGCTCCATCCTTAGAGAGATAACTAGCAATGGGTGTAGGACAGATTTAGCACTTTAAAATAATCTTATTCCTTCAATTTTACAGTCCCATTTGCCTGGCAGAATGCCACCAGAGTATGCAATTTAATACAGTCATTGCTGTCACAAGACGTACGAGATTGTTCTATCCATGGACTCTCTTCTATATATAACTGATAAGAGCTTGCATAATTAAGGTTGCATTTAGAAGTCTCAACTATGTAACTAACAGCTCTTTGCAGTGTGCTTTCATTACACATGAAACTCAAGCTTCCCTCACAACAGTAGTTTTTCTTCTCCAAAAATATTTTGTTGTTGTATTCATAATGATCTTCAATGTTAACAAGGGCTCTAGATTTAAAACCTGGTGTAATTTCTTTGAACTTTTAATATTAAACTGCAGATGTTTTCTTCATATAGAAGAGAAACAGAATTTTATATGAGTGTTGAACAAGGAAAAATCTGAGTATTAGTATTATTACATCCTGGATTGTGAAGCAACTGGAGACTCCTTTGCCTGAGACTCATCAAGGAGTCCATCTCACTTCCTACACAGCAGAAAAAGAATTTTCCAGGAATACCTGGAAAGCTACCAGTAAAAAGAGGATTTTGTGCACAGTTGTGGTACCTTTACTCCCAGAAGACTTTCACTTCCCAGGCAGTAAGAAAGTATTCATAAGAACAAATTTTGAGATGACAAATACAGGAGGTACAACTGCAACTTTTGCCTATAATTCACATGGCTTTCTCCATCAAAGGAACTCTGGTTTGTCTGCTTCAGTTGTGCACTTGGGTAGTAATCCACAAAATGACCACAAAGCTGTTTCGAACCATGAAAGCTAAACAGACTCAATTAACTTATAACCTCAACTTTAGAACAGTCCAATTTTCTTCTTCCTTGGCACACGATAATGAAAACAAGTTAGGTGTTAAACACTCAGTACATCTCTTACAATCAGTGCTGTACAATCAGTTTCCAATCACGGTACCTTTGCAGGAGAAACAGGCCACTTATCAGGTGATTAAGTAACTCACTAAAGGTACCTGTTTAATCAGAAATAACAGTCGCAGGATCTGAGGCATGCCACAGCTTTACCATTACCCAAGACTCACTTGAATTTCTATTCAGCAGTATTTATTCTTCTGTGTTTCTAAGAAGTTGGCAATAAGCACAAAAAATACCCTGAAAATGAGTACTGGGTCTTCTAGCAAACTTCTGCAGCTACTGGAACAGAATTCAGTCCACTGGTCCTGCTTGATGGAGCATTAGAATTATGCAAGGGCATTGGTTCCAGAGGCTTTCAGGAGAAATTTTGCACAGATTCTACTTTGCTCAATTTTAAATAATGTTAGGAATAGTCTATGAACCTCAGACAAATATGGGCCATTTTGACCCTATACCTATTCAAAGCACTTGGAATTCAAGTGAATTGAGTTCTCCGTTCTGCAACTCTATTTATTGTCCAAGAGCCAATAAGACAGAGCTCTTTTGCTTCCTTCCCTGTTCCCAGGGGTAAATATGCAGTTTGAGTGTACAGTAATAACCCCTGTAAGAAATGTGTGACTGCTGTCCAACCACTTTGCTTTCCCTCCCTATGGCATAAATTTCTACCATCACAGAAATTAAAATACTAGATTCTTAGAATAATATTAGAAGAACACTCAGCACACTGTACCTTACAGCTGACTTACTTATGAGTGCGTGCTGAGACTTTAAAAAGATGTTATAGTGAGACATCTGTTGTGAGTACCCAGGTAACCTCATCTGTAGGTAGTGTAATTTGCATTTATTTATCAATCTAGATACTTACATGTCTCCCTCACTGTGTTACTAAGGCACTTCACAGGTAGCAATGAATTTTGCCAGGAAATACCCTTGCAAAAGAAGCATGCTTATCTCTAGGTGAGAGATGAAGGACAGATATACAAAGCAACAGAGTGCACTGCTGAAGGTCAGTCTGAAACGACCATTGAAAGTCTATGAAACAACAATAATCAGACCAGAAGCCTCCCAAAATCACAGACTGTCTGTGACTCCTCTCATGCTTGTCCTTCCTCTCACGGTGCTTTGGCTGAGCAAAAGTCAAAAAGAAACAGTAACATGCCCTTTTGTGTCTCAGGCTTGAGACAAAATTATTCCCTCTGACTGAAATAAACATAAAATGTTAAGAATGCTGAGATTTTCTGTGTCACGCAACTGCAAATAACCTTCGTGTGCATTTATCCCAAATATTCACGGCAAAATGCTTATATGATAATTATCCTACCAATCCCTACTGCTCCTTGTGGTAGCTGTGAGAGATGAGTAACAGAGGCTATTTTCATAATGCAGAAATAATTCTGCAGCAGCTCATACTGAGTTTATAGCATTTAGGAGCAAAGACAACATCAGTCTACAATTCAGGAGTTTGTTAAAAGTCCTTGCCCCAAATGATCAATTTTCATCAGCTTTAAATCCAGGCTGGGTGTATGTCAAATCTAGCTGCTTCCTAGCAAAATCTATGCAGATGATTTGAAGAAACACAGGGATGAGAGGAATTCAAATCTAACAAAGCAGCTGTACACCTAAAATCATCCCCCCACTTTTTTTTTTGAGTGGGTGGGGAACCAATTATAATAAAAGGAGTATGTTTTCCTACAAAGCATTACTTACTTTTAGCCTCTGACCTTCACAGTAGCATAATGCTAATCCTTCCTGGTTTTCATCCTAGACCACTAGGAAAAACCCAATGCTCATATTAGAAATTCCCTCACTACAAACAGCCTGATAACCCTAGGAATGACACTGGTAAATTAGAATATTTATGGCTTGGTTTTGATGGGCGTCTCTTTGGGAGCATAAAACACAGACTTCATGGGTTTGTAGTGCTCCTAGCAGTGAGAAACTACCCGTAAGCTTAGAGGAGTGAATTGACTATAAAAGCAAAGCAGACAGAAGCACACATTTAGGCTCAGAAAGGAGCTCCCTCAAAGCAGGAATTCTAGGACCTATGGGTGTAATTTGCTTATTCTGTAATGCTGTCCACTCACAAGGAGCACATGGTCATTTCTGAATAACAACATCCATACTTCTGTACAGACCTAGATGCCTAGCATTTTTCTGGAGAATATGAGAGCTTTTTTATATTTTTTGTGCTGGGTACAAAAGACATTTAGCTTGATCCAATCTACCAGAGTGTTTTATGGCCTACACACGTGGAGGGTAGGTCTATGAATGTATGCTGAACAAGCCTTTCTGCACCATGACACATCCCATGTTGCCTGCCTGAACAAGTCGAATGGACTCCTGTCTTGAGTTCTTACCCCATCATCAAGACTGAGAATAAAGTGGGCTCACCAAATGTGTCATCAGAAGGACTTTAGAAACAGCACAGATGTCCATACAACTTGGAGGATGAAGAAATAAGAATGTTATTTAATAATCTGTGAGCTCTCAGCAACACACATGACAGCTAGCTTTGAGCAGAACTTCTCAGGTGCACTGCTTCCCTTGAAGCAGCTCATTAACGATCAGAGGCACACTTAATGAGTTTGAAGCAGCACAGGTTGGGGATGACATAGCTCAGGCTGTCCTGGGGAAAACATAGATTCAAGCAGTAGCATTTAGTCTCTGTCTTTCCAAATCAAACAGAACATCTTGAAAAAAATTCTAATTCATAATGGCAAAAAATCATCAGGACACCTCCATTTCACACCAAAGAGAAATCAGCTTATGCAGGAGCTGCACCATAGCACAGTCAGTGTGTGATCCTCTCATATCCTTGACAGTATTGTAACCAGTCATTAAAGCCATCCAGCTAACCCTTCCGAATAGCTCATAAATCAGCACCACAATTCCAACATCTGCTGTTGAGACAGCATGTGAAACTAATGGGAGCACTGAGATTAAAACATGGTACTTCTCTGGGTCTTTCCTGTGCCAGAGAAGGTTTAAAAGGACATACATAAACCCCCCTGAATGAAAACTAGACAGGTCAAAAAAGGACTTTATCTTTCAGAGATGACAAAAATAATTCAGCTTGAAAATATGGCAGCTGCAAGGAAAACCAACACATCATCCCAGAAATCTTCCCATCGGGATGTTGTACCTTACCAAAGTACAGCATATTTAACTATTTCTGAATGGGAACAGAGACGCATCTGCTGATTCCCAGCTTCAAATCCTGCAGCAAACAGCCTCCCTTTAGGATCACCCAGCTGAGCCTCCACCATGCCCAACTCCAACACAGGTAGCCAGACCAGCTCAGCCCACCATGGTGTGATATAAGATTCCACAATCTGGTGTGACAAGAAACTGTTTCTCATTAAAATTCTATAAATTTGCTTCAGTATGTATTTTCCCACAAAAGGTCTCTGGATAATTTAAGCACCCCAAAAGTCCCCACATCACTTATTCCAATCATCTACTTTCTCTAGCAACTCTTCACCATCATCTTCCCCTCTGGTAAGCACCTAGAACAGATGCCAGACATAAGGGATCTTCTTTTCTCATCCTTTGACACTTTTTAACATGGTTAGGATAAGAATTTTCACCCTTATTTATCAATTCAATGTCACCTTCATCCCATGTCCCTCCAACAGATGAACCACTTACTGCATCCCTCTGGAGAATGGAGCACCCTGGACTCATTCTATTCTTTCCATCATCAACTGTGGAGAAACATTCATGAGCAGTAAACATTTCAGGTTTTTTAAATGTTCAAGAATTTACTACAAGAGTGATGACACCAGGGAGAGACCCTATCTTTGCATCCCTTTTTTTGCCTCCTTTCTCACATACATGAACTCACATAAAAGATGAAAGTGCTTTCTTTCCCCTACATGCACCCTTTAATTAAGAAATGTTCCTTTAATTTCTTGTAGTACTCCACACATCTTTTTGATGCACTAGTGGATCACTACTACAATTTTATTAGTACTCCGCAGCAAGCCTTAAAAGGCTGCAAAACAGAATGATGCCATACTTTTACTTTTAATGTAGATATTGAGTGTTACAGTCCCTTCCTGCACAAAGGTGGCTGCCTACACACAATACATTCTCCCATGAACTTGTTTATATCCTTTATCTTCCTCTTCCACAACGACAGGCTCATTGCATTTCGTTATTAAAGCCCTTCAGTTTTCCCAAGTGTAAAATATATTAAATGTAAAACTTCAGCAGGATAATAAACTAAGTTAGCTTCAAGTCAATACTTCCAGCCTGATCTTCAGGCTTTAATTCTCAAGGCTACCACTGAGTGTCAACACTTGTACCCAGCTCTGGTGCTGATATTCAATGGCCAGCAACTTGACCCTGGCCACATCATTTCAATTATGCTTCCCATCTTTCTTACTTGTACAGTGCTTGTAATTCTCTGGCAGAGGAGCCATTCATTCCAAATATTCTTACAGTAAACATGTCACAGTACCATGACAAAAGGTACTATGGAAGTGTAAAGTGATAGTAAAATGTTATTAATGTGTGTATGAAGATGCCATCACCTGAACTTGCAAGCATATTTTCAGCCCTGGAAAAGACGTAAGAACCAAGAAACAGTGCTGCAAGAAAACTAGCATGGGTATAATGAAGGGTACAATAACAATAATAATTTTTTTTCTAAGATCAAGACAGAAGCCTTTTATTTTTCCTCAAGTGCTAATGCAAAACATTACTGGCATTTTTACAGTTCTTGACATTCATCAGTACTAAGAGTAGTAATCAAAGTGTTTTCCCTCCAACTGAATGAGACCAAAGAGAGAAATAAATTCGCACATTGAAAAAAAATAGCAAAATACTGATGTATTCACTTAGCTCTAAGTTTATGTTTGACACTCATATTATTAACTTCCTATCCATCTAGAAAGAAAATTCTTTTATAACAAAATAATTTAAGTTCTGTGCAGCAGCAAAACTTGAATTTAACCCTGAAGTCATAATACACGCCTGCACATCTGTACAGCCAAACTGAGCAATCACCTCTTGCAGCTATAAAGTAACTTCTATCTTTTACATTTTTGCGAAGTGGAGGTGTGTAGAAACATAGCTGGGCAAATTGATTTGGAATCAGGCCAAACTCAAAATTAAATGCTTTGTGACAGCTGTCACTATTAGTCTGTCATGCATCAGAGAACATCAGGCCATACTATGACTTCAGCTGAAGAACATACATCCTTTTGTCTAAACTACTGACTAGTTCAGTGCTCTCATGACAACTCTTGTGCACATTTCTTATACCTTTAATTGATATCCAGCAGGACATCACATGTGAAATTCCACTTACTTCTTCCCTATCAGGAATATAAATACTCATAGGGTCTCAGCCAACTTTAAGCCTTGCCAGGTAAAATGCAACACTACAACTCAAAAGCAACCTCCAGACCGCCAGACCCAGAGGCCTTCCACTACTTCTGTGGATTTGCAGTTACCATTGTTTGTTAGTCTACCAAAAGAAAACCCACAAACACCTTTGGAGAAAATTATGCATGACTGCACATTCCCATTACTTGTACCACAAACTTCCTCCAATTGGCAAACTAGGCAAATATAAAACCCTTTAGTGAAAACCTCTCCATTAGATTGAGCAACTTGCTCTGCTGGCAGGCAATGTGCCAGTTCTAGGGAGAGCTTGGGAATATGTTGATATACATATACCAAATACAACTGATCATATTTCTCCACAGTACAGTTGCTAAAATGGCAAATTCAAGCAAGATGGGACCGAATGTTAAAGTTGTCACAGAATACAAAACTTACATCCTAAGGATTCGCAACATGACCAAATACTTTATTCTTTCAAACAAAAGAGGTAGCAGATCCTCGGAGACAGATATCTGAAGAACTGCATCTGGAGGACAGATAAACAGCATATGGGTCATAAGCAGAATGCTGTTGCAATATTGTTAATCAAGATAGCTCAGTCTGATGTTTTTCATCCCTTTTTCCAGAGGAACCAACTAAGAACTGTACTGTAAAATTTTGTTCAAATTAGCTTGGAAATGGACATGGAATTTAGCTGTAATAGCTTGTGTTTGTGCCAAGTGTTGCTGCTGTAGCACATTTCTCTTGTTAAAGTCTTTAAACTATGAGAACGCTGCAATTACTCTGCATTGATTTTAAACGCAGACTTAGCGCAGGAACGTCTCCAATTTGTAAGCAAAACATCAGCATTGTAAATCAAACTGTTAAAGTCACTGTTTGAGCCAAACATGAGCAACTTAATAGAGAACAAGTATGGAGATCTGTCTTTAGATTTCTATACATTAAATCTGTGGACTTTGACACCCACTGCTTTGTGCTTTACGTCAGCCACACGGCAGAGGAAGAGAATTGCTGAATGACAGTGGCTTTATTGCTGTGTCCCTCGCTGTTAGTCCACACACACAGAGCTGAAAATGACTTGCAGGTTCATCCTCTGCAAGGTTAAGAAATGCAGTCACAGGAAAGCCATTTTTTTTACATTACAAGCCTTTCACATGCAGCCTTACAGTGGAAACGGTGTCAGAATCTCTAAACACTGTGCCATGAAAGAATGCCAGAAGAGCAGAATGTTGAATGAGCAAGTGATAATTACTTGATATAAGACTTGATTAGATCAATATCTCTGTGTAATGTAACAAAACACTTAATAACAGCACAGATGAAGCTTCCAGTGCACTGTCAGGGCAATGAAAGTAGAGAAATTCATTATATATAGAAGTTTCTTGCTCAGAAGACTAGAGATATCTTAAGGTTAAACTTGTGATGAATACACTAGCAACATCTAAGAAACAGGCAATGAAGTCAGAAAAAGATTCCAATTAAAATTAGGTTCTGACACTTTGTCATCCACACCTGAGCAAATGTGTCCAGCACAAAATGAAAGGCTTACTTTTAAATCTGCCAGCTTCCAAAGTGACACTATGGTTCCAAGAGATGTGCTAGCTTCCTGATTTTTGCCTTATCCATAACAGAGGTGTCAGAAATTATCTTGTGTGTGATGTACACAGCTGAAGAGAACCCCAGCACTGCACTGGATCTGACTGGACACTCCATAGACACTGGAAGATCTCAAAGTGCCTCTGGTTTTCTCAAATATGTGGCTAATACACAGCCATAGGTGGGGGCAAATGCAGCCACTCAGACAAACCCCTGATCACAGGGAAGAAAGAAAAGAATGAAAAAAAGGAAAGAAGGGAGGGGAGGGAACTCATTTCTTCTGAGTGTCAGTACCAGAGAAAGAAGCTGTTGTTGCTGCACTCTAACCAGGCAATGACTGCAAGGCACTTAATTTTCCAATTAATTAGATCCTAACTCTAAATGTAGAAGTAATTGATGTGTCAACACAGACAAATGAAACAACTCTCAACATAAAAGCAAGGACACAGCTCTACCCCTCAGCACTGGATGAAGGATTCTGGGATTTTTTGTAAAGAATTGCATCAGTGAGAGGCAATGCCACTGCAGCTCAGTAGCCATGTAGTGGCATATTTATTATATAAGGTGCCTCCACATCTTTCCACACTTTTAGCAGGAAATACATCCCTACAAAACTCAGCACCTCTTTTCTTCAACTGTAAAAATGCCTTTATCATGTTTTCAACATGTGGTTCACCTAAGTATTCACTGACACCATAATTTTCCAAATACTATTTGCTTTCTTTTGCCAAACACACTGCGTGACATCAATTCAACACTTAAAATTGCAATGAAATTTTTGCAAAGAAATCTTCTTTGAAAAGCTCTCTGAAAAATAGCAGCCAATTGCCCCCAGTTAGCTTGACTGTCACCAACCAAGATTTAAAGCACTAAGAACTTAACACACTCCAGTGCACCTGCTACTTTCCCTTAATTTCCCTTTTCCCTGGGCATCATCCATTGCCATTTAATCAAATTTCTTAACTACAGTCTTTATGGGGCAAGGGATGTTTTCTTTGCCTTCATCTATAATGACCATTAGAATGGGCAGTTTTACTGGGTTCTACAAACCTTACTGAAATGAAATGAAGCTGGCAGAAAGAGGCATGGGGAAGCCAATGCAGGAGTTAGCTGGGAGGCTTACATAACAGCAGAGCAATTCCTCCCTATCCTTTTTTTTTGTTCTGTAAACATACACCCACATGTGTTCATACATAAACACAGAGTTAGCAAGCACTATCAATAATTGCAGTATGCCTTTTTGTAATGCTAGTCTCTCTTTTTTTTTTTTTTTTTTTTTTTTTTCAATCTATCTAAATCACTGGCTCCAAGTAGGAAGCTTTTGACTAGCTTTTCAAATGCTTGATGGAAAGTTGCAAACTCACTGGCAACTGAGGCATTAAAACCAAAAATACTCCCAAACCCTTCACTAAGCTGTGCAGCTGTTACAGGTCACTGGCAACGTGCTGTACAATACTTCAGTTCAGAATACCTGAGTTCCTACCATTCCACTACCTTGCTCATATATCAATACTAATCTCCCTTTGAAAGAAAAATGTATTAACAGGATACCAGAAATTCAGTAGTAACTCGGGGAGGCAAGTTTTGTCTAAGTTTAAATGAAGGGTTTAGGAAAGTCGATAATAAAGTCTTTTTGCTTTATCCATTTAGTGTGTGCTGACATTAAAGCAAGGCATCATCCAGTCCTTCAGCATCTGAACTATAAAAGTTAGCATGCAGGAATGGGAAGGAGCCAGATGGCTCCAGGGATGAAAGGCTGGTCAAGGGATACCCCATCTTTCACCTTATCTAGGTCAGCAGTTTGAAACACACTGAAAAAATTCCCAGTTGACAGGAAAGGACCTGTTGGACCATCTCAGTCCCCATGTTGCTCACAGCAACTGGCAGCTTTTCTAACATCTAATCAGCCACATTAAGGGATGAACAAGGAGAAATATTACCTCAACCAGTTCTCTCTGAACACCACCAGGATGAGATACACAGGTGTAGAAAGCTTTCTTAATATAACCTAAATTCCTCTGTTCTGCAGCCAAAGGATATCTGCTTATACTAAGGATAGCAAACAGTTATCTTTTCACCAATTATGAAAGCTTCAGCACAGAGGGAATAGAAAGGAACTGCCATTTCAATGAGGTAAAAAAATTAGCTCAGCCCATTCCCCCGGCAACACTGTCTTACTCAAATGTTTTCCGAATTCTTAACACACAGCACTCAAGACAGATGAAAGGCTGATTCAAGTCAGTTCTTACTTCAGCTCTTTCTGAAATTGTATAAAAGCTCATCCTCCTCTCAAGTTGTTTAAATACCAGGAAACATTACTTTAGCTCTGTGAAATGCTGGCTGAGGGAACACCACGCTTCCAGTTTCCATGACTTTGACTCCTCTTTGTGCATACATCATGTACAGGAGGGGTTACACAATGGTTATTACAAACCTTCTGATTAGAAACCCCTTCTCTGGGCATACATCACAGCAGGCCTAACTTAGTATGAATGAGAGTAAATTCCATAAGAGTCCATTTCTACAACACCTAGGGGAAAAGTTCATTTCTTATCTGCTTCACTACCAGCTTTGGAACACCCTTTGCTACAGAATCATCAGTCACATGTGTCACAACCCTACAAGCTGCAAAATTGTGGTTTCTGACTTTATCAGAGCACTACAGACAGAGCAGAAGAAAAAAGAAGAGCAGCATTCCAGAGCACACTTCTCTAGCACACAGCGGGCTTGGCTTTGCCTTTTTATGGACCTCCTAACTTCCAGATGTCAGATTCAGGAGAACCCCAAATATACTAGCTTACTCCCTTCTGCAGGCATGGACTAGATCAGCCAGCTTCAGGCTGCATGATTAAATCCAGGCACTGGCTGATCTCAAAGTGTTTCAGAGCTACAGAGTGGCTGTCCTAAAGCATATGCTTTAGATACTGGACAACTGAGTTCTTTCCTAATAATAGAAAGTCTTCCAGAGAGAGCAGTAACACATCTTATTTAGCAAAGTATACCGTGAACAGCTCTGACTTGCAATAAATTTTATCTCTCTGTTAATTCGAGTACAGTCAAAGATGCACACAATCAGAGACAGCAGCTGAAGGAGCTTATGATACAGCTGAACATATTCAGAAATACGTTTAAAATTTAATCTCTGTTTAGAGGTTTTCACTTCAAGATGCTGCTAACGTGTACAACAGACAAGCACTGCACCTGGCATTCTCCATTTTATACATCTCTAATCTCTATATATCTATCTCTACACATTATCCACTCTATACATCTCTGGTATTCTCTGTACATCTCTATTCCCTGGCATTCTTCTAGTCAGCATGAAAGGTGCTGACTAAGCATTTGCTCGTTTTGGGAAACAGCTTTCAAAAGTAACACGGCACAGGTGATGGTCTATTTAAAAATCAAACCCAGACTCTTGTAGGCTTGTGTAAGAAATTCTGCTGTGGGGGGAAAAGGAAAGAACAAGTTCTACTTTGCTGGCATTACTGCTGGTTTGCATGCAATGGCACCCAGGATGGGCAAAGCACTGCTCTAATTCATGAGGAAGCAGAACTCTTGCCCTCAAAACCTCCACATGAACTCATTTCACAGAACAACTAATAAAAATTAGGAAGCATTGCCAGGGAATGCTGCAGTTCCTTGATAAAATCTGCTTTTGAAGTACATTGCCTTGCTCTCTCCTTCACAGCTAAAACTTGCTCCTTGCCATTACATGCAAGAAGTGTTATTGACCCCTAGGGTTCTTAATCCTCTTTTTTGTATAACTCCCTCACTCTCAATGCCCCTTTCAGCTCTCTCGATAAATGGATCAATCGGAATAGAATACAGTGAAGTGCTGAGTCATCACTCATCTCCCACTGAGCATACAAGGAGCTGAGCAAATCACTGAATGGAGGGTCTTATTCTTAGAAGTCTTCCAGTTGTTACTATAAGAAAAGTCTCTTTCACATCCAACCTGTTATTAAAATGGCCCAGCTGCTTGTTTCCAAATGGACGTAGCCTTTCACTCTTTACACCTTTGTTTACAGTAAAAATTAACAGTCGGGTGCCTCTAAAACTCATATTTAAGAATGTAAAAACCAACCAAATACATTTTAAAAAAACCCAAACAAACTAACAAACTAAAAATCCCACAAGCAAAAAATCCAAAGTGGTATTTTGTATTAACTAATATATTCTGGATTTTTTTTTTTTTTCTTCAGTTACACCCTTACATTTTTTACTCCTATTCTCAAGCTTTTCTGCCAGGGCTAATGCTCTGCCTAGCTTTTTTGTTTGCTTTCTTTTCAGCTAGTATTTTAATATCATATTACCCTGGGATCAAGACCTCAAAGTAACTGGAGAATTAAGGTTGTGATATTTGGCAATATTGAAATCTTTCAATTTCTAACTCCTACATTGATGTCTTACTGTTTGCTGGTAAAATCATCCCATAACTGGTTTCAAATGGAGCTTAAATCTAGTCAAGGAAGATAAGATCAAGAGATGTCTCTTATCTACCTATGCAGGGCTAGCACACACTTAAAAAAAGAGGTACTACACAAAGAGAAGGAATTTATTTCAGACTAAGAAAGCAGAGCACCAAAACACTAATGCTATTGAAACAAATGGCACAAATGACAATTCATTATTTCAAGGGTTTAATAGAAATTGATTTTTTTCATAACTCTGAGAGACTCTCCATTGTTTAATTTAGTCAGAAGACTATGAGCAGACTCAAACACCAACCAACCAAATTCCTTTGCTTATAAGGACTTATCTCTCCTCTTTTTCCCTGCCCTGCATCTCTGCTCACTGAGCATTGTAAGCATTACAACACAAGACATTCTTCTGAAAGTTTAAAGCCTAACATTTCCAGAACACAAAAAAGTGGACAGTTGTTCTCTTGGGTGGTCATGTTCGCCTGCTCAGTAATGGGGTAACTAAGGATTCAGAACTGAGGATAAGAATCATTAAAAAAAAAAAAAAAATCAGAGCCTGGGTAGCTGAAGCAGTGAAAATATGCTGGTTTGCCTGTTACATAAAGGAAATAAACCCATCATCTGCTAGGATGTATCAACTCTGCAAGAACATAGTTAAATAAAACATAAAACTTACTTCCACTCAACAGTCAAAAAGCAAAGGTAGATCTGTGCATTTTGTCAGCAGTCTGGGTTTTGACAAAAAAAAGGAAACACTGAGAAAATTGTGCTGAGCTCTCCTAATTCAGAACAACCAATGAGCAAAGAATTATTCTCTTCCTGAGACTAGGCTACATTAAATGCCACTTGTACTCACATTAGGTATGGGGGCCATGAGAAGCCAGTGAGGGAGAGATCTTACACATCCCTCACTGCTGGGCCATGTGCAGGCCAGTTTCTGTAGTTTTCACCTAATGACAAAACACTTTGCTTTTTATATTTTGTTGCTCAAAGACAAGCAATCATCAAGCTACGCAGGAAATGACTGAATGAAAAATCCACTTTTGCAGGGATAGTTTACATAAACTAGCATAGTAAAAAGTAACTATACCCTAGGACACTAACATAAACAGCAGATGTGTTTATGGCAAGTGTTCCCCAATATCACAAACAAATAGTGAGATCTCCACAGTAGCTGGAAGAGACACATTTGAGAACCAGATGGTTTACAGAACAGTCCAGGGCTCTCTTCTCAGGACTTTTTAAATCAGATTATATTCTTCTAAACACTAATCCCAAGATAGCAACCCTCTTTTCTTTGCTTTCAGATACAGAGGAAAAGCTGTCCCACCTAAGCTGCCTAAAAATCTCTGTAGCACTTTCAGTAGAGCAAGGTAGCTGGACTGAGCACAGCAATCACCAGTGACATAAGCACCATCCCACTTCATGGATTCACACAGTGTCCAATGGGAAATGAATGAAGTGGTCAAGATGAAGGACTACCTGTATTCATCAAAGCATTTTAAACTCTCAAACAAAGTATATTCCCCTTCTGTAACTACAGACACTGTTCCACGCTCACCCCAAGCCATGCAGAACTGGGCACCAGGAACTCTGACCCAGAGACCAAGAAAAGGTTGTGAATTCCCAGTTTGTTCCTAGGCAAAATGGCAGTGATGATCACAGAGAGTTTTGTCTGTTTCCATTGCTTCAGTCAGCCACACACTCCAATACCAGCTTGGCCAACCTGCCAATCTCAGCTTTGCTCTACCAGCTTTCCCCACCTTCTTTGGCCTAGAAGCTCATGAGGTTCCACCTCTCCTACATTTCTTTTCCCTTCCTATACCTTGTGAATTAACTCACCACCTCCAGAATGAATTCCACTCGTGTTTCAGCAGTAAATGTCACCTCATCAATCACTCTGCTTGCATGTTTTTATCCCTTCATCTGCCTCAACCTCCATGTGTATAAATTCCCAAAACAGACCCTGCCTTTAACTTTACATCTATACAAAACCATTAAGAACCAGGCACAGATCTCTAGCAGCCTCTAGACATTCTACTGACAGTTACATTAAGAGTTTTTTGTCTTGGCCAGATAAAGGTATCACCTCTTCCTACAAACCTCAGCACAATAATAAGTAATAGTGGTAGTAAAAGCAAGAGCTGCAGCATTGTGCGAGATCCATATTATCAGCACAAGTTACAGCAGGGAAAAATACCTGTGACACCATGTTTGAGACATGGACTGGAGAATAGTCTGCCCACTCGGACACGATGTGGAATTTAAGAAGGCACAACATAATTACTCGAGCTGGTCTTGGCTAGGAGGCCAGGATTAGCACTCCAACACTTCTGAAAAGTGGCCAGGAAGGCTGTTTCAACTCTCGTCCAATGGAAATAAACCCATCATCTGCTAGATGGCCCCCAAACACTATTTGAGGCATTATTTTTCCACAGATTTTTACACAGATTTTAGAAAAGTGTCTTCACTGATACACCTGAGTGATCTGCAGCATCAGTGCCTCCCTTAGTGCATTGGACCAGTATCAACCCAGAAAACCAAGTGCTCTTCCCTGTCTCATAAATAACACACTTTTAGCTATCTTAGATTTTCTGTAGATTTTTCAGCCAGTTACACAGATACATTAAAGGAAATAGTGACCTAATTCTGACACTGTGGTTTCATAATGTAAAGATAACCTAGTTCTTCAGTAGTTCCAAAACTCCTCTTCCTGATAAATGACCTTCTCCCTAGAGTATTTAATATTACTTTCAGCAATTAGAGGACTGAACAGAATATGCAAACTGGAAATTAAAAAGCCTTGCTTTTCCTTTAGATCAGTTAAGATTATGTGCACAAACACAGAAAAACAGGGTGAATTTCATTGATGTGCTGCTCTGCATCCTAATATATGGACAATCAAATCTCTTGCTTTGGTGAGTACTGAGATCAGGGGAAAGAAAGTTTTTTCCCCCACAGTACAACACTATTGCTTCAGTGCATAGAAGTTCCCTTCCATTTTCTTAAGCACCAAGAGGTGTGGGCTCTAAACAGATCAAGAAAGGTGTTGGTGCAACAGCTCCAAGTAGAACTGGTTGGACAGGAGTTCCACTTTCCATTAGCAAAGACTGTGGCCAAAGATATTCAGCAAAGAGCAATATGACAGATTCCCACCATATTATAAATCTGATCAAAAATAGTTTACATAATCAATTTAAAATACCTTAGCTCCCAATTCAACAGAAAACTGCACTGAAAACCAAAAAAATAGACAAATCAACCAGGATACAGATCAGCTTAGCATGACTTACCCTTATGCATGGCTTGAAAAAGTGGAGAATAAGATAGGGAGTGGTCATGGATTTTTCAGGGTACAGGCTTACCAGATGGGGCCATTAACAACAGTTAGTGAAGCAGAGTTTCTCTGCAGCACCATGGCATGCATGGAGAATCAGTGTTCTCAGAGGAATGCCTTTACTTCAGTGAGGAAGTGCAACAGATGAAGCAAAGTTTTACCTTCCATCACTCCTGCATTATTATCAGTGCAAGAGAGGTCAAACTACTCTTAGAGCAACATCTTATAACAAGTACATCACTGAACATGGAATTTTCACATAAACACACAACCATGTTGCTAGTTGCAAGCATCATTAAAATAATCCAGTGATTTAATTTTATATCTCAAAATCACTAATGATAATGCTAACAAATATTTTATTAAAATTATGGCAATCTGCCTTTTTGGATTGCTTTCCAGACGAAATGCTTGCTGAGCATTAATCTTCACTTCCGCAGTTGTCATCCATTTTGAAGGCCACATGTGTGCATGACAGCCTCACACTACATCGTCTGTGAAATTCACTGCACAAAACTCAGTGCACGTGCTTTGAGAATTTGTGGCTTCCCAAGACTTCCTTCCAATGATACCAATTGCATAAATGCCCATGGAGCATAAAAGTAGAAGGTAAGTCCTCTACCCTGGCCTAAAAACCTCTAACAAAATGGTCATTAAAGCAACAAAACTAAACATGAAAGCATGAACTAAACAAAGTGCCAGGCTTCAGCATGAGGACTTGGGTCAGCTTGGACAGCACACATTGTTGGGAAGAATGCAGAGGGAAACTTCGTTTCATAAGGACAACTCAGTTTCTAAGAGCAATAGGATGAAATTTTCAAAGCCCTCCTGGCTAACATCTATTAATATTTTATCAGTGAGCAGCATCCTGAAAGGTGCACACACAACGTCCTTTTTCTATCCTTCACAAGTACTCTCCTCTAACAGATGGTCAGTTTACATGTGGTAATGATCCACTGTAATTAAAAACTCTATTCTCATTAGCAATCCTCCAAGAATACGACAGCTCTGGCTCACTTTTTCTGATGAGTATGTGTTTTGTTTAATGATAAACAGCAGCCAGGAGAATAAAAAATAGTCAATTTCTATACTGGGGCTAAGTGGAGGGGTTGGATTACAGATTCCTAAAAGACAGTCAAAGACACCAAGGTTGAGAACGCCAAATTTGAGGGTGAAGACAGACCCTAGTAATCAGCATGTGCACTTCAGCTGTCTTCTGGAAGGATTCACTAAGTGTAATTTATATTTCCTTCACCTTTCAAGTCCTTTTCTCATTTCAAGTGAAATCAACATTTACAATCAACTGTTCTACCCTAATTACAGAAGACAATAATCACAAACTGTTTTCTATAGAGACATAGATTTACTGCTTCCCCCTTCCTGCAATTCCTCTCCTCCTCTCCACTTGGAAAAGACAGAGGGCCAACACAGACATATATTTTTCAGGAGTCATTACCTTCCCACTGACTCTGCAGATCATTTTGGATTCAGTGTCACTCAGAAAGGAGACCTTGTGGACTACTGACAGTGTCTGCAGAATTACTGACTCGAAAAATCTGTAACACCTGAGAAAGACCATCATCATCTAGAGGTCCTAAGGGGAAGAAGAACAGCCTTGCAGACAGAACCTTTAATCAAACCTCTGCAGATTCAGGTTCAATTCTTAGTTCTTCCATAAATCACTCCCCAACACTCACCATCTGTAAATATATATGGAGAAGCATTTCCCACTTCAGATCACAAAGACTCAGCTGCTGGGAGCATCTTTTACTGTTTTTTAATTCAGAATCTCATCAAGCAGAACCTCAGTTACTGAGTGGTGTCCCTGAGATTATATTTCTGCATATAAGGGCACAGGCAGAGCCCCCCCGTGCTCCACACTAGGTTACCTGCAGGGTCCCAGGGGGAATAGCAGAGTCACAGAGACAGATAGAATAATACAAGCTAAAGCATCCTCCCAGGACTAATTCCTTGGCTGGCAGGTACATAGTATGTACCAGGGTTTAAGATAGGATTTTTTAGTCTCTGCAGCTTCTCTATCAATTTTTCACTTACTTCAAACTTCCCATGAGTCTAGCAAAAACCTGACTGCAAGTCAGTAAAAAGCAGGTATTTTCTAGTGCCAGATCTGACTACTAGATAGAAAATTATAATTATCAAGACAAAATTATTTCATGTGGCAATGATGACACACAATCCCTCTTACAGTGAGTTCTATTTTCCATTTCAAGCAAATAGATTTTCTGTCCTGAGCATCAAAAATTTAAACCACTCATACTCCCCAGTGTTTTGCATTGAGCATGGCTCATTTCCAAAAGTCAATGTCAAAAAGCAGTAGGGAGGTCCAGTGTTAGACTACATCTCAATTTTTTCTCCATCAGTCATGTTTGGTTTGCAGTTTTCAAACACAGTTTTTTATGTGGTTTATTTTCTGCTGACTCTGAATCCTGAAGTATCAGCCCTGGGTTTTAGAGACAAACTGAGCTATTTTCTTCTGTCACACTTTCACTAAGAGCAGCTTTTTTGCAGGCAAGTTCTGCTCTACTCTGCAGTGTCTCATTGACTTAACAAAGCTACTGTTTCTCTGAAACATGCAGATCTGCTTCTGAGGTGGAAAAGCACTAAAAGGACAAAAAGTTAAAAGCTCGCCAAGTTACCTCAGTCAATAAAATCAATAGATGTAACTGCGTGCATCACAGGTGGCCAACACAGAACATTTGAGCCAAATAAGGACTGCAGGTAACATTCATGGTTCAGCCCTCTGACTATATTCCCAGGTTAGCCTCATGCAGCAACTAAGTACAAGGAGCTGTAAGAAGCTGTCACCTCACTCTCCCAAATTACTCATAGAAATCCCCTTCCCCAGAGCCCTCCTAAATATGAGGTATGTAGCCTGTGGCATTCCACTGCCGAGAAATTTAATGCATGTCTCATAAGGTTGGGAGAGCTGGACACCTACAAGATACAAATGGCTTCATTAAGTGTCACTTTTATACAGCTCTTGGACCACATACAGCATAGCTAAGAAAACATAATCTCATCTGCTTGCTACTTCAGAGGTCATTACAACTACATGAAAAAATAAACAAGGGCAAAAAAGCAGAGAAATGATCTAGAGCAGACAGGGGGCCTGACTAGAATAGAAGTACACAGTACTGATCTCAGGTCTGACATGTCCTCCTGCATGGCCCTGTTAAGATAGTCAAACTCTGAGGTGCCTCAGGTGCCTTGTAATCCTTAATAAAGGACTTTGAAATTTGAAGAAGAAAGATTAGTCTTAATACCCCTTGTCCCTGTCTTTGTCTTGTATTTTTTTTTAGTTTCCCTGTCAGGAGCACAGGGAAGTATTAGGCTTCTCATTGTAGCAGGATTCTCTGCCTAGAGTTGGGGAAAACCAGCTTGAAATTTTTTATTTGCAAAGCTATCATTGGTGAGGTTGTATCAGTGGTTTTGGTGTTCAAGAATGCTGAAACCAGCTGGACTCCTCAACCCCAAAGTTAAACATTCTGAGGAAGAAAAAAGTACCTGATAAAGTACCCAAGAAGTGATACTACTTACAACTTAAATAAAGATGCTGAGCTGGCACAGCTGGCCTGGAGACATAGCACTGTCAATCACTTTATACTATAAAAATCCATTCCCGCTTTTTAGTTGTAGTGTTCTAACATGCTCCTTCTCCAAGGGTGTATGTGGAAATTCCTTCCTTGAGTGAGGATGCTCCTCAAGGCTGAGCAAAACAGTCATCAGCACAGGTGAGTAACATCAATCTCTACATAATAATTGGTTTTGCTAGTTTTAATATAGTTCCTTGAATATTGCTCCAAAAATAGTACACTATACTAGTAGTCATAGCTACCTATCCCAATTAAGATCTTTTAGTCTGATCATTATAATTATCATAATAAGTTTAAATAAATAATTTATATCTAGATAGAGATAGAGAGAGAGAGAGAGAGAGATTAGGGTTTACATCCTTAATCCTACAGGACAAAGTTCTATAAAGGTTCAATTACACCTATATAATCCTTTAGAGATAAACTGTTGGCAGAGTCTGGGGCCAAGATTGATTCCAGCTGCACTAAGACTCCTCTTTGAGAAGGAGTTTGAAAGCAGGAGGATGCTTTCTGCACCTCATGACTCCACAGGAGGGGTTCTTTAATACATTTTGTCTGAAGCTCCCATTCTGCCTGTAACAGTCATGAGTCTCTCGATTTTATTTATTTATTGAGTTATGCTTATGAAAGGCAGAAGTAAAAAGTGAATTGCACATAGCCAAAAAGTAAACACAGTGTCTGCCAGGTCCTTGGGTTCTTCTCACTTTTGCCCCCCAGTTTTTTCTTAGGAAAACAAAAAAACTACAAGGTTTTTCATCTACAGCAGAGATAAGATGCTTGGAAGGCAGCTTCACCAGGCATCTTTTTGTGAGCAAATATATTCAAAGAAAGCTCTGTAGAGAAATTGCCTCAAGGCTCCAGTTCAGTGGTAGCTATGGCAGTGTTCCTGTGCTGTTGGCTTGCACTCACTGTGGAAAGTCCCCATGAAGTCATGAATAAACGGAGCTCTTTATGCTTTTGCCATGGGATCACATGGGTGTATCAGTCCAAAATGACCAGGAATCTTTTTTACAAAACCACACTATTCTGAAGGTAGAAGAATGGGTTCATTTAAGCAGGGCTTCCCAATTAAGTACTTTTGAATAAGAACTGGTAACTAAAAGCTCACGTCATTTGTCAGCTGAAATGTATTTGCTATCTGCATTGCCATATTTGAGTAACTAGGCCTTGAAAACAACTTTTAAAGCTCCCTTCTTAATTAGTACCTTAAACAGAGATAACTTGGAGTCATGTGACTGAACAGTAACTATATCAAGGTAACAGTTTTTGTTCAATGCAAAAGACATTTTAAATTAAGTGTCCTACTGCATGACAGACAACTCTATTCACAGAAAGGAGAAACAACAGAAGGAAGAAAAACCCAAAACAGTAAAAAATGCTAAAAAAAATGCTTGTGCCCTATGAGTCTGCAAATGGAAACATCATCGTCCTTACTCGGGCACAGCAATGCTAAACTGAAAATTCAAGCTGAGATCCATCACACTTTGCTTAAGCCATCCACAAAGCAGCAATGTAGAAGCTCTTGTAATCACATTTACCTGTCTGATCTGCATCACCTCCCTCAAAACGAGCTTAGCTGTAAACTATTACCTCCAAAGAGAGCTTTTGGAGAATCTCTCAGGTACAGCATCCATAATACACACCTCCACAGCACACATCTCTAAGCATAGGTAGGTAGGTAGGTATAGATAGATAGATAGATAGATAGATAGACAGACAGATAGATAGATAGATTGATTAAGCAAGATGACTCCTGTCCATGGAGCTGGAAAGACAATGGAGTTTTCCTGACACAAAGAATTCTGTCACAAGCTGTTGAGAGCTTAACAAATCCTCAGGCAGTACCATCTGGCCAGTCACTGAACAGAGTACCAAGCACTTTAAAGTTTGAAAACTGGCCATCTGAGAGAACATTCTTCTCTCAGAGAGCTGACTTCATCAGCAGCAAAGCCCAGCCAGTGATGACACCTTTCAAAAACCCTACTTTTAATTACGATGTTCAAGTTCAGGACTTAAATTGAATTGATGGGTTTTTTGGCTGCCCATTTTGTTGTGGTCTTTTGCAACTAATGGCTTAGATATAATTTTCTAAAAATTGATTTCAGATAGGACTGTAGATCAAGGTTTGATTTTCCAAGAGCTTGCAGAAGTGTTACAAAGTGAAAACTTTACTGAAAACAATAGTCTGTTAAAAAGGCATTTCTAATGGGCTCGACTATTGTCAAGAACTCAAAACCAATTCCAGTTCATGACCAAGAGTACTCAGTCTTTCTCCAGTGCCCACTGTTTCACCCTGGAGAACCAAAAGTATTTGTAACCTCTTCTTCCTCCTCCCTCCTGGAGTGCTAGGCAGAAGGCTGCCTCTGCTCCATCTCAAGGAGTTGAGCTGTGACTTATCATTAGAACAACCTCAAACTCAATCCCATGTAATGTCATGCTCACTATCAGGGCTTCTTAACCACTTCTACATTAATATTCCTTCAGAGAGAAAATAATTCAGGGTCCATCCAGCACAGTGATGATACTTTCATGTCTCTCTGGCAAACTCTTGTGCTCACAAGGTTTTTCCTTTCAAGCACATGCTCCTGAATCTTTACACTGCCTTTTGTTTCAGCATGGCAGTGCTCATTTCAGCCCTAAGACAGATCTTAAATCTATACAGTCTATATAATCCTAGGCGGACATAATTCAATAAGCCTGTTTTTCCTTTTCGTGCTATTGGGTTTGAACATTTTCTTTGCTGAACCTGCCCACAACACATCCTATCACACAGAAAACCTTGAGCTGACTACCCATAAAATATATTGCGTCAATGGCCAGACATAAATCTGCACTGATGCTGCAGCAAAAAGAACCACTGCTGAAATGAATGCCACATCAGGCTGTGGTCTCGGAAGAATAGACAGAAGCAGGAGACACTACAGGGCAGAAACAATAAAGGAAGAAGCCTCCCTCTCTCCCCCAAGCTGCTATGAAGCAAAAAATTAGGCCAGAGACTGTCGTTAAAGCAGTATTGTAATTACAGCTCTTAGAACCTTTTAGCAGCAAAGTGAGGACAGAAAGAAGTTTCTTTAGAAGGTGCCAAGCTTCTTTCAACAGAAAATGGAAAAACATCTCTCAATCATCCACTCAAAAATGTGAAGTCATGTCAGAGAACTGTGTGCATGCAGGCACAGTGCTATCAGATTTATAAAAGCAGTGCCTCACACAAGTGCAAACGAACCCTCTCAGCTTTCTCTGGTGGAGGCTGGGAAAGAAAGCAAGTAAGCCAGCAGCTGTTATTCCTTAGAAACCTGATCATAACCTCATCAGGATCTTTGCCTCCCCACCCAGTTACTCAAATTCTGAACCACAAAAGAGCAGGTATGACATTAGTACCAGCAAGGCTGGGCATGGAGAACAGATCAGTACAGCTGAACATTGAGCAGAAACAAACTGTATGCCATGCATCCTAGCAAAAGAAAGAAAAGAGGAAAGAGACTGTGGGAATACAGGGGAAGAGATTAAGGAGGCTTTCATCCTCCCATTTCTCCCTCATACTTCTTTGTGAAGCACACAGCAAAGCTTTGGAAGACAAAAATACTTCTATGTCTATATTCCCACAAATGAGCAAACTAGAGTAGTGTTGTTTCCCTCCTTTCATATTCCTTTTATGCTCATCTCTCCTGAATGTTTGTTGGAGAACTCCTTGTAGATCTAGACAGTTTCTTTGTATTCCTGAAAGTTTCTCAAGACAGAGGAACTGGGAGAGCCAATTCCTACAAAGAGTTGTACACAGAACCATAGAATGAGATGGGACACCACCATCAGGGATACAAGGAATAAGGACACCCTTGAGGAAGAACAAATTTTATCCCACTTCTTGCATGTCACCTTCTGAGATTAAAAAAAAAAAAAAAAGTGGGGGAATGCTGCAAAGAAACAATAGTTTCATGAGAAACACATTTCATGGTGGGAAGCATAAAGAAAAAAAAAAAAAGACTGGTTAGAACCAGAAAAATTAGAAGGAAGTAACAATTTAAATATCAGTGACATTTCTGATAATGTGTCTAATGCACAGCACAGAAGAAAATTAATCCTTAACTTTCTAATTTGGATTTATGGGAGAAGTATATAATTCAGTGGATCTTCAGTATGTAACACACAGAGAGTATTTCAGCTTTCCACAAGCATGTGCTGCTTCAATCAGGATATGTCAGTGGAATAGGTTGGGGAGTACTCATTAAATCGCTTGTTTATTATTCACACTACAGGAATGTGAGTTCTATTGGTAAAATGAATCAATCAGAGAGCAAAGAGCTATTCTCTGGAGTCTGCATTAATCAGCCCGACAAGCTGTCACTAAGGATTGGGTCAGGCTCATAGCACAGCATCCAACCAGTGGGGAAAAAATCCCCGAGACGGCTGGAACAGGGAACAGTTCACCCATTTAAAGCTGTCCCCAGAGGCTTGTGTCAAACATTTATTACTGCTCACACACAGCTGCAGAAGCTTTTAAGTGAGAAACCTGCATTCTCGGACGTTCCAGAACTGTGTAGAAACATGCTTGATCCCAGCTAGTTCTGGGCGGACAAGCAAGATGAAGTATCCTGAAAGAAATACTGCTGGGCTTTAATACAGCCCTCTGAAGAAAATGCATTCATGAACTTGGAAAAGGTCTAAAACTAGGACACATGTCAGAACAGATACACTGTTGGGAAACACTCAGAGCTGTCATGCAGTCTGCACTTCAATAAAACGTTTTTAAAAGAACAACACTATTTTTACAGACTATTTTTCATACAAGCATATTGATTTCAAGGCTTAGCTGTTGCCCAGACTCGCTCAAAGTAAGTCTAAAATATAAAGTATCATTTAAAAAAATGTCACTCATGAGAAAGCATTTTAAAAATAGCTTTTTCATTTTTTAAAGAAACCCAAACAAAACAAAACCCCACAACCATTAACCTGCCCCACTCCCAACTCTGCTGGTAAAGATCATGAACTCCTAAAATCTCATTATTCCGAGATATACACTCTGTTAATGAGAATGAACATAACAGAGAATACAAACAGTAACTGGGCTGCAGGAGCCCTAAACAGACCAGAAACGTGGAACAAAAAAAAAAAGCAGTCAGCAGTTCTGATAATGCTGTGAAGCTGTGTAACACATACAGCAATGCATAAAATCAATACACTGTACCAGAGAGCACAGTCACACACTGCGGCCACTTGGACGAAGGAGTGATAAGATCAATGTTTCTGTTCTTGTCAGCACTTGTGCCAACTGCACCTTCAAGATAGATGGAGTTTAAAACTGAGCATGACCTACAGGGACGGAGCTGCAGGATGGGCTACAAAAATTGCTGAATAGCTCGAAGAAGGAGAAGTGGTTTAGCTGAAGTGTACTTTGGGGGACGCTGCCAGGGAAAAACAATAAAAGGATGAGTGTCTAATTGCAGCAATGTAGTATGAGCGCAAATGCTCAGAAGCGAGGAAGAAAATCTTTCTGTCCTCACAACAGAGCTTCTCCATCTCACAGAACTCTATACAGAGTGCTGTGCATGCTGCTGCTTTAAACTTCATTTTAAAAGCTACACCACAGAACTACAGAAATATTAGTGTAAGCATTTAAATGCAGCTTCAGGCAGCTTTGGCAAGACTGTATCCTGCAGATTAAGAGATGGGATTATTTCACTCTATGAAGCACTTGTCAGACCACACCTGGACTATCCAGGCTTGGTCATCCCAGCTCAAGAAATTGAACACCATTGGTCACTGTTCCACCACAACAAATAATGAATGCAGGTTGCTTCACAGAAAATTTTGGCATAGCTATAAGAAAAATTGAAAACAAACATTGGAATAGATTACCAAGAGAAACGGTGGCATTTCTCTTGCTATAAATACTCAGTGCTGAGCTTGACAGGGCCCTGGATAACACAAACTAGGGATTTCCCTCCAACAGAAGGCTGGACCAGATGTTCTCTAGAGGTTCCTACCAACCTAGAGGTTTTTCTATGACTCCATGATCTAAACATATGTTATGCTATATGCACTGCTAAATACTGCTTTTGCCGTAAACTCATTTTAAATTAAATTTTTTCTGACTTTTATTTCCATTCCAGTAATAAAATAAATTTTTTTTAAAAATAGTAATGACAAGACAATGGAGGATGGCCCACTGTTTTTCAGAACAACTGTCATCATCTACTGAAATTAGCAAGCACAAGACTTCAAAGGAAATGCCCTTTCACTGAATATTTAATTATAGAAGTAGACTTTCTGCCAGAGAATTTTGGATAAATGGCTGAATGGAGTTCTATGAATTCATTCAATTCCTTTAGTCTCTATTAAGTATTTTTTACCATATACTTCGAAAGGCAAGATACACAAACTTTTGGTTTGATCCAGTATATCCAATTTTGCATTTGAGCCTCATGAATGGGAGATAAATCAATATACCAGAAGTCAAACATAGCAGTATTAAATTTTAACTCCACTATTGTTTATTTGGATCATGAATTTAAATATTCAAAACAGAACCATGGAAATCCTACCACTAATAAGGTGAATCCTACCACTAATACCTACTAAATCATGAAGCAAAACTTAAATCATGAAGCACAACTTAAAGCACAATTTAAATCAATTTATTGATTTAAATTCAGCTGTAAATAGACAAACAGACTAAGAGACCAAACAGGAACAAAATCCAGCAACTGTATCAGGTTCCACTTCTACCTAAAAGCAGAAAGACAAACCCAAATTTCCAAAGAAAATCGGATTCCAACCTGCCAAAATAACAGACAGCTGTCTCATACCAAGATCATACATTATAGCCACCTCCATAGGCATATTCTATTAAGAAAGTACATTCCTGTAGTGTGAATAAAAAAAGTCTAAGCAAACACAAAAATATCAAACCAGGAGCAAATCTAACTCCAGCAATCTGCATTTTAGACTGCAGACTGTCCTGTAAGACACAAAACCAATGCTGCACTGAAAGACATCCCAACATCCTTCCAGATGCCAAGAGCGCAAAGATCCCACCTGAGAGACTCTCTACATTCCACATGCTGAAAAAGTTGTCAGCACAAACATCACTCAGGCACTAAAAGACTAACATATGGCTTGAGGAGCAATGGAAAGTAGGAAGAAGTCCTATTGCCAGCCATGCAAGTAAGTGTTAAAGCCAATGTTGAGTTATGGAACATACTTAATTTGCTGGTTTGGAGTAATGAAAAAATATTACAATGAAATCAATAAAGAGAAATATCCCAAGTCTTCACCTTGACTGTCATCTGTTGGATGATAATCTCAAGAGACCTCCAGTTTACCCCGTGACACTTTGCAGGTGGTGGGGAGGTTTAGGGTTTATGTTGTGTTATGAGAAAACTTCTACTCCTCTAGGTGCTTCTGGATGTCAGTGGCATGATGCCAGACCTCTGGAGTACACAGCCAAATAAAAGGATGCTGTACCAGTCCTAAACCTGTTAGGAGTTTTGTGCTTGCAGACAACACTGCACAAGCATGTGGAGTTCTGGGGTGGCTTGGCTCTGAAGTGTCTCTCAAGGCACATGGCACATGACAGATGGTCCATTGCTTAAGACACTTAGCAGGGACTTCAGGGATCCAGATTCAATTTCAGTTTAAGTTTGTACAAGTCTCTTAGAAGGACACATCTACACCATGGATATAGACAGATTTAAGCTGTATCCGCCCAAGCTAATCTGGCAATGAAAGTGCAGGAGGACTGCTGCAGACACTCAAGCTTGAGGGAAGTGATCTGCAGGATTTCTGAGTTCATGGGCACTGCCATACAGGTCTCAACACAAGCCTCTCCATGCTGAAGTCTGCTGCATGTGGACTACTGTCCTGGTTTTGGGATAGAGTTAGTTTTCTTCCTAGTAGCTGATATGGTGCTGTGTTTTGGATTTGGTGTAGAAATAACATTGATAATACAGAATCACAGAATGCCTTGGGTTAGAAGGGACCTTAAAGACCATCTAATTCCAAACATACTGCCATGGGCAGGGAACCTTCCACTAGACCAGGCTGCTCAAAGCCCCAGCCTGGCCTTGAACGTCTCCAGGGATGAGGAACCCACAACTTTCCTGGGCAATCTGTGCCAGTGCCTCTCACCTGCTGCTGAGCACTGCTTACCTTGAGTCAAGGACTCCTCTGGGTCTCAGGTTCTGCCAGCTACAAGGTGCAGAAGAAGCTGGGAGGGAGCGTGGGCAGGACTGGCCAAAGGGATGTTCCATACCATAGAATGCTGTGCTCAGTACATAAACTGCAGGGAGTCAGCCAGCAGCCATCAATCACTGCTCTGGGATGGGCTGGGCATCAGTCAGTGGATGTACTGTACATCACTTGGGGGTTTGGGGATTCAATTTGTATCTCTCTCTTTGTTATTTCCTTTTTAATTATATTTATCATTATGTAGTTATTGTTGCTATTATATTGTATTTCTATTCTTAAACTGCTTTTACCTTAACCACTTACCTTTCTTGTGATTCTCCTCCCTATCCCACTGGGGTAGAGGGATGGAGAAATGGGCAAGCAGCTGTGTGGTACTGAGTTGCTGGCTGGGGTTAAACCATGACAACTTGCTAGTTCTGGACGCTAAAGGCTCTCAGCCCTCTACCCTGTGCTCTATGCAGACATTCTCTTTGTTTTGGTGTCTCAGCTTTCCATCTGTATCAGGAGGATAAAAGCATGGCCCATACTTAGAGGGTGTCAAGAGGATAAATACATTAAGTGGTCCTAAGGCACTCTGGGATTATGGCAACAGATGTAATATCAATTCCTTAAAGCAGTGAAAATGGAGAAGATGGGGCAATTGAAACTCTAAGGAAAGAGCAATTGAGAACATAAAGTTGGTTTTTTTTCTAATTTAACTGTGTCTCTGCATCCAGAGGACACTACAAAAGAAAAAGGGGAACTTTGGAACACAGCAATAGCTTGATGAAAGGTAAAAAGTGGGGGATGGGCACAGAAGTAAAGGATAGTAAGATTCTTAACTGTCAGTTCAGTTTAAAACTACTATGAAATGAGACAAAAATAGGTGTTTACATTTCTGAATTACAATCTATTCATCGACAACTCTCTCACTTGCCAATATAACTAGTTGGAAACTCTCCAAGATAATACAGAAGAAGAAAGGAGTCTTGTGAAGAATCCATGCTTCTCAGCAGTGACACAGCTACTAACAAAATGTAAGTATTCAGCAGCACCATTTAAAACAAAGTGTGCTTAATACATCAATTAAAGAAGCCTAAAAGAACAAACCTCTGATTCAGAAGCAGCCCTTCTAGTAAATTTCAATTCTCTAAGACAGCAAATTGAAGGAAATCTGATTGAATAGTACAATGCAAATTCTTTTCCCTCTGTTTCATTTTTGCATCATTTTAGCCTCAGTGATTGCATGTTGTAGTACAGAGACACGACTATATGTTATGGAATTTCCCCCAGTTAACTGCTTCCACTGTTAACCATTCCATACATTATTTGCAGACTAAACTGCATGGTTTAAGTTAACATGCTTTGCAACACATCCACAACACTGTATAAATGTGCACACAAGCAACTAATGTATCTCTGTTAATGACTGGACATTTGTTAAGCTGATGAAACCTACAGCTTATAGTCATCTGTTCATAATCTTATCTTCATCCATAGCCCATTATTGTCTTGCTTCATTCTTCTTCATCATAAAAAAATTAAAAACATTAAATCCTGCTTATTTTAGTTAAAAGAAGTACTTATCAGTCACAACTCAGTACAGTGTTAGAAATTAATAATTCTGTAACAGATGATTAGCATACCAGTTTCTACTGGTTTTTATTCCTTGCAGCAACTCTCAGTACATGTCATACACTTTTAAGAATCAACTATAATGTGATCATTTTCTACTGCAGACCTATAATTTGTACCTACATCAGTACAAATTGTACCAGAATGCATAAAACAGAAGTATGGGAAAATCCACAAATGAAATAAAAAAGATAAATTCAGTCTCTGATGCTTCATGACTTGCCAGTGTTATATGGGAAGAAAGACATGTAGAGACTAGTTTAATGTATCTGCAAAACTATTCCTGTGGCACTGATTAGAAACAGTCATAAGGGGTTTTCATTCAGCAGTCAGAAGACAGATTAGCAAAAGGAGCTTGAAATGAGGACCAAGTAGATTCAACAGAATCCATGGGTACAGAGCTCTTTCCCTACTAAAACAAGCAACATTTTAAAACATCATTAATTCTTTTGATTCTTAAAAGTTAATTCTCATCTCCTACACTTAATAACAAAACCACAGCAAACACAAGGAAGCAAAGAAAGAAATAAAAGAAATGGTGAACTAGTCTTCCTATGCTTCAGGAAGGGGTAGCCATCAGCTCTGCTCCCAGACAGCACTGAGGTTCTTGGTGAGAGAGGAGACCCAGCATGTCAACTGCATAACCAAACACTTAAAGATTTTGGGTTAAAATCTTAAAGGGTTAAAATCTTTAAACACTTAAAGGGGTTGGGTTGCTTACTAAGACTGTAGGGACTTGCCTGTGGCTTGATTAAGGATAACAACAAACAGTGACTGGATGTTCTGTAACTCCATGGAGAACCTAGCCCTGGCTGCATTACCTGAGTAGTGATAAAGCTACTGGCCAGGGTGCCAAGTTCTGAGTGACAGTATTGAAGATGAGTTGTAGATGACTTCTAAAATTCAAACTGGCAGCGAGTCCCACGAATGTTCACAATCCTTGCTATACTGGATGCAGTAGTTAAATGAAGAAGGTTCAGATAGCCATGTGAACTTTGGCCCAGCTCATTAAAGGTAGCAGGAAAACACAATCATTCCAGTCAAATTTCCAAACAACTGGAAGTTCAATTATCTGTACTGAATAAATTAAGCAATTTAAGTTGCTCCTAAGCAGCAAGGGACTGAGCTAAATGGAGATCTGAGATTATCTAAAGCTAATTTGTGTCAGAAAGTTCTGAAATGGCTTTCAGTTCAGTGTCTGCAGTAATTTCTATAAAGTAGTATTAAAACTATTAAGTTTATGTGAGAAGTCCCCAGTAGGTTCAGCAAACATTCACTGTCTAATAACACACCTTCAGCCACACGAGGTTTCTTTCCTGGGTTTGGGAAGTGTGGTTTATTTATTTCTGCAAGATATTTGAAGCAAAGGCCAACATAAACAGCAGAATTCTTCCTTTTTTTCACAGTTTTCATAAGTTGCTGAAAGGCTGGGTAACTTTACGTATTACAAACACAGAGGACCTATAGTATCCCACAATATCTGTGGTTACTTGTCTACCTATTAGGAACATCCCAACTATGTGTACAGCAAAACCCTAACAAACCACACTTTACTTTCCAGAAACTAGAATGCATTCTCCCATCTTTTCTACCCAGGTCTTGCTCTGTGTCAGCAGTGTTTAAATAAACAAATTAGATGCCTCCTTGGACAGCCAGATAATGGAGTTACAAGCTCATCCTCTACTCACATAAGAAAGATTATGCCCCTTTAGATGGGCCTCTCGCAGACCTTCTTAGCTGGGAGGTAGCAGGAGCAGACAAAAAGAGACCCTGCTAACCAAGGCCCTACCAAGGGACTTACTTAAATGGGTCTAGGAATGCAGAATTACATAGGAAATGTCACAGTTGTTACCCTTATTCAAAACTAATAATAAGTCATCACTTTATGGAAATTCGATACATTCTTGTTTTTAAAGTTAGGGGAATTGAGACATAGAAGGCTGAAGAAATTTGTTTAATGTCATCCTCATGTCCTCAAAGGAACATATGAGGAACAGAACCTGAGTCATACGTTTTAAAGAAAGATTTAACTCTGGGAGTACAAGAGTGCAGGGAGAACTGGAAAGGAGGAATTTGTTTTCCAACTTGAAATTCTTACTGCACTTCTCCCCTTCAATGACCATAAACCTCCTCATGTACAAAGGAACAAACTGTCCAACAGGCCACATTACAACAGTTGTGTACAACAGGTCTGCTTGAGTGATGAATCAGCTCGTTGTTTATCCAAAATAACAGACACAAATGGCTTTCACACCTACCAACAGCTAGAATTAAAACACTTCCACACTGAAGGAAAACCAAAATAATTTTAAAATCCCCTGCACCTAAAAAAAAACCTAAAACAACCTAAATAAAATATAGTGTTAGCAAAGAGTAGTTAGTGAGAAGAACACTGCAAAAAATTCTGTATCTCATATCTTGCCTATCAAATTGAAACAGCTTAGATCCTAAAACGAGGTATGAGGCCCTCACCACCCAGATTAATCAGTGTTAACTCAGCTCTCAAGCAAACCTCAATATTTTAAATTAAAACTAGTCTCAGGTCTCCAATAATGCTTTAATACTATTCTGTAATGTCATCATGCTGGTTACAAATGGACTTCATTTACCTCACATTCATTAGGACACCACACTGTTTGAACTCAATATTACCTTTCCTTCTCCTCCCAGCCAAAACATTGTCATGCTAAAATGTTTTTCTAATAGTTCTCCCCCACCGAGGTGCATGTTTCCATAGGGACACCAACAGTGCTATACCATTTGGATAGGAAACTAAAACTAATAGCTGGGATCTTTTCACAGCTTCTCAAATCCTACCAGAAAAAAAAAAAAAAAAAAAACACCAAAAAAAAAACACCAAAAAAAAAAGAATTATCAGGAAAAGAAAAAAAAGAGCTAATGTCATTGAAAACATTAGCTGTTCCAGAATTCACGGTCTTGCTCGTTTCTCTTGGGTTTTTGATGTGGGGGTTTTTCTTTTGTTGGGGGAAGGGGCTGTTTCTTTGGGATTTTTCTGTTTGTTTTTGGTTTGTTGGTTGTTTTTGGATAGTCTTATTTTCACAGAATTGTACCGCAACTGTCACTACACTTATGTCATTAGAGTGAAAATACAACAGAAGTAAATATCACTATTATGTCAAGAGACAAGCATCCCAGGGTCACTCACTGTCTCTCTTTGTCATTATCCCCTGTGTGAGAAAATGGAGAATATAAGATAATGCAGCCAGCGGGAGGGCAACAAAAGGGAGAAATTTAATGTGTGTCCTTTCCAAAGCTGTTTGTGGTTAGCAATTTTGTGCTGATTTAAGGGACAAACTGTCCACCCCTTTTAAACCTCAGGGATTAATTTTCAGTTATTTGTAGGGACAAAGTCTCTTCACATGATTTAACTGTCTGTCCAACAGGTTCAGTTAGGCATTAAAGCTTTGTACTTCAAACTAAACAGTGCACTTTATTATTTATTCCAGTTTGGCATAAATAAGTATGGATTACCTTATGCAAACCATTCTAAAGTTGCTAGATGCTTTACAGTACCAAGAGCTTTGACAGCAGCCTGACCCAGAGAATAGACATGCTGCCTCTCTTTTAGCATGATCTTAGACTTGAGCAAAAGTGACCTGCATGGCTACTGTACTGCTGTCTTTATGCTCATTTATAAATGCATAATATTGGTTTTAATCTACAGAAAAAATTATTAATTACTCCTGCTCCAAGATTAAATTGTACAAATAATTAATGCAGAAAAATATTATCCAGGAGTAACAGTCTTTATCCATTAGTGTAATTACAGAGCATCAGGGGAAAATTTGCTGTATGTGAATTTTTGCTACTCCTGCTGGACCAGCAAGTTTACAGACCATGTTTTTATCTTCTAAACTTATGTTTCAGTAAAAGGAAAATGCTAGTAGAAAATTTACTTTGAAAGTAAATATTAAAGAACTGAATTTGTATGTTTGACTCCACTTAAATTAGATAAATTATAACTTCTGCTTGTAATTTCTGCTTTTAATTGTAACATTAATACACAGGTATTATTCTTATCAGATTTTTTTAGTTGTTTAAAATTAAACACTTTTAAGAAATAAACCCCATTAAGTATTTTCTTGACTATGCTTAGCTTTTCCTTAGCTCTTCCTGAAACACAAAATATAAGACTTAATAATCATGCCATACAGCTCCTAATAAAATACATTTTATATTAAAATTAAGCAACAGTAAAAACTATCAAGATTTCTACTATGAATGCTTCACTGTTTGCAGACTCATTAATCTAAGGTAAATTAATAGAACAAGATAAAATGTAGCCATGACCATTGAATGCTTGCAAAGTTACCTAGTGACTTTTTGTTATCTTACGCCAGTCATTTCAAAATTTCCATTTTAAGACCACATGAAATTTTCATTTCATAAGTGAATTCTTTTGAAAAAAAAAAAACATGTTTCATAGAACTTCTCTTTTTATAACCAGTAATATTTCCTGATACATTTTGTGAAAATAACTATTGTAATCCTTTCTTCTAATAACAATGAAGTGAAATCTCCCATAGAAAGATATGTACACTAATGTTTACATTTAGTGATTACCTTCCTTGTCAATTTAGCTGCTATCTGTAGAAGCAAAAATCAATATTTTATTTCTTCTGCAGAGCAACATCAGCTACTTTGCAATCACCGCATGTTTGCACATAAATACTCTTGAAGGCAAACTAAATCAATTAACATTTGTAGCTGTCCATCCAGTCCCTTTGCAAAACATATTATGCACTTAGGATGAATTCAGTGTAAATCATCATCCTAGCCACACAATTAAATACTATAAGCTTCCTTAACCCTCAGCTCAGACTTTCCTAATCTCTGAAAGAAAGCAATGCCAGATGGCCATGAACAACTGTTAAGAATCAGAGGGACACAGAGAAATACCTGAAGCTCTCAGTAATTCAGTGGAGAAACACCTTCTGTTCCAACTTACTGCTAGGCCCCACTTAGACAAATTTGCTTTGTACAACTCATAGGTGATCCTTCCAGGTTAACTGATACACATGCTAGTGCTTTTCAAAAGATGTATTTTCTTGCCATGAATCGAATTCACAGACACTGAATTTTTGTTACAACTCTTGGTTGCAGTTATCACAGCAACAGCACATACAAAGTGCAGAGAGAATCCACTGACTACTGCACTTCTCCATCATTTGAAACATACAATTGTGTATAAGTATCTATGGATATACATTAAAAGAAGTAAAATACATTGTATGTAAAAATAATGTGTGTAATATATAATGTTCACATACAATTAGTTGTCAATTCTGCGTGAGTTACCTGCAAGGCTGAAAGAGGAGTACAGCTCATTGGCCCATGAGGCACAGAGTAGGCTCCATTTCTCTACTTCAAGAAGAAATGATGGGAAAAGATGCTTCTTTTCCTACAGTAGAACATCCTCCTCTGAGCCAACACTAAGAATCAAGCCAAACAATCATACCCAGCATGCTGGAATGCCAAAGGGCACCTCCAGTGTTCATTTTCAGAAGAAGCATCTCACAAGCAACATTTTATATGGTAACAGTGTGGAAGTGGTCTCCTAATTTCTGAAAACCAGAAGCCTCATTCTGCTTTAAATTATAGTTCAGGAAATTTCATGTTTAAAAGTGAAGCTTCTCTTTTTAAAAATAAATCACCTTGCATTGCAAAAGATGATAGTCACTGCTCACGAGCAGGCCACAATTTCATGTTTTTGGACTTTGGTTTCTTAACAGAAATTCAGAAGGAAGCAGTGAGAACAGGCAAACCTGGGAATGGAAAAAGCAGGTTAAGAAGAAAAATAAGACTGAAACAGCAGGGAGTGCTTCAGGGCAGGGCAGGAGTGAACAGCACTGGCAGAGCTGTGTGGGGAGTCCAGTGCTGGGCTAGCAGGAGAGTTCAGGGCAGGAGTGAGAGATGCTGCAGGAGCACAGCATCAGCAAGGAGCACATACAGAGCCAAGCATTCACAACCTCTGGGATAGTCATGGTTGAACTAGTGGAGGTCCCAGGTATGAAGCCAGATGCGGCAAACTACATATAGTGTAGTGCACTTCATTCTACTTGCAGTCCCATGAATCAAAGGATGACGTTCTTCATTTGACTGTCTCAAACAATAAAATAGCACAATAAAAAAAAAAAAAAAGAAAAAAAAAAGAATACAGCAAAACTGGAAGAATGAATGGGAACATCATTCTGTCTTACAAAATTGAGTATAAGACAGCTACAGTTAAGAAGGAGGGACTTCTGAGCAATTTAAACCAGGCTGAAGGATCACATGTTTGTTGTAAACTGCTTTGAAAAGTACCTGATATCTTGCATTCAGCATTTTTCAATAATCTCTCAGATTCACCAGGCCAGAGCATTATTTTCACTCTGAATAGCATAGTTCACATCAAAAAAAGGCATTTTTAGACTATTGGCTAGAGATGTGGTGATAACATTTAGTAACGGAAACAAAAGTGATATAAGCCTCACAACAAAAGACATGGTAAGAAGAGTGTGAAGGGGATTAAGAAGCAAGGATAAGAACTGAAGAAGCACAGGACACTAGAGAACTGTTCCAGATGGTAGGCTAGTTTTAACCTAAGCAGCAATGTGTTTGTATAAAAGTCCAGTGGGAGCTGAGCAGACAGAGATGAGCACACAGATGAAGTCTGAAATGTTCTTGTGAGTTCAAGGAATGGAAAAAAAGGACTCTGAAGGTCTGATGCAGAGTCAAGAAAATTGCTGCTTGGGAAGAAGAAAAAAATCAAATAATGATTTTGCATCTAAGGAGGTAAGGAGTAAGAGACACCTACATAACAGATAACAGAGGACATGAGTAATGAGACCAGATAAAAGCTTTTCTAAAACTAGTCACCACATGAAAAAAAAAAAAAGTTCAAGATGTCAAAGTAATGCAGCATTGAGTCAAATAGCCAGTTGGATATAAATATGGTGCATTCAAAATTGTTTATTCCAAAAATACTTACAGACTTTCTAATAGGGTATGTGCACAGAAAAAGGAAAAAAAATAAATCATAAGTGAACTTTGATCAGATGTTCTTCAGTGATCACTTCTATCTTTCTATTTCAGTAAGATGCCCACAAGTTCAGTAATTGTAGCATTTCAGTCTATTACTGATAAAAGCTCACTGTTGCGTGAGCGGTTCAACACTGTACCAAATCTCCCATTAACTCTTGCTCTTAGAGGTTATTTCAGTAAGTGGGTCAAGATAAACAGACAACCTGCTAGTAAGGCTTCTAATTTGAACAATGATATCTGTACACCAGAGGTAGCTATTTGAACTAGACTGCTAATGTCCCCTTTTCCAAAATAAATCCCAGGATGGCATTTTCATTTATTTATGAAGCTTACTGTATGTTTCTGGATCACAACTATGAATGGTTTTGTTCACGTGCCCAAGCTTTGTAGCCACCAAAAAAGAAGTGACCTTTGCTTTCAAACTAAGCCAACCCTTCCATATTGGGTTATATTCATGAATATTCAGTATTTCAATTAACCTGTGATTTTCTTAAAAATACTGTACTGAAGGATGCTTAGCTGGCAAATGACTTAACTTTTCCTCCCTCCCTTGTACGTGACAATACTTTGCTCAAAGTAGCCATTACACTTTTAACTTGCTGGCTGAAACATTCATTGTTGCAACTCCTCACGCCTCTTGGCTGATGGAGGAAAATCAATTTTGATCCCTGAGAAGCAAGTGCAAGTCTCCAACTTCACACAGCAATGTGTACAATTGCAGCTGAAACTGAATCCAGATTAATTCACCATTCCAGGCATTTTACATTTATGCTGAGACCTTAAGAGGTTAGAACATACATTATTTACTGTTTTTAATTGGAGAAGCGGGACATAACTTCCTTCAAATGAAAAAGCACTTTGTCAAATGAAGTTTACACAAAGCAAATGAGATTTATGGTGACAATGAAAATATACTTTAAAAACTAACCTTCAGCTTTTTTTTTTCAAAACAAGTATTACAACAGAATGCAACAATCCAGCCCCTGCAGGATTTTAATGCTACAATAATTCTGGTCTTCCTTAAAGGGCAACAATTCTGCCCTTTTCTTAGACAACCCAGTTCAAAGCACATTAGAATAACATTAGAAGCCAAACTAGAGTAAGCACGTAGCAATAAAGATATAGAAAGCATGTGCATTTCCCAAAAGACACAAGTTTAACACTGAAAATATTCCAAGCAGGTATGAGAGAGAGGGAGGGGAGGAGAGAACTTACAGTACTGCTTCAAAGATGCACTATACACATAATGCAGCAGTACAGGATACGCTAACAGATGAAGGCAACTGAAAAGGCAGTACTCACCCAAAATATTAAATTGAAAAGGAACATCATGTATTTCAAACAACACAGGCAGCCTCTTGCCATGTTGCACTTCTTAAATTCTAAAAGGAAAACAAAGGATAGATCCAGGTAAAAGACCACGTATTTGCTGCCTTTGGGTGCACTGTATTTTTCACTTTTTACGCCAGTTCCAGTCCCAGCGCCGGTCCCGGTTCCGACCCCAGTGTGGCTCTGTGTGCGTGATCCAGTTGTACCATAGAAAGCTCCTGCAGTAAAACCTCGACCAAATTGCCTCCCTGAGGTAGAAGGTTTAGCAAAATCTGAGTCTTTGCTATCCAAAGATGGACTCCGGTGAATTGAAGAATCCTCACTACTTGACTTCTCCATGATCTCTCTTTTCACAGTTGTCAGATTTAATGTATAGCATCTCTCAGCATTAAATGCAGTGCCTTGCAAATGCCACAGTGCGCTAAGAGCTGTCTGTGCTTTGCTTCTCTTTTTCTTCGTACATAAATCAGATAATCACTGCAGAATTTATTCACTGCATTGTTGCTGGGTTTATTTTTTATAGCAATGTAGGCTGAACTCTGTCTGTCTGAAGCATGAATTTATACATTATTATCCCTTGCAAGAGCACACTCATGATTTATCTTGATGAATCAGTTATGCAGAACTTTGATTTTTATTAAAAAGAGCTATAAGCTCTTTCTCTGCACTCCTAGTCTACAGTCCTCTAATCTATAGGCAGCAGATGGTCCTTGCATCCATTTCCCAAAAGCTTCTGCAGTACACCTGGGAGACTCTCCTCGAGCCGGAGCACTTTCCTTGCTCTCGGCTTCCCTCTCTGTGTCTCTCTGACTCTCTCTCACACGCTGTCTTTTTTCTTTCCACCCATTTGCAGTGTCTCATTCAGCAACCCGCTACCGGAGCGCACTCTGTGTTTCACTGCTGTTGCCGTGAAATCATCAGCAACTGCAACCACTGGGCATTTCCCACAGAAATCCCTGACCTAACTATCGAGTAATAAATCCGCCCTCCTGCTCGCCCCTCCCCTCTGCTTTCCATCGGGCCAGTTAGCAGAAGCCTTCTCCTCCAGAACACGCCTCCATGACATAATATCTTTAATAGGATTAGAATTACTCTTGACTATACAAGTGCACAACAGAAAATCTCTTTAAATGTCAAGTACTGTTTAGCTGTTTATGCGCTAGAACCGTTAGGCAGTGGTATTCCTTCGATGCAATAAAATACTGAAAAAGTATGGATTAGATAGACAGGTGCTAACCTCTCTGCTCATTAACAGTGACTTACATTTTCTTCTGGCTTAAACAAATCCCACGGGACAAGCAATGGGAATAGGCTAGCACCCAGTACACACAGCTTAGGCACACATCTCTGCTGTACGTGCACATAACGCGACACCATCACCTGTGATATAATTAACCAGACAGAGCTGCTGCCTCTTACGAGGTCATCATTCAATTCTTCAAACTCCTGAAATGTAAATGGATCTGAGGCTGCAGCTCTCTACACACTATTTAACAAGTACATCAGAGATTCTTGTTGTGTACAGCAATAAGCCATCTTACATCACAGATCGTCTGTGAACTAGAAACACTGACCCAAATGCCACATTTCTTTTCCACAGAGGAGTGCAACATGCCTGCTAGGACTCTGAAACAGGGAGGGCACAACTGTGCACGTGTGCCTGCGCATATGCATGCAAGTGCCTGCAGGGGAGGAAGAGAAGCGCTTCAGGTCACTACTCCCCGTACTTCCAAATTTGTCATTTTGTCATAAGCACAAAAGCAGAGCACCAACGGTGCAAAGTGCTATAGCAGATTTAAAATGCAGGTTATTCTTTTCTTTCTGTAAAGAAAGAAACCACACTAGGAGGCCACTGTGAAGGAAATGCAGCTACCAGGAAAAGCAAAATTCTATGCAATTTTCAACTGACCCCGCCACATGCTCATTAAAATGCACTGTTCATGGTTATCTCTAGTATTTTTGAAAAAAGACAATATAACATTTATTCAATCTTATATATCTATGGCCAAAAGCCTCTAAGGATTCTGAAATTTTTATGTAACAACATCAGAATCAACACCCTAAAGCAGCGCTGTACCTTTCCTCTCAGGTTGTTTCTGCTAAAAGATCCCTCCACAAATAAAGTACATTAAATACCCAGCATTTGAATGTGTAGTATCTCTCTCTCCCTTTTCTGCTCTAAAACAAGATTTTAACAACAGGCAGGTCCAAGCCCATATTAACAATGTTTGTTTACTTTGCTTTTCAAAAGTAATTTCAAAGCTCCCTGCATCAGATGTGTCTGTCAGAAAGACAACTGCAGGGTGACTGCTCAGCACTGTGTGTGACAGCAGAAAAAGTAACACACAAAACACCCAAGTAAAAAAAAGATAAATTAGCACTGACCAAAATAGAATGGGCATTTCTATACATGTCTACGGTGCACATACAAACTTCACCATAAGCAGTTATCAAGAAGCAACTTTCTCAGCAAAACACATGGAAACAACTTGCAGGTCACAGCCAAGAACCTGCCTCAAACACCAAACTGCAGGATAACTCACATTGGAACACAAGGCAAATGTCTGAGTATGGATTTAGAAGACTGAAAAAATTCTTCTGTTTGAAATTCACTTACTGGAAGTGTAAAGTTGTACCACTGCAAACCAATGCTGCAGCTAGATATTTTCAGCGGTTTTCACTTGTCATACAAAACTGAGTTCTCAGCCAAAAAATTGTGAGAACACACAAGTGCTTTAAAGCATTTTTAGCTTTTTAGTTTTTTCACCCTTTGGTTTGCCATAAAATTTACACTGACTTAGACTGGCTACAGAAAAAAAAATTGCTGTGCACTTGTGAAAATTAACACAATATAAATATTTGCCTTCCCACTGAAAGTACATGACAAAAATAATTAATCTGCCCTCCTCAAGGTTAAAAAATTAAAATAGTATTCTGTAATAAGCAAAAAAATCTTCACAAATACTCTAATAGTTTGTAAATAGTGGAAAATTTCTACTGGTGGTTAAAAAAAAGGCAAATCAAATATATCTCCAACCCTTTTTTTTTTCAAATTTTCATTATTAGAACTTATTGAAGTTTTCCAGTTTTCTATTTTTACCTCCAAATACTGCAAGATACTGGCTTACTGCACCATTACCTCTAATGTACCTTCCATTAAGAGATCTCCATGACTGGTCTACAGCATTATTTGCATTTCAGAACAGTCCCAACCAAAGACACACATGAAGTCGACAGCTTAAAAATCCAGACCTGAGCAACAAGCAGTGGGGAAAACAAAGCTCCAGATCAGCCTCTCCTCCTGCTGTGTAGCAAGAAAACATACGACTCTCTTATGGTTATGCTGTAGCCACCAGGGAGACTTTACAAGCCTCAGTAACCTTCAGCCACTTGAATTTGCAGCCACGGAGTATCTTTACAGATTAGAAGCCACTTCCTGCTGCTGCAACTCCAACTCAGTGTTTAGGTAGCTCAGTTAATAAACCACACAGGGCTGCTTACTTGCTGAAAAAATAAATGGTGAAAATGCTCTAAGTAGTTTGTCCAGCTGTGCTTTGACCAGCCATTGCACTCAACTCTGCCTCTGACTGGGACTTCAGCAGAAGGTGTTGCTGCGTGGCAACAGCACCTTTCAGGGTCCCACTCAACAGCACAACCTCAGCATGAGGACAAACACGTTTTGCTTCACTACAGATCTTACCTCTGTTTAGTAATCAGGGCATGAAAAACATTCAAAAGCTCACTCTGTACTTCATTAATGTTTGATTACTGAATCACAGAATTTTGTTGCTGAGTGATGCCTTCACATCAAGAAAATCATTTCAGTCCCACGTGTATATGCCTGGGACAAGGCAATAAGCATCAGTCCTTTGCATTTAAATGGCTCTTCCAAATATTAAGGGTAAAAATTTAGGTCACTTTCAGATACCAGGTATGAAAATCGATGTCACAATTGGCGTAGCCAAAAAATAGAAAGGAAGGGTATTATTAATATGGTCAAAAAGCATAGGCTGGCTCTCCTACTGCAACTGAATTATTTGGTTCCCTCGTGGGAACAGTCCACCACAATTCCCAAAGCACACATCCCAGCATCTTCATTTCTTACTGAATTCCACAAATGATTAAATCTTTTTTTCTCATCCTGTAGTTCAATCTCACCAGAACCTCAGTGCCAATTACACCCAGCTACAGTGCTCCTGAACCCCTCTTGTTTATTTCTGCCCTCCTCAGCTGTTTTTGCACAACTGCCTCGAGGAATCATGCTGCAAAACAACAAAAGCTGACCAATTTATAAACACAGATTTTAAAATACGTAGTACAGAAATAAAAGGTACATCAGCAATATAGAAAAAAATTAACCTTTCCCCCCCTTTTAGAAGTTTCAAATTAATTTTACTTGACATTCCCCCTTCAGTGAGATTGCTCCCCCAGTGAAAGGGAGAGGGACTACAACAAGAAAGAATAGGAAAAAATAGTGAAGGCTGCGAAAAAATACCTTAGGCTTTTTTTATGTTTCCCATGATTCCTGGAAATGGAATATGAAACTCTAGGGGTTTTTAAAAAAGAAAAAAATAAAAAAAAAATACAAACTCCAGTCACTATGGTACCCCATATACATAACACCTCATTATATATTTTATCTTGCAATTTCTATTAGGTAGGATAATTCTACTGTCACTATTTTAAATATGAAGAACTCGAGGACCAAGATGCTTGCTAAGGATGAATAGGAAACTGCTGGCAGAGAAGCAAAACAAATCTGTGCCTCACACGTCCTTAGCTAGCTCACTAACCATTGCACCATTCTCAAATTAATTATTTTTCAAATCACGAGTTTTAGTAATGCTGCCACATGACTTCAGAACAATACTGAGCCCTGCAGAGAGATGTACAAATGCATATGCTACCAAGTGTTCAAAGGATATGGTTCTTAAATTCAGTCTTTCCTTTCAAATTTTATTGACCAGGAACTCAATTTTACAAGCCTTCCTCAGGGTACATTAGATAGGCAAAGAACAGAGATTGCTGAGTATAAACTCAGTGACTACATCTTTCCAGTCACTGCTCTGAATCCTGGAAGTCCATGACAAGGAGATAAGGAACAAGAGTTGAAAATAATAGCTTGCGCCTGTCAAAAAGTTGTATACAGCTGAAAGCTCAGATTAAAATAAACACCAAGCCAACACTGATCGTGGAATAAGCTTAAAGGCAAAAGGATGTCCAAAAGAATAGAACTGAAATTAGGATCACATGAGAGACAAAACCATGGGGTTCTCAGGTCTTCCAGGCTCTTGATTCCATGCCAAAAAGTTTACAACCCCAGCAAGTTAAAATGCCTGGATTTCTGAGGTGTTCCAATGCTGCAGAATTTATAACCAAAAACCTGGATGGTCTGACAGTTGTAATGCACATCCTGAGGCCTGCCAAGCTCCAGCCTGGATGTTGTAAATCCAAAGTATTCTGCTGACCATAGGATTGGACAAAAACAAAGTAGATTTCAAGGAGAACTTTGTGTGGTAGAAAAGTTTTGAAATCTGTATTTTTTAGAGCCAAATAGCCTAAGCCAGATTTAATCTTTGACACACTTTCATTTTCCACTAAGAAAAGTATTCCATTAGAAACAGACAGAACAGAGAGAACTACTGTAACTTCAGTTTTGGAGTCTCCAGTCACTGATCATAGCTTCACACATTATTTAGAGCCTATATGAACAGCTTGTTTGATACAAATGCTAAAAAAGAACCACTACCAAGTGTTCAGAGAAGACTGGAATGCACACTTAGTTTTCCTACTAGCATGAGGAACAGCCATTTCTCTTATGGTCAGAAAACCACCATTTCCTTTGGTGCTTAGTGGACAGACAGCTGATGGAGGGAGAGACTGGATTCATTAAGAAACAGGCTTACCCACAGCTGGTGCCTGTGATCTGACCAGCAAACAATCCCAATGTTTGGTGAGAGGCAACAACCTCATGCCCTTCTCTCTTCACTTTCTAGCAGAACCAGAAGCTTACAGAAGACATCCCCTGATCCTCAATTCCTCCAAAGCCAGTTCCAGAGGCCAGGTAGAAGGATCTCAGATAGGTAAATATGCATACAGCATAAACTGGAAGGAAAATCAGGATTCTCAGATGGTTTTTTGGAGGCTGAACTTCCTGTTCTGGGACTCCACCTAGCATTGGCATGGCTGAAGAAAAAGGAGGCCTTGCAGAGAGACAGGAATGAGACAGCACTCCAGGATATTGGAACTGTGTGAAGGATCATTGCTGGGGAGGCACTTAGTTTGATAACTGTGGGTAAAGAATCTTTTCTTACAGATACAGGAACTGAGTGTCTAGGCACCTCAATCAACACCCACCTCCATTAATCCTGAATTCACCAAGAGAAATTATACTTCTTGACATTGTTGCTGGAAAGGAAACAAATTAATCTGTGTCTATGACAAAAACAAGAGCACAGCAGCTCGTGGCTGCCTCTGATGAGTAACACTCCTTGCGTCCCCAGGGTAAAGAGGTAAAAAAAGAGGTAAAATATCTTTGAATGGCCTAAATTAATACTTACTAGTTTATATTAATATATACCAGTGAGACAAGTTTATCCTTCCAATATGGGGTCCTCACTGACTGGATGACCAAGAAAACAAGATCCTGTTTTCAGACTTTCCACTGTGCCAAATATTTGGTGTCATATGGTCCCTGGGATTTCCACTAAAAATCATTTACTCGTAATAATGTGCATGTGGCTGAGATTTCTCATTTAGGATTTCACACCAGAGACAGAATGAGATTCTTGTTCCAAACTGTATAGAGGAATTAGCTGTAAATCATGTCAGGAACCTTAACCCACTGTGGTCAATTACAGATGATGAGGTGATATGTTAATGCACAGGAGACGTGGGGCATGCAGATTAAAATGCAATATGAGGTCCAAAAGCTAAGAAATTTTGATTATGTCACACCTTCACTGTGTTTTGCCAGTTGTCCCTCAGGGGCCCTCAAATTGAGCAAAAAGAATGTCTGAGTTACCAAAGTGACAGAAAAACAGAAGAGAAAATGGAAATCCTGCTACCAACATTTAAGCTTTTAAATCAAACCATTTGCACTATATACAGAGATCTTTTGGGGTTTGGTTTTCACTTCACAAACATAATGAAATATGTTAGATCTGAAAGAAGCACTGTAAATATTACGTTAGAATACAATTCACCATTGTTAGTTTCACCTTTAAGAACTAAAATCCAGGGAGTCTGTTTATTTTTTGTTTCTAAGAATCCTGGAAATCAGAGTCTCCTTGGGCTTGGCAGTGTACATACACAGAGCAAGTCAACCCATACCACAGTCTAACCTCCAAACAGAAAAACAGACAAACAGACATTAACTGCTGGCTCTGGGAAAAAAAAAAAAAAAACAAAAAAAAAAAAAACAAAAAAAAAAAAACCCCAACAAAACACCAACAAAAAACTGGGTTTTTTCCCTAAGTCCCAAAACTACCTTACCAATTCTCCCTCTAGCAGGTGAGAAAAAATAGGAAATATGAGAGCAAAAAGAACAGCGTGTGCCCAAGCACATAGGCCTATCCTACCAGGCAGCAGAGCTTAACAGATGCTTTGGAACAGTCTGTTTATGATTTTTAGCTTAAGAAACCCTTTTAATTACAGGGTGTTTATCTCATCTTCTGTAACAATGAATACATTGTTTCATCTCCATCAACAGCTAATCCTTAATTCCGCCGAGAACTTAACCTCAATATTTTAGGGCACTGAGTTCCAGAGATATGCATCATGTTAAAAAAACCCAGCATCTTCCTCTTAATTCACTATCATAATTAAGCTTTCCAGGTCTATCCTCTGTCTGGATATTCATACTCATCCCATAATTCATTAGTTTGTAATCCTCTATTACATCCTATGTTATTGTCTGTCATTAAACTAAGCACTTTTTAGCATGGCATGTTATTGAAAATTCTCTGAGTCCCTAATAATTTCAGTTAACCATCTTAGGGCTTCTTTCTAATTGAGATATGTTTCCACCATAATCTTTCCCAATCTGCTGATGAAAAGATCTCCTTTTTAAAGGGCAAGAGCCAGTGTTCAGATTCAAAATAAATTTAATCAATTCTGTTTCTATCAACACCTTATCTTTATGAATGTGAAGTTACTCAGATTCAACAGACATTTTTCTATCACCCCCATTCTGCTTTTCTATTTCAGATTCAAAATTCGGCTCTGTAAATGTTGAATTTTTCAGAACTTAACAGGAAAACCCTTGTAGTTTCAATTTGTATCTTACCTGTAAGAGGAAAGGGAGTTTTCTCACTACAGTGACATGAGTCTAATACTGATTCTTTGTGAAGTTACCAGGAAGACCACCCTCAAGAGAGGGACACCTTGTAAAGATGCTGACATAATCCAAATCGACTCTTGGCCATCCATTAATGTGTGGTACAAACTTCTGTCTCCATCCAGTACACACACACAAAAAAAAAAGGTGTATGCAGGGAAATTTTTTTCACTTTGCATACAGAGAAAAAAAGATTGAGGAGCCAGAAAGCTGCCAGCCAGAGGCGGGAAGGCAGCAGCATCACATCCCCAGCACCACTGTGTGAGGAAACATCACAAAACAGACCTCCAAAATCATACTTTAAAAATTAAAGACCAAAAAAGAAAGCAGGGGCGAGGAAGTGAGAAGGATTCTTATTTAACACCTATTTTTTGCGGAGGTAAAGTACATGATCTGAGTGCTTCTCTTCCACTCCCACTTTAATAAGCTTAGGTTTTTACATCTCCTATATTGACTACAGATTAAAGAAAGCTAACAAATAGCCAAAGGTTTTTGCCTATCATGAGAGATGATATCCCTTCTTCCTGTTGGATGGTGCAGCAGGATTTCATTAATACAATAACTCTTCTAACTGTGTCCAATGTGTACAAGTCTCTTGAACAAAGTCAGGTGGATTTTCTCCAACATCTGTTCCAAAGAGGCTGTCTTTCACTAGCAGTGCTGTTTTGAATTAACTGACAGCTGGTGCCTATGTATTAGCAGAACTATTAAACTTAAAAACCAACAAATTGAGAAAACCCTCATACAAATGCCTCCATGTGAAGAAAGAACCAAGAGAATGATGTAAGCATTCCTTTTTGAAAGGCAGCACACATCTCTGAAACCTGCTCAGTTATGCCATGAAGAACATTTCTAAGCACATTCCTTTCACAATTGAATGAATTCCTTCATTGCTAAAATATTCATTTTTTGGCACTTAAACACAAACAGGTGTCATTCCATGAATGGGGACATTTAAAACCACTGTGTCAGGGCTGGCAGAGACCCAGATGTCTTCAATGGGCAGCTACACATCACCAGTCCCAGCCTACAACCTCAGACTCACTGGAAGTGGCAGACTGAATGCCTTACTGCAGCATCATCACCTCACACATCTGTGAGTTATCAGAAGGCTGTCTTCCAGCAGCATTTCTAAGCAAAACCTAATCCCAAGTCCCACCTTGAAGTCAAAGAGGTGCAGCTTTCCGAGAGGAGTCACACCACCAAATTAATTAAATACCTGCCCAGGGCCAGTGGCCTCACAGATGAAGCTGGCATCAGAGAGAGCTGACTTCAAGTCAGTACCAGGTTCCCCTCTGCTGGGCCCCCAGTGTGACTCTGGGCAGAAATGTCTGGAAACAAGGGTGGTGTCCAGTCTTTAAAGCCATTCAGTCCTCAGTCTACTCCTGGCCCTCCCTGACCACAGTCTATCAGCTGTGACACCAAGCTACATAGCCTAACAATTCCCATCACACACCTCCTTTTCTCTTTGGAGGCTGATGTTACTGAAGTCATAAGAAACAGTTTTTGAGTAATTGAAGGTAACTGGATCATACCTTCACTGCCACTAACAGCACTTCTCAAGTTCTGATCAAAGCATTGCAGAACAGCCATGTTCCATCCTGCTGATTTGGGCTAGGTTCATTTCTATGGTTTTCAACAAATTTCCACAACACTTAACCTGAGCAAAGTTCATAGACTCCTTCCTTGAAGCTCTTTAAATACATAAAAATAGTCACACATGACCATCTGCATCTGCCCTTGCAGTAAAGCTTATTTATCTTCACAATAAAGTTTCTAGCACATTGTATGGTAGCACTGTAGGATGTGGTCAACTTCAACATTTAAAATAGGATGTGCCTGTAACGTAGCAGTCATGCAATTAATGCTTTTTGCTTTGCCAACAACAGAGTCAGATTTAAATCCCAAGAGGAGGCAGATATTTTAGCCACCCTACTCATCTCACAAGAACGAGGCTAAATGGTTCTCATCTATTCTGTATGAGATAGAAGAAAGGGTGTAATATTGAAAACAAGGTAACCCTCTTACTATAATCCAGCAGGTTTATGTAACGCTGCTGCTGTTCATGAGCTTTGTGATTGGTGTCAGCTCTTGTTATAAGGGTGTGAGAGATTTAAAATGACAAAGGAGGAAAAGAAAGAAAAGGGAAAAAAACCAGTTTGCCATGACCCTGCCTGTCAAGTCACAAAAAGCTATCCAGCAGTTCAATTCCCAGACTTACAGTAGGAGCTACTTAATTTTTACAGTATATTCATTAACAAGATTTTGTAAAGGCAGAAATATAATGGGAAAACATAATTTTTATGACCTTATCTGCATTATGGAGGACTCATTTACACTTGGAGAGAATGCTGTATGCTAGCTGCAAAATACCAGGCATTCAGAGCCTAATATGGGGTGTAAAGAATGGATGCAAGCATGTTTGACTCTTTCCCAAAAGCCAAGCCCACATTCACTTCATTTTGAAAAAGTTTAATTGTACCTTCAGTGCCTCTCAGAGATGAGAAAACCAAGATAGATACCCTTGATCATCAGTCAGAAACTAAGAATGTTCCAAAAATTCCTCATAGAGGCATCTGAAAGGAAAAAAAAAAAAAAAAAAAAAAAAAAAAGGGCATCTTTTGAAAGGAGACTATTTGTGTCATTCAGTCTGCTCTGATCTACTTAGGTGTGTCACCAGTATGCAGTAGCTGTTGTATGAAATATCAATTGGCCTTTAGAAGCTGCACTTCATAAATTCGTCACAGGCCGGTATTTTCCATTTACAAATTAATTGAGATGCTGGCATTTTATTTCAGAAGCAACCAACATGATGTTTCATGCTCTGCTCTGTGGACTGGTTCAGGGGAATATATCAAAAATACACAGCCATAAATGCTTAGCAAATGGTGTGCATCCAGATGGGGTTTTAAACAACATGAATGAAATTAAAAGGCTTGCAAAATGCAGCATCATATAAGGGTAGACAGCAATAGTTTGGGTCCAAATATGCCTTGCAGGAATCAAATTCGATGCCCATAGCAAGAATATGTGTATGATCGTTCTCTCTTTTATCCTAAATGTCCACGTCTAGAGTAATTTTAAATCCAAACTAATTTACTGAAAAGACTTTCCAGACTTCTTCCCTTCAGGATAGCAAGCTAATAGTAAATCTGCAATAATATAATCCATTGGTAATGTTTTATCTGCTTTTGTTGTTGTTTTAACTCTACAATCACCATGTCTATAACACAGATACATGCAGGTGTGGACATCAATGCCCCTAAAATTAAAAATTCCCTGGATTTTATCTAGCTGATGGGCCCTCTTCCTGTGTTATTTTTCTCATATACTCATTTCTTATGTTGCACTTGTCCCTTTCCAGCCTAACATTTGCCCAGAAGCAACAGAAATTCTCTCAAGCCACCCAGACACTTTTCAGAAGAGTTTTATGAACTCATCATCTCATCCCATATCTCAAACACAACTTTTCTAAATTGAGCATATCTCACTCCTCTCCTCCCCTACTTCTGTGCCAATGGTTTTATTACAGACCTGTCTTGATAATACTTAGTGTTTCTATTCCAACAGCATGGGAGCTGTTATATTAAACGTTTATCAGTAATAGGGTTCCTCCCTTCTACAGGCTGAAGCAAAGTAATTTGGTAGATACAATCATGAAAAGATTCTATAGGTTTGTCACTTCCAGAAGAAACACAGTACTTAAAATACACAAGATTCCAATCAAACCTGACTGTATGAACTGCACTCTGAAATCCCATGTTTCTAGTATTCCAAGGATTGCCAAATTAAGCCATCTCAGTTCCTTGTGTGTTTTTCTTTTAACTCAACTTAAGTGCTGTCTGCCCTGTACATTGAAAACAAGGTTTTGGAAACTGTAATATGGTAAGTTAAAAAAAAAAGAAAAGAAAAAATTTCTTCTCACTCCCTGTAAATGAGGTTGAAAGGAAACAAAAAGCAACAAAACCTTAGTCAACAGAATCAAGATTTTTGGATCTCTGAACATACAAAGGGAATAGAGCTGATTAGTTGCAAGGTGCAGTTTCTCTTTACAGGTAATATTTTTCCAAGCAGAATGATGCTTCGCACCTGTCCTGTAATTAGATGCCAGGCTTGTGTACTATGCTGAAAGAAAAAAAGACTAAGAAAGTGTCTTGATCATTCCAAAGTTCAGTGCCTCCTAAAGAGTGCCTATAGCTGTTCTGTAGCAATTTTAGCTCCATTTATACAGGTATCTTACTGTTGTCCCTACCTACTCCATCTGCTGTGTTTGTCTCTGTCAAATATCAATGATACCTGAGTCTAAAAGACTACATTCCTGCTGTAGGCAGGAAGCGGGGAGTGGGGAATAATGAATTCTTCCCTAACAAATTGTTCCCAGGCACCAGAGCCTTTAAAATGTCTATCACAGAACTATCTTCATGCATTTTAAGCATCCTTCATATTAAGGATCCAGATATTTTTATTTGATATAAAGAACAAATGCTCAGAAGCCGAATAATCTGAAACAGACTTCTACAGTGTCCTGTATTCTCAAGCACTGAAAAGAAAACCCTCAGACTACTGAAGGCCTGACATGGTAGACTGCTACAAAGTTCTGTCAACCAGATTCCCTCTCACATTTCACAGGCTGGTCACCAGTAGCTCTTATGCATAATCTGTAAACCACATTTTTAAAGCAACAAGGGACCCTTCAAAATGAAAAAACAGATACACATTTTACACATCTCTCAATACTGTGAAAACTGAAAGCATTGACTTAGAGAAGAGGAAAGGTACGTGCTTAGGGACAAAATTCCAAATTAAGATACCCTCAAGAGATACTATATGCTGGTTTGAAATAAAACTTCCACCTCATAAAATGTTAATATTAGGGCTTTAGGCAGACATTAAGGTCAGGACAGATGTGCTGCCTAACATGTACAAGACTCTCACTTTCCAGAAGGCCAATAAACGCCTTTGGGTAACTAAAAAGCAGTTACAGAAGATGGCAGTACTTTGTTCACAAATATGCATGTTGGCAAGTCAAGCAATAGGAAGAGGTTGCTCAGGAGAGAAGTTGACCTGGATACAAGTGAAAAAGAAAATTCAGTGGGAGAGCAATTAAATACTGGAACAGACTGCTTAGAGAGATGTTAGAATCTCCCTTACTGGGAATATTCAAGACTCAGCTTGATGGAAGCCTGCATAACCTGAACTGGGGCCCTGCTTTCAATAGAAGGTTGGACCACATGCTCTCTGGCATCTCCTTTCATCCCAGACTTTGCTGAAATTCTAACATTTTGTTCCAAGATCCAAAACTCAGACTGTGAAAGACTGACACTGTAGTTCTTGGAGTAGCAGTGACTTGAACTACAGCTGCACGCAGTGAAAAACTGACAAACTGAAATTGCAATCCCACTGATGAGGAGGGGAAAAAAAGAGATGCTTCTTTTCTCAGTAGCTAGATTTGACAAATTAGGAATATCCTCATCCTATCAACTGAGTATCTGCAGATCATAAAGCCTGTCTGATCTGTGTGACTTAATTTGGTAGTTATCCCTTCAAATCTGTTAACAACTGTCTTGTTTTAACAGCGCAAATTTCTTCTTTAGCAGAAGAAACAACTCAACAAATTCCAGTCTTTCCCATCATTATGCCCTGGGTTTTTTCCTACTGGAATGTGAATTCCATACAAGAGTGCATTTGTCAGAATGAAGGACCTTCCCCAAGGAAAGGAATGTAACTCATTTGCAAAAAGCAGGGATTAGTAATTATTTAAAGGCAACCCATCTGCCCCTAGAGATGTACCGGCCACACAGATGAAGGGCCGGTTTAATCTCTTCAAAAGTAAATCTCTGTAAGATCCCAAATTAAAATGTTTACATGGGAGAAGAAAGCTTGATCCTTGAGTCCAGAAATGGTGGAGTTTATTTTGGTGTTGCCACTATGTCATGACAGTGAAAAGCTATTTAAAGACACTGACCTGACAAGCTGGTACAGTTTTAGATGCATCCATCTAAACTAAAAAAAAAAGCAAAATGGTGCTACATCTGGCCACATACACCAATAACCGCTTTATTGTTAGAGCTTTTAACAATTGTGGACAGTCTTGCCATGGAGTTGGCCCCCCCTAGATGTTTCAGTCTGCATCAGACGTACATGGTGCATTATTTTCCTTGGGATTTTGAAGGATTATTAGTCATATTGTCTCTAACCTTTTTGAAATGAACTGTTCTAAGGGCAAACATTAGCATATGAAAACATTTCCTCACAGCGTTTTGCTTCCTTTACTGTGCTATATCACAAGGAGCATGATATATGAAGAAGGCAAACAAATATAGTTTTGATCCTTGGGTGCTAATAATGCTAAAGAGCTATTTTGACAGAACTGCTGAAAGGGCTAAAATATTTTTAACTTTCCTAGTTCCAGTATTCGTGTAACTATAAAACACAATTAATTTTGATGCTGAAGTTAGAGAATCCTGGGCACATACTTCCAAAGTGTTGTACATTCCTTTCATTCTTAGAGAATCTAAAGGATTTTTATACCCTGACATGATTTATCTTTTTGAGGCTCATTTGGGTAGCCATGCAGGTTGTCAACAGGATTTCTTCCCATAGCAAGTGACCATATTCTATGTTAAAGTAGCATTACCTGCTGTAACTCCAAGGAAAAAAAACTTGCTACATCTGAAATGCCCAGGATACCATTCCTATGGATTTAAAAAGTAATAAGCGATTCTACTGCTCCTAACAGGATCAGATGTCCTTGAGATTTTCAGACATGTTATTTCAGCATGTCAGTACAGTTAAGTAGACACATAAGGCTGCTACAAGAGTTAAGGGGGATGAACATATAGAAAATTAGATTAATTTTCTTTTTAAGCTCCAAAAGAAATAGTGGCACTGATAAACTTAAGTCATTCAGCGGTCAATTCTAGTTTATCCTGGTAGCCTCTGTCTCCACACTTAATAAAAAAAAAAAATTCCCTCTTAGCTATAAATGAAGTTGCAACATGGCAACAGTAACAGATCCTGGCAACTCTTCCTTCCCCAAATCATGTAACTTATTCTCGCTCTGGATTTCTAAGGAAGTAAGATTTATGCATCCAGACTGCCTTTGGTGAAACCTGAGGGAAGGGAGCAGGCAGGGTGCTGTAGGAGCCCTGGAAACCCAAGCCAGCGCTCAGCAGCATGTGTTTGGAATATCAATAGCATGAAGGCAGAGCAGTGTGCGAGGCTGACCTGGAGCTTGCACAAAGGATGGGCACACACAGGGCTGGGCTCACATTCTGCACAACCTTTCACCCTGCACAGCCCTGTCACAGGGGCAGAGGGGAGATCCTACAGTCTGGGCAGGGCACAACAGGGGAAGAGAGAGGTTTGTAATGAGCTCAGCCATCCAAAAGAAAATCAGAACTCATTCATTCTGCTCTTGGCAGAATTTTAAACAGTAACAGACAGAACTGGAGCTGGGCAGTCACACCTTCAGCTCTAACAGTGTGTGGAGTAGCCTCAAGCACACATCACAATAGCAGCAGAAAGTGAATTTCTGCTCAGTGTGCTCTGTCCTTCAAACTCCATGACCTGGGCAAGGGGTTTAAAGTGGCCCTGCAGAGATGGCAGGAGCAAGGCTGTGTGCCCTGCTCAGAAGGAGTTCTAGGACCACAGCTGCCATTTTCAGCACCACAGACTAGCCTCTCTTTTCAATACTTCTCTCCCCACTTTGGTTTAGGATATATGCTCCAGATAGCACATATTCTCCTGATTTAACAGTTCTCCAAGTTTAATATAATTTTATTTTCTCTTTATGTGTCTAAACTCATCGCCCCCTTATTTTTCTGCTCTGAGGCTCACAATTCCCAGCTTGTTTTCAAAGCTCATTAAGAGAATTTTCTCTCTCCCTCTGTCATATCATTAACAGAAATGTTACAAAACTCCAGTCTAACTCCCAACCTACATAACCATTGCACTACTGCTGATAATCAGCTCCTGTTTATATTTCACCCAATTTTTTTCTTCCTACCCAAGTGAATTTCAATTAATCTTCATGTTAGGAAGTAAACATACACCTACTTCCCTCTTGATTCACTAAAATCATTAATTTTGCAATTCTATCAAAAAAAGCAATTACATTGTCTGGCAAGATTTATTCTTTATGAACTCATGTTGTTACTGCTTACAATTCTGTCACCCTGCAGACTCTGAGTTTGCATCCTCTTTTAATATCAGGCCCATTATTTTACCAGTGGTTATACTTTCAGGACAGTAATTGCTAAGAAAAACCTTGGCTTTCTTCTGAAGGTCAACATTATAGTTTCCAGTCCTCACTCATACTGACATTTCATTTTAGCTACCATCTCACAAAAACAGTAATCACATTATAATGGCACAGCAAGAAGGCTCACCAAACACAAACCATTTAAACTGAGGGGTAAGAAAGAGGGAAAACTCAATCTTTTTTTTTCACATACTCCCTTTGTCACTCCTTAACATTAAATGAAATTTTAACAGTCAGCCTTCTGCTACAATAAAACATTCAGGGATACTATTTGTACTTGCAGAATGATGCAGGGTAAAAGGGACCCCTTGAGATCACCTAGTCCAACCCATGGTCGGAGCAGAGCAAGCTTCAAAGTTGTATCATATTACTTAAGACCTTGTCCAGCAGAATTTGGAGAACTTCCAAGGTTGATGATTCCACAGCTTCCTAGAGCAACTTCTTCCCACAGCAGCACCCCCAGGAAAAGCTTTTTTCCTCACCTCCATTCAGGACTTACAGAGGCACCAATTGTGACCACTGGCTCTTGTCCTCCCTGAGGATTTCTGAGAAGAACCTGTCTTCTCTACCACACTACCTAAGTAAAGAAAGGTTATGAAAATCAGCCTGCTCTTCCAGCTAAATCAGTCCAGCTACCTACACCTTCTCAACAGTATGTGCTCCAGACTCTTTGGAATCTCCTTGTGGCCCTTCACTGCATTTGTTTGTCAGCATCAACCTGTTACTGGGAAGACCAGCCCTGGGTACTGCCTGCTGTTGCCTCACGAGCACTGAGCATCAGGAAACAGAGATAATCTCCCCCATTGCTATTGTAAGGCACCTGACTGCATTTTCTCAATCTCAGTTTTCCAGGTTTTCTCACAGCGGTAACTTTTATTATTGACTGTCCTTGAACACCATGCAGAGGATTTCTAATTGCACTGAAAATCCAGCCTTTGAATTGATGCATTCAGTGAAGCTGGTCTTTAATAAACCAAATTACAGAATTTTCACTTGATCTCTACAAGCCTGTGTATACTTCTAACCAGTTTTCTACCATCAACTAAGCAACAACTGAGCAGCGTGAAAAGCAGCTTGAGAAAGTGGGTAACACATGGAGGGGAAGACATTTGACCAAAGCCTTGTATTTGTACCCCAGTGCTAGAGAAGCAAAGACAGGGCAGTAGCAGACCGAATCATCAGCATTCAGTGAGGAAAAGCTAACTTGCAAGTCTCAAAGGTGGTAACAGCTGCCAAGCAGAGTGACAGAGAGAAGGGCTGCAACAAACAGGCCAGGTAAGGAAAGAGAGATTCAGACATGGAATTTCCTAGAAGTGCAAATACCTGCAACAGGACAAAAACCAATACTGTAAGGTGGAAAGAGTGTTGTTATGCCTGAGGGAAAGCAGCACAAGAGGGAGAAAAAAGCAGGGCAGACAGCAGCATGCAGCTGTAGCGGTTCAGAAGGTTCATGTTTTAATAAGCCAGGAAATGGTAAAAACACACAAAACTGGAAGATCTTCTCATATGTATCCTTAAAGCCCAGCAAGATCAAGTTTTACCTTGGCTGAACTTTTAAACATTTTCTGTGCTGCTGTTCATATCAGATTGGGAAAGAGATTTCCCAATACTGGCCATATCATAAGGACCATGGAAGAGAAGACAAAGAGTGAAGATGGTCTGTTTTTTCTGGTTTTTTATGCTCTTTCACGAACCAAGAAAAAACAAGGTTAATGCACTCCTGGTACACAGCACAGACCAATTGCTCCAGTGCTAATAAGAATTAATAAATAAAGGGGCAGTGCTGGCCAGGAGACCATAAAGGGACATATGAATTATACAGATCTTTTGCTTTTCAATTTCAGTTCATGGGTTTGTTTTAAGATGTATCTATCAGCCACTGTTTTCCATTCTGCTTTAGTAGTGATGTCCTGATGAACACAGAATAGTTCTGGTTTAGTTTAGGAGTAACATAGACTAATTTTACTCTCAGGATGTTTATTGCATTCATTTAGTGGCTTAATAGAGAAGCTGAAAAAACAAACAGCAAGAAAACGGGAGGGCTTAAAAAGATGTCTCTTTGCAAACATCTGAGGGCTATTATAAAACAGAGTCTATGTGCTACACTTACTACAAGTTAAAGAAGTTCCTCTCTTACAAGAGGCCAGCTGGTTGGAGCAGTGTCCTGGGAGGCCAGGCAGAATGCTGGTTCTGGCTCCAGGAGAAACAGAAATACAGAGTATGGCAGCTGAGAGGGGAGTTCTTTGAGACCAAGAAGTGAAGAAAGTGGTATCTAGCCCTGTGACTATCTCATCAAAAAAAGTATAACCTAATGTAGTTTTCTTCACTTCCGGTACTATCAAAGTTCTTGGAAAAGGGTTCAGGCACTAAGGGACATCTACAAATACTTCAAAAACATTTCCAGCATGGTTATATAATACAAGAAGTGCACTTCTATGGTTGGCAACACACTGAGATTTATTTTGGAAAACTGTGCCTGGAAGGTTTCTGTGCCAAACTTCATGGTGTGTCATCCATTGTTTTACATTCCAGCTTCACAGTTCAGGATCACCAGGTGAGTTACAATGCAAGTGGATGACACAAAATCCACTAGAAGTTATTTTTAGATAAATACACTTTTATCACTTTTCAGCATTTGTAATGGCATTCTGCACACTCAGCAGAACCAGCTGTGTACTTCTCTGCAGCCTGCATTCATAATTAGATTAGTCAAGCCATTTTATAAGGATGGAGTTCAGGCATCCATCCTAGAATTCAGGCATCCTGTGTCCTGGAAAAGTTTAGTGGAGACAGACCAAAGCTCTTATTCAACAGCAAGATAGAGAAAGGCCAATAAGAAGCACCAAAAGAAGACTAAGACATATAAGTGCAAGCCTAGTGCCAGTTGCTAGCACTGGCAAACCTCTAATAATATTGTGTTAATACTCATTTGTGTAAAAGATACCAAATTATTTGTGAACTTCTTTGTTCTCAAATGTCCACCAAAAAAAACCCATACACACCAAACCAACCCCATTTCCACCCCTCCTCCCATCAACAATATTTAAATTTCAGATTTCCAGCTGTAAAGCTAGAAAGAGTAACAAGAACTTACTAAGAGCTGCCAAACCTGCCATTAAGGCAAGGCGATACAGGTTCATGTCCCCACATCCAGCCAGTAGCAAGACCACGCACATATTTCAAATGCACACATACACTTACACAGAATATCATGGAATCACAGAAGTGGTGGGGTTGAAAAAGACCCTGAAGGTCATTGAGTCCAACAATTAACCTGCCACTGCCAAGTTCACACTAAACCACGTCCCTAAGTGCCACATCTACATATCTTTCAATTACCTCCAGGGATGGTGACTCTACCACTTTCCTGGGCAGCCTGTCCCCACGCTGGACAGCCCTTTCAGTGAAAAAATTTTTCCTAAAATTCAATCTAAACCTCCTGCAGGCACAACTTCACATAGATATAAACAGTAGGCTTGATCCTGTGCTACTCACTGGCTGATCAAGAAGAAAGCTCATCAGAGTGAAATTTGTACTGTTTGCACACATATACAACATGGATCCCTCCAATTGCTGGCCTCAGATGCTTGGTCAGTCCAGTATTAAGACCCTGGTCTCCACTGTTGCTGACACAGGTGATAACCCATGAAGCCTGCAAAACCCCTCCTGTGGTTTGTGCTGTGATCTCTGGCCATGGTTCTACTTGCTGGCACTTAGCCTAAATGCATCCACAGGGAAAAGGAAGCACCTTACCCACAGGAGCAGTCAGAAATAGAATAAGAATATAAGGTGAACTACAGTGATTAGACACAGGGCATGGCCAGCGAATGGAGAGGAGGGAAGGGGGGAAGGGGAAGGGGGGAAGGGGGGGAAGGGGAAGAGGAAGAGAGATTTCAGTCAGAAGGGACCTTTGGCAATCACCTAATCCAACTGTCTGACCTCTTCTGGGGTGACTGAAAGTTGAAGTATGTTATTAAGCTCATGGTCCAAATGCCCTTTAAACACTGAGAGGCTTAGGATATCAACCCCCTCTCTAGGAAGCCTGTTCCAGTGTCTGACCATCCTCTTGGGAAATAAATGTTTCCTGATGTCAAGTCTAAACCTCCCCTAATGCAGCTTTGAAACATTCCCCCTTGTACTATCACAGGATGACAGGGAGAAAGCATCAGCACTTCCCTCTCCAATTCCCCTCCTCAGGGAGCTGCAGAGCAAGGGGGTCACCTGTCAGCCTCTCTTCTCCACATTGGACAAACCCAGAGCCCTCAGCCACTCCTCCCAGGACACACCTTCCAGCCCCTTCACCAGCTTTGTTTCCCTCCTCTGCACACATTCAGAGACTTTCACACTCCTCTGAGGTGGTGGTGCCCAGAGCTGCTGCCGGCACTCCGGGTGAGGCCGCACCAGCGCTGAGCACAGCGGATGATCCCCCCTGTGCCCGGCTGGGCTCTGTGTTTGATGCCCCCAGGACACGGCTCCTGCTCTCTGGGCTGCCCGGGCACACCCTGCTGACCCTCACTGAGCTGCTGCCCCCAGCACCCCCAGGGCCCTCCCTGCAGGGCGCTCTGCAGACACTCCTGGCACAGTTTGTACCTGTGCCTGCACTTACTCCATCCCAGGTGCAGGATCTGGCACTGGTTCCTGTTAAATTTCATGCCAGGATGACTGCAAAAGAACTGACTGGTCTCTCATGTTGATTCATCTGGACACGTTTTACATACACACCAGTGGCTGACCTGTGACAGTCTGGGGAGAAGTCATTCCCTTTGCATCACTTTGGGTTGGTTGGGTTCTCTCACCTTCTGCACCTTTATGTTTATGACCCTTTTATCACATAACTTAACAGCATCCTCTCTAATTTGGCATGAATCAATCCAAGACTGCACTGTGCTTAACCATTTCACTGATTTCTTCCACAGATCAATCAAGGGAAACTGGGCAGGCCATAAAGGTTATAATGAACATCTTGCAACTTGATAAAAATAATCTAAATCTTTTGTTAAACACAGACTTTAAAATTTAGAACTTGCTCGTAAAAATTCATATCCTCTCCTACACTGAAGTTATGGTGTGTGTAGATATATACACACATATATTACATATAAATTAATAACGTTAGATATGAATGGAAGTATTTTGCTGTCTGCTGCCAGCAGGGACACTAAAGAAATAAATGTACAACCCCAGAGTTATTTTTTCCAGTGATTTGTTCCTTATGAGATATATTTTGGAACTGTGTACTCTTCAGGGAGGCACTGCCTTACCAACACACTTTCCCATGCTTTTAGAAGGACTTGCTACAAAGTTTCAAAGACCAAGTCAAATCAAGTATTTTCAATCCCTTCCTTCCTGTTGGGTTTTTTTGTTTGGTGATGAGGGTTGCACTTCATATAATCACAAAATGGTTTGGGTTGGAAGGGACATTAAAGATCATCTAGTTTCTCCCCCATGTCATGGGCAGGGACACCTTGCACTAGACGAGGCTGCTCACAGCCCCATCCAACCTAGCCTTGAACAATTCCAGGGATGGGGCATCCATGGCTTCTCCAGGCAACCTGCTCCAGTGCCTCATCATCCTCACAGTAAAGAATATCTTCTTTATATCTAATCTAAACCTACCCCCCTGTAGCACCTTGGAAAAGAAAGAGAGGGGGAAGTGACCTCCTACATATGAAGAAAAACATCAAAGAGAATTGGGTTTGCCCTGCAAGAGAAAAGGCCTAAGGCAAAGGAAGAAGCACTTTGGAGATCAGCAACAAACACTATGAACTGCAGAGCAACTGGAGGAGACTTGGCACAGGGAGGTACATTCAACAAGAAACACTGGGACTCACTGAAGTATAGATTGTGGGTGGAGGATGAGCATTTCTCAACATTATCAGGGTACATGGGAGAAAACTCTAGAATCTTATTTTAAGAAACCACTCTGTAGCAGCTTTCAAGCAAAGAGGACCCACACACCAAACCTATGGAGAACAAGGTGTATCTGTGCTGTCCTGTACATAGCTATTTATTCAACATCTTATGTCTGCAGTATCTTTCTAGGTTGCAGTGTTTTGGCAACTTAAAACCATTGTAATTCCAAAGTCTTGAGTTCCTCTGGTCTCCTCACTCCCTGCAGCATCCTTCCCTTCCCAGGTGTGGTATGAGACTCTTCAAGAAACTGAGCTGACCACGAACTATCCCTGTGAAAAAAAGCACCAGGGCAGCTCCAGAAGGCACTAGCACATAGAGGAAAGCATGCTCAGGGAAAAAGGGCTGGATCAAAGCAATCCCAGTTTGAGGTCAGTTTAAAAAGCTGGGCAACCACAACCTAAATGTGTCAATTCTGGAGTATGCACTTCCTGAATATTTTTGTGCAGCACACACTGCCTATTAGCCCTCCCATTTCATGGGTGGCAAAGAGATGTCAAGTAAATTGCCAGAGCTCTCACAGGAAACTCTGGCAGGAGCAGGAAGGTGAATTTAGGTTTGTCATGATTCAAGAAGAGCCTCATCCAACAACTGGGCCCTGTCACTTGAAGCTGTCCCTGCAGCAAAGAGCTGGAATGCTAAGAGACAAAGGAAGTGCTATTTTAAAGATTGGAAGCAGATACCCATATGAGAAAAGTGACTTTCCTGAAGTCAGTTGTAGCTGTTGACAGAACCACAGGCAAAAAATTAATTCAGAATTACAGAAATTTGTGTTTACAAGGCAGTCCTTGCCTAATATATAGACTCCTGAAATTGAGAGCAATCTTTTATCAAAAAAAATAACCCTTTAAGTTTTTCTTTTTTATGAGAAAGAAAACAACAGTTCAACAGATAACTGATGATTATTAGAACATATTCTGAGCAATATTTCAGTTTTGCTGCTCAGGTCTTGAGAAGACATCTTTTGGCAAAATCAGAAGCAGAACTTTCTGAAAAAAATTTGTATTAAGGGCACAGAGGAGAATAAAGTGACTATAAGTGCTTGTGCATTAAGTCACTTTCATAAGGTATTTGGGGTTTTTCTATATCTGTATCTAATAAGAAAAAGATGGGTTCTGTTATTTAGTTTAAATTAAAATAATAATATAGTGAAGTTATCTCACAACCAACAGACTCTCTGAACTTCCACCTCTTAGAACCCTAACAGCTTTTCCATTCTCCCCGTCACCTTTCTGAGCTTCTGATGATTCCCTTGCTGCTCCATCTATGGTAGTGGAGACAGTGCTTCACCAGAGGCCTTAGATGCTAAAGGGTATAAGGAAGCAGGTTATGCAAAAAGTATCTATTTCCAGCACAGGAATGTGGCCTGTAACTATCCCATGACAGGGAGCTCAGCTCAAATAGAAAGTGTAAGCCCAAGCATATCAAAGCACCAGGAGCACTGCATCCTGAGATAGCAGTGGGAAACCGGGGCAGTGGGGGCGGGGAGGAAGGGGACAGAATGAACAAGCACTTTAGTCTAAAAGAGGAAAGGAAACTCTCAGGCAGGTCCTGAAATTTTATAAGGGAGTCTGGAAGGCACCTCACAGCCTTAGACAGAAAGACATAGCATATAAAATATCAGGAAAAAAGGTCACAGAGAAAACTAATTTTAAAAAAATAGCTACAGTGATGGCCATTAATTCTCCAAGACAGAAGAGCAAATAGTACTAAAGCTCCTGGTTTAGCCTCAGCTTCTTAAGAGATCTCAGAGCTGAACAGCCTTACTTTCAGCATGCAAAGGTAATCAGCACTCTACAGCTCTTTCACAAAGAAAACTTATCTCAGTACACAGCGACAGGAATTACAGATTTTGAGGTGATCACATTTTAAAAAACCTATTCCTATATGTAGCCCTCCTGCAAAACTAAAATTAAGCAAAACAAAACTTGCATAGTCAAGTGCAAAAGTGTTTTGAAGGTCACATCCTTGAATGAGCTATGAACATTCAGGCTGTACATGCATCATAGGAACACTGATCTATCTTCATCCCAGTTCTCCCACTCTACGGACAAGAGAATTGCAGCTTTCCATTTGCAGAAAATGGGAATCATGCTGCCTATATAAGGACCCTTTGTTCTTACCATTTGATACGGTCTTTCACATTTGAAGCCAAAAGAGCTCAGCTCTGATCAGAACAGGATGTTAGAACATTCATGAATAGCTTTCACTTTCTCCATATACTCTTGCTCATGTGTGTGCAAGAACACCATGAAAACACCACGACAAATGGGAAATATTTAAGGAAATAATTCACAGTTAGAGGCTGCTTCCCTTATGGAAGAATCTAATCATGTAACACTTGAGGATACAGGCCCTGCAAGGAAGAATGTCAGGAACAATACTCTGAATGTCAAGCCAGTCACCTCCTGTCTCCTTGAAATCCAACATGGTCCTTGCATTTACCACAGAGCTTTTTTGTAATGCATAGCAAAATTCCTCACATCATTGTTTCCTACTAATCACATTCCTTGGATTTTAGTTGTAATTACAGTGGGACCTGCATCATGAACACAGGCTGTTATTTAACACAAAGTGTCCTGAAAAAATATAGGGTCTAAAACTGGACAGCCAGAAATGAAAAGCTTTCTGAACTTCACTGTGTCCAACTCACACACATTATAATGGAGAAACTACAACCCTTCACTTTCCCTCAACCAAGTGCTCCAAAACATCAAGTCCTAAAAGGCACTCCAGTATTATCACAGTTATGTCACTGCAGGCTGTCTTCAGAGCAGTGTTTGAACAGAACGCATTAATCGCAATTGAACAATGTGGAAAAAGCAAAATAGGTGCTCTTGGCTGTAGAGTGCAGCACACTCCCCTTGAAGACAATGGGATGGCATGCTAGGAAACAGGAAAAGCAGCTTCACACTGAATCCAGGTAAGGCAATCAACCAGTCACGAACCTTAATCCCATTGTTCCCTTAACTTTCAAGGAATCAGACTCACATCCAAGCAAAGCTGAACCATTCATTTATTACATCCATCCCTCCAAAAGCAGTATCAACATATACAGACATCTGCTCAGCAGGAAGCTGTATCCCAGTTCCAGCTCTGCCAGATGCTTCATGCCACAGCCACAGCTGGGAAACAGAAGAGATGGCCTGTAACTGCTTCCCAAGAGACCAGCAGAGAAAAAAAAAATAGTAGCTCTCACAATTCTGTGGGAAACATTTCATGTCTGTCAGACATCACAATAATTGCAGAAGTACCAATTCACTTTCCAGGGCTGTGCTCTCCATCTAAGTAGTTTGCACAAGACATGTTCCTAAAAACCTCCACGGCTGGAGGTTCTGCACTTTCTCAAGCAGCCTGTGCCAGGGCTGTCTTTTCCCTGGTGTCACAGCAGCCATGGCAAGCTCCCTTTGCTTTTAGCTTCTTGTCAGTGCTAAAATTTGGCAGCCTCAGCACTACTTTCTTTCCTACTTAGTATGCAAACCCAGTATAGTTTATTCTTACTACTATATTTGCTTTTAACATCTTGTTATGTGAAAACAAAATTGTAGTGTTTGTACAAAGTCTATTTGTAATCCATTACAGTCCTCTCTGAAACATACACGGTTATTTTTGGGCCACCTAAGTCCAAAGGAATTCAGTCTCCTGGGTCTCTTTCTGCATCAGCACCTCTGCTGACACCGCAAATAGGTACCAGGCAGCAAAACTGCATTTCTCCTCCACGGTGAGTCTCTACTTACTGAATACTGGTTGGGAGCTCATTTCTCACAGCCCACCAGAAAGTTATCAGCTGGCAACAGCTTTCAGACCTTACCACCTGGGCTGGATGCAAACAGTGATATGGACATGGAGAAACTGCTATAGATTATTATATACATGTCATAGGTCCTCCTGGAGTTTTTCACTTGAACACCATGGAAGGATGGGTTTAAGGGGAAGGTCAAAAGGCAAGCTGAATTGCTCTACAACGTGAAGGCTTTAAGAGCAATCCAGAGCACTATCTTTAAGGTTCTGTGTGTGCAATCTGCTCTTGGGCAGGGATGACTCAAAGAGGCTCTTTCAACCACCCTTAATTTAGCATTGCTCATAATCAGCATTCCTTCCACATCTATTTTATTGTAACAGTCTTCTACTTCAAGTACATGGCCAACAAGATCACATGGGATACAGCTGAAGCAAGCTTTAAACACAACAATCTTACCACAAAATATATTAAAATAGAAGGTTTGTTTATCCCATAGGACCTCATCTAAATGTTCACCAGACTGCTTGCATGAGCAAGGAGTGGGGAGAGGAGGGTGAGAATGAGAGAGAGATTCCCTCATGGAGAGACCACCCATTCACTATTCCTTTTCACAGCTGCTCTTGTGCAGAGGTTCCTTAGGTTTATTTCACAATGACAAAGTTTTGGGTTTACTTCAATTTTTTTTCCCCAGAAGACAGATAGATGATATTTATGTTTTTAGCTACAGCTTCTTACAAAATGACGTAATAAAAATCTCCCCAACCGTCACTTATATCATGTAACAATGAAAATTATGTTCCACATTCAGAAACTGAACCAACTGTTGCTGAAAAAAAAAACAAAAAAAAACCAAAAAAAACCCAAAAAAACCCATGTTGACTCCAAGGATGGGATATCATGGCAATTGTAACTGAGATGGATCAAAGCTGCTTGTCTTTTATGGTCTTCATTTGCAAAGGAGTGAACATAACCAGATTACTGGGATTGCAGTCCAGCTCAGTGTAGAAGGACATTAATTTTCTTTGCCTGGAAAAGGCTCTTAGCATTTTTTTATGTAATTACACCAAAGAACAAGTCAACTCTAGGACTAAAAGGGAGCAAACATGAAGAAAGAAACAGGAATAAACCTTCAGTGGGACTTGAACTTGGGAAAACAATCCCAGCATGTTCAGAATGAGCAATACCACTTTCACCTCCTCTGATTAAAGTTCACACTGCTCAGCTCTATGAAAGCATTTGAAACAGGAGGGAGGAAGGGAATCACAGCAGGATTGAGAGGGAATGTGTATTGCCTCTGATGAATGGCACAATGCCCAGGCAGCTGCTGCACAAATGCCAAAAGTGGGACCTTTGTTGCTTCAGCTGGATCCCTCCTGAAGTTTTGAATTACAGGCAGATACCTCACATTATGGGATTCTGCTGCAGCACAGCAATGCAGAGACTGCTTGCTACACGTGTCTTTTCCATTCTGAAACTGAAACCCTAATGGGAAACCAGCCTCTCCAAAAGCTTCACAGAGCAGCTAAAAAGTGTATTTCAGCACTTTTACACCAGACCTTGCAGGAATTAACATTATCCTGAATCTTTGTGCATCTTTCAAATGCAAAAGGCTGAATGCAGACAGCCACATTTTAAAATCAAAACCTGAAATAAGCAAAGGTGTATATAGTAATGAAAGGCAAATGGATTCTTTAAAATTCTCTGAACAATTTGGCAGGTGGTTGCTGCATTTTAAATATCAGACATGTAATTTTCCACATAGTAGGTAAGAAAATGAATCACAGAATCACAGAATACGGCAAGTTGGAAGGGATCCATAAGGATCAGCAAATCCAACACCCTGCTCCTCACAGGACTGCCTATAACTAGGTGCTATGACTAAGAGCTTTGGCCAGACACTCCTTAATTCTGACAGGTTTGATGCTGTGACCACTTCCCTGGGAAGCCTGTTCCTGTGACTGACCACCTTCTCTATGAAGAACCTGTTCCTAATGTCCAAGCTGAACTCCCCCCTTGCCTTTCATTTAATTTCATTGCATTGCATCGCATTTCATCGCATTGTGTCCTGTCACTGGTGACCAGAAAGACAACCAGGATTGTCCCATTCCAGGTGGAGAATATGGCACTTTCCCTTGCTAAATTTCATATGGTTGCTGACTCTCCAGCTGTCCAGATCTCTCTGTAAGGCTTCTCTGCCCTTAAGGGTGCCCACAGCTCCTCCTCATCAGCAAACTTTGTCAAGGTACATTTGATTCCAGTGTCCAGATAATTTATGAAGACATTATAGAGCACTGGCCCTAAAACTGAGTCATGGAGAACTCTACTGGCAACTGACTGCCAGGCTGACGTAACCCCATTTACTATAACCCCTTGAGCCCCACCTGACAGCCCTTTGCTCACTCCATGTCCTATGAACTTGTCTAGATGTGTGATGAACAGTTCATGCAGAGAGAGACTGTGAGAGACAGTATCTAAAGCTTTGATAAATTTACAAAAAATAAAAACTTCCTTTGGTCAACTAGGTGAGTGACTGTGTCATAAAAGGAAGTTAAGTTGGTTAAGCAGGACTTTCCCCATGTGAACCCATGCTGGTTATGAACAATGACTGCCTTGTCTCTCAATGCTTTAAGTAAATCAGACAACCAGATATATCTGCAAGTTCAAGGTATATTTTCACCTCAAACAAAATTATTAAAAATTCCAAGTTATGACAACTTCTAAGATCTAAAAACTGCCATGCTATTAAAATATTTTTAATTAGACAGACATATTCAAGTATTCCACGTATGCTATTAAATAAAGTGTAGACTAGAAGTGGGTGATATCACCTTTGACAGCAGCAGTATTTTCTGAGAAGCTACTGCTCTCACTGCAGCTTAAACAACTAGTTCTGTTTCATCACCACCTGTGCTGGTTTTGGCTGGGGTACAGTTAATTTTCTTCACAGTAGCTGGTGTGGGGCTGGTATGGGATCTGTGCTGGAAACAGTGCTGATAACAGAGTTTTTGGTTTTTTGGGGTTTTTTTTATTGCTAAATAGTGCTTGCACAGCATTAAGGCTCTTTCTGCTCCTCACCCCACCCCATCAGCAAGGAGGCTGTGGGAGCACAAGAAGTTGGGAGGGGACACAGCCAGGACAGCTGACCCAAGCTGACGCAAGTAATCTCCCAGACCTATAGACCTGCCTGCCCAAGGGAAGTGGTGAATGATTCCTTGTTTTGCTTTGCTTGAGTGCTCAGATTTTGCTTTCCCTATTAAAGAGTCTTTATCTCAACCCATGAGTTTTCTGTCTTTTCCATTTCCCATTCTCTCCACCAATCCACAGGGTGGAAGCTGCTGCATGGGACTTAGTTGATGGTTGGGGCTAAACCCCAACACAACCTCATATGAAGTGGTACACTAACAAATAAAAATTAAAAAAAAAAAAGAAGAAAAAAATACCTTGGTTCTTTGTAACTAAAAATACCCCAAACCTTGAAACACAGTGATAAGTTCCATTTTTATACTCCAACACAGTGACTAACAAACAAACTTCTATATATAATAGATTCTTTGCCTTAATGCTAATTTTAAATGCAAAGCATGTTTTCAGAAACATTATTCTTTAAGCCTCCAGCATAATTAATGTAGCCTTATATAACCATATAACAAATTTTTACAGTTTTAACTCATTTCCAGATTTCAAACCACGTCCGATTTTACATAATCCTAAATTAAATATTACACCAGCTAATAAGTAGTTTTTGAGGTTTTAACATAGTGCAAAACACATGGAAATTGAAATTCTTAATCAGCGGACCATTCATTATATGATGAGAAGCAGTAAAATTATTTTCCTATTTCCCACTCTCCCAGCCAAAACTAACACCAGAGCTAACACCAAATCTATTTTTCCCCAGAGAATAACAACTAAATTAATGATGGGGGGAAAAGATTAATCCGGATAAGTTCCATGTTATTTAACTTATCATAAAATTGGGAATTTAAAACCACATTACCAAAAAAAAAGCATTTTTCTCAGCAGGTTTTGGACTTTTGGATGTGTTTAATATAGCAGAATGATAAAGTTTGCTTTCACTGTATCCTGAAAATAGGCAGTTCTGCTGTGGACTTCTGGTTCTTCCATCCTTAAAAATTCTCAATTAATTCAGAAAGTGCTTGAATTACATTTTAAAAATATATGGATCTTCAAGTAATAATTTATTTCAAAATTAATCTGAAAGCTGTGATGCCACTACTCCCCAGTTACTGAAAATATCTATTTAGCCAGATCTGAGTTTTTTATTGTTATAAGTGGTAAAAACATGGACATAATCTTCCAAGCTTTCTTTAAGCAGCACAAATGAGAGAAAAAAGAGTGAAGCTGCTCATTCTTCCTTCTTTAGAGGTCTTCTTGATTTAGTAGAGGTCACTCTACTATAGGTAACTCTTTTGCAACTGTCAAGCTTTTTGCAGTTCTTTTACCTGTTTTATCAGATTTGGAATTAAATTTATTTTTGAAAATCCAGCACAGTTCCACAAAAGCCTGTGAGTCCACACACCTCACTTATATTACCTGAAAACTATCTATTTCACGGTAGGTATTGCTGACCAGCAATTTTCTAGAAGGCTGGGAAAACAGCATTAGTGTATCAGTTTATATAAACACCACTCTGTTCTGGCAGATAAATACTGCTACAGATGAATACTTTAGGTTTACTTAAAAAAATAAGTAAAATTACAAAATAAGAAAATACAGAGTGCTTAGAATTGGAAATATGATAAATAAAACCAGAGGATTTATGTGAAGTAAAAAAAAAAATTGTTAAGATACACCTATCACAACTTTAACTAGGAAGGTGACCTCAAATATTAAATGTCTGAGCTCTTATCAAAATTATAGCACAACTGGGACTTGGATTGCCAGTGTCATGCTGACCTGGAAAGAACTGCTAGCAAATAGCATCAGCTATTTATCTATAATTCCTCTCTCCCACTGCACTTTTTCCCATTTCGCATTTCAATGTTGATGGTGAGTGAGAAGCAGCTGAAGGGGCAACCACTTATGACTTGTCTTGTTAACACTGAATTTGCTCTCAGGGTCCTTATGTAAGGGAGTTATACAGGGTGTCAAGAAATGGCACAACAAAACATCTGTACCTTCCATCCTTCTCTACACTTTCTCTTCTCCAGCTCCATTGCTTCCACTTGGGACACTAAACCCAGCCTCATATCAAAGTGCCACAAGCTGTAGGCTACTAATAGGTAACTAATGAGGATTGGGACTAAACGAGCACAGGGAAGAACTGCTGAGTGATGGCTGCTACTTCTCAGTTTGTTACATCTGGGCTTGACATGGGCCATCTCAGCGTCATTTCTTTGTCCTACCACTGCCTGTCCAAGCTCTTTGGTTGGGTTACCTCTTCAGCCTGTTCTTAACAGCAGATGTAACTCGGTGGGGAATTTTAAAATTTTTTTTAAGTCTTTTTCATAGTTTACTCATATTTTTCATCTGGTCTGTCACATAAGGAAAGCCAAGTGCTTTGCTGGAAAAGCCAACCTGTTTGTAAGGGTGAGGACAAGAGAAGTGACTGCTTCTGTGCCAACAGCCTGTCAAGTTCTGTCCTTCTCTGCAGGCCTCACAACCCCCATGCCTCAGTGGACAGACAAGCTTTTCTACCAGAAGAGCTTTTCCACCTAGCTTATCTCCTACCAGTCAACCAGAAGATAGTCTGGATTCCTACAGCACAAACAATGCCCCCACACACACAGGAACCTGGTTTCCAAATAGGACATGGCCAAGCAGGTAGTCTCGGGTTCAGCTTGATGCTGTAGGTGTTCACACCCAAGTGCCAACCATCAGGTGGTACCACTGTGGTACTATGTGTACGCACAAGACCTAGTCATTTTCTGAGTATCTCTGTGCCAGAAATAATGATATCCCCACCCCCACTCATAGACAATGATTATAAATAATTATAGCAGGTTTAGCAGTCAGTTCAGATCCAACTGTTGGCCCTGCTCTTATACAGTCAATAAGAAGGGTTAACAGCAACAGAGGTCTCACCAAATTTTAACATTTGTTGGATTTTAACAGAGTTTGATCATGTAAGAACACTTTAAAATAAAGGATGTAAAACCAATACGATTTCTCCACAGAGAGCTACTCCCACATGCAGTGTTATGATCTATGACTTGACAGCACTTCATCATCTTGTGCAGGATTTTCTTCTTTTTTTTTAATACAGTAGCATAGTTTTATCTTTAACAATAGACTTAAGTAAAATTAAGTCATTCATTCTCTTAAATGGCGCTGCATCGTCAGCACCCTGTAATTATTTTAGTGTATGAATGCAATAGTTGAGAATAAAAGTCTTAAATTTATGCAATCTTACAGCACCTTTGGCATAAATCATATGCTCTCAGACATTTTGCATGATAATTTGGCCTGTACAAAGCCTGCCAGCTCTTGAAAATACCTTGTATTATAGACTACCCAGTAGAAGATTTGCTACATTTAATATACTCCTATCAGCCAGCACAATGTCTTTAAATTCAATATAAATTATCAGAATAATAAAATAAGTTCCAATTAAGTCCAAACTGCCAGCCAACTAGAGCAAAAAGATCTTACCTTAAAATAGTTCGTGCTTGTAGTTCTTATTACTGTGTCATTCTTGCATATAATTGCCTACCTGCTACAGGAGAGTGTACAATTGTACAATTACAACACATTCCCCTCCACATCGAGCTGACTAACCTTCAGGCTTGTCTACTGAGAGCAAAAATCCTAAAGCTCCTGAAATTCCCAAGGTGCTGTTTGTAGGGAGACCATGTCTTTCCATGCTCGGGGCTTCCATCAGCTACAGGTACCCCACCCTTTCAGTGCAGAAAGTTCCACTCCTAAGAGCTGAGGAATGGGGAAAAGCTTTCACCCAGCTCAGGCACCCAGCTGAGGGCAAAGAGGAAACTCCCCACATGCTCTGAGCACAGATAATGCACAGCTTCCTACACTCAGATAATGCACAGCTTCTTACACTCAGATAACGCACAGCTTCTTACACTCAGATAATGCACAGCTTCCTACACTCATGCTCCAACCACACTCCTGACAAAAGCCACAGCCCTGCCACACTGCAGCTAAAACCTGGAGCAACAGAACTCTCTTAAACCAAGGCATTGTTTAACCCTGTTTAAACCATAGAAGGTCCTCACCAGTTTGCTGACTGACTCCCACAGCAGTCCTTAGAAGGATTGAAAAGTCACAAAAGGACTGCAGGTATTCAAAATAATGACCCAGAAGGAACGTGAACTACCTAGCACTTCTCAGATGTTCTATTGAGTTCTCGAAACTGGATAACAAATAGATGATTTGGGGCTTTTTGAGAGAAAGTGTCAAAAGAGCGCTTCAGAAAAACATAGAAACCTCACCTCCCAAGTGCAACAAGGATTGGCAGTGGTCCAAGCAGAGACTACTGACTAACTTCTGAAATTTGACTGCTTTCAAGTTCTGAAATTCACACTTTGGGTTAATTTGTCAAACTGTCAATTATTCACAATCTTGTTACAAAATGTTTTAATATTAAAAAAAGGAAATATATTCAATTCTTCATTTTGTAAGTGCAAAAGTTCAAAAATGTTGGCCTAAACACAGTTCTATTGATAGAGTTCATTAGTGCATCTATTTTGAATCAAAAGAAACTGCAACGAGTGGTTTTGGGGATGAGACAAAAGACTAGAAATGAGATTAAATAAATTTGTGCAATTGTCTTGAAGGGGAAGAAAACTTTATATTCAATTTCAAGGTTACAACTAGATTTTATACTCAGTAACTGCTTTGCAATTTTTTTCCTAATTAAACTGGAAATCTCTTTGTTCTTGATTTAATTTTTGATACTGGCTTTTGAGGTTGAAAACTTTAGAACTGGGGGGAGAGGGAAGGCTTTTGGGTGAGATTCAATCACTAAACCTTAATAGAACCAATGACTCATGCAGGAAACAAAGGAAGAAACTAGTGTTACGATAATCCTACTTTGAGATTGAGTTTAAAACCTAGAAATAAAAATCTCCCTTAATACATGCAAGGATAAAGTGATACTATGTACCTTTAAAACAAGGTAGGAAAAGCACATTTCAACATATGCTTCTTTACCCAAATGGCACTGATCCATCATCATACCCTCAGTTAGTTATTCTTGGAGATACACTAACACTCAAAATAAAGAAGGCACTAAAGTTCCTGAGAGTGACAGGAAACTCAGCAGAGTAAGAAATTTTAGACAGAGTTATTTACAGATATTTTCCTGTGAGAAAAGAATGGTAAGAATGTAGCTTGAACATTAACAAATCCACTAAAACATCAGTCTGCCTGGCGGAGTCAGCAGATTTGGAGGGGGATTCAGTGGGGCTGGAAATTCAAACTTTAGCTTGTAATCAGAAAAATCCTACTTTAGAAATTTGAACCAGCAGCTAGAAACATGTAATATAATATAGAGCTCTCCTAAAATGGTACCCAGCTAGAGGGACCTTATACTATGTGAAGCCTGTGACTATTAAGCTTAAAAAAAAAAAAAAAAGTCAATGACACTGAAGCTCTTTATTATTCTGCAGGGACCTATTTGTGAGTGAGTGACATGGACAAAATCTTCAAATCTGCATTTCCTTCCTTTTCTTTCCTTGGGAAAAGTGCTGCAGATCGTATGTGCAATTCCTCCATTAGGACGCTGACAGAGCAGAAGTTTATCTGAAATAAATTTCCAACTGAAATAATCTATTCTATTCTAAAGATACACTTGTGGAAAATAAATTAGATCAACTGAATTTTAAAACATCATTCAAAATGCTTATTCAGATTGTTTATGAGGCAATTACACAGAATGCTTAGGTAACAGTTTAAATGAAATCAGTTATTAGTTGCTAATGTCTTACTCTCAAGTAGGAGTAGGAAGGCACTTGCAGTGTGGGGTTCTACAGGAGATCCAGCCCATAATCCTGTAACTACCCAAGAAGATCTTTGGGGTTTTTCTTAATGTGATTCAAGCATTTTCTTAATTCATTGAGAACTTTTAATTATGGAAGAAGAGAAGCTCAGTACAACACAGGAAGCCCAGAACTAACTGCTTCCCTGTTACTTTAGCATAGCAGAGAAATGTAAGACATGTTTCATTATTATTCTTCCACAGCACTTCCACATGCCTCAGGAACATCACTATGTAACCCTGATTTTCTGGAGTACCAGCAGTTTTCCAGGGAACACTGACAAATACAGCACACCACACAGCCACTGCTATGTGGTTCAGCCAAGGAGCAGCCCACATGTAAGTCAGTTTAGGCTTCTGGGAGAAAAAAAATATTTATTAAACAAGCAAATAAATAATGAAGATGAAGGAAGAGATTTGGGGATTATTAGGGAATATTTATTTGGCAGGAGAAAGCAAAGAGGACTTGATGAGACTTGTAAGAGATAAGTCTATTAAAAACATTGTTAGCAGAATGAACCAATTAAGTCCATATCCCCAAAGCAAGTTGGCAATCAGTTTTCAACACCTGTTTTCAGACCAGGGCTTGCAGAGTTTAAACACATTGTTTAAAGTGATCTCCCCAGAACCTCTAGGTCAATAAACACAAGGTAAAAATGCACTTTCAGGACTGCTTACTGTGAGCATTAGCCATAGCAGATGCGATTTTCAACCAGCAGCATTCAACACCAGGTGGAGGAGAGCTGGGCATTCTGTCCTGCATGGAGCTTATCAAAGCCACGTGGCCAATAAGTCGCAGACTGCTGAAGAGAGCAGGTCCCTCCTGACTAGTAAAAGTAAGAAACAGAAAGGTCCATCCAAGATAGTCATGAATCTATATTTATTTACCAAAAAAAAAAAAAAAAAAAAAAAAATCACATTTCCTTTAACTCAAAATGTGCTGAGCATTACTTATGTACTGGGAGATAACACCTGCAGCCCCTCAAGGCTTCCTAGAGGCTCATAAGGATTTCCAACTAGGATCTCCTTGACTTACAGGATGTAAAGAATGCATCAAAAGCAGTCATTTGAAGCATTTATTTCAGACTTTCTATTAGCAGGCACTCTCTAGCATAGGATATCCTTCCTGAATAATTAAAACATAGAAAGGTCACATACAGCCCTCATCAGCAGAGAAATCCAAGAGGCCTGAGGTGGAAGAAAACTTTTTTAAGCTTTACACCATGGAGTTAAACTGCATGCAGCAAACACTCTTTCTCTCTAGGCCACTTGGCAAGATCCTGCTTTCACTCTGAGCTACCAAAGTAAATGAGAATTTTGTGAAGCTGCATTTGCCACTGTCACTGTCTCCCCTTGACAAATTTGCAGATGATACAAAACCAAGAAGATTGACTGATAAACCAGATGATTATGCCACCATTCACAGGGACCTTAACAGGCTGGAGATATGAGCTCACAGTAACCTCACGAAAAGTGACAAAAGGAAATGCAAAGTCTTGTACCTGAAGAGGAATAACCCCATGCACCAGGATATGCTGGGGGCAGACAGACTAGCAAGTGCCCTAAACTCATGCATCATACAGAGAACTGAGAACTGCAGAACTGACACTGCAAAAGGAGTTGCATCTACTATCTCTTTACAAAGGATTTAATGAAACAAACACAACAGAAAAAAAGAAAAATATCTAGAATTATCAAAGTGTTGTGCAAATGCCCTTGACATTTTTTGAGAGGAAAGAATACAAGATGACAAGTCCAGTCAGAAGTACTTTGCCTTTAACTGTATTAGACTGCACAAGATAAGGCTGCATTTGCACAACAGAATTCACAATATGCATCCAATGCAGAAATGAGGCAATACATGATGGCATGGTGCTTTCAGTGCTCAGCTGTGCAAATAGAAGCTTTGCATCAGTGAACGCAGGTGTCCCTCCCATGACTTCATCCTATACATCCAAGGTCACATGGTTTATTTTGACACATAAATACACACATGAGGACTATGTGTGAAGAACAAACCAGTTCAGACTTGAAGGCGTATTCTGTTCCCTGGAATAAATTTCTCCTCACAGTGGTCCAGTAAGTTAAATCTACGGGCATTGTAGCCTGAGAAGAGTTAAGATCTCTATTAAAGAGAACCAGAGGGTAGCAAAGAAAACTGTAATTAACATCTATTTTAGGCCATTTTGTGGGAGCAAGATAGAACCATGCTATGAGTAACTTAGAACTCTGAGCTGACCCTCACATCCGAATTAAAATGCCCTGCCATGCCCAGCAGGAGTCCAGCAGAGACTCTTAATCATGGAGGACTGTAAGGAAAGAGCAAGGGCACTATCAGAGTTTTTTTTGCAAAGCCAAAGTAAATGCAAAATGGGTACCAGGCAGAAATGAAGACAGTGAGTAGAAAGAAATTCACAAAAGCCATTGATTCAAAATGCACACAAACCTAAAAATCAGCTGAAATCCCCCTCCCCCAACAGATATATAGATAAAGTATATTAGAATGAGCAGTGGTTTCATACCTGAAATCGTTTTTTAGCTAAGCCATCTAATATATGTTACAACTGTGACAGTGAGTGAGTGACATGGCACTAAAACTGCCAAAAGGAATGAATACTTTGGCATCCAGTGTTAAATCAAATGCTGATAAGGTTAACTACAGTGCAAAAGCATCTGAAAAGCAAAGCATGAGAACAAAAAGGCTTAACCACTTTCTGCCAGCAAGTCTGCAAACCTCATCCTTCAATATTTATGCATCTTATGTGTGCCTCTTACTGAGGAATTGACCCTTGCTGCAATCAAAGGTGTAAGTACTGCTTTGGCTGCAGACCATCTAACAATAATACACATGCAAAGCACACAAATTACATTCCCCTTAGCACAGAAGGGGCTGTGCTGCTAATGGGAAACAGTATTTGGAGACAATGATGAAATTCTAACAGCTGCAGCAGATTGAAGGGTGGAGGGGGGAAAGAAGAAAGAAAGCAGATAGAGATGGGGGAAACTAAAGGACTAGAGTCAAAGTAACAGCTGGGTAAAAACAGCCTAAGAGAGAGGCATTTTTGGAGTTCCCACATCCTTTTTATCCCTCTCATATTTTACCAGTTACAGCAAAAGAAGTAGTAGCTCATAAATAAACTAATCAGAATTGTTACCATCAACCCTGTGAGCTCATCGTTCATCACATCATGAATATTCTTTATAGAAGCACACAAACTCGCTGATGATAAACACTACAGAAAACACCTAAACAGAAAAACAAAAGCAAAGAAAGACAAGCATCTACCGCTGTCAAAATCTGCAAAGAGTTAAAAATTCTTGAATAAGAGTCATTAAAAGAAGATAAATGAGGGGGAAAAAATTCCACTCTGAGGGGGAATGATTGGTATCCAAAGGTCAGTGAGCCTACTTATTCACCTTTCTGTAGATGGTGATGATTTTGGAGTGGGACTACAGGTCTTAAAGTCCATGTATGTGTGCTGTCAGCAACTGCAGTGGGTGCGCAAGCCAGGGGCTACTTGCTTGCTAAAAAAGTAGCTAAGCTAGGTGGCTTGGCAGACAGCTATTCATGTATCTCTGGGAGTCAGGCAACTGGTAGAATTGGATTCTAGAGACATCAGGGTGGTCTTGGCCCCCTTTTGGACAGACTCAAATCCAGAATTCACCTGGAAGATCTGTTAGTGGATGGACTCTACATCCAAGGCTAACAACTGGAGGATCCACAATGCAGGGGATGCAGGAATGGGGGGCTGTCTGTGCTTGTCTGGGAGTGACAGGGTCTCTACCAGAAACAGAAGGGGGGCTGCAGCCCTGGGGACTTGTATGTTCAGGTCATTGAGAAATCCCTGGCAAAGGGCAATTTTCTCTTTTTCTGCCTCAGGAAAAATGAAAGCAAAAAACCAGCTCTCACCTTGATAAGGAGACAATTTAAATGCTCATGTCACCGACAAATTCCAGCATGTTCCTACTATGTCAGTTTGACAACCTACTTAAGTATGAACAGAGGAAACCATCATCTACTGATGGGAGGGTAGCAATGGGTAGAAGATGGAGGAGTTAACTCCAAGGCTACTTCCATACAATCAAGTATTCAGTACTAGGTAGCATCAGTGAAAATGCCTCAATTCCTTAGATGCACCAGTATACATACTCAGTGTTGGCAACTTCAGCTTGGCTGTACATGTTGGCTTTTTTAATTTTAGTTTGTACTAGTAAACTTAAGAGGGGTGGGAAGGGAGTGGAGATTCTGATTCTGGCTGTGAAAAATAAGCTTGAAAGAGTGAGCTTTAATGGGAAATAAAACAAAGGCAAATTAGCTTTAAAATCAAAAAGTATGAGTGGCAGAGAGAAATGACAAAGCTTTACCCTTTATCCTCTTATTTCCTCTCTTTCCCTCATTTCATACAAACACCAATCTTTCTTCCACCATACTGCTGGTGCATCTAAATTTCTTGCACAGAGGAACAAATAATCTAAGTAAACAACATATATATATATATTTTTAAAATCCTCTGAAGGCATTTTTCACATGGCTTAAAAGCAAAAAAGAGACTGGCTTGGATTTTTTCCTCCATCCCTTATTTACACATTCTACTTTTTATATGAGCTGTGAAACGGACAAAGAAGGAGCAAAAAAAGCAAGCTTAGAGCAGGCCATGCTTAAACACATTACTGGTAATTATTTTGTGATTTTACATTTACTTTCTACTGAATTGATTCTTCTCATGCAAGCAGATAGGCTAAGAAGAACAGGCTGCAACTACAGTAGCAGCAGCCACATTTGTTCTTTGTTCTGAAGGGAGCAGGATTAGAATAATGCATACATGTTTTTCACTGCCACTCCTTTTCTTTTTTTATTACCTTTAATTACATTTTCAGACTATGCTGCCCTGTTCTATGTATATATACTTATGCTACATGAACAGACACAACATCTCTTTGTGTTGCCCAACATCTTGGGCACTTGCACACTCCTGATCAAACAATGAGCTGGCGGGAAAGGGAGCTGATCTTAACTTACTGAAGAAAGAGTTCAGTGAGACATGAAGATGCACAGTAGGACTTTTTTCCCAATCTAAGGTTATCAAAACAAGGCTCCAAAGGAGCCACTGTCTCACACAACACAGTTTTTTTCAGTGCTTGCTTGTGTTTTTCTGGGGCAATTTTTGTTTTCATCTTATTAATGCAAATTGTACACCAAAATGCTTTATGTCATTAGTTAGGAGGAGACAAAAGCAGGAGGCACAGGGGGAGGGTACCTCTCAGCTGAGCCTGGAAACAAGAAGGAAACTCACTGGAATGAACAGACACAGATTTCAGCAAGGCAGAGGCAGCAGCTGTTGCACTGACAGTAATTAGATTGAGGACCTGAGGAAGGGAAAGGATAGAGCCATGAAGGAACATGATGCTAAGGGACACATTCATTTCTGAATCAGCAGGTTGTTACACATTTAAAAGGTGGGGGATATAGAGTAATTCCCACAAGAATGACAGCATCTTACTTGTGGAGACAAAACTTGTTCAAAAGCTTTTAAACAAGTAGTGGTGATGATTTATTATGTGAAACAGAAGCACAAAATGTTGATGCTACTATCTTTTACTCCTTTTTTCATGCCAACAACCTTTTTCTGCATACAGGCTACACAAAGTTATAATAGAAAAATACAAGCCTTAGTAACTGGCTGCATGAGAGGAACTTCATTTTGTCAAGCTGAATATGTCTCACAAGCCGCATCCCATCCAGCAGATGGAAATACTGAAGCAGTGGCTGACATAACTACTGTATCATCCAAGAACTAGGAGCAGACTTCCCCATCCCTGAATATAGCCTTTTCTATTAACTGCTGTCTTAGACAGCCAGCACCTCCCAGTAAAATGCTCTTTGAAGACTGCTGACTATTTCTCTCCCTCTTTCCCCACTCCCAGCTCCTGAATTTTCCTGATGTAACAGACACTTCTCAAGACATCCAAGCAAGACTCAGCTGACCCCCATCTGGAAGGCAATCAGAAGCTCCCTCTAGCAAATGAATATGAATCAGAATATGAATCCCACTCCTGTTCTGCAGCAGGATAGGAATGCACAGCTGTTACTACATCTCATTTCAGAGAGGCATCAGAAACTTGACATTCATGACCACCCCAAGCACATTCTGAAAATCTGCCCTGCTCAGGTCCTCACTGGCAAGCAGCCAGGCCTTGGTGGTTGGGACCACTGTGCATGAAATGTATCAGATGGCATATTTCCTTTTGTCATTTCTGGGAACTGGATTAAGCATGAGAACTGCTGTGACACTTCATCTTGCTCCCACTGCCCTCCTACCTCAAATGGAGATAGAGCATTAGTCTGTAGTCTTTCAGAAATGCAGCCAACAGATAAAACACAACCCAGCCTGCATTTGTAGCTCTCTGATGCAAGTGACACTGAGTTATGGAATATGTGATGACATTCCATAGCAGGCACATAAATGTAGTGCAGCATGTTCACTATAAAGAAACATCCCAAACTACAATTCCTTGCTGCCTCATCTTTCAAATCAAGGAGGTGTTTAGCACTTACGTGATAGTAAAAGTCTTGTGAGAAGCTGCAATAACCCAGGTTATTAAAAACAAGACTACAAAAAACTCCAGGAAGACAAGAGTAGCAGGTGAATGGCAAATAATTTTTAAATTAGGAGTTACACCTTCAAATGCAGGTTTGTGGTTTCACAGGTCAAGTCAAAAACCATGGCATGTTGACTGCAGGAGATTTTTGGCTTCTTTATTGCAACAGGGACTTCACAGATACCTACATCAGGTCACTCAGGGCTACTAATGCTTCGTGATCCCACATCTAGGCAGGGAATGGTAATAAACACCTTTCTTTATGACACATTTCAGCTCTACACACCAGCAAAGCTTCTTGCTGCAGCTATGAATTAAAGTTCAGGTAGTCTACAGGAAGAAGTGAGAAAAGAAATAAGAAAATGGGATGTGAAGAGGAAAGAAAGGTTTAAGTGGTTTTTTTTTTTATTCTTAGCTGTTTGACCACCACATTTGCACCAGCCTTTTGGTTTCTATTTGCAATAATGTTTTGGCAGTTCCCTGCTCAGCTGTAGTGAGCAAGAAGCTGATGCAGCAGCTTTGTTGTGGACAAATACTGGTAAGTTTTGAGCTGATGAAAACAGCAATGTCCATGTACACTGCATGCTGGAGAAAAGGCCACACACTGTGGAAATTATCTCTTTGGCTAGAGGCAGGATTTACACAAGGAAGAGAAACACTACAGTTTCAATCAAAAGCTCAAGAGTTTCCCCAGTTGAATGCTGGAGACTATTCTACTAAAGACTTTTTCCATTTCTTCAGCTACCCCTTAAGTTATTTCATCTCAACTGAGCTTGAGTTCAGTGATGGTTATAATACAAAAGAAAATTAATTTCTGATATGTATATCTTGAAGACCTTAGTGTCAACAATTTAACTCTTTTTTGTTTCGTTTTCTTAATGCTGAAACTCTCACAAGGGTGTAAGGATATCTCCTGAAGCTCTGCATTTTGACAGGATTGGAATGCCGGACTGTAGCTGACACACATCAGAGCAACTGACTGCGCCAAGCCACACCACATCATGTAGTCTGAAGCAGCAGCCTGTATTACTGCCTCAAGGATCTCCACTTAGAGCTGAATTCTGCAGCACCAATCCAGCCTCACATGTTCCAACAGTTTCCAAGCCACAGCTTTTGCCTGCAATGGCCTTCAGCAATGCTCACAGAAAGAAATCCAAGAAGTTAAAAGCAAGGCTAGAGCTCTAATGAGCACTAGTGACTGCATGGGCAGAGCAAACTGACCACAAAGCACTACTTAGGCATTACTGCCATCAGTAGGCCAATGAAAACTTGGGGTCATTTGTCTACACCTCGGTTTTGCCAATGCAGACATGCTGTCTGCCTCAATCCCACACTTAAATTGGCACAGACGGTAAATTCATACTGTATCATCACGTCAGCAAAATTCAGCTTGGCACTGTATATCTTTCCACTTAAAGAACTGATTTGAACTACAGCTCCAACAGGAAACTTACTGATATACCTCTACAAATAAAAAGGCTTACAGTATTATAAATAAGCTGCAATACTAAGCTCCTGTATGGCTATTACTGCATATCCACAGTGCACTTACAACATTATGCTTTTTTTCTCCCCACTTCTTACAGTTCCAATTTGTTTTCTGTGATACTGAATGGCTCCTGTTCCTGAGCTTGCTGTTTGCAAAGCAGCTCCTGAAATGTAACTCACTTGGTTGACACAGTTACACTGAAGTAGCTTACTGACATTCCAACAAATTACTTGTTTGACAGTCTGCACAAGCCTCCTGTTTTTCATGTTCACCTGTGGAAATATCAAGTTGTTCTACCACAAAGAAATTCCTTTTAACAATCTCATCTCTCCTGAGAAGTTCCAACTTTGAATTTTATCCCAGGCTGCCTTATACAGTTGAACCATTAGAATCCCCCATCTTCTTTTATCATCTACATAACCTTGAGTATTACCTATCTGCTTTAAAGTTACTTTATCTACACTGTGAACTTTAAAAACGTGAACTTTGAACATTCAAGAAAGCAAATGGTGAAGAATGCCAAGACTGCAATGTAATTGTGAAGAAAATCTAAGGAAACTACTATTAGTGACATGTAACATCTGTAACAAGATCTGAGCATCCACAGAAAATCTTGCTAACACTCAACCTCTCCTTTTCCCTATCTAGACATGCCAGTATTTAGAAGCTTGGTTAATGGCTTTCAAATTTAAAAGAGCTGACATTCAGTCAGTGCAGAGCCACTCTAAATAAAACCACTGGCAAAATAAACCAGCATGTGGTATGACAACTGGCCATCAGCAGGGCCAGTGGGCAACAATCGAACCTTTCCAGCAGAAGTGAGGACTTTTCATGTCCCTGTTAAATGGGTTAAACACGTCCCCAGGCATTCTGCTTTTCCCTTATGTCTGATGGAATTTAGAAGCATCAGCTGCAGCTCACTGGTCCACCTTCAAATCCACCTGGTTGTTAATGGGACAACTTTAGTTGTTTTATATTAATAACACTAATTGCCATTCCTACTATGTTGGCAGAAGTGAAGCAACAACTCCTACACTACATGCTGGCTACTTAAATTAACTTTTCCTGAGGTCTCTTCTTCCCACAAACTAGCCCTGGTTCTTGTGTTTGCTCTCAGAACCAACCAAGCTTGTATTTTGTGACTGAGAGGTGCTTTTATCTGCTGAGAACTTCCTTCCCTCTTCTGTTACACCTAAAAGCCTGCAAGCTTTCACAGCCTTCCTATCTTAGACAAGCTACTATAACCCTAACTATTGACAAATAAACCCTTTTCTTGCATACTGCATGATGATGCAATTAGAAAGGGTCCTGATAGATCAACAGGTAGGAAATAAAAGGACACAAATCAATTTATGGGCTTGCTCCAGGAAACATCAAGACATCGATCAAATATGAGTAGTAAAGGCAGGCATCTTATCATGTGGGCAGCTCACAAAACACAATGGCTGCAGGTTTAACATTTCTCATGCAGATATCTGTGTTACTGCTGGCCCTGAGGAGCACATTAGCCACAGTCACTAAATGCAGGGCTTTAAAACAGGGAACATGTCCATCTTAAATCTCTAATTCAGGAAAACAAGTAACAGAATTTTCCTTAAGCTGCTATTTCGTCCTGAAACTCAAGACTTCCACAAAGCTGTTGCACTTTACCTTGAAGTTTACCTTCTCTCTATAATTGTTCTCAAGCAATTGTTGCCTAGCTGGGTACAAGAATTCTCAATGAGTTACCTATCTGATTTGAAGCACAAGGCTTCTGAACTCTCTCCTTCTGATTTTGGGTGGTAAAGGATTTAAATCTATACAAATCAGGGTGCCACAGCTCTGCATATGTACACAGTTTAAGAAAAAGATTCCCAGCAGTCAGGAAGAGGAAAGAAGAGGGACCAAGCAAGGTAAGCTTCAGGTTCAGTTTACATCCACTCAAGGTGAATAATGTAGAGACCATTGGAAAGCAGAGGGGAAAGTGTCTACACTGAATCAGTTGTTCTTCTGCATGCTTTTTACTCTTGATATTCAGCCACCAAAAAAAAAAAAAAAAAAAAAAAATTTGTAAAAACCTACTTAGATAATCAGTCTCTAGCTCATCAAAAGTCAGAATCATCCTGCTGCCAAGAACATGCCTTTTTGTTAAGACAGAAGTTTAGTTTTCAATAAATGTATCTGTGAATAGAGAGTAACTATTAGGGATTTGAGGAATTTCTATATTGTCAGTCTTCATGACTGCACTGAAATACCATAATTTCTCCTCAAGGCTCAGCTCATGCAGTCCTGCAGTGGCATAGGTTCAGATATGTTTTTTCAAGTGTTTCAGAATCAAGACATTATTGTTTCAAAGCCCTCTCTGTGAGCTCAAACTTCAACAGAAAATAACCCCCAGTGATCTCACCACAGAAACAAAAAGAAACACTAATTTTAAGTTGTTCCATCACATCAGGGAGGGATGACTTATGCTTTAAAAAATAAGTAGCAGAGAGCATTAAAAAACCATTTTTATCTTCCAAGCAAAGACATGTTTTATGTGAGAAAATCTATTCTGATAAGTAATATAAAGTGAGTCTGAACTGTTATCCAGACAAAACCTATTTCCTGACCAACCCTTCCAACCTATATCTCAACATGCATCCTCATAGGATGGTCAGAGAACACACTGATGAGACTGTATGACCCAGGGCATCAGAATTACTGTGGCTGGAAGCTGCACTGGATTTCTTAATGAGCTGAAATCAGACTGTTAACAAATTATGGCTGAAGCTGGGGATGGTCTATTATGTTCTGATTGCCAGTACACATTTTCTCTCAGTAGGGACTATAAAAAATGTGGGAACTGGGTGGAAATTTCTTCTATTAGCTCCAGTATCTCTGTTCTGTACCTGCCTCCAAATATGCTATGAAGCTTCAAACTATTGGAATTATAGATACCACCAATTACTGCTACTTGTCTTGACCCAGTAAAAAGCCAGAAGGAGGTCTAAAGAAGAAACAAACAAAAGATAAGAGCAGCTGAGAGTGAGATAATTCCCAGCAATGTGCAATTTAGGTGAAGCCTATGAGTTCCTGGCAAACTGCCCATGAGAATGCTGCTTAAGCCAAATTGAATGCCTCTGACCTATGGATGTTTACAAAAAGGCAGCAGTCACTGAAAGCTGCAGGGATAAATGAATGGGACTAAAAAAATTAAACAAGATAAGAAAAAGCCAGGACCAGACATAAAATTTTACAAACCCTGTGAGTTTTCCTAGCTATGGCTGAGTTATCCATGACCCTGAAGACAGTATGAATACTTAAGTATTTACTGATTGTTGAGTCAATCATTCATTCAGCCTAATTTCTGGTTAAAATAAATTTAAAAACCAGACATTTTTAAACTGTGGAAATTAAGCTGTTTTGATTTCCTTTTGATAGCCTCAGACATACAGACTAATACAAGATTATACTGATTTGATTAAATGCTCATCAATCTGGCATGTCCCACATCCTAATATTTTAGTAGGTGGTCAATTTTACAGAAAGGGAGGGGGAAAACCCACACAAAACAGTGTCTGTTATGCTTTAAAAGCTATCTGCACCTACAAAAAGCTAATTTTTTATTTTATGTCCTTTCTTTTTTTTTTTTTTTTACACTCTCATTTATTTTCCCTACCTATCCATTGGCCCCACAGCTGAGAGGCTCAGAGAATCTATGAACTGCACACAAAGACAGAAAAAAAAATACATAGAGCTTGTGAGAGACTGTCTAGATCTCAGCACAGTTTAGTTTCAATAGCTTCTACATGAACAATGTAGGGTGTTGATCCAATCTTCGGTGTGTTAGGTTTTTCAGGATTTTAGTAAGGCTTTGGATACCATCCCTCACAGTACCCTCCCGACAAGTTGTCCTAGCTACAACCTGAGCAGCTTCAGACTGTGCTGGGTGAAGAACTGGCTGAAGAGAGGGGCTCCAAGGGGTATAGTGAATCAAGGGGGCTACATCTGGCTGGTGACTGGTCACCACTTGTGTTTTGCAGGGCTCAATTCTAGGGACAGTTCTGTGCAATGTGTTTATCGGTGACCTGGATGTAGGAGCTGAATGCACCATCAGCAAGTTGATGCTGTTGATGCTAAACCAGGAGGTGCTGTTGATCCTCTGGAGGGACAAGAGGCCTTGAAGAGGAATCTGCATAAAGCATTGGGCAATCATCCCTGGCATGAAATTTAACAAGAACAAGTGCCAGATCCTGCACCTGGGATGGAGTAACTGCAGGCACAGGTACAAATTGTGCCAGGAGTGTCTGCAGAGCGCCCTGCAGGGAAGGCCCTTGTCGGAACTCAAAATGTCCCTCAGACATTTTCAGAGGTTCCAGGCCTTGGTCAGAAGCACTTTAGACCCTGGCAAGCAGCTGAAAACAGCTGGGATTTTGAGTTTGAGCCATGGAATGAGTTACCAACTTTGAAGGTGGAACAAGCGGTCACAGAGGGTTAGATGGTATAGTAGAAGTAATTACAAATTAGAGGGGAAAATTTTTTAGTATTGTACAGGGGGGTTTTAACACCTGTACAGGGGGGTTTTACTTTGTACAGGGGGGTCAGAAGTTCTAAGATGGAGGAGAGTGGGCCTGATCCTTTTCTTCCTCCTTCTTCTTCCTTGCCTCCATGTTCTTGGTGATGTTGGCACTCACAGATTGGTTTAGAGTAGAAAAGCACCTTGTAACATAGGTAGTAGGTATTGGGGAAAATCTGTAAACATATAACACGTAATATATCATATAAAAGATAGCAGCAGCCCTGGGCGGGGGGAGAGAAGAAGAAGACACCAGGCAGTGAGGGTGTCAGGAGTGTGTGTGTCTCTGCCTGGGCCGCTGACCAAAGCAGCCGCAGCGGGCGAGGACAATCTTTTAGATAACCAGCAATGAACTGCCTTGAGACCGAACAACAAGAGGCTGCGGAGTTTTTCTTTGGAAGCACGGGTTGGAGGAGAGACTTTAACACCACACGGGACCCCTGAACCAGGCCAGGGGTTCTCACAAGCCCTGGGGGTGCTGGGGGCAGCAGCTCAGTGAGGGTCAGCAGGGTGTGCCTGGGCAGCCCAGAGGGCAGGAGCCGTGTCCTGGGGGCATCAAACACAGAGCCCAGCCGGGCACAGAGGGGATCATCCGCTGTGCTCAGCGCTGGTGCGGCCTCACCCGGAGTGCCGGCAGCAGCTCTGGGCACCACAATATAAGGTGAGATGAGAAGGAGGAAGAATGCATCCAGAGGAGGGCAACAAAGCTGCACAAGGGAAGGCTCGGACTTGACAATAGCAAGCACATCTTCACTGAGAGGGTGGTCAGACACTGGAACCCCCAGACTTCCTGGGTAAGTAATCAATGGCCCACCCCTGTCTAGGAAGCATTTGGGAAATGCCCTTATTAACAAGCTTCAACTTTTGGTCAGCCCTCAAGCTGTTAGACAGTTGGGCTAGGTCATAGTTTTAGGTCCGTTCCAACTGAAATACTCTATTCTATTCTGTTTCTTTTTTAATTTTGTCTTGTAAGTTTCTTCCAAGGATCCTGAAATCCTACATCCCTGTCCAATTATAATTAATACAGCATAAAGTTGTACTATTCCCATTTTAGATTCTTGCCACACCATTAGCTAGAACTCCTTATAAGCTGTTGGCTTCAGAGTAATTTTCAGATCAACCAGTTCTGTAAGAATGCTATTAGAACAATATATTGGGTACTTAAGCAAAAGCAAACCACGAATTTGTCAAGACCATGAGTCAGCTAGAGGCCACAGTGAACAGAAATATTTTTCATTTTCATCTCATTGTACTGCACTGCCTGTCATTGCTGGCCCCAGTTACATTTTGCTACAGTCATGCATGAACTTGTCAGCTCAAAACTGGACTGCTGCGACCTACATGGAGTGATGCTGCACAGGCCCTGCAGCTGGCACAGAATGCTGAGGCTCTCTCATGAGGGGACACGGTGCCACTTCAGCAGATTTGGCTCATGTTTCAATGGTCTGTACTTGTAAGTTTAAAAATTCAAGGTTCTGATTTTAATAATTACAGCAAAACAACATGAAAGAGAATTATCCAAGAAACTGAGCTCTGCTGACAACTGCTGTTGTAGCAACTTGGCTTTGGAGATAAACTAAACTACCAAAGAGGGGCATCTCAAAGACAGGTTCTAGATTTGGTTTGTCCATGGCCACTGAGAATTCAGCACAGTTCAAATTCATTTTGGCATACTTTCTTATTCATCCCAACCTTTCCCAAATTCCAGCAAAAGGAGGGGTTGGAGATAAGGGGTGACTGATTAATAAACAGTCCTTTTGTCTGCATTTCATTTGCAGATAAAGGTACTATACCATAAAAGATGCCCTTACAGGCTTTCAGTAAACACATTGCTGTTAATAACAAAATCAAACAACCAATCAAAAAAAACCCAAAACCCTAAAAAACAAAAAATGTTTCTCAAACAAAACTTTTTTAACAAATCCCTTTACTGTGCAGATATTCTGGACATCTCACTTGACCACTGAAGTAATTGAGAGCACAGGATTTCGCTTAGTAGTTTCTCTCTGACAGTTATCATTTGTAGTTCCTTTTTCTTGGACATGTGCTTTGCAATGTCTTGCCAATTTTGTTTTAGTTATTTCGGGTTAAGAAAGTTCAAATCCATTTTGAACCAATGCAGTCACTAGAAATTCACAAAATCCCTAAAGGAATCAATAGGACATAAATCACACACTGCCCATCCCTGTCACATATGCATCTCTTGGTTTATATATAAGAACCTTGTGGCCTCTTTCAATGTAAAATATAATTTATAAATCCAGAAAAAAACCAAAGATGTGCCACTACCAATCCTATTCTGTTCCTCTAAAACCATGCAATTTATGTGTATTGCCAAAATGCAATAACCTACCTCTTGATAAGTCTTCAAATGTTTCTACACTCAAAGCTTCTAGTATCATCTTTTTAGGAACCACTGAAAACAACTTCCCTTATTAAAAAAAAACTGAATTAAAAACCATCCCAGATATTTCCTGAAGTCTAAGGTACCTTCTACAAGTAAGAAGACATGTGAGTCAGAATTTAAGCAACTGAATAAATACATTTAAAGCAGGTTTAGCTTCAAACAGAAGGAAGAAGCTATAGAATTACTTTAGGAACACAGCTGCATAGTGCAGATGTGCTGATCCACAGCACCCAGTGTCACTGAGAAGCAGGTAGGATCTGAGTGACTTAGATACCAGCATTCCTACTAAAGATTTCCCTTATGATTATGATGAGCTCAGCTGTGAGAAGTTCATGAACTGTATGACTCATGTCAGAAATAAATCTTGCAAACACATTCCTTCTTAGGATTTTTTTGTTGGTGGTGGTTTTTTTTTTTAATACAGTTTACAATCACTGTTTATGACCCAGAATAAAAACTGCTATGACAGCATTGGTTGTGGGAAGCTGTAACTAATCACATGTCAAAGCTGATCAAAAATAAAACATTTGTAGTTTTGCTTCATTCTTAAAGAATGACCTTATCGTGCAACAAATAAAGTTCTTGTGCACTGTTCCCTCTGCCCTGCAAAATCCTCTATAAAAATGAAACATAATATTATGCCACTTGGCAATGCATCAGGACTTATGGTCTATAAAGGCTGTACCAGATGCTTCTTCATCAGCAAACTAAAGAGAAACTGGAGCAAGACAGAAGAGGCTTTTGTTATTGCTAATGCTTCCATGTTGGTTCTCAGGAGTTTTCCACCCTCAGGGAGGAAGAGACCATTACATTAGTGCCTCACAGATTTAACTAATTTACCAGGAGAATTTAAGCTGTTTAGACCACCAGCCAAACCAATGCAGTGATGCTGTTGCAGAGAGCAGTCCCATTAATTTCACACTGAAAGAAGCACAGGAAAACAAGCAGTACCTACTGGCTGCTGCAGCTCTTCCACTGGAAGAGTATTTCTCAACTGATCTTTCAAAGGCAGTGGGACTATGCAGGAAAGTTCTTCTATTTTCCTCCTGTGACTTCCTCATACACAGCAATACCACATTGCATAAAAGAGGAAAAATCACCCCACTGCCCCTCATCCCACCCAGACAGATTGCAGTGGAGAACAGGAAGATAACCCAACGTCTTCCTCACACTGCACAGAGAAGAGATTTCAGGTGGAAGAAAACAAGAGTTATGTCCTACCCCATGATTTTTTCACCACCTTGATTTGCTTTACTCTGTCTGCAGTGGGCTGATCAGCACAACTCACACAAAATCAAAATGAAAGCTGATGGTGCAGGAGAGGTAAATGGCAATGAATGGTAGCATAATTTTATGTCAAAAACATCACAGCTTTATATTTTTGGAAAAATACTGCTTCCTTTAAATTCTTACACACTAGAGGAAGCTGTAATGGATGAGCAAAATCTAAACTTCTGTAAGAAATTTTCTCCCAAGAGCATAAAGTAACTGCTGCCAGGACATTGCATAACCAGGCATAAAATGAAGCAAGCCACTGAAAAAGGCTAGTCTTCCAACCACTCATATCTAAAATAGGAAAGCAGAAAGGGGAATATACCAAAGCAAAGCTTAGTTATCTACTAGGACCTTTAAATATGAAACCTTAATATTAAAATATAGAGTGCCTACTACAAAGCAATTTCTTTTATGAGAGCCACAGCCAAAGAAGGATGGCCTATTAAGCAGTCAAGCTCAAATCGAATCTGATCTCAAATGTCATCAGAAGAGCAGTATCTTTCCACCAGGTCTATTCCCTAACATGCAGCCACAGTTCCATCTATTAAATATAATTATAAAAATAGCCAATGAAGGTTTATCAGTCCTTTTTGCCCTCTGAAGGCAATGTAGTTTAGAGAGAGGGAGCAGACATTTACCTTTGATTGTTAATCCTCAAAACAATTTACAGTTGGTTTAATTTCTCTACACCTCCAAACAATGAGATTGCACTGTGACAGACTGGGGTGTAACCACACACAACCCCACAATTAAGCCTCACAGGGAGAAAATTTGGCCCTCGGCACCTTCTCTTCTGTTTTTTTTCATAAGTGAAGCCTACTTATAATCTCTCAGCTTCCAGGACTGAGAGGGACAAAATAAAAATGCTACAGTTTGGCTCCTTCTTGTGATCCAGAACCAATAACAGAAAGAAAAATGTTTTACTGCTGAATTTGTTTTAATCCCTTCTACAGAAATCCAGCTTTTGCTACAGCAGTTGTCTGGCACTGTCCAAAAGCCAAGCAGCCCTGCACTTTGCAGAACTCTGTATGAAAAATCTAAGCAAGCATCAATCATTTCCAAAATCTGCCCTATCAGTCAGAACAGGCTGGTGAGAATGTTTGTGATCTGTCCAAAATTGCCAAAGAAGTGTCAGAGATAACAGACACACTCTGCAACATAAGAAATAAATCATGGCAGAAACCAAGCAAAGTCACAAAACCTGCAGCACTTTCAGGATACCACAACAAAAAGGGATAAAGTTGTTCTGGTCCCAGCTCAGGCCTTTTTCTCCTCAAGCCTTGGAGAAGTGCAACCCATAGTTTGGCACCAGTCAGCATCACAAGCCAAACCACACAGTCCACTGTCTGAAATCAATCTTTTTTTTTTTTTTTTCCCTTCAAAATAATAAATTATACCTTTTTAAAAAATCTTATTATTTGAGCTTACTACTTTAGTATTTTAAGTCTTCTCTCCATCTCTGAAGCTAAAGAAAAGCTTTTGACAAAAACAGACAAGATTTCCTTGTAACCACACAGCTCCAGAAGCTTAGCTTGAAAGAGACAACATTGTGTCCTTTCAGTCACTGCAAAGTTTCAAAGGTGCAAAATTTCCTTGAGAGAGGCACAGGTTAGTTCTCAGATCACGTCATCTGTAAATATGGAAAACAATATCTGATCCCAAGTCAGAAAAGTCAGCTTTAATCTCTAACACTCTTAAGTGAAAGAGATTAAACTCTAAAGAGACAGAGTTTCTTTCTTAAAAGCTTAATGATACTATTTTATTACTGTTCCAGACACCGTTCAAAATATTAGTGCAAATAAACATTTGATCGCTCAGCTGCTGAAAAATGTTGTTCAACACTTGGAGTAAGCAGTAAGATTCAAAACAGGAAGAGAAGAAATTAAACCCAAAAGGATACAAACACAACCAAATCACAAGACAGAATATATTCTTACTTTAGAGCCAGAACAGAGGAATATCCGATCTCTGACAATACACCCTTAAAACATCTTACATGTTTCACCATGTATTTCACCCTGCTTTTTAAATAAAAATGTTTCCAATTTCAGGTTTAAGTCAAAAACTTCTCAGGCAATTTTCACACGAGCTGTGAAAATAGTAATTTTTAATTGGTTTGACCTTTCTTTTCTAAAGTCTTCATATTGGATCATTTCCTGATTGCTGAGAGGATAGAATAACATCTGGAGGGACAGAAGTCGCCATTTTGAAGCTCTACTATAAAGAAAAGAGATGGCTTTAAAGCAAAGCAGAGAATAAGAAAATATTAACTCAAGTATTTTGGAAACTAATTTAAAATTACATACCAACAGAAACTCTGAAATAAATTGTAAGTGTTGTAAGTCAAGCTTATACTTTCTTGAGAAAATTTAAGAGATTATATCTCTAACACTTTCCCATCTCTGGCATCTCTCTGTTTCTGAAGCAAAGTGGTTCAAAATAGCCATCAGACAGGAAGCACAAGCAGTATGTCTTCACAGCTACTCAAATGTGAAACTATTCTCCCTCTTCAACTGCTGATCAGTTTTAACTGTGTGATGCATCAACAGAGGCACAAAGAAAGCTAGAAAGTTAAAAGCTCGATTTTAAAGTTAAAAAAAAAAAAACCTGAAAGAATTAAAGCAAATTAATTGCAAAAAAACTGTCACATAATAGGCAGCTAACAAAACACCTTTCTTCGGGTAACGAAGAACGCAAGAGGCTCTTCTGAAGCTGGTTTTCTGAAAGAACTGAAGTGTTTCAGCTGCCCTCTAGTGTTAAAACGAATGCAAGCCGAGAGCAAGGGTGAAAAGACGCTTGAATTAAGAAATTAACCATTATGGTTTCCTTTTAACCACTGTAAAACTAAAAATTAAAAAGTAATTTTTAAAATACCACTGAGCCGATTTTGTCTTTAAAATTAAGGTAGTCAAACCTTTCCTGTAACATTCAATTCTGCCCCACAGCAACTAACTACATTAAATTATTGGGGATCTTTTACTCAGCTTCAGCCCTATATTTTAGCTTAAGGAAAAGTTCTGCTTGATGCTAAAAAACTAAATTATTAAAAGGAAAAGTTCTGCTTGATGCTAAAACACTAAATTATTAAAATTTTAAAAGATAAAAGAATCAATTATCTATTTCCATAACCCACATTGTAAGATAAGCAAATATTAAAATTAAAGAAATACTGGGTTTTATAATTACCTCTACTTAAAATGAACTGTTTATATATAAGCATGGCTGAAAAATTTTCCTTTTCCTCCTCAGGCTCCACATATAAATTTCAACTTGAGTTTAATTAGCATGCATAAAAAGGAAAGCTCAGAGGGAAATCTTCTCTGGAGGGTTCTTTTTCAGCAAATTCAATGAAATCTTGAGCACCAATAACAAAACAAAGTTCATATAACAAAAAAGTGGAACTCCTAAAAATATTAGGTACTGATAGAAGAAATGAAAGAAAGCTATAAATGTTCTAATAGATGAGGGAAGTTTTAAGCTGTGTGTACTGCTGGCTCATGGTCAGTTTGGCATGAGCCAGACAGAGCTGTTTTCCAGAGGGTCAGCATGAACTGGAGTATGAACCAGGTATTCATGGAACACATTCCTGTGCATATTCACATGCTGTGGGTGAATGGGACCAGTCAACACAGGTCAGCCAGTGACAAATAATGCCTGACCAACTGAATTTGTGGACATGGCAGAGCAGTGGATGTGATTTACTTCAGCAAACCTTTTGACAGTCTGGATTGGTGGGCAACTAGACAGGAAAACAACTGTTTGGAAGGTTGGGCTCGAAGAACAGTGGTTGAAGTGTCATAATCTATGCTGGGGCCCAGCAGTGAGGTGAGTGTTGCCATGGGTCTGGAGGCTTGTCCTGTTCAACACCTTTATCAGTGACCTGGAGAAGGTGACACAGTCCACTCTCATCAGGCTTGCAGATGACAGCAAACTAGGGGATGCAGACAATAAGCTCCAGGGCAGAGCTACTATTTTGGGGAACCCAGACAGCCTAGAGAAAGAGGTTGCTAGAAAAGGACCTCTGCTGAAAAGGATTTGTGGGTACCAGTGGAGACCAGGCTAAACGGGACTCAGAATTGCAATGAAGGCTAAAAGCTTACTGTACTGTATCCACAAGACAATACACAGTAGATAACAGAAGTTATTGTTTTCCTTTACTCAACACTGTACTAAACCCAGTTCTGAGCCTCCAGTAAAAGAAAGTGTTGATCAAGGCTGTGGAACTGTTGGTGAGAGGCCAGAGGAGGCACATGAAGACGATCATAGGGCTGGAGCTCCTCTCTGATGAAGACATGCTGAAAGCTGGGGTTGTTCTGCCTGGAGAAGGCTCCAGGGTGACCTTATAGCACATTCCAATACCTAAAGGGGGTCTGAAAGCTGGAGAGAGACATTTTAAAAGGGCATGCACAGATAGGACAAAGAGGGCAGGTTTCAAACTGAAGGAGAACCAACTAAGATTAGATTAAAAGTTTTTTACAATGATGGTGATAAAACACTGGCAGAGATTGGCCAGAGAAGTGATAGGTGCCCATCCATAGAAACATTCAAGCCAGGTTGGATGGGGTTCTGAGCAACCTGGTCTGGTAGAAGATGTCCCTGCTCATTGCAGGGGGCTGGATTAGATGGCCTTTAAAAGGTCCATTCCAACCCAAACTATTCAATGAGAAACCTGAGCAAGTCCTGCCAAAGGTCACCAAGTTTCTCAGGGAATTAGAGCTCTGGGCCTGTGAGGAAGGGCTGATAAAAATGGGCTTGCTTGACTTATGAAGGCTTTGGAGGAACACAGTAGCAGACTTTCAGTTCCCAGGAGAGGGTTACCAAGAACACAGGCCAGACTTTTTATAAAAGTATGTGGTAGGAGAACAAGAGACAAGTGAAGTTGCCACAGGACATCAAAAAAATCACTGCTCTGAAGAATTGGAACAGGTATCTGAGAGACTGTGGAATTTATATTCATGTAGATTTTCAAGAACCATCTTAACAACGTCTGTGCAACCTAGTCTGAAGTCAGCATTGATCTTGCTTTGAGTAGGAGCTGGGCTAGATGACCCCTGGAGGTCCTTTCCAACCTGAATGAGTCTGCAAGTAACATCACCTTATAAACCATTATAAAATGGTTTTTGAAACAGCTTTAACATCTGACATATGCCTATCCCAGGGCTTCCTGCACCATACAGTGCTCAAGGAGTGCTGGCATATGTTTGCAGCATGGAGGAATGTTTGAGCTGCTCCACCCACAGCTTATCTGCTTAGTTAGCAGCATTTGTTTCAAGAAAATTTAGACATGTCCCACTCCCTCCATATGCCTCCCTCAGTACAAACATACTGATATGGGTACCAAGATGCACAGGGTCATATAGACACAGGCTTTTAATCAGGCTGGAAGCAAACCCTTGGAAAGTTTCCATGACACAGATGGTGACCTGTGTATTACATGTGTAGTGGCATTACATGTCCTTACCATGTCCTTACCATGCCTGCTCCATAAGAACCACCATTGGCATGAAGGCTGCCAGTTGTAGTGTCAAGTATCTCATCACAATAGTCAACAACGGGGCCTACACTTAATACCATTAATCTGGACTAAAAATTCATGTCAATCATGAGTAAACTTGCTGACACAAACTCTGAGAGCAGCAATAATCCAGCAGGGCCAAACCAAATCATTGCCTGGAATGCAGAGTGATGTAATACTTGGCTTCAAGTTGCTCCCATGACTCTCAGTTACACATACAGATACAGTCACCCACATTACACAGCTACTTTTGTTGAGCAGTTTTGTGAAATCTGTCAAAAAAATTCAATGCTGTTCCAGTATCAGCAGAAGGCATTACATCACAGTAAGCACACTGGATCTCTGAAGCCCAGTGTGATCTTTAGGAAGACAAAGACAAATACAGTTTTAAAACATATAATGATATTTATAAATATTTGATAGGAATTTCAAGGTCTCTAAAGTTGACCAGAGCTCATCAAGGACAGAAGTTTCAAAATCACTTTGGTCAGCTACATACTTTTATGGCAGTGCTGCTGCTCTACAAATATTCTCAGCATGGTAATACAATTCCGCTGCCTGGGCATGCTCAGATACCACAACTAGCACATGTGCCATCCTTTGGGAATCTGAGATAATACAGCATCTAGTCTGGCATCCATCCACTTTTGCAAAACAACTCAACTAACCCAATTTCCCATCATCTTTGTTAACTGTCCTACAGCTGTGGGCAGAAAAATTCCTCAGGGGCCTGTAGCCTGTTTCTTTTCTCTCTCTTTCCTGACACTCACATAAAATATACTCTGGTTTCATGACAGAAGGCACTGAAACAGGAGGAAAATGCCTCAATTTTTGCTGACTAACAAGCATGCCTCTGATCAGATGCGATCACCTTCCCACGACGTGCTGACGCAGTCATGAGCTGTGCTCCTACAGTACCACGAGTTCACCGGTGCCCACAGATTTCCTGTTTGTGGGCGCCATGGTCAGATCAGAGCAGATGCACCACAGCACACAGGCTGAGGGTGCTGTGCTGAAGAAAAGATTACATCATGTGCAGCCTTGAACCACCCAGTGCTGTCCTCAATCAGGACAAGAACCTCACAAAGTCGGTAAAAAGAAAAACGGTTCATACTTGAAAAATCCCTACTTGAACTTCATAGGTGGAAAATAGTCTTAAGAGCTGAAACCAAGTTTTAATATCCCGTCTCAATTAGGAATTCTTGTGTATTATATTTTGTATTTACTACCTAGCTATAACCTCAAACTGTTTTAAATGCACTAAATTCACAGTCTCACCATCAACCCTGATGATGGCTTCTACAACCTATAATAAGGATATGATGTATGAAAAGAATCACTCAATTTTCTTGGTTTTACCATCTTTGCATTTCAGTGAACCTCCCCTTCTTTCTTTTAAGAATCTTGGGAGACTACTAAATTAGAAGATAGGATGGCATGCATAATAATACTATATATTTTCAATTTTAAGTATTTCATATATTTGTTCCAGTTAGGTACCCATGGAGTTATGATAATGTAAATAGACGGGCCTAAGGTGAATTGGCAGATGTTATTTTGAAACAAGGGTACACAAACAGATCTGCAGCTTCATTTAATCTGAGTGCAGAGAACGAAAAGCAAAGTCACTACATTATTTTAACCTATACAAATGCTGAAGATTAGTCTTTTTCTCCCTTGTTACACATCCTCCCTTAAAAGAGAACATTTCCATGCCCAAATGACTTCATTTCTTTCCACATTCTGCTACAACATCTCATTCATCAAAGGTTCATCAGCCTCATCTAATACATTTCAAGTTGGGTATCTCAGGATGCTTTAACAAACAGGAATTTGTCTGAGCTTGGCTGGATTCCCTCAACTGCACCCTCATCCACCAGTTGTGCATGACTGGTACTAGCCAACTGTAAAGCACTGTTCCTGAACAAGTAACAATTGTTAAAATAAAAAAATTAGAGTTTAGGCTATGTATTGTTCTGGGCTACTATCAAAGGAAGCACTCGCATGAAAATACAAAAGCAGGAAACAGTAAAAAAAGTACATTCCCTGGCACCAGTTCTTTGCCAGCTTCAGTCTTCACTGCATACTGTATCACACCAATAAATAAAAGGTGCACTGTGAGCAGCTTTAAAGAAAAACAAATTACAAAAAACAAAACAAAATCCAAACCAAACAAACAGCCACCCCCCTAATCAAGAGAAAAAAAAAAAAAACACTCAAGCAGACTGAAGATTAAAGCACTAAACAATTGTGACAAGAAAAAAACCTTAACAAAGGTCAATGTTGTCCTTGAGACAACATTTTTATTTCAGCTGTCAGCTTTGAATGCCAGATATATGCAAATGTCAGTAAATGCAAAAGGTAAAAATTAGTACTCTTATACAGACATACTCACTGGCTTTCCAGAGATTCTTTTTTTTTTTTCTAATTATGTACCAAGGTTATAATAATAAATCACAAGGAAGAATACCAGTTTTAATAACATGCTGATTTACTTATACAAAACTGCAAATTATTAATTTTCAGTTCACTCCTGGAGTCCTCCATCCATCTTGCATGCCTCTGTAATGACCTAAACAGCACCAAGGCATGGCTGGACAAAGAGCACACTTGGCACTTCTGTGTGAGGCTCTGAGACAAAAATCAGCTCTTGGCAAATCCTTAGTTTCCAGCAGGTGAACAGAACTTAAAATCACAAGGCACAAGAGAAAAACAAACAGGCTTAAAGATGCATATTTTGAATAACACTGTTCACAAGGTCTTAAGGTGAAATTGCATAGCAACCATAAAAAAATTTAACATCAAAATAGTCAAGCAGAAAGCTCATGTCTTTACACACAGTTTGATGGGTGAAGGTATGGGTGTTAACATCTTTGAAAGGGGTCTGAATGTCTCTGCTGGCTTAGGGCAGCAGGTTTGTTGCAGAGCCCTGACACCTTGGCTCCTGAAACAGACCCAGGTCTGCACAAGCCTGAATTCCTGAGCTTTGGGGTAAAACAGAAGGTTCAAGGTGGGGAAGATGTGGTAGGCAGCTCGGGAAGGCTGTACCTTCCTAATGCTTCAGCAATGGGGAAAGGAAGGGGGAAACGTACAGCCAGGAGTTTAGGATGAAGGGAGGCTGCACCCCCGAAACCAGGAGAGAGAAAAGCCTGCGGGTGTGCGCCCCAGTGGGCTCTTCTCTTTTATTCAAATAAAGCTGAAGGACTCCTCTGTCTCCTTTTTGGACATAAACCTCTGGGGTTTGTGGATTTTCCTGACACAGTGAACAAAACATACACATCACAACACACAGCCTTCACTGAGTTCTTCCTGCCTGTTTCTGTATTCTTTCTGATATGCACTAAGCACGTAAGAAATGAGCAGGCAATGCTGTCAACAAAGCATACAACACTTAAACACAAATTAGACACATAAACACTATGTAGGCTAAAAAAAATCCCTGGAGACAAGGTAAACTAATTGTAGTAATTACATTTTTAAAAATAAGATTTTAAAAAATAAAACATTTTAAAATCAAACCATGACATCTAAAATTACCTAGTTTTCTGTTCTCACTTTAAATTGCATGAATGCTTTCAAAAGATTACAAAAATATACTCATCATGATACAAGTTCTGCTGAGCAATTGGTATTAAATATCTATTTTCAGCAGTTTTATGTGACAAATCCATCACTTTTCAGCTTGTTTAGGCTGAGAACAATCCAAATTAACAATCTAAAATAACACTGTAGTTATTTTACTACTATTTTAATTCTTATTTTACTACTATTATTTACTACTATTTTATTTTATTATTATACACAGTATGTTCTGTGTGTGAGAACAGAATGTTCATTTCAGAGACAGAGCCCTTTGCAAAGCCTGATTGTGCTTTAAGCTTACTTCCTTCCCAAATTTGAACTATTTTTTTCTAATAATTTTTCTGTAAGGAAGAGTCTGTGCATTTGCAACTGCTCCACACAAATCTGTGTTATCTGTCCTGCTCAGAGTCACAGGCACTGAATTCCATTTCTGTTCTTAGTCATGCATGGCTCACTCTCCATGCCCACAGCATCTCCCGTCACCCTCAGCATTGCTAGCAATGTAAAGTCAAGCCTGACCTAATATGCTCCCCTGGAACAGAAAGCAAAAATAAACACACAAAGATGGGCCTAATGCTAGCAACCCTGAGTTCAAATTTTACCCCTCTTGCATAGCATCAAATAGGCCACTTCACTTTCAGCTTCACCTCATCCCATTCCAAGTGACAGGCTCTTGTCAGTTTGTGCATCTTTCAATTTCCACCTGACTTTGCTGCCTGGCTTTGTTACTGAATACTTTATCAAGCCTTAAATAGGTTTTATCCACTCTCAATTTAATCAAATAATTGAATCAGGTAAGGTTCTGTGATTTGCTTGATGCAGAATAGAAGAAGAAGTTTCCTGATTAGTTACTTCAGGATGTGAAAAACAAGGTTCACTCTCCTGGTAAAATTCACAAGTTTAATAAAGGACAATAGGATATAAAAATAAAGCAAAGTTAACAGCCAGGTGCTTGGCATTCAGCCAAGAGAACACCTGCTATTTCAGAGACACGTTTCACACACCTTTTCTATTGCATCAGCCTATTGCATATTCAAAAATAATTATGCACATTTAAACTTTTCCCCAAAGTACTTTATATATTCCAAGAGCCGTTTAGCATGGCTTCTCCTCAGGTCTGCCTTTTTAGAGCAGGCACATTTCTTGGCTGTGGCTTTATTCCATTTTTATTATCACCTGCAGCTTGGGCTTTGTTCTGTACTTTCTACAGAAGGCAGGTGCTGGTAGTTGGCATATCAGTAGCAGGGGTTTTTATCATACTTTCATTGGGTATTATCCAACCAAGCAAGCAGCTTGGTTAGCATAAGTGTAACTATATCAGCTATTTCACTACAATGTCTAAGTTTTAGTTAATAGCAGAAATAAAAACTATATCTTTATAGCAAAGTTACCTTAACATTATACATACAGTATCCATTTTCATATTTGCAAAGAGCTGCTATTATAATATGTATTTATAACAATGAGATCTGTGCTTGAGCCTCTGAAACCCACTACTGAGGGCAAACTGAGGAAATACAATAGGCTTTCCAGCTCTCATATCTTGTGCTCTGTATAGCAATAGTGCATTTATGCCAGTTTTCCCATTAATAATGCTGCTTTGTGTTACGTTTTCCTCAGATGTTGTGCACCAAATGCTAGCTAGCCAACTAGCTGTTTCCAAACTCCCCCTTTTTCCTTAAACATTTCTGGAGAGAGGACCTCAAAAGAGGAAACATCCTACGATACTAGGTCAGTTAATCTCCATGTCAGCCTGAGGCAGGCACAGAAGGAACTGGCAGGATGGCAAACATAAAGCAGCTGAGTAGCACAGTTCAGCCAGGAACAGCACAGGGCTGAGCACGAGCTGACAGCCCCTCACTACTGCCATGGCAAGAACACAAAGCAGGAGAGCGATTAATTAGTTTGGCAAAAAGGAAAAAAACAGGATTAACAGCTATTGTTGCTATCTACATAGATCCCCAATTTTTTTTTTCAAAAACACTGAACTTGGCTTGGAAACTGGGCTTGGAAAAAACCTGGGCAATGACTTCTACAATCAATAATGATGCACTGCAAAAATAGTATCAAGTGGATTAGGAAAACACTTCTGTGGCTCTGCTAGGTGGAAACCTACCTGCCTAAGGGGCACTCAGCTGCTGGAAAATCTGCAGGAACCGAACCAAAGTGCCAAGAAACACATTAATAGGGAGAAATTTGATGTTGGCTCTGCAGAGAGCTGGTTGAAAAGTGTAATGTTTTTTCCTCACTGGCATCTCTAACCTCTGTGATACTACAAATGCTTCTGCTGAGTGACAGCAGTATCCCTTTGTAAATGATGGGGAGGATTCCAGGGCTACTAGCAAGGAAAGTAATGAAGCTCCTGAAATTCTCACCTATGCCCACATGAAGCCACAGATTTTTCTCCTACACTGGATGAAACCGTTCAGGGATTACAATTGCAATCATTTTATGCAAGAGAAGAAAAAGCAAGAAAGAAGCCACTGACCATCAAAGCTTTGGTAAGATCAGTTCCTTGACTTTCCTAAAGATAAAAATAATCTATTCACAGCCCCTCTGAAGCACAGCTGCATGAGTGTGATACACACCAAGCAGAAATGAATAGTTGGGTCAACAATTTAAATACAGCAGACAATAAATCAGAAATCAAAGTGGATTAGAACTGAGTATACAGAGACTCTCCAGAAAATGCTTAAGGTCTGATAATAGTAAAAATGAAAACTACTACTTTAAGAAATTTATTTAGTTCACAGCTGCCCAATAGGCTACCTCAGGAACATGTACATTGCACTATTTAAAAGGAGGATTTTTTATTCCGTCACAGAGAAACAGTCAATACACTGCATGCAACAAAACAGGTAACACAAACCTCAGTCCATGGACCCCAGAGTTTCTTTCAGGGGCTGCAATGCCCAAGAACTGCTCTGTGGGAGCCTGGCAATAAGGACAACAAGCTAAGTAAGAGCAGAAAATTGTGCTCCAACACATTCCTCCATGCCTTCTCTCACATGACAAACAAGTAAGAGACAGCCTCACCCCATCATTCATAAGGAGATTTGGTTATATGTGTGACTAAATACTCAAGTGAAAATCTTTCTCCATATTAAAAACCTTAAATAAAAATCCACACATGGGAAAGCGTCACAAATCTGATATTCCAAGGGAGCAGAAGTAATAATAAAACACATTAATTAATTATGGGGACAAATATTCCAGGTTCAAGCAACCTGAGAAGAACCAGAGATTAACTAACAGTATCTCTGGGACAAATAATTTTCCTTTCCCCATAACTAATTTATCTTTTGCCAGTGGGGTGCTCCATACATGGAGATTTAACTTTATGGCACATTAAAGTTTAGCTGTATCATATTACTTAGTAACTTACAGGACAGAATCATTTACAATTTTGCCTCAAGGCCTCAGAATCCATCTTAAAACTGAGACTCTGAAAATTAAACTACCGTGACCTGGCCAAATGCCAATCCCAAGGCCACTGCCCACAGCAACTTTCTTCCTCAGGCTACCTTAGCAGAACTTCTAATAATGTTCCTGAAGGTGTGGTCTAACATTATCCATTTAATTAGACAAGCTCTTCTTATGACAAAGAACAGAGACTGATGCCAAGTACCCATTCAAATCAGACATGAACAACATGTTGGCCCAACTGTGGAACATCTGAGCACGTTTCATACATTTTACAAATATGTGCCTTTGGCACTACAGGGTCATCAAGTTATTGCTGTGACTGTAAGATAGCCAATATAAGTTAACAAAACCTCTTCTCATACTTCTCTTTCTCACCTTGATTGTCTGATCTCATTTTGGATTAAATTTTACAGCCTCTATTTGTTCAGTAGGTCCCAGGTCCTCTCTTCTGCGCCTCACTCTCCTGGGCACAGTATGAAGGCCTTGACAGCAATGACCCTGCTCACAGTCCAAACCAAACCACACGAACGAAGAACAGCCCTGCCCCAATGAGGTACTTAGGATCACCCTAGAACGCCTCACAGTCCACCACATGGGTAAGGCACAGTGACAATTTGTTCCCATACAATAGCACCTTTAATATTTAAAACCCATTATTCAATACATCCTATATGTTAAAATGTCCACCTTTTCTAGAATGGCTGCCTGCCAAAAACAAGCCATCACAAAGTATCTCACACACCCTTTTTCATTTCATTACACATCAGTGTTTTCCAGATATTTAAAAATCCCCACTGTATGTGCTGGTCTTAAGATACAGCTGAAGATTGTCTACACTATTCACGTATGGTCTGAGTTCGCTACTGAGCAGCTTCCTACAATAGTTTTTGTAATGCACTGTTTAATTTTGAGTGATGAGTAGCAGCATTTCACACAACTTCAATACCACACATCAGCAAGGCATTCGATCACTTTATTTTAACAACAATTTGTTGTTCATTCTAGAAATTCAAGTCTGGCAGGCTTTTTAATATGCATGAGTACATTTCACAGAAAGCAAAAAGCACGTTTCCCATTCTGCTCAGCGTGTTCAAGTCCTGTCCTCTTAGCAGAAACAGACCACTTCGAAGGGGAAAATCCCTAATACAAAAATTAATACAAAAGGATATCTGAAATCCAGTTGCTAACACTGATAAGGTAAAGAAAGTGGGGCAATTTCTAAACCTCCATTAGAGATGGGATACTAATTTTTCAATTTGCAGTGAAACAGATTTCATAAACATAATGGAAAGGGGGAAAATTGCATATTACCATGCATGCAAGAAAAATGTTTGAAATATCCTATTTATCTTCCCTCTCTAAGGGATGTGGATTTTTTTGTACTCCTTGATGATGTGAATCACAGATCAGCATTCTGGGAATCAATCCTATTCCCATTTACCAGCGTAATATGATCATTAAGCATAATTAACACATGATATTTCATTACTGCCATGGACTTGGACCAGATCTGAAACGTAAATATTTGCCAAACTGTACATCCTAGTGCCCAGTGCTACACAATGGTGTAACTTAAGACACTCACTTGATTTCCTTTCTCTTCTGGGGGCAGAGTTAAGGCTGCTGTGGGAATTCTCACTTTCATAACATGAGGCGGCTTAAACATCATAGATGATGTTACATTAATTTCTGCAGTATCAAATTTTAAAGGTGTGGAAACAAGATGAAAGAACTCACAATATAGCCATCATTTCAAGAGGCACTAGAATGAACAGAAAGAAAACTCCTGGAGCAAATAATGACCATTTAAATCTCCTCCAACTATCTTTTCCCTAGGGCACTCAATCACCCAGCTCTCCTAGGACACAGTAATCACCATTCTGTGTGATTCAGAGTGTGGCACACATGCAAAAGGTAATCAGAAAAATCATTGCAAGATGCAAACACACAGCAGCCTTACAGAGAGACATTTTATGGCCAAGCCAAGACTCTTTATAACAATCTTAAATTCTGCAGCATGAAATTTCATAGGTTCTTTATCTTACATATTGTAGCATTGTGTCTCATCTACTACAAATACAGATGTTACCTGTGTATTCCTAACACTCCTCACCTATCTTTTCATTCTTTGTCTTGCAACAGAAATATCAGGAAGCTATTCACATCTGTGCTGGTTTTCGGTTTTGAGGTTAGTCTTCTTCACAGTGGCTGGTATGGGGCTGAGTTTTAGATTTGTGCTGAATAGAGGGTTGATAATATAGAGATGGTTTTGGTGGTGGTGAGCAAGGCTTACACAGAGCCAAGGCCTTTTCTGCTTCTTGTATTGCCACGGCAAGGAAATTGGAAGTATGTGGGGAATTGGGAAGAGACACAGCTGGGACAGCTGACCCCAACTGACCAAAGTGATATTTCATATCATATAACATCATGCTCAGCATATCAATTGAGGGAAGAAGAAGAAAGGGAGGAAGATTGGAGATATGGCTTTTGTCTTCCCAAGTCACCATTACATGTGATGGGCCCTGCTCTCCTGGAGATGGCTGAACACCTGCCTGCCCATGGGAAGCAGTGATTTAATTCCTTGCTTTGCTTGTGGCTTAACCCATGAGTTTTCCAGCTTTTACCCTTCCCCATTGGTGGGGGAATGAGAGAGCAGCTCTGTAGGGCTTGGCTGTTGCTGGGGTTAAACCACAACCATGTCCAACATCAAATGTACAGATTTTAAGCTAGTTGTATACCTCCTGTTACTGATTTTTCTTTTGGAAACACACAAGTCCTACAAGTGAAATTTTCCACAGCAGTTAGACAACAGAACTATTGCCTTGACATTGAAAACCCTCTCAGGATATTTCCCAGTTCTCTCTTAAATAAACAGTCTCCCTAAGTCAATGCATCTTTGCTGTACCCCCAAGACTAAGCCATTGAGCAGCATCACTACTAATGATGATTTACATAAGAGTACAGGAAAGCTCCAGCATTCCTTTTTCATAGCCTCACCAAACATGTTCTTAGCTTTTCCCAGTTGCAAGGAGATTCTTTCCCTTCACAGACCATAATCTCTCATCACTCATCCCAAAATACACAACAGTAGATGTTCTTTGCCTGCAGCTGTCATGACAAGTTTTACACAGCAGCACAGAAGTCTGAAACAGTTCTTGGCAAGCCAGGTACAGGAGTGGACTGTTAGCTCTCTGTTGCTCTCACTGCTTGGATTTATCAAACTGCAGTTTGTGAAGTCTTTGGCAGAACACATGGCATTCAGCAGAAAGGTGGATCACCTTGCTTTCCCTAAAATAGCAGAAGTTGCTTCCTCTACTGTGTCAGAAACGTAATGAAAGGTAAGCAGTGCCACATCTGCCACTCGCTCCTGGCCGAGGCTAAATCCCTGAAGAACACCAGGAATGTAAAAATACAAAGCAATGGGCCTGCAGCTGTAGTAAGACACCTAACCCCAGGGTAGCCCTGAGTTCCTCCAGAATGAGTCTGTTTTTCTAAGCCTGTTTATAAAACTACCCTTGCACAAAAGGATACAACTTATGTGGACTAATGAAAGTGCTCTCAGTAGCAACATTGTTTCATTCTTCCCTGTTTCCTTTCCCTACAAATGTCACAGGTAAGGAAACAGAGGAAGAGGAGTATGTGCACATAATGAAGAGGATTATTGTCCTCCTCTGCTACATTTCCTTCAGTACTTATGGCAGCACTTGGAGACAATCCCAACAACAACCACGCTACTCTGGATTCTCTCAGCATTTGTGGCAAGAAAATAACAGATACAGAAAGGTTTTATAAGGGCTTAGTGTTGGACCAACTCATCTTCCCTTAATGTCAATCTCGGCAGTCTTAAAGATAAGGCTTAATGACTCCAAGAATCTTTCACCAAGATCTTACTTACTGAGGTAACAGGATGTACACCAAGGAAAAAGTCACAGGCCAAACCTGGAAAGAAGAAGAACAAAATGAATTTATTTGTCTTTTGGACCCACTTCCCACCACAAACATAATTAGCATAGGAAGACAGAAAGGAGAGAATCAGGGAGATTTAAAAACAAAGGTATATAAAATTCCACCTGCTTCTGAACAAAAGGAGTAAGTCTTAACACTGGTCTCCAGGGCATAATATACTGATTTGATCTGGACTCAAGTTTAAATAATGGCAATAGGCAAAATATTAAAACAGACTTAGAGAAACTGAAGGGAATACAAAGATCATGGGGAAAAGCAAAAGCTGTGTGTATACTAAATCAGAAATACTAGTAAAAAAATCCAGTGTTTCTACCCCCTGGCATTTTGGTCCCCTATTATCACCATGACTCATGATGACCTGCTTACAGCAGCCAAAATAGAAATGAAGCAAGACCCTTCCTGATAAACTCTCCTCCAGTAGCCCTGCTTTCTTACTGATGTCACCTTTGCTTCTAGTACAACAGAGAGTCCTTTGCTTCTAGGACAACTGCTGAAGTCAAAACCACACAAAACCACACAACAGAATGCACCCCACCTTATCATACTGGAGCTTTCAAGCCTGTAACAGCCCCACCCCAGTGTTAAAAGGCTGCTACAGTTAGCAAAGTGAGACTAGGATTTCCTTCAACTACATGAGGAAAGACATGGAACACTACCATCTCCACTGCTTAAAAGCCCATCAATATTATTGCAGCTGCAAACAAACAAAAAAAAATTACTAAGTATTTTTTTTAAATTTGGATTATTCACCAAACTTGGTCAATGGAAATGTTTCCATCATTCCATTGTTGTTGATTTTTAAACTAATGTTTTCCCTTTGCCTTCTTCACTGTATCAAGTAAGACCATGAAACTCTGCTATCGATTTCACAGTCTGTTTACTTACTTGCTTGAGCACTTGGACACTTCAAGAGATCATACACATGACTTCTATACATCTTCCTTAAGGTGAACTAAATACTATACTAACTCATCACTAGTGTCATGCTCCATGGCAAGCACTTGCAGACATCCACCCAACCTAACTAGCTCCCCAGTGACACAGGTGACAACGATTTCAGCCACTGAAGTACTCATATTGAAGTCAAGGGTAGCTAAGCAATAACTATTAAATAATAAAATAAATACTTTTTTTAAAAGTTAAGAATTAAATTAGCCAAGATTCCCACAGTTCCATTGTGTAGATGTGGGCTCATTAGTCAAACTGCTGTCACACACATTATGCTGTTAGCTACACTTATAGATGAATTTTCTTTACCACTGTTGTAAGCCACTTATGAACAGAGCACAATCTGTAGCAAAGGCAGAAATGGTCTGAAAGGAGCACTTCAAGTCATGTAAAACAGGTAAGTCCTAGCCATGTCAGAGGTACACCGTCTGGCTTTGACAAAAGCCAGCTCTACACAGTAAAATTAAGAAAAGAAAATTAAATGCCTGCAAGAAAACTGTTAAAGAGGTCTTGTTGTTGGCCAAGGTAAACATTAATAATAAACTGAAGGAAACAAGAATCATCTGACAGACCAGAAGTGGTCAGATGAAAACTCGTGAACAGATGCCACTGAAGAGCTCAGTTCATACCCACAAAGATTTGCCATGATGCTTGGGTAGGTACAAGATTGTTGCAAAAACTATGATGCAAGGAACAGCATCTGCAAATCCTTGAAAAACTTGAATCTTTCACCATATTTTCTATGTTTTCAACCTGTTCAATCCACAGTTCACAGCAGAAGAAAGTAAGGAGACAAGTCTGCCTTCCAAAGCAGGAGTCTTATAACATGAGGCCTAACAAAACTTAGAAGAAGAAAATGCTGATCTTTTCTCTTCTAGAAAGCTCAGTGACTGGTGGGCACTTATTTCCTGCTAACCATCAGGTACATCACCACACCTCTCCTCTAAACTAAAGCATTCTTGTCTTCCAGTTCCTCAAACCACGGCCCAAGGGCAAGCAAAGTCTGTTTGCTTTTGTAAACAGGTGCTTTGGACCAATGTCATGATCACAGGTAAGTACCTACTTTGGTTGTCCCTGACAGTTTCGAGCTTGCCATGGGGATATTTTGTACCTGAAGTATGAGATGAGTGCATTTTATTAATAAAATTAAAACCTACAGCTCTAACCACTTACAGGTCTTTGAAGCAGAAACTGGGCTGTCCAGTGATACAAGCAGAAAGAGTCTAGTAGTGATCTTCTAATAGAGACTTAAGAAGAACATGGAGCAATGAACATCACTTCTCAGTATCTCTTAAAAGTAAAGGACAGGGATGACTTAGCACCTTCAAAACAAACAAGGATATTAAGAAGATTTTGATAAATTACTTTCAAAGTTTAAAAACAGAGGAACTAAGTAGTACTTGCTAAAGCAGGGAGAAAGAGATTCCTAAATGAAGAAACATTTCTCTTTAAAGGGCTCTTTAAAAAGCAGTTCAGAAAAAAACAACATATCCAAATGACTTGGATCAGATTTGTTTCCTTTGTGTGGTTTAATGTAGAAACAGCAAGGAAGAAATGGACTAAAGATAGCAAAACTGTTCCGTTCTTACCATAGAATGAACTTCCTCAGCTCTTCAAAGAGGAACTGATGGAGAACAGAATAAGAAGGAAGAACTGAAGCTAGAGACTAAATAGCTGTGAAAACCAAGCTATGATGAAACACAACCAGGATTTTTTGTTTTCATAAAAGAAAGTAAGATGCAATAGAGATTGTTTGGGTGTCCCTGGAGAGTAGGCAGCTGAAAATGGACTTTTTAGGGCAAACTGACCGCTTTAAGAAAGCCATCTTAAGAAATTATTTTAAGAAAAACAGAATGAAAAGGAGAGTTTCTTGTATAAGTCTTGAGAGGTACTTTGTGGTGACCATTCACCAGGAAAGTGGTGCATTAACATGGAACTTGGCAAGCTGAAAGCCATCCAGATGAATTTGCTTGGTGTGGGAACTTAAGACTCAGTTCTCATTTCCTCCTCTTGGTTCTCCCTAGAAAATCCCTTTTCTAGTTCATGGTCCTTTTTACTTTGCCTTCTATATAACTAGAATAGAGCACACATCCAAGAAGCTCCTGTTCTCAATGAAGTCTCTTCCTCTACAGATAGTCAAATCGCTCTGTGGATCACTGGTACCAGCAATTACTTTTACCATGGCCTTCATATCCTAATCTCTGATCATATTCACCTGACATACCATCGTCAGTCTTCCCACATGAAACAGGAGCAGTTTCAGTGTGTGGGATTTAGCTGATCTTCCATCCTGAGTAGGTGTGTGGGGAATATATCAGGAATTTTCCCAGAGCTGCAGTTCTTCCCCCTTGCTCTTCATCTTTGATGGCACCCAATAGCTCAGTATGAGGTGTCTATGCTATTTATATCCTCCCTATAGATACCTCTGCTGCTGCCCACAGTGTCCCAGGTAATATGAATGTACAGTCTTGCCAGTCCTGCTGCTTTCTCCACTGCTGTGAAACAGATCAGCAAGAGCTTTTCTAACACTCAGAGCTACTGTTACTTGGCAAAACTTTGTGAGACAGCAGAGCAGCACTGGAGGGATCCAAAAGCTCTGATATATGAAAGAAAATCACTTAATTTATACTTGGAAGGTTTCCTTTAAGGGCTTTTAGGCCTGCCATTTAGGTTTTTATTTTACAAGGAGACATGCTCCCATCTGCATGTTACTACAGGTCTCTTCTACTGCCAGAACCATTATCCCATTCCCCTAATGGTATTTTGTCCACATGTATATAAATACATATAAACAACACTGTGCAGACTGTCCTCCAGTGGAAACAAAGTACTAGACATTCTCAGAACATTGCTTTCAATCCTTCACAACTTTAGCTGCACTTTCTTCAAACAAAGTCAGGTAACAACTTTCATTCACATATGGTTACAGTCTCAAAATAAAACTGAATGAAAAGCTGATTTTGGGAGAAGTATATATTTACAAAATCAAGGACTGTTTAAAACGAAGCTGGATGAAGATCCTGGCCAGAACCACCTTACAGTGAACTGTATGCAGAGTTGTAGGTAAAAAAACACCAGTAGAGAAACAGAAAGCAAAGTACGCTTACAAAAGCATTCTTAAATTATTTAACCTTTAGAAATGTGCAAATGAAAACAGAAAGTCTCCTGGCCTGTGCTCAACATGAGTTTGGAGTACAGCTGCAATCACCATAAATGTGATTGTCAGCATACTGCCATAAGGCACTTGAGGAGACAGCACTGACTACCCAATTGCACAAGACAAGTCACTTGGGCTCTTCCCACCAGTGGCCTAAACTCAGGATTCCTCCAACTTCAAGCTTTGCCTCCCTCAATCCTTCAGGTCAAACAAATTTAAGTAAGAGTGAAATTAAAGGACACATGTATTGATTCCTGTTCCCTAGTATAGTTTCAAAATTTTGAGCTAAATCTCCTTCAAACCTGCTGACAGGGTGTGACATTTCAGCTCTCTATTCACTGTACCACCTCATCCTTCCTTTCCAGCCCTTCCTCCCAGGGGAGGGCTGCAGATTTCCTCTCCCTTAGCCTAGTGCCTCCTCAAGGCTCCTGCCTTCCCACCCACTCCCCTCTGAGCTCCTTCTCCAGTCCAGCCCTGCCTCTTGCCCAGACACACCACAAATGGAAAATGCAGCTCTTGTGGTCCTGTGCCTGCTTGAGGCTGATATATTCCATCATACCCTCACTGCGAGCTTAGACAGACCAATCCAAGCACTTGTAAATCAGCGAGGACTGCCCAGGGCAAAGGCAGTTCTGCTTGAGCAATATCAGAGGAGAAACTAAAGCTCAGTTAACACAGTTCAGCTGATTCTAGAGACATACAGTGACTCTGCCTCAAAAGTATGATCAGCTTTTTACTAGTTAATGCAGTTTGTTTCCCCTTTTGCACTTGTAGCAGGGATCATGGAAATAAACACCCAGCTACTAGTCACTTCCACCTTCAGAAATATCAGGCATTAGACCAGCATGACAGTGTTTGCATTTGAAAGGAGAACTCTGACAACAAAAGGGAAAAGTGCTTTCAAAAAAACTTTAATAGGTTTTCCTATTATACCTTTTGAAACAAATATTAATGTAAACCTCAAGTCTTTTAAATGTATGTTACTACTTCATGGTTATCACAATATTACAACATTGTATTCACATCACTGTAAAGAAATGCTAAGCTTAATTAATACCTTTGTCCACTTAAAGGCTTATTGGAGCATTTGTTTATGATTTAATCTGCCTCATCTGCCCGGAGCTATCCCTACCATGTGCCTGTCTGCTTTATATTCTTGATTTTAAAAGCTTTTCGACAATAGAATTTTTTCACCCCCCTCAACAGGCAGTCTAACAGACTAATACACCCCACTGGCATCAAAATACAGCTCATTACTTACTCAGGATCCCAGATTTCCTATCTGTTCTTTCTTCCATGTGAAGTACAGTCTGATGCCTCCTTTTTTACTGGGCTTGCAGACAGTAACACATTGCAGCAGATGGGCTTTGCCCAAGGATCACGTCTCATTCTACAAACTCTAGCCCTCAAGGCTTATTTTTTGACAGCAATAAATGCAAGTGTTTGGAATATCATCAAAAAACAGAGAGAGGTAGGGCTTGAAAGACATTTAAGCAACAGTGCTGTCCAGCTGTGTTAACACTTAACTCACAGGGCCATCACCTTCCCAGAAACACCTGTGCAATGAGGAAAGCATCCAGCATCTTTCACTGGAGAACAGAGTCCAGCCTCATGACAAACACACCACAGAAAACATGTCACTGAACCACAGAAAGTAACCCACAGGACAGATTTGATGGGGTTTCTCCCCAGGAAACACAGCACTGAAATTCAGCAATGCATGTTTCATTGAGGGAGGCTGCAAGGAGCAGCAGAAACAGCCTCTGGAAGTCAGCTTTAGGAGATCAGGAGAGATGAAGAGTAAGGGCACCAGGGACACCTGTAGTCTCCGATAAAGTATCTTGTTAACACCTGAGTGAAATATACAAAAGTTTTTATCTTACCAACAAGTACTCTTCCTCAAAATTAAATTCTAACATGCATTGCACTGAGTGAAAATATGGCACTTCCTGAGCACATGCCTACTTTTCCACAATTTCACTGTCATGTAGAGAGGAAAACACAAATATCTGTTTCTGATCCACTCACATTCTCCGGGTATTGCTAAGATGGCCCCACCAGGACTGACTCAATCCTAAAATCTGCTAACAACCACAGCACAAATGGGGAAATGATCTGCTGATCCCGGCGTGTTTATTCTATCTTCTAGAGAGTCAAAGAAGACAACCCTCAGATAAGAGCTATTCCCTGGTCATACACTGTCTTTCCCCAAGCTCAGCACCATGTTTTATTGTCATCACACTCCCTACATGAAATTTGAAAGAGCATGGTTTGATCCATTCCCAAATGCATCTTGAAGTGATGTTATACCAAAAACGCACTTTGTACTTTGAGAATCACTAAAGCAAAGTGAGTTTACAAATACAAACCATTCCCCTACCCACACACACACCTACCCAGCATAAGCTGCATGCATATTGAGGAAAGTTTTTTATTTAATTTCTTGTAGCATCTTAGCAACACATCAGCATCCTAAAATCTTCCTTCATTTCTCTATCTGGGGCATTTACAAGCATTGCCATTGTTGTACACACCTCCTTCCTTCTCAGACCAAATGGCTGCTTGATCTCAGGATCAGAGAATTCATGTGGAGCATGCTTGTGGGGGCTCCATCATGCTCTACCTTACACAGGGCCAGCTATGAGGTCCCAACAGGACTTCATCCGCTTTGGCCTTGAAAACCTGTGAGGACAGACATTGCACAACCCCTCTGAGCAACTTGTTCCAGCATCTGACTGTCTTCCTTGCTGGAAATGACATTTATCTTGAGTACCATTTCAACTTCCCTTTGTTGTTCCTCATGCAGTCACCATACAACCAAGTGAAGAAGCTCTGTCTTCCTGAGAACCTCCTCTAAAGTACCAGAAGGCCTCTAAAGGTCCCATCAAAGTTCTCTCTTCTCCAGGCTGAACAAGTCTAGTTCCCTCAGCATATGATCCTCATGCTGTACCAGGGCTCTGAGAGTACTCAAAGGCCTTTAGAGGCTCTCTTAGCCTCAAATGCATCCCTGCTCTCTGCCCATGGCACCAGGGACCCAATTTTAGCTCTGCCTGTGGCCTTCAGTGCCTGCCCAATCTGTGTTGTAGCTGAGCCCTGCCTCCAGCCACGTGTGTGAATTCTGGTCCCGGACCCCGTTGATGCAGACCCTGACCTGAGATAATCACTTCCTTGGGTACTGGCTGCAGTCTTATTAAAACAGTCCTGAGTGTTGTCAGCTGCCTTCACTTCCAGGGCACAACACTGACTCATCCTCAGCCTCTTTGAAGCATTCTCATCTTTTTGTCATGCATCAATAAATCTAGCAATATTCAACATAGAAAACTAGTGGGGCATCACTCATTTGCAAACAGCACAATCCTGAAATACAATTAAAGAGAAAAACTGAGGTGGGTTTTCAATCATAAAACCCAAGTATCTGAGGAATATTACCAGACTATTCTAAGATAAGCAGCCACTTCTGCTCCACCTCTCTCAGAGTAATAGGAAGACAAAGTCTTGGATTCTCTAGTGAAAACTTGCTAGTTTCACTTGTGACACAAATGTGAAAGTAACTCTTCCAGTCAGTGCTGCTGCCTCAGTGTTGGTTTGCTATTTTAATCTGTGCTTTTCCTGTGTTTCACTTTGCTATTGCAGTTTTTTAGTTTGTGTCTTTGGGGAGACAGGGGTTAAACACTAAAAATACACAGTTGTGATGGAAATACCCTCATGGACAGGCTGAGGTTTGGCATGCTTTGGAAGAAAATAACTTAAAATAGCACAGAAAGCAAAGTCTGTGGGATATGTATCTCTGATAGCTACTTTCTGCTGAAATAACCAAAATAGCTAAGATAACACTGACATTCACAGTTAACCTTAACCCTCTATCCTGCTCAACAGAGATGAACGGGGCTATTCCAACCTCAGAGCATTGCCTGAATAATACAAATGACATTGCATTTGTTATGTTCTGACCCCAAGGTCTTCTTATGCAGCTTTATTAATGAGAATTAGGTTTAAAGAAAGTGCAGGTACCCAAAACCAAGTGTGCCACAAGTCTTACAGCCCCATTATAGAAAAGGCTTTTTCTGTAGGATTTGCAATTTGATCATCACAGGTCTAAAAATATGAAAGGGAGAGATCTGGAGGCAGAAGCTATATTAGCTCCATCAGTTTTCATACTTGGAGCTCAGGAAAAATGCAAAATTGAAGTAAAGGATATAAAACTACAAGGATAGATTTTTTTTTTTTCCCTGGTGTTCTCAACATCACATTGATCATTTATCTTTTGACATTCTGAAAGTTATTGAGTGCTACCTTTGGCACCACATTCAAAGCGAACACAATGAATGCACACTTCAGTGGCTGCTATTCTTTGCAATTATACACCCTGGCTACAAAGATTAACAAATAAACCATTAAAACAATTTGTGGCACCTGTTACTAACAACTTTGCTACAGGAACATGTTACATTATGCCTTCTGCAGGCAACGTTTAGGCCCATCTAAGAATGGGCCAAGAGCCCAAACAAACTCTGTGATTTGACTCTCATGGTTGTTCTAGAGAATGTTTAACTTCTGCCAGACATATCCCAGGTGACTTATGCCCAAGTTCAGTGCAGTCAGGTAGGAAAATCAGTGCCCCCATTCCTGTGGTTCAAACCACAGAACAATACGGTGTAAAAGCACAGAACGAAAGAGTTGACAGAAGGATTAAGCAGAGAAACGCAGGTCACCCTTGCAGTCTAATTTTTCCTTAAACACAGCATCCCCACAGCACAGCTCTTCTGGAGCCGAAGGCCTTCCCGAGAGGCAAACCTCACAGAGCTCCCACCTCCCACCAGGAGCTCGCTGACAGGCGGATATCCCAAGATTCAGCAAGAAAAGTTTCCAAAAGCTGGAACAGGAAAAGGCCATGCTGGAGTCGAGTTTTACATAAGAAGGGGGAAGGCAGGAGCCGCCGGTACCGCGGGCGGCAGCGAGCGGGGCTGTCAGCCCCTCAGGCGTGCCCGGCGCGCTCCCAGCCCCTCACGCCCGCCGCACCTCGGGGTGCGCAAGGCCACGGCACAGGCAGCCCCGCCGGCCAGCAGCGCCGTCCCAGGGGTGCTCTCCCCGGCAGCCGGGACAAATCCATCCCCAGCCGCAGCCATCCATCCGCTCCCGTGCGGGATGGGCACCGCGGGCTCCCCGGCCGAGAGCAGCACCGCGCAGGCAGACGCCGCTGGGTTCGTCTCATCCCTCTGAACTAACTTTCCTGTTTCCGCAAAAATCACACAGGCAGCGGAGGGGGTGAGGGGGGTTATTGTTTCCAGCAAACACTCCTCACCGCTACGAGCCACCCGCGCCCCCATCCCGCTGGGACCCCGCCGCTCCCCAGCATCTCCAGCGGCCGGGCCGGCATCCCGCGACCCCCGCCCCGGGCAGCCCCCGGCACCCCCGCCCCGGGACGCCCCGCTGCTGCCGCCTCCCCTCTGCCGGGGCCGGGAACCGCCCGCGGGACCCCGCCGCCCTCGCCCCCCGCGGCGCCGGCTCTCACCCGCGCGTCCCTGGGCCGGGCCGGATGGGGCCGAGTGCTGGGGGAGCGGCGGAGGTAGGGCAGGACACGGCCCCAGCTCCTGCCAGCGGAAACGGGAGGAGGGGCTCGGACCGGCGTTACCGAGCGGGGAGGAGCTGGGGGCGCTGCCCAGGGGAGGCTCCAGCTCCGCGGAGGAGGGAAGGGAAGGATGGAGGGAGAGAGGGAGGGATCCCTCGCCCCACCCGCTCCGTCCTGCGCCCGCCGGAGCCCCTTTGGCAGAGCTCTGCCTGCAACCCGCCCCGCTCCCTCTGCCGCCCGCGGTACCCTCCGAGAAACCCCTGGGGTGGGCGCCAGGAGCATACCCCGGCGCACGCTCCCGGGGCTGGCGGGATGCGCCGGGCGGGGGGCACCGCCCGTCTGCCTCAGCTGCCCCTGGCCCGAGGGACCCGCGGCGGGACGTCCCCTCCGGGCTCAGGCAGGCAGGGCTGGTGCCCGTGCCCGCCGGCGGCCCGGAGTGCAGCCCTGACCGCTGCTGCGAGCGGCAAACCCGGGCTCAGTAAGATGCTCGCTGGTCCGAAGCCCACAACGACTGCCAGTGTATTGCTATGGCTTCTAGCACAGCGGGGAGAGCGTGTCTGAGTGCTCCTCTGAGCTTTCTGCTGTCGCAGTAGGAGTTGTAGAAGACGGGTGTGTGTCGGTCTCCTCTTCTAGGTAACAAGTGATAGAGGACATAGCATCAAACTCTGCCAGGTGAGCGTTAGATTGGATATTAGGAAATAATTCTTCACTGAAAGGGTGTTCAAACATTGGAACAGGTTGCTCAGGGAAGTGGTGGAGTCACGATTCAGGGAAGTATTCAAAAAATGAGTATATATGGTGCTTACAGACTTGTTTTAGTGGTGGACACAGCAGTCCTGGGTTTATGTCTGGACTCTTGGACATCTTTTCCAATCTTAATGATTCTTATCTGTGAGACAGGGCCATAAGGGAGATCTGATCACACAGAAAGTCCCCACCTGCCTTCCTCTGGGTGTCAGTGAAGTGCAACAAAAACTGAATGAAGTCAATTTCAAACACTCTCTCGGGCAGAAGAATCTCTCAAGTTGTCCCAGCAGAGCTGGGGAAGATTTTGCCATGGACCACTAAGTGAAGTGTTATGTGCTGGGGAAACAGCCTAGAACTGGGGCAGAGATGCCTACAGAAGTAAAGCAGTGCCATTATAGACATGGGCCTCCTGAGAGGAACTGTTTTACAGCTTATGAAGAGCAACTCAAGGCTTCTGTTTTTGCAGAAGAAAGATCTGTTTCACATCCCAAAGTCCCCTGTGTATTCTAATTTCCTTCGCTGCTGTCACACTTCTCAGTTCAAGGGGATGTCCACATCAAATATATTCTCTTGTACCTTCCATCATGTCCTAAGTGGATTTTTATAAACTGCTTGGTTCAACAGACTCTAAGCATCCTGGTGGAAGTGCTGCCAGCAACACAACTGTCCTTTGCTGCATGTTTGTTTCTCTCCCTCCCAGAAGAGAAGCATGTGCAGCAGCTCTCTGTTAGTCATTTATTTGTGTGCAGAAGTACACAAACATCGCTGTGTGTTTACCTTAAAGCAAGCAATGAAAGAAATACATCATGCAATGCACCAAGAGATAAAGAGATCAGTGGAGAGAACTTCTTGGGTTCCAGACTCCAAGAAGGGTCCCTCTCCTGGATGCTGTAGCTCTAATGCAGAAAATTCCATTAGACCTGAGGACTGAAGGATCTTCATTCCAGAATTGATGCCAATCTTTAGTAACTTAAACTTTGGAAATAAACAACAACTTCCTGAAAGACAACCAGCACAGGAAGTCAGCAGAAAATGAGAACACATTTGACTCTTTTCATGGTGGTGTTATTGTTGGTTGGTTGTTCACTCCAAAAAAAACAGCATGATGTTTTGTTCTTTACCTTTTGCATAAGCAAAGCAGCTTTATACCCGGGTATATGGGATTTCTATAGTTCAAGTCAAAGTGAGAAATCAATATGTGAAATCAAATCATCGTATGGTGTCTACCTTGGAAAAAAAGGTAAAAAGTGCACAGGAAAAAAAACCATATATGGGAGTTTTGTATGAACCTGATCATTTAGGGAAGAGCTTGAAGATCACTCTGAAACTGAGGATTGGAGTGGCTGATGCTGTAGATGCACTTTGTACCAAGGAAACTGCAATTATCTGCAGGTCTCTTCTCAATTATGCCATTAAGTTTTGGAAAGTAGCCTGTTGGACCTATGTTTCAGCTTCAACTAGCTGTCTTCCACATGCACCTGAATCTTAATGTGGGGGCACTCTGATGTTGTCCATACAGTGAGGAACAGAAGGAGCTATACCTCATCAGCATCTTCTCCCAGGCAACCAGCAACAGGACAAGAAGCCACAGTCTTAAGCTGCACCAGGGGAAGTTTAGGCTAGGCATTAGAAAAATTATTTTCACCAAAAAAATGGTTCAGCATTGGAATGGGCTGCTCAGGGAGGTGGTAGATTCACCATTCTTGGAGGTGTTTAAAAAAATTAATGTGGCACTTAGTGCCATGGTTTAGTTGATAAGGTGGTATTAGGTCATAGGTTGAACTTGACCACCTCAATAGTCTTTTCCAACCTCATTAATTCTGTGATTCTGTGTACCTGAATCCATGGCATCTGACCAACAAACCTGAAGGCTACATGCAGCTTTTGAGAACAGCTTTGAGTAGATGCATTTGAAGCATCAAGAAAGGGATGCTTTCCAGTGTAATTCACAGGATGTACCTCCTCTACTGTAATAGCAAGTCTGTGGCTTTGGTCCCAGCCACCAATTTCAGATAAAATAATAACATGACAAAAAGCTAAGTGCTGTGGGGAAATTAAGGAGTTTGAAAATCAAAGTATTTGCTTCTTTTTTTTGACAGAAAGAGATCATCCATCTAGACTTTTAAACTTTACTTATATTCATGTTCTTTCCATCATTATTGCTGTATTTTGCACCTGAAGGAGATAAGGGGGGTTGCTTTTCTTGGAAAATGCTATATTAGTTTTCCTCAGAATGGGCACCAGTACTTTCATGGAGTCAAAATTGGGAGTCTTGACTAATTGCTGAACCAGCATGTTAAATGCAGGCAACCATGGCTTCCAGTGTAGTGATCTGGATCTGGTGTCCAAGAGGTTTGGGACTGCACCACGGTCTGTGAGGTTACAGACAGAGCTGTGGTCACCCTAAGCTTCTGGCTAGCCTTCCCTCAGAGAGTAGCCCTGATCTTGCCATTTCATTACAAGCATGCAAGTTGTCTGTTGCCTTCCTGCTTGGTTTTGATGTAGACTCTGCTTGCAGGATTGGTGAAATAGCATAACCCCCTAGCAGCTTCTTGAAGGCTCAGCGTGTGTTCTTCCTGCCCCTTCTACAGCTCTAGAGCAAGTTTGAGGGTGTTCTCACCTGTCTGAATTGGTTCTTATTCTTTGCTGAAACCACACAAGATCTTCAACTCCTTCATCCAGTCCAAGATGTCAAGGAAGCAAGACAAAAATGAGCTGGATAATGGGGAAAAAAAAACCAAACCTGGGAAACCATTGCACCAAAGGCTAAAGCATGTGTGTAATACTCAAGGAAATAATGATCCTTGGGTCTATATATTGAAGTAGAAAGATATTTAAATTTAATCCCTACCTTTGTCTCTAGGCCTACCTACATGTTTTCTTTGTTGGCAGTGTCAGCTTTAGAAGTTCCCACCCCCTCACCACGGATACATGAATGAATTCAAATGAACTTGTCTTACCTGAAGTGTTCCTTTTTGCTTTGAAGTGCAGATGAAAGGAGGGCTCCTGACTTGCCTCGTTCTGTGTGGCTCAGACCCATGGCCTGTCTTATCTCATAAGACTATCAGTAAATGGAATCATTTTAATAATTCAGTTTGACATGATTCCACAAGCAGATGGAGCTGCACAAATTAGGGCTGATAAACTGAAGCATGTACATTAGAAAAAAAAAAAGGGAATCAGTTAAATGGAAACTTTTAAGCGCTTTGTTATAAAGAAAACATGGATATTTAGATCTCTGTTTTGTCACTTTACCTTCTAAGGTCCCAGCATTGTGGCTGTAAAGTGACATGGGGAATCAGCTTTTAATGTTTCATCCTTTGATTTTACAGCAAGTTCTTACAGGTTAAGTTAATAATTCTGGTATTTCTGCCCCAACAGAAATTAAACTTGTAAGACATTCCGATATCCTCATTTTTTGTTGGTTCTTTAGAGCTCAATTTAGCCTTTCCTCTTGAAACTAGGCTATCTCTTTTTTTACATATGCTGCTATTTTGTGTTTGTTTTGCTTCATTTTTAGCAAAATTGCAGCTGGCTCTTAGTTCGATGCAGTGTCTGGTTTCTTCTGGTGGAATTCCAAGAAAGGAAGCCTTGGGGACAGAGAGCTACAGTCCTTCCAGTCTTTGAAGTATTTTTGCATGGATCTCACCCATGCTGCAAGGGGTCAGAAGCCTTTCAGTCCAGATCAAAATTTCCAGTACTTCTTTTGCCTCTTAGCTTTACTAATCTTCTTAATCTCTTGGCCTACATAAAAGTGAGCTCTCCCAGACAAACAAATTTTCTTTTCCTTTCTCCACTGAGTTTCACAGGCAGGTAGATATTGCCTGCTAACCCTGGTTATTGACACCAGCGAGCTGTGAAATCCAAGAACAAGCACAGAAAAGAATACTGTCAGAGAAGAATCTTGCACTGGTATTAAGTTGAAAATAAACCCTGCATAAGTGTCCCAAAATCAACTGTGCAAAGATTTCCTCTGTTTCTCAGCCTGTTGGTTCATGTTTACTACCTTGATTGCATCTGAAAACCACTTAATGTGGTTTTATTCATAATCAGCTAATGGACTAAGTGGACTTCTAGGGCTCATCTTCTTCAAGGTTTGCTGTTGTGGTGCAACCTGTCAGTGAATGCATGCAAGGCACCAAGCTCATGTTTGCAGCAGAGTACTAATACACATCATAAGGAATTTTCCATTGCTGGGGACTTTCTCTGCCCTTCTCAGTACAGGCTTCATTTCAAAATATTGTCTGCATTGGCCAAAATTACTTTTCCCAAGGGTCAGTCTTTTTTCTTATTAGCAAGGTTTTTTTTTGATTTGTTGCCTGCTCCACACATGGTTCAGAGATCAGGAAGGAAATTGCACAGGGCTGAAACAGGCAGGTGCATGCATCAGCAATGGACTGTAGACAGTTGGTGCCATTCATACCTATGTGACCAGATGGAGGGGCTGCCTGGTTTGCAGAGATGTAGCTAATTCAGTCCTGGGTGGCTTGGTCACCTGGCTGGGACTAGCAATAACACCCAATGGATGGGCAAGGGCAGCCTGTGCTTGCATGGATTTTTCATGTGTAGCATAGAACAGCAGGTATTTCAAGATGCTTTCTTTTCTAGGTGTGCTTGGCTCATCTTTCTCCAAGCTTGACTGATTCTGGTTACCAGCCATGCAGATCTTAAAGAAAGCTATTGGCATCTGTGTGTCTGTATTACTGTTTGGAAGTCTGTTCTTGAAGGTATTTCTTCACCTTGGAGAGAGCAGGCAGAGCAGGAACTTGGTGCAGATTTTGCTTAATAGGTGCAAGCAAATTTTCTGTTCTTGACCATCCACTTTTAGCTCCTGCCCAGAGAAGGTTAACAGCACTAGCCCTGCAAGGTCCTTAAAAGTAGCCTCTGAGAATGCAGCATCTGCAAGATTGGGGGGGAAAAAAATATATGGAGCACTTTTCCCATAACAGGAAAAAAACCATCCTTCTCCAGCTTTGACTTCATGGCATCATCTTTGCTATCCTCCTTACACTTATCCTTTCCTTCCCATTCTTTAAAGCACAGGGTTCACCTGGTGAAGACTCATCCCTGTCAGGGACCTCCCACATGCAAATGGCAACCCACACTTTTACAGTTACAACAGATCAACTGGCATGCAGTTGCTTAATGAGGAAGTAAAGTCAATTCGTCTCCCTTCCACATTAAATTGATTGTCCAGGCCACACGACTCTGCCTGGCCACCCAATAAATTTTCTGTTCAACAGCTGCCAGAACATCATGCAAACCACCTCTTCCCTCTGAGCAACGTGAATGGCTGCATCTTTCCCTCACATCAGCAGCATTGTGGGGACCAAGATTATTGCCTCTCAGCGACTCCTCTCTGAATAGACAACCTCAGTTTACAAGTAAAGCAGAGAGGCTGTGTTTGATTGCCTTGGAAACACAGAAAGCTAAGCTGTTTTCACTCTTCTCTCTCATTCTTTCGCTCCAGTTTGCTCACCAAACAACATCCTGTGAAATACTTGTGCATCTCACTGTCTGCGACTAACAGGTGGAATAATTTGACCTCTGTAAATAATTATTTTGTGGGTGCACAAGAGCACAGACTGGCTCACTGAGCATTGGTAGCTGTGCAGGGAGAACAGAAGCAAAAGCAGCAAGAATTATTTCAGCCTGTAAAGTCATCAGACTTGATACATAGAGGAAATCTACTGGGCAGGACAACATGATTTAACAAACCAAATTTTTTAAGAATAATTTTATTTAAAACACAAAGGAAAGATTGGTCTCCCACTATCATGCATGGAAGAGAGGGAATAAGAAACAAACCTCTAACAGGGCAAGGCTGAATGAGCCTGTGACTGCACAACTGCTGATGTGGCCAGGCAGTTGTGTAGGATATATGTGCAACCTCTACACACAGGCACATGACTGTATGTCTAACTGACACCTATATAAATAAATGTATGGGAACCACGTCTGTGCACGTGTTGGCTTTCAAATGAATGTTTATGAGTGCACACACTCAGACCAGGTGTAGTATGAGCATCTTTAACCTGTTCATACGTGATCAGAGTTGTGGAAGCTGCTGCCATTGCCACTGCCCCAGCTGTATGCTCAGGTGTGTATGTTCCTTTTACGTGTGTGATCACACTCCGGGTGTGCACTGTGGGAAATGCTTTTCACAGGACGCTGATCGTGGTGAGACCCTAAAGCAGTCATTTGCCTCTTTCCATGACTCCAAGTCTTTTTCCCATTTGCACAAACCTGGAGATGGAAACTTCACTCTATCAATTACAAACCAGCTCAGAGGTAGTTTTCTGAAAATACACAATATCTGCAGTTTATTTTTCAGTTTGGTTTGGGGAGGGGCAGGGGTTGTTCAAGCACAGACTTTTTTCTTAGACATGCATTCCATGGACAACTCAGGGCAGAGAGTCTCTAGTCCTTCACCAGCCGATAGATGTGATGTTGGGCACCGTGGTCACTAGTTGATACTTCAAAAACATATGCTATGCACAGCAAGGTCTCCTGTGTGTCCCTGTTTGTCACAACCTAGACAGAAAAGGAGAAGAAGCTGAAATGGCAACTGCTATTTCTCTGCTTACATGTTCCAACACTTTTAACATAAAACAGAGAGTCAGTAATAGACAAAGAACAGAGAAGTGCAGGATTGATACACAGCTTGGCTCACAAACCAGAACACTTTTGCATCCTCAGAACCACAATGCAGTGAAGAGACAGGGAGATGATGAAAAGTGCACCATGAGGAAAAGTCCACTGTGACCAAGCAGTGATCACATCAGAAAACGCAGGTTCTCTACTTCCCACCCTGGTGTTGCAGAGGGAAAGTGTTTCACAAAAAAAAAAAAAAAGCTCTTTTTGTTCTGTTTGTTTGGCATAGAGAGACCCCCCTCCTGTGGCACACACACTCCTGTTCACACATATATTGATATATCACAGCCACAAACAGTTGTTTTCCTTCTTCTGCTCTTGCTTGTCAATGGTAGACACAGAACATGAGGATTAAAGAGTATATCTGCTTTTACAGGAGACTTACAGATTTGACTCCATTACACCTCCCATTCCATACACTGTAGATGTTGGGAGAAGGAGGGCTGCTACACACATGCATTCTTACAGAAGCTCCTTTTTTGCAATGTTTTTTCTATGGCCCCTCAGGACCCTTTAGTGTCTCTACAACATGACAGCAGCATGGTGAAGGAGCAGTGCTGTCCTAGTTTCTGCAGCATGCACTAGGTGGCACAGACAAGAGAAATATTGCTCTCAGAACTCCTAGCTCAGCTTCTCTCTCTCTGTCACTGCACAACTTTGCAAATTCTTGTCACTTGAGTTTGTGCCATAGCTAAAGTTCTCTCCTGCTGGAGGAGACAGATTTTTATCAGCAGCAGCACAAACTCAACTGCAGAAGAAAACCATTCCAGCTGGAGGCTTGCACTGTTCCAAAGCCCATTGTTCTTGTGAAAACAGGGGAAAAATAGCTGTTTTCAAACTTCCTTATTCATTTTAGCAGTCTGATTTTGGTCTATTCTGTTTTCTTTTCTTACTTCATGAGTGGATTTGCAGTTGAAGTCCTTCTGCAAGATCCAGAACATCCAGGTGTGCTAAGGCACTGGGCCCTTTTCTGAAAAATGAGTTTTCTGAAATCTTGGAGTTCTAGATCCAGAGAAATGTGCAAAGCAAAGATAAATGATGCTTGTGGGATTAGGGGTACCTAAGCTCATAAAAGGGTTTAGAAAAAAATATAATTAGACTTGCCTCAAAGGTGGTAGTGGGGACTGAGGACTACCAACATGCCTTACATTATGCATTTTTCAGCTCCACGGTGGGGAGTGGGGAATGCTCAGGCTGCTGCTCAGGGAGCAGCAGTTTCATCTTGCACAGTACTGCAAAGGTAGTATGTGCCAGCACCCATATGGGACATGCCATCGGTGTCAGAAGATAAGGGAAGGACTTGAGACTTCTCAGAACATAAAGCCCCCGAGGAATTATAACCATGTGACAGTTTTTTTCTTAGAATTTATAGGAAATGAGGAAATTCCTGACTGAGGAATGAAACACGCAGAAGGCAGCTACAATGTTGCCCAGAATGGATTACAGCACACAGGTCTTCCATCTGTCTCTGCCCCTCTCATGCTTTTGCTCATCTAAAAGAACTCTCAGCATTTACACTCCTCATTTCTTCCAGATGTTTAAGATCTTAATACAAGCATGAAAGAGTAAACTTAATGCCCTGTGATGTATATTATTAACCTCATGTTTTATAGCTGATGTGTCTGAGGCACAGCAGTGAAATGAGTTGCCTGCAGTTATTCAGGATCTTCAGAGAATGGAATGAAAACCACTTTGATTTCCATTCTTTCACACAGCCACCAGCATCTCTTCTACTAACCCAGCCTCACATTCTCTAGGCAAAGATCTATGATGCCTCTTACAGAGGTGAACACAGAATTCAGTCCATTAGAAAAATCTGCCTTTTAAGCTGTTTGCCCCCTTCCCAAATTTAGGCTGCATCTGAGCCTGGAAAGATGTTGGGAGTATAACAAAACCGGAAATGGAAATCTAATTGCTGGAGCCTTGTAATTCTGACTTATCTAGAGGTTGCAGTGTTTCAGAAGGTGTCACAGAGCTTCCCCACAACATACCGCTTCCTTTGCATGTCTCTGTACAGGTCCCAGATGGTCCTGAGGAAACTACTTTCTTTCTCCCCTAATATTGTCAGTGAAGAACTCTTCCCATAGAAAAAATTTATAGCAACCCAAAAGTGCCCTTGTGTGTTTTTTACCTTGTAAAAAGGGCCAAGGCACAGAAAGGACCTCAATATTTGTTAAATAGTGGTATGAGCATTTTCTTCACTGACTTTTTCATCTTTCCTTTGTCCTTTCACTGTTCCTTTGTCTCTCTGCCTCATGAGCTCTTCCTTTTTCTTTTTATTTCTCTCTTACCCAGGTCTCTCAAATCCTTTTGCTGCTCCTCTGCATGAGTTATTATCTCTAGAACTCCATAAATGGTCTTGAAGTGCAATACACATGAAAGTCAGAAAGTTCAATTAGATGCTGAGCTATAAAAGGAAATCTGCTTTGGCTCTCAACAGTGAACTCCTGAATGGTGCTTACATGTTGCCAAGTTGCAATGGAAACAACTGAAATTCCTACCTGTAAGATAGTGAAGTTCTCCAGCACACTGTTCATCATGTACTTCTCGGGAAGGTGCTTGAGTTTATGGATGAAGTTGATCATGTATTCGCAGAGAGGGGAGCGGTGGATGCGGTAGGAATAGTGTCCGTTTTCATAGCGTGCATACTCTGTCTGCAAGGCAAAACACAAAAAGGGGCTCAGAACAGAAAAATTACAGTGGCACTGTAATTTTATAAACAGTGACCACAGTGCTTTTCACCAAGGTCAGTCCCCTTGAGTCCTCCAAGTTCTTTTACTTGATTTCTTGTTTTCTTTAGAATGGTGGTACTGTGCAAGATGAAAGTGCTGCTCCCTGAGCAGCAAACCCTCAAAGCACTGTGAAAGGTAACTAAGAGGAACAGACCATTTGACACCTACACTACAGTCTGCATCTCTACCAGAAAAATACTAGGTGTGAATAAACGGAAAAAGTTAATAACTACTGTTTTAGCAAGACCAGGAAGTAATGATAGTAATACTATGCTCAGGATGCTTTATGGGTAAAAAAGACTAAAGCCTTCTGGTACCTGTGTGAGAGAACATAGAATTTATGCCCCCCACTTAGGAAAGAGTCTGGCCAATGATAGACACAGGGATATTTTTGCTCACATTCACACCTTAGCTCCTGTATATTTTATCTGTCTTTGAGGAGAAATTGAGGCCATATTCTATGATTTCACACCAGACCCTTAAATGCCTGTAACCTTCTTTCACCCCAGAAGCTTGGTCTTCTTTCATGTGCACCATAACACCTTCCTTTAGCCCCTCTATCCCTTTGCAAATACTTAACCCAACTTCAGGCATGTTATGCCTATCGTGACTGGAGATGGGTTTTGGGGAAGGATGCACCTTGAACTGGCTGCTGACATGAGAACACCTGGTGCTCTGCACATAGATGCTTCTGCATCCTAAGGCTCCTTGAGAAACAGGACAGCAGGAGGCATATCAAAGCAGCTCTCTTAGCAGCTGAATGTGGAATCAAACAGAATTTCTTCAACGCCTGTTCTATGCATAACACAGTTATTTGCAGTTGCTCAAGCTGAAGTGTATAAGCTCCAAGTCTAATAAAACTGTTAAGACTATAGTCTGTAAATTACTACAGTCAAATTAATAGCTATAGTCTATAAATGATCTGTTTAAAAACACTGGTGAGAGTGAGGTGTTGCTTATGTTTTCACATTTCTGGACTATAAAACACATCTATGTTCCCTAGCTTTCATTTGCTTCCCAAAAAACCCCAGAGAACTGGCAGAGCTAAGAGTTGTGCATATTTACATCTCCTCAGAAACTGAGATTTAAGGGAAAAGTAGCAAACACTAGCAGACCTTCAGCGAAATCCTAAGACGGCCATTTTGCAGGCTGAGTGATCTTATATCTATGGCATCCATCTCCCTGACAAGAAGCATGAGATATATTTTGCCTTGAGATACAAAATACTTGAAGTGGCAAAACGCCAGCCAGAGGGAACCTTGCACCCAGGTGTCTGCTCCTTACCTCTACTTTCTCTACCACCTGCTTTCCAAAGGAACACACTTTGGTGGAACAGGTAATGACCATGTTTTCTGGGCTCTCATACTGGCTGGAAACACCATAGAAAGATCTGGATTCATCTTCAATATTGGTATTCAAATCAGCCTGCCAAGAAAAAGAACCCAAAAAAAAAAAAAAAAAAAGATGGTTATCAATAGATGGTTTGGCATTTTCTCACCATTACCTCCCCAGCTCCTTAAGCAGACCAATGTGTGGGAGCAAGCGGGAGAAATCTGAAGAGTATTGAATAAAATCCTACTTCCACTTCAGAAAATGGTGTGGATTTGCATACACATTGAGAAAATCTGGTGGAATATCCTCCTAACATGAAAAACATAACGCAGTTGAGGTACTCACAAAGCATGGGGAGAGCAGACTGCAGAGACAGAGCAGTGCAACAGACAGGTTAGACTGGGCTGACTCACCAGGGAAGGAAAATAATGGTAAAGCAACAGTAATAAATTTTTTCCACCCTAAGAACATAGTAAGGGAAAAGAGACAGCAGAGAAAAGGAATGTGTGAGTACACACATATATCAGGCTCAGGTACTACAAATGTAAATAGACAGGATGCAACATAAGGAATGTAGGCTACTGATGGATCTAGCCGAGTTACACCTGAATTCAAACCCATCTCCAGTAGCAGCCACAGTTTTCAAATGTGGGTGCCTAAGGCTGGCCAAACAAAGTCTCCTGTTGGGACAGAACTCATAAAAATCCTGGCTGTCTGAAGCTTCCACCAGGGGTCATTCCAACCGCAGTTATGAAACAAGCAGCTGTTCCCTTAAGCTCTAGAAACACTACAGGTGTGTGGGAATGCCCAGCTCAGCTCCTTCCCCTTCAAAACTGAAAGGGCAGAGCTTCTCTGTGCTCCACAAGCCCATGTGCTAATTTACATCAGCAAAAGGCAAGGATCAGGTCCCACAGGCTGCTCCAGAGCTTTTTATTCTTCCTGATGAGCTAAGGGAAGAGAAAACTGAAGAAAATGTGTTCCTCCTACAGTGAACACAGTGTGATTAAGACAGCATTAGATGCCCTTCTAGCAGGGTTTTCCTAACCAATGTCAATGAAGAGTTTTTATTTGAGACCTGGACCAGCACTAAGGACAAGCAATGTGGTAGAACTGGACCACCACAGTAACGAATGCCCCTCTTTCTTTGCCATGCAAAATAACTGTCTCTTAAGGGCCATGAGATAATAAATACTGTTAACTTAGTTGTCTTAAGGAGCAACTTCACAAAAGGTTTAGGTCAGTCTAGAAAGCGACAGTCAAGTTTTCTCCCCTTCTGTAGACACGTGAGCTTGCTGCTGCCTTTGTGGCACCACAGAAGAAAAGGCACAAAGCATGCCTATTTTCATAGTAACATATACTTGTGTTGGCTTGAGTCTCTTGAGGAACTGCACCTCAGAGTTGTAGTTTGATGATGCCAGGCTGGTCCTGACCCCAAGAGAGAGCAGTCTCAGTCTTCCAGAGCTGTTTGTGCTTCCCCATTCCTGCTGTACTGACACACATCTCTGTGGCTGTATTACAAGGGTCACTGAGGAATTGCTCAGTTAGTTCTCAGTGGGATCAGTTCCCTGGCCTGATTCAGAAACACCTGTGTGTGTTCAAACAAAGAATGTGTTGGGAGGATGGGCGGCAGCAGGGATAGCAGAAGGCAGGACAGCTTATTCTTATGGCTATGCTGAAGACCTCAGTATTAAATAACTGTAGTTATGCAGCTACTTTCGTTGTACCACAAATGTACCTGTATTAGAGAATAGCAGTATTACTCCATTCTGGTTTAAGTTTTTACTAAGTTACTGTAATACTGCAATACTCACTTCCATGTCAATGCCATCAACTGTATAGTTTATTTCACCCACACTCCAACTTTCTAAATAAAGATTAACTTCTTCCCTTGTCCAAAGAGGAACTAGACTAGGAGTCCTCCACAATATTTTTCTGCTATTTGCCTTGGGAGTGATAAACAAAATGTATGGACTTGATTCTGCTCTTCCAAAGAAATTCTCCCACTGAATCAAAAAGAACAAAAGGTCAAGGCTACAGAAGCTTGGTCAGGTCACTGCTACATAAACACAGCAGAGGCTCTCATTGCAGAACCAGACAAACATTTTCAGGGTCTCACTAGTAAAGTTAAGGCTACATTCTCCAAAATACTCACTGGTAAAATTAAAAATTAAATACACTCAATAAGAGGCAAAGCAGAAAGATGCTAGGTCCACTTAATGAGAAAAGCTTCACTAGCCCTAAGAAGCCACTCTAGGTGCATCTGCAGTTTGACAAACCTCCCATCAGAAGGCCAGACTAGAATTCCACAGCCAATTAACATCAAATTAATCAATATTAATGGCAAAACTATGGTAATACCGTTTGAATTAAGGAGCTGTCACCATTCATTGACACTATGTACAATCAGGTACCTGGAAGCCCTGTTGCAGTGGAGCAGCAGGATCATGTTGGAACTCCCTCACATTTACACTGCACATTTTATTCTAAAGCTTGTCCCATATTATGGGCTAGGACAGTCAGACATGGAGTGATCAGTCACCAGGACCTGTGTACCCACCTCCTGTCACCTTTGCAGATCTCATAAACATACATACAGGGAATTTCAGCAACTCCAGGGAATTACAGTATCAGTTTGCTGAGAGCTTCAGTTCATTTGCCAGAGAATGCAGCTGCAGACACTGCTGGCCATAGAGTTACAGCTTTTTCCCTTATTTACAGCTGCTGGTTCCTGCCTTCTTAAGGAAGGCACTGGCCACTGTACCAGAGATTATTTAGCACACACATATCTGCTCCTGAACTATTTGCAACCTGGTTCATACATGTGAACTGAAAATAGCAATGCTATACATGAATACAAGACCAAGAAACAACTGAGGAGTGGAACTCCAATCTCGTAGCTTTCCCTGCTGTGGAGATGATTACCTCCTGAAGGGAGACAAGACAGAAAATTGAGGAAGAACACTGTAATCTGCCATAGCCAAATTAACTTCTAAATGCCAACAGGACACCGGGGTAATTCACGAAAGGATGCAGTTAAAACTTCTCAGGATTGCATGACAACAAGACCATAATGACCAAAAGAGCTACTGCATTTAGCTTAATATCTAAAAACACTACGGCCTTCATGCCTAGATTCCTATGAGCTCCTCACAACACCTAGACCATCAGGACTACGTTGCTTCTCTAAAGAAAACCTTGTGTTCAAGAACATCCAGTCTTGGAGTGAGCACCCAAGGTGAGCATAGACAGGTCTGACTGTGTCTTACTGTGTCTAGTACATTCTAGTACATTCTGAAAAGACGCAAGGAAATAATAGTGACTATGATTCAAAGGAAATTCATCTACCAAGAACTCCATCAAGCAGGAGAGCTAATCTTCACTTTATAGTCTGGGAATGTGTAGAATTTTTTAATATGTAACTGGATGTAACTAGAACCCAGGTGCCTCAACTCCTCTCTGGCAAATGCCCTAGTATGTCCAACAACAAGTGAGATGAGTCTTAAATACATTCCTTACCCCAGCCTAGGCAGCGAAAGGAGACATAGGCAGGATTTAGGAAAGTCTCACTGAGGGGGCTGAGCTGCCTGGCCCTCCAGGCTCCTACTTGCCACTGCTAGAACAGGATGGGACTGCGGGGGCAGCAGCAGCAGCATTCAGGCTGTTGGGTGGTGTCCAGCATTCAAACACCTGTTCTCAGTCTCTTTTACAGGCAAAGGTAGAAGATCAAATAAATCAGGCATATTACAAGCTAAATCTGAATTATGAGCCACCAAATGGAGCATACTACTTTTTCTGAAAAAGTCAGAGCTCTTGCTTTCTGTCCCAGAAGTTCCAGATGCAAAAACCTGAGCACACTCTGGCATAGCAGAAATCTGATGTGTTCAGCTTGCTGTGCAAGCTCTGCACAGATGACACACTTATCCATAGCTTGCCCAATGACTTCCAAATGTGCTGAAACTACAGTCACTGAGGTATCTGCGATACAGCACTTCCCAGATATTCATATACTGCATGCAAGAGTGAATCTGCCTGCTTGGGGGAAAACATCAACCATTTCCTCCTTTCCAGAGAAGCAAGCAAAATGTTTAATTACCTACAAGACAAAATTTCTAGATGGAAAAGAAGGGATTTGTTCTGGGAAGAGCATAGTAGCCCTCTACGAGTTAATATGCTCCTCCCTCCCCTCCATCTCTGGAAAAGATTATTTGAAAATTCCTCAGCAATTCAATCTTTCAATCTGCCTTTTGCTGCTATTAATTTCTACACTGTTGAATACTGTAGGGGACAACTTTGTTGGAAGAAGTGCCATTGCCAGAGTCCCTTTACATAAGGCAGCAACTGGAGGTGGTGCTGGTGATGGCAGGTGAAATTAATGTGCGTAAAAATCATAAAATTCTCTGTTTCTAGCTGCTGTCTTATTTGCTGCCTGAGAAATAACAAGAACAGAATGGATGTGGAGACCAAATTGCCATCTCTTGCTCTCCAGACAGTGTCATGATTGAAAGCATCTAGTGGGCAAGGCAGGGTGCTAAGGGCAATTTGCACTGCTGCTGTTTTGACTGGATTTGCTTATGACAGGAGAGAAGCCAAGTGCAGGACAGCACTTTCCAGCCCACCCCTTCAGCACTTTCCCACAAAAGTATATTCCATTTAGCTGAAAGAAGACGCTCAGTGATTTGACTGCCTACCACCAAGAAGAAATTACTACATACATTCTTCACAGGCAGGACAGGGCTCCCAAGAAATTCCCCTGATTCATGTCTCTGCAGATGGTTGCTTTGTGCAAAGTACTACCTGCCCTGAATTCCTGGTTTGCCATTTTTCTTCTGTCTTCCATGCAGAGTCTCACAACTTCTGGAAGCTCCAAGATGCAAGTGCACCATTTCTACTAATGTGCAAAGCCCTGAGAACGCCTCTTCCCCAAACTATTAATAACGAGCCATATAGGAGGAGTACATGGGGAGAAGCGAGGAACAGGTGGCAGAGATAATATTAGCCTGGAAAAGAGCAGGGCTGCCACTGCCCATGTGTTGGGAGGCTGATGTCTCACATTCATTGTCGTGTGCTAGAATGCACTTGGAGCACAGAGTAATGTCACGCAGATGTCATACACAACTTGCCAACCCAAGTCCAAAAATGAGTTCATTGTACCAAATTCCCAATTCCAAAATCAAGGAAGAATTGCAAACACTGCAACACTCCTTATGTTTCAAACTCATTAACTTTGAGCTATTGTATAGATCATTTAAAGCACCTTTGAACAAACAGAAACATCTCTTTGTCAGTCACGCTAGATACTCAGTCCCCCCTGTGGTCAGGAAACCTCAACCCTGGTGTTTAGAATTAGGCCTCTGGTACAAAACCAATCATCTGGTATACTCAATGGCATTACTGTAGCAATGGCAGGTTCATACCTTAGGTTCTTCAAGCCTAAAACTGCAGATACACAACCCCAGCTTACTCATTCCCTGTTTTTTTAAAAGTCTTTGTCACCTGCAACCACAGCTTCAACTCAGAACCTCTGAAAAATCAATCATATCTTTATGTCTCAAAGCATCCCTTCAAGAATTTAATTCTACTCACCATTTTATCCTAAAATGATGCTATAAATTCAAGAGCATATTAATTCCTTTATCCAATACATCTTTGAACATCAACAGTATATTTGCATACTTCTCCAGAGCTATCAGGCAGCAAAATGAAAAAGCACTCTGCTACAAAAGTAAGAAAATGCAGAGGGATATGAAAATTTCTACTGAAATCTAGTTTTCTTCCTTTTTTAGGTTTAATCATGCTGTAATATTGCCACCAATCAAACCTGATGTTAACTCCAGATGGGATTCAACGATGCAAGGGTACCAAAAAAAGTATCAAACAGTCAAAATATTAAGCCAAGACCAGAAATATTTCTGTCCTCATAAGTATAGAGCTGCAGAGCCCCACAACATTGTGCACACATTGGAGTAAAGCTGTTTCGAATCCTATGCCACATCTTTTTAATTAAGCCAAACTCAAGTGAGCTGATACCCTCTGAACACCAGACATCTCATGTGGGAACAGAAAAAAACCCAATTTGATGACATGCCACCATCTAAATCTTTCAAAACCCTGACAGAGGTTGGTGTGATATGGTGCTAGGCCACATTTATACTTCTGATATTAAAAACCAAGTTATCACAATCCTCAAACTGAACCACAAAAGCAGAAAATCACACTGTCAATTTTAATAAATAAAATCACAGTCGCATCATATCACAATTTCATAATTTCTCTCTCTCTTCAAGTCACAGAGTTCAAAGTGTTTCATTCTCTCTATGTTACATCTACCTCTAAGCTGTTCCTTTTGGTTCTTGAAACTTCCAAAGCACAAAAGGCAATCAATACCTTTCAAAGGGTGCCCTGTCAAAGGATAAGCTTCTCAGCCAGGTGCTGTTTTCTCTCCCAGCCAGAACAGAGCTTATCTTCCACCTTTTGTCTTGAACACCTCAGGCAGGCTTTGTTGTACTTTGCCAGGAGCTAATCCCATGAAGGGCCCAGCTCAGCAGCACAGAGACTGCAGGTAAAAAAAATTATGTGTCCCCAGAAATCATCAGCAACCAACACTCTAGGCAGGCACTTGAGAAGACGACTCCTGGCCAACATTCTCCAACTCATTTCTGGAAAGGCTAGGCTTGTGACAGCTGGGAAGTTGCATCTCAAGGTACTTAACTCTTCCTTCTGAAAGCACCAGTCAGAGGAGGCTCTCTAGTGCCACTTTGTATAAAGGGAATGAAATATAAAAGCTCATTTTTCATCATCTCACTCTGACTTGAGGTTGAATGATGTGGTAAACTCAAGGTGAAAGGCTCCAAATCCCATTACACATTCCCTCAGCAATCTACTGCACAACTGCCCTGAGCTACTATTATTTTTAATTTCATAATTCTTATGATAATATCAATCACCAAAGCTATTTTGTTTGTACCTTGAAGCACAATGGCACAGTTTTTACTAATTTCAGTTAAATCACAAAAATCCAAATTGAGTGAGTAAGCTTTTGCCAGGCTGATTTCTACCAATTTACCAGAAGTCATTTCAGTAATATATTATCAGCATAATTCAATTTCATTATATTTTTCTCTTATCTTTTGCTCTGCCAGCAGTTAGTACGCATCTGTAAATTATTAGTACTTGGATAACACAAAATGCAGCTACAAAGACAGGAGAAGAGATGGAAAAGTATTGCTTCTGGCTGAGGAGTTACACAACACTGAGAGAAGAGAATACATAAGAGTATACAGAGAATAATTCCCTCTGAATTCTTTACTTATACACGAATAAAAATTCTAGAGAGTCCAAGTCACCATTAGCAATTCTGCAGACAGTAGTAGTCAAGAACAATTCTACAGATGGACAATGTGAAAGATACATCTTGCTGCAGGCCAGAAAGTGTGCCTTGTGGGGTCAAGGAAAGATCTTGTGGTGTCAAGAAAAGTGACAGTTGTGGCTGTATTAAGTTGCCTACATGGGGAAAAATTTGTTGGGATGCAGCAGTTTTCTAACAGCCAGGGAGGTCACAGCTTTAAAAGTGACAAACTTCATAGCAAATGGGTACCCTACAAAGAGCCCTTCTCTTACCCAGAATTTGACAAGGAAGAAGGCATTAGCTGGCCCCCTTTCAAAGAGCTCCTTCAGGCCCCCTTTCTTCTCAGGGAACTTGTCATAGATCTGCCGGATATCCACTGCCTCGAGGTAGGGGTCATTGTAGCTGGGGCTTGACTGCCCAATGTGCACAAACAGGTGTTTGTTATACTGCAAAAAGAGGAAAAATATGGGATAAGAAAATAGTTCAGTATCATTCAGTACATACTGAACATCCATTGTCCTTCAAAGAAGACAACTGGAAGTCAATGAAGATAGCATTTTCTAAAACAGCAGAAGAAATCAATCGAAATATCTCTGCTAATATGAGTTCATGCTGTTCTTTCCTTCCTGTCAGTACATTCATGCTTCTTCCTTCTCTGAAACACTGTTGGATATTTTTTACTTCCTATATTCACTCCTAAATCATTGCCTCGTGCTGCTGCCATATAGTCTGAAATAACCTGAAACACAGAGTGTTACCTGTGACAGATCATTCAGTCAAACATTGATGCTCCTGTCTTATGAAGAGCCTGAAATCCCACAGCAGGTAAATACCAGGCAAATAATACTATCTTTTCTGGACTTTCCTATCTCAGCCCATCACCAGAGCACATCTCAAGATGCAGAATCAAAAGGTTTAGTGAGAGAGGCAAATCTTACTACTTCAATTTCATAGGTGGCACTGTGGAAACACAAAACTGATGCAAATTCATCACAGTTACCACCAATTTTAAGTTCTCCAATTTTAAGTTCTCCAATTTTAAGCACACCAGAGAAATACATGGATTTATGTGATTTTAACAACTTCTGATTTTGGGTTCTGTATTTGAGTCTATCTTACAAGGATGGACAGGACAGCCAGAATAGCCTGGCAGGGGCTTATGACCTCAGTGCCTTGGGCTCTGGTGTTTGAATGCCCATGACCCTGGACATGGAAGCCAGAAGCACATTGCACAGACCTGGTTCTATCACTGCTTATCCTCTAAGAGGAGGACATCTGGTGTTTCCCAAAGATGCCTTTCTATTCTCTGAAGAGCAACGAAGCAAGTAATTCCATACACATAGAGTAGTATAATACATCCATGATGAACAGGAGCTGTCCGAAGATGCAAAATTAATGAGGGGTGGAAGCAAGGTGTGTTTCTTACTGTGTCTTGGTCTTGTTGTTGTTCCAAGAATGCAGAGAACTCTAACATCCAAAGTTTGGAGCTAGCAACCCTTCGTCCTTGCCAAGCTGGTGCTGATGGGGAAGGTGAGAGGCCAGTAGGAGATTCAAACCCTAAGCACACAGGATTTATATAACAATAATTCAGAAAAAAATGGCAATGGCTTTCCAGCAGAACACCTACTGTCAAAGCTGACTCATAGTTGTCTTATGGCTTCATTCATCATGCAAAAATATCATTCACAAGGTCCTCAGTCTACCTGTGCTCTAAATGCCTTGCCAGTCTCCCTCTGCTAAGACAGCACTGCCCAGGGTCATGATATAAGAGACAAACTACCTGGATTTGATACCAGAGAAAACATGTTCAGCAATTTTAAGAGGACTTAGACAGACCCCTAAATGAGCAGTGAAATGAACTGTTTAGTATCAGAATGAGGTGTCACCATTAATCTCTCAAAATGGGGAAGCTGAAAAGACATTTGTTATTCCACTTAATGAGAAATTAGGAACACAATCATGTTATGACAAAGAACAGCGTTCTAGATTATGAAGCATGGTGGAAGACCAGTAGAGATACGTAAACTTTTATTCTCTGCTGAGCCAAGAAGAAAAAACCCCAACACAACCAATATAAAACAGGAAGAAGACAAAATTTACACGCTTCAGCTCTTTCAATAAAAGGATGAGAACAGGTAATAAAAGGAAATAATATAAAAATTGGTTTTGGCTCTTTGAAATGTTTCAATAGGTTTTGTTTTTTTAAATTAACTTTCAAGATTTTTAGAGTGCTGGCTGTTTTTGAACTTGGAATACAATTTCACAGGAAGGAAGTACATTTCCTTACCTACCTGGTATTGGAAGCGGAGGCTGTACAGCGTAAGGTTGTTGAGAAAAAGGTTTCACGCTGCAGAAGTACACAAAGAGAGGTGGTTAATAAAAACCCAACCAAACAAAAAATATTCTTCACTGACTGTTTGCTCCTCAGGGAGAAAGTGGCATGAGTGTCTTTTGAAACTTATCTTTCTGTGTGGGCAAGAGAAGGGCCATGGGCGAAGACTCAGAAAGCAGTAAGAGGCCAGGACTGGACAGATTAAGATTTCAGCAGGTGTTCAGCAGGCCCTCCCTCCAGATTTGTTTTTCTGAGATCCCTACAAGTCTCTTAACACACTGGTGCCCATTTATTTATCCTTTCCTTTCAACTACAAGTAGTTTTATATCTATGCAAGTGGATATAGATCTGGGCTGGATGCCACTCAGACTTTCAGGCCCAAATTCAGACACATTCAACATCCACAAGTAAACACAGGTTTCAGGAGAGCTCAGCTCCATTTTAACACTACCGTAAGAAAAATTAAGGTCTTTGCATTTCACAAATCTTGTAATAGCTAATGATGTTCCTCAGGCAGCAGAAAAAGTAGCAGAAGCACCTACTTTGGATGCTCACATGAAGGAATACTTACTCTTGGGAAGATCCAGCCTGGCCTGGCAATGGTCCTTGCCAAAACTGCAAGAGAACAATACATAGGTAGAAGTCACCACTCTTAGGACAGAGATGAAAAGGAAGGCTTGCTCTTTTCTGAATAAACAAACTGCAAGATCACAGACCTTTAAAGATGTGAATGAGTTCTCTTCTTTTTACATTCCTGGTTTCATTCTTGTGGAGATACTGACTGGTCTTTTTTTTTTTTTTTTAATTCTATACACTACTAGTAATGATATACAAAAAAACTGACCCAAAAGTGATCTTTAATGTTAAAAATTATGCATGCACCTTGTGCTCTGTCTCCAAAGCTTTTGTGATGCTCACTCTCTTGGAAGGACCATTTTCCCCAGGAAAGTTCCACGGGAGTTATTTTGGCAGAAATCAATACTCAGCAAATGCTCACTAAGCCCATCTCATAGGTACAGGGATGCTGACAGGCCCTTCTCTATCAAGGATTTTATGTAAGGGCCATCTGATCAAAATGCTGAGAATAAGACTGGGAAATACAAACTTGAAAAAGGGTCAGGATGGCCTAAACAGATTTATTCCAAAAAGATGCTGGACTAAGAAAGTGATACAAAAATCCAAAGGAACTGAGTGTTCTCTCCCTTGTATCATCAAAAAAATATACATAGTAAAACTCTATTGTTTTACGTCAGTGTGAGTAAAGAATTGGACAAAACTGTCGAAGCCACATGACAGACACAATGCCTTTTGGCCCTGTGCCTGGCCTGAACTGTCTCAGTTCTCAGGATTTTCCTGAGCAGGTCCCAACATCCTTTCAAATAGTCAAGTGTCTTCTCAAAGTTCCACCAAGGCACTGATCCACTCACCCCAGAAACAGCAGGGTAGGCTGGTCGTGGGAGACCAGGCAAGGCCATTTTACTATGGAAGGCAGTTGCAGAGATAATCTGGGCAGATGACATTGTAGCCATACTCTGCATGGCTTTATCTTTTGCTGCCTGATCCTATGAGCAAGAATAGAAACAGAAAAAACAGGATTATTATAATGATTAACTACTTGCCAGCTCTAATGGTCTATAACCAGAATTCTCATCAGATTGTGTGTCAGGAATAAGCATCTCTGAAATTCTGGGTAGCAAACTCACCAATAACTGTCCTAAGAACTCTTTAAAGCTGTAAGGCTATGACTCATTACTATAGCTTCAAATGTGAATAGTCATGCTTTCTGAAATGCGGGTTTAAAGACTGCTAAGCATTCATCCTTTCTGTCTGAGGGCTTTCAACCACACAGCTGAAAAGCTTTGCTGTGGAACGTACACCCCTAGCTGACTTGTGTTTTAATAATTGGTAAGAATATTCAATGGGAAAGATTCTTGATTACAAAAAAAAAAAAAAATAAAATAACCTCTGAGGAAAAGGTCTCTTTTTAGATCGTCATCATCACGGCAGAAATGACTACCTCAAACTGGGACTGCATTAGTCTTAGGTAGAGTTTATAATTTTATCCTCATCTTCAGGGAAACTTGAAACCTTCATAATCTCCAAGGCACATATGCAGGGATGCTCCTTTTTGTATTTTAACAGAACTGTAGATTTTACACACATTCCTACAGGCAATGACAGCACAGTCTGAAGTATATATAAAACAAACAGCATTCTTAATTTCTTCTTTCAGGACTAAATAGGCAAACAGAAGCACTTATATTTTGCCTTTCCTCCTACATCCCCTACAATTAATCTTAATCTTTCAAACATTCCACATTTATCTGTGTCATTATAATTACCACGGAAAACTCACAGATTAATTCATGACTTGAAGAAACTGCTGAAAGAGGTACAACAGCCCTCGCTGTCTTCTTCAGGAATTCTCACTTCCCACGTGCATTCACTGAACTGCAATAAGTTCACACCCTTGGGCCTCCATTCTTTCTAACTTCTCCAACTTATCTAAGGTTCTCTAAAGTTCAAACCCCAAATATCCTAATTTGTCTAACAAAAAAAAAAAAAAAAAAGTGGAGGAGGCATCTTCAAAAATTTCAATAATAAATGTTACTATTCAAGTGGAGTGATCAGTAGAAATGGGCAAAACTTACACCTATTCTTTTTTACAGCATCTGTGACTCCCGTCAGTACCATGCAAGTGAATGGAAGGGAAGCATTTTAAATGTTGAGGAAGTTCTTAATATTCTCCAAAGCTATGGGAAATGTTTTCAGAATCCAGTTTAAATTATGCCTTAGGGAATAACTGAAGGATAACCTACACTTTTTAAGGGAAATAATTATTTTCTGTTTTTTTTCTTAATATATATATAAAGACTATTTCCCATGTGCCATTCCAGAAAAGGATTTTTTTCCTTCCCTTATTTTCTCACTGGAAAAATTGTATTTGTCTACCTCAGTTTATGGGGAAGATGCATTTACTTGTGGAGGTATTTCAAGTCAAAAAAAAAGTAAAATAATGAGGGAAGAAAAGTATTTTACCTATTAACCTCTGCTATATTTTTGTTTTGTTTAAATGCTTGATAAACTGCTGGAAAGAGCATGTTTTTAGAAAAGACATCTTTCTGTTTCAGTTCTATACTAACTTCAAGTGTTTCCCAGTATAAAAAGAAAAAAGAAGAAAAAAAAAGGAAAAAAGGAGCGATAGAAACTTTGACCAAACATTTGCAATGTTTGTATTTTCTTTTATTATTCTTAAAACACATAATAATGATGATGGTGATTATGATGGTGATGATGATACCATCACATCACCACAATTTCCCACTTTTTTCCTTAGTGCAGATGATATTTATTAGCCAGTCAGAGCATGGAAAAACTACTGACTTTTGGGAACAGAGTTTTCTTAAGTTTTACCCTATTTCCCAGCTGTATCTTTTACAGACACAGTGGACATTTAAAAAAGACACTCCAGTTTGTGTGGAGGTGGAATTATTGCAGTCACTACTCTGAAAAGTCATCATGTAGCTGCCCTGATCACTAGGATAAAAACACAAAAATGTGCACTTGCTATGGAAAATGAGCAGTGATAGGGGAGCACACAGCTGTCAGCAGGACCCTGGAGGAAGGGCAGCAGTTTCTGTGATTTCATTTCCTTTCTCTATGGAAATGGCCAGCAAAAGCAAAGAAGCAAATGAGTTGAATCAGTGCTCTCGACCTGCCACTGCAGGCAGAAAGAACAGCCTGGTCCTGGGGAAGGGCTCTCTGCAGGCAGCTGGGCAGAGCTCACAGCATGGCCTGGGTGGTGTAAAAGGACAGCAGCCAATGGCTCCATGGAGCTCCCCGAGACACCTTGGTTCCCTGAGAACAAAACCAGCCAGCTAAGTGGAAGCAGGCTCGGCTGACTGGCTTTTCAATCATGCTCAACCCCAGAGCTGTGACACACAAGGAACAGAATCAAGGTTACAGATGTAAGCAACAGTGAGGCTTTTAACACCCTGGGCAGTTGTTGTTTCCTGCTTGTTCTGACTTGCCTCTCCAGCAGGCCTCCACCTGAATTGACCACTTAACAGCACCACGGGTTTCGAGCTTAGGCAGCCCTACCTGGGTGCACTGAATTAGATAGCTGTAATTTGTGCCTCCTTCTCTTTATCAGAGCAGCTGGAAACACAACAGGCTAATAAAAGACACAGCACAGCTTACTAAAATGGGGCTGGGATGTGGGGGGTGCTGCCATGGCTCAGAGGCAATCACCGCTTGCGACAGAGCTGCACGCACGTCAGCACTGGGCAGCTGAGTGCCAACAGCTCACACTCAGGACAGTCCATTTGCCCTGGTGCCCAGCGAGGAGCTGCCCAGGCAGCCAAGAGGAAGCACATGCTAACATCCATGCCTCAGCAGTCAGGGCTGGGCTGTCACAGTTATTGTCACCTGAAGCATGGAAAAGCAGGAAAGCAAACTCTCTTCCTTCCAGATTACTTAAGGCCATACCAAACAGAAAGGTCAGCATTCACCTTCCTTCTCTGGCTGTCTCAGTGAAACATAACAAGGCTCAGACCTCACATCCTGCTCAGCAAGCCCTTTCTGGATAGCTCACATTTTAACAGGGGACAGACACCCTCTTCTGCAATTGTCACATACAAACTTGACCTTCTCAACATTTCTGGCAATTCAGTCTGAGCACATAAACCATTTCCCCACATCAAATCTGAGTGGAAATAAATGTCAAGAGATTCATTAGGGTGATCTTGGAGCTTTACCTATGGAAAGGAAAACACAGCTCTTCTCAAGCAAGTATTCAACCATTTTCTCTTTCTCATTAGCTCCAGCCTCTTCAAATCAGGTCTGAATTAATCAAAGAGCGAAGTCTATTCAGTTGGCACCATTTTACCTGAGAAGATGACAGCTGGTTTTATTGCTTCCTCTCAGTGGACAACTCCATATCACCACCTCTAGGAAAGGTGGAGCTGGTGCTCTAATAACTGTAATGCCACCTTTTCCCAAGGCCACCACAACACCAGCAACTGCTTACTGGTCAGCATTTGTAACCATAAACAATTCCTGCTCAGGTAAACGCTCTCTGTGCACTCCTAAGCCTAAGGGCCTTTCAGATTTGAATGACAACAGCATAAACCAGAGGTAGAAATAAGACACATGAAAATTAAAAAGTTATTGTTTCTTTATTCTTTAAATAGAATTGCTCCAGACGTCACAGAGCTTCAACAATAATGAATGTCTGCACAACATTTCCTGGGAAGAACCTTTTCCTCTCCAGCTTACTACAGTTCAGTGACTAATCTCAGGCTTTTTTAGGGCTATTCAAAGAGGGAATGGCTGACTTGGGGGGGCTTGTGTGATATGTTAAGGGATATCCATCATACCTTGAGCTTGGCTTGGATCTCTCTAGCTTTCCGCCTTGCCAGGACCTGGATGTGACTAGATACCTGCATTGAAAGACAAAATTCCATGTTCATTCCAGAGGAATACTTGGTAGCCTCTTGTAGAATTAGGCAGTTATTAAGGGTTGGGGGTAGGAGGGCTTGGGGGTAACAAGGAGCTACTTTTCTGAACATAATTCAAGTGCTGTGAAATAGGTTGAAGGGCCTGTAAAGATGGGCTATCTAAGGTCTAGGCTGCTCAGTGCTTTGTCCAGCATAGCCTAGATATTCATTCCCAAATAACAAAGATTCCTTTTTCATCTCATGCACCAGGTATTTTCAAAATCATCATTGCTGCTTGGGCTGAACAAGAAATCTTCATGCAGAGAACCACTGGAACACTCATTAGTAGGCCAAGCAAATAAAATCACACTACTTGACAGTACAAAAATTTGTCACTATATAATTGGCAGACAGGAGCATTATAAACCTGTAAAATGCATAAACTGACTCTTCCTGCCATTCTTACTAACCAGCTCAGCACAACAACCTCCTTTCAGCAAAGTCGGAAACTACCAACAAGCGAACAGCAAGAAATTTGTTCTCATTGGCCCTCATAATCTCTAGAGGTCTAAAGGAGCTAATCCTTCCAAGGAAAACTGCATACTTACCTGTTTCCTTGTGCGTGTTTTCCCTGTTCTCAGCTTAATATAGCGGGCAATCAACTCATTTCGGCCTGGAACAGAGAAATAATGCAAATCCAAGTTCAGAAAGCAATGACCCCAGCGAAAAAGATAGATCATTCCATTTTTTATCTACAGAGATCAGCAGCAGATGAGTCTGTCACACTCCTTTCTTAGAAAAGAACTTATTAGTGCACATGGTAGAAGTCTGAGTTTTAGGAGCAGTCTCCTACAACATCCTCATAGACAAACTGACAAAGTTTGGGCTAAATAATTGGGCAAGGGGCCTAGTGAAAACTGGCTGAACGGATGGATGGGATCCCAGTTGACAATGAGCTGACAGTGAAGCAGCAATGCACCCTTATGGCATATCCCAGTTGCCAACAGGTCGAGAGAAGTGATCCTTCATCTCCACTCAGCACAGCTGAGAACCTGGAGAACCAAGTCCAGGTCTGGCCTCATCAGCATGATAGAGGTGTGAACACACTGGAGCAAATCCAGCAAGAAGTCAGCAAAAATTATTAAGAGTAATAATTATTATTATGAATTATTATGATTATAATAATCATTATTATTATTATGAAGAGAGGCTGAGAGAACTGGGCCTGTTCAGTCTGGAGAGGACATAGGGGCAGTTTTTAATCAATAATAATAAAATAAATACCTGATGGGAGGCCATGAAAGGAAAAAGGGAGCTACCTCCTCTCAACAGTGCCCGGTGATAGAACAAGAAACAACTGACACAAATTAACACATGAAATTGTGTCTAAAAGCAATTAAAAAAATAAAAAAGAGAAACAGAAAAACTCAATCTTTTTTACTCTAAGGGTGGTTAAACATTGGCACAGGCTACCCAGAGAAGCTGTAGTCTCCATCCTTGCAGGATAGTAACAACCTACTGGACACTGCTTGAGCAGTAGGACCAGACTACACAATCTGAAGAGGAGCCTGTCATTCTGTGTAACTAAGTCCAAGAAAATAAACAACAGTGGGGAAGCACATGGAAACAGCTACACAGAAATTATCAGTGTGAGATGATACAGTGAATTACAAGTGCTTTCAGGCTCCTTCGGGCAGACTATCCAGTTTTATTACACTGGCTCCCAATGTATCACATCTAAGCAGTCACACAGATTTTATTGTCTTTCTGGAGATAGAGGAATTAGGAGCAGAAACAGAAAGGTAGCAGTTACACATCTGAACTCTAGGCTGGTTCAAAGCAGAAAACATGACAGAGAAAGAGCAGGGTCTGCAAAATAATACATTTGTGGTGACCACAGTAGTATAGGGATAGTTCTGCAATAAAAAGTTGGGAATAGGAGCTGCAAGGCTGCGAGACATCTTGATATGGCTGCAAGTGTTTGCAGAATGAAGCAGGAATGAACTGGGAAACAAAGCCACAGTTCTTGTGAAGTTTATTTATAAGAAAATTGTAAAACCCCAGTATTGTATGTGGAAAGCTTGTGGGCAAAAAACTTGTGTATTAGGACATCATAGACATCAAAAGACAAGCAGTGAAATCAGTATTAAACTATCACTATTAACTATTCCAGTAGTTAAATTTTCCATGAAAAAGCAGTAAATTGGTTTAATTTTAAACTCTTATTTCAATCAACCCTGAAATACAGTGTATGCAAGGAAAGACTGCTGAAATTGACCACTCAACCCTTTAGGGAGGGACTGGCAAAGCCCTTAATTCCATCTGTTTCTGAAATAGAACAATGCAAATGTCCATGACTGCAGTGAGGCCAGGTTCATGAAACACAACCAATGCACACACAGGAATGGGAAAGTGTTTTACATACACAGACCTTAATCTTTCCCTAATGGTGTCGTTGCAACAGCTCCCCTTATTCCCCTGGGAGAAGAAGCAGGTCTGTAGCTGAGAAATCAGCTCCAGCTCCTGTAAACACAAATTAGGAGCTGTGTCTGTGCCAGAAACACCATGCCGTGCCATGTAACACTGACCTCTTTGGTTCCCACAGTTTCTGCTTAAGCACAGTGCCATGCCCAGGAGAGTTTGGTGGGAGCAGATGCTGATCTGCCACCTTCCACCTGGCCGCTCTTCCAACCCACGTAAAACATTTTCACAAAGCCAAGACCAATTATAGCAACACGTATCCACACCACCTTCCTCTAGTGCCAACAATAACATTTATGACTTCTCAAAGCTTCCATCTGTTTAAACATGGGTCCAAGCTGAAAGGTAAGAAACAACTGAAGTGATTCTTCTCAGACAGATGCCGATGCAAGAAATTTCAGAAGGACTGTTTGACACACATCAGAAATTGGAAATGTGCTGAACAAAACAAGGCACTCAAACTCTATTATTTATAAAGAAAGAAGGAAAAATTTTGTTTCAACAAGAGGACCCTTAGAGAGGCAAGGTGAATGAGTTAATGAGAAAGAGAGGAAAAACTAGCCTTGAGAAGAAGTGGTGTGGAGAATTTCAGGCAAATTTCTAAAGGGCACATATCAGGCTATACTGAAAATTTGAACACATGGGAACTCTACAGACACTGGTTCAATTATGGGTCATCCTTGCAAAACTAATTTCAATGGATTCTCAACCAGCTACAATAAATTTTATGGAGCAAATTCATATGTAAAGTGTGTCAAATTAAGTAAAGAAATTACAAAGGCTGAACAGTCTGACAGAACATTATTCTGCTGCAGCAGTAAGGGGCTGCAGGGGTAATCAGTATGAGAGGATGCCATGAACAGCTCTGTGCCAGTCACAGTCAATTCCAGCCACTACCAAACTGGATGAAAATATCAATCCATCATATCCTCAACAAGAGGAGCACAAGCTACTCTTGCTCGAATGTATTTTGGAAAGGGCAAGAGCAATAGGGACAGGAGACACATTAGGAGATACAAGAGGAACCACAAAAGGAGACATGAGAATGCACAGGAGAAATACAAATATTTTTACAAATGCAAGATACGTAAAAAGATGAAAATTGAGAAAAGGTAACATATGCTAGGTGACATTCCTGGGGATGTGGCTGGAAAAGTCATCTTGGAAAAAGTTGCTCCATGACAGAAAAACATTTTGAGGCAACTGCAGCACCCACACCAGAGCACAGAAAACTCTGAAAGGACTACAGCCCATTGAAAACCCATGCAGAAATGAGAAGCAGCTAGAAATAAGTAGCACCAGAGGGGAAACAAAACAAAATTAAACAAAAGAAAAAAAAGCAGGAACTGGCAGAAAGAAACCTTTACACAACTGATGCCAATCTCCTGCGTCAACCAGCACCTCATCAAAGGAATTAAGAGGGACTGAGTGTTAGAGAGAACAAAAGAAGGGAAGCAGAGTAGGAAGCAGGGAGGAGAGACAATAAATTGTAGTCAAGCCTGGGAAACTGGGAGGTATTTCCAAAAGTGTGCATTTAACTGTTTGTCTTTGACAACAGCAGCAGCAAAAATTGCAAAGTTCTCTCAGGCCATGTACTTCACCAAAAAAAGACTAGTGGGAGAGGAAATTGTGGTACAAATTGCAGATATTAGATGCCAGTACAGAAATTCTCTAGAAAGAAACTCTACACATTGAGCATCTAATTGTGGATCATCAAAATTTCTAGTTTTAGAATTAATTTCTCACTTTCTAATATCTCTCATACAGTCTTCGTATTCCAGAAGTGTGTCCTCACAGTAAGGTTAAAACAGAAAAGTGACAGGTTATATTAAGCTAATAAAGACACTGGTATCACAAAAAAAAAGAAGAAAAAAAAAAGGAAAAAAATAAAAAAGAAACCAAAAACAAACAAAAAAACCACCAACAAACAAACAAACAGATCACTCTACAAAGACATTCATCACAGGGATTACTAAATATAGAACTATGTAAATTGCCAAGCCAAATAAACTGCAGCAAGGCAGTATTAAATTACCATTAATCAAAACTACAAGAGAAGCAAGTCCTAAATGTCTTTTGTGTTTCTTATCAGTAGTTAGATGTAAGCAGGTGTTATGTGGCTGGAAGTTTGAAAGCTCACAGGCTCTGGAAGGCACCTTCTTTGTTTGACAACCCTGGCTGCAGGGTCAGCAAAGACCAGCACTCCTCACTTGGCTGAAACAGGCAGAGCTGTCATAAACCATCAGATGGTTCATTTTTTAGAGCCATGTAAAGTGTCCCTCAGTAATCTGATCATATGTTGTGTTCTTAGAATAACTCCTGCTGAGATCTGCCATGGTCACCAGAACCTGCCAACAGTTGTGACTCCTCTGTCAAAACCGCGCATTGGGTTTCACGGAGCTCCAGCCAACATTCCAACTGTGGCACAGCACCTCTATCCTCCATGGAGCCTTCCCCTGGGAAGCAGGGCATGAAAAAAAGCAGTCAAGAGATACTGCCTTATGTTCTTTACCTCTTATCCTTAACAGATAAATTTCCAAGGGCAGCAATTTGGCTCCCATTCCGTCTTACACTAAATTGCAAAATTTTGCATTCAGTAGTTATGGAGGAAGGAATTGCTAAGAGAAGTGAATAAGGAGGCTTTTGGATTCTCCATTCTACACCTGTGCACCTTTGAATATAACTGCAGAGAAGTGTATTCCTGTAAGGAAGAGGGATAACAGAATGGAATTCCCATCACCATAGAAAGCATTTTCCAGTCCTACCTCAAAGCTTCGTGCTGACCTTCTGCTAGTAAAGGAATATTAATTTTTCTGCCTCTCATAAGCAGTATCTTTTTATGACTTATACTTCCCCACACACCTGTTGCCAAAGAAAGTGAGATCAAAGAATTCAATGATCAAAATCCTTTCAGTGGGAAATGACATGGAAGTGTCATGTTTCTTGGCAGATTCAGTATCTTTCTGTACCCAAAGCAAACATTTACAACTACCTATAAGTAGTTCTATAAGAGAAGCAAATATACAGCTTTATCCAGTGAAAGGTTTATAAAAGGTTTATAAAAGTGAGGTCAAGAAAGTCATACCAACTCTAATTTCAAACTCTTTGTGATATGTCCTGGGACATGACTATGTCCTTGAACTTATTTAACTAACTGGTGGTTACAATCAGCATAAACATAATGAACTGTGTGCATCAGACAAATCTAGATTAAAGAGGGAAGGTAAGGACACCTCATCTGTCAGTGTTTCTCTGTGCATACAAAGTAAAACTAACTGCCAACCAAGTCTTATCAGAAAGACACTTTTTAGACAAAAGCAGTGTGGTTGCATGATCATACAGAACTAAGTGCCACTGGGGTCTGCCCCATCCATAGCTCCCTGCACAACCTTACTTCCCATCTCTCATTTCACTGCTTCCTCCTCCCAGCTATACTAAATGTCTTCCTGGACATCAGCTGTTCCAGAACTAGGCTACACTTGTCAGAAACCACATTTTTGTCCTTTTGATGGTTATCAAGATGCACAGACATCCAACTTTTACTAATATAATCTAGTTTTAATGCTACCTTTATTAAGACTTCCTTTTCATCACAAACCATGTTTTTTCACCAGAGCCTTGGTGAGAAGATTTTGTTTGGTTCCTCTACTCAGGAGGCAATAATGGAATTTAATACATCACTATGACCATCGCACAGTGATCATTTCTCATGACCATGGAAAACCATATTGCATTTTATGGCACTGATCCATCCTATGAAGACATCTTTGACCCCAGCAGAGCAGAATTTCAGTGCTCAATGATCAGGTTAGAGTTCTCATAGCAGACTTACACACCAATGAGTTTTATACTCAGCTGGGAGAAGAAAATTTCCTCTGATCATTTATTCCCTGCTGGAATTTTCTCAGGATGAACCTTCCACACAAAGATTCTCTGAGCTCATGCACTCCCTACAGTAAGGGGATTTTGACATAAAGAATCAAAGGATAGGTCAGTATTTCTGAAAAACATCAAAACAGCCAAACCCTGAAAACACAACATTGAAGTGATTAGCTCTTCCCCAAAATACCAGCTTTTATCTTTGACTGTGCAAGTTCTGAGCTCCTTCATCTTCTGAAATGATAAACTCAAAGCTTTATTTGCTGTGCAGAATGTCCCAGTCAAGTCCCTCACATGGCAGTCAGGTGATTCATCTGTCTAAGGTCATAAAATTCAGTTGTCTCATTTACTAGCTGGTCTAAACACTGAAACCCTCTATTGTGTAAAAGGTCTTTTACTGGAAAGGTGTTTACTCTTCCCTTTTGCCACTGCACAGCCTAAATTCACAGCCAGAAACACAAAGAGTGTTAGCACCATTTTAAAACTGCTGGTTCTTGATGGTCAGTTCAAGATGCTTCACACAGGGTATATGGCTGGGGGTTAATAATTACAGACCCTGCAGCTTAGGGGAAGCCTCTTACTGGCTCCAAACAAGTACTGGAGATAAATGAAAAGTCAGTCACCATGGGTATAACTAGAACAAAGCGAAGACATTTCCCTCTTCTTAGCTGGCCATTCCTCCTCCCGGAGCGTTCCATCAACTCCTGTGTGCAGCTGTACCAACTAAATTGATAGGAAAAGGGAAGGGGGACAGGGGAGGAAAGATTGACATGCTCCACTCTAATTACCAATAATTTTAAAAATAAACCTACCCATCCTCATGTGGATTTTGTTGATTTTGATTTCTTTTTTCCCCCATCGGCCTATTTTTAATTGGATTGGTGAACTAGTTCATTTTGTGGTCACATTAACCGCGGCACTGGCACAGCAAAGAGAACAGAGGAAGAATCGGTGCAGAACTTCTTAAACCAGTTTTGCCACCAGAGAAACTGTAGCCTGGAACTGTACTCCACCTAACCCTCATACATAAACAGGCTGGAAAGAAAATGGGCATGGCACTTCCTGTGCTTGCATCATTTGTCTAAAGGCTAAACAGCGTTAAACTGCCTTCTAATTACTGCCCCAAGGGTATGTGGAGTTATTCCTTGTAAAGGTAAGCATTTTCTAAGGTACGAAGGCAGAAGTCCCTTCTCATCAGCCTAATGGGAAGCTCCAGGCTATGCAGCTCTTCACCACTCCTCAGTCTTTAATAGTGCTTTTCAGTGCATAAATTGATGTCCTCATCAGCTGTGTTTTCCCACATTATCGCCTCAGGCCACAGAAATGTAAGTTAATCCATCCAGTAAGTACTCTTCCATATACACGTTAAGGGCTGCAAAAGGAGCAGAGCTGGGACTTGTTCTGGTACTTCCCAGGGTTAATACTGATAACAATCATACAGAAAATTTTTAGATTCAGTTTGGCTGGGAAATCCCACAATTACACCAAAGCAGCTGCATATAATAACACGAGTTCTTCATATGCCAGGGAGCGTATCAGGTAACACCTGAAAGAGCCAATAACAATCCTACATGGAAAGGCATGTCAAACCAAGAGATTTCAGTCTCTTGGGACACCTGAGAACGACCTTATTGAGGCACTAAGACACTTTGCTCATCAAGGCCCGGGTTCAGAGAAACTTGACTATTGAGGGTAGCACAGAAACCAATGTTTGTTTAACTGTAACTGCATTTTCCAGTTACCATCACTCCAAGTTCTACATTACAGACCTGGACAACTGCTAAATTCTTCTTTAGATCAATAAACGTCTGCTCATTTCGGTACTTTCTAATAACTTTGGGGCATCTGAAAGCAATTCTCAGTGATGTTGTCTGAAAGGACAGCAAAAATTTAAGCCTTTCTACTGATTTTGTGGTCAGCTGCCCCTGCCAGCACCAAGAGTACAGAGTTCCTGGCAGATTTCTGCCCCAAGTGCTAATCTTGTGCATGTGCCCAGATGACAGGCTGACCATGCACTCAAAGCTTCAGCTACAACAAAAATTAAGAGCTAAAAGGGGTCTGTGAGATCTGTGCAGCCACTTGTTGCATGACCAGCACAACCATGCAGTTCTCAGGGCAGCTGCTCTGGTCTGGCTCAGTTGTGTGAGGTGCCATGACTGCTTCACTTAGCACCCAAGACTTACACCACAACCCAGTCCCAGCCAAATGACTGAGAATTTCACAGCAGCCTCAATGAGAGCAAAAGAACCCAGGGACTGGTCTTGCATTATCTGATAAATGAATACTGATTTTTTTTTTTTTTAAGTGGAATGGCTGCCACCACTGAACTTCAGTTCATGACATCATGATTTACAGTGCAGCCATTGCTTGTGATCATTTTACGCCATTAAGCTATAGAATCAGCATAAACAAATGCCTGGACACTCCTGAGAAATGTGGTTGCATTTCCCCTTCCCTCCCTCTCACCAGACTGTTCCATGGGTCAGTTCAACTCCAATCTGGCAGAAATCTGTCCAGCTCATTTTGCCAACCTAGTTTGCTATCTGTTCAGCAATCTAACATGTATCCACAAGGAGTCTGCTAGAAACTGAAGCTTGCCTAAAGAACAGGGGCACAAAACTGGAAACAGAGCTGGGGAGCAAGGAAACAAGAGTGGCAACTCCCTCTTTTCCTCTGCTGTGACCTGTGAGGTCATCTCACCATTTCTGAAAGAAATATACTCTTGATCTCAACACAACAGTTCCACACCATCCCAACATTATCAAGAATAGTTGTTAAAGATGTCATACTCTGTAACACCTCACTCTGTAACAGGTGAAAAGAGAATGTGAACAGAAAAACCTAGCAGAAACACAGATTAAATAATTGCATAGCCACCCAGGAGCTGGGTAATAGGTGAATTCTGCCAAGATCATGAAAATTCATTACAGTGGCTTGTAATATTCCTTATTCCTTCCCATCCTGCTCTCTTTCTTCTAATTCTGGCACAATTATGTTCCAGATTCTTTAAGTACATATTCCCTGACTGAGTTTACAGTGTAAGTCTGATAGATAACTGGGCAATAATGATTTAGGCAGGAACATGAAGATGACAAAACTATTTAAGCTGTAGAGATACCTAAAAATGCACACGGATCCAGAAGGGAATTTGCACATATCTAGGTGCTTCAGGTACCTTCTATATCTAGATTTGTCAAATCACTTTCCCGCAACTTTAGCCACAAAGGATCAGCCTAAAAATTAACATCTCAAGTACAGCTGGCTTTGCCTCTGAGCCCAGGAGCTGATGAAATTATTTTTGAAGGTCTTTCCCACCACCATTTTCTATGATTCTACAACCAAAGCCGTGTTTATATGCAGGAATGCTCCTAATCCCCAGCCAGGGTTGAAAACAGCACTGAACTGAGTGTCACACATGCTGTGTGTTTCCCTGCAACACTGCCATGCTTAGAAACCAGCCTGAGTCTGCAGCACTTTGCAGTCAACAGCTTGGGCACTGCTATTGGGTTACCTCAGCACGCATTGGTTACACTCCTTGCACTCCTGCCCACAGATTCCAACCAAAGCTCCTGGAAAGGCATTTGCAACTATTGTACAAATCAAACCCAAGAGGAAAGAGGAGTGATTCTAAAGGCATTTTACATAGAAGTGTCATTTCCCGTTCAAGAAGCCAGAGACAAGCAAGATTCTGGCTGTTTCTGTGCATGGAGTGAGACTGAGAACTTAAAGGAATACCCAGAAGACGGGTCACAAGTTCAAGGTGACAGCAATGAGCAACAGCTGCTGGCTATGCACCCTTCAGCAGCAGGTGTACCCAGGCCCCAGAGGTTTCAGTCAGCTCTGCCAGTGACCAACAGATTTACAAGACCATCTGTCTGGGCACAAACTGCACACAGCCTTCCCAGTTTTGCTGCCCAGCTCTTCACCACACACAGACAATACAGGGTTTGTTATGGATTAGCTAATGAGCAACTGTTTAGACCAATAGCCAGCCCTAGTTCTCCTGTTCTCGTTATCTGGATCCTACATGAATGAGAATACTGCTTGTTCTTTTGGCTGTAAAACTGGCTTTTCTGAACAAGCACCTTCCCTTCACTTTTGGTACTAGAAAATGGAAAGGTAATGCTGTCTCACAGTGGTTTTGCTTAAGGAATAAGGAATGCCTTTGAAAGAGACTTTAAAAGAAAGTTCACCTGATAGGTTTTTCTTACTTGCACTGAAGAAGTAACAGGAGTTGTTTTTTTTCCTAGGCCAGGTGTCCACACAATCTGCATATTGACATTATCAGCTCCCTCTGTGTCTATGCACACCCTTTCTTGAGAAATGTCTCATCGTTCTCTACTCAATGTTTGGCTAATTGATAGAAGACAAACTCTGAGAAAGCACTCCTGGAATTTACCTAGAAGTCTGCTCTTTTTGTTTCAGACCTGAGGAAGGGTTCAGTTAAATAAACATGCTCCTTTCACAAAACCGCAGGTAGTATGAATCACAATACTAACAATTTACAAAAAAATGCAGACATTTACAGTGTAAAGCCACCTAATGCCCACTGTTCTCTTGTCTCCTGTGTAAAACCATAGCACTTCCCATCTGGAATCCTCTCATTCAGGTAAAATACAGATACACATGCCCACACAACATTCTTTGGGACTAGTTTTAAAAATACAATCCTTATCGTTTTGTCTGATACAATTTTAATAGCCCCCAAAAACAGCACTTCCGTTATAGTTCTTCAGAGGGGAGAGATCCCTCAGCACCGAGCACCTTGTTGTCCTGAAGCCTTTGCAGATATCCATCCTATATTCTCTCTTTCTCCTCCATTAATCCTAGTCATGCTCACATGTTCCACATAAAATCCCTCTCCCTCCTAAATGTTAACACCCTTCAAATATTTTTAGACTGTTATTATGTGTCCCCCCACCCTCCACCTTTCAGTCATCACTTAGCCAAGCTATGTATATTTAGCTACTTTAATCTTTCCTCCTAAATCAGTCCCTTCAACCCCCCGAGCTCAATGTTAAGTCTGGTATGCTTGCTCTTCTCAGAACTCACTCCATGGTTTTGAGATCTTTCTGGTAACGTGTTTGCAGAAACTTGTCGAGAAGACAGAAACCCAAGTCACTGGGCACTATTAACTTTCATTTTCCATGAAAATGGTTTTTGTTCCCAGATTTTGCATTCAATCTGAATTTTTTAAGCATTAATGAACATTTGGTATTTGTAAGAGCAAATTAGCAACTGATAGTATTGAACCCAGTTGTGAAAGAAGGAAGTGGGTTTTAAAATATAAAAGAACACTAAGGCTTTTTAAAACTAAACTTTTCAGAAAATCAATGAAAATGTGCAAAGTTATCCAGAAGAAGAGCAGGAGCAAAAAAATAACATGCAACAAGGGAAAAGGCTGAAAAATGAAATATAAACAGTGTCTCAGTTAAATGGCAGGTGAGTGGATACACCTACAAAACATAAAGGTGGCCTACTAAATTAGAAATCAGTTAAACTGGATGTGTTATCTACAATGAAAAAAAAAAATCAAACCAAGTGTCTTTCCACTACAAATCAACTGTATCTTGGAGAATTACTAAAAATTTGAAATTTAAAAATTAAAAAGTCAGAGGAAGAGGCATAAGGGTAATGCAATATTGCCAATGAAGTCACTTAAACGTGATGAAAACTCTGTGGCTGCAGATATATACAAAGTACTGTATATGTACATTTACATTTTTACTATGTAAAAAACATAGTACTACACAGCTCACTTGGTTTTAAGCCTGACAGATAAATATGGGACTATAAAGCTGCTAAAAAAATCAAAAGGGACAGGAAAAATATGTGCCCTTTATTGAACCAACAGAATGAAGCCCCCACAAAAGGAGTCACAATAATTTTGATAACATGTAATACACAACAAGATTGCGACTATTATTTATGTTCAGTACTAAGCATGTTAAGGAAAGATGCCACAGCCAGTACTATTAACTGCAAGAAGATTCCTGGTGGGTTGGTATTTCAAAAGTGGCAAATTTCTCAATATTCAAGAAATGCTTGGAATTGATGCAAAAATTTTTTTTTTATGCGTGCATGGAGAAAACACCAGTTAAATTGACATACAGCTTAACACAAAGAGCCATAAACTTGGCTTACAAAGGAGATGGAAGGAAAAGCATGACAAACTCCAGCAGAAGTTTCACCCACTGCTAATGTCTCCAGAAGTCTGGCTTCATCTAGGTCTAGACAACAAAAAACTAGAGCCACACAAAAGCAGAGTTGAAAGATGACTGAGTGAAACAAAACCTCATTATTAAGCAACCCCAACAACATTACACGTACCACCAGAGGGGAGGGCAAAGTCTGCATCCTGACCAATTGTCCACTAATCCAAGTTTTTTTGTCTGTCTTCTAATGTTCAAAATATGAGACTTCTTTTTTTTTTTTTCAAAATAATGGGATAAAGACCTGTTCTGGAGTTCACTAGGTCATAATAATGCAAGGGATAGAAGCTTCAGAAGTATCTCTCTGAGGGATATCACAGCTGAAATACAAATTTGGCAATTACCTGGAACATTCAGTTCAGTGTCAACGGAGCACATTCTCAGCATGTTTCAATAGCTTTGATTGAAACATCATCAGGTAAGATGCTAAACTACAATACAGAGGAAAGCATTTGAAAACTCTCACTTTGTAGGTTTCCATACTTTAAATAACAGCCATGCTCCTCCCTCCCCTCAAGAAGAAGTGTTTATGAACTGGGATACACAGTGCATGTTTTATGCTTCTTTGGATTTATGTGTTTGCTTTTCAGTTCTACTTTTAGTGACTCTTTGAGGTTGGGGAAAACATGAAGTGATAACTTATCCCTTTGAGATAAAGGCATTATCCTGCAAATTTACCTAATCATTTCAGAACAGGGGTGGGAGGGACCACCTGTGACCTGATAGCTTTTAGCACCAGACTGACCTTTCATCCCATCTTAAGTCATGTTGTAAAAGCAACACTTTGTAGTCCACTGCCTGCTCCAAGTTTTAACGAGTACCATAGTTGACTGTCCTGCTTCTATCACTCAGCCTTTAAGCTTTGGACATCTTTAAGTATTTCCTATCAGCAGTTCACAAACAGATGGCACCAGCCTGGGAGATGGATGACTGCCCCCAGCTGTCTGCCCCTCCCTGCTCAGCACAGAAATGGCTGAGCTGTTTGAAAAGCAGCTGCTAAACCACTGAGTCCTTCAGAACAGCCATCTAACAAACTGCCACCAATTCTAGCCCCCTTGCAAAAAAGGTGCTCCAAGCCAGGTATATCTGCAGTGGAAGGGAACACTGGACAGCTAAGGTAATCATTAGTTTTTTCCAAGATCTTATTGTTTCTCTTGTAATGTCAAAAAGGGATCATTTTGCAAGTTACTATTTCTTATTTCTCTGCTTTCAGTAATGCTGGGAAACCTGGTCTGTTCAGCATCTCCATGCAAATCTCACAAAGGTACTAAGCCCTTTCCCTCTCCTTTCTCTACATCAGTACTGAAGATACCAGCAGACACCCAACACCTAATTCTGTGAGAGTTTGTTTAGTACCAATGCTACAGGTATGATTTATCCCACGGAAAAACATAGTTGGAAAACATAAATGACAGATTTGTAATACTGTACTCCCACAGTGCTCTAGCAGGCAGGACTCAAAATTATTCTGCAAGTCCTTAGTAGTACCAGAAGTCACCAGAGCAGAAAGTGCCCCAGACTCAATGCTTCTAATGCCAACACAACGATTAGGAGAAAGGACAACATTCCATATCACACAAGACAGCTGCTTGTGCCTTAAGCAGGTGGTCAGTAAAGCCTGCTGGAAAGGCCAGTGAGGGCTCGCACCCAGAGCAGGCTGTGCCATGAGCTTACTCACTCAGGATGCTGACTCCATGCAGAAATGGAACATGTCTAGTATGGAAAAAGATAACGAAAGGAAAGGCAGCAAAGGAATCGGGACACAGATTATCAGTGTACAGAGAAGAGCTTGACTGACTTTGGAGTGAAGATGGAATTGTGTTCCCTCTGAAATCAGCAGAGTGTTGTCTAAAGAGCTGTAAACAAGCCAGTTTTGAAGAGGCAGGGAAACATGAGTGTGAGGCTTCTGTAGAGGATGTAACCCTACTTTCCGTACAATTTTAAATGCATTTAAACAGAACAGCACAAATTCTTCATATTTCCTCAGTACACTTCAGCTAAAAGCTGCCAACAGCTTCACAAAAGATGAGAAGCATATAAGTTGCACATAGAAGAAATTCTGAGATCTGGAACATCTTGTCCATAACAATGAGACACTCCTCAGTGAGAAACAGTGAAATGGTCCCAGTTTTGTAAGGGAAAAGGGGCATATACAGCTCTCTGTAACACCTCACCCCTACCCCTTGGTTCAGAGAGCTCTGTGCAAGTCAGTCACAGGGTGGATAAATAACCATCCCTTCAGCAGCAGGGCCAGCTCCACAGCGAGCCTGCCGTGTTCCACAAGCTGGCTTGTGAGCACTGAAGATGAAATCAGGGACTATATTTATTCTCCCTGCCCGGTCATATCTTTCTATAGATCCCAGACAGGGCCCCACTTCCTTGGCCTGGATCCTGGAGACGAGTAAGCAAAGGAGGACATAAATCAGTGCCTGGGTTCTGTCAGGAGCACACTGAACCAACCATCCACGCCAGGAACAGGTGCACTGAAGGCAAGCAGGGACACTGTCCCATTTGGAGTAGTGGGGGAGGGCTTGCAGAAAAGCTCTTGATTTCTTCTCCCTAAGCCTACCCTAAACTTTTCACCCTGCAAGAGGGTTATTTACCTTCTGCAGTTCACCAGTTCAGTCAACTAGGTGTGTTCCACTTAACACCAATCCATGCTAAGTCAGGCCCAGCTAAGTGTCACTGGTTTCTGTATCCCTTTGTGCTTCACTTTTGCTCTCATTTCTTTCCTTGTCTTTCACTCTCTGCTCTGACACATTCACACCAAAGCTGAAATGCTTCAGGGGCCATGCAAAATGTTCAGAAAATTAATACAGTCTTAAAACACAACCGTAATTTTTCATTAGTAATTTTAAAAGTCACCCATCATGAAAAGCAGTGCAGACAGAGAGCAACGAGAGGCATATCACTAGTTCATGCTTAATAACCATGGGGTGGATTCTCAGGTAATATTTTAGTCTGAGTAACATTTTAAGCAAGCATTGGTCCCTAAAGGAGCAGTCTTACTTTAAATTCAGTCATGGCTGCTCATTCCCAAATATCAGCATCCTTTCTCTGAATACCAGCATAACACGCTGGGCAGTATCCAAATTAAAGTTCCCTTTCTGGCCCTGTTAGTTTTAATAATTGTTTCCATAGCACAACTGCAGAGCACGGAGCAGGAACTGATGTCTGCCTGAGAATACTGGTCCTAGATTAGCCTCAGGGTGATCAGCCTTACCCAACCCCTATTGCTCTTCCCAGGTACAATGATGTGTGTACCCAGTAAAACCATCCACTGCAGATAAGGCCATGTAAACAAGACCCCACCCACGCTCCCACAGTCAGAGCAATCCATTCTCTTGCTCAGGGAACAATGGCCTGATGGGTGGACAGAAACCTGCAGAATTACTTGTGAAGTGCCCTGTAGGAAGCTCCACTCCGGGGCATGCTCCGGGGCATGCACGGAGTATCCCATGATGAGGCCTGTGAAAACAGGCAGATTCCAATGTATGGGGGGAAAAAAAAAATCAAGCACCGGCTGGGTAGAAAGAGGGCTGTCTTCCATAAGATCCTTGCTAGTGTTTTGAGCAACTGTCCACCCTGGGACTTAAAACCAAAGACTGGGTATTCAACCTTTGCTTTGCATTTTAGTCACAGAAGTACCAGGTGGCTTCTTGCAATACTCAGCAAGAGAATCCAGGCCAGACCAGCTTTTTGTTACCAAAATCAAAAGAAATTTTAACTGTGGAAAAGGTCAAAAAACACAATTCAAAAGCATGCCTGCCACATACACAGTTGGCTTCTGCTGCAGCTGCAACCCAGAGCCTCTCTGTATTCAGGGCTGGGTATCTAGTTAGCTAGATGAGAAGAGTCCACAGGTGAAAAATACTTGTGCCAGGGCTGTGAGAAGGCAAACTACAGTGAAAAGGAGTACATAAAACTTTCTGTCCTTAAGATCTGAAAAGTGTAGGTAGTTAAAGTGTAGGTGTTTGCAAAGCAGCAGAGCCATTCAGTGGTTCAGGAGCGGACCTTCTATCCTGTAGCACCAGACATACAGACCATTACCTGTTCTTACCTCCAACATAACACTGAAGACAGCAGCAAGAGATACCATAAAAGATAGGCTTTGTCACACCATGAAGCCATGTATTTATATATAAAGATTAGCTCAGTAGTATGCTCAACTCTGAGATCTACCTTATGGATAGTCCCCTGAAAAAGATCCTATAACTCTTTCTGCTTCGTGAATGTCAAAATCTTCACAACCTTTTTCCTAAATACAACTCCAGGCAACCAACAGCACCAGCCTGGGAACACCTGCGAGAAGGGAATTCACTCAGAGCATCATTTGGGGCACGGGGCAGGCTGTCTGGAGCGCTGTGTTGTGGCCACTCTCTCTCTCTCCTTACCATACATCTTGCCTTCGTCTGACAAGATAATCTTGCGGCGGCCGCATGGCGGGTAGATGGCTAACGCTTCCTGGAAGCTCTGCTCGATGTCCGGGCTCCACACGCCCTCGGCGTCATTGTCGATGGGTTTGTCCAAGGCCTCGCTGCCCCCCGAGTCGTTGCTCCCCTCAGGGGAGGTGGGAGAACTCCACTCGTTGGAGGTAATGGTGCCAGCTAGAAACTCCAAGGTGCCACGCGGAGGAGCAGACTCAGAACCTGCAATGGCAAGCACATCCCACCGGGCAGTTAGAAACCATCCAAGGACATACTAAAGCAAAACAAGTTGAAAAAAATCTTAGTTAGGAAGGGTTTTACTTCACATTTATCTTAAACAATAACTCAACCACATGTTGGGTTTTTATTTATGTTGAGATGAAAACATTTTTTACAAATCCTTCGGCAAAACAGCCTGCTCCAATCTCTCCTCGGTTCATTAACTCTGTCACTTCCCAGTTTTCCTCAGGAATCTTCTTGTGTCTTTATCTCCTGTATTTCTTTCTCCCTGCACTGTCATTATCCATGTAACTGTTATTTAACTTTCTGAAGCACACACAGAGGGATTCAGTCTGTGTGAAAGACTAAAGCTGTGATGAATTATCCAGTCGTCACTGAGCACTGGGGTTGAAATTTTCTTAGATACTGTTTCACTGGATCAGAGTTAGTAGTTGGTGTCACTTCTAACACTGACATTTCTTCTCAAGGATCAGCTGTGCTTTTAAAAAGCCATTCCTGGAGCCAGAAAGTTTCATGCAGTGTCTTCCAAATCCCAGCACCATATCCTGGCAGGAGCAGAAGGCACCATGAGTACAGGGATGACAGCATCAGGTTGCAGGTCAAGAACCAATGTGCTTAGCCTGCGGTTAGTGCTCATCTTCAGAACTACTCTGGGCAAATACCTTCAAGTTTCCTCTGCCTCTCTGCTCCCTCATCACTTACTAGTCTCAAGCTATTAGATTTGCCCCTGGGCAGAAGCAGAAATTGGTTTCACATTGGACCTAAGCAGACAGCTGCTAGCGCTTGAAAACTACAATAAATTATAGTCTACTTATAAATGCCTACAGGAGAGGCTGAAGCCTTTGAGTGGAGCTGCTGAAACACTCATTGAGAAATTGACTTCAGACCACACAGACACTTCCAGTCAACCAGGCAGGAGACAAATGGCTTCTAAAGACACAGATAATTCTTCTGCCTTAATCCCAAAGCTGTTTGTTTATCATTTTAATAGCTTTGTTATCTGCGCTACAAAGAATGTTCACAAGCCAGCATTTGAAAATCCAGAGTTCAAAACTTCCCTCCCTCACACTGAGCTGGGTAGCAAGAAAATCAGAATAAGGACTTTTTTCTAAGAGCAACAGAATCATCTCTCCTGAGTAAGGAGAGAAGTCTGACATGGCAACTCTCCAGCTCAGAAATATCACAGTGAAAATGTAAAGGGGAACAGAGGAGAAATTTGGGTGTGGTATTTGTCAAAAATTAGTTATATTTTAAAAAAGTGCAGTTATGCCATGCCATAGTTGATACAGGGGGAGAGCAGTCCACTCATTTAACCTCAGAACTTAAAAAATTCAGGGCTCATAGTTCCAGAAACTTCTGACAAACTTTTTTCAAGTCTTTATTTAGTTTCTTATCTCTTTGGATTTTGTGCTTTTAAAATCTTCTCCAAGAAAATAATTACCAGATTTTTTTTTTTTTAAATAAAAGCTGAAATTCTTTTAGAACTTCAACATTTCAAATCCTGAAATTGTAAAGATTTGGCAACACTGCCTCTCAGAAGGTTTAGCTGCTCATTAATGACTTTAGACAGCAGCAGATACATATTTTACATCTCTAAAACCCACCAAAAGCTAAGGAAATAAGACAATAGTGTGCCTTTGACTAATTTAAATATAGATAATATAAATTAGACAAATAATTAGACACAGTGTACTATGCAGCATTTTAACAAATGGTTCACAAAGACATTTAGAAAACCCAGTATATGACTTATTTCCTGTGAGAGTATTCGAAACACACAAATCACTGAAATGGCCTACCACAGCCCATCCATCCATTTCAGCACCTACATGAGATTATTTCAACCCTTTTGATCCATGGTATACAGTTTCAGAGCTTTAATGAACATGGAAAGAAATAATAAAATGGGAGGTGAGAGGGGCAGAGAGGGGAACTCACACTTGGCTTTTTTACCACTGGGGCAGACATCCCAGCACACTGTGAATGGCACCACGGCCGCAGTGTCACTTTGAGACCCTGAAATGAAGGGTAACATTTGCTCCCCTTGCCAAACATTCCCCCTTTCACTGACAGATGCTAATAAAAAATTACATGGCTATTCAAGAGCTTGTCCTGCTGGGGAATCAGTGTAGAGGAATAAGATTTCCACAGAGAGATGCTAACAGGGAAAGAGAAATTACCAGTTCCAAATCTTCCTTTTGTATTTCCCCAAGCACCCCTAGTCCCTGGAGGCTCTGCGGACCCTCCATAGCTAACATACATTAAAATATCCACAAACACAAGGCCCAGGCTGGTTTTATCTTGTGATGACAGGTTGAAAAACAAGAGGGTTCAGAACAAAACCCAAGGTGAGACAGCAAGTGTATTCATCATACCACCTGCACTGGGAGCTGTAAATCTCACTCCAGCCAGCAGGTTTCACACCAAGTGAAAACATCTCCAACTGCTCAACTCCAAGACTCCCAAAACCACAGTCACTGGAAGCTACAGGTCTGCTGTCAAGCCAAATCCCCGAATGCACATAGGCAAAGTCATCTCCTAGGGAATGAAGGACCATCATGACCATAAAAAGCATCTACTTTGAATCCAGTTATTTTCATCTCCATAGTGTCCATGCTGACACAGGGGAATACCTAGCAGATGATTTCATCATGGCACACTCTTAAGCTGAAACTAATTAAATATATCTGAAGCATAACTCTCCTCCCCCTATCACACTCACACCCTGGGAGCTGTTGCCTGATCATTTCATATTTTACAAGGCTCAGCATCTGCACTAAGTGCATTCTTTTGGTGACACAGAAAAATCTGGATCTCTAATCCAAGCTCCAAAATAACTGGAGGAGAAAACACGTCCTGTTCAGTGCAGATGCTGGAGAGTCAACTCTCCAGACTTTTCTCCAAACCTTATAGAAAAGTTTACCAACTTGAGCAGATGTCATTTGTACCTTAAGAAAAGTCCACAAAGCAAGCAACAGAATATGTGAACTTTCTCTCAGGTTGGTGTAAATCAAGGGAAATGTGGAACATAATAGCAGTGACAGAAGAAATTATATAAATCTTGAAGTGACCAGACATTTTTTAATGCTTCTTACTTTTCATGCCTTGCCCAGCAATGTTAGTTTAATCTCAAATTACAGCTAGGTCAGCAAGATATGTGCTATTGTGGTCAATCCCAATTTTTCTACACCTTAGAAAAGGTGTAGAACTGAATCTGCTTTCCCTTTTTTGGTACTAAAGCTATTCCTGATGGATGACAAAAATGGGAATCATACAGACTATAAAATCAAGGATCCTTGGCCACCTCCAGCTAAAACTTCTGCAATTACTCAGATTACAAAGCACACTAGCAAAAATTTTACTTCTATTTGATAACTTCTGAAGAAATTTCATAGACTGCAATGGCCATGGAAGTCCTTATAACTCTATGCCTCTAGGTCACTAAGATGCCAAAGGTTTGAAAGGTCTGCAAAGTTGTCTTAAATAATGTTGCTTAACTAGTAAGCTCCATGGGCAGTCCCAGGCAATACTTTGTGCCAGAAGCAATAGACAGTAATTCAGGGAGTGCTGGTTGAGTGCTATCTGATCTGTTGGTCTCTGCTTTGGCTGAACACTTTCAAGCCTTCTGTTTCCTGCACTGTTGAGCTAAACTCGATGGCCAAGATGACCAATCATTAAACTGAGCAAAGCAAACTAAAAAGAAGCTGAGGGTTAAACCTTGTGATAAATCACTTTATTAGGATGGCAAATTGGAAAACTAGCAGTGGAATTGCTTCCCACTGAATGAGCAATCAGGTGAAAAACAAAGGATTTTTCAGAAGCACAAGAATGTTGAATGTCTTATTTACAAGAAAAGTTTCAATAATATTCATTAGTAACCTCTTTAACAAAATACAAATGTTTCCGTTAGCATCTACTTTCCATTTGCCTCTGTCTTCCACTCAATAGTAACTACATGCATACAGCTTGGTAACTTTAATGGTGATTTGTATTATTAAATGTTCTAAAATTACTAAATATTCTAGTACTTGTTAATTTTTTTTAAGTTCTGCCTGTGCAAGAGTTTGTAATCACAAAGCTTTCTTCTGATGTGGAGAGAGACATCCCAGACATGCTGAGACAATTCCTTTCCCATCTGAATTCCCTCACCAGGCACAGTTCTTAGGAAAAGAGTAGTCAGAGGATGTTGTCCCATGTTCATAATAGCAAGTTTTGCCAGAGATCACAGGGCTCGGTCTTTGTTCTCTTGAGATTCCCTCAGCCTGAACTTATGCCCCACTCCTTGCCTTTTGTACTTCTGTACAGTTTTCTTTATCCTGATCTCACTCTAATTTTACTGAGAAATGATTAACTATCTTTCTTTGTAGGGTACAGTCATGGATTCTCCCCCAGGTTCAAAGACACAAGGCCCTTCAGAGCACATCCACCCCCTAACCACAATATCTCTATTTTCCTTCCTATAGGTTTCCCTCTGTTTCTTACTCACTCTTGCTCCCTTTTTTCTCTCTGCGTTGGTCATTTCTTAATGAGTCACTCACAAAGCAAAACCATGGAGAAAACAAAAATCTTTCAGCTCCAGCAGCTTTGGTTGAAGCGTTCCAATGCTGATAATTTCAACACTAACTCTCTTTCCTTCCACACACGGTATCTCATTGAGATTCAGAGATCCTGCAGGGCTAGACAGCTGCCAAGAGCCCTTCAGCAAGGTTTTATTGACAGGGAGCACATCTTTAAACAGACTCTATAGTCTGACACATCTGCTTTCTAATATTAATCCCTCAGTCATTACTGTTGGTAACAGCTCCCTCTTAAGTGTTTGTGGCAGCTGCTCAACACAAAATCATACTTTCCCGAGGATCTGAAAAAATTGCAGCCAGCTGCCTCCAGTTGTTCAGTTTTCTTAGAGCTGCCCTGTCCAAGAGACTCCCCCCACCCCATGGCCACCCCCTTTCCCTGCTGGAATCGAGCACAGCACAGCAGGCAGAGAGGTGCCATTCACTCACCCAGCCGTGTGCAGTCTGTGCAGTCCGACCGGAGCTGAAAGTCGCTGTGTTTTACCCAGAACATCCCCTCACCCTCGGCCTCATCCACGGGAACTGCGAGCTGTGGTGGCAGGGATTGCTTCACCTTACAGGTACTCCTCGGTGTCATTGAAATGCAAACAAACCCAAACTATTCCCGTATTGGCCACCTTGGTGTAACATGAGCCAAATGCTCCTACTGTAGAGGATTTGAACCACAAAATTTTCATATCTGATCATCAGTCAGAAATTTTGCACAAAAAAAAAAAAAAATCAGTTCAGCCATAACAGATGATATCCTGCTGCTCAAGCGATAAAGTTTATTATACATATATAAAACATTAAGAACAGCTGGAAACAGGAGCAACCAGCCACTTACTCCCATCTAGAACACCTAGCAAATGAACTTACACAATGCAGTGATACAAGGAGATTTGGGTTTAGAGAAGCAACAGTCTGAAATACTAAGAAACCTATTTCTCAAGGTACAAGATGGAAGGTAGCAGTCAAACTTACCAGAGGAAGAAGACTGGGAAATTCTATAGGACACTACAAGAATAGCTTAGTTCCTCTGAAAGAGAAAAATTAATGCAATCAGTAGATGAGTAGCTTCCAGACAGTGCAACTCAAGGACTGCAGGAAAAACATACTGGAAAGGGAAAAGGTGGAAAGCAAGAATTCGATGATGAATAAGATTGGTTAAGGCTCCCAGACAAAAGAGGACAAAAATCATGGATATGTTTATATGGTCCCTACAGAAAAAAATTAAGATGCAACTGAAGCAAGACCACTGAACTGTTCCTAGGAAGGAAAAAGTACTTTTGCAGCACCAGCCAGCAACCAGTTCCTCAGGCTCCTTAGAAGCTGCACTCCCATCATTAAAGCAACCTGGAGACAGTGGATATGGGTGGGTGCAATTCACTGGGCCTCTTGAGAGCTCTTCTGAAACACTCCAGAACAGCTCAGCCAGCGGCTGAGCCTGGCTGTCATCTCACTTTTTGCCCCGGGCCTCCCGCAATCCTGAGTAATGCTGGCTATTCCCTGTGAATAGCCCTATCCAACCACGACAGCGGAGTAATGCTGCATAATCCCATGAATAAAAACAGTTAAGGTAAGTGTTACTGGCTGTAGAAAACTAAAAGCTCTTAGCAAGCAGCAGTGCCAGGCAAGGAGGAAAGAACTGAGATTTGGCTCTCTGTATTGGGCAAGGTAATACACTCATTACATCCACAGGCTGCACGGTGAGATTTTTGTCTCTGTCTCAACACTAAGACTGGTTTACAAAGGAACAAGCACTACTTGCCTCAAACCATATCCAACAAGAGGCTGGGCTCCAGCTGAATGCTTGTCACACTGCCTAACACAAAATCAAACTCGGTTTGTTTGCTACACCGAAACTGCCTGCAGCAGCTGCTGTTCAAAAGGCACCTGACTTCCCGAGCAAAGCAAAACAACTCTTAAATTATTGCAGTAGCTAGCTCTGGCTGAAACAGAGAGAGGATGTAGTGTCCAGCAGAGTGATATAAATCAAAGCAAGGAGAGAGGAGAACTTCCATCAGTGCAGCCCTGGATAATGCAGTCAAACAGGATGTGATGAGATAAGGCTGTGTGTGGCCTTGCACACCATCCAATCAGTTACATTTGAGATAAAGGAAACAGAGCACAGAGCCTTGCTACCCTAAGGAGGGGAGGAAAAAACCCCACAACCCAGCAGCAAAACCCAAAGGCCAGCTCTGATCCCAGAAGTGTGGGAGTGGCCAGCTTGGGGATCCATCCTGAGCAATGGGCAGTTCATGCCCAGCTCCCATGGCCACATTACAAGGCCACCAGCCTGGGACTGACAAAATGACTACTGGGTGATTTATGTCTCATCTGGGAGAGAAAAACGAGCCAGCAAGGGCAGCAGAGATTGACACTGCCAGGTTGTGCTGGGATCGAGCCACGCACTGGGCTGGCCCTAACTCTCAAAGGAACAGTGGAATTCCTGGGGAGTCACTGTTATCTCCCATGTGGGAACTGTTCCCAGAGCTCCCATTCTCCCTGACTTTCCAAGACATGTGGCATGTGTTTCACAGCTTCCCAAACAGATGAAGGTTGTGGCAGGGTGAAAATGGTTAGTCACCCTCGTGCTAGCAGCAGCAGTCACCAGGAGTCATTCTCCCTGGAGCTGGTTAGAAAGTAAGGAACCAGGAGGGAGTCAAATAATCATGTCCCTTTTTTATCACAGAAGCATTAGTAGTGTCAGCTAACACAGGAAAATTGTAACTGTCCCTTTACATACACACAAGTGTAGATATTGACTGGCTAAAATTACTTGAGAATTACCAAACCAAGCTAGACACAGAAATAAATCAAGCTGAGCATTTTCCCAAAGAGTATTATTCACTTAATTATTAAAGGATAGGGAACCTTCAATACCAACCTAAAAAAACCTTGCTTCTAAACTCACTGAAACTTAGTTGCCCTGAAAACCTCACCAATGAGCTCAAAAGCCCTCATTTTACCTATTGGAAAAAACAGAGGATAAAGATGTAAGTAAACCACCCAATGGAAAAACCTGAATAAGGTTAAAATCTAGACAAGATTTCAAGGCAAGAAAAGGTTAACTTTAAAAGTGATTTGCAATTGGTAACTTCAGAGGGGCTCATGTTTAACACTGTCTGGAAATAGAGCATATTTTAAGGGTTTGCTGACAAGTAACACTAAGCTGAGACTCACAATGCCCACTTTATGATATCAAAATCAAATTCTTTTTTCCTAATTCTGACTCCTGCTTATTACATCTTTCAATCTCTTGTCTAGGACTCAAAGATAGATGTTCCAGCAAAGCCTCACAACTGTGACATACTTAGCTTCCCGTGGCACTAATGGCAGAACTGAACATGAGCTCAGACAAGAGACAGATGTTTGCAAATCTCATCCAATGCAGTGAAACTGTTTAGCCCCCAAACCATAGTCAGTCTCCAAGAAAAGAAATAGTTGAACCTGGGCTATGAGACTTTCAAGAGAATAGACAGTGATCACACAACCCATGAATGCAGTCAAATTTCCCTTTCTGTGGTGCTTGCAGGTGCTCTGTGTTGTGGACACAGGTGCTCTGTGTTGTGGACACAGGTGCTCTGTGTTGTGCCCTGTCTGCTCAGGACTAAGCCCTCTACTAAAGGCTCAAGACAAATGCAAATCACCAACAGGCAGAACAGGTATATAAAGTGGGACCAATGTCAGTGCTCTTTTGACTCTTCCTCCTTCAGTCAACCAATTACATGGGTGCTTTGATTTTAGTAGTGGTAAGGCATGACCTTAAAGGGGTTTGATGCTTGTTATAAGGCAATGCCTAAGCAAACAGCCATGATGAAACACCTGCATCAAATGAATGAAGCCTACCCATGGCTACCAACCCAGCTGCACTCTCCTGGGCTATCCAGACACCACCTCAGCTCAGTTTTGGAGTACACACTTCATGTGGATCATGCAGCAGGTCAACATTCACTGCTTACCTATTCAGTTCTTAAGGCTGACACTGCAGAAAGTCAACCTTTCTGTTAAACAGTGTGAATTTCCTAGCAAACACACACCAGTTATTTCTGCCATATTCCAGTGCTCCTACCAGTCTGATACATGAGACAGTAAAGCCACCCTCAACTCAAACCAGTGTAATTTTAAGTTCAGAACTCTTTCCTCTAAAAGTGGCATAAACATGCCATCATCTCCAACCTGCTGAACACAGAATGATTTCACAGAAAGCAAATGAAAATCATGAGAATCTGTAATTATATCCCCAACCCTCAAGCAGGAATCAGTTAAAGAAAAAAAAAAAAAAAAAAAAGAAGTGTCAAAAACTGAAAAACAAACTTGTCCCCAGATATTACAGGAAAGCATGAACCTTCTGATTTATCTCTTTGCCCTTCCAGACCCTTCTTGCCAGGAAGGTCAACAGGTTATATACCTTCTGCTGGATTAATCTACAGGAGAACAAGGGCAGCTAGCCAAGCAAAACTAGATTCTTAAAGGGACACAGCCAACCAAAGACTCTGCTCCAGTTTTTAAAGCATGTTTTTACAAATAAAACCTGTGACCAAAAGCAGTGGAAAAAGATGCTGCTACTCTGTTTTTCAGTTCCCATACTGGATGGCTAGAAGCAGATATTTACATGTTCTACATGCACAGTTATTTTCTTCTGATCACATAGATCCTTCACAAACAAGGGGGCAGAAAAATAAATAGAATTTTATTATTTTATTTTTATAAAAATTATTCAAAGAGCAGTGAGTGTGCTTGGATATAATCTTCTTACACAAACCCCTCTTTTACACCTTTTTTTTCCCACAAAGTTGACAAGATTTTCAAACCAAAAGACCTGCGTAAGTCCTGCTAGTCTGGTACAAATTAACTTTATTTCAATGAGCTTACAGAGATGTATGATCAGGTAAAATTAACTTAGGACACATTAATAAATCCTCCCTTTCCATTTCAGCATACACCTGCTCCATGTTCTCTTGACATTTCCTCCTTAGTTCAAGCAGTCCAGGTTACAAGAGATTACACTTTGCCTGGACATCTGTCATTAATGCGTACCATAGTGTTGGAAGGGAGGCACTTTGAGGGCTACACTGATTTATTTTCTCTTTGGCAATAGCAAAGCAGATGTTCCAAAGCCTTGCACCCAGGCTCTGAAAGCCACTGGCACTCATGTCTCAGAAATGCAGGAGGGTAAAACACCTACCCTTTGGCAATCACATTCTAACCAAGGTAAGAACAAGGTAATTATAAACCTACAAGAGAACAGAAAAACAGAGCCAGTGACTCAGCCAGTAGCACCAGGAACTGGAAAACCTGCCCCTCCCTAGCAGGAAAACGTCTAATTCATATGGTGTTAAAAACAAAGGGGAGTGACTGCATCATCTCCAGAAAAAGGAGGACCCAAGGGGCAGGAACAATAAAACCAAAAACCTACCAAACCCTCCCCCCCCATCCCCAAAAACCCGAATAACTCAAAACACCACTGCCTGCCCCTAAAAAAACTCTTTCTAATAATCTAGTCTCAGATTTTGTAATGAACTCCAAGCATGCCAACTCATGGCTTTTTTACAAGGCTCTACAAAGGAACATGCCAGGCATTTATTTAACATGGTTGTTGGCAGAAGTTGCAAAGACATGAACATCCATTACTGTAAATCCTAATAAACCTGATTGCTCCTCAAAGGAAGATAGAAATGCTGTGAAGGTAAAGAATGAAAAGAACACAGTCCACCACAAAGTAAGTAAGTTTAGATTTAAAATAGCATTTTTTACTCTCTACGGAAATCACAGCTAAAAATTACTTCAGATTGGCTTTGGAGAGCACTGATCATACTATTAGAAAATTAACTAATGGCTTCAAAACTATGCATAATGATATATATGATGTATGAGACACAAACAGAACCAACAGATACAGAAGGCATCCACTGGGTTGCTGCAGGGATCTTTGCTAGTTCAGTTGTGTTTGACATCTCAATTAAAGATCTAAGACTGACTCAAAGTAACATTAATGAAACTTGTGGGTGACATAGAATGTAACTTACAAGCACCAGTGGGCAGAAACAATTCAAAGGGTGTTAGTGTAAAAAAGAAAACAAAAAAAGCAAGGGAGACAAATAGAACGATGTGAAAAAAGTAATGCAAAGAAAACACAGAGAAAATATAATGGAAAAAGCCCTGCCAGAAGTAGGAGCTAAAGACAGGCAAGAGTGAGAATGCTGAACAAATGAGAGAGTTGTCTGCAAAGCAAATGCTTCTGCAAAATGACCAATGTGACTTTAATCTGCCTAGGCTCAGTTATCACTTCAGGCAAGGAAGAGAGATGAATCACTACAACTCGTGGAATATTGGATCTCATTCTGACAAAGAAACACAGATAAACTGAAGAAAGTGAAGAGTATAAAAAAACCTTAAATAATTAGAGCTAGAAAATTGAAAATTATTATTATTATTATATTCTCATTAGTAGCAAGTAAGAACTTAGAAGATGCAACTGCAGAGAGAAATAATAACTAATAGTTTCACAGAAATACACACCAAGGCAAAAACTGCTGCAGTAGAGTAAGAAAACTTTTCTGATGTACACTGCGTGATGAAAAGCTTGCCCCAGAAAACTTTTACATGCCATGAGGGAGTGGGAGAGAAGAACCAAACCAAATCCCAAACCTAACAAATGAACAAAAGACAAATGTGAGCTATGAGGAAAGTATAATAGATCTTTAAAAAATGTAATACTAAATTTTACATTTTTAAGATACAGTTGTGGTCAGATAAAACAAAATTGTTTTGCTCTCTCGGGAGCTACTGTAAACATGGTCCAAGGAACTACTTAAGGTGGGAAAAAATGACAGTGTTGTTAAGAAAATGTCCCTATTCTTCTGCCACCCTTCATTGCACTACCTTCTACAGGCACACCAGCACATGACCATATGATTAACTTGACTGGAGAACGCAGAGATGTGGCTGAAAACCAACTTGCTAAAAGTGATAAAACTTGCTGAGAGTGTTACTTTTCCTCTGGATCAGTCCCGGCGCAGTGAGCAGCAGTGCCAGCGTCCCTGCCAGTGACAAAGCACAGAGATGTGACAAGTAAGGAAATGGGCACTTTGAGGCGCTGGGGACAGGTCCACAGCAGTGCCAGCTCAACCCTTTGTGGACCCACCCCTTGGCTTACACTGGGCTGAACCCAGAGCTGAAAGATACAGAAAAGGACACATAATTAGCAAGGAAGGAAAGCTGTGAATCAGCATGCAAACCGAGATGAAAGCTGTATCTGTTGGAAACAATACTTTCCAGCAACCCTCTCAAAACTCTACTTACTCTACAGACAAAATAAGGTGCCATGGGGCTCTTATACTCTTTAAAGCTTGGCACAAATATTTTCATACTATTTTCCCACAGATGTTCTTCAATACAGCAACACTGAAATGTTTATCACAATAACAGCCTAAAATACTTCAAAACCATTGGCAGCATTAATTTAAAAATCCAAATAGTGTCAGGATGCAAGACAGTGGAGAAATTCCTGGTAACCATTTTTACACACATTTATTTACTTCGAGGATCACCTCCAAGAGGACACAAACAATGAGCTGATAGCTCAGTTTAGAGATTGATAAGACTGTTGAATGCTTAAGTTTGAGGGAGCTATTTCCACTGGATTTAGGAAAATGTGAAAAGGTGACTGTACCCACTGCAGAAATAAACTGAAAAGGTGACTGGCTATCCTTCACTCTGCCAACCCGAATTCCAGAGAAAACCAGAGTCCCTCAGCATCCAGCAGTCCCAATAAAGAAGTCCCTCTGTATTCACTAGGATGATCCCAAGCTCTTCTCTGTCATGAGAACAAGCTATCGAAACCAAAAGGCTTTAATACAGGTGAGTGTACAGCAGCATCAGCCCAGCACTTGCTGTATACCCACTCTGCTTTCCCCCTGTTCTGCTCCTCTCGCTCCTCCCCGTTACTCTCTGCCCCGTCCTGCTGCCCACTTCCTTCTGCGGGAGAACAATAAAACCTCTCACATCTACCCAGACAGACGAACAGACAGGTGAACCAATGCTCTGCTCACTCCGCACAGACACCGCCATCAGGTCCTGGCAAAGCCGACCTGTCCCCAGTAACAGGAAAAGAGAAAAATAAATCCAATCCCTAAATCTCCTTTCCTCCCGTTCAGCCCCCTGCACTTGAAAAGTATTTCGCATTGCTTATTTGTAGAAGAGTCGCAGAACCCAACTCTTAAGGTTAGAAAGAAACATGAGTGTAACTCCAGGTTAAACAAAAACAAAGTTGATAATTAGTTGTGGTTAGTTCTGAGTTTTTGTTTGTTTTTGTTAGAGTTTTTATTTAACATATGCGCTCGTTCACTACAAAATACTTAACAGAAGTTCTTAAAACATGTAGAGTTACACTACTTTCCTCTTCTGCAAAAAAAGCCTCATCTTTAGCATCCCATGCAAGAAACTGTTTAAACGGAATTATCTGCATAAGATAAAAGATTACTCCGGAAAGCTTTTTGTTTGGTTTTTTTGTGTGTGCTCGGTTTGTTTGGGGTTTCTTTAATCCCTTCCTGTGGCATGCCACCAAAACTCAACTCCAACTTTAGAATAACTGAACTGGGAAAACATTCCCTCATCTTTTGGTAAATGCCCCACAACAATCTACATACCTTCTCACAGACAGGCTTCCTTATGACTTTTTTGTTCTTTTTTCCCCACCAAAAATCATCCTTCATAATTTACATAAAAAATTACTACATTAAGTACCGCTCCTCCTTTCCACCCTCTCCAAGCGCATCTCTACGAACCGCACAGAAACCGCTTTTTTTCTTCCCCTCTCCCCATTAGCGCTGCAGTTTTCAGCGACCGAGTTCCCGAAGTGGCAGCGCCGGCAGCCCCTTCCCTGCGGGGGAAGCCGCCGGAGGCTCCATTGAGGATGTTCCCATCGCTTCCTTTGTACGCCTGTGCCTCGCCTGTCGCACACGAGCGGCTCCGCACCCTCCCTTCCAGCCCGTCTCCCGCAGGCACCCGCGCCACAGCCATCGTGCAACAGCGTGTCCCGACCTGAGCGAGGCAAGAGCGGCTGCTGTTCCGCAGGGGCAGCGGGGACCGGCTTCAAATCCTCCTTCAGCTCCAGGACTTTCTGCCGAGAGAGCACCGAGCGCTGTTACTGCGCGCCTGCCCCTCGCTCCCGCCCGATCCCCACCTCCGAGCCCGCAGGGGTGGGAGCGGGGGCTGGGACGGGGCAGCGGGCGGCTCAGCCTCCCGCTCAGCATCGTCGCCACCGCCAAGTCGCAGAGAAAAAAAGTTGGCGAGGAGCGGCTCCGGGGTGGGCCCGCGGGGCTCCCCCTTGCCGGTCCCGCGGCGGCGGGGAGAGGCGAACAATGCCGGGCCGGGCGGGTGGCCGGGAGAGGATGGGATGGAATTGGATGGGATGGATGGGACGGGAGCGGGGGGGCAGCCGGGCCGGCGGGAGCGGAGGCACAAAGCGCACACTCACCTGAGGAGCGCGGCGCGGCCGGCGGGACGGCGAGCCCGGGCGGCGGCGGGACGGGGGGGCGGCCGGGCAGGAGTTTGGGAGGAAAAGGGAGGGTTTTTATTTCCCCTGGAGTTTGAAAGGAGGAAGTGAGGAATGCGAGGAATGAGAGTTGGTATGAAATGAAGGCGGCCGAGGGAGGGAGGGACTGCCGGCTAAGGCAGGGGCTGGGACGGGGCGGGGTGGGGACTGGCGGGGGGCGGGGGGCAGCGGGAGAAAGGCCGGGGCGGAGTTGGGAACAAAACCCAGCGGGGCCGGGCGCTCCGCGGCCGGGGGCCGTGTGTGACCGGGGCGGAGGGAACGCGGGCAATGGCCGGAAGAGGGGCCCGCGGGGGCGGGGGAAGGAAACTCCGGGCGGGCGGCCGGCAGCGGGGGAAGGGGATGGCTCGGCAGCGCTGGGAGCGGGCGGGACGCCGCCGCCTCCGGGAATCGAGAGCAGGCACGGCGCCCGGCGCGGGAGAGCTTGGAGTGCGCGGCCCGGACGGGCCGGCCTCGGGTCCCCGGGAACGCCGCCGCTTGCCTGGTGCCTCCTCTGGGGCGATGAGCCAAGCGCCCGTGAGGGCACTCCGGCCCCGGGGACAGCCCCGCGCCGCCCGGGCAGGGACGCGGCTCCCGGGCTCCCCCCTGCGCGCCCGGCACGGCCCGGCGGCTGCAGAGCCCCTCAGAGACCGGCCGTGATTCGCACCAGCACCGCGGAGCCACTGCGAAACAAACAGCTCCAGCCCAGCAAAGTACTCGCCCACCAACTCGCAAAGCAATGTCTCCCCTTGGCTTTTCTCAGCCTCACGTCAGAGCTGCTCCTTTCCTACCTGTTCATATAGGAATGCCGGTGTGTTGCGCTATAAAATTCTGATAGGAGACTGAGACTCACACGAGGGTTGAAAAGCCACATCCCCAAAGCAAAAGCAGTAGGAAACTAGTAAGTTTAGTACATGTAGCTACGTCCGTCCTAGCAGCAGCTCGGGGAATGCAGCTGCATCAGCAAACCAAACTTTTCCACGGCTCCAGCAGGTGATTTTGTCACAGGTGGCTGGTGTTCACGTAACTACCTGTGAAGAGCTATAAAACATGGTTGCCTTTCTTTAAAACTTCAGTTTTAAAGTTTTATCGAAGAAACTTGAGGGTTTTTGTAAGAACCCAAAGCTAAAAAAGTTCCTAACTCTTTCAAATTGTAGTGAAAATCACAGAGACCTGGAAACGTGTCTTAAATGTGTCCTAAGGTCTCAGAATTGATGGGCAAAACCCATCAATTTCATAAAACTAAGATTTTCTGATACAAGTGTAGAAATGAAGAGTACATACAACATAAATAAGGTGATGTCACAAAATTCATTGAAACTATTTGGGGGGGCGTGTTCTGTTGTTTTTTTATATAAAGCCCTGTAATTAATTAATCTAGTCACTTTTTCTATTAAGCGATATGTATGTTTTAAAAACCCCTATATACATGAAAGGTAATTCACTTCTTATTACATATATTCAGTGGGAATTCTAGGCCAGGTCTCATAATTATGTGACTAACATTGTTTTGCTCCCATTTCCTTGCCAAAGCAACACAGCTCAAAGAGAAGGAATTGAAACCTATTCCTTCCTGTGAATCATCACACAAGTTGTTTGCAGGACTTCAGTCAGTTGCAGATGGAAATTCACTCGGGAGAATACAGGTTTTTTGGTGGTGAGTTGTTTGGGTTTTTTTACTGGAGGTAATGCAGAACTAAACAATTCTGCTTACAACAGAAAGCTGAGAGTTGGACAATCTTACCAGATTAATTCCTCAACCCTAATTGTACTCTATCAGAATGATTTTCTTATGCAGTTTTTAAAATAATGCCCTCCCCCCCCAAGTAAATTAGTATTACTTTCCCTATAATATATAAAGGGCTCAATTCAATTAGGCTTAAGAAAAAATCCTTTGTTTTCACCGAAATTTCAGTTGTTTTGTTGCAGACAGAGCAATTGGTCGCCTTGTATGGAGATGTTAATTGAATCAAATAAAATGATCAAAAATTTCAGCCTCTGGAATATATTCACTCATTTATGTATTCTCTAAATTTAATGTTATATTTCCAGAGCAGGCTATGGTTACCATAGCCTTTACCTTAAAGCATGCTGGAGAAGTTAGTTTGCTTCTGGATTTTTCTCCCATTTTGGCACAGAAGAAGTGACCTCCAGCTTCCAGTTAGGAAATAATAATTCAATATAGAACACCTTAAGGAATGCAACAAGAAAACAAACTATAGAGTGTACAGTTCCAAAGATACAAGATTTAACACTGGTGCAGGATCTCTGCCTTCTTTCCTAGCAGAGCTTTCAATTGTTGCCACCTCACAGTGGGAGCCAGCTGTTTTCCCTATTAGTAAGGGAGCCCTTACACATCAGTGTTGCTTTTCTACTCTTTTTCATAGCAGTACACCGAGCAAAATTTCTTGGTCCTAGGATTACTTAAAGGACTTTCTTAATTCTGAACTAGTTCCAAACTTCACTTAGGTTCAAGAGTTTCATCTGGTGGCAAAGAGGAGATTCCTGACTCTGAGAAAGAAGGAATCTGTCCACAGGTGTATTTCACAGGACTACACACAAACTCTTAACTTGTAAGTAACAGGGAAAGGTTTGCTTGTCTTCTGTACCAGGAACAGGAAACCTAATTCAATGTCCCCCAAGAGATTTACGGAGCTGTTAATCCCACCAAGTAGAGGAGCACACTAATTAATTATTAGTATAAGAATTATGCTAACAGCAGCAAAACCTCCTGTCCCACTGCTACCAAATTCAGCAGCAAAACTTCAATGAGAGTGAGACAGCCCTAAAAACACAATAAATAATTCACTGTCTTTTATGTTTGTAAGCCCAAGAGCCTATAGCAGCCTAGGAGCCATTTCCATCTGCTAGGCTTGCCTTTGGGACTCCAAATTAACCATTTAATATGCTTCTCTTAAGATCTCTGTGGCATTTCTAGCATGTTACATTTGCATATATGCAATTAATAATATGCAATTAATACTACTGTGTTAAAAACAAATGTCCAGTCATGTTTCCCACTTTTCTCTCCCCTCTAAGACTAATTTGGCTCAGATGGAAATAGTGGAAAAAACAGAGTAGCTTGAAGAACAGGGCTTACATGTTGAGAGCTGTACCAGTTTCTGATTATGAGATCCATCATATCTCCTCTTACTGAGGTTCATACATCTCTCAGTGGAAACAGGAAAACATAACCACTTCAACTTGATGTTCTTCCTAGCCTCGTATGACTTCACTATCTGATTCAGAAAAAACAAGTTCATGTGTTTCAACAGTTGAATAGGTTCAGATGGAAGGTGGGAAAATGCAGTAAGGACTGTCTCAAATGCCCCAGCTGGATGCTGGGAAAAACATTAAAAACATGGGGCAGAGAAATTGAACTAGCTTAAACAATCAAATAGAATCAAATCAAATAGAAACCAAGAACTATAGTGTAATACCTGATAATATTGGAGGAGGAAGGAGGGAGTAAAAGTATTAGAGAGATTACCTTTACATTTATTCCCAGATTTCCAAGTGTATGGGAAAAATACCCAACACCACAAAGAAGGTGAACCGAGAATTAGAAAGGAAAAGAGTAAGAAGACAGATTATATTCAAGAAGATAGAAAGACACTGAGGTAATATGTCACAGAGAAGGAACAAAGTACACCCACAAGTGACAATTCTAAAAACAATAATTTAGAATTAAAGACTTTTCAATATATAAATTAGTTTATTTTCATTTAGATATAAAAGTTATAAATACAATTAATGTAAAACAGTATCTGATAAAGACGACTGAATCAGTTCATCTATCTGTATAATTTTACTGAGAGGCTGTGACGTGATCATTTGATGTCAAGAAATAGCTTGAAGAGTCACTGCTGACAAGGCTAATTAAGTAAAAGGATGCTTTCTGGGCACACAAAAAATCATCTTGAATCAGAAATTAGCATCCTACCTTCAGATCACCCCAAAATAACATAAGGCAATTTCTTTCACACATTCCTAGTCAGAAAAATAATCAGACAGGTACACAAACTGACTTATTTTCCTGGATGGGCAGAGGGAATGCAGGACCATCAGCCAAGATTTCAGAAGAGCACAGCTGGAAAACACGGCCAGGTCTCATCCTCAGCCTGCTGAGCAGGAAGGCACAAAATAGATCCATCAGCATTCAAGTTCTCTTCATGGACTGCTTTTCTGGTAAAATCATCTCAAGGAAATATCTCAGCAGCTACTGAAAAATGCTCATCTGAAAGATACAAGGACTTCTCAGCCTCAATTCATATTTTACAGTTAAATACAGTGTTTATTCGTGATTACAATCATTATTCTTTCTGGCTATATCAGAAAACGTCTTCACAAAGTTTTGTTAATTTGAAAGCGCAAGTGATATCTACCGCTGCAAAGACTCCAGAGACCAAAAGCAATATATCTGCTCTTTGCAGTTTGAAACAGAGTTAGTCTGCTGACAAGGACAATATCCAAAGCTGGAGAACACCTAATTCTTGTCTCAGTAGAGGGACACACTTCTCCAAACCATTGTGAATATGGGTAATAGGCAAGAAGCAGGCAAGACAGTAACTCTTCTGTGCTTCAGTACACAGGCCACACTTTGCTGCAATCCACTCTGGTGAGTTAAGGCCACATGAATCAAGTGTTCCATGCTGTGACACAGTCTCCATACTGTACATCCAGTATTAAAAATGGAACATTGGAAGGACACATTGCAAAGCCTTGTGGTAAAATTACATTAAACTTACTGATGCATTTGAAAATACCTGTAATCTCTTTTTGAGGTAACTCCTCCTTATAGGCAGGTTAAAATTGTTTATACAAAATCTACTTTAATATGTCATGCCTTGAGATAATCTCACATTAAAAAAAAAAATAAAATTGGTCACAAGCTTATACCTAAAAATGTAGCAAATTTCATGAACAATGGTATAATTAAAAAATCAGTTTACAGTCTAGAGTCAACCACTCAGAATACTGCTTTTCAGAAGTGGTACTGTATATTGTTACAATACTATCTTCTGCCAAACTCAGCCAGATTCTGTCATCTATTCAGTCTCATTTTGCACGTGGTTAGAAGTAACAGAAGTAGCAATGAATATAATATTAGCCACTGAAAAGGGAGTGTTTGAGATTTGATTGTTCATCTTTTGATAAAAAGACTGTCAAGGGATGGAGAAAAATTAGAATACTGAAAGGGAAATGGAGTATTAGTCTTAGCAGACAGTCATTCCACAGAGTAAAAGTGTTGTATTAGAGCCAATGTCTTATTCCAGCTCTTCTCTTTTTTTCTGAATTCATCTGATTAGGAACTCTTGAGTAGCATAATCTCCCAGGCTTTGTGTACGCTTCAAGGTAAATGAACATTTAGCCATTATTTTTCCAATCCTAGGTGCAAGGAGTTCCAATAAGTGGGCTTAGACCACTCTCATGCAGCATCTGTAAACAGGATTCTAAAAGCAGAATCAACACCAATGACAGAAACATCACCTAGATTTCTTGTTCTTCCACAATCCATACAGAGGCTGCTCCCAAGGTGGTCTGCTGTCATCTCCCACAATGCTCTGAAGGCTGGAACTGGTTTTCTAATAAGCCTGCACAAGTCTATCCTCCATTTCCCTTCCAATATACTCTTCATTGGAACCTGGAACTCCTACAAGATGTAGGGATGGGAGTGAGTTCCATGTTTCATGTCTGTTTTCCCTCATTCACAAACCAATTTACTATCAAAGCTGGAGAGTCCAATAGCAAAGGCCTGAAGAGCACAGAGAGGGTAATTATAGTCCAGAGTGAACACATCTTCTGCTACACGACCAAACTGCATCACGATGTAGTCAGCTGGGGAGAAAAGATATTCAGAGATGAACAGTTTCACAGTGAAGCAAAAGAAAAAAATAAACCACAACAACAAAAAGCCCAAACCAACAAAAAAAAAAAAAAACCCAAAAGAAAACCCACAAAACCCAACCACAACCCCCCAACATCTGCCAGTCCCAAATATATGTAGTTGATGTATCCATCCTTTCTCACAAGACTGGCCTTGAATCTGTCCTCTTGAGTGACTGTGCTATTCTAGAGATTACTTTTCTTCTCAGAACTAAACTTCAAACCATTCTTTTGCTAGCCTGAAGGTGCTGTACTAAACCTTTTCTTTCACTTCAGGAAGCTTTCATTTGTCCCCTCTTTTGCTGCAGTTATGGACAGCAGAGTCTGCATCCACCCCTGAGAAAAAGGAGGCCTTATATAATTTTCCTGACAGTTCAGAAATCCCCAGTAATCCTGAGCTAGCTTCCTTTACCCAGTTTCCTTCCTCTAGGAAGGATGTCCTATTCCTCCCAACCCTCATGAAATAAATTAGGTTCTCCCTGTTTAAGTAAGTCCTACACACTCTCCACCAGACTCTTACGGTCATTGTCATGGACAATCTGGAAGTTCTTCACTGAGGCCTGAGTGACCCTCCCATGGAAGTTCAAAACATAGGATTGAGTATCATCATTCCAGACTGGAGCCTTGTTGTGCAACTCAATGAGGTTCTCTAAATTTTTGTTTTGCCATTTTGACAGCAGACCCTCATGCTCCTGTTCAGAAGAAAGAAATATATTTATCAGATTTGGAATGGCTCTGCCTCTGAGTACCACCTCTCTTGTGTGTGCACTCTGTCACTTCATTCCCTGTTTAATGAAACACAATGACATCACTTAAACTCAGTCCTACTGAATACTTTCTGCAAGTACCAGGAAGATACTTTTATAGATTCCCAGTCCAAGCAGTCCTTTTCAATAAAGTAAAAAGAGTGATAGGGAAGGAAGTGCGTGTACAGGAAAGGGAGCAATTCAGAATCCACAGATAATTGCCATCCTGCTGGCATGAATCCCTTCTGAGTCTCATAATCTTTCTCTGATCCTGTTGCACCCAGTTTCCATTTCTAACATTGTAAACTTTGAAATAAATAAAAAAAAATCTACAATTAACTGCACAGTGCCAGGCCCTGAGGTGCTTCAGTAGAAAGTCCACAGGCTGCAGTAGAATGTAGGTTAAATGAGTGATGCTCAGTATGAAAACCAGAGAGAAATAAAACCAAAAAGATACAAAGAGGAAGTAAACCAGCATTTTAAATTTGATGACAAGGAGGTTCAGGTTGTAGTGAAACATGACATATGATTTAATTTTAAAAGTTCTGCAACAAATAAAATCAAAGCTATATATGTTAAAACTCTGAAGAAAAAAGAGTCTAAGCTTAAGGTACTAATAAGAAAAAATGCTCAGAAAATAACCTGTTGTGGATGCCTGACTGATATGGCTATATAACGTGCTTCAGTATTGTACAAAGATACCATAGCAGATTTTTGAGGATAACCTAAATAAAACTTCCTGTTAAGTTTAGTTACTTTTTATTTTTATCTTTACTTATTTTTTAAAAATGCAAAACAAACCCTGAGAACTGGCACCAACTAAGTGCATCTAGATTTAGGGGAGAAAATTTAAGGCAGGGCCGTGGAACCATTACTGTACTAATAGGAGAGAGAACAACACCAATTGAAAGACAATGAATAAATGAGCACTTCCAGATACAATTTTTCTAACCATTCAGAAGAATTAAATCTCTTTTCTGGGCTCTCATGACTCTCTATCTCCATTCTTGAAGATTTTTTTTTTCTCTGACCTCAGGAAACATGTTCTTTTCCTACTCTCAACATGGCTGCAAATACCATTTTCTAGCTTAAAACATTGACCACACCTTTCAATTGGTAGCTCTTCTTTCTGCGTTTTGGTCTTCTCTCACCAAACATAAAACCCACATTAAGGGAACCTAACAATTTTCATCACACACCTTAACATACCTTCAGATACTGTTCTGTAAGCTTGTAGCTCTAATGTCTCTCATATCTATGAGCAATCCTCACTAAACAGTCACAATAAAACTCCGTCTTCTCCTTGTCCCTCCTTCTCCTTCAAGAATCCTTCTTTTCTGCTACTCCTACAAAAAGGCTAACAGCATTGTGATCAAAAATGTATTTATTCCCTTGCTATTGCACCAGCAGTACCTTATCTGTCTATTGCTTATCTGTTACAATACACATCCTGGCTAAGAATGTGAGCTCCTGGGAGAAGCAGGCATGTCCAGTGTTCATCCAGCCCTCGGCACAACAGGGTCCCACCATGAGGACAGCTTGTAGGTGCAACAGCAACAATGGAGAGATAAGTAAATCATATTCAGACTTACCAAAGGACCCATTAGGATACAAATACTATTCAGAAAGCAACAGATTAGGTAGAAGGCAAGAACAAGGTAATCAACACATTTGGGTGACATAGTTACTCTCCAGGAGACTTGCTAAAGCCCTGACCCCTAAAAGCCCTGACTGTCAGCAACACCCACACCCCTACAAGGAAGTTTTAACCTCTTCCTTCAATCTGAAACATGACCAAACTTCATAACTCACATTTCGTGGACGGATTGGAATTCGCTTATGATTCATGTTCATTCCTGGAATGATCACTGACATTTTTCTGGGACCCTTAAATCCTAAGATATTAGTTTCCTGAAAGACAAGGAAAGCCATTATTTTCAGTAAATGAGACACTTCACCTCAGAGAAGGAAAGACAGCAAAACTGAACTTGTATCACCATTTGTACTAGTTGTTAGAATTTTGCTGGGTACAACTGTAGCAGTAGTTATCTATCTATTCGTAACTTTGTTTAATTACTGAGAACTGCTATCTTGCCTTTTCTCATTTAAAGAACAGTGTTAGGAGATATGCATGGTATTAACTAATTTGGAGTGTATTTCTTACTTACTAAAACATTTACAACGAAATTATACAAGTGCAATTTCCAGGCATAAGCTGTTTGCACCTGAGGCAGTAATGTGTCGAAATATTGCTAGTGAACAAGCTTTAACTATGGCAAAAGGCAAAGTATCTTTGACCTGATTCTATGTTGTCTCTATATCACCAGTTAGTCTAAATGTTTCTGAACAATGAATGACATTTTTCTTCAGATGCTGTTATTTGTGTTTAAGAACACACTTACTATATTCTCTCAAATCATACTGTTTTATAAACGTTTAAGAATAAACCCAGGAAGGGAAGTATTCAGCAACTATCCAAGCTTCAGTCTTAAGCAGATTTTTCCAGACTACTGAAGGAGACTGCTCCAAGTGGATTGAGTACAAAAAGTAATGGAAAAAAGTCCTGGTATTCTCAAACCATTAGTTTAACAGTATCAGCCACAATCCAAGGGTCCATTTAAAGTGTCCTGTAACAATATCCATGATAACCTTTAAAATTCTCAAAGACCAGTTAAAAGCCAGAATCTTTTAGAAGTACTGAATTGATTGACAGAAGTGATACAGCTTCTCCTAACACATTAATGCATTTTGCAGACACAGACAAAGGTCTTTGGAGTTGAAACCTCTGTCACTTCAAAAAATATAGGGGCACATGTAAGAATGAGGGTACTGATTTTATTCATATTTAAACCTTACAAACTCCTTATAGATAAAAGCTTAGAATTCTGAAAAGCTGACTTTATATTAACTGTCTGTGTTCATTCTAACACCTTGCTGTGTCCAGCTAGGTAGGAAACTGAAGAATACTATATACAAAGAAAATATCTAGTATTACTTCTGTAAACAGGCAAGTACTGGAATTATCACATCAATTTCTTCCCAAGTGCCATTAAGATGAAGAGCAAAAGCAAAAAATCAAGATGCTGCTCCAGTAGGATAATGCATCTTTAAGCTTCTGTAAGAAAAATAAAAACACCTGTGAGAAAAATAAAAATCCTTACACTTCACAGCAATTGTCTCGTAGAGAACCTCAAATTTTACTCAAACTGTAGGACTGGAATACACAACAATGTGACATGAGAACTCTCATGTAATTCTGTAGTCTCCACAAGTGCCTCCTTACTCTGAATCCTGTACTGAGGTGATTCACAAGAGCAGAAGAACATCTCTATAACAGAGCTAGAGTAAATCACAATTTACCCTGGAACCACATCCTTACCACCAAACAAGCTGCTACTGAAATAATACAGCTCCCTCCTAGCTCTCAAAATGCCTTAGTTTTTGCAGAACCAAATTCCATTTCACAGAGTACTTCCATTTCCTTCTCAGGGTCTACCAGATGCCAGCTGGGCTAGAGGCAGTTCATGCTGTGACTGGCTTCATGTAAAACATGTGTGACTGGCCACACACAGAATAGCCCAGACAAGAAGGTCATAAGGATGTTAGTTTAGGTGTTTCTCCCACTCCTGACATTGGTTGGGTTTTTTTTTTTCATTAAATTTTTAAGAATTTATCTGTGAGGCCTCTGCCTCTTGTATCTGGTTGCAATTGGTCACTTGGTTCCAAAGTTAAGTGGAAGAGGCTGGCAGCAGCACGATTTTGCAAGCTGTGTTTCCTCGGTAACCAGGCACAAAGAAAGGGGCAAAAAGGGAGAGGCAGTACTTACATAACAAATAGCTGCGAGCTCCTGTCTTGTATGAGCCTTTTCCACTAGACTTTGTGCCTTGACTGGGTTAACACCATGGTCATAGACTGTAAATTTTGTTCCCATGAGGTTGGACCTAATGTCAGGTTATGGAAAAACACAGAAAGAGAGGCATCAGTAGAAAGTTTTGTCATCTCCTGAAAGTATTTGTATAACACAGCAAAAACACACATATCTTGCCATATGAATCTTCCTGCTGCCAGCTCAGTAAGGAGCTTCTGTGACGTGCCCATGTGAGCCTGTAACCTATCCTGGAGAAGCATCTAGACAGTTTCTCCTCTGAGTTGCCACAGTGAATGGTAATGCTGAAGAAGGCTGCCAACCCAAGTGAATACAGATTACATAGAGCAGAACAGTGCAAGTTCATTCTCTTTGAATTTAAACCAGATTGCCAGTCATAACCACAACTCAATTAAAATTAAAATCTTATCTCAACTGCCTACAGTTTTCATCTGTGGTTCTCACCTGAGTTTTCCAATGAAACTTTCCCCTTTCCGAGATAAATCAGTTGGATCAACTGATATGAGGTAATTGGATGTTTTGCTCTTCTTTCTTTTTCTCCCCGCAAGAAGGAATGTCTGCAAAAACAAAACTTTGATCAAGACTGATGCTTTGCAAGAATGCAGAGGCATTGCTATCCAAACTGTTATCTCTCCATTTCCTGTATGCACTCCCTTTTTTGTTCTGTGCTAGTATTACTGTCTCCACAATTTTGTTCTCTTCCAAAGTGCCCAGCCTGAAATCCTATCCCTCCATCAGCTCACTTGCAGTCTAGATTTAAAATGCACCTGTCCTTTCTAGTCTTCCCTCCTTTTCTTCTGAAGCAACTCAGTGTTCCTGCTCTTTTTTAACACTAAACATTGTTATTCTTTTTAAATGTCATCATTCACTGTATTATGGCTTTTAAACCACAATACAATCCTAATCACGTGTTAATTCCCTCCTTAGTACCTCGGCCAAATATAAGCTGTCCTCATCTGGATGATGGCTGTCCTCAGCTACTGGTTTCCTACCAAAAGCTCTCCATTGTACCAAAAATATTTTGGCAGAAGCACAATAGCCAAGATAATGTGTGCTGCTTTCAGTACCTTTTTGTTGTCATCCTTTTCTAGATGCATGTAGTAAGTAGGGAAGAGCCCCCGGTCCATTCCCTTTTTATCTCTAGTGATTCGACACTTGACACTAATTCCACGGGGTGCAGGGCGCAATGCAAAATCCTCCAAGTTCTCTACTTCTCCCAGCTGTGCATCTGCCTGAGGGGATGGACTACAGGAAGCACCTGTTTCCTATGGGAAGAAGCATCATATTAGCAAATTAATATCAGATCAGTGACTCTGGTATTCCACAAGAAAATAGTGGTTTGTTGAAACATAAGATATCATGTCTCCAGAAGATACTGGAGAAAGGAAGGTTAAGCAAGATACCATCTGTATTTCCTCAGAAGAAAACAGCTGAAGGTTTTACCTACTCTTTCTGAAGAAAGACTAGGTCTCCAAGAGGAAAAGAGAAAAAGTACCCATTAAGCAGACGTGAGTGATTTGCTAGAAAGGGAGAAATAGGATGAGATGCTGTAAATATTCTAAGCAAAGAACCTCTTTGCTTTTAGAACTTCAGCCGCTGTGGAAAATAAAACAGTAGGCTAAAGCAGAACTGATGGATGCTGCAGTAAGACAGGCTGGGATTTTGTGACTGTAACGAGTGCTGAGATTATGTTGGTTCAGAACAATAGCAGAAATGGAGTAAGCTGCTGGTGGAACTGTATCAACTAAATGTTGGAAGAGCCTTAGAACAATGCGCGTAATCAGTATGCATAGAGTAATCAAAGGAATTACAATTCTAATGGAAATCTGGTACAGGTCATAAAATTAATTTTTTCTTAGAGGTATCTGAATCCTGTGAATTGTAGCACCCAAGAGATTCCTCTTTGACTGGGCCTTCAAGATGAAGTTGCAGGTTTATCCCCATTCCCAGCTACATTCAGTAAAAAACTGAGTGACTAGCACAGATATACATATACAGACTTGAAATTCACTGGAGGGTCTCATCCCTTCCCCCACTCCAGCACCCACCACCCTGTATCTCCAGCACTTTGCACCCACAGCCCAGTCTCCCAAGAAGCTGACACCCAGACCTCTTATACTACTCCCCTACTAGTGCAGGGCATCATACAGTCACCTCACAAATACACTCAGGTGGGTCTCCCACAGCATGGACTTTGAAAGGTGTCCAGCATCCATGCTCAAACCCCATGGTCCTTGTGTGGTCTGAGGTATCTCAGACCCTGTGTCTTCCTGATGCTGGTCTCTTCCAACACACTGGCAAGCCCAACACATAATTTGGCAACATATGTATGTATGCAAGTATGTGTATCACACACACACACAAACACATTCACATGAGAAATAGTTGGAAGTAGAGTTTCAGAAGAGAGTGGGACATGCTGAAGTAGTCAAGGCACAAGACTTGGGCAGACAATCATATTGTTTTGCAGTTGTTTACACATATCTGATGCCTTTTACCCCCTTTAATCCCTGTCTTCCCATGCTTATTACTCCCTGATCCATCTTGATATCCTTTTCCCTCTTAAGTTTCTTCCCCTAAACATCCCATATGATCTTTGTCCAATCCCGGCATTCTCTGTTCCATTCCAAAATTCTGTTTCTCTTTGCATCCCACAATAAATGTTACAAATCTTCAGGAAGAAATCTCTCCTATGTTTGCATGGCATTTCAAAGCTTCTCTGAGTCATTTTGGTGAATTTTGCAGAGACAATGGCCCAGTCTGTCTCCTTTAGGTGATAGTGCTGACTCACTGTGTTCCCATATTCACTGATTAGGCTGCCTGGGATCCTCCACCCACAATTGTTCCTCTGATCATTGCCAAGTCTTTATGTTTAACTCAATGCCCCTTCAGTCAGTTAGCCTGACAATCTTGACCTTACTCTGCTTTCAGGGAATAATATTGCTGGCTACTGTACTTGAAGCTACTGTATTTTAATCCAGTGCTCCAGGCGTTATCACTAAAATCAGGCACATGCCCAGTGCTTATCAGAAAAGGATTTCAAGACACTTACTGCAAAAGACTTCTCACTGGATGCAGAACTAGGCCTCTCAGATTCAGGGTATGGTGAATGAGATACTGGTCTCTTACTAGCTTCTTCCTCTTCTGTGTCCTCCTCATCAAAATTCAAACTGCCTGAAATTCCTGTCAGAATACAGGACAAAGCATGTAATCTCTGAAAGAAGGTGTCATGAGTTCATGGCATCATTAATTCATATATAACTCTTGGATACCTATTCACATTCTTAATTTATGCTTTTTCAACTGATGATTCTTAATTTCCAATTCAACCGCTGATTTTCTTCATGTGCTGTATCTCTTCCTGAGCCTTATAATTAAAATTTCTACTGGTATTTTGCAGCAGTCACTGTACAGATGATTAAGCAGCTGTCAGGCCTTTATTAATATGGATTTTACTTGATATTCCATGACATAACATATTGTTTAGCTTATGTTGTCATTGAATTAATTTTGCATATTTTCATGCAGAAAAAGTCCTCCATGTCTTAAGAACAACCATAAAAGGAAATCCAGATCAATATGCTGAAACCTATCCTACAAATTGGACTCTCTACAGTTTACATTCTTTACCATTTTCCCTCAGTCTTGTCCCTGAAACAGGATATGTCAATTTTTCAGTAAAAGCCCCTCCTGTTCTTACATCAATCTGGTCCATAAATACTAATAATGATTTGATTTCTAAAACTGAAGCACAGTCTGAGAAGTCTCAGGACTTATTTAATCTTAACCTAAGCACAGTCATGTAGGGATGACTGTGGGAATATAACTAAAATAACTCTGCATAAAGACATTTATGAAGAGGTTTTGTACACATTACTATTTGGTGTGTCCCTCCACTTGGAACTGCATCATCAATTGGTCACTAGGAAGAAGTTCTTCACAGAAAGGGTGACTGGGAGTTGGAAAGAGCTGCCCAGGGAGGTGGTGGAGTCACTGTCCCTGGAGGTATTTAAGGAAAGACTGGATATGGCACTTAGTGCCATTGCCTAGGTGACAAGGTGGTGTTAGGTCATAGGTTGGACTCAATGACCTCAAAGGTCTTTTCCAACCAAACTGATTCTGTGCATCCAAGATTTTGCTCTGTGATTCTCTTCTTTAATTTGGCTGTAGAAAGAAAATGTATCTAAAGCATTACAGACAGTGAACACAGCCTGCTAAACTGAATTATTTTCTGAGAACATCTATTATAACAATGCTCTGACATGGCACTGTAGAGAAGGGGCACTGCTGGAAGTCTCAGATAAAACAGAAAAATCCAGTCTTAACAACCTGTCAGTGAACTTCTCAAGGGACGTTTGGGAAGAGGAAAGGCGTTGACCCTGGTACTCCAGCCAATTTCAAAATTCAGTGTTTATATTCTACCTCTACTAATTTCCCCTGAAGTTAATGGATATTCTCTCCTCTTTCCTTTTCTAACTCTTGTGTAATGTTGCTATCTGTAGGTAAGCAGCTGTGCCATCTGAAAACTGGATGACAATACCTCTAAATGTGATAGTACCTCAATACATGCAGTGTACTGGAAACATTCTGGGAGACAAGCTCTGTGAAATAAAAACAAGCTGTATACTAAATTAAACACTAGCCATTATTTTACTGCAAAGTGCTTAGGCTGCATACCACAAAAAAAAATAAGTTTCCTGTAGTACTGGCAGCAACTTAAGATACTTGGCAGACAGAGCTTGACACTCCACTAGGAAATTACTCAATGGGATATAACTATTGAATACATAACTCAAAAACCATTGACTGTGACAGCCTCTGACTCAGAAAAAAACACCTTTCCTGTTAGTCTCCTAAAGAGTCAAATCATGGCATTTACTGAAGGTTCCTGCTGTTGTGAAAATATTCAAGCACCTTATCAAGATATAACATATCTGGAATAGAAACACGCCAAACATTAGCAAAATGTGGTATAGCATTTTGTCAGCAATTTCCTTGGAAAGACCAGAAATTATACAGAATATTGAGAAACCCTTAAAATATAACTGGTATGGTTCAAATATCAGGAAAAGGAACTGCAGCCCTGTACTTCCACATGCTTAGAATCTAGTAGCTGTTTTAAAAGTGATATCCTACAGACATTTATTTCATGATTCCTCATTTTTAATGCCATTTTATTTAATGAAATAAAGTTATAAAAGTAAAAGAGCCCCAAAAAAGACATTTACCCATTATTAACTCTTACCTCGCTTCTGTAGTATTTCTTGCAGATCTGGCTTGTTTTCTGTATCTGTTACAGCCTCTCCATCATTTTCCTTATCTGCATTGTCTTCTGGTTTGGTAGATCCAACAGACAGAGTTTGGAGCTTGGTCCCCAAATCCTGCACATCTGATTTCAGGAAAGCAGCTGGTCCATCAATGCCTGCAGGCCAAAATGAAACAAAATTCCAACATCTGTTTTTTTTATAGCCAAAGATGCATCCCAGGATGGTGGCTCTTTTCATCTTCCCTTCTTCTAGCATCTCTTTAAAGTACTGAAATATACTTGTTCAATTTTTTTTTCAGAAGGCTTAGGAGGAGTCAGGCCTGACTCTGGTACAGACTGCCTATTACTTTAAACATATTAGTTTCTCCCTGTTTAAATACAGTGCTTTTTACAAGGGCTTAAGCAATTAAAACAAGTTGTATTTGTCATGCACATTGATAGTTTTCAATTTATTTACAGACATCTCCCTTATTTTCTTTCCCTTCACGTTGTTTGTTTGCTCTTATGCCAGTGAGTACTCTACAGTGAACACCACAACTGGTGTATCACAATTTGATAAAAGTATCTACAGCCACAGTAAAAAAAAACTAAAAAAAACCAAAACAAAAAACCCCCAAAAAAACACCTCTATCTTTTTGCTAGAATGAAATTTCCATGTTTAAATCATACAACACAGCTGTGCACCACACTTGGTGGCAGCATCTTGATATCAGGGTCTGGCATAAGACCTAATATGTAGTACGTAATACCTAACTGTAGCTCCAGCTTTGGATTTCTTGTTTTCCCACTCTTTTGCTTCTTAAAACTCTACTGCTTTATCTAGGCATTGCATTTCTGACATGTTTACTTACTGAAGACTCGTACCTTAAAAGTTATATCTATCTTATCTCATTCTCATCTTGACTTCAAAGTGCCTTTTAACAGAAGCTTTCTTACACCTGATTTTAAACATAGAAATGCTACCATAAACATCACCACTTTCCTTCCCATCCTGTGATCCTGAAAGGCATCTAGAGAACAAGAAAAATATTCAAGAGAGAAGGGATTACATAGTTCCAACTGTGATCTTCAAACCAAGTAACACCCCTTGTTTGGAGGTTTAAAATTCTACTGTGCATATTAATTTGCTATCAATACAATATTTGTATTACGAACCCCTGCAATAGCACACATCTCAAAGCCTTAGAACGTTTCCCATTACTTTCTTGATAAGCTGATGGGATCCTGGCTCTCATAAACAAGTTCCTGCCACTTCCACTAGAATGTAAGGATTTAATTGCTGCTCTTTTTATCTTCTTGTGACATGGGAGTCCTAAGGCTCTCACTACTGCATTTCTTTTCACTCCTAAAATAATGGTCCCTATTTTCCTGCAATGTTTTGAGACCACAAAGTTATTGCCTTTGGCCCTGATAGCACTTTGTGCTTGTGACTTTGTGGATCACTATAGCCTGTCATGTTTCAGTTGTCTCAATAAAGCCCAACAGATGAGGTAAAAAACATCAAGAGCCTAACACAGTATTCACAGCACTTTTTGTTTGCTTTCTCCACTTTATCATTCAGTCATATGCAATCTTGAGGTGGAGTATGTCATGACACCATAAGGAAACACCATACAAGCAGTCACTACTGAATTATTTTCTTTATCTTACAGCTTTAGAAGATTCTTTTCCTTTGGATTGATATGTTCTCACCATTATAGAAGTTGCCAGCTCATTTCTACAGTTCTTCTAGCCTAACCCAAGGGAGAGATTATTCAAGGGCAGATGAAAATTTACAGCTGTCACAAAAATCAAGATGAGGTTTTTGCTTGCTTTCACAGTTTAGTATTGCTCAACCATACTGTACTATAATTCAACTTTTGTATATAGAAAAGTATGTAATCAATCTTATCACTTGACCCGTACCACAGCAATGTGAGCACCCATCTGTGACATAATGCATGCACTGGGATTTTGGAGAACCCTGCTGCAATCAGGTTGATTATTTACCATGTAAAACAACATCACTGTGGACAGGGGTAGGCGTTTCTACTAAAGGAGCCTGCTCCTCACACCCTTTGGGCTTTGACCTGCGCGGCTTGGCCTCAGGATTTGGCTGCACCATCAACGGATCGAGGCGTTTCTTCCTCTGCTTCTTCTCTAGAAGGGCTCTCTGTGAAATAAAGAAAAGCAGGAAACAGAGATCAGTAACCACATCTAGAGAGGCAGAATCCACACCTCAGCCACTGACAGTGACACATCCCTGATGAGAATGTCAAATAACCCTGAAATAGTCTTGCAAGCTCTTACAAAAATCCTACACACAGATATCACTGTGCTTTTGGAGTGAGATACTGACTTTGATTCTCCATGAGAGGTTGACATAGACACCTCCTTATTTTCTTGTCAAATCCTTTTACCCAGTCTCAATTGCAGCAATCCATAACACAAATAGACAATTTCAGTAGTCATCCATAATCCAGTATGAAACAGTCAGAACTTGCAAAGGAGAAGGTTTTTATCTCAAAAGCTATCATCCTGTACAGAAAACTTAAAGCAAATAGTTCCCAGAAACCAGTGCTGAGAGATAGAGACTTAAAGTGTGGAGATAAATAAAATAAATAAATAAATAAAAGTAATTAAAATTGGAATGACCCACTAAAAAGGAATTTTGCCTACCTTGCAAATTTTTTCCATATAATTCAGGACTGAGAAGAAAAAACTGGTAAGTCCAAATGCTAAAAATTAAAACATTATTTCTCCAAGATACATATACATTTGATACTTAAGATTTTCTACTAAATGAGAAGAGAAACAACTTCTAGACTTAAATCAAGGCAAAAAGGGGCATGGTGCCATTTTAAAGACAGACATGCTTAGTCCTTAAAAACAAAGGTGATGCATGAAGAAGGAAAAATCATATTCTAATATTGTGCACCATTATGCATACAACGTGCAAGCTCCTTACAGTAAATGCAGTTTATCCATGGCTGTCTTTTATGTACCTGAACACCCCTGAAAACTGTTTTTGATGACAGAAACCATTTATCCATCAAATTATTTTCAGTCTCGATGCACCACCAGATAAACAATTCATCAGTTCCAACAATTCAATCCACTTGAGACACAAACATTTTTGGAGCCCTTTTCTTTCTCGTTATTCTTTTGCTCTTGTTGGTTTTTTCCTCTGCTATTAGACTTTTTATCTCAAGTGAGATTAGTTTCTCAGGCAACTTCTCCCTGAGGAATTCCAGCACAACTCGGCCCTTGATTCTTTATTCTGTCTGTTTTTTTCACTTATCTAAAAGGAAAAAAAAAACCCAAAACCAAAAACACAACCACCAGAATCCAAACAAAACCAAACATACAAAACCTCAAATACAATAAAACAATCAAACAAAAACAAATACCTTGAAACAAAATTACTTTTTAAATTTAAACTCTGAATTACCCTTTGAAGACTGGACCGCAATACAGGTAGTGTTTGCTACTGCAGAATTATTTGCAAGGATTATCCTGCAGAGCAAAAATTACACAGAATTGCAAAGAGATTACCACATTTGTCTAGAATAAGAAAAGCAAAATAAGCAGTAAAGTCAAATTCTAGAAAATGCTAATTACAGATGTGATTTCTAGGAAGGCAGTCAGACCTCTGAGAAGCATTTACATCAGTTTGTGTTGGTTGTTCATTTTTTTAAATTAAAGCTGAGGAAAAGTAAAAAAAAGTCATCATAGTTTATAATTCTCCAAAGGAGAGAAGAAAACAATCAAAACATTATACTGAGAATGAGGATTTGAGAAAAATTGTTGTCAAAGCTTCTCTACCTGACAGACAGGCAAGGAAAAACCCCAAAACCCAAAAATCCCTGCAAAATAGACACAACCTTAAGGCAGTAAGAAGATAAGAAAATATACAGCTACTGTTAGAATGCAAATTTGAATTTGGGATCAACACAGGATATAGTAATTTCAAGAGTTATTTAATGGATTATTCTATTAGATAAGCTCTTTTTAAACATTTCACTGCTCACCAGTCTAAATTGTAATTATTAATCTTATACAGTGTTACCTCAGAGGGTTTCTTGGACTCACCAATACAACAGGATCAGCTTATATGAAAACACAGTTTACTGCTGGTGGATGTGACTGATTTTCCTTTCTTGCAAGAACCACAGGATAAACAAAGTGACAAAACTTGATAGTAACTTAATTTTTTCTTAAAGGCTTCTCTTTGCCACTTTGCACACCGAGATGGAAAAAATATGTGCAAGTCCACTGTCAGGACCGCAAACAGTAGTTCATTTTCTCTCCATAAGGTGGCAGAGCAGCCTGCCCTTCAGTACCATGTATTCCCGGCTGTATTCCATTAAGGAAGTAGAAAAAGGAAATGGGTATTTTGTTTCATTTTATCTACTAATTAGCCTTTTCCTCCAGCTCTGTGTTACGGTAAAAGTACATATAGTATTACTACATAAAATGTAGATCATAAACAGGACACCAGAACAGACAACCCATTAAATAAATAACAAATACTAATTATCATTATTTGCTTGAGATTTTGTGCACTCCGTGCATTAAATATCTCCAGAAACACCTTAGAAAACCACAACATCAGTACATAGGATGACCAGAGGATCACAATCCACTAACTCCTGTTCAAATGAGCTTCCAAGAAGTCACACGAAAATATCTAGTGTACTATTAAGACAAAGAGTTTAGTACCCTTTCTTCAGCTGTGCTGCCAGGAAGCTGATATACAGGAAAGTTCCAACCACTGCAGCCTTGAAGGTGCAGTCCTGTGCTACTTATTAGCAGGTACACTCCTAACCCTAGCAGGCCATGCAGGATGGATCCTAGCTAGGGAACATCCTCTCCTCTTCCAGGTGGCACTTAGCTCACGCTGGGGCAGCAGTGACAATGACAACATCAGTGAAACTCCACATCAAGAGTAATGCACCACACCAGTGCGTTCAGAAACACGCCAGAATTCGTGTTCCCACTGCACAGGGAGAGGGCAGCATTCCACTTGGAGCTGCAGACGCCTAAGAAGACTCAAAAATCTTCTACTAATGAGGAAATAAGCACTGCCTGAGCAACCACACGCTCTTGCCTCAAGGAAAAGGCAGCAGTCCAGGAGAAAAAAGCATCCTGGCAGGCAGAACTGGCCCACAGATGGAACTTGATGTCATGCACTATTATAAATAATATTTTACTGCAATTACAGGGTGTCCAAACCCATCATAAAGATGGATGGACAGGCATGTCTCTGCTATGGTTTATTCCAGATTCTGTGTATGACCAGAGATTCTGTATATGATCCTGCTGGATTAAAACATTTTGCATTTTTAAAATTCCAATTCCTATAATTGTTGATGACATATTACTCAAGCAAGGCACCAGCTACAACCAGCAGCGAGTCCATCATATTTGGTAGTGATCTCCTATTGGTTTCTTCAGAAGGCATAGTACTATTAATGTAAAAGTAGACTTTAAAATTAATATTGAAACCTATTTCTAAAATCCTAAATTACAGACTGTTAGCACTTCTCAACAAATCTCATTTGCAAAGAGCAGGGAGTTAAAATATATTTAGTGACATTTTCTAGGTGTTTCTTTTGATTGTGATCTTGACCAAATCCAAGAAAGATATAAACAAATTTGTGAAAGGGAACAAATTATTTAAACTGACCTCTTCATGATGCAGCTGACAGCTGCTCTGAGGGAATTCCACCCAGCCCAGCAGTTTTATTTTGGAGGAATAGCCATGCATCCCCCACGGCAAGGCCCGACACCAAGCACACACTGATCACAGTACCCAGCACTAGGAGACCATGAATATTATCAGCTTATGACCCAAGACCAGTTCTAAAACAGACCCTGAGGTTCATCTCCAAGCAGTCAGACCACCCTCAGTTTTGGAACTTCTTACCAAATGGGATTTGACACTAAATGCTCTTTTATTTGAATTAGTTCTATTTTTAAATAAATTGTTTGTTTTTAAACAATTGTCACTTGATAGTCTACAGATAAAGGACTATTTTAACTTCCATAAATACGACCAAAGATAAATTTTACCTCTTGACGCTGAAGTGTTTTAAATAAATGCCTATATAGACCCAGATAATGTTGGTAATAAATTCAGAGCCTGAAGTCAAAGTCTAGCAAATGCAGACTACAAATAATGACCAGGTTCTGATAAAGAGGATTATTACACACTGCAGTAGTTCCCTGAAGACTTTAGTGTCTGGACTTAAAGATCCTATCTGAGAAAATATCTTCCTAGAAACCATACTTTAATTTGAACAAGATGAGTTTAATGCAAGACAGTGATCTGTGGTGAGTGTGAAATGGCCAGCTAGAGAATCTTAAGAGTCTCACATCTTCTAATCTATTTATAAATATTTGAAATTTTAGAGAGAAAGGATATTAAGGATGGATACTTCATTGCTTTGAAAATATGGTAATGTAAGCATCCAGTGAATAGTACTTCAGAAACTGAGACCTATAGCCTAATAATTGACCCATGTTTGGCTGTAAATATTTTCATTGTAGGAAACAAAAGAAAAGGTCAGAAGGGGCTGGAAATCCTTCTCAACAGCAGAGTTAAAGAGATGGTTCTACAGGTCAGTGAAACAGTTTCTTTGATGCCTAAAATGGATAATTCCCTGCAGTCTTCCAATCTTTTGATTTATTCCTGCTCTCTAGCAACTCAATCCCAATGAAATAAGAGAACATATGAAAAATAAATGTATCAAACACACCAAATATACAAGCCATGGCATGGTTGACTTGAAATAACGAAAACCATGAAAATCTTTGAAGTTCATTAGACCAATGATTTTTAGCACTTTACCTCAATTTCTCAAGTCTTCAGAGGGCTGTTTGATTTCCTGAACTTATTCTTACCAGCTTCAGAACTATCATTTACCTGATTCTGTAGTTTCAGCTGTCGTAGTTTCATGCTTTCATCATCAAAGATGCTGCAAAAGCAAAACAGAAAATCAATTATTGCTATTAAACAGTTTGCATTACAAGAACATAGGATATTCTCAGGCAACTCCATCGTCAAGACTTAAAAATGGCTGTTAGACATTACTTCCATCTCACATGAAGACCAAGACACAAGGTATTAAAAATAAAACATCATATTCTGTCAAAATAAGACTGAACTCTGGTTTAGTCCCCTTACTAAACTTTTCTGAAAAGATTTTGAAGGCACCAAAGGTTTCATTACTGGTAGATGGATTACAAGCGTCTATTGAGGTGGGGCTAGGAGACAGTTTACACCTGAAGGCATAACACAGTTCAGATCAATTCAGTAAACTCCCTGCTCCGTCACAGGATACCCGAATCCAAGTGAATTCAGTTTTGTCTTGGAGTCAAACCTACATAATTTTCTCTTCCTGCTAGATGTTCCAGAACTGCAGTTAATAACTGAGAGAATCTGTGTTTGCAACATCTGACATTAATTCCTAAAGGTAAAAAAAAGGAATGATTTCCCTATTTCAGTATTTTATAGCTAACTTCCGTAAGAACTCTGATTTTTTGTTCCAAGTTGTATTCCTTGGAACAAAAAATCCTATAGGACAAAAACAAGTCCTATAAAGACTTCCCATTTCCTTTTGTATAATAGTGAATTATTCCATAAAATGCAATTTAGAGCAGTCAACCCCACAAAGGGGAAAAGTTAATTGACTATTAAGCACATATTCTGCTGACCACAGTTGTGCTCTTTCCTTCAACACAGTTTTTACAAAGACCTCTCTGGAAGTAAGAAAGCATCAGGAAGAAGGTACTTAATGTGGGAAACAGACAAACATTATATATTTTATTAATAGCATGCAGAAAAGCAGGGCAAGCCACAATTTCAATTTAAACAGGAAATTCTCTGTCTGGTCTAGGTATCCATAAATGTCCAACAATGTGAAGTTACAAGCTGGAAGCCAGTGCTGAATATAACCCTAAGAAGGAAAACCAGAGATAGACAGTGAGAGCAGAGCTGGGGTTTCTGCAAAACACGTGCCATGGAAATTGGATTACAGCACACAGAGCTAAGGGGAGAAGAAAAGCCTGAGTCCCCTTAACCCCTAACAAACCCACATTTGACTCAACTTCAGGCAAGCAGATGACAAATTAAAGGTCCTTAAAGACAAATTACTCCAGTAAACACAGACCCTGCTTTGGAAGGCTGAAATATGTAGAAAAAGATTTCATATCATATACACAGAAAAAGAGCACACATCATACTTAATGACTTCTGTACTCTAAAGTTGATACTAATTTTCCAACCAGTAGTATTTTAAAGGAAGTTAAGACTGCCATTGGTTTTTTTACCCCTCAGTTTTCCTTATTTCTTTACTTTTTTTTTTTTTTCTATGAATTTGAGGTATCACACAACAAGTCTAAGACCTTGAAAACATCTTATTTCTAAAAACTGATGTTACTCCTCACATGGACCTGTAACACACAGTGTTCTTGGATTCTAAGGGAATGGAAGGCCTGGAAAAATTAGTGTCTTTCTTGAATAGGGATGGAGAGCTGTGCATCCCTGAAGCAACAGTTAGAGTAATACAGTCATCTTCACTAGAAAACAGCCACAACTTAAGCAAGAAACAAGCAGAAGCACATCTACTGAGTGCAGCACAATATACAACAGTTGTCACACAAAACTTCAGCATAAAAGGTGACATGCTTATTATTTATAGCATAGGTGATGGAACAGGCCATCCTTAGCAAAGTATGAAAATCTACTGAAAGTTCCACTTAAAATAGTCACAAAAAAAAACCCAAAAGGGAGAGGGAAGAGTAATTTTCTTCTCATACATCTACTGACTTAAGAACTCGATGACATTTGTTAGCTGCAGTTTGCTACAAAGCAATGTACGTACCTGCAATCAACAGCAGACACGTTCTGATGGACACAAAGGTGTCCTATCTAGGTACAAGCTGCTATCTGCGGTTTTGTTGCTTTTCCTAGCAGAAAATGTATCCCCAAGCAATCTGAGTCTATTCTTTAGAAAATTGGAAGAAATAAACACTACCACTCTAGGAAATAAGTTTACAAGGTTTCCTTTCTACCTGGAAAATGACAAAGTGCTGAAATAGCAGGACTCACATACATGCCTTGTGGAAATCTTCAGTGAAAATTATTTACTTCATATGTTAAATTATTTTCTACCTAGACTGAAATAAAGTTACATTATATAACAGGAGCACAACACAGGCTATACATGCCTCAACTATGGCCACTTAACCGACTCTTGAACATAAAGACTCCAACAGGTCACAGAGCTTGATAAAGGAAAAAGATAACAAATGTTCTCTCTTACAATTTACTTTTAAACACAGAACAAAACTGCTGAGTAAAACAAAATAAAAGCAACCATCAATGCTTGCCATTTTAAAGTGGCAAGGATTCAGACAGTAAAATAAAGTTATGAGCAATGTAGCACTATAAATACTAGCTTAAAAACACCCCTTTCACACTATTTTTTTTTACTGCTCCTGCAACTTTTCTTCTAGAACTTGTCATTATGAAAACATAATAACCACTCAAAAAATAGATTCCCACACTTCAAGCCCCACAGCAGGCTTGGTGTTATTACAAACTTTACCAGGAAAATGCTGAGCCAGAGTCACTCCCACAGCTCACCACTAAGGAATGTAAGTGTTCTGCTAATCCAGCTGCAGGCTTCAAACAGGAATCCTCCTTCAGCTGGACTGACAACACAGATCAGTGCTCCTTGGACATGCCCACACCAAACCACTGCACTCTTTGCTTTGCTTTTCTGTTTGAAAGGGTGCATGTACAATAAGAACAATTAAATATCCATCAGGAACAGGAAAAATAAGCAGACTTTCCATAGCTACAACACCACAGTTAGAAACAGGGAAAAAAATCCCGACCACCAAACCAGTTATCCATTTACCCATGATAAATAAGAACTGAAAATTTTCAAGCAGTCTATCAATGTCCTCTCCCCAGCCACTGCAGCACAGCAGTCTACACAAGATCCTGCCACAGACATCACTGTTCCATTTACCAGAATCCACCTGCAATCCTACTGAAGCTGCATGACAGGTAACAGACACGTGCCACAGAGAAAGGAAAGATTACTCAGAACACAACATACAGGGAAAGACTAATGATAGTGCAGGATACAGAATAAAAATGAGAGTGAGAAAGTAACTTAAATAATATTTAATAAAACATGGAAGAAGATGGCAACATGCAAAGGGGTTCACAGATTTGACACAGATTAACATGGAGCAAAAAGTTTTAACTGGCAGCATCTCAAATTCCTACTGAAATCAGAATCAGCCTAGTTTTAATTTCATAATCAGAAATTAAAATGTTGTAATTGGAATATGCAACAAATTTATTATAAATGTATTTGGTCTTTTCTAACCATTTTCAGAGTAGCAAACAACCACAATGAAGATGTAACTCACAAATCATTTAACAGATATTCATATATGCAACCAAAGCTTCCTTTTTGTATGGTTTATTTTCCTTTCTGTAAAAAAAGGCACACTACATCGATTGACAGTTCTTTCAGAATGGAGATATTTTTCAATAACACTGAAATTCTGGCATTACAAACTGTGGATAACCAGAGGTAACACTTCTGTTTCCATTGCAGCTTCTCTGTGTTCCCAAGTATGCTGTACTTGAAAAAAAAAAATCCAACCAAAATACTTGTATTCTAAGCACTTGGCAATAATTACCATTGAATGAGCCAAACACAGTATAATCCAACCCTGAGAACAATGAAAAACCCTGATATTAAAGCAGAATGTAGAAAATAAAAGCAATCCACCAGCCCAAAATTGTTCTTCCATTCTGTCCAAGGTCCACACAAGAGAAAGGCCTGGAGAATTGAAGAGAGTGCAGCAGAAAGCTGAACAAATTGACCAAGGACTGAAAAGTGCACCTCTTAGCAAGATTTCAATGCATCCTACAGTTTATTCAAGAGAAAATCAACACACTCCACTGTATTCCATAGATTTAAGGGTACATATGACATTGATGAGAGAGAAGACAATAAAATCCAGACATAAGTAACTGAAGCTAAACGAATTCAGGTTGCAAATAAGTTTTTATTTAACACTCTAACTAATTAACCATTAGGATAACTCATGGAGCTGTGGATTTTCAACAGAAAGCAACAGGTTTTAACCAGGCTTGAATGTTATTATGTTAGAAGTTGCTGTTCTAGACTAAGGCTACGGTTTACCTCATATTTCAGGTGTGGCTATCCCAGATAGGAAAACTAAGCATTCTTCTTTCAAGTTATTTCAATTAAATTCCCTTTATATACTGACTGTTGAAATTAAAAGGAGGCAGAAAGAAAAAAAAAAACGTTGTCTTTATCATGGATCATGGACTAGTTTTGAAAGGAAGTGACTGGCTGCAGTTATGAATGAGAGGCAATAAGCAGAGAAAGTAAGAAAAGCAACAGGAAAGAGCACCCTGTAGAGACAAAATGTTCTACATGACTGAGAACTTACTGGAAGAACAGATTTGAAATATGTTAAACAAAGGAAAACATCATAATAATTTCCCTGCATTCAACAAAATGTACATTCCTCATATTCCACTAAAGAAATACTATACTCAGTTTCTCCTCCTAAACAAATAATGTAGCAATAACTTGCAGATTTAATTTAGCTTCCCAGTGAGCTAAATCTAGCCTGCAATTCAAGTAGTTAAAGGTTTGGTAAAGAAGAAGTAAGGTTGGCTGCCTCTTTTAGGAGGAAGGTCAGACTAGCTGATAGAAGCAGACCCCACTCCAACCTTAAATATAAATCTGACTCAAGAGAAAGAAACACAGCTAGTTATGCCTTTGAACTCTTCTCAGTATCTTTACAGCACATATCAGCATAGTACATGCACTCAATTCTTGGAGAGAAAAACTGAGGAATTATTACCTATTTGTGCACAGTTCTAGGGAAGGTATTAAAGTTTCAGATAGTCCATAGTTTGGCAGAGAGATTCAGGGAGTGCTCAACAGAAACTTGCATATAATTTTAAAGTGAGCTGGATCTTGAGTTTACTATGCCTTGGTATTTTTGTATCAGTCTGACATAGAAATCCTTTCAATAAACACAATCTTTAGATACCAGTGTGAATATAAACCTATATATTAATAATTGAGATCCTTAAATTTTCAGTTGTTTTCATTGCTTTACCTATTTTAAAGGAGCCCCAAGGCATAATAACACCATTTTGGTCCACAAATCTTCCCACTTTCCCAATATCTTATGTTCCATTTCTCACTCTACACAGGACTGTTTCCATCAAGAGTCTTACAAAGCTCATGTAGTTTCTTTTTCCTTTGCAGGACAGTTTACTAGCATGGTAGCAGCAGTTGTATCTCTGAACAATACTCCCAGAACTTAAAAAACAGTAGATGAGATGAATATGGCTTGTGGCCCACATCTTCATCCACTGGATTTTATTTTTAGCTGTAGAAGTGAAGTAAAAGCAACTTCAGTAAGAAGTGTTGAATCAGCTGGTGTGAAAGTGTTTTGACTCTTAACCCTCCAATAAACTTTGCTGGGGATTATTGTCTGTGAAAGAAAACAGAAGCTGTAGAAGAAAACATTAGCTGAAGAAAGATTTTTATCTTTCAAAAGACAGCTTCCAAACAAAAATTGCAATACTGTCTCTGGAATCTATCTGTAATGCACCTTCCAATCCACAAAAGGGTGGAGTTCTGACAGCTATAATTGCACATTTTTGGGAAAATGCGAGTGAAGGTTACCAAATTCTTCTGCCTTCCCGAAGGCAAAAGAGTGGGGGTTTTTGGCACAGGATATTCTTTCCTTCATAATTAATAAGCAGTAAGTCTTCCAAAGTAACCTGATCTGCTGCAAGTCAGCCATAAAATGATGCCACACCTAAGTGACACTGCTGAAGTTGCATCAACATGTCATTAAATTATTTTTAAGCAGGTGATGCTTCAATAAAAGCAAATTTTAGTGCATCTGCCTTTTTTTCAGAAATCAGTAAAATCAGTTTGACCTTTGATCCCTCTGCACCCCAAAACCACTAATGCAATAGAATACTGTTTTGAGAAAGAGTTCACAAAATTTTTCACCTACTGAATATATTATGAGAACAATGACATTGAAAGAATGAACACCTAGGTTTGGAAGCAATTCTGAATTAGTGAATAAACAATTGTCTTGGATTTGCTTTAGTATAGAAACTATGTCCATGTCTCACATAATAGAGATTGGATAAGATTTATCTCAGAATATTTGAAAATAAGTATAAAATGAACCAATAAGAACAATAAACTCAACTGCCAGATCAGTGTGGATTAAGGGAGCAACTAGAGACAATCATTGAGATCTGCATGTCCTACTCCATTTCAAAACATACCTGAATCCATTACATATTCCTGCCAATAACTTGTACCAACTATATAAACAATTTACAACTTAAAGACCAATTTACAACTTTAAAATGATCCTAAAGAAACAAATAGGCAAGCTAATCCTTTAAAACTTCTGCTTCTACCTACCTGCAGGCTTAAAAATGGAATTTTAATGTGAAATTATCAGGTGTTTTTCTTTAAAGCCACACAGATCAGAAGCATGTCAAAAACAACCAAACCAAAACACCCACCATCTGCCCTTCCCTGCTAAACACCGCCTTAAAAAAAAAAAAAAAAAGCCAAAAACAAATCAAACCTGAAAAGGCTGGTGCTCTGAAGACTATATGTATATTCTTTGCATGTATCTATATGCACACCGATACTTTCATCTATATTGTGGCAAAACATCTGCCCTGACAACCCATAGCAACAGGAATATTGTGCTGAAGAAAGGAATTCAAGCAAAAACTAATCTGAGGAGTACATGCTACAAACATTATTTGCTATAAGACATTAACAGATTAATAATTATTTTTGTTGGCTAAACCAAATTGAATGAATTTAATGCAAGCCTATCCTTGCAGCACTACATTTTCCATACTTGCATCAATTTTGGGGTGACTGTTCATGTGCCAAACATAACTAGTAAATAACGATGCAATTTAGTACTGACTGACCACAGCCAAGTCAATGGAGAAAAAAGGATTTATCAGTACAGGAGACACAAGCTTCTATTTTCTTTATGGTACTTGTTCCAGTGATTTTGTAAGGTAAAATGAAACTGTGCAGGCAAAGTAAAATGACCACTCAAAGGTCACACATGCATTCAGTTTCAAAACGGTATCTGTGTAAGCACAAAACCCCAGTATAAAATTATCATCTCAGAAGTGCAGTGGGATATTCTCTGCACTGTTACACACCAACACAAACACACCCCCAATAAGATAAAGTAACAGAATATTGAGAAATGAAAGGTCCATAGGAGAAAAGCTGAATTATGGTTAAACAAAGAATGAAGCTCATGTTGCTTGTCAAGATTAATTTTTCAGAAGTTGATTCATATTGTTTTGGTAGACAACACATTTATCACGAGCCAGCAATTCACTCTCTCAAGGCAAAGGTGGCCAAGAGCACCCTGGGCTGCACTAGGGAAAGCACTGCCAGCTGAGGGAGTGACACCACCCTTCTGCTGGTGAAGCCACACACGGGGTGCTGCATCCAGTTCTGGCTTCTGGGAGCAAGAAAGAGATGGACATACTGGAGCAAAACCAGCAAAGGACCACAAAGGTGCTTAAGGCACCAGAGTATGTTTATGTGAGGTGAGGATGAGAGAGCTAGGCCTGGAGAAGTGAAGACTCAGGAGGTAACTTATCCATGTCTATAAATACCTGATGGAAGGGTGTAAAGCAAATAAAGCCAGCAGTGCCTACTGATAGCACAAGAGACAATGGACACAAATTAACATGTGAAATTCTACCCAACATCAATAAAAAATTTTCCAGAGAAAGTGGGCAAATATTGGAACAGGTTGCTCTGGAAGATTGTAGAGTCTCCTCTTTGGAGATATTCGAAACCCAACTGGACATCATTCTGTGCAATCTGCTCCAGCCAACCCTGCTTAAGGGTTGCTCCAGATCACCTCAAGAAGCCCCTTCCAGCCTCTGTGATTCTGTCTGGTTGGGTTCTAGAGGTCACAAGTTTAGATCCCAAGTGTGAGAGCACAAACTAGAGGACAATAAAAAATATGGGCTGTTGCAAAAAAATGCAACAGGAATAAAAGCATGATGAAAAGGTTACATATTGTGCTCAGAACTATTCTGACTACTGTATTGCTTAGTGTTTTACACACCACTCAAGAAGTTACTTATCAAGTACCAAAGATTAGCTCTTCCTACTTGGAACACGGGAATAGAGCAAGGAAAACAAAATCAGCACTCTCTGGACAGAAGCTAGTATGTCTTCTATTTGGACTATAAAAAAGAGTGCAAACAAAAGCCTGTGTCAGTCTCTGCTATACTACACTGGGAGAACAGAAAGGAGATTCTTGGTTTTTTTAGCCACAAGTCTCAGTCTCAAATAAATTAATTTCTGCAATCCTAAAGCAAAAGAAGTATTCTTCTAGAAGGAAGGCCAAGAGAAGCCAGAAATCCACACAAGCCATTAACCATCAAAGCCATCATCAATGCTGGGAGGGTGGCACAGAGGAACACAATCATAAGAATATGCACATAAACTTATATTTTAAGTGTGTAGCGAAATAGGGGGTTTCAACTGGGTTTTTATTATAATTCTTTCAAGGGATCTCCTGTCAGGCATATTCCTTCAGGAGTTCACAGCTGGTGACTCCATGACTCAGGACTTTTCAGCTCCTAACCACCACTACAACTGCACTATGCTTCAGGTTTATTCAGTTGGACCTAATGAAACTTAGGTTTCTGCTAAGGAAAAGAAAGAGAAATTTATTCCACAAGTAGAACTTCACCTTTTTATTTAATTTCCTCTCAACTACATGCTTCAAATCCTCATGGTCATTTCACTTACAGAAACACCTCTGCCCAAGGAAAGAGGAAAGCAAGATCCCCAGGGGGGTAGAATTCTGTCTCCTGTGATCTTCTGTTTGTGAATTATTAAACCTTGCCTGTCACTTGTGTTGATGTACCTCATTACAACAGGAAGCCAGTGAAATGTAGAGCAGCCATTATTCTCTCCTAGCAACAAAGGCAGTAGTTAAGTAGCACTGCTATGCTTAACCCAGACCAGGTAACAAAACTCAAAGTTCCCTGAAAAGAAGTGCATCATGCTTGAGAATATGAATTGCACTTGTGTAATAGGATTTCAAACTAAAAATAGGGAAAGAAACATGAAATTTTCTGAACAGACACTCTTGAACTGGTTGTAGACCTTTATTTCCAGTCCATTTTTTTTTTATTTATTTTAGAAAAACTGAAAGGGAAAGCCATTAAAGACATAAATAGCAAAATGTCATTTCAGTCTCAAACTAGGTGACGTGGCAAGATACCACTGCTAGATTTTAGTTCTTGTTCTTTTTTTTGCTTCAGATATCGCATAAGAATGCAAAGTCAGAAAGGAATGTAGAAGCACCCAGACTCCTACAGCAAGAACACAGCCAATTAAGAGTTCAAACATCCCACAGAGTGTGTTTTAAAGAGCACTAAGAGCTGGCCTAAATGTTCTTGCAGTAGTCTAAGGCAACATCTCCAGGCATATCAGCAAATCCACTTAGAAGAGAATTCATCCCATGACCCAATTACAACACAGTTTTATTTTGGAGATCACTCAGCTGTGCTTCAGCAACAAAACGAGTCTGGAGCTATCCCAGTGCAAGCCAGGTTGCAGAAAGTTTTCACACATAAAAAGCCACAATTACGTTAAGTCAGCACATTTTCCCCTCCTACCAATGTTACACCATGATTAAAAAAAACAAAAAGCAGAAGAGTAATGGCTCTATAAAAAAAAATGGGTCACCAGTAACATAAATTCTAGGCGGTAAGAGATGGGAAGAGGTAACTAGAAACTAAAGAGACAATTCAAACAAGGTTTAACTTTAGGATACCTCTTTGCAATTGCTGTTACTAAGTGAATCTCAAACTGTGTTTGGAAATTTTAGTCACACATTCTCTCTTGCCATTGCTGTCTACATCACAACAAGTGAGGTTACTCTGTCATTCACATTAACAGCAGCAGCATCAAATTACAAAAGGTTTTCTTTTCAGTTGAATCTGTACTCCAAGGGGTACATATCAACCACACTTATAAAATATTTACAGGTTTATCTCACTTTGAACAGATTTCTTCATTATAATGTTTAGAGCTGAAAAGGGTGAAGAAAACAGAATATTAAGCCAATTCTCAAACATCTAAGGATAAGATCTGCAGAATTGTAAGTCCTCGAATTTAACAAACATTGCTTGTTAATTTTAAGAAGATCACTGGTGGCTAAATAAAAATACCCAAGGACTAATAGAGATACTTTTAAAAGGAATTTTAAACTTATCTGTCTTCTCTGGTTTACAAGTATAGCTGAAATAATTAGCAACGTATTTTGTCTTTTTTCTCCTCAAAATCATAATTATGATTTTATACATTTATACAAAATACTCAAGCCCAGCAGGCACAGAGATTCCTGACAACTTCAACTACACTCGAGTTTCTAAAATGTGGAAAGGGCTTCCGGCCAGACAACAGTACCACTTTTGAAGTTTTCAACTTCTCTTAATCTGTGGGCTCTTAATAGTTTGAAAATCGAGCTTATTGGCAACAGGCTGTTTTTCTTCATTAACTTTGGGAGGAAATATCCCAGAGTTCCAGAGTTCCCAAACAGAAAGCCACTACCTGGTGCATGTCTGGACCCCAAGGAAGCATCCAAATGAGGGCAGGACCGCTGTAATTGACATCCAGTTTTGTAGTCTCTGTAGACTCAGTCAAGATTTTTGCCCCTTGAACATTCTGTTCCTCTTAAATGACATCTGCAAGTCAGAAGCTGAAGCATATTTGGAAGGCAGCATGTTGGAAGCTGTAAGCTTTGTATACTGTGTGATTAGTGTGCAAAAGGGCAAAGTCCATTGGTCTCAGAGATTCTAAAATACATACTACCATAAACAAATTTCCTTCACAATATTTTAAAAGCTTACAATTAATTAGAATTATTTTTACCTGAATGTTTCTACACTAATAACTTCATGGTAAGTCTCCAAATGGACTTCCCCAAATAAGAGAGAAGGTCTAGCACCTGCCAAAACCATGAAACAGCAATAACAAGCTTAACATTTTCTAAAGCATTAAGACAGTTGTACCATGTCTACCTGAAGCCAAATTTTAAAATGAAGTTGAGCAATTTCAGTTGCAGCCAGTTCCAGTGGAAGGAAGTCTAACACAACACAGTATTTGCAAGTGAGAGCCTGTAGATGGCCTAAATCCAAGATCTCTGCTGTCTATCCATCATCATGTATCCCACAGCACACTTACAAAACAATATGCATTAACTTTTGATTGGTAATATTCCACTCTGTCCATCAGAAATAAAAGACTTCCAATATCTTTATGTGTATTTTTCACATTGCTCAATAGTAAAGGCATTCCACCCCTGGAGGGAAAAATGGCCAAAATAAAATGCAGTCAACCAGTTCTCAGGTACAGCTTTGTTAAGCTTTACCTGTAGGATCTTCATTGCCGTGAAGTGCCAGTTATTATGTATCACATTAACCTTTTCTATAAAATCCACTGTTTGGACAACTGACAATTATTTTACCAAACAAGAGTTCTAGTAGTCAGATTTTTGACTTCTGGATAATTTTACTATTTTTGTCTCAGAAAAAGAACCTTCCTAAGAATACAGACATTTGTCTTCCTCCAATTTATTACAATGCTGATGAACACTCCAGAAAAATAAACACCTCTAAAAACAACAAGCCTTACAGATCTATTTTAAAACTATGTACTTTTCTTTAGGTTCATGTATTCTAGTTTTATTACCTTAAGCATGCGGACTGAGAAAGCTATAGAAATGGATATTTCTTTAATAAACTGGGATGGGAGGGAAGCAGCGATCCCATGAATTGTTATTATTTTTAGCCTGTTTCTGGGGGCACCCATAAAAGCACATGAGACAAGTTTCTTAGCAGAAAGAAATGATGCCAGTAGAACTGTTACCAGAAGAGCAGCATTACTTCCTGTAGTGTCAACTCTGTCAAACTTAAAGGTCTCCTGTGCGGGGAAATTTACACATATCTGGACATAATATACTTAAAAATTGTTTCCAGAACTGCTAGTCAAGCTGAGGCCTTTCAAGTCTGCATAAAGTAAACTGATGTTCCATAGCATATTTGGTGGATCCAAGCAATTACAGGACCCTTTCTAACTCTTACTGTTGCTTTTCATCCTCCTTAAATTACCAAATGTAACAATGTATGTAATAAAAAAAGTATGGTTTCTCTTCTACACTGTGTTCATTATCGTTTCACTACCCAAAAATTAGGTTTCTCTCTGTACTTGCTTTACATCTTCCTATCCAAATAGAGGCACAAAGATTTTCCTGGGTTTTTTTGCAATCACGCCGATTCTGCCAAAACCTGTTTTCTCTGCCTGCCAGTACACTCAAATTTAATTTCAAATAATTTCGATTTTGAGCTACTTAAGTGCCACAAGCATAAAGTCTTTCCAAAACCGCTTCTCCATAGTTCACAGCTGTTTTTCCTATTACATCAGTAGAGTTCATTTCAGAGTTCATTCCTCCTTTTTTTCTTGCAAAGGCCCATCGAGAGTGATACCAAATACCCAGAGAGCTTCATGAGGAGGAGCAGAGGGGCTGAATAACACCGCGAAAACGCTTCACAGCAGCACCCAGAAACCAGGAGGGGACCGAGAGAGACACCATGAAACCGGTTTAATCTACAAGTATTGAGACGATGCACACCAACACATAAAACACACCCGCCCATAAAACAGCGGCACGGCTGTCGCCCGCCGGCGGGACGCGGATGTTACCGGGGCAGCGCCGATCCGCGTGGCCGCCGCCGCGCGGCTCCGCCCGCCCGGGCCGCGCTGCGGCCGCTCACCCCCGCACCGGGCGCTGCCGCCACGCGAGGCAGCCCCCGCCCAGGCCCGTCGGGCCCCGGGCACGCCGCCGCCGGCCCCGCTCACCTGTGGGCGGCGGGCCCACCGGGTGCCCCCGCTGCGTCCATCACGGCCCCGCCGTTGCTATGGGCCCTCGCCCGCCGCTGCCCTTAGCAACGGCGCGCGGCACTGAGGTGCGCCGCCATTGGCCGGAGCCGCGAGCACGCCGCCCGCCGATTGGCCGCGGCGGCGCGCACGCGCGGCGGGACGCAACGGCCGCCCCCGTCGCTCGCCGCGTGAGCCGCCTCCGCCGGCAGCGGGGAACAGCTGCGGCGGGAACCGCGGGGCACTGAGCCTTTCCCACACACTGCCCCAGGAGAGACCGCCCCAGGGGAGACCGCCCCAAATACGCCCCCCACCCCCTCCCCCGTCGCCAAGAGCCGCCCCCGCGCCCGCCCCGGCGTCTGTCGGAGGCTCTGCCAGGCGCAGTAGAGGGCCCGGCTGAAATCGCCTCCCTCTTCAGCCCCCGAAGGGACATCATGTGTTCGGGCGTGTCCTCGCACGCAGCAGAGTGGCTTCCCCCTGCCGGGTCAGCTGTGGGCCTGTCTCCTCGAGAGCTCGAGGTTTGCCTTGACCAGGATGTCCGCAGCGCTCAGCTTGCCTTGCTCCCGCAGGTACCTCATGACGTGCGGCCGCCGTCTCCAGGTGACCTTTACTCCGTACTCGTGCTCGGGGGTATCTGTAACCAGTACTGCTGCCGCCTCCCCTCTCCCGCACGGATCAGTACCAAATGGCAACTCTTCTTCTGGATGCCAGGCATGACTGCTTGGTGATAGAGTGCTGCTGCATCTCCCATTCCTTGGAGAAGGAACCTGTGCAGCCTCTGCATCTGAGGGACTAAGGACATCTTGCTCCACAGCAAGCTCTCCACAGTTCTCTGGGCTCTTCACCTGGATGTTGGCATTTGCTGCTGTCCCTTTCCTAGGCTGGATGGGAGAGCACTGTGCATTCTCTCTCAAGCAATTTGGATCATCCAACAGAGGGACTGCATGTCCTTCTGGATTTTCAAAAGTTAAAGGAGGAAATCTGCAGGCCACAGCTCCTTGGCAAGCTCCGCCTGCATGAAATGAACTGTGGTTAGCATCCTGATTATAGGGCTTCTGAGGACCACGATGTTTCTTCTGGCATGCTTTCAACACCACTGACTTAGTTGCATCAAATTGTGGGCATACCTGAAGGGAAAGACATAATAAGATAAAAACCCAACCCTTTCCTCCAGACAAATAATGCCTACCTGATTCTATTTTCCCACCTTTTTTCAGTGTGTTCATTGAGTAATCTGCAGCAAAGCAAATGAGTCACTAACAAAGCTGCTATGCATGAGAAACCTCTGAACTTCAACATCATGTTTTGCCACTTTTCTCTGGAAAATAACTGGGGTGCAAGTTAGCTGTTCTCTGGCAACTCACAAAGAGCTCAAGATCTGGGTTTTAAAGGAAATCTAAGTGGTGTCTGCTTCTGTAACCCCTGCACATTTAAGGAAGTTCAGAAGAGATCCTTTTTCTTTCTGTGTCTTAGCATAACTCAAATAGATTCAAAGAACTAAATCCTCAGCCTCCCCCAAAGAAGTAGAGGCTGAACTGGGAGAGCAACACAAAATGATTGAAGAATGCCCACTTAGCTCAATCCTCTTAGATTATGTTAATAGGGTGTTCAAAATCTTCCCCCCAAACATCTTTGTTTCAAAACATAGTTAATTTCTGTATTGTGGAGTAACAGATCACCCAAAATCCACTTCTACAATCAGCTTGCTATAGAAGAGATGGTCCAAGCTCAACAGTCTGTATTTCTTTGAATGATTCGGGACTCATTCTCAAACCCTGAAAATCCTTTCATTACAGTGTTTGTCTTCCTGGTTACCAACAAAAGAGTCAGACTCTGTTTCAGATTCCAGTTTGCTTTTCCAAGAGCACACCAAACTGAGTTCTTGCTTTGGTAACTACAGATCTCCTTCAGCATTCCTAGGTTACAATATAGTTCCTCAAAACACTGAGTGCTATTTAACTAAGGATGGTGATTGTCTAATGTACAGCTGAACTGTTTGAATCCAAAGCCATTTTGCAGGAAAAGAGAAATGATTCTGTAATAACTGTATACTAGCACATACTTAACATAGTCCCTGATTTTAAGGATATGGCTTCCGGCTTCAGAGAACATGTAGGGTAGGTTTTACCTATGCAGGAACCTAGTAGTGAAAAAGGTATGAAAAACTTAGATAATGCCAAAAAGAGAGGAGCAGAAAATCAGTTTCCATTGAAACAAGTTGACAGACACTCTGCAGAGGATGCCTCCAGAAGTTACAAACCTACCAGTTACCAAACTGAGAAATATTTAACAGTTTCAATACTGATACCTTCAAACAAATTTTAGAATATTTTAGGAATCAAAGAGCTACCAGAGTGGATGCTTCCACCTCTTTCAAACAAAATGAATGCTTATTCACAGCAGTTATTTCACTTAGTGATTCACAAACTGTAGAGCTAACTGCCTCAAACAGATACAAAAAAAAATTTAAAGAGGAAAAAATTGAAGATGTTCTACTTCAAGGTTAAGGCATTACAAAAATACCTGCAGGTCAACAGGAACAAAGGAATGTTTCATGCAGTTTTGAAACCACTCTTCCTGAGTTTGCTTTGTGAAGAGCAGTCAAGCAGCAATAATGTTTAAACAGAGCTCCCCTAGGTGATGACTACTGTTGTATAGGAACAGTCTGTCTTTGCTGCAGCTGTTTGCTTAAAAAAACTAAAGCTTTATATTACATGATATAAAGAGTATTCTAGGACATGGCAAACAGTCCCAAGAAAATGAACCCATCAGAAGATTAGTATGGAGAGAAACTACTCAAAAAACAGAAATGGAAAAGAGAGCAGGTTAGAAACAAATGATTCTGAAGTAAAAACCTATGTTCTCTAAATTTAGCAGTGTCAGATTTAAACAATACACTCAATACTTTAACATCGAACATTTAGAGTTCAGCAGTTATTTTAAACAGCAAGCCAATAAGAAAAGACTCCCCTAATGTTTATTTTGTGCAGAGGTTTTGGTTGCTAAGGAAAACAGTGTTTTCCTGATGGGAATAATTTTTCTAGAAGACAAATATTCATTAATTAGTACACACTGCAGACAGTTATGTCTTCAAGTAACCAAGACCTTAGTGCTTATTCTTAGAATGTCAAGCAACTCAAGCACTTATTTATGCTTTAGACTGATAGAAGGAATTCAGGTCTGGGCTAATAATTTTCCATATCCAGAACAGATAACTTTCTTTTAAGACAGGAGAAATAGGAGAAACTTGAAAACTGTTGCTGTGGGACGCAGGAGGAAAGATAATTTGTACCAACCCAGGCAGCAGAGGTGTTCAGGTCTACAGGTTTTGTAGGCACACGTCTGGGATTCTCAGCCAAATGCAGTGGAGCTTCATAACAATGGATGGGTCCTGCCCGTGGTTTCTCAAGGAAAATCAGCTCTGCCTTCCTGGCCTTGTGGGTACACTTCTTCTTTGGAGGCATCAAAAGGTGTGGTAAAACTACTTAGAAACCTCATGATGCTTGTTGGAGCCAATTGAAGAAAGATGGAAGCACCCTGAGGAGATGCTAAAGTGCTCTCAAATCTGTAGAAGCAAATAAATGGATTTGAAGACAGACTAATTTGGAAACCTCAGATACAGTTTTTAACAAAAGCAAAACAGCACAGTGTACACATCTTGAGGCAGACTTTTTCCCAATAGTGGTTCTTGGACCTTTTGTCACTTTTCAGGTAGATTTAGAAATACAGTGCAGAAAGGGAAGCTGTTGACCTACGGATCCAGCTATGAAAAGAACAAGTCAGCTATGAAAAGAACAAGAAAGTCAAAAAACTTTTTTTCAATTCAGTCTTGTTTGTAATGCCAAGAAGATATAGTAGGGCTAAGATAATCAGAACTCTTTCCCTTTCTGGTTGTTAACTACCTGTGTGTTTTAATTTCAAGAGATTTTAAGTTTGTTGTTTTCTTTTTTACAAAACAGCTGACATCTCCCGTATTCTACAGATCTTGCATTATTTGTTTTGCCTAATGAATAAGTTTGAACTGAAGAAACATTGTATTTAATTTTCTGTTGGAAAAATTCAGAGACTCAATTGGGTTGGAAGACCTTTGAGATCATCAAATTCAACCTATAGCCAAACATCACCATGGCTACTAAACCATGGCACTAAGTGCTACACCTTCAGGGACAGGGACTCTACTTCCCTAGCCCATTCACATGTCTTCACCTTTCCTGAGAAGAACTTCTTCCTAACGCCCAATTTAAACCTCCCCTGGTGCAGCTTCGGATGATGTCCCCTTGTTCCATCACTAGGTGCTTGAGAGGAAAGGCCAACCCCCACCTGGCCACAGCCTCCTTTCAAGCCCTTGTAGAGAGCGCTAAGGTCCCCTCTGAGCGTCCTTTTCTGCAGGCTGAACACCCCCAGCTCCCTCAGCCACTCCTCGTGGGACTTCTGCTCCAGGCCAGCTCTGCTGTCCTTCTCAGGACCCACTCCCGCACCTCAATGTCGTGCCTGAACTGGGGGGCCTGGAGCTGGGCGCTGCACTCTGAGTGCCCCAGCAGTGCCGAGTACACAGGGACAGTCCCTGCCCCGGCGCTGCTGGCCACGCTGTTGCTGACACAGGCCAGGTGCCATTGGCCCTCTCGGCCACCCGGGCACAACTGGCTCATGTTCACCTACCTGACTTACCATAGATCAGCACAGACAAGAAAACGTGATAACATTTCATGAGAAATGCATGAGACTGCAACCGCCTGACTGCTTACCTAAGTGGCAGCGTGCTCGGGGGTCCCTCTGCCCCCTCTAGCCCGGCGCGGCCGTGACACACACGTTAAACGGTAAAACCCCGCAGCTCTTCACCAGGAGCCGGCGCGCTGCCGGCGGCCCGGGCGCACGGCAGGGCTCCCAGCCGCGGGCGGCATGGTTGAAGGAAGCTGCCGGCACTGCCGCGGCCGGGCGGGAGCGGCCGTCCCGGTACGAGAGCGGCACAGCGCGGTGCCGGCGCGACCCGGGCCCGGTCCCGCCCGCACATCCGTACCCGCCGCCGCTGCCGCCCATTGGCCCGGGCCGGCCCCGCCCCCGCCGCCGCTCACTGGCGCAGGCCGGCACGTGACCGGGCCAGCGCCGCGCCGGGCGCCAAATTCAAACCGGGCCGCTCCGAGAGCGCCGGGGCCGCCGCCGCCCTGCACCGGCCGTGCCCCGGCCGGCAGCTGGTGAGTCACCGCCGGTGCCCGCCACGCTCCTCCGGGGCCCCGGCAGGGCTCGGCGCCCCTCGGAGCGCCGCGGTAAGGCCGCCGCGCGGCCGGGAGACGGCAGCGCCCAGACCCGGCCCGGGGTGGAAGGCCCCGGGGAGCAGTGAACTCGCCAGCCAGGGCGGCAACGCGGGGCTGGGGTGGGTGACAGAGGAGCTGGGAGCGCTGTGGCCGTGCCCTCCCTGCCCCGCGGGGCCGCGCGTACACAGCCCTGCTCCCGGGCCTGGATGGGGTAGCAGATCCAGGCCTCATTGGGAAGTGACGCGCTCCTGTTCCTGCTCGCAGGAACGCTGCGTGTTGGAGGCTGGCTCGGTGTTCTGCTTTTGGCGCTGTCTCTCCTTAAGGGGGTGGAGCAGGTCTCGAAGGGCCATGCTTGTGCCGGGTGCCAGAACCCGCGTGGAATGATCGCTGGGCTGTCTGCTCCCTGTACATAGGGCGTTAGCTCAGCTTGTTATCTGCTGGACTCTGCTTTCTATCAATGCAGGGGATTCTTACTGAGAATTTTCTCATTTACTAGCTGACCCCGTCAAATCTAGTAATGCAAAAGGCCTCTCTTTTTTGGTATCTGTTTCTATTCTTCTTGCCATCTCTAATGACAAACAATAACTACAATTTGCATATTGTTCTGCTTTAGTTTTCAGAAAGGCACAGGCTCCACCAAATTCCTGATGGCATTAGTAGCAATATTCTCATAGCATCTTACCCTGGAAGCAGTATCTCTGAATTTCATTTCCTCTGCTTCCAGCTTTATAGTCTAAACTACCTATTGTCCAAAAGTTTGACATCTAAATTGTATGCTACCCAATGATTAATTTACATGATTCTTAACAAATCTATGAAAGGAATTAGAAGCACATTTACTCGGTGTCTAGCTTAAAGCACCTTACTTCTGCTGTATTTATTATGTGCTTTTGTAGTGTTCAGGGTAATCTCTGCTTCCCAGATCTTAAACCATCTGTAAATTCCCTTTTCACACAGGTTATATAATCTGCTGCTTAGAGCAATCAGCTATAAGAATCAGCACTGCTGTTTCTATATTCCACCTCCCCTGCAGCTTGCTGGCTGATGATGGTCAAGTTGCCCTACAGCTAAATCTTTGTAAAGCACATACACACTTTGCTCATTATCATGTACTTTATGATGCAAGTTATCTACTCTGCTGCTCTCTCATCCTGCTTACACAAGGTGTGGATTAGGGAGTATGATTTTTCAGTAGCCTTGTCTGCCTTATTAAATGCTTTTAATTTTAATTTTCCTTTTGCGTTTCTAGCTTTGTAGCAACTGCTGAAAATATGTGCTCTGTGGGAGGTCTTGAGATGATTTGCTGCACCCTTTATGTTGTACCTTTTGTTTTGCAGGATTTGTTTCTCTCCCTTTCAATGGAGAGTGACAGTATAGATCAATAATGAGGACCAGCCCTCGCAGGCCCTTAATTCTCAAAAGACGAAAACTGGCCCTCCCACAGAATGATGAATCCAGTACTTCAGCAAGAGATGAGAAGAGAGGTCAGGATGAAAAGGCTCCTAAGCAGGAGCACAGGCAGGAAGACCAACACAACAGACAACCCAGAGACAAAAGGGACGGTGGCCTGCAGAAATTCCCAGCAGGAATAAAGATAATTGACCATCCCACAATGCCCAACACACAGGTGGTGGCCATCCCTACAAATGCTGATATCCAGAGCATCATAGAGGCATTGACAGCAAAAGGAAAAGAGTGTGGCAACAATGGACCCAATAAATTCATTCTCATTAGCAGTGGGGGCACATCCCGTTCAGCAGGTCCAGCACCATCGCAGCATCTCCCATCAGAGAAGAAAGCCAGTGCAGCCATCAGGGCTGCAGTTATTCAAGAAAGAGAGAAGAATGTTGCACAGACATCTGGTCTTGCAGGTAGTACAGAGCTCTGGCGTTCAGGAGTTGGTCCTGTGGTTGGACAGGGACAGTATGTAGCCTTTACCTGGGTTTTTTTTTGTCCTGACAGACAAAGAGATGTGAAATGGGCCAAGGAGTGCAGCACTTGCATCTTGGTTTGCAGTAATTATTAATATTTTGTTAATTACAAAATACCTATGGATTGGATTCTAATAACGTACATAGCTTTACATATGTAGTGAAATCTGAAGGATTATAGTGGACATGTTTTTTTGGTGGAAGACATCTGTGCTTCTGATTTAAGTTTTGTGCTAAATCTGTCTATTTCTTGAAGTACTTGATCAACATTGTCCTGTTTTGGTTGACAATAGTCTGGTTTGAGTGTTTGTTTTTAAGGCTGCAGCTCTTTTCAGAAATTGGGCAACTACACATGAAATCAGGAATTCAAGGTGAATTCCTTCCACAGTACTAGTGTTGCAATACCATCTTTTAGAAGTGTGACTGGTGCCTTCCTTTTGACAGCTGTGATGGAGTAGCAGGGTTACTTGTGAGAAAGCAGAGTTATGGCGAGGGGAAGGCTGTGTCTGTAGCCTACCTGGGCTTCAGTAAAGCTTTTCACACTATCTCCTACAGCATTATTCTGGAAAAGCTGGCAGCCATGGCTTGGTCAGGTTCAGTCTTGACTGGGTTAAAACTGGCTGGATGGCTGGGCCCAGAGAGTGGTGCTGAACAGTGCTGCATCCAGCTGGTGACCAGTCACTGGTGGAGTTCCCCAGGGCTCAGAGTTGGGCCAGTCCTGTTTTTCTCTGTGTATCAATGATCTGGATGAAGGGATCAAGGGCATCCTCAGTAAATTCACAGATGACATCAAGTTGGGTGGGAGTGTGGATCTGCTGAAGGGCAGGAGGGCTCTGGACTGGCTGGATCCATGGGTCAAGGCCAATTGCATGATGTTCAGTAGGACCAGGTAGCAGGCCCTGCAGTTGCATTGCAACAGCCCCAGGCAGTGCTAGAAGCTGGGGGAAAAGTGTCTGGAAAACTGCCCAGCAGGAAAAGAGCTGGGACTACTGGTCAACAGCAGCTGAACATGAGCCAGTGTGTGCCCAGATGGCCAAGAAGACCAATGACATCATAGCCTGTACCAGCAATACTGTGTTCAGCAGGACCAGGGCAGAGATTGTCCAGTACTCAGCACTGGTGAGGCCACATCTTGAGTTCTCTTTTCAGTTTAGGGCCACTCATGACAGGAAAGACATTGAGGTGCTGGAGCATGTCCAGAGAAGGACAACAGAGATGGTGAAGGGTCTGGAGCACAGGTCTGATGAGGAAGAGCTGAGGCTGTTCAGCCTGAGAAAAGGAGGCTCAGGGGAACCTTGTCACTCTCTACAACTGCCTGAAAGGGGGTTGTAGAGCAGTGGGGGTTGCCTTCTTCTCCTAGGTAACAAATGACAGGACAAAAGGGGCATAGCCTCAAGCTGTGCCAAGGAAAGTTCAGATAGGACATCATGAAGAGCCTCTTCCCTAAAAGGGTTGTCAAGCATTGGAACAGACTATCCAGGGAGGTTTGGAGTCACCATCCCTAGAGGTGTCCAAGAAACAACTGGATGCTGCAGTCAGTGCCATGGTCTCGTATAAGAGGGTGTTTGGTCACAGGTTGGACTCAATGGTCTTGGAGGACTCTTTTACCCTAATTTATTCTGTGATTATTATGTGGGCTTATTATCCCAACAGGCAGTGGCGAGACAATGAGTTCTGTGTTGGACAACAGTCTCACCAACATCCAGTGGCTGGGGAAGATGAGATCCGATGGGCTAAATCCCTCTTCTGTGAAGGAAGACACAGAGAAAGAGAACCAGATACCTCTGCAGGAAAGAGTCAAGGTGAGTAGGAGAATACAAGAGTGTGCTAAAACTTTTGATAAGGAGGTAATCTAGGTGGATCAGAATACTTGCAAGAATTAGGTATTGCTACCTCTAAGTAACCTGAGTTTAACCTTTACTGATATGAATAGCAGAACCCAGAGGATCCAGGGATGTTCCATGGGCCTTCTTGTCAGCCTCGTGAGCATTCATTCAGACTGAATCTTCTTTCTTTCAGACTGAAGAGGAAGCTGCTGCTGCTGCTATTCCTACTGCTGCTGGGTCCTCCTCATGGCAGGATTCGGTGTCAGAGCGACCTCCTTACTCCTACATGGCCATGATCCAATTTGCCATCAACAGCACGGAGAGGAAGCGCATGACCCTGAAGGATATCTATACCTGGATTGAGGATCATTTCCCTTATTTTAAACATGTAGCTAAGCCAGGTTGGAAGGTAACAAGCAGGCCCTCAGGTTGCTGTGGGTGATGTTACATGCCTTCTGGATCAAAATGAAAAGTTGTTCCCCAGCCTGCAAAGCAAGATGGAAGTTCATTTAAACATTCCACCCCAAATACACTCTCACTCCAGATGTACAGTGAACATCTTGTATCCCTTGCCTTATCCTACTTTAAACAAGATGATGGGATGTTTGATCATTGGAGTGAGAATTGGGATCTCAGGAGTACATAGAATAAGAGACTGATGACAGGGTTGGCTGGGTATGCTGTGAACATGACAGTTGGGTGTTGTTTGCACTTTGGAATGTAATTCCTCTGCTAGGGCAGCCATGTTTGAGGTAGGCCTTGCTGTGCTGATAACAAAACTGCTGCTTTTCAACCTTCCCCTCACTCCTTTCTCCTCAGAACTCCATCCGGCACAACCTGTCCCTTCATGATATGTTTGTCCGTGAGACATCTGCCAATGGTAAAATCTCCTTCTGGACTATTCACCCTGATGCAAACCGTTGCCTAACATTGGACCAGGTATTTAAGGTGAGTTGCCTAATACAAAGAAAATAGGACAGGCTATCCAGTTTCTAAATGCCACACTAGCCTGATGCACCTTATTTTAACTGTAAGGTCAAACTGTGTTGAGTTCAGCCTCCTTGTAGAAGCTGGATTCAGTCACTTCACTTGACAAATAGACAAGCGCTGCATTTGAAAGAAAAGGTGCTACGGCTGTGCTTTTGAGCTTCTGTAAGATGTGTTTATTCTTCATGTGCTCTGCCAAATATAATAGGTTGTTCACCTTCTTTCCATGGGCCTGATATAAATTCCTAATAAGAAGATTTACACTGAGGCCAACCAGGTGTTCCTACGCTGTTTGATAAGTCAGTCATAGGATGGAATTGTGCTAGCCCAAACAGGTATTTTAGGAAGATTTTGTCAGGGAAATAGAGCTTGAGAGTCTGGTATAGGTGTGTTTAGAAAACTGTTGTGTTTGCTGTTGTGGGTGGGTGGACTTTTTTGTTTGCTCCGATTGTACAAGTCTTAAATGTCCCATTTGTCTCCCTCTTTGGCTGATAACAATCTTAAATTTTTTTCTTGCTCCATGCCTTCTGCCACTGGCAGCCGCTGGACTTGGGGTCACCAACATCGCCTGAGTACTCTGAATCAGTAAGAATTACCATCTAACTCGGGGCTTGATCTTCCATTCTCTTCTTGCCGCTCACTGAAGGAAAGGACAACAGGCTTGGGGAGGGGGACTGTGTCACTGCTGCATCTGCTCATACAGCTCCGTGCTTACCCTTTGTGGGGAGAGGGGTCTAGCCAAAGGTTGACAGTCTATCAAAATGGTAAATCTGGATAGCTTAGAGCAACCTGGAAGTCTACTGCTGAAGTAGGCTGCAATGGACACTGATAGGCTTCAGAGAACAAGCCCAAACAGATTTCTGGTAAAATCATCTCCATGGCAACAGTTCCAATGTATTCTGGAGCTCAGATCCAGAGAGAATAGGATCTCTCTGTGGGTTTTCATTTTGGAACCCACTGCATTGTGAGTGACTCTTAGAAGGATGAACCTGTTTGCTGTTGCTGTCGCATTCAGCAGTTTTAACAGTGCCTGATTTGCAAACATCCAGTCAAACACTTTTCTGTCACAGCTACAACCTTGGCCTTCTTTCCATCTGCTCAGAATTCTGATCCCATTGCTGCCTCTCCTATTCCATTTGAACACCTATCTGTATCCAATAGACAATAAAGCCATCCTAGTCATTGTTTCTCAGGCACAGAGGGTGCCAAAACCAGCTCACTTCTGCAGTAGAGTCTGCAGCTGGAGCAGCTCTGTCATGTCATCTCTTTTCCTACACAGCTTTTGGTGGGCAGCTGGCTTTGGGATAGCTACAAACCAGCAAGTGGCACAGACCTAGAGCCAGCCTGAATGTTGGGTGCTAACAGCTGCTCTCTTTGCATTAGTCCAGCACAGACCTCTGGTTTCACAATTCTCGGTGAGGCAGCAGAATAAATGTGGATTCTTTTCTTTAATCTCTCTTTTTCTCCTTCTCCTCTTATCTCACAATGACTGCAGCAACAAAAGAGTAATGTTCCAGATCCTCTGAAGAACATAGGAAGCAAAACTGAACCCCAGAATTCACGTAAGTGTCCACATCACTCTAGGCCAAAGAGAATCAATCCAATAAACCTGGGGCATTCTCCCAGATTTCTTTAGGAGTGGAGTGTGTTATCCCTGTTTGCCAGCTTTTATGCTCCTTACTGCCAGGTTTGAAATGGAAAGCAGCAGTGTTGTATCTGAGAGGATGTGATGGTGAGATGCTGGGCAATGGGCACTCAAATGGGATGAGAGCCCAAACCTGAGGGGTAGGATCTGCATGAAAGGTTATTTTCTCATTCATGAGGCTTCTGGCTTGGTATTTGTATCCTTAAAGTTAGCAGAGAAGGCAAGTGATCTGATCAAATGTTTCTTTTGGGGTGTCTAGAAGGACTTTCTCTAAGGTGCCTGGGTTTCAAGAGGTAGCAGTGGAGAACAGGCAAAAGTGAGTCCCTTCTTTTCCCTTCCAGGCCGAAAGATGAAGCCTTTGCTTCCTCGTGTCAACTCCTACCTGGTTCCAATCCAGTTCCCTTTGAGTCAGCCTCTTGTCTTGCAGCCTTCTATGAAGGTTCCCCTGTCCGTGGCACAGGGAGCATCCCTTAACAGCACGGAGACTTTGCAGAGCAATAAGCGTGTGTGCATTGCTCCAAAGGTTGGTTTCTTGTTTTCCAAGGAGTTTTGAGGAGGTTAGTGTGGGTTTTTTCCTGTTTTTTTTTTTATTTATTTTCTTTTTTATCTTTTTTTATAAGTGAGGTGAGGAGGGGGCTAGGGAGGGTGTGGGGATTTTTTTAAGGAGGGGAGTGTTCACTTGGATTTTTTGGGTTTGTTGTTTGTTTTTTTTTTAATATCTCTTGCCCTCAATGAACCTTTTCTTCATATTGTTCCTTTATCTTTGGTGCTCTAAACTCCAAGCTCCTATAAAGGAACTAGTTAGTGATAATCCTTGCTATCCTTTATTGTCTCTAGGCTGACTACTACCTCCTAGTTTATTTGCTCTAAGGATGTTTCCATAATTCACTAGAGGAAGGGGCCCTATGGCTTGGTCAAGACAATTTTTCTTTACTGCTGGGATGTGAAGAAAGAAAAATGGGAGGAATGGCTTGTTCTATCCTAAAACATTCGTATTTTTGGTAGCTCTGTAGACAAGTAACAATTAGGAACTTCTAAAAGGGTGTATATTTCATGTACTCTCTTCACAGAGGATTTCCATATCTGATGTTTGCTAATTCTGTGAGGTTCACAGTTATTCTGGGCTCAAGAAAAACAGCTATTAAACAGATCTTTTTCTTGGCATCTCACACTGACTGCTCTTCTATGTGTAGACATTGTAAAGCTTTAGCTTCCTCCATCCTGTCTAACCATAATCCTATTTTCCTTTGTATGCCTGCTGCTTTATGTTCTCTCCAGCTATGATTTATCTTTCTCCTGTGGTCTTTTTCTCTTGATAACCTCATTTTTTGTCTCTTCTTTTTCCTTGGTTTCTGGGAAAACTGTCCTCATTCATTTTGTTATTCCCATTTAGATAATGTAAGAAAAAAATCAAAGGGGTTATATTTTTTCCAGAAATATTCAGCTCTCCTTCTGCCTGTACTCCCAGAAGTTCTTCAGAGCAGGAGTGCTCTGAAGGGTATGACTTTGTCACTTAGCTAGAATCCTTCCCATGAGACCCTTAGGCTTCTTTCTAACAATTTCACAGAGATCAATCTCAGTCTGTTATAATTACTCCTTCCTGAATATCTTCCTCTTACCCTTTCTGCTGACCTTAAATGTCAGGCTTTTTTATTTTCTTTCGATGGTTATTTGGATTTTTGGGTAGCTTAGGTCCTTGCTTACTGACTGCATGTCACCTGTGTTTCACTGTAGATGTCACTGTCTGCAGAAGAGTCACCCTCTTTACCCACGGCTGTTGTCAAGGAGGAGGGTCAATGTGATGAAGGTTTATTTTCCCCAAGCCATTCTGTACAGGAGAACAGCTCCCAGCCTGGGGAGGAATTGTCTTCTTTCCCTGAGGGTGCCTGTGTCAAGGAGGAAGAAGGCTCTCAGCTGGATCCCTGGCTGTCCCCATTTTCCTCAACCGTAACGGTCAAGGAAGAGCCAAGCTTGTTCCTCCCAGACTCATCCACAAAGGAGAGGAAACAGTTCACCACACTGAAGTCCCCACCTAAGGCAGTTTCTGACTCTTTAGTTATAAAGAGGAGAGAAAGGAGGGAGGTGGGCAGATCCAGAAGGAAACAACACCTAGCACTGTCTCGTTCAGAAGAGCCTGTCCTTGTTTTGCCAGAAAGCAGCAGCTTTGACTCTTTCCGGTTAGGGGCAGACCGTCCCTTCCCCCAGGAAAACCAGCCCCTTGAGAACATATCACAGCTCAGCTGCTCACAGGGAGAAGAGGCAGCCTTTAAAACACCAGTCAAAGACATTTTCAGCAAATTGCCTGTTTCTTCCACTCCCAGCAAAGTCTCAGCCACTACTACCCCTTCACTTGAGGTCCTTGATCCCTGGAAGTCTGCTTCCTTAGCCAAGGGAAGTCATGAGCTGGACTTCAGTCCAGTGAAAACCCTTCAGTTGCCATTCACACCCCTCCAGGACAACCAGGATTTGCTGGGTTTTAACAGCACACCCCTTAAAAATCCTCTCTTTGATTCTCCTCGAGAACTGCTCAATACAGAATCCAGTGACATGGTCCTTGTGCCCCTCACGAGCTCTCCAGCGTTTATTCGTGACACTTCCAAGCAATCCGCTGTTGAACTGGCAGCCTCTGGCTTTACTGAAAACCGGTCACTCATGGAGGGCCTTATCCTGGACACCATGAATGACAGTCTCAGCAAAATCCTTCTAGATATCAGCTTTCCTGGTCTTGAGGATGAAAATTTAGGAACAGACATTAGTTGGTCTCAGCTCATACCTGAACTGAAGTGAACTGGCCTGAGGACTGAATTTGACATGTTCTGATGTTACAGAAAGAACTCCACTGTTCTGAGACTCGTTCATGTAATCTAAGACAAGTGCTTGTGACTAGTTCCCACATTCATGGGAGCAGAGAGCATTACTGACTCCTGCTGAGCTGGGAGACAGGCCCATCAGCTTCTATGGGCTTCCTTAAAAGATACTATAGACTTTCAGTGGAGCAAGATGATAGACTTTCTCTAGCCTTGTGCTAGAGATAGCCTCTCTCCAGGGATTCTTATCATGAGAACATCTAGGTAGGCCCTGAATGGCATTTGCTACTCAACTATCAGAGGAAACAATAGTACAATAGGAAGAGCCTGGGAACCCCTTCCTAGCTTTGTCCTAATATCCCTTTACTTTGTTCCCCTATTGCTTAGTATCTTCTATCTATTTTTGTAAATACTGTACATTCCTTAAATTAGCCCTTAATTATAATAATTTTATTATTGTAGGATTATGAGAATATTTGGCCTGGTAAGGGTTTGACCTAGAGTGTCTTTGCATATGTTCAGATTCCTTGTATTCTTCTACCCTAGCTGAAAGCCCAAATTTTTTTTTTTTTTTTAACTTCAAAACCATGTTGGTCTAGATTGTTCTAAAGGTTGCTGGGGCAAAAATCTGAAAAAATGTTTATATGTGACCCAAGTCAAACTGAAATAGGTTATCTGGATTGCAGCATTCCAGGCTGGAATGGAGAAGAGCTTGGATCAAACCATATAGCTTTTCTGATTCCAGAGGCCTATTATGTACCTAGAGGACTAGCTAGAGACACTGTTGCAGCAGATTGACCTCTATTGAATGGTTAAAGCTGCCTTCTTTACAGTCAGCAGTTCAAAATGTAAAAGGGAATGTAAAATGTATTGTATTCCCTTTAAATATAAAGGAAATGCTGACATTTCCACTGGAAATTGACTTCTGGAAACACAAGGTATGTGTTGCTTGGTGCAATAGAACAACTTCTCCTAGTTCTCTAAAACTTAAGTAATGGAAGAAATTGTCATGGCAAAGATCTGATCCTTCTTGCAGACAAGTGGTGACTCCTGTATCCAAATGCTCAATAATGCTTCTGTGGGAACACAGCTGAGTGTTATGTGTACCACCCCTAGCAGCCTGCTGGGATTGGCTCATAGCACGAGCAGCCCCTTGTCCTTATCTCATGTCTGTGTGCTTTGTGATCACTGTGTGACCATTTGGACATTTTCAGGCCTTGTTGGCCAGACCACATTAGATTTAGTTAACTCACTGCTTCATAAAACACACTTTTTCTTGCTGCTTATTGATAAATCCTGACTGTATGAATCAGCATACAAACATCACAACACCGCTAGCAGACTAATTTCTGTATCTTCCAAAATGCAAAACAAATATTGCATGAAACTAAGTCTACCTTCCCCTAAAAACATAAAACTAGTTTTAGATGTGTGTTGTGGTTTTCAGAACCACAGTGTTCCTTTTGTTCCTAAAAATGTACTTTTTAGAGGTTATTTGCCCTCATAAAATGTTTCCAAACTTCGGTTTAATGGTTATTATTTCAGTGTTTCTGGGGTTACAAGGCTGCAGGAGCGGCCTGGTTTCATACACTTTCTACTAGTACATCTTACACATAGTTAACACTCTGCTTGGCTCTCTCAAGGCATCCTCTCTCCCTTTCCTCTCACTTCTTGCTCCTGAGAGGATGTGTGCACACAACTGACACCTGAGAGCCAGCTAAGATAATGTCTTCAGCTGATCCTGAAATTTTCTTGTCTTTGGTGTCAGTTCCAGGCAGGTGCTCCCCTGCTGTCCCTGTCAGCTGAGGTGCTTTGATGGCCACCTCACATTTTATTTTAAACACAGAAGTGTGCCAAAGTTTTTTCCCTTCTTGTTATGTATTTCAGTGAGAGCACTGCTCAAAGGAAATTATATCAAAAAAGGTGGAGGGAACAACAGATAAAATTCCAACAGGCAGTTCTACCTCTTGCTCCCAGAAGAGATGTCTCAGCGTTTTGGCCAAACTAGTTCAAAGCACCAGCTGGTGAGGACTTAATCACAAAATATTACTAATTCTCTCCATTTATGTTTGTTTGATTCTGCCTGGATGCTTTCCTTAAGGAGAGGCAGTTATCACCTGTCCCTCTGCAGGCTCCGTATTAGGGTTATAGTGTAACGGTGTGATCTTGTCAGGCAGTGGATGCCTCTGTCCACCCTCCTGCAGTAAGAGCAGGGTCATACTTCATGTCTTTTCATCAGCCCAAGAGCAGAGCAGGAAGGCACATCTCTTCACACCCTTTGTACAGCACTCCCAGGGCTTCTCTGAGTAATGTGTAGGAGCATCCCAGGACTGTCCTTGCATTCTGATAATAGGCAAAGCTGTTTAACACCTTCTAGCCTGTAAAAGCAAACATTAATTTAAGATAAAAATACTAAGGGATCTGGGACATGCAAATCTACAGGGAGCCAGCAAGTGCTGTGGATGCTCTGCTCCTCTGACAACTCCACTCAATACCTGGGGTGTGACACAAAAGAGAAGGTAATTCCCTTTCATTGGTTGAGTGGGGTTCCTCCCACTATGTTTTGTCAGCTGAAAAGGACTGCATGCTCATTGAGATGAGGTAAGCAAGGATGATTGCCACCCTTTTACTTTTGCAACTTGGCTGGTAGAGGGAAAACTTGATTACTTCCCCATATGGAAGAAAAGAGACCCTGTTTTACATGGCAGAAACCTTTTCATGAGGATGTCAGGCCTTCATTTCTCCCAGAAGGCAGTCTAGCTCTTAACAAAGGTGAAAATTTCTTTTTTAGTAAAGTACGGACTTCCTCTTTAAAATGTACAATAGGCTAAGAGAAATGACAGGCTTGAAAAATAGTTTGATGAGCTTCCTGAACAGAAATTGTTTTTCTCCCCACTCCCCTTTTTCCAGAAGAGGTGAGCTACAACTGGATAAAAATATCTTTAGGGCAAAACAAAATATTAGCTGCCTGAGATTAAGGAGAAAATGTCCTGCTTCACTACTCATCTCAGACTGGCTTCTTGGTTTGAAACAAGCAGTTTTAGAACGTCAAGACCCTGAACCTCTACTGCTGATGCAAGTCAAATGACACATTTGTCCTTGCATTTCAGTTACAACATTTATTGGAAAAATAAGTATAATAAATACCCAGTTACAGTTTACAGACAAAAGATTATACAAAGCAGATTCTCTTCCACATCTCAAAATCTGTGGGAAGTCATTATATAGAGCACACTGATGAACTGTTTGCATACAAATATATAATCAGAATTATTTATCCTCCACATCTGCTTTTTTTTGGATGCACCAAATTTAAAATGAGAAACATCTAATGATGTTATTTAATAAAGAAAATAGCCCGCACTAATTATTACTGAACTACAGTCAGATGTGGATTTATGCTCCAGTACCTGCTGTTGGTCTCTATTACCTTCTCATGGATGTAAAAAAGGTTGCTGCCAACAGGGCCTCTCTTTATTTAGCTGTGTTATTTGTAGAAGGTAGGTTGTCTGTACTCATCTGTGGTTGCAAACAAGAAATTGGCTCATTAGAACCCTGACTGTTTAATGGATGGAAAAATTTTCCAACAGGACAAAAAAAACTCATCTTCACTGGACTTGAGAATACCATTAATATTGTTTATATTTTTTATAAAATACTGTTTTTCACTAGCAGTATGGTATCTTGGTGCATTGTATTCTTTCACATTTGATGTATTTTTCTGTAAATTTCAATAAAGACAAAGTTTTGGATAATATCATTATGCAACAGGCCAGACTATTCTATCTCAACTTTATACTTTTCTTATGAAGTGACATGCTTAGATTACTTACCTGTTTTGGGTTTTTTTTTACTCTGAATCCTGAGATTGCATGTTTGTCTATGCACAAGGCTATTTTGCATTCTGGAACTGTGAAAGGTCAGGAATGCAGCAGAACTGACACCATAAAGCACATCCCTTGGAACTTGTGGGATCACTGAAGATGCCTTCAGCATCAATATGGTCCTCCAAGTATTTGCAAGTAATAGTGTCAATGACACAGAATGATCTGATCTGAGGAGCTCCACACTGTGGCTAATTAGTTCCTGACAATCTGCACTTTGCTATGCATACCCAAGGGACTGGCATGCTACAGTGATAAGAGCTGTTTTGCTTTTTCCCATGGCTGACTCTCAGGTTTTATTTATTTCCTGTTTTTATTAAAATCTTGAAGTCAGGAGACCATGAGATAATCTCAGTTGCCATTTAAATCATGCCAAGGCCTAGCCATCAAGAATGTAACAAACGGCTGATGTACATAACAAATGCAGCCCAAAGACTAGGAGACAAAAGGAGTCCAGTACTTAAAATCAAAAATAAAATTACATTGTCACAGCAGCATTGTTGTCCACCAAATCCCTGGGGTGTTAACGTATCCCTTTGCCACTGTATGTGCATTGTGTACACAAAGGTGCTTCTGCACTGTGCTGGTGATTCCATCATAAAATCCTGAAAATTCAAGATATATAGCCTGGTAATAGCCATTCTGAATATCAGCCTTGGGTAGAGTTATTCTGGGAAGAGAAGGAGCAGGGAGCACAAGGAATGCAGTTCAAGCAGCCCAATTACTTCTAAAAATGGGAGCACAAGAATATTTTGCTCAGATTAAAAAAATCTTTTTCTAGCAAACCTTTTCTTGAAAAGACCTAGTATCTCCTTGCTTTGTAAGGATTTTTTCAGGTTGTCCTTCTTGGCTTTGGTGTTTCCCTTTTTATAAGCTGAGTGAAAATTTTCCAGTTTTTGGCTGTTACAAACATTATTTAAAAAATATATATTTCACGTCCTTAGCAGAGTCAGCTGGCAACTAAAATCTCAGACTTACTCAGTACAGTGTGTGCCCCAGCACAGACTTGCTGGAGTGCATGGAGATTTCTTCCTGAACTTGTTCTTTGTGACTTCCAGCAGCTGAACATGGCAACATGAGCTCTCTTGTGTCCAAGGGACTTCTGCTGGCCATAGGGAGTGGGTGACACAAAGAAAGTTCTTGGTAAGATGAAGATGTCTCAAAGAGTCAAATGGAGACAGAGTTCAGAAGAAAAAAATCATGGACTCATCTAGGTTGGAAAATACCTTTAAGATCATCAAGCACAACCATTAACCTGACACAGCCAAGCCCACAACTAAACCATGTCCCTAAGTGTCACAATCTACACATTTCAAATACCTCCAGGGATGGTGGCTCAGCCACTTCCACAGGAAGCCTTTCTCCAATGCTTGATAAACCTTTCAATGAACAAATTTTTCCTATATAAATTTCAAACTTCCACTGGCACAACTTGAGGTTGCTTGAGAGCATAAAGGAGTCAAAGGTTGGATAAGGGCAATAGATTCAACAGTCCTCAGGTTTAAGACTGGGACAAAATGATCAGGTAGCACAGAAAAGCATTAGAGATACAAAATACTTATTTCTGCTCTTGAGTTTAACTCTTTTACAAGGGGTGGGCATGGTGCCTTGCATGTAGCAGCAAGGAGAGAATACACTGTGGAAAAGGTGCCAATTCACTGAGCATGACCGAGGTATTGTCCCTGAAAAGCCATCCACAACAGGAGCATGACTTTGAGGAATTACTTTGTGAATACTGATGCTTGAATTACTGCATTTCTAAATAAAAGTCTGCCTGAACAAGAGAACAGGAGGTGGGCTGCAACACCCTTTGGAGTGGCTGACTCCCCCACTGGTTAAGTTAATTTCAGCAAGTTATGCTGCTGACTGATGAAGAACTTGACTGATCTCAACTGCTTTAAGGTGCAAAAGAAGCTGTTTACAAACAAAACAGGAAACATTACAGTACACCTGGCAACTACTGACAGGGAGGTTTTCCCTGATGGGGGACTCTGAAAGTAAAACCTGTCCCCAAATGAAATGACACTGCAGGAAAAATCAGCCATCAGAGAGATTCTTACCTTCCAAGGACTATATCTGGGCTTCATTTTAAGCAAAATGAGATCTGCTCTGATTCTGTAGTTAGCCAGGAACAGGTAAAAAAGTGAATAGGTGATTGTCTTTTTTCTTTCCTCTTGCTGTTTCACATGGAAAAGAAAAAGTTGTTATAGAAGCCCATAAACAGCCACTCAAAGCACCTTGCCAAGACTCTGTAGGTGGCTTTAGTAATAAGCCCACACATATGCATACCAAATTAAGCTTTACCAGGCAACTCTAACTGTGCTGGCTTTTACTGTTCAAGTATTTAGCTCTAGGGACATCCTCTGAAAGGAGCCTTAACGGTGTAAAGTTTTCATTATTATTTTTATGGCATTATGTAGAGACTTAGAAAAAATTGCCTGTGTTAGTGTCAAGTGCATTCTTAGCCTCAAGCTAAGTAAATAATGGAAATGTTCTCCCTACAGGTGGGAAGTGGAGGGACAGCAAAATGAAACGACTACAGAGAGGCACACAGAGGAGAGACATCTTTGAGACTACACATTTCCAAGTTCTGTGCTATCGACCTTAAACGCATAACTATCCTTCATCTCAGGCTCTTGCACACTTTTATAGGTAAACAAATTCCTACCAGGAATTATTCTCTACTTTAAACCTCATGCTGACCACAGAGAAGCTCTAGCATGCGTAAGAAATTTGCCATTGCTATGTGCATCAGTGGAGATGCACACCAGTGCATTCCCCTCCTTAGAATAAAGGCAAAGTCTTCTAGTGTGATTTGTGTAATGGAAGGGGAAATTTTGTATTGCCTGCTGCATGATCAGCAACTGTTCTGTGGCAACAATAACTATTCCAACCAAACAGAAAAGGCCCCTTTTTAATGCAGTTTAGCCCCAAGAAGAAAAGAAATACAGAGAGGACAAAAATATTTATATTTATAATTATATTATATTAATAATTATATTTATAATGATCAAGAAATATTTATACAGCAGAAGAATTTCATATTAGACAACACTGTTCCAAGTTTGTAACAGTGCACTAATAAATCTATCCCATAGGGTAGATAATTACAGAGACTTGACCCTAAATTACCTAACTAAGCAAACTATTCTACTTCTGACTGACCTTGCTGGCAGGACACACTTTGCTGTCCAGCAGCCGAGCTAAACATTATGTACATCTGAGATGACATTTATCTCAAGGAAACTTGCCAGACATACTCACAGATATAAATACTGCAACCTTTTACTTATTATTTCAAGAATACAAAGGTATTTTATTATACAAATAGACAAACTGGAGGGAATTCAAAGCAGAGGAACCTTTTCTTTTTCAAAGAATCTTTTTCAGAGATGGAAAGGAAAGAGAAGCATGCATGGTTTGCCTGAGTAAGGTTTGTCCTCTCATTCCTCCTCTGCACCATCTGTGCATCCACAGACTGCGCAGGCTGTGAGAATGCAGGAGAATGAGCAGAAAGTTGCCTCATTGTTATCCTGCAGTATCCACCACAAGGAATCTCCTGGCTTTGACATAGTTGCTACACCCAGGGTCACTTTGACACCCACTTGAAGCTTACACTACTACTGAGATGGTGCATTGGAAACTGCTGTACTGTAAAAACAACCTCTGTGCTGGTTATGTTATGTGGGGGTTACTGCTGAGCTCTGTAAGAACACAGCTTGTCACAACAGGAATGTAAAGCTCTCCATCTACAATCTACCCTCCCACCTGCACTGTGTAAAATCTCAGGAGGACAAAATAATAGTTTCCAAACTGTTAAAAGAGAAAAATTCAAAGCTGAAAAGAAATCTCTAAGAAAGAGAAACCACCATTAGAAGTCGCAAAAGTAGCAGGATAATATTTTAAAGAAGAATTATTAGGCTAGCTTTGGGGCTAAAATAACCCAAAACCAGAAATCACCTAACCTACCTAGTAAATGGGCTCTGTTTAAGAACAGGGTGGAAAAAGTAATAGCTGAATGGAAAAAAAAAAAACAGTGACCTAGAACCTAGCATGTCTCTGATGGGAGAAGATAGTACCTTAGCTGACTTCACCTCCATAAAAATGCTGGGGGTTTTTGTCAGATCTAGGAACTAACACATCACAGCACATAAAGAGTTAAGTGACCTACATCTAGAAGCAAAAGTGATGAAGGAGGAGAGAAAGCTTTAAACAAGACTTGAAGATTCCTCCCCTTTGAGGCACAAGGAGAGAAATACTTGATGAATTAGGGACCAGGACTAACTGGTGAGAGCCAAAAGCAGAACTGCTCAAGCAATGGCTCCAGCCCAGCTGCAAGACAAACCAATTTTGATTAGGATTTGCCAAAATGCCTGGCAAAATAAACTAATAAAGGGTGACTAGCTGCAAAGAGGTGCTGGGACTGGGAACTAGGAGAGCTCCCTCTTCATTCCCACATACAGATCCAGGGTGGGAGGTGATCTCATCAGAAATTGTGTATTTCTGCCCATAGACTTCAAGGCAGGGACTGTAGGTGACCTGGTTCTAAGATGTTCTGTAGCACTTTACAGTCTCAGGGTCCATTCTGAGGCTTTAATAAAATTGGCAGTGCCAATTTTCCATCATCTGCCTTGTTGTGGCTGGCCTGCTCAGGTATTCACGGTCAGCAGGAGGGGAAGCACCTCTTGGCCCTGTGTGAGAGTAAAGGTGCATGATTCAGTACTGGTTTACATGGATGGTTAAAGGACCTGATGGCAAGACTCAGAGGATATTCATTGTGGCCACAGGAGGTCAAAAGTGTGTAAATCAGGAATCAGAGCAACCCACAGGTAAGAAAACAAGACAGTAGGAACACAGGTTCCCTGTAAATATCCATTACTTAAATTCTTTTCTTAATTTGACTCACAGATAGATAAGGACAGCTCAAAACACCTCTGAGTTGCTGTTGGGACTCTGCTTGCATTATGGTATTGAAGTTTGGCCTTGGAGTATAAGGCAATTAGAATGTATTTCCACTCCCACTCCTGAAAAATCTAGTGCTGTGATTTGGCGGTATTGGATTTGCTTCTTAGTATTCAATATTCACTTTTTTATACACAATCTAGAACATGAAAATAATTGGTATCAGTAATACTAATAAGTATTACTAAGTAATACAACTAAGACAGAAAACAAAACAAAAGGAGCAACAGAAAGTGTCCTTTCATTGTAACTTTTTTAGTCCATTGCTGCTATTCCTTCTGTGATGCACAGGAAAGCTGTTTCACTGCTTGCTGGCTTTCCTGGAAATGTAATGCTGTCCTTAGCTTCACAGCTGAGTAAAGTTTTGGTTCCTCCCTGTACCTGATATCACACCTGGTGCTTAATGGGGCAGTGCATTAGCCAGAGAAAAGGGATCAAAATGAGACAGCATCAGTTCAAGTTAAAATTCATAGTTTCAAGCAGGCCAATATGAAGACAGAAAGCTGAAAAAGGGAATTCTACCATGTTCTGTCTCCCCTGAGAGAAAGGATGTCTGCTCAGGTCCAGACACCCCACACTGCAGCAGCACCAGCATTCTTTTGGTATAAACAGGGAGCCAAGTCTGCTGGTATCAACGAGCCAGTGATTTTAGGCTTGCTTTCGATAGAATGGAATGAGAAGGAGGACAGAGTATAGAATGGAATGAGAAGGAGGACAGAGTCGGGCACAACACATTTGCCTTGGCTGGAAGCAGAAACCAGACCTTCAGCATTTCATTCAAGCTACACAGAAACATCCTTCAGCGCAGCCTATTGCAAAGGCATGACACTCTCTGCAGAAATGGGACTGGGCATGCCTGCCAGGAGCCTTGAGGAGGATACTCTCCCATTTACCGAGGCACTGCATCATCTTCCAGGCTGACCCGAGTTGCTGCCAGTGTTTACAGAGACACCGAGAAGCGTCAAAGCCCCCTGGCAGAGGCAGCGGAGCGCGCAGGCTGCCGCCGGCAGCTGTAGCGTGTCCCCAGGAGCCGGGGACAGGCGGGCACACACACGGACACACACACGGACACGGACACGGACACGGACACGGACACGCGCGGTGCGTGCGCGCAGCCCGCCGAGGTAAGTCCGGCCCCCAGCATCCAGCGGGGCCATCCTTCTGCTGCTGGATTTTTCCAGCCGGAGCATCCTGCCGGCTCTGCCGTGATTTATGGAAAGCGGTTTCTGACGCGCGGCTTTTTCTATTACGACACGGACCCACGGACTGGAGGAGGCAAAGCTGCGGTCAGGGCAAGAGAAGTGAGGGAGGGGAAGAGGCGGGAGCAGAAGGATACGGAGGAGTGGAGAGGACAGAGGGAGAAACAGGCACCGAGACACTTCAGAGATGGGTGAGTTATAACTAAGAGAACAGGAGGAAAGGCAGAGAAAGGAAGAGAAGGCGAGCCGTGAGGAAGAGAAAGGGAAAGGAGATCAGAGACTGAGTCAGCTTCCAGAGGGCAAACACCAGCAGACGAGTTCAGGGAATACCCCAGCACACCAAGAAGGACCTGTTCTGTCTGAATCTTCACCATGAGCACAAGGAAGAGCTGCCCCCTGCCACTGGGGCAAGGAGACCTGGAGGAAAAGCAGAGTGAGGGTATTCCCGAGCTGGAGCGAGAGGAGTGTGAGATGGAGCTGAGGAACAAAGCTATTCTGCAACAGAAGAGGCGCCTCAAACAGGCCACCCAGTTTGTGCACAAGGACTCTGCTGATCTGCTGCCTCTGGATGGCTTGACAAGGCTTGGCACCTCCAAGGATCTGGTGAGTCCACGGGGACCACGTTTGGGAGGGGGTCCTCCTAATAGCCTTCATTCCAGTTGTAGCTGCTGTCAGGCTTTGTGAAAGGATCATAGGTTCGGCAAAAATGAAACTTCCCTTCAGGATCATCTAGGAGCAGGTCAGGGTGAGGGGAAAGAATTAATCACCCATTTGCTTGCGTCCATCTTCTTGTGCCTCCCCATAGGAACCAAACTCCTCAGGCAGACATAGACTGGCAGGACTCTCCAGAATCCAAATTTCCATTCACCCAATACCTATGTATGTTCATGTGACACGTATATTTCCATGTGGGACATCTCTGAAAGCCCCTATGTATTCCTGCATGATCCAGTTGAAAAACAGAATCCTTTCTGGACTCAGCAGGGAGGGAAGTACAATTCACGAAATTCTGAGAAACTTATGTTTGACCTTGTCACTTTTTTGCATTTTTCTCTCTTCCCCCCACTCTCTGGATTTATGGAGGGGCAAGCAAAGGCAGGACTGCAAACCAGGCAGGCAGGCAGATGCAGTACCTGGCACTCTGGATGACTCCTTTGGGGAGGAGGCACCGGAGCGAGGCCTGTGGATATCTCCTTGTGGTGACGTGGATCAGGGAGCATCAGGGAGGGAGGTCTGTTCCAGCAGCCTTGGCAGTCTGGAAGGGTTTCCCCGAGGCTGAAAGCAGATTCCCAGAGGATCTGTTACTGGCTCAACTGCACACATATTCTCCTTGCTCTGGCAGTTTTGCTGTCCAACTTCTCTCCACTGTAGAGTTAAACTGCTCAAGGATGTGGAAGTCTAAACCATTTTCCCAAAAGAGGGCTCACGTCTGGTTGTGATGGGGGCACTTATTCCATCTGTGGCAGTGGGCGTCATAAAAGATCTTGTCTCTCCCTGCAGTCTGTGCTTCCCTCTGTATCCCCAGACAATCGCAGCCACACCACAGATGCTCTCATATGTGTTCCTCCAGTCATTTCCCAGCTCCTGAGGCAGTGGCACAGGGCCACACATGTGTGGGACCAGAAGGTGCCTGGCACTGAGTGGGGGCTAATCCTCCTTGCTGAAACCTTGGGGTGCAGCGGCTTGCAGACGAGGGGTCAGTGCCATGTTCTCGTGCTCCCACCACCCTCCCTGCAGCTCCCTCAGCAGCTGCTGGGAGTCCCTGGCATGGCAGGGTCAAGGGTGGCTCCTCCATGTTCCCCTGTGCTGTCACCTCATGTTCTGCAGCCGCACTCATGGCTGTTAGCAGGGCTCGGTGTGGACTGTCCCTCCGGACCTGTGTGCAGTCATGGCTGGAGGGCGAGAGCTGTGTCACATCAGTGCTGTCTTAGAGAGGAGCAGGGACTCTCCTCCCCGTGGGGAAGGAGCTCTGAATCTCCTGGAGCCCAGAGAGCCAATGCTGGCCCTCGGGGCCTGCAGCACTGCAGCTCCAACATCCCCTCTGGAGCACAGCTGGGCGTGAGCCTGGGCCCGTCCCTGGGCAGGGAATGGGGATGAGCCACTCCGGAGGCTTCTAGTGCGTGTTTGCTGACCCCAGCCACAAAGGCAGGCAGAAACACATCTGCCAGCTTTGCTTTGGGACTGACTCCTGTCACACCATGCCTCAAAGCGACAACTGGCAGCCTGAAGCCCTAAGGGGTTCCTTGAGTGAGACAGTCCTTGTCTAAATCACTTGCCACGAGGAGCTCTCCTGCTGGAATTAACCATTCCAGGCAGGAGAACTCGTGTGCTGACAGTGTTTGGTCACTGCAGCCCACTGCAAACTTCGTGTTTGATCCATAACAGAACAGCTGAAACTTTTTTACCATGGACCTAGGGAGCAGTGAATAAAGCATGAGGTGTTTTTCTCACATGGACATTTTGCTTTGGTGTTAGAGGGCACAAAATAAAGTGTGGCCACTGTGCCAAGTTCAACACACAGTGCCATATCTGGGGTCAACGTGGTACCTCCTTTTCTGCTTTAACTTGGAGCAAAAGAAGAACCAGGTCTTAGATTTCCAAGTGGGATTCAGCAGTTCCTGTAACTCAATGGGACACTGTGATATTGCTGTGATCTTTGGACGCTGCAAATCAGAGTCCCAAATATGCTTTTGGTTTGTTTTTCTAGACATTTCTCCAGCACTATGAAAACCCCATCTCTTTTTCCTAAATTGAGTTGGCTCCCTCCTGGAGGATAGGAATACAAAAAAGGAATGTCCTGAAAATGAAGCAGGAGTAGGATGTGCTGGAGAGTTTGATTTGGAGAGAGAGAGTAAAACACCCCTGACTCCTATAGCATTTACATTGGGAGGAAAGTTTAATTAATTCCCCAAAACAGGTCTCCATTGACAATGCCAGGGACTCCAGCTGTGGCAGCTCCATGGCATAAAATTAGAGCAAGTCCTCATATAATTTAAAATAAAACATCTCCTTTCTTTTGCAGCCACAGGCTGTTACTTTTTGCCATTCTTTTCTGTGTATTCTGGGTGTGCACTCAGCTTATGCAATGCATCCAGAAATGCCTGCAATTTGATGGGCCCATCATGTCTCCAATAACGAGTAATTATATATTTCTGTGGAGATCTCATGTTTCCACCTTTGCAACAAAAAGCATGATCAGTTTTGGGGTTTTTTTAAATGGGAAAAAAAAAAAAAAAAAGTAGCTACATGAGCTAAAATATTCTGGAAGTACCAAGAAGGTCTGAAGACCTGGTTTCTCATCTCCCAAAAATCAAGATCCCCAGCTCATACAATGTCACTAATCACAGCAAGGCCTGGAGGTTTCACATTGGAGAACCAGAACCTTCCCTAAATAGCACTGGGAATCTTCTTTGATCCCTCTAAGTGCCCTGAGAGGGCATCCTTTCCAGCTCCTGGCCACAACACTCCAACATCCTCCCTTACCATCTTCTAAATCTAATTGTTTCTGACCAGTCCAAGAGCTACAACGCTCTCTCCATGTCTCACTGGTGAAAGAGAAGATAGACAGGGCCCTGGGAGTCTGCTCTTGAATCAGATGCCTCCAAAATCCCAAAGCTCAGCTAATCCCAACCAGCACTTGGCCTCTTCCCAGGCTGAGTGACAAGAAGGGGACAGAGGTGGCAGCTGCAAAGAGCTTGCTGGTTCTGTGGGAAATGTTGCAGGAAGGGGGAAAGGTCCTTTGCATGCCAGATTGTGAGAGGCGGGAGGGAGGATGGGAATTTGGAGACCTGCTGTTAGTTCCCTGCCCTTTTCCCATGGCCCAGATGTTAGCTGGCAGCCAAACTGGCACTGTGCTCAGAGTATTTAGGGAGCTAAGCACAAGGGCCAGCTGTGCTGTGGGCCGGTACAGTAAGCTGGGAAAAGACCAGGAACAGAGGGATATTTTTACCCCATTTTTTCAACTGCTGCAATGTTTCTCATGCAGCATGTGAATGATCCGACTCTCACCCCTTGAGTGGCAAGGAAGCAGAGGTATGAGGGACATGGCATCTTGCAAAGAGCAATGCTGAGTGTGACCAAGGAGTCAGTGACAGCCATCCTGCACCAACCATTGGTCAAATCTGACAAATCAGGGTGCTTCAAGTTGCAGCTTGCACACTTCTCTGGCCTCAGCTCTCTGGCCATGCATGAGGCTATTCTGAAACACACGTAACCTGTGGGGCTAATGCAGCCCAGCTCATTGGCAGGTCTGGTCTAGTTTAGGTGTTTGGCCTGCCCATTGACAAAATCCTGCATCAAACTGCTGCACCACCTGGGAGATGACAATTTTTTTTTCTTTAGAGAGAGAAAAACAACATTTTAAGCTGTAGCACATTGACCCCTTTAGATTGTTTGCCTTTCTTCAAACAGACTTTTGTTACTGGGAATGCCATGGCCAGCTGAGAGCAGCTGCTCTCCTGCAGAAGGGCAGTGGAGCTGAGTACATGGAGAAAAGACAGATACCTCCAACAGGCACCTGTTTCATTGGTGTTGCCACTGTTGATTCAATAGCTGTGCAGGGACTGGATGGATCAATACTGGGCAAAATCTGGAGTATCTGATGGTGGGGAGCAGAGACAGACTCCAAGGAACATTAGAAGCTCATTTTAGTTTCCTCCTTGAGGAGCTTTCTGCTTCACTACAAATAATTGCTTGTACACCTAAAATATCTGCAGTCCTGCCTTCTTGCCCACAAGTACATCACACACACGCTACGTTCCTCTCCTCGTGCCCTCCCACATTGGAAGGTGTGAGTGTGCCTGGTGGGATGTCAGCACACACCCAGCAGGCAGTGCACTGCATTAGGCTGAACAGGAATGAGACTCTCCAGTGCATGTTTAGCTGAAGGAACAGATATCTGTGGGGAGAGCATGCATCAGGTATGTTCTTCTCCTCCAATAATTCTCCTCCCAGAGACCTGCCTGTCACAGACATCCCAACACTTTAACACCAAATCAGCAGCTACCAAAAAAAAATCTTGGGATTTAAAGAAATTTTTTTTCGATAAGCATGCCTTTCATCAGGACAATCAGTTGGGTCAGGCATTTCCAACTTACATCCCTAAGCTAGCAAATATCCTTGTCCTTAGCCCCATACTTAGCTGGGATTTCTCTTTCTTTGTGATGGAGACAGCAGCCTCATAGTGTGGTCCAGCGGCGCCTCTTGGAAGGCAACCTGAACAAGCTGCGGGGCGAGGCCAGGGGTCAGTCTGCACGGGTTCAATCTCCACTGGCAAAAGACCAGGATGAAAAGATGGAAAAGGGAGAGGACAGAAGAAAAGAGACTTCACCCCTGATAATACAGTGCCAGGTAAGGCAACAACACAGCGCTGCTGATTTCAAAGTGATGGTAAATGCTCAGAGTTCCAGCTGTCCCCCTCCCAAGGGCCATGCTGAGTTATGAATTGCAAAGCCAGCTGCAGCCAAAAAAAAGAGATTTCATGCATGGCCTCTCCTAGAGTCTGGATGCAGCTCTGGATGTAGCCAGAGGAAAGCCTTTCTGCTACATGCCTTCTAGTTGTCCATATTTGAACATAAATTACCTAAATCACATCTCCTTCCTTTGAAGGCCACCTTTCCCATGATATGAGGTATTTTATAACTGTATGTAGAAGCAAGGAATGTCTCCTTATCACTTGAAGACAGGTGCCTCTAGCTGATTTACATTTAACTAATTCCAGTTCAGTCTGATTCTCTCAGGTGTCAAAGGAGCTCCTCAGAAAGTGGCTAACTGTGCTCCAAATTAGCTCAGCTGCACCTCTTGATGGAAGCAGTATTTTTAGTTTCCTTTTCTTTTTATATCCTCCTGTACAGCAGAGCACACTACTCCTTGGCCCCTGCAGTTAGAGGAAGTGCATCCAAAAACTGTGGCCCATGGACGAGAGCTGGATGGTTAGAGCTGCACTGTAACATACAGATATGAGATTCATGAAGATACTCATGAAGACCTGTTGTACAAAACCCATTTTAAAGCTGGTTTCAGCTCAGTTAACTATCCTAAAGACCGTCTCCCATATCCAAGTGTAAAGGTTATACTTCCAAGTGAAACATATATACCTTTGAAAATTCATTTAGCACAGTAAGTTATGATAGGAACACAGCCTGGTACTAATTTTATGAAAGGCTTAGATCAGGTATCTCAGTACCAAGCAAAGCCACTGTCTGGTTTGTTTTGCAGCCTTCACTGCTGCAGTTAGGCATTGCTTACCCTGCATTTTAGACTTTAATATGTCTGGGTTAACATAACCACACCTGGGGACAGACTAGTAGGATGAATGGCTCTGAGGGTAATTTCTCCAATTACTTGGAGCCTATTTTTGAGCAAATAAAGGTGGTTCTTTTTCTTTAATAGCCTCTCCTTATTGTTCTGCAGGAGGAAGTTTAGTGATAAAGGGTGGGGTTTTTGCCAGGCATGCACATTGAACAAGGACAGGCATGTACAGGTGTTGTATCTCAGGGGTAGTAGCTAAGTCAGCATTACAGGCCACCAATCATTCCCTTTTGTGTTTCTAATGCACTGAACCCCAGCTGTCACCCACATTTTACTTACCCTCACAGAGGAAGGTTAATGAGCATCACAAGCAAGGAAACAGATCTAACACTGCATGTAACTCTCCCTGAATTCTGCACAGGCCTTTCTGTCTTTTTCTGCCCTTCTTAGGAGCCAGTCACTGTTTGTCACACTTGATCTTACACTGAAGTAAGGGAAGCTCTCCTCCCCTTCTTTTTGTCTTGCTGCTTTTGATGTTCATATTTGTGAACTTCAAAAAGCCTCTCCTGACAGTAACAGAGCTATGGCAGGAAATAGGACTCAGGCTGCCAGTTTATTTGAGCCAGAGAGGTGAGCTGGTGCCTTTTGGAGAACTGCTTGATTATAGTGCAGTTTTTATTAGAAATGGAGCACAGCCCCAGAGAAGTCTTTTTTTTTCCCTGACTCCTGAGAAAAGCTAATATACCATTTACACACAGGGAAGTATGCTGAAAATCCCAAAGTGGTAACAAATGCATCACCTGACTTGTAACTGAATTTGACTAAGGAATAAACTCAAATATATGTAGACTTCAGTGGTACATGGAGATTCAGGCAGTAAGTGGTTTCACTCTAACAGGTTTTAGTTGCCCTATGTCTAAGGCCTTTTAAGTCCCAGAGATCACAGATAGACCTAGTCTATAATTGTACTGCAGTCACTCACCCTTCTATTTGCTTAGGTGGGTTGCCCAAATGGTACTTTAGCAGAATTGCCCCTTTTTGTGACAGTTTTTGAAAAGCACTTTGGAAAACTAGTCACAACTGGCATCTGCAACATAAAATCAAGCTGTTATTTTTTGTGGTGGGGCTTGTCTCTTGTTGATTTGGGAATAGATGCTGAAAAACTTCACTGCTGTAGAAGGCCAGCTTTCCTCTATGCCAAAGCAACCTGGGATTGATCAGCCTTTTGTTTGCTAAAGCAGCTTCTTGACTTTGGGACTGACATCATTTCAGAAAACCCAGCTCTTTATAGTGATCCTTACTGACTCCCCTTCCCCTTTTTCTTGGAAATTCCCATAATTGACATTTAGATAAAAAATAAATGTGACTGGTAGTAACAGACTGAAAATTCTGGAGTAGAGATGAGAGTGGGTAAAGTGATGAAAAGTCCTCCTAGTTCAAGAAGCCTTGCAGTGCTTATGAGCTGCCTGCATTGTATTTTTGGTACACTGGGCCAAGGACTTTCCCTCAGGCTCCTGGTGAGTTCTCTAGGGAAATGGTTAGTGGTGAAGAGCTGTGTACACTCAATGAGATTAAATATTGTTTTCTACAGAATAATCACTGTCCTGTTATATCCTATCAAGACTCTAACTTGCAGATTTCCCAGCCTGCTCTGAAACAAAACTCGGTAATCTGCCTAGTGATACAGTTTAGGCTTATTATAACAACAGCAGCTCATGCATTTCAACACTGCTGCTCCCAAGTGATTCCTTAGCAATTGCACTCCAGTATTTCTCACAGGAGTTGTTTTCTTCTTTCTAACTGCTCACAGCACATTTTCGAAAATGAAATCTTGGAAATACTGGATGTAGCTCTCGGTGATGATAAATAATCATACACAGGCTTAGGTAAGAAATCAAGAAATTGAGACATTTTCCTTGATCCTGCTGGTGCTGCACTGAGTCCCTCATAGCCATGCTGATCTGCTTAAGGTGTTCAAGCATTTAAACTTGTTGGGACTGAGCATAAGAGTAGAGAAGTGGTGTCAGGTATGTTGCTGCTTCTGAGCGGTTCATGTCACAGAGTGCCATAGTGGATGGAAGAGAAGGAATCACTGGAAAAGCACAAATGATAGTAGGAATACAATGTGCCTCCCAAAAGGAAAATTATGTGAGTGGGGTTTTATTGATGGGGTTTTTTTGGGCGGTGGTGTAAGACAGAGCCTTGAAGAGCTAGGCCATCAAGAATACATATTATTAGGTACCATAGGTGAAGATGTATTTTGCAGATGACAGTTACTCCATCTTTTCCAGTTCCTTTACTAAGTCCTGTTCCTCTTTTTTTTTTCCCTCAACCTAATTCTTATTGATGTCCTTGATGACCCTATGTTTTCAGGCCCCTAAAATAAATGTAACCTGCTGTTACTTCATCACCTCAGGCCTGCCATTAAGGACCTCTCTAAAGAGGGGACAAAAACCAGATGGGAACTACATCTTCTTTTCCCTTTCATGTTCAAAGTGGTAAAGAAATGAAATGAGGAAAGCACTGGGAACTATTCCAGTAAAATCATGCACAGGTTACTTGGGTGCAGGGCACACTCTCCCCCTTTGCTAAATGACACCAGCTGTGACTATTGTAACATCATGTCTTATATCCTTAAAGAGCTATATAGGAATATGTTGTAAGCCCTACACAAAATAGTAATATCTTGATCAGGTTGTTTCTTGGATTCAGGAGTCACATGGATTTGCCAGTTATCTTGGGAACTGCCTTAAATTCAAGCTCATTTCAGGTGTGTTTGTCCTGGGTGCTCCTGCTTCTCCTTCAGACTTCTTCTGGCAGCTTTTCTACTGAGAACAAAGGTTTAGCTCTGAGACATTGTTCCCTGCAACACCAGAAGAAATGGAGAGATGAAACCCAGAGAAACTAGCACATGCTTGTATTCCTTTAGAAAACTTTGCATATTACTGCTCTGCTAACAAAGTCCATGTTGGTTTTATGAACGAATTCTCTAACTGTGCATCTCTTGACTGGAATACTGTTAAGTTAAAGTCACTAAGATAAGTGTCTGGGCAATCAAACACAAATGAAGAAAGACAATTTCAAAAATAAGTGTTTGAGAGTGATTTGCAGAGAACTGGGGAAACCACCATTGTCTTGGATGAAACTCCTGCCTTCTGACTACTGCCTAAAGCACCACAACTTGGCTATGTTGCTCAGAAAGTCCAAGTCACACAGTTGGAGGGGTGAATATGCTGATTTTGAGCCTACAGTAATTATCTGCTGTTTTTTCTAGTGCCAAGGTCAGGCATTGAAAGCAACTGTTAACACTGGGTGTCTACCAAACCTCATCTCCAAGAGGTGTTTAAACCAGCTGGGGTAAGTCTTTGAACAGTATAAAAGGAGGGATGGCTAAAGGAAAAACCATGGCAAGAACCCAGGCACTCTGGATTCCCAGCCCCAGTGATAATGACTGGCAGTTTTGCATGTGTGCATGGCTATTGAGGGGAAGATGCAGAGGGTGGGCTACAGGGACAGGCATTAGAGCACTGGCAAAGTGTATGCAGTCCCCAGACTCTGAGGCAGTGCTGTGCAATTCTGCCAGCATGACCTGCAAGGCAAAGCTGCCCAGCTGGTGGCTGGTGCTGAGGTTTTGCTGGTTGAATCTGCCTCCAGATATATGATACGAAAGAGATTCCCCCTCTTGTGGGCCTGTTCTCAGTGAGACCCAGAAGAACTGCCAACAGTGAGAAGTCCCGGTTTTCCTCCTCTTCCTCCTCTTGAGGCAATAACACCTCTTGTGTCCCACAGGCTGGAAGAAGTGTCTGCCATGGACTGTGGAGACCTCTCTCTTCCCATCCCCAGCGTTGTGGGCCGAGTAGAACATTTGGAATTGCAATTTGGCCAGGAGACAGTGATGTGTTCAGCACTGGTTGTAGGTGAGAGTGCCAGCCCCTCCTCTCTCTTGTTTCTCCTGTGTCCCTCTTGCCCTGACGAGGGCATTTAAAGGACCTTTGGAAAAAGCATGGTGGAAGGTTGGTGATGTGGCCACCTCCACTGCAGGTCAACGTACACGGTGAATACCCTCAATGTAACCGAAGGAAAAGGGCAGAGTTAGAGTACAGAGAAGACAGAAGACATTGAAACTGAGGAGAAATCAGGTGCTTTTTCAGTCTTAACTAAGGATGTGAAAAATTCTCATTTCAATTCTAAAATGGACTTTTCATAAAATTCTGCAGATGGCTTGATTAATCCTCTGGTGCCTTATGTTCTCCTATGGACTGGGCACTTGTATCTCTCGCTGGCTGGAAGTCATCAGAGAAAGTAACAGAGGGTACAGCTTATTTCCTAGAGTACTTCTCTGTGTGCTCCTTTGCCTCTGCTGCAGGGAGCACCCTGAAAGGACCTGGAAGCCCCAGAGTGCTGAGTCTCCTTCAGTGTCCTGAAGCAGGACCCTTTGAAGGAAGGGGCCATAGGAGACAAGGCAGGCCCAGAAAATGGCAGAAAGGCTGCATGTTTTGCACTTACATCAAGCTGTGCATATGCTGAAAACAACGTGGTTGTCTTTTTTCCCTCTTCTTTCTCCCTTTTAGTCTTCCAGCTTTACCTTCTTGCTTTAATTTGTTCCCCATCTTCAATGAGTCCTGCTCATCTTCCAAGGCCTCCCTTGCTCCCTCTACTCATGTACATTCTTCCCACATTTCTAAGTTATCTAGAAAGAGCTTTCTCCTCTTACACACTCCAGCTTGCTCTTCTTTCCTGGTTTCCACTCTGCTTGTTCTTGCCCTTCATGGGGAATCTGCATTAGTACCAGCACAGGTGAATTTACCCCATAGCTACTACCTACTCCCCATGTTGTTGGAACATGGAAATGGCTGCCTGGAAGGAGCAGAATTGCTACACCCATGTCTTACATCTCCCTGTGCACACAGTGCTCTCACTTATGTGGTTATAAATAAATCATAAATTACAGCCACTGGTTACAGGGCAAGCAGAAGTGTTAATGACATTACAAGTGGCTGCTGATTCCTGCAGACTCCAGGACCTGGGAATTCCTCTTTAGCTACCACTTTAACCCCTGGCATCTTCTATGTTTGCTGACACTGAAGACCTGCAGCAGTTATGAGTAGGACAGACAAGTTACATGGGAAAAAAAAAAAAAAAAAACTTAATAAAATTATTTCATAAGATTGGCTAGATTGCAGCCATTAGGTGCAAGCTTTGGTCAGACAACTGAACCAATAGTCTGCTTGCATGTCCCCTTAGCCCCTCTCCTCTCCATTTTTCCCATGCTTGTTCTCCCCTGATTCACCCTGCTGCTTGCCTTCTGCCTTTTGTCGTTCCCTTACACAGCCCATAGCTAGTTTCATGGGACCTCACAAGCCCCTTCTGATATATTAAGTTTCAAACAATCACATAAACTTCCTCAAATTTATCTCACAGTAGTCATGATAATCATTGTTTCCTTCTCTTATCAGCTGCAAAGTTCATTTTGACATCTTCAGGACTGTGCCTAAATAGCTCCTTTAAAGGCTCATGAGCGAGTGGCAGAAGAGAGAGATTTATTATTGTCACTGCTACTATCTGCTTGTTAATGTTGGTGTGTTTAACTCATCCTTTTCCTTGTTATTTTTTATCTGCTTTATATTGATTCATAAAAAATTATGAATCAGATGTTCTTGTATTTCATATCCTTTTACAGGAGAGACACAATTTTTTCTTTTTAATGAGGCAATATTACATACTCTAAAGCCTGATCAGTCTCTTCTCTCTTCTCAGATGATGAAATGCTGGAGTTTTGCATTGGCCTCCAGACTCTGTTGTCTCTCAAGGTAAGGAACAGCTCCTTGCTTATTGCAGGGCTCCTCTCAGGAAGCTCTCCAAGATCTGGTTGTTGTAAGCATCAGAATTACTTAATGTCCTGGTCCCTCAGGGCAATGCTTGTCGCACAGCTGCCTGACTGGGTGCAGTATGTTCTGAGTCACTGATTCCTTTCCAGTCCTTCTCAAAGGCTTCAAGAAAGAAAACACTCAGTAGGATACTATCACATCTCCCATTCTCTGTATTCCTGACCGTACAAGTTGCAAGCAGCAAGAGGAAACTGAAGAGGAGACAAGGAAAGACACGAGTTAGACCCATGTTGCCCTTTGAAGGCAGATGAGAACAAGCTGTGCCCTTGCTTTAAGCCAAATGCAGCTCTGTGCTCACATTCAGTGTCCAACACTCGCTGGCCATGAGTGGAAACAGTCCTTTTGTCAGCTTGGCTCAGGACCAGTGCTCTGCTGAGCCTGGCTCCTGAGTGGCTCAGGATATGGCTGCAGCAAGCTGGCTCCTGCCTGCCACACATTTGTGGCCACATGCCAGGCTCATCAAACAGGAAAAACAATGGGTTGAATGGCTGAGTGATGTGAGGACATCAACTCAGAGAGGGTCTTTGGAAGAAGGGAGGGAAATGTGTGAAGGGTTTGGAGATGAACCTCACTACAGGGAACTAGAGCAAGGAGGCCGCATGTGGGACAGGAAAAGAAAACTAAGGTCTCTACAAACCCAGAGAGGTGTTACAGGTTCTCCCCAGTCACAGATATCATGAGATTTTCTACCTGAAATGTCCAGCAAATAACTGTCTCTCTCCTTCTTTAGTGTTGCATCGACTTGGAAGAAGGTGTCCTGAGATTTAAAGCACTGAGTGAGGAGCTGCCTTTTCTACATGCCTCTGAAGAGCCTGGTCAGTGACTGGCTGCATTCCCCATGTCTGGAGACTTGCTGCCGTGAGAGACAGATGAGGGTGAGGCTCCCATGCCCCTAACCTTGCTGAGTTCTAGGCTGAGGCATTCAATGAGGAGTGAGAAAAAGGCAAGTGGGTGCTGGAAGCTGTCACTGGGAGTGCCTCAACTTGAGATATCCCTCCTTTCAGTGGACCCTCTTGCTTGTCCTGATGTGCTGAGTGGGGATTTTGTTCTTGTTCTGCTATTTGGCCCTAGTCACTCCAATTTCTGGTTCTGTGATAAATTTATGCTACCCCTTTAATGACTTTACAATACACTCTGTTCACATGAGAGTCTCTGTGAACAATCTCCAGCTGTTCTATTGACAGGAGAACATCAAAAACCTCCAAAGATTACCACAAATGTTTCCCTTCTCGTTGCCTCAATGCCAGCATGCCAGTTCTGTTTCTTTGTCAGAAGGGCTCTGTTCTCTTTGTCTGTACTCTGGGAAGCTGGATTTTGCTGCTTTTTGCTGGCTCAGAGCAGAACAGAAGTATTTTCTTGAGCAAACTGTGGCAAAAACAGTTTTAGAGTTCTCAGTTCTAAGAAAGCTTCACAGAAATGTTGAGTGCAGATGCCTAAAGCGTTGACAGGGGCTTCGGCTTTGCCATTGCATCTCTGGGCTCTAAGCTATATTATATGAATGGCAATGCTTACCATCTCTTGGTGTATACCCTGTAACCAGACTTGCACACCCTATTCTTCTGGCCAGGCCACTCCTCTCTGCACTCCAGCTGCTAGAGCTGCATCCCTGTTCCCTCTGCTGCCACTCAGTTCAAATGCTGCAATGAATTACAGCACCAAGTCTTCTGCTCTGTCAGCTCCTTTCTTCCAACTTGAAATCCAGTGTTTAAACACAGACACATCATCAGCCTTGAGTCCTGGCATCACACAGCCCACCAACTTTGCTTCTCTTGCACAAAATGATAATTTGTAGTATCAACTCAGGTTAGAGAGCTGTGAACTCATCTGGAATACTAAAGGTGATTATTAAGTCACTTAACAATTTGGTTTATTTAATTTCTTTCTTTTCTCTTTAATTTCTATACTAAAGCATAGCTATATTAAAAATACATAATCTATTCTTAACTAGCTCTAGGAAAAATGCACTAGATCAGGGCTTGTTCCATGCCTCATGGCTACTGATTCACTACCCAAACTGCAAAATATACCTTTATCCACCTTTAAAATGCTATGACAACCCCATTTTGCCTATTTTTCTGGATTAAACACCGCTGACTCTCTTCCTTTTTTATCAAACTGGTCATTGTCCCTGTTGTGCTTCTCAAAACAAGTGTATAGGCATTTTTGCCTTTTTTGTTTTTGTTTTGTTTGGTTTTTTTTTTTTTTTTTTTTGTTGTTAGTTCTTTTCTCTATAGCTGTATGCTGTAGTTTAACACATGTTAAGGACATCAGAGTAAAGCCTGGCTGATATGATTTGGGATTCACTTACCAGCAAATGGTTGGTGTGACTGGCATCTGCTGCTCCTAGAAGGAGCAGCAGACTTTTACTGTTAGTCATCATATCTTGCAGCTTCTGATACATTCCTTGACTTCTCTGCCACTCTTCTACTTGTGCATCTATTCCTGGCTGCATGAACTGCTTTCCATGAATCTCTTGAGTGACACCAATGGCTCTCTCATTTAGTCAGGAAAACATGCCTGCTCAATGAGCCTGTCTTCCCAAGTAGCAGTAATTCCTCCTGGATTTGTATCACTTGCATGCCTGACTGGCTTCTCAGATCTCTCTCAAGGAGTCTGATAGCTCACACTTGTACTAAACCATCTTGTATTCTAGCTGCAGTCTATGTAGTGCCTGGGCCAATTCTGCTGACAAAATCCTTCTTGTGATAGACAAAACACCTGTTGCTATATCCATCAACTCACCCGGTTTCCAACTCTCACTGCCCTCTAAAAACAGCATGTAGAACAAGGGCAAATAATCTATACATACAGATACCATGTCCATTACAAATCTTATTAATTTCTACGATCCATTTAAAAAAACCCTCTAAATCACAACCCAAAAGCTGATTTTGACCCTAACCCAAACAATAAACCCTAACAATGACCCTAAATCTAAGATGTAAGGCACTAAATCCTAATCCTAAATTTAACCCCTAAAACAAACTCTAAAATTTAATGCTAATTTTAACACCTAAATCAAATCTTGATCTCCTAACTATGAAACATAACATTACAAATAACCCCTAAATTTACATCATAACCCAAACATTTATCATATGACTTTAAACCCAAGACAGAAACCTAATCATAAAGACATTAACTATAAACCCTAATCCCAAAACCTAACCATAATCCCCGACCCTAAACTCTAACCATGATGTTAATCCCAGCCCCTAAACCCAAATTCCAAGGCCTAAACCTAACCCCTAACTCTCAACCCCAAACCATATAACAAAACCTAACCCCAAACCCCAACTCCAAACATATCCCTAATCCTACACCTAACCACAACCACCTCACCCTATCTGATGGCTTTTGTCATTCCCACAAGGGGCCTTGCTTCTCTCCAGAGTGCCCTGGGGCTTTTGCTGAGTTTTGCTTTGCCCTGCAAGGGGCCCTGCTGCCTTTCAGTGTCCCGGGGCTTTTGCCAGGCTTTGCGAGGCCCATACGGGGCCCTGCTTCCCTGTGGATCACCATAGGGCTTTTCTTGGGCTTTGCTGATGTCCAGGCAGATCTCTGCTGCCTTCCAGAGTGTCTGACAGCTTCTGCTGGGCTGTGCTGGTGCCCACAAGTACATGGGAAGGGGAGGGCCACCAACAGCTCCAAGTCCTGGCCACTTCCTCATGAGAGCAGCACCTAGTGTCAGTTTTGCAGCTGGGTCCTGGCTAGGGCAAGGGTGTAGGTGAATAGGAGCCTTCAGACTGAAGCCAACAGGAATCTTTCCAATTATTTTATAGGAGTGTTGGATGGGATCCTACAGAAAGCTGCCATGACTTTCAATTGACAATTCTGTTTTGACTACTGCCTGTCACTTGCAGCCCTGCAGATACTGCACACTAGCTGATGCTGGAATTCACCAGGTGCTGTTCCTACATGTCTGTCTTGGAATAACTGCTTTTGCTCACATGCAGAATGTCCTCCAGCCTTTCTGTGGTTCACATGCCTCATATTCTAAACCACTAAGAGTTCAGGCTCATCTGTGAATTGATGTGCTACACTAGGTGAAAATGTCCAGCCCTATCTATTCCTCTTTTCTCTGCTTAGTGATTCCTTCTTTGCATCCTCCTTTTCTTCTGCTCACACTGGTAAGTGATGAATTCCCTTCAAAAAGGATTCTTTCCTTTTTAGAGAATACTTTTAACACTTGCCTTGTACCCTGGATGCTACAATCCCACATTGTGCCACAATCTTGCCAGCCTTTCCTCTTTGTTGTAAACAACTGCATGTATGAATTCTCAGTCACAGAGAGGATGTTTCCAAGAAAGCACTAAATTAGTGGGAGTTCTTTTTGCAGCTCTGAAATCAGCTCCAGGGCAGAAGACATGCTCTTCACCTTCCTCCTTCAGTTGGACGCGCAGATCCACTCAGTAGAAGTCTCTTTTGTCCAGACTTTGAGGAATACGTTGACAACAGTTATCTTGGAATCTCCCCATCCAACTTTGCTGCAGGCAGACCTTCCAGAAAAAAGCCCCATTTATATGACCAAATGAGAACTGCAGGTCATAGTGCCAGGGCAGACACCTCACTTCAACCCATTCACTAAATCACAGTCTAATCCTGCAGGGCCAGTACCTGCTTTCCACACCAACATAGCTCCTGGTGGGTTTTCACCTCCCCAAGTTACTTGGCATAAAATAACACACTGTTACTGCATTTGACCTGTGTATTCTGAATTCTAGCCCACAAACATTTTCCTTTCTCCAAAGCATGTTTGTCATTACATCCGAAACACAGCCTCCATTGAGACAGAAGGAAGTCTTGGCTTTAAAATGTGATTGTAAAATAGGACTTACAACATCTTAAAGAAGCCAACTCAACTCCCATCTACAAACATGATAATTTTTAAGTCTTCCAACACTGGAAAGCAGAGTAAGTATTTTTTTGAGTGGGCTGGCAAGGCTGAAGACTGTCTTAATTGTAGTTTCTCTTGGAAAAGCCTATTATACAGATACACTTCCCTACTCCCAATTCCAGTCATCTCTATTGCTTTTGGGATATAAAGGGAACAGAGAATAATCTAAAGGTCTTTTTCACTGAAGATCAAAAAATGCTAACACTTTCATACAGAAAGCAGAAGTTCAGTACCAACTGCCAGCTCAGAGCAGGACATAGGCACATCCTGCATGTGTCCAACACTGGCTTCCTCATGATGAGGCATTTCCCTTCAATATAAAAAATGGAATGTTATTATTTTAGGGAAATCTCTCTGAACCACCTTGGTGGTCAGTTCCTATCAGGGCTGCTTTCTCATAGAGTGGGCACAGCAGTTGTGGCAAAGTCTGCAGGGAAACGCCTGCCATGGCAAATCTCTGGAACAGTGTGCAACACATCTAGGGTGAGGAGAAGGACTTCTGTCCTCCCTGAGAACATGCACTCTGCCAAAGCCACAGTCATGACCATTTCCAGGAGCTTGGGGTCACTTGGTTTTGAACAGAATGGGAGCTGCAGGATCCATATTCCCAGAGGCTCGCTCCTTCTTTCACTCCCAGCAGGTGAGCTATGGCATTGACGACCATTGAGCCACACACGTATGTTTGCATTCAATCCTCCTTTCAAGAGACTCCACTGGCACATGCCAGGATACACCTGAAGAGTTATAGAAATAACTAAATTATAGCAGAAAGATCATAAAAATGAGGGCAGGGATGGAGAGCATGTTTATTACGTCTCAGGAAAATAAGGCAACCCTCTCCCTTTATTTTTTTGCTAGTAAATTGAGCATCAGAACCAAAGCCATGAATCATTTATCTGCAAATACCCCCAGTGCCTGAGAATACTGTCAGACTCCTCACTTGCTGTGTGCTGGCACTGGGACGTACAAAGGTGTCCTGCAAAGGTGTCCCTGTTGAAAAGTTTCCCAGCACCAGCAAGTTTTGCCAATCTGCTAGAGTAGGATACAGCAAACATTTTCTGCTGTGTGGGAAGGAACAACTTCTAATTCCAACTCTGTGTCGGCTGGCAAGAACAAAGAGACAATTAGTTACAAAGAAAGTATAATGTAACTCCATCACTCCAGAGGCAGAGCCTTAAGTGGCTCCTTTCCTGAGAAGATGGACACTTCACAGAAAAACTGTTGCCAGTGGAAGTAGCCTGAGTAACAGACTTCAAGAAGTATTTGGCACTTAGGAGCTCAAGGCAGGAAAAAATAAGGAGAGCCATCTTTTGGCCAAGGAATGGTACAGATGTAGACACTTTTCATTTTCTCTTGTGCACAAGAGGCACAAGAGCAAAATGCATCTGCAAGTTATTATGTGCTGCACGCAATACAAAACTGTCAGGGGAAGCCCTCAAATGTTAGTATTTTTCCTCTACAATGGTTTTTAAAAGCTGAAAAGTTTTGGGGAACAGATGTTTTTTGTAGTGTCTGTATTTTCTCACCTCTGCTTTTCGTAGTGTGCATTGCCTGGGCTTGCACAGCAATTTTATCCTCAGGCCAGTAAAAGAGGGTTGGGGTGCACAATATTTGCAAGGCTTTTGCCCTATTTTCTTTTAAAGATGGTTTTTAGAAAAATGTCATCTCTTCCTCAGCAACTGTTTCCCATTCTTTCTGAACAATTAATAGTCCAACAGTTTGACCTTCCTTTCTTGGAAATCATTCAACCTGTACAGCAAAGTTTGTTTTACATAAAACAGTTCCAGCCATATGCACCTATTTGTACAGCCCTTGTGCTTGTGCTGCTAATAAAGATTTATATTTGGTGTTGCTAATAAAGGTTTATATTTGGCATGGACAGACAGCATTTAGTTGTTCTGTTACAAGTGTAGGCCATCCTGTTTCCCTGCCAGGCCCTATTTGCCAGAAGCAATGGTGATGATTCCTGCTGGGATGGGTGGCTGCACATCTCAGTGTCACAAGAGCTGACAATTTATTGAGGTTATAGTCTAGGTCCAAACAGCTTCAAGACAAACTCTTTGTCTTAGCCCACGAGTAGATGGTCCCTGTGGTATCAGCTCTCCACAGCTCACAGAGCCTTGCTGCTCTCAACACCACTGCTAATAAGCTTTATTATTACTTGAAAGGTCCCGCCTGAAGGGTCCAGTTTTACACAAGCACTTAGTATGACAGGAGAACATTTAAAAATGCTTCTCAGCAAGGCCATTAAAATGGAGAGAAACTTCTACTGCAGTTAGAGTCAGAAGATACAACGGCCTGAGAAGCAAGCTAGCAGGTACAGAGCAGGTCACATTATTTCATTGCTCCACGCTCCAACTTCCACTGCTACCAAATGCAGGGGACAGCACTGTCCTCTGAAAAGCTTATATAAATCTACAGAGGGAAACTGCAAAGAACAGCTAAGGCTTATTATGTAAAATCCTGCCCTTCTACCACACAGGGCTGCTTCAGCAATAGTCACTTTCACCCAAGGGCAAGACACTCCTTTTCTCTATACAAAGCATTTTCTCCCACTTAGGGCTGCCCTTGGATATTTTGCAGAGTAAAGCACAGCAGGTTTTCAACTGCCTGCAGGATCTTTAAATGCTGCCACTTGCTCCAGATCACTGAATTGTATTTGCTGTGACTCAGGCTGCTGAAGGGTGAAGGGACAGCTCCATCCATCACACACATTCAATAAAGCATCACAAAAGTGAGAGGGGATAATCAATGCAAGCCAGCAGGTAAGCATGCTGCCCCTTTCCTAACAAGCTGAGTTAGGAAAGAGACAAGCTAAGAGAGGGAAAAGTACAGTAACAACAGCACGTGGAAAGGTTCATGCCTGGACATTTGCAAATGAGCTCTCCTTTAGCAGACTCCTCATGCCAGCCCGTGGAACATCACTTCCAGCCCACCTTTTTCAGTTTTGCAGGACTCAAAGCATGATGCTCTCCACAACAAGAGGCAAGAGTGGCATTTCCAATGCTTATTGTGGGGTGGCCAAGCTCTCATAGCACCACAGATCCACAGTTAAGTCAGACTGGTCTTACTGACTGCTTCACAGCTGCTTTGTTTAGTCACCGCCTTCTCTGGGATCACCCTGCCCAAGAAGATGGAGACAAGCAATGACTCTTGACTAGAGCTGGGTTTGCTGGAGCTGCTATCTCTCCACACCTTATTAGTGCAAGGTGTGCATGTTTCCAGCTACTCAGAACAGGCAATTTATGAGAAACTGCTTGGTAGAAGAGCAGCAGCAAAGCAAAGACAAACAATGCATGGCTCTACTTTAAATACACCTAAGTGGGAGAGAAGGCCCATGCCTGCACCCTAACTCAGATCCTCCATCTCCAATTCCTGCACTGTGATCCTGCTAAGAACTCAAAAGTATTCACTGACGTACTTGTAATAATAGGTCAAAATGGAGACTTGGCTCAGCTGTTCTCTCCATATGGGACCACATTGCACCTTCACAGTGACCAGTGGAGCACTGTGGTTAGCGAGGAATACGGAAACTGGCAACAGGAGGCCTACGTGCAGGATCCTTGGCCCTTTCTGTTCTTGTAGCTGCCTCATCTAAAGGCAAACCAACCCGCCACATACAGGTAAACTTATAGCCAAGAACATCCCTTCCCAGCCTGTAGAACCTTTCCTGTTTGAAGTCCCCACCAGATAGGGAAAGAATAGTCATCTTCATCAGATGCCCAATTCCGGCTGCAGAAGAGCTTGTGCTGGCATTAAAGATGTCAGCCTTCTTGTTACAAGGGATCCTGGATGCCACTGCAGTGGGCAGAAGAATCAGCTCCAGCAGGATCCTGCGAGGGGCTGCTGAGATGGTATTTCTCAGGAAAATAGAGTGTTTTGTGAATCAGGTTTCTGACAGCAGAAACATCATTTTTGTCTAAGGAAAAGAGAGAAAACCAGTTGTTAGGCATTCTCACCAGGCAGTGTGAAAGCCTCTTCCTCAAAAAATACTCTGGTTTCCAGCACATCATATGCCATCTTCTCCTCTCTTTCTTTCTGTACATCCTCCACTCTTTCTGCACTCACCTATATCCAGCTGCTCCAGAAGACTTTCAAACTCTGGGTCACCATCCAGGATTTTTAAGAGGTTTGTGGACTCCATTCTCTCCAGCTGCACATCCCAGTAAATGTAGATCTTCTGGCTGAAGCTGACATAAACAAGGCAGGGACTGTTGCTCCCTTCTTTGCATGCATAGAGGCCTGCAGAAAGCAGAAGTGTGGAGATCTGACTACCTCCAAAAGGAAAGAGAAAGCGAATAGTTCACATTTCATGAGGAGGTACCAAAGCTGTTACCAGAAAACAGCGAGCACCTGGGCAGAGATATGGGCCTGGGTATACAAAGTCCCTTTGAGACAATCCAAGAAGCTGTCTCTGAACCACATGAAGCCTGGGGGATTTGCAAGCTGCTTCTTGCAGGTCTGAGAGAAGGAATTAAGCAGAGCCAAAATTCAGGCTGGTTCCATGGGCTCCTCATCTCCACTTAAGAACAGCTAAGAAGTCTGCAAGTTAAAAAAGCGGTGTGGAGGACAAGAGACCACTGTAGTACCTCCAAAAAGGACAAGAAAAAGCCCCCAAGCCACCACAGACAAGCCTCAGCATCACTTTCTCTCACCGTTACTTTTCCCAGATGCCACCAGAGGAAAGACTAACTGGGCCTTATGCAATATGCACACAGGGAAATTTCTGCCTGTCCCCACTGCAGGCAGACAAAGAATTCTGGGTCTTCTAGATGGGAGTAGTAGTTTTGAGGGGGAAATGCTGTGAGGGCTGGCTTTGCAGTCAGGCTTCCCACCTGCACAGAAGGCACTGACATTCTCGTCTGCTTGGAATCTGGCCACAGTCCGATTGTGGTCGATGATGTACGTCTGGCCGTCCCACGCACAGGCAATCACCTCCTCGTGCCCATTGCCCTGCAGGAACCAGTGGAATGCATTTTACACACGTATCACCTACTCCCAGGGCAGTCAAGAATCTTTCTTGCTGGTTCAGAGACACAACACTAATGTCTAGATGTCACTTCTGGACATCTCATCCAGATATTTTGCACTTGGAAACTCATCTCTCTTCTATATGGCAATCCTTACATACTGTAAGAGCTTTTAAATAATCAGGGTATTAGCAGAGAGCAAAACCATCTAGCTTTGCAGTAAGATTGAAGAACAGCTGGGGGACAAGCTGGGGGACATTTACAAATGGATAAATGGATGCTGGGTCTAACAGGCAGACACAGCTCAACCTCTTGCAGCTGGGTAGACTAACCTGAGTGCAGAATGTACTGCTACAGCCAGAATACTCTGTGCCATCCTGAGATAATCCCAGCCTTTTCCAACTGAGTCATACTCCTTCTGCCCTTCCTAAGTTCATATACACAAAGCCATGCTGAGTTTTTGTTTTCCTCTCTCCCAGCCTTGCTCAGATACTCACTGTAACATCCAGCTTTTCCAGAGCAAAGAGCTGGTGATCAACCTGAACAGACCAGAGAAGTTTGTCTGCTCCCTCCATCAGTTTCAGTGTTCCTGAAGAAAGAAACAAACAACTGTTTTGAAAACAATAAAAGAGAGCAAGATGTTTGCTAATGCTAAGCTCTACTCCTTCAACACTCAGGGCTGCTGAGACCTAGCTGCTAATAGCGCAGGTATGGACTTGGCTGCTAAATCCATACTGGACACTTGACCCCACCTACCAGGCTCCTATTATCCAGATATATTAGCCAAGGGGCACTGGCCATGGGAGAGTGAACATAAGCATCTATCCTCACAGTGCCCTCTGTGTCTTCATATAAAATATGTCAGCAGAAAGAGTCCTGGAATCAAACTCTCTTGCCTGATCCTTGAAGGGTTTCTGAAGCCCAGCTTCCCTTTCTTCTAAAAATCAAAAGCACTGAGCCCCCTGGATCCCTGCTTTGAATTAGTGACAGGCCTTGGCTGCCCCACAGGCCTTTCTCCAGGACAGTGGCAGGACTTACCATCTAGAGTACACAGGGCAAAGAGACCTGAGCCATTATTCTCACTGGAGCCTGTAAGTGCAAAAGAAAATTACTGATGTTGACGCCATTTTGTAAAGATCAACCCCCTCCCTCTCCTGAAAACAATAAAAAAGATCAAACTGCCTCCTTTCCTTGCACTGTGCAGGACAGCAGTGACAAATGTCTCTAATTAAATCAGAAGAGGAGAGTCCCCTGACCACCAGGCTGGTTCAGCCCTTCAGTAAACTCTCTACCTAGCTACTAAAAAAAGAAAAGACATCCAAGGTCAAGTTTTAAAAATATGACACTCTCAAAGCGAGGACTGGAGCTGTATTCAACTAAAGCTGCACTTAACCCTTCCAGTGACAACACAGGAGAGGCACTGGCTCCCTGAGGAGGAACCCAGGAAACCCGGCAGACAGGGGCAAGCCAGCAGAGCTGAAAGCAAGCAGGCAGTTTCCCCAGAGTCAGTTAACAACACAAACCTATCTTCAGTGCCCATAGACATTGTAGCTCTAAGCTACAGCCCCTTGCACACTCCCAGGCTGCAAACCACCCCATTTCTGCAGATCAGCCTAAAGCGAAGTCAGCTGGTTGGCTGCTTAACTGCACCTAGTGATAAGTACCCAGACAGGCTCTGATCCAAGAGATCTGCTGTGTCCCCTTGGAAACTGGTCAGCATGGCACTCTTCAGCTGGTCCTTTATTGACGGTCCAGCATCAATGGGCTTTTCTGCAGCCTGCTCTTCATCCCTTATTCTGTGTGACTTCATTTTTCAGAGACATCTCTCAATAGATGCAGGGCTTCATATGCAGTGAAATAATTGATTTCATGCTCTGTTGACCATGTTGCTCACAGCAGCATCAGAGATGCTGAAAACATGACAAGCTTAGGAACTGGGCAGGAAAGGTCCTCTGAGAGGGTGGGCTCCAGTGGATTGCTCTTGTCCACAACCTCTAATTACACTGGACAGGCTGAATCATTCTCAGACAGCACTGCAGGAGGCAATACTTGGGCAGAGCAATACAAGAGAAAGTGATCTCGGCTGGGAGTTTTCTGCCTTCTATTATGCCCACACACTCCAAGGCAGAGTGGAAGCTTATTCTCCATAGGTACCAAAGGAGGGCTCAGCAGGTGCACCAGGCACAGGTCAGAGCACAAGGAATTACAGGAGGGAAGCAGTGGTAGCATGCAAGAAAATTCTGGACGCAGGAGCAGTGTGTCCAGTCACGGCTGAGAGAATCTGGCAGCTGTGCAGATTTTAGATAAAAGACATGAACACAACACAGTGGAAAAAGAGGACAATAATACAGATTAAATATGGAAGCAGCTATGGAGAGGTTGGGGCTGCACAGGAGGAGGAAGAGGAGCAGCACAGAGCCACCAGGAATTGAGATTCAAATGCTGAAAAGCAAGAATGAAGATGAGGGTGTAGGACGGAAGAGATGCATCTAGGGAAGAAGGAGGCATAAGCTGCAGCCATGCAGAAGCAAGGATCAAGGACATCTGTAGGAGCATGGCATGGCAGCCATTCAAACTGACTAAATGCAGGTCAGCAGAGGCTGCAGAAAAACTCTTGTGCTGAGTGAAGGATAAGGGCTACCTAGGGAAGGACAAAGGCTATAAAAAGCTCACATACAAATATCCAACTGTCTTTCTTTGGGAGCTGGCTAAGAGAAGCTGAGATCCCTGTGTCCTTGCAGCAGCCTCTCACAGTTTTTTTTGCTACCACAGGAAATCTGATGTCATTCTGTGCTGAAAAACCATCAGGGGCAACTGCTGGGCTGGAGACCCCAAGCTGCTGATCTCTCACCTCGGGCAATGCTACCAATCAGATGAGTGGAGACATTCTTGTTGTGAATCCGCCCAGATGTCTGGTGTAGAATCACATCTCGAACAGGGGCCTCACTGGGGAAAAGAGAAAGACAACAGGGAAAAGTTAGGGAACCATGCCTGGGACTGTCTCAGAACAATATCAGGAGCAGTGTATTCCAAAGCTCTACAAATCCAGACAGTGACAGAGTTTGTGAACAGGTTGAGCTCTTTAAGGGTAAAGGAAGAACACACATGCCACCCCAGGTATTAAAGAAATGTACCAATTTTTAAAAACAGAAACCCAGTATGATTTGATGCATAAAAAAACCAAAAAACAGTAAGGCCTGTATTGCAATGAAGGAATAAAAGGACAATTTTTGTCATTACTGTTACAAAAGCCTGGCTGCTTTTCTCTCACAAAATATCTGCTCAGACTGAACAGGTTGGTGAGAGACTACATCTGGGCCTGGCTTCTGGCTGTAAGGGTACCATTCCACTGAGTTCTCTAAGACATCAAGGAGACTTGCCTAGGTTCCCTCTTGCTGCAGTTTTTTGAGTCTGACTTGAAGTCTCACAGAACACCACAGAAGCACCCAAATTCCCCACCAGGATCCTTCCAGCACCAAGACAGTAACAAGCACCTCACTGCTCATCCTGGTTGCTGTGGTTGTGATTAACATACTAGCTGCCAGGGGTCTCATTAGAAAAACTTCTAATTGCCTCATCTGCAGGAAACAAGAGAATGAGCCCAGTCTTATCCTGAGCTTCAGATGTATTTGGTTTGGCCCAGTCTCTCAGCTGTTAACCTGCAATTTGATGACCTTTCTCTGGAAATCTAGGTCACTCATTTCTCTACCTTAGCTCCCAGTAGTGAGGAACCTCAGGGAGCTGTTTTTGCCACTCTCCTTGCCCAATTCAAGAAGAGAGTGGGATACAAGGAAGGCAGCAGTATTCATCTTTGTGACAGAGACATGAAGAGTATTCACGGAAGCTTGGGTGTAGGTGGGCTTAAGTGATGAGGTGCCAGTAGCACAGCAGGTCACTGAAGCAAGGACAGTGACAGGCCCCCTTGCTTTGCAAGTGACATGGTGGCACTCCCTTTCAACAGGCATCTACAGTGGCCAGTGCTCATGTACCCCTGCAGGAACACCCTCACCTGCTTGGGGCAGATCCGTCCCTTCCTGCGGCTGTGTCCCGCTGCTCCGTGTCCCAGGTGCACAGCAGGATGGCATAGCCACAGCCTGGCTGTGACACCATCAGCTCTGGTGACCCATCAGGGCCTGGGTTCACAGATAGGCTGTCCACCTACAGTGGCAGAGGAAAAACATGGATAGAGTCAAGAACTCCAAAAGGTTTACAGTGCTCCCTGCAACTAAATTTGAATATTAAATCCTCTGATAGAGCTGAGCAGCAGCTGAACAAATTCAGCTGGAAGCAAAACATCCAAGCTCAGTAAAAGGTTGGTTCCCTTCCAAAAGCCACTCTAAAACAACACTGGTACTTCCCACTAATGCTCTCTCATTGGGCAAGAGCTTCTCAGACCAACTACAGCTATAGAGAAAAATCACTGGGCAAATCTCTCAAGCCATCAACATGACAATTGTTTTGTAAATTGGACTGAGATTCTGTGCTTCTTCTCTTTAAAAAGCCACCTCTTGAACAATGTATGACAAGTACTGCTCTGAACATCCTTTTTCCTTACCTGACCTTCTAGAAGCCATTTCTTCAACAGGATCAACTGCCCAGAGACATGGTCTGGATTCTCTGATGAGTCCTCCCAGCGGAAGGCACGGACCACCCTGTCAGTGTAACCCACAACCAACTCACACTTCCCATCTCCATCTGCAGGGAAGAGCAAAAGACAGCTGGACTCTTCCAAGCCCCAAGAGCCCAAAAATGCAGAAACCACTCTGCTGGTTTCTATAGTTAGCATCCCTGAGGATCCCAACCATAATGAAAACTTGCACTTCAGAAAAATTCTGAAGTTCTTGTTTCTCCCTTCCACGACTTGGCTGTGGTTTGTTGGAGTGTCAGTTTCAGCAAGACAGTAATTTCCTTCTGCATGTCCCCCCAACCTTCTCTCCCCACTGCCTCACACACAAACTCCTTCACCCTGAATTCCCACACCATCTCTGTGGCTCACCAATGTCATTGATGAGCATGACCTTGGTGTTGGCAGGAATGTGCTGCTTGAACACGGGCTTCTGCTCTTCTGCCCCTGCCAACTCATGGTGGCCTGAAGCATCTGGGTGTTTTGAATTCAGAGAAGTCAGGTCAAAAAGATGAAACCAGCCTTCTGCACTCACAGCCACCACGAAATTCTGTCAGGGAAGAGAAGGATCTTTTTTTTCTTCCTCTTTTAGAAACTGCAGAAGCTGTCCAACAGCAGGGCAAAGGAAGACACAAGGGTAGATTGATCAAGATCAGTGACTGCTACAGGGAGAACAGGAACTTTCTGGCCAGCACACGAACTTCTCTGCTACTGGCAGGGTCCAAACTTCTTGCTCATCTTTGTCAGACGACAGTATCAAGCAGATATGTGTGCAATCCTCAAACAATGTGTGGCTTTCTCAATGCCCACATCAGTTCTGCTCCCCACTAGAGGAAACACAGCTACAGTATTTCGGGCAGAGTGTCTGAACTGGGACCTTTGGACTCATTGGTCCTGGCTTAACCCCCAGGAACAGCAATCCAACAAAAGGAGTCATAATAGACCCAGTGGAATTTTCTTGGGAGTCCAGACTATTCCATGTCTCAGTCTTGTTTAGATGACCTTAAATGCACACAGCCAAGTGGAAGAAGGACCATGCCCCACAGCAGACATCAGACCAAGGAAGGCAAAAGTCACTGAGCAAATGGAGCAACCCTCAAACCACCAAAGCCTTGTGGGGCTCTCATAAGGGTACATGGAAATCAAAAGTGCTCTCTGAAGATAAGATGGATTTCCTTGCTCACTAAAACCCACATAAGGCTCACAGAAAAATACCAGTTATATATAAACAGAAGAACAGTTTAAAAACACTGGTGCTAAAACTCTATGAGCAAAGGCAGACCCTGGAGAGACAGCACCTACAATGTGTCCTCCTCCACACTCAGCATGTGACATGACCCTAATCTCCTGAACACCTCCCACATGCCCTACAGACACAGCTGGGAAGAGTTTGGCTTTTCTCACCTTTCCTTTATTGCACACATCTCCCACACGGACACATGTGAGCTGCAAAAGAAAACAAGGCCATCCATGAGAAAAGGCAAACCAACCCAGCACCATGGGATACAGCTCTGCCATACCCCCTCCCCTCCCATAACGCATCTCTTGAACTCCTAACAGCCTTTTGAAGGACAAGGACGGCAAAGCCAAGGGACAGAAACACAACTAGCCAGAGCCCTGGGGCAAACCTCACAGTGCACAGAGCAGGGTAAAGGTGGGACAGAAGCCCAGTTTCTATGTTTGTCCATTAATGTGCAATTAATAATGTCCAATCTGTTTGTCCATTAATTTGCTCATCACTTCCAACCCAAGGGGCTGTAGGCAAAAGCGGGATCTTGAATAATTACACAAAAGACATCAGAATCAGTTCTGGCTGCCATTCCTTTCCAGCCTACATATTTTAGGTAAAGGACAAGGATAGCTGGCTGCACATACACCAAAAGGCCCAACCATTTAGAACATTTATCAAGAACTGACCATTCCTTGGCAAGATCGCACAGCCCAGGGCTTGCTATCATCATTCTTGTAAACATAGAGCTTTCCATTGGTGTCTCCCACCACGAGTTCATTCAGCTGTACAAGAAAATCGGGTTAGTAGGGAGAAATCCACAATTGCATTAACAGCAAAAATTTCAGAATTTGAATCCAAAAATCACTCTGTGGGAAGAAGCAGCAAAATAAAATTAGTTAAACAGACAATCTTGAATCAAAATGGAAGGTCTGGGAAAATAAAAAAGCCTTAATTTTATTCTTGAAAATAAAAGAGATGGGGAACAGCTCCTTAGAGCAACATCCTATTACCCACTGCTTCTCCACTCATTGTTTCAGAGCTGTCACTGACTGTTTTAACATCCTGTTTGGATGTTGAAACAATCATCATTACTCCATCTTCCATCCTTCAATCTAGAGTGACTTGAATCATATAAGGAAGATGATGACAATGACAATGACAAAAATATAACCACCCAGGAAGAGAGTCCAAGAACTCAACAGATTTACACATGATGCTCAATTTCACTGCTGAAGGGGTAAAGGGATTTCAGAATGGTGATTATTTCTTTAAGGAAGATTTCTAAAAATCACCAACCACCCATGCTGATGAGCCTACTCCCATTATCCTATCTCCTGCATCGTGCTTCTGCATATTTAAATGGTGTACATCTCATAACCCCCTGCACACCTTACACTACAGAACAACTTTTTATAGGGAAATCTCTTTAATCATCTACGACATTGCTAGCCATGACATTTTCCAGGATAAGGCTATTGAGGACAAACAGTCGACATATAGCTGGTTTAGGTAACCTCTTCCTAGTTAGACAAATCAAAACCAACCACTTCAGGGGCTCACAGCACCACTCCCAATGCACATCCATCCATCACACGGGTCAAGAGGCACCGAGACTTGGCTCTACCCTGTTTGCGATCTGCAGAGCATCCCTACACCCCAGCGCTGTGACAGGTGAGTGTCTATTAAGCAAAGTGAAGCTCCCCTCTGCCTGTGCACCAGCCGGGGCACATGTAATGGCGAGGGAAGCCCTGACCCGCGGCAGCCCAGCAAACATTTCCTGCGCAGGGGGACTCCCGGGGGGTTTTGTCCAAAGCCCCGCGGCCCTGGCGCCGCCCGCCAAGCCCCGTGTGTGTCCCCGGGGCCGCACCAGCCGCTCGCTGCTTCCCCTCAGCCCCGTGTGTGTCCCCGGGGCCGCACCAGCCGCTCGCTGCTTCCCCTCAGCCCCGTGTGTGTCCCCGGGGCCGCACCAGCCGCTCGCTGCTTCCCCTCAGCCCCGTGTGTGTCCCCGGGGCCGCACCAGCCGCTCGCTGCTTCCCCTCAGCCCCGTGTGTGTCCCCGGGGCCGCACCAGCCGCTCGCTGCTTCCCCTCAGCCCCGTGTGTGTCCCCGGGGCCGCACCAGCCGCTCGCTGCTTCCCCTCAGCCCCGTGTGTGTCCCCGGGGCCGCACCAGCCGCTCGCTGCTTCCCCTCAGCCCCGCGCCGGCCCCGTCCCCGAGGCGGCCCCGCGGGCTCCCCCAGCGGCCCGCTGCCCCGGCCCGCCCCACCCCAGGCTCTGGGCTCGGACCGAGTCGTTGTCGGCGTCCCCCAGGCAGATGGCGTGCGGGAAGAGGCTGCCCGCGAAGTCCAGCGCCACGCACTGCACGTAGCTGACGGAGCGCATCCCGGCGCGGAGAAAGCCCAGCGCAGGGCCGGGAATGGCGGAGCGGAGCCGGGAATGGCGGAACGGGGCGGGGCGCGGCAGGGCCCGCCCGCTGCCCCCGCGCCGGAAAGGATCACACACGCAGACACACACGGGTGAGGATTACAAAGTCAGGACTGTAACTGTTTATTTTAAGCATTGTTTGTTTTTTCTTTCCTCTATAAGGACATACATAACGAAGTTTATAGTTGAAGTTTACATGCATGACCTCACTCACAAATACCAGTATTGCCACCTTCTGCCGGCAACCAGAGCCACTTTTAAAGACAGCATGGAAAATCCGCTCAGCTGCCTGAACAGGGCATGTTTAGCGTCCTTAACAGATTTACATTTTCAAACAATTCATAGTTTATGTAGTAACAACAAGGGCACAGTGGTACTTTCAAGACTGCTCACACTTAACAACAGATGCACCATTGACTTTTTTTAGATGTGCCACAGAAATCACTTTTTGCTTTCAGAAACATGTACAACTATCATGCCTGTAGGAGATTTTGAAAATTGCTGTTCAACAATTAGAAAATTATCATTAGGACTTGGCCCTATGCTTTAGCAGCCAAAAGTTTCAGCCACAGAGGCTTGTATTTCCAGGAATAATTAGCAACAAATCAAGGTATTTACTTGGTGAAGAATAAGTACTCTGGCTTGGCATTCCTGTCCCCTTCAACTATTTCTCTAGGTCTTTAAATCCCTTCTTCTAACCCCAGCTGACATTCACAGTGTTGTTTCCCACAAGAGGGGGTAGTGCTTTGGTATAAATTTTTCACATACATAGGGCTGTTACTATAGTCAGAGCTCATGAAAATCACCTCCATTACCTGGCAACCCTAAGGCTTTATTAGTCAAAAGAAATCAGCATTTCCTTAAGTGAAGTGACCTCCCAAGCATCTCTCCTACCTCTGTCCTATCCCACCCACCCATGAGATTCAGAGCACTGCAGCTCCCAGCTCTCTAACCAAGCTCCAAGCCAGCAGCAGGTGCTGAATTTGGTGTCTGGGGCAGGGCAGCACTCCAAGCAGCCCTTGCCTGGTGACAGTTCCAGGACCCAAACTGGGCTGGCACTGCTGCAGGACAGGTGCTGGCACTCCCCCAGACCCCACGAGTTTAAGTGCTTACACAGTACTTCTGTTTCAGCAAAGGAGACCAGGAATTCACATTGTATTACATGTTAAAAACAGGGATACTCTCTGCAATATAAACACAAATTCCAGCCCGTGTCATGCCATGCAAAGACATCTTTCTCAACATGAAAAAGTCAATTTATTTTAATCTGAAACAGATTCTCTACCTTTCTTCTGCAGAGCAGGCAAAAAAGATTGCCCCTTCTGCCCCTGTCTCTAAAGAGGACACTGGAGTTGCTGAATTAAACACCACATAATAGGATAAACAACAACTGAGTTTGAGTATTATGTTCCATGCCTTCAGACAAAAAAAGCCCACCCCAACCAAAAGCCCCCACAAAATTCAAAAGCACACCCACCCCCAAACAAGACACACAAACTGCAGAAAGAAGCAGAATACTGAGTAATAGCTTTCTTGTGAAATTTGGGTAAGCAGATGTTAGAATCACTCAGGAGTTTGTAGTTCATTAAAAATACTTGCAATATGTAAGCCATTATCATTTTCACTTCAAAGCCAGTCACTCTCAGATGTATTGGTTTGGGTTTTTTTCCCCCTCTGGTCCAGTCATACATTGTAGTGGGGTGAAGAGGAAGGTAGCAACATGAACATAGAACAACCTCTATGTATAGGTTACAGACTTGCTTTATGCAGTTTCCAGCAACTTAATTTTTCCCTTTTGAATATATATGGGTAAATACTGTATCAAATATTGTGGGAATTTACTATGGTAATGAAAAAACAATATTAAAAAAATAATCAGGACACTGGCTATGTGGACAAGGTAACACTGACCAAAGGACAGTATATTCTCTCAATTCTGTGCAAATTCCAATAAAAACCCACGAAAAGTTGAGTTTTCTTGAGTTTAATTGGAGCTTTATTACTTAAGCTGAGACTTCACAGTCTTCACCTTTCAGCAACTTGCAAAGAGGAGGCATACAAGAAAGGCTATAATACTTAATGGAAGGGACTCCCTACTGAACAGGGGGAAAAGAGGGGCAATCCCAAGGCAGAACTGGGAGCGCAAATTTGTTCTTAAGTTTCGCATGAGGACTCCTGAAAAAAGCTGATTACTTGAAGCAAATCGAGGAAATTAAATTTAGAAAGCAGAACCTGGGATTAAAGTAAGGCAGAACCAGAAAGAAAAACACAGACGACGAAACAGGGACTAGTGACCTGTCAGCCTCAGCTCTGTGCCTGGGAAGATCACGGAACAGATCCTCCTGGATGCTATGCTAAGGCACATGGAGGACAGGGAGGTGACCAGGGACAGCCAGCACAGCTTCACCAAGAACAAGTTCCATCTGAGCAGCCTAGCAGCCTTCAATGGACAAGGGAAGGACTACAGGTGCCATTTACCTTCATTTCTGTAATTTTCTGTCTTAGACACAGTTCCCCACAACATCCTTCTCTCTCTAAATTGGACAGAGATGGATGCAGTGGGTGTGACTGATAGATAAGAAATTGGTTGCATGTGCGAGGATGCTGGACTCCAGGATGGTTTGGATGGATGGAGATGAGAGATCTCTGAAGGCTGCTCTTAGAATACAGTTTATTAGAGAGGGTGAAAGGCCCTGCTTGGAGTCGCCAGACGCGACACGTGGCAGGCCTCAGGGAGTGGGGGAGGGGAGAGACAAGGGGTAGAGAGAGATAAGAGAGGATCCCAAGAGGGAGAGGATGTTCCAGGAGAAGGGAAGTTCCAAAAGAGCATCTGGCTCCTCAGAGACTCCTTACCAGGGGTCTTCAAGCTGGGCTGGAACAAGACTTAGGCCAATGGGGTCACAGATACCAGATGCTTCAGGGGAGGGTTACAGGTGTGGGATGAACCATAGATTTTGGGGGTGAGACAGAACATTCCATTTAACCTTTGGGCCTATCTGTAGGTAAGGGCATTGTTCAACCAGAAGGGGGGATTGTCTTCATCCTGGCTGTACTATTGTTTTCTAGTTGCTCAGTAACTAAGGTCTGGTATCTCAAAACTTGTTACCATCTCAATCTCTGTATTTTCTAAGTCTTTTGCCAGGCAATCATATTTATAAGGCTTTCCTATTTCATCTTCCCCAACACACATGGTCACATCTACAGGCTAGTGGTCAACAGCTCAGCATCCCAATGGACACCAGTGACAAGTGGTGTCCCTCAAGGGTCCATACTGGGACCAGTGTTACCATCATCTTCATTCATGACATGGATGAAGGGGTAGAGTGCACCCTCAGCAAATCTGCAGGTGACACCAAGCTGAGCAGCTCCCTTGTCACAGGGTAACAGGATGGCACCCAGAGCAACCTGGACCAGCCTGAGAAGTGGGCCCCTGTGAAACTCATGAGGCTTCAATAAGGCCAAGTGCAAGGTGCTGCGCCTGGGCTGGGGCAACCCCTGGTGTCAATAAAGGCTGGGGGATGAACAGATCCAGAGCAGCTCTGCCAAGAAGGATTTGGGGCTGCTGTTGAATGAGAGGCTGGACATGAGCTGGCAATGTGCACTCACAGCCCAGAAGCCAATTGTAACCTGGGCTGCATCCAAAGCAGCGTGGGCAGCAGGGGAGGGAGAGGATTTTGACCCTACTCTGGTGAGACCCCAGCTGGAACACCCTTCTGGGGTCCCCAACACAGGAAGGACATCGACCTTTTGGAGCAAGTCCAGAAGGAGGACCACCAAGATGATTAGAGGGATGAAGCACCTCTCCCTATGAAACAAGGCTGAGAGAACTGGAATTGTTCAGCCTGGAAAAAAGAAGGCTTTGGGTGGACCAAACTGTGGCCTTCCAGTACCTTAAAGGGAACCTACAAGAAACATGGAGAGAGACTATTTACAAGGGCAAGTAGTGACAGCACAAAGGTGGGTGGCTTCAAACTGAAAGAGGCCAGGTTAAAATTACGTATTAGAATGAAATTCTCTATTCTGAGGGTGGTGAGGCACTAGAACAGGCTGCCTAGAGAAGCTGTAGATGCTCCATCCCTGGAAGTATCCCAGACCAGGCTGGATGGAACTCTGAGCAACCTGGTCTAGTGAAGGGTGTCCCTGTCCATGGCGGGGCGGGGGAGGGGGCGGAACTAGATCTTTTGAGGTCCCTTCCAACTCAAGCCATTCTATGATTCTAAGAAAATGCAAATAAAACAAGCAGAGTAAATCCAGACAGAACCCAAACAGTAACAGAGGCTGAATGAATAAATAAAGTCACTAGGATTAAACCAGATTTATGCTGCCACTCAGCTTCTTAAACAGCCACATAAAGCTGTAACTGACTGTGGCATGGTGGCTTCAGCCTCTGCTCCCTTGAAGCCACTATCCAACCAGGTAGAAAAATAAAGGTCTAATTCACTGGAAATTCTTTCATTTACAAAACTAATGGAATAGGGGTTTTCTTATGCTTCTGCTTCAACTTCTGATTTATCTTCAACTCCATTCTGCGCATCTTTCATTTCTGCATCTTCAGTGTGGCTTGTCTGAAGAGTAGCAGATGACTAAATAGAGAGACAAAGAAAATATATTAATATGTTATACAAAATTGCTAGCACAAACAATGTTTGATTCTTATTACTTGGAAAGCTTGTCTACCCTGCCAGACTGAATTAAGATATTAGGATCTTCAGCCAAAAGAAAACAAAAATTTTCATGCATCTAAGAAACCAGAAGCAGTGAGAGGAGGCCAAAATATAATACTGGTATTGGTGGTTATGATTCTTAATGTGGCCTGCACACGCTTGCCACACAACAATTTCTTAGAAGTCTTTTAACTGAAATTCATTTATCAAGCTTCTGCAGGAACTGCTTTTGCCCTGCTTCAATACTAAGGTCATAAATTTTCAGCCATTCCCATGGCCTACCCTGACCCAACCTGTATGAGGCACACTTGCACTCAGCATAAGTATCTCTGTTGGACAACTAGTTTTTTGAAGGGACATTTCAAACTCAACAACAGCAATTTGGATGTCCTGTGCAAGAGCTTAACTGGAAGAAGATATGATCTAACAATGTGGCTGTTCTAAAGCTCTCTCCTGTTGCATCTTCCTCATAAAAAGGTGTGGACGGCAGAGAGCCCTGAGGTAGGGCTCCATGGTCAGCTTTTACAAAACAATATAACCAGCACATCCTGACCTTGCAATAATTTTCAAGGACAGTAAGGGGAGGTGAAAATATCTTGGCTTGCTCATCTCAAAACCTAGTGCAATGAAATTGCTATTCTACCAGTCACCCCAGCATCTTGAGCCATCTGTTTTATGAAGTTCTTAAATGAGAACAGACAAAAACAAGCAAAGTCTTAAGCATGCAATGCTAGGAGAGCGGAATGGGGGTGGGGGGAAAGGGGCAGAATCCTTAAAATCTTACACCAACTTGGCTGCAACACAAACCCACATTTAAAAGAACATTAATGCATGAAAGATCGATTTTTCATCCTTAGAAGCATTCCAAGAGTTAAGTCTTCTCTCCACAGAAAATCTGTTAGCTACCAATCCTGGGTTTAAGGTAAGGTGATAAACATCCTAACCTTCAAAAATACACACTTTACATATGTGAACTTTTCAAATTACTGAAACAAACTACTGATGCAAGAGTGGCTGTTGAATTTAACAGTCTGTGCCAGGAACATCAGAACTGCAGTCCAAGCTATCTTCTCAGCAATCAGAAGACATTTAGTAAACAAAATCTCTTCTCCAGAACTTTGAACTTATACTACACCACCACTAACAGACACTGTTGGGGCTAGAGTAAAGCAACATTATACATGCAGTAAGAGGAAAACAAGCTTTTAATGAAAGAAAACTACCTCAAGACTGGCCCAGGGAGTAAGCATCCTTTACAGTTTATAGTCCCATCAATCCCATTTCATATAAGACCATATCCATTTAAGGCAGGCCAGATGGCTCAGAGGAAAAAGCCCAGCACACTGCACATTCCCAAGATCATCTAACTTGTTGGAAAGAATTCACCAGGCCAGTGGTATCCAGGCCTGTATCAGCAATAGTGTGTCCAGCAGGATCAGGGCAAGGATTGTCGTCTTGTACTATAGTGAGGCCATACCTCAAATCCTGTGTCCAGTGTTAGATGCCGAACAATAATCTTTCATTTACATTTGGTTGGAGTCCAACCTAAAGGATTCTACAACTTTAAACTGATGCTATCCCAAGCAGATAGGGAAACTGGGACTAAGTGCCATGTTTTTCCAACATCCCAAACAGTCTGCAGTGCAAAGACTATGAGTCTGCCTTTTGCCAAAAATATTACTCTACCAATTATCTGTCTTAGGAGTTGAAGAAAGCTCAAGGCTTTTGAAGTTGTATTGGGTATATCTTGTTTCAGCAATCCACCCTTCCTATCAACAGATCTTGCTGTATCCCACACCTAGTGGAGGAAGCTGAAAGGATCCTTCACAACAGAGCCAGACAGCTGGCAACTACATCCTGCCATTTCAGAAGTGAAGATGCCTAACTGTGAAATAATTCTACTTTGGTTGCTGTATCTTTATATTCTTGAGATTTTTTTATTAAAGCCTAGCAAAATTAAGATACTGTGTTACTTTACATCACTGTGTCTAGAAGGACAGAATACTTTTTTCTAAGCTCCAATACACAAGGACTGTTGACATCAAGCTGCTTTAGCCAAAAACAGAAGAGACAAAGTATTTCATGTAGGAAATTGTCAGCTGACAGTCTGAAATGGCTGAACTGTCAGGATACACTCATCTGAGGACATCATGCCTCTGGAAAGACTGAATTACACAATTAATCAAAGGAGATTAATGTACCAATATCTGGCAATTCTTTATGTTCTTCATGCATATTATGGAAAGATGAAAATAACCTCCCAAGACACAAGCTTCTGTACTCCCCACTGTTACTGAGGAAATTTATGAGTCTGACATAAATCTCAGATTTGTCTGAGAAGTTACAGGTCCATCATGTCCTTCTAGACCATCAGATTTAAGGAAAAGAACCAGAAGGTTTTCTCAGGATATATGATTCTCACCAGTAACCTGAAATATTTCTTGGTAGCTAATACAATCTTGTTATAACCTGTATTCACATACTGCCAATATTAACTGAACCAGTATTTACTAAAATTCTAGTGAAAGCTTATTAGGAAAATTATCCATACAGCAGAATAATCAATCTTCTGACATTTCACAATCTATCTGTGATATCTGTAATGAAGACCATCAACCACATCCTAACGTCTCTGTGAGAAGCAAGACAGTGCTCAGCACCCTCTGTATGACAGACACAATTTCTCACTAGATGGATACCCCAGGCACCAGAACAGCCTGCTCTTTGCAACAGGCTCTAGAGGAATAAGTGCTTTTTCCACTTCTAGAACATTGCTGCATTTACATCTATCTCATCACTTCAACTGCCTTCTGATTAACACTGGTCTGTGGCAAATTCAGTTGAAATAGGTGAAAGCTTTCTCTGCAATGATAGATACTGCTGGTTTTCCTAGATGGCCTAATAATTTTGACTGTTGGTATTTTGAATTCCATCCTTGCTCCCCAAAGGAGACTACTTGACTGTTCTCCTGCTGTAATTATCTGTAATAAGAAGCAAGCTGAGTACCTAAACCACTGTTCCTCGTGTAACATGACACCACCTCCTGTAACGTTCAGAGAAGTGTTACTTACCTTTAAGTCTTTGTCTGCCAGCCTTTGGAACATGTTGGCATACATCTTTTTCTCCTTCTCATGCTGCTCCCGTATTTTTTGCTGACAAGTCACCAGTTGCACTTTGGCAGCTTTGTTACTTGGATAAAGCTGTATCACTTTCTGGAAATCTGCTCGGGCCAACTCAAAGTCATTGACAGCCAAGTGAGCTTCTCCACGCCGGAAAAGGCCTTTTTCATTGTTGCTATCCAATTCGAGTGCCTGCATTCAAAAAAACAAAAACACGTTCAGTAATTATTTTTCTTTTATAAAAATGATATGTAGTCAGAACACCAGCAACTGCTAGGAACTGTACCTTCTGATGTAGCCTTATGAGTCTTGTCAGGGCTTACTAATAAAGTCAGTGGAATACAGTAGAAGTATAAAGAGGAATGAATATAGTAGGCTATTTGAGAAGAGAACCAGCAAGTCTAAGATTTAGTCAGAAAGTAATCCTGCTCTTTGAAAGGCCTTTGCCAACATACCTACCTTTAACACATCTCAAGTGTTTCTTATTTCTAAATACTTGAATATTCTCAATGTAGCAGCAAGTTAGTAAAAGATGTTCAAAGGGCACTAATTATGAAAATAGTCTGTTGGATATTTTTAGTGCATTAAAAATTCCGTACTACCCAAATGACATCTGGTAAGAAAGACCAAACACTGCATTGGTCTGTTGTCCCTAAAATATTTAAAGCAAGACAAACTATCAGACTGCTTGTGCAGTTTAATAAATGAACTCCTACTACCTTGTTGCAGTTCTCCAAAGCCTGGGAGTATTCCTTGAGCTTGAGATGGCACATAGCTAAGTTAAGGTGGGCAGCAAGCCTCAGGCTCTTGGCTTTTGATTCCTCCTCCTCGGAGAGTCCCGACTCATGCTCCAGCCATGACACAATCTTCTTATACTGTAATGCTGCCCGCTTGTATTTCCCCTCCTGTAAACAAGGCATTTCAATTATCACACAGCTCATCACATGAACTTTTATCTCCCTCCTGTCCCTTTTGCCTGCCTTGAGCAATACATCTAAAAAAACCCCATCTGATCAAAAAGTAACATTTATCATCAAAAATACTTCTGAGAGCCATTCCTGCACAGGATCATAAAATCTGTAGGAATACTTAACTGGTTCCCCACTAGAGCTAGGGGTATATGCCAGCATTGATACTTCACTGAACTCCTACCTTTATATTCAACTTTTGATGCAAAAATAAGGGAAGATGGGGCATTCTCAAAACACAATACAAAGATAATAGGAAACTCTTCCTTTAACTACTGAAATTGTTTTAAACAGCTTCTCAACACATGTCTACCCAAATGAATTTTGTTCACTTGTAGCACTGTCCCACAACAGGAACTGAAATACTGTACACCCCACAGTGTTATCTATAAATAAAGCAAACCGCTCTAACAGAGCTCACTGCTAAGTTAGTTATTTGGATAATCCAAGTTTATTTTTTTTAAAAAGACACATTCTCCTCCAGTTCTCCCTATAAAATCTCACAGAATACCATGAACACCACTCAAGAAATTACAGAAGCTGTAAACATCATTATCAATTCATGACATGGACTAAGAAATGCTATTATTACTTGGGGACTGTATCTTACCTTGAAGTACTGAGTGCCTCTCTCCTTCACAATGCAGCTCTGTTCCAGCTTCTCGTCCGTGTTCATTTCCCAAGACTCCTTAGCCTACCCAAACAGGAACAGTTACAGTCAACTTCAATACAACTTCCAGGGAAATCAAGTAGCTATGTTGCTTCCTACTAACAGTATGGTTGAAGAGCTTTGCCCTGCTAATGGAAACCAGCCCAGAGAACGAGAGATGGTGACAGGGATAGAGGAAAAATAAGGACTATTTCAGCCAAGAGCTCCCAGCACGTCACCATCATCTCTGGCAACAGTGGCCTCCTTGTTTCACATCACCATTCAAGGATTCCATTGTCATTGTTTAAGCTGCACTCCCACTTCTTCCCCCAGTCCCAGACCTCTTCAGGATTTCATCTCTTGCTCTCACCTTTTCAAAGCTTTTGAGTTTCACTTCATACTGCAGCTCTGCATCTGGAGGGATCTTAAATTTCTCATTCCCAGCACTTCCAAAACCATAGCTGTAAAATGGGGGTGGGAAAGGAGAAACAAAAATTATAAAGAAGAGAGTTCAAAACTATCCATCCAGCTATATTTGCTATATAGGAAGATGGACACAAAAACCTCATGCAAATTTGGGATGCACATAAATTATTATTACAAGACAAAGGTTTGAAGAATTCTAGGTACAACTCTAAAATTAGCAAATACAAGGTAGAAGAAAGTAAGAGAAACCTAGTATTGACTTCATTAATCTTTCAGCAGCTCCTACTACTTTATTGGTGTTTTAGTTTACTTTAAGGAAAAGCAAGTAATCCCTTCATCAAAAAAAAGCCAAACCAAAACAACCAACTTTCAAATTGCAACTATCATATTTAATATTCATGTCTGAAACTGAGTGTTGCATTCAAAGCACCTGTATTTTAGGTCTATTCTTAGAAAAGCAGTATTCTTATTCAAAGAGTAAAAGTATTCTTATTCAAAGAGAATAAATACCAGGATTAGATGAGCAGCTGTACACTTAACACACTGCTAACCAGCTGGTAAACAGGAAATGCCTACAGAAAGGTACTGCAATGCAACTCCAGTAAGAGCTGCATATTAGCAGGAAAACCCTCTAGATCAGATTGCTTTCCTTTTCTGCTCCCATAAGGCCCAGTTACAGTTTAAAAAAAAACTCAATAAAAACTGAAATAAATTAAAGTTTAATGAAAACAATCTGTGCAACCCCGCTTGTTTCAGATGTGTTCTCACTGTAAAGAGAAAATTCTGTCTATATCCAAGTCTACATATGGACTGTTTTACAGTAACCAGTCATGAAGAGGAATCACAAAAATCTAAGAGAGCAACAACTTTTTTTTTTAATATTCAGAAGTAAACATTACAGAGATTTAAGTAAAATTTTTCTGGACTGCTACAGCTTCACTATGAAGTGGCAAAGCACGATACTTTTCATTCATCAGTTTTTGGGACTGATTCAAGTTTTTACCACAGCACCGAAAACAGCTGAAAGGCATTAAAACAAAGTATTTCTTTCTTGCCAAATGATTATATATAATATAATGTAAGTCTAAGCCCTCCCTGTATCAAACACCAGAAATAGCATACCTGGGCTTGAGATAGAACACAGATTCCTCTGATTTCTCCATTTTTTGAATTGCTTTCTCCAGACCATGAGGAATATCGAAGTTTTCACCTTCTCCTATCTCAAACCGCAATTCCCGCTTGTCAAAAACACGATCTCCGTGTCGGCCTTCAAACTGGACTGGTAACAAAAACCAGAACAACAGAGAGAGAAATCAGAAGCTATCTATGAATGGCAGTGGGCAGGTACCCAGGAGCACACAGGGAGTTCTATACAGGCAGGCAGCACACACCCAAGTGCCAAAGCCTCCTTCTGAAGAGTCTTTTCTCCTTTAGCAGCTACCTATGGCATGGCAGCAACTGGCAGCAAACAGAATTTCTGCTTTCAGTTTAACAGCCCGTTTTTTGTTGTTCATTTTAAGTATTTGTTCTTGCCACTCTAACAAGTGCCAGAATGACTTCCCCTTTTGCTCCACAGCACATGGAAATACTTTATGAGACTCAATCACCTTTTGTGATCAGATAAGCACTTCAACAGATTCAGTATCACCAGAAAACACAGTTGCTGCTGGAAAACGTAAACCTTGCTAGAAACAGGAGAAGGAAAGCTTACTCTAGGTTGTTAAGTTACTTGGTACAGAAAAGAGAAGCCACATATCCTCTCCCTCAGGACATGCAGCTGTAGATTGTGAGAAGGTTCTGCCATCCCTCACTGCAAATCAATTCACTATTTGTGTAACAGCACACTTACTCTCTACAAGTGCATCCTCATTGGGCCTGGAGTAGCCCTCCCCTTTTTTACGGATTCTTCGGATGATGCCACCATCTTCTTCATCAGTGAGGTCCTCCCCCTTGAACTCAAAAAGTTCTATCTGTAGAGGGAAGAAAAGCCTGGCATTTATTCTCATTAGACCAATTTAGTAACTCACAGCATTTATTCTCCAGAGATCTTTGAAACTTTAAACTCGCTACTGCAACAAACTGTTTAGGATTTTTAAGAGCTAGGGTTTAATGTAGGAGACAGGTATCCAGTCTGAATCTCTGAATCTTCCCATGCTCTCACAAGTAAATGTAAATCATAGTTTCAAGTGGGAGTACCATGATGACACAGAAAAACAGTCTAGTTACAAAAGGTATTTATCATTGCTGCTACGAAGTGAAGAAAAAAAAAAATCATATCAAATTTTTGAGCAAAACAATAGCGAAAACTATTCCTAAGCACAAAAAAGCAAGCCATTATAATCAGCATTATTTAGACTACCCCATTAAAAAAAATGCTGTGGAGGATCCTGACACTGGACTTAAAAATAACTGGGATGCAAAAGGAACTGAATATCCACCAGTACTTCCACTTTTTATTTTAATTGATACCTAGTAACAAATAATATTCTGGTCTTTCTTTTCCTGAACATCCTACTGATGGACCATACAGGTGTGTACCTCCCCCTTTTTTTCCCCCAGCCTGAACAATACTATTCTATGAAATAATCTAGCTGTTTATATTGCTCAGTAAAAGCAATCACGAGGAAAAAAACCCGAAACCACCACCAGATCATAAAAAGAAAAGAACTTCCAAATCCTAGGACATACATTATTACTCGTCATAAAGAAATGCTGATGTGATGACACAAGTACAAAATATCTTCATGTAAGTTCTAGAGGGTCTTTTGTAAAGCAACTTGTACAAAATTTTGAGATGGGGATAGGCACTTGCAAAAGAACCCTGCTGAGACTGTGTTAAGTAATCAAAAGTAATCCTAGGTAAAACTAAAAGAGTGGAAACTTCAAGAGACTTTAGCTGCTTGAAAGTCATACTAGCCAGAAACTACTTTAACCTAGTAAGCTTGGGAAAGTTTTTTAAGTTCCAACCCACAACCCAGATCAAGACACACCCAGCACTGCTGACTTGCTGCAGCCAGTGAGCCCCAGGCTATTTTGTTAGGGAAGCACAAAATCATCACAGGCAGCTTTGGTCCTTTTCTTTCTCCCCGCCTCTTCCCTTCAACATAACTGCTCAGGCAGGCAGTAGGGGATATCACGACTCATGAATGAAACACTACTTTTACCTAAATGCATACCCAGAAAATGGAGGGGCCAGACTGGCAGCATCAAGGAAAGTCCAGCGCAAAGTGAATAACCTAGATGACCGCATGGGACTGACTCAGGAGTAGCCTGATGGACCAAATCCCATCTTGCAGTTCATGCTTTCAGTTATCCCAGTGTTAGGTATAACCTCTTGTTGAAGGACAACGAAAGCTTCTCTGCTTTCTGCTGTCCACATGCATCCTCTGTAGTAGTGCTAAGCCCTTAAGAACGCCCCACTGTGCTGCCATGGTAGAAGGCCTGGAGCTTTTAGCTTGCATTTCAATCATCAGCTCAGCCTCGATTACACCTGGTATCACATAGAAGCACGCAGCACTCCAACATGTGTAGTTTGATCCAATACAACTAAGCCATGAATAACATCAGATTTCTATGTAAGAAAATGCTGTTTATGAACAGCTCTACATGATACTATTTTTCAGAAATAATGGTATTAATTCTGATGTACTCAAAATGAGTAAGCTACCATCCCTTAGTGGACACTACCTGCTAGCAATATTTTTTTAATCCTTCCACGCAGAACGTATTTTTAATCCTATTACTCAGAAGTCCATGGGGAAAAAATAAAAATAAATGCAAATACACTATTCAAATGCAAAGCAAATTCAATATCCAATTATGTTAAGGCAAATGGCACCTGGCCTGTATCAGCAATGGTGTGGCCAAGAGGATCAGGGCAGTGATGGTCACCCTGTACTAGACACCTGAAATCCTGTCTTCAGTTTTGGGCCTTTCAGTTCAGGAAGGACTGGAGTATGTCCAGAGAAGGGCAAGAGAGCTGGTGAAGGGTCTGGAGCACAAGTCCCATGAGGAGTTGCTTGAGAGAGCTGGAGGTGTTTAGCCTGGAGAGGAAGAGGGGTCTTGGGGGGAACCTTCTCGCTTTCCACAAGTTCCTGAAAGGAGGCTGTTGCCAGATGGGGCCAGTCCCTTCTTCCAAGTAACAAGTCACAGAACAACAAAAAATGGCCTCAAGGTGCACCAGGGGAGGTTTAGAATGGATATTAGCATTAGAACAGGCTGCCCAGGGAAGTGGGCGAGTCACCCTCCCCGGAAGTATTTAGGTGTAGATGTGGCACTGGGTTGGGTTAATGGTTTAGTGATGGACTTGGCAGTGTCAGATTTATGATTGGACTCAATGGTCTTGAAGGTTTTTTCCAACCTAAATGACTCTATGTATAATTTACTCTTAACAGATGCTCATTGTTTCCAATAAAACATAAGCAGACTTTCGGTCTTTGAATAACTCCATGAGTTATTTTCACCTTTTTCAGATATTATATAAAACATTCAGTCTCAGAGAATCATCAGTTTTAAAGCTTTCCTTATGCCCCCAATTGTAGGATTCCATTCCACTGATTAAGTGCTTTAGAGCAAAGTAATTTTAAAAATTACACTTAAGAAAAGAGTTTGCCTTCTCTCAGGTAGAATTTATTTTGAAGCAATTGTTAGCAAATTGAACTATTTCAACAGTAAGAAAAATACATTCCCTCCAATCCCAGTTGAGACTGTCAGGGTATGCTCCAGAAACAGCTTTTATGTCACCCTACATGGAAAAATCAACTACAAGTCTCAGCATTCTGAGTAACCATTCTCACTTCTGAAATAATACACAAGAGACAGCTGCTGTTTCCACCCCCTTTGGGAAAGGAGGGGGAAGATGTATAGGAAAATTACTTTTGAGGTCAGTAGGAAATAAAATTTCTCCTCTCCTGGTGAGGCTCAGAGACACCAAGGATAACTGGCTCCATGCTTACCAAGACATGCAGCTCATCTCCAGGAGAGCAGCTGGCCATGTGAGCTGTCAAACTGGGTTACCCAGCTGCCAAACTCAAGACTGCTGAGTCTGTCACAGGCACTGAGTGAGTGCACAGGACTTCATCTATGGGGACAAGATTGATCAGTGTAGCCTGGATGCACAGAGACACTTTGGTAATGAACCAGCAACCTGAATTCAAAGGTGCTTTAAGGCTGACTGAAAGCTCAGTTCTACAGAAGAGAGTTTGTAATTGCAGGGCTGTTTAAATAATTGTATTCCAGCAGTTTACATGGGGCAATTACCTCTTTTCTCCCTGAAAGAGCTCGTAAGAGGTAATGTTAATGTTGTAAAGAAAACACAAGTAAGTATAAAAAACGTATTATTGAGGGCATTAATTGCTCTTCCCGTTGTTGAAAACCTCACAATGTTTAATATATCATTACTCTGAATGTTATGAAGTGGATTAAAGATTTCAACTACTTCAGTCTATCACTGAAATAGTCTGCCCTCCCAGCCTGCACTTTTACTGCTGCAAATCACTCAGTAACTGCAGAATTACAACTGAACACTGAAGATCATTCAAGTGTTTTAAAAACTCAAAGAGAATGGAACCCAAACCATTATAGAACAGTGGCAGCCACACTAAAATTTTGTCCACACTACCCAAAACGAACCATATTATTTTCCTTAGAAAATGTAACAATCCTGTTTTGAAAGGAAATTGCATCACACATTTTTTCAAGCATACAGTTTTAGTGACCATCTCTCACTTACCTCAAAAATCAGTGTAGCATTGGGAGGTATCTTTGGGGGGCTCCCAGCTGAGCCATAGGCATATTCTGGTTTACACGTAATCCGACAGATTTCACCAATCTTCATAGTGGCCACAGCAATGTCCCATGCTTTGATCACCTCACCTGTACAAGTCAAACACCAATCACACATGAAAGGCATGATCAGGTGAAACTGAGCATCATAACTTTTAGTACACAAAAGTTATGGCAGCAGAAATACTGAAGAACTTGTGCTCACTCTCACTTATGTATATCAGTTTTAAGCCTAATCAAATTCTGAAGTTTCCCAGGGACCCAAATTTGGCCCAAACATTTCTTCAATCCAGGTATAACAACTCTTTTCACAGAATAACAGAACACAGACACCAACTGAAGTGCTTGGCACAGTCCCAAGTGTGAGGAAGTAACAATAAACTCTTCTGAGAGGAAAGCCTTAGGGCGAGAGATTGCCTGCTCCTGTTTTGAAAACATTCCAAACCAACAGCCTTTTCTGTTCATACTTTTATCAGCTGGCAAAGAACAGCACCAGTGGTAACTAAAAGTTACACAAATTTGTAACAGAAAGGGAGAAGTAGTAGCACTCCTTTGAAAGGGGAGAAAAAGCTGTATTAAAAAAATCCCCTCTTACTCAAGCTGTCCTAATTGCTGCTCCTCTTGACCCATCAAGCACTCTTCCTATTAGTCTTGTATTAATAGGTACACTTAATATCATCTCAAATTGCAGTATAATTCATTTACCTCTTTTTTAAAAGGAGGTATTACCTATTTTTTTAAAGTAAAAGGTAAAGAACTTCCAGGAAAGAATACAAGATCAAGTAATAAGATTTGCAGGAACAATGATGCTCAAATTTTCAAAAATCGAAAGATTTTGATAATGAAGAGATGCACCGCTCAAAGACTCATATTTGGGTTAATGTGAGAATTTTGTGGAAAAGGGAGTATGTTTCATCCTAAGACAGCTGACAGCTGTCTCTGCGTACCCTGTCCCAGTATCTGGTCACAGTTAAGCACTTCTGAACTGAGGTCTGCCCCCCGAAAAAATGCATATTCTGGCTATTTAACTACCCTTTATCTCTACATTTCAGGACAGATTTGCTCCCCTGGAGTGCTTTGTCTGAGGCTTGGGAATTCTTCAGCAGGCTGTTTAAGGGGCTACACAGTTCTCTCATTCAGAAAAATCTCACATTCTGATGGGACCATTTTAAGAGAATAAACTCTGAAAAGAAGTTTAAGTGGCAATTTTGAAAAGCAAAGAACCCACACAAGGGAATCCTGTCTCAATTATTACCAAAACGGATCAGCACCAAACACAAGGTATTACCTTTCCCCAAGTCAAATGAGAATTTGTCTTTTCTGTCCAGACTGGAGTCAAATTTTGTGCCATCGAGAAGCCACCCCGTGTAATGGACGGTCACCTTATCACCTATCATCGGAGACTCTGTCCCACTGCCTTCTCTCTTGACAACCTGAGGAAAACAGCAATTAGCATTAACATCACAGAAATCAAGTCTGTCTGTCCACTGGACATGAATCACAAATACTTAGATATGCATGTTATCATCCTTAGCAGACAAAGGATTTGCAGGTTTCCTTCAGTCACCTGGAAATGGACTGGCTGTTCTTTCTGCAGATTAGCAGTGCTGCAAATGCAGAACCTCAAGATGGCTGTGCTGCGATACAAGAATTTAACAGGCAACAGTTGTCACCAGCTTACAGATCTCTGCGTTAGGCAGGGTTTTTCCTTCTTTATTCAAGTATTTGCCACATCACCTCTCTATCATCATGCCTGAGTTCAGTGCTCCAGGCAAGGCACCTAAACAAGAGAACGAGGTAGTTCTTACCATGACAAATCTATTCCAACGTGTAATCTGAAATTATTCGAGTTAAACCAGTCAGCTTAATGAAGGCTAGCTGTGTCTCACCCCAAGCATGTTAGTTCTATCAGCCTACAGAGTAACACCTGAAAATTATTTATCGCAATAATTTTGCCTCCTCACAATTCTGACAGGGATGGCCAGCAACCTCCTCTCACATACAGCTGCAAGGATTTAATTTTCTTCTCAGGGGGTTCCCCAGCCTGCCCAGCAAAACAAGTATTAAATAAATCTAGACTATTCAGAAAGTGGGGACAATCTCTCTGGTGTTCACTTGAAGCTTATAGAAATTTAGAGAATAATAGTAACATATCTCACAGGAAAGGATGTGAGGCCTTGCCCATAACAGGATTCCATAAGTTCAGTTTTGAATTTTGAATTTTTCCCAATATAGATCGAAACCAGCTAGCCCTAAGCCAAAGTTCTGCATTATCTTAGCCAGGCAAAAGGGGACCAATGGAGGACCCTATTTGCTTGCATCATGGAGACCTGGAAAACATTCTGTTATAGAAGATAAACATCCCTCCTTTAAATGTCATGTTTCTATATCAATCATGTTTTTCACTGAATGAGGCAGACTTTTGGGAGTCTCCGTCACAAATTTCAGTTTCCTGCAACCCACCACTGTCAATCTCCCACCTGGCCTCCCACCATCCCTGCCTGCCAGTGACTATCCAAGTGAAATGCTAGGACCCTCCATCCAAAACCAAAGCTTCACCACCGAAAGCTTCTGTCAGACTAACAAGCTGAAATCAACTCACTGAAAGCATAAAGCAAGAAGTACCCCCACAAACAAACAAAACCTAGAAAAAATCCTGGCTGCTTGTTTTCTAAGAAAAAAAGGAATGCCTGACCTCACACAGCACACCATCTCTTTAACCCCGAACCAGCACCACGGCAGTTATTAGCATTACAAAACTAATCTATTGATGTCTCCCCAAGGAAGGCAAAAGTTCAAGCAACCACTCTCACAGATAAGGAAATAGAGAAGTATGAGAAAAACACATGAATTAGGTAAGCAACCTGACCTACACCATGCTTAGCAGATGCAATTTGCAAATCTGCATAAAGCAGATGCAAACTAGCACTTTAAAGCAGCCAGTCTGCTGTGATTTTGAAAAACTAACTGCATTTAATGGAAATTTACTAAAATTTACCGAATGCCGTATTATTGTAATATCATAGCAAGGCATTCTACAGTAACAAATATCTCATTTTCATTATTTATACAGTGTATTCTTTTGCACTTGTTTCATTTTGAAGAAACTGAAGTTTTACGTCTGAATATGGCAATTCTATTTTCTGTAATGTTTTCATTTCCTTTTCAGATGGAGAAACAGGATTTTTCAGTTCATATGGCATTTCAAATGGTTTATTTCCAAACTTAATTACTTATTCTAGGAATTGTGAAAATATATTCAGCAATATCAGATAAAAAACTGTAGATACTATTCTGATATACACCTAATAAGCAAATAAGCACACTTCTGGAATCACTGCAACAATGCCAGTACAAAACTAGTGCAGGTTAGTTCAGAGCTAGACACTTGATTTCAATAGATGCATTTTGCACACCAATAATTACATAAAAATAAAATCCATGAAGGTTGGACTTTGTGACCTCTACGGCATTTTACTTACGATGTCACAATCTCAATTTTTATGATTTTCACAACCTCGCTTCACTTGCTAGTGTTTTATACTCCTGTCCTCTAAAATAAACAACCAAACAACACAAAAAACACCTGCTGCTTCTCCATCATCACAAAATAGGTACTGCATGAATCAGGCAGACCTGCAGTGCCCTTCTACCATGCTCAAGGGATCTGGGCTGCGGGAGACCCGGGCAGCCATGCAGATGAGAACTCTGACCTGATACTCTACGATGTGCAAAACCCAGAAAATCTCATCTAAATATGCTAGCAGGAAACATGGAAAAGCAGAAATACAGCAGCCAATATCTTTAATCTGCTCCCTGATACCCTCCTGAACGGAGACAGCGCCTCCTTAACGAACCCAGAATTTAGAAGGCTCTAAAGGTTAAACCCAGGATTTTGCCTTTGCTGTAGTGACCCTTTCTCCTCCTGACCACTGTAACTTCGAAATTTTACTGCGGTTGAATAACGCTTCTAAATAATCGCTGAAGTTTGTAGCAGAGCCTAAGGAAGTTTCTAGAGATATGGAAATAGGCAACGTCTGACAGAGGAAGTTGGCGCAACTCCCCCTCACGGTATAAATCCCGCTGCCCTTATCGCCAGCCTCCCCAGTACAAAGGAGAGCAGCCGCTCCGCCGCGGCCGCGCCGGGGACCTGCCCGGGGCCGGCCCAGCGGCACCGAGGGGCGGCCGGGCCGCGGACCGCGCTCCCCGGGCCCGGGGGCCGCCCGGAGCCCGCGCCCGGGGGCTGAGGGGAGGCACGGCCGGGCACGGCGGGGACGGGCACCGGGCGCACGTGCCCTGCCGGGGCTCCATCTTTAATTCCCAGCCGCGGACACGTGCTGGGGGGGCGGGGATGGACCCGGACCCTCACAACGCGCGCAGCGAGCCGGACGGAGAGCCCGGCCCGCCTCCCCCTCCCGCATCTTCCCCTAAAGGCAGAGGAAAGCCCAAACGCAGGGAGAATCGCCTTTTCGCTGCACTGCTCCCCCGTGACCCCGAGCTCTGGCTGGCCCCGGGAGGAGCGGGGAGCCCCCGCAGCCAGCCGGGAAGCGCTTGCGCAGCCGGGGCGCGCTCCCGCCCTCCGCCGCTGTTGTTTAATCGCCCGCGCTGCGCCAGCTCTGCCTGGATGCGCGGGGACCGCCTCGACCCCTTCCCCGCGGGGCACACAATGGGCCCGGTAGGGCCAGGGCGCCCGGGGAGCACTCGCTCGCAGGCCAGGAGGAATGGCTCCGCTTCCCGCCGGCGCGGGGACCCCTCCGAGCTAGCGCGGAGGGTGGGGATGGGGAACAGCCGCCCAGTACCTTGAGGACGCCCTCATCCTGCTTGGGAGTGATGTCCACCCCTTCCAAGGGAGCCCCGTCCGCTTTCATCTCCTCCGCCGTCATGCCGCCTGCCGCTGCCACCTCTGCGCAGAGAAGGGCCGCCTCGGGGGCTCGCTGCTGCGGCTGGGATAGCGCCCGGGATAACAGCGCCCGGGATAGCGCCCGGGATAGCGCCCGGCTGCGCCTTCGGCTCTGGACAGCGCGGGTGGGGGCGGGCGCCGCACGCCTCCTTCCCTGCTGCTCTCGCCGCAGCGCCGGCCCCTGCTCGGCGAGGAGGAGGAAGGGGAGGGGAGAGGGAGGGACCGAGAAGTTTCTAGAGCGGCTGCCGCAAAGCGCCCGGCTGTGCCAGGGGCCGGGGTGAAAGTGTGCGTCGCCCCCGGGGGTGGAGAGGACGGCGGGGGTAAGGCAGCCGCCTGGCCGCGTTATACTCCGGGGAGATGGGGGCGCAGAAGAGGAGGAGGAGGAAGAAGAGTTTATTTATGGCAGGAGGGAGGGCTCGCTTTTGCAGCGCTGAGCTTGCCGTGCAGGTGCGCCCACCTCTCGCTGGTGATGCAGGGGAGCCCGGCCCAGCAGCGGAGAGGAACTGCTGCGACCTGCCCTGGGGAAGCTTTATTGTAAGCTGCAGTTACAATAAAAGTAATGCGTCTGACTCCTCAGTTTTAGCAACCGTGTGCAGATGCATGGCTCATATTCTTTTTGCCCACCATGCGGCACTAGGTGGTCCCAGGAAAGGTAGTACAAGTGGGCACAGAAGCACCGTGCCGACAGCAAGCCGGAGGAGTTCGGGCATCCCTTGGTTGGGGTCCTATTAGGAGCCGTGTGCTTGAAAGCCGTTTGTTACCCAGGACCAGGAAAGGTAAAGACATGCTTAGGACACTGTGTAAGGTCTGTGGCTTGCCCGTCTCTATCTGTCCACGTAAAGTAGCACTGATTTGTGCATCAACCTGCTGCTGGAGTATTTAGGGATGCATAAGTAGAAATAGGTGCTCCCACTTAATATGAAGAACATTAGTACAAATATGCAGGAATTAGCACACCTAATTCTGGGCTACTCAGCATCTGTACATGCCTCCCGGATGGTATGGTACATTCAGCCAAATTATTTGCAAAATCCGGTAATATAAAATCAGGCTAGAACCGTATCCATCACCTTCACTATAAATAAAGCAAGCAAAAGCGTTAAATACGCTCAACCTTCCACTGCAAGCCTTGAACACCCGCCCCCTGGACACGCAGCTGCAGATTTGCCCACTCCTCGCATAGGGCGGCACCTTTCCCGGCTGTTCTTGAACTTTCCTTCCCGCCCGCTCCCTCTGCTTTCCCGGTGGGTGCTGGGCGCGGGGCCGGCGCAGCGCAGCTCCGCCCGCCGCTCCGCGCCCGCGGCTGCGGAGCCGCACCGGGGCCGCGCCCCGCGGAGCGCCGGGCGGCGGGAGCGCTGCGGAGCCGCCGCTTCTACTGCGCCCGCCGCGCCTGGCGCTGGCTGGGCAGCGCGCTGCCTGAGCCTTCCGTATCAAAAGCGGTGACTGAAGGAGACCGGAGGCTCGCCGGCGGGCGCGGTGTCCCGGAGCTGCCTTTCCAAGCCGCATTGCCGTCTCGCGGCGCTCCCAATGCAAATCCCTGGAGTGGGGGCTTGCTCTGTGAGGAGGGTACAGGCTGCGTTTGACCTGCTCTGTGCCAGCATAAAGCTGCGTCTGTGCCTGGTGCACAGCGACTCCGGCAGCCTGAGGTGGGCTCTGCCGGTGCCAAAGGAAAGGAGTAGCAAAAGAGACTGGAAGAACCTGTAGTTACTCCGGCAGCTGGGTGTAAACTGGAAAATCTGCAGGTTTCCCCTGAGAAAGAACATGATTTTCACCCCCCCGCAAACGTACACTTTAGTTTACTTTCAATCTGAGTAAGAAGGGAGAGGGCAGAAAAGGAGAGGATTGTGGTTTCTGCATGCATTTGGTCTAGAAACTTTTAGCTGCTCACAATCTGTAATTTAACATGGATGAGTTACTTGATTGCAGATTAGATCTGTAGGAAGTACAAAGCTGGTTCTGTGCATAGACTCTAGACCTTGATACACTGAGGAGCGTGGAGAGAAGCATCTAAGTTGGTTCTGGTCTCAAAGGTCTAGCAGGTCTTGTTGGGGAAGGTACAGTAAAAACACAGGAGATAATTCTTCATCTAATGATTCTGTAGGGTGCTAAATTTACAATCTCCAGTCAGCATTAGCACCCAAGTTCTCCTACGCTCTCAATGCATCTGACGTATTTTTTTTAATGTAATAATAAACCAACTATATGTTGGTTTAAAATAAATCTTTACAGGCCATTCTGTCTTAAGTTTGGCAATGAAGTTTCTCTTTGGTACTGGTACTTTTTCAGCTCCATGTTTTCTACTTCATAATCCAGCATTTGAAAATTGAAGTATGTGTAATTGGTGCCAAATTATCTACAACTGCCAAACATGATAGAACCAAGTTTAATAAATTGGTAAGTAGTAGAAAGGAAAGGAGATCTTTTAGTGGAGATCGTTTATAGATGTTATACAGCTCATATTTCCAGCCATCCCCTAGTTTTCAACATAGCAGTGCAAGCTCTTACATAAGTAATTTAAACCAAGTACTGCAAGTTATGTTCCCTAGTAACTTTTCAAAGACTGTTTAGACAATGTTAGAGGGCCTCCCTGAAAGGCTGTATGTGCAGGGCTTTACGGAAAAGGGGACAGAGACAGCAGCAAAACAACAGTGAGTGTCTGGGATGATGTCAATGCCATAAGGCTTCCAGTAGGGTGTGGATGGAGGGAAGGCAGGTCGGAATGGTCTCTTTTTTAAGCCTCTTTTAAGGCTTGCTTATAGTACCACAGCATTGTAAAGGCACCTTAAGTCAGGCCTGTTCTCAGAAGATACATTGCAGACACAAAGGAAATATTTCAGAGCTTGATGGGTACGCTTAGGTGAAGAGAAAATGAAAATTTTGGCTATAGCTTTCAGGCAGAGCAGAAGACAAGTGAGATGATTGCCTAAGGCAGCAGAGAACATTCTGAGCAGTAAAATATCCTGAAATACAACAAATTCCTGCAGGAGTCTGCAACAGCCTCCCAGGACATGAAGCCAACCTAAAGCTGGTCAGCAACATGCTAGATTTAGGAATAGGTTTATATAAAGACTTGCTAAAGATAACGAGGCTTGAACTTAAAACATAAAAGATGGCATAGTTCAACACAGCTCAAACACAGCTTTATCAACAGGACCTACACAGGCAACAAGGGCAGGACTCAAGGTGGCCTAAAGCCCATCAGGAAGGGAGGTCCTGTCAAAGGGTTGGCTTCCCAGGTGTGCCATGGCTGGAGTTACTGCACTGTTTGTGTTGACCAAAGCCCCACCGTGTCACACTGTGGCCTGGAAGTTCACTTGCCCAGCTGTGTTGATCATGCTGGCACAGCAGACTCCCGGAACTGGGAAAAGAAGTGAGGAATGCGTGTCTGTGCAAACTCCAAGATGACATTTCGAGATAACGGCAGAGTAACCAAAAAAGGAATGACCCTGACTATTACTTTGTGATTGGAACAGGAACTGAAGCCACACTCAGCAAGAGCACTGGGTTCATGCTTGATTGGCTTGGAAGGGCTGAGCACAGGGTGTAAGGAAGGAATAAAGGCAGAAGCCACACACTCTGTGTTGACTGGCACTGGCCACCAGCTGGCAGGTGTAGACAGCCAGACTTCAGCAGGGACACCCTGATGCCAGCTGCCAGGGAACACAAAATCCGAGCCAGCATAGCTTGAGCGTGGTGAAGACCTTCCTGGGGAAACTAGTACAAATAAGATAGCTCATGCACCATGGGCAACAGTGATAATTTGTGCACCCGTGTTGTTTGAAGTAAGGCTTTAAAACATTGATTGATAGTAACAAAGGGTTAAGTAAACTTGTTTGGCCTTTTCTTTTTTTTTTTTTTTTTTTTTTTCTGAGGGATTGTTTGGTTACTGTCAAAATCCCAAGGAAACCCCAGATACTCATCTGTTGGTGTGTCACACTTATACTGAGCTGGAAAAGAATGTGACTTAATAGACCAGGGACAGCTTTAGTTATTTCTGTGTGCTGCATTATAAAAAATAATGGTGATAAGGAGGAAGAAATGCTCAGTTTATGGAATTGCACATTTTTTTGTTGCAATAAGCAGTGCTGCCACTGAAGTCTGCACAAACCTTCTGACCCTACACTCGTATTTTGTGTGACATGTTAGTGATAGATTATTAAGCTGCCCACCACCTGAGTTATGCGCTGCCTGTTCTTCAGTCTCAGCTTCACTCAACTGTCCCAGTATCCCTGCTTTCCCTTGCTCCCCAACAGGACATAGCAAAGCAAATTCCGTGCCATCCTTTTGGTTTGGGAGGGATAAAGTTGTTGTTTTTCCATATTCATGACCGCGTCACTGCGGGCTGCAGGAGATTGGCACGGCCCACACACAAAGAGCATCAGACCTCTTTTCTGCTCCTTTTCGGTGTTCACTCATCCCCTGCCTTCAAACCGAGCAGCATTTACAGGGGAGTGATCTGAGCTGGTACACAGCAGGCATGCAAATGAGACTCAACCCTTCCAGCGCCAGACTGGAAAAGGGCTCCATGTCTGCATTTCCCGGGGATTTCTGTGCTGCTCAGCTCCCTGTGCACCAACAGATGTCAACGCTTTTCTAAAATTACAGACCATAGGACTTACAATTAGACAAGGTCTCACTTTTTAAAAATTGTTCTCTAGTAAGGTTATGATTTCTGCTGTGCTTCTGTACATTGATATATATTATTTAGTCATTTCATTTATGTGATATATGCTGTCCTTTTTAGATCCCAGGTAAAGATTTTCAAAAAGCACTTGTTTGTGTAGGCATCTCTTCTGATTCAGTGTATCCCCGTCTTTACCAATTATAGCTCATTAGCTAACTTTCAACTCACAGAAATGTAGTAGACTGATTTATAATTAAGGTATTATTTATCTTTCCAAATGTAAAATTAATTTAAACATATCTGATCATGTTTCATCAGTTGCTTTCATTTTGTTCTTTCCTTGCCTTGGAAGCAATTAAGATTACTGGACAAATGTATGTTTAGACATTCAGATTTTCTATCTCTTTGTATCTCATTAGCCAGTGAGTGTACCCTAATGTGTGCATGGTAACAGCACCAGAAAGGATGGGCAATTCATGTTGCTTTTTCCTTAAACCACTGCAACATTTTACTAGGCTTGGAAATTGTAATGTTTTATAATCTATTGTTGTAAGTGCCACGTGAAAATAATGCCAATAATAGTAATTACACATGGTAATTGCCTAATTGATTCTGCTGTACTTTTACTAAAAAATACATTTTTTTTTAGGTTTTATCAATTTTCAGTATGTTTCCTAATGACTCTTAGGACTGTCATTGTTTAAAAAAAAATACCTGCAGTATCTTCCTTTGTAATTGCTATCTTGATCTAATTCCAGAGTTCTCATTAATTTGCAACCTAATCTACTTTTTCTTTGGCTCTCCTTCCTTTAGATGTATTTAACTTTGTTTTTTCTACTTTTATTATGTAACTTGGAAGGGTTTTCTTAATGTATTTTTTTCTAATTTTGTGTTTCCCATGCAAGCTTCTTGCCTGGCTTCCTCCCACTTCCCCAACCCGTTTCTCCAGCCGTGTCAGAAGAAGGTCAGAGTGGATGTTTGGATTGTTACAGTGTTTTATTACTGTTACCATAAAAAAATTATTCCTTATAGCCAAATCTGTGAAAGCCAAATCTACCCTCTTTCGGTTTAAAACCTTGTTGCTGATGAACAGACAATGAAAATAAGTATTTTTGTCTCTTCAGCAAATTCCTCTCCTTGCTCAATTTGTTGATAAACATGGGAAAAAGCAAGAGTCCACCAATTCCTTACTGCTTACAGACTTTGCAGCATTCTTGATTCTTAGTTACTGTGCAGACAGCTAGATTGTAAATCTGAAAGAGTGGAAAGACTGGAAAACACAGGAGACCACCCTAATGAGGAAGAACAGCCAAATCCCTTGAAATGATGTGTCTCACTCTCTTAGGCTGCCTGTGTTCTTAACAGGTGAGACATCTCCATGCCTGTCTTGCCTCTTTTGTCCTATAGTTCACAGATACTGTACAATCCCATAATTTTTACTCATGGAAGTCCTCCCATATCTTGAGGGAACCTCAAAGTGAGGTTGAGGGAACTCACCCGAAAGTGACTGACTACTTAACACACAAAATCTATTCCCATATTCACCCTCAGAACTTGCCCAGGTCCTCTGTCTCACAGATACACTTCTGAGTGGACCAAGGGGTATTTCTTCCTTTGAATCATATCTTTTCTGCCTGTGTGTGATGGCTTTTGGACAGCAGATAATCTTAAATCTGCATTTAATGAAACCAAAGTACCTTCCCATCACATTTTTTTCCGTTTTCCAGAGACAGAAGAAAGACTAGGATAGATTTAGTAATCTGGCAGGGTTTATAAATGTTTGCTCCAATACCTGCTCTCACGGTGTTCTCAGCTCTGCAGGGAGTAGGAACTCTCTGGAGGTGAGAGGTAGAAGGTGTGGGAAGGAAGACAAGGATTTCAGAATCTTTGTCTTGAGATACTGTCATGGAGAATTTTTGTTTCCACGTTAAGAGGGGAGGCAGCTAGGAGCCAAAATCTTCCTTCTGCGTGGGCCCAGGTCTACTGGTTGTTTCCTCCTAACTGATGTGAGAGACAGGCAGCTCAGTCTTCTGCAGCTTCCTTCAATTCTTGTTAGACATGTATGTTCTCTGTTCCTGCTGAGTTTTCTCCCTTCTCTAGAAAGAGGAGATCATTTGTAGTTGTGTCTGCTTGGGGTCTAATGTGTGCACTTCTTCTCTCCACTCTGAAATGCTTCATGCCTTTGAAATGGAAAAGTTGTGATTACATAGGAATTGGCAATTCTGTTATATGGTCACAATTGCTTTCAGTCAAGAGAGTTAACATCCTTTCCAAAACAGCCTCTCCTTGTTCTGGATAAATGCCAGGGAGCAGGAGTGTTCCTAGGTCAAGAGTGTAGAGTTAGCTTTCAGATCCTGTGATAAGAAGAAAGGTGGGGGCTAAGAAGTTTGCTGATCTTACATCAAACCTAATCCTGTGGTTTCTCCCCATGTGGAATAACTGAGGGACAATCCCAAGCACAAATACAGGCTGGGTGGAGAATTAATTGAGAGTAGCCCTGCCAAGGAGGACTTGAGGGTGTTGGCTTGACCAGAAGTCCAACATGACCTGGCAATGTACATTCCCAGCTGAGAAAACCAACCAAGCCCTGGGCTGCATCCAAAGCAGCATAAGCAGCAGGGCAAGGGAGGGGATTCTGTCCTGCTCTTGTGAGACCCTACCTGGGGTGATACGTCCAGCTCTGGGGTTCCTAGTAGAGGGAAAACACAGACATCTTGGAACAAGTCCAGAGGAGGCCACCAAGATGATCAGAGGGCTGGGGCATGTCTTCTATGGAGACAGGCTGAGAAAGTTGGGGTTGTTCAGCCTGGAGAAGGCTCCAGGTGCACCTTAGAGCCCCTTCCAGTACCTAAACAGGGCTACAAGACAGCTGGAGAGGGACTTTTTGCAAAGGCATGCAGTGAGTGACAGGACAAGGGGGAATGGCTTGAAAGAGGGCAGGTTTATATTAGATATTAGGAAGAAATTCTTTGCTGATGATGGTTAGATACTGGCACAGGTTGCCTAGAGAAGCTGTGGATGCCCCATCCCTGGAGGAGTTCAAGGCCAGGTTGAATGGAACTTTGAGCACCTGGTCTAGTGGAAAGTGTCCCTGCCCATGGCAAAAGGTTTGAAACTATATGTTATTTTAAGTCCCTTTCCAACCCAAACCATTCAGTAGTTGTGATTCTGTCGCTTAATATGAGTTGCTGAAACTATCCACCTGTTTTTCCTCTCCCTTGCACCATGGTCAGTGTAGTACAGTATAGGTACATTAGTATCAAATCCACAGAAACCACAAAAAAAACCCTTCAGTATTTTCCAAGGCTGCATTACTACTTTGCTGCATGATTTGTAGTAAAACACCCTAAAGCATTTAGACCTTGTACGTGTAGGGCTTCTTCAAACCCAGGGACACAAAGCTGGGGTTCAGACTAAGCCAGCAATCAAGCACTTGGTAATTGGGCATCATAGTTTTTATCCTATGTTAATCAGCAACTTTGACTCACGACTCATATGCAAGACAATAGTGGAGTCCCATGATAGTTTTGGTGAAAAACAGCACTTCCAGAGACGACCAGAGAGGATAAGTGATACTGTCATTCTAGAGCAGGTCGCTGTTTCTAAGCACCCTGGGGCTTGTGCCAAATCCAGATCAAGGCTGCAGCTTCTCCAGGACTTGCTATTTTCCCGTGTTTGGATGACAAGGGTTTGCTTTCCAAGTAGCCAAATATGAAGTGTGTGTGAAGCCTGGTGTTAGCACGGGATGCTGCCAGGGAAAGGTCCACGCCCCTTCAGAGCAGCATAGGTGTTGTGCTCAAAGCCATTCATCAGAATTCTGAATGACATAAACTGGGTGGGACTGGGTCAGAGTTTCATACCTCAAAGCCTTCCTGTTTGCACAGCCACAGCTGCCCAAGATCAGCAGAAGACAGCTTCAGGAGAAAGCTGAGCCAGACTTTCAAACCAAGGGAGCCTTATCAGAGCAGTGTCACTCACAGACCTCAAAGGGCTTGGCAATCAAGGTCAGTACACTCTCCTTACTTCACAGGCGGGAAAACCGATGAAACATAGCTATGGGAAAGAGAAATTATTTTATTGAGATTTAAAACAGTTTGGATCAGGGAAGTAGGCCATTAATCTCCTGTGCTCAGACACGCTGTCATGGGTACTATGTGCTTTAAACTCAAGTTATTGCAGGGAAGCTGGTCATCTCCATCATTTTTGCTGACTTTCCCTCACAGCACTTCCTAATACTAAGCACAGGCTTATAGTGCCTAAATGGAGGTAGAAAAGTAGAACATGTTGCAGCAACAGCATGTAGCTCTGTACATATCCAATTAGGAGCTAAAATGTGAACCGCATGTTTGAATTATACTGTGCATTGTGTTCATACAGCCTTTTCATTTTCTGGCTGTTCCTGTGTAAACCACCTCTACCATACAAGTTCCTAGTAGACTTCCTGGAGCTTCTGGCACTCTCCCTCTTCAAATAAATTGTTAATGGGAGAGTGAATAACTTTATTTCCCTATTTTCCTCCATGGTGCATATCAGAATTTGTTGAAACAGTCATTTTGTCTCCATAATCATGGTATATTTGTAACTTCTATTTAAATGTGTAAATAGTGTGATAACAAAGCTAAAACAAGCAAACGAACAAAACAACAAACAAACCAAATCCCCAGAAAAGCTGTATCCACAAATCTGATTCCTCTTTGTTTAGAGTTCCTACTAGCCAACAAAAAAAAATTGCTCCATAGGGTTATTACAGCTGTTTCTTATTGCTGAAATTTACTGTAATGGATGTTCTTCTCTCTTCCAGACAGGAGTGTCCTGGAGATGAAACCCTGTGCCACCTACGAGCGGTTAGTGGATGGTGTCGGGCCATGGGACTTCACTGGAGGTTTTGTTCCCTGTGAGCTGCTCCTTGTTGGAGAGGATGCCTACCCTGTGCTCCTGAGCGCTAAGAAGCAGGTCCTGATTGCTGTTTCACAGTATGGGAAAGGCCGGATGGTGGTCGTTTCCCATGAAGGAATCCTGAAGAGCCCCAAGTTCTCCCAGTTCCTCAGAAATGCCATGGAGTGGCTCAAGCCTTGCCCGGAGGCCCTGGTTGGGGTTCATCCTCGGCTGGATTCCCTGTCCCAGGTGCTGCTCGAGGCTGGCACCCAAGTGCAGGTGGGGGCAGAGCCCAGCCCGTCCATGGGGGTGTTCTGTATGGACGCCTATGACAGCTCCCAGGCCAAAGGCATCGTGGACTTTGTCAAAGGGGGTGGAGGGCTGCTTGTTGGAGGCCAAGCCTGGTACTGGGCGAGCCAGCACGGCAAGGAGAAGGTGCTGTTCGAATTCCCTGGGAACCAGGTGACCAGCGTGGCTGGCGTGTACTTCACAGGAAACACTGTGGAAAAAGGCATCTTCAAAGTCGCCAAGAAGATTCCCAAGATCCCGTTAGTTGTCCCGTGAGTACCTGAATTGCCCTCTCTTTAATCCACCAATTAGGTTATGCGGGTGAGTTGTTTGTAGAAGATTTGGGAGGTGAGAGGTGAAGGTGAAGGTGAAGGTGAATGTGGTTCTTTAATAACCAGCATGGAATTGTTGCCTTCCAATTTAAAGGGGTCTTTCCCATTCTTTGAAATTGGAAAGGATGCTGTCTTCAACTGCTTCCAGGGCAGCAGGACCAGGCCCAGGGAATCCATTCTAAGAGGAGGAAATGAGAGGAGGCATCTTTTAGAGCAGCCTGCCTGATCAAGTGTACCTGAGTGAAATGCAGCAAAACAGGGACAGGAGGAGGAACTCCTCTCTGTATCCCCACACATCCCTACATTCAGGGCAATTTTCCCACAGCTGTAAACCAGGTTGGAGATGAAGCAGCAGGACAGCTCTCTGGGCCAGGCTCTGGCTGACAGCTGCTAAACCTGTTGAGCCTGTTCCTTGCAGGAATTTGCTTCTGCAGGTAAGCCCCTGGAGCTGGCCAGAGCTGAGGCTGGGTGCCACCTCCCTTCTCAGCTTCTGAAACAGGCTGTGGGCAAGAAATCTCAGTGCTCTCAGTTTGTTTGGGATTTCAGCCTGGCTCTTTAGGTTCTGGATTATCAGGTGTAAAACTCAGTGCTGTTATGACTCATGTTGCACAACTGACCAGGCATTGGAGACCTGGATGTTGCCCTGCTCTCTTCCTCCCCTTGCCACTTTCTGCTAAGTTACATAAGGCACAGCAGGTTCTCCAAGAAGCATCAGTGCTGCTGCACTTCCTCTGTGTGGCAGCTTCATTTCACTGTCATAAACAGCTACTGCAATTACAGTAAAACTCCCTGCAAGTCTTTCCTTCCTTCTTTTCCTTGTGAATGTAGAATGCTAAATCTCTTATATTTTCAAACAATTAATGGAATTTGATGCTTTTTGTTTTTTTCCAGTAAAGGTAGTAGAGAGGTCTGCTGTTTAATTCAGTTAATTCAGTTAAATGCTTAGGGCACAGCTAACAAATTAGGTTGCTTAATTAAAATTGCTTCTTGTTGCAACCTGCACTGCACAAGCATGTTCCCACTGCTTCATGCACAGGGCATGGAAGAGGGAAAGGGGTGGGGAATTCTGAAGAGAAAAATTACATCACAATTAACAAGACTTCAAATGGTAACTAAAGAGGAATTACACCTTGTTTAGGTTGTTTTTGTGGGGGTTTTGTTTGAATCCAGAGCCACAGAGAAATGTAGGTCTCCAGTTTCTGTGTAACACAACAGCTCTGTACATCTGGGTCTTCTTGACCAATTTGTGTGCAGAGAATCAGGCTTCAGTCTGAGACAGGGGCTGTGCCATATGGCTGGACACATGCTCTGTGTGACAAAGGGTCTCAGTAAAGTAATAACCAAAGAAGAGCTGCAGATTTAATTCCCATCCTACGGGCATGAAGAAGGGCAGCGTCATTTATTCTCACTGAGTTGGCAGCAATGGCCACATAACAACAGATCCTTCACAGATGTTGGGGGAAAACTGCTTGGCAGAACCAGGGGAAAGTGTACACAAAGCTTATGAGGGTAATTCAGCATGTCTTTCTCCACAGTGACATATAGGAGTTATATGAAAATAGAGATAAGAGAGCCTTGCACAGCCTAATCTCTTTCTATTGTGGAGACCAGCAATGTGAGGTAATGTGAGGTGTATGTGTTAAGGCTCTAATTCAACTTCCAGTCACTCACAATTTGTCTAGCTGTGTGTCTGCCTGTCTGTCTAGCCCATCTGTCCTAGTACTTCTTTCTTCAGTTCTCAACAGTGGCAGAGCTTGGAAAAAGGCACAGAAATCTTCTGGGCTCATCTAGTTTATTAAGCCTAGGGTGGAGCAAATAGAAAAAGTTTCTCTTAAAGGAGATACACCGATTCCCACATTATGTGCAGTTTAAATCTGCAGTTTAAAAGACTGTGAAGGATCTGAGTTTTGAATTTATGCAGTGTATTTAGATTTTTAAGTGGCTCTTCAAAGATGGAGGTTTAGAACCTTCCTTTTGACCTATTTATTCAAAATTTTAAATGAGGGCTGAGATTCTTACAGATTTGCTTAGCTGTAGTAACTGAGGCTCTAAAAGGAGAAAATTGAGGCATTGATGTATTTTTCTTTTTTAACAAAAGAACTGACAGCATGATGCCCTGGGACGAAGGAGAAAGAAGAGACAAGGATGGCCACTGAGAATAGCTCAGTTGGTTAGAACATGGTGCTCCTAATAGTCTCAAGGAGATGGGTTTGATCCCTATATGAACCACTCCGTTAAGAGCTGGACTCAGTGATCCTTCCAATTCAGAATATTCTGTGAAATCAAGAACTCCCTAAGTTTCAGCTATGACACCAGTTGTTTTGTTCCAAGGATTCTGGGCTGGGGGCTAACCTGGACCTCTCTTGGTTCTGCAGGCACCAGGCCAACCTGAGCCTTGACGCTGAGTTTCTCCTGCGCGGTGTGTCGGAGCTGGATTTGGTGACGGGGGGCATTCCCTCCACCTTGCTGGTGCACGGAGCCCTCTCCTTCCCGCTGTGCCTGGACAGCTCCCAGCGCTGCCTCTTGGCTGCCGCACGCTACGGCCGCGGCCGGGTGGTGGTGGCGAGCCATGAGAGCCAACTGTTCTCCCCAAAGCTGGCCAAGTTCCTGCTCAATGCTGTCTCCTGGCTGGATGCCGGGAGGAAGGGGCTGGTGGGGGTGGATCCCAGCCTGCAGAAGCTGTGTAGCCTGCTGCCTCAGGCAGAGGTGAAGTCGCAGGTGTCACAGCTGACAGGTGACATCGGCGTGTACTGCTGCACTTCTTACGGTGACAAAGAAGCCGAGCGGATCCACGCTTTCGTGGCAGAGGGAGGTGGCCTGCTGGTGGGAGGCCAGGCCTGGTACTGGGCTTCCCAGAACTGTGGCCAAGCCGCTGTGGCAAAGTATCCTGGCAACAGGATCCTGAACCGCTTTGGGCTGAGCATCCTGGGGCAGAGCGGCCGGGCGGCCAAGTACCCGCCGGTGGGGCCGGGACAGCACTACCACTTCCGCAGGGCGCTGCTGCTCTTCAGCACGGAGCTGCAGGAGCATCAGGAGCTCACAGAGCCCCTGAAGGGCTGGCTGCACCCCCTGGCACAGGACTGCGCTGCCTTCCTGCACATCCCAGCCCACGACTGCCCGGCATATGCCTCGCTCCACCGCATCCTGACCAAAGTGCTCAAGAGGACTGGGATCCCGCAGGTCAGCAGGCACTGCCCGGTCAAGAGCAGCTCCAAAGAGGCAGTGCTTCTCTGCATGGCCACCGAGCTGTCCCTCCACATGACAGACAGCGCAGCTCTGGTGCAGAAATCTGCTGCTGGGGTCTGTGCCTTCCCTGTCACTGTGGAAATCGATGGCACAAACCCAGGTGAGGACTTACCTCTCTTCCTCTCAAGGCATCCTGTTGCTGGGATCAGTGGGGTGCCCGCCTTCAGTGGGCCTGCGTATGCATGAACATGGGCATAGACGTGCAATTTCACCATGGGCTTGAGAGGAGACTGAGCTCAGTGCAGTGGCAGACAGGCTCCTTTTGTGGCTAGCCCTAATTTTAGCACCTGAAACACCCCATGGAATTCCTGCTTTCTCCCTGTTGGTGCACAGGCACTGGCAGGAGAAGAACCTCCAAGTGGTACCACAGGGCATTTGCATGGCACAATGGTTTTGGCAAGAAAGCTTCTCTGAGAAACCCTGGACTCTACATTGCCGTTCCCATAGTTGTGCTGATACAGGCATCTATGGAGCCATCCTGCAAAGAGGTGGGAGTAAGAAACAAAAAGTTTATTTGTTATCTAGGTAATTTCAGCCTGAGTTGTAGCACAGTCCCATAGCTTGGTGTATCAGCACAATGGAGGGAAGATCTGATTCTGGGAGTGAAAGAGGCTGGAAGTATGGTGGGACCTTCTTGGGCTGACACCGCCACTGAAGCCAAAGTATTGGGTAAATATACCATAAATTATTTGTCTAAGCTTGGGCTTTGTATCCAGCTTGCTGAGATTCCTGCTCACAACGGATATGTTTAAACTGGGTTAAATTCCACTAGTAACTTTTGTCCCCTGGACAGATTTGTTTGGTATTGGAATATGATTTAGAGGAGTTGTTTACAAATTGTTCTAATGAGATAAAGAAGGCTGTTCTGGAATGGCAATTCTGAGTGCAGTGGCTGTGCAGAGTGAAAAGTTGTAGAATAACTTCTCACTGGTTTTAATACTAATGAGTCAGGACAAAAGCAGAAAATACTCAGAATTTGTGTCATTTCTCATAAACAAAAAAGAAAGAAAAGGTAACAAACCCTGAGCACCATTTCAAAACTACCTTTGGTACAAATTCAGTAAAACTGAGATGAACTGGTAACACAATATGATATAGTCTAATTTGCATTTTTCATTGGATTAGGTTTTGCTTGACAAAATTGCTTTCTTGGATGACAGGAAAGGTTGTAAGTTGGGTGCTTAATGACAGTTCAGCTCTTTTTAGGACTTCTAGTGTTTGAATTGAAATATGCCTAAGTAAACTTCATGTCAGAATTAGGTAGTGGAATCTGCCTGACCAGTACAGTAGAGATGGATCAGTTTTGCACTGAAAAATCTGTAAACTGCAAGTGTTGAAAGAGATTTATGCTGAGGAGACTTGCATTTTCATGAGAAGACTGTCTAGAGAAACATGATGAATTGTAGTGGTACCCTTCTTACAGGTACACCTAGCACCAAATGATCTCTTGAGGCTTTCTCATCACTTCAGTCAGCTAGAAATGACAATTCCCATGGGTCCAGTTTGTGCTGGACCAGTCACTAAGGACAAATGTGATGCCACTCTCAGTCTGTTATTTGGGAAATGTTTTATGACCATCACAACTTCAGTTGTGTAATCCCACCATAGCTCTTATGAGGTCTTTAGTATAAGAGGGTCTGAATGTAGGAAGTGTTGGGGGTTTGGCTTCTTTTCTATTTCTTTTTTTAAATCCGTCTCATTTTTAGAAGATACTACTAAGCACATTTAAGCTTGGTGTTTCCAGAAGTGTAAATCTGGATGGGCTTGCTTGCTAATGGTGTGATGATTTTGTTCATTTATTTGAAACTGTATTTCTGACAAGCTGGGTAAATGAGACATGGCAAAAGGAAAGGATGGAAGATTATCCTCCTGTTGCAACTTGAAATCCCCAGGATCTGTAATGGTCCAGACAAAGTAGTCCTTGACTGTTCAGAACTGCTCTTATGTTTTAGGAAAGACAGCCTGGAGGAGCACAGGACTCTACCTCCCCGAAGGGCACACAGCAGTGATAACGTGTCCCTGCCTGGTGGTCGGTGCTGGTCTGAAGGTAAAATCTCTCTGCTTGGCGTTGGTATACACCAGTGTATTTGTCGGGTGAGCGCTCAAAAATAGCGCGGGGAAGGGTTTTCTCCTTTATGGCTTTTTCTACCCTTCCCGCCCTTTCCTGCTGCTGCCATCCTGTGGCACTTTAAATGCTTTGTCATCATTTCGTCACCTTGTGTCCCCACACTTTTCTTTTGCATTCCTCCCATTCTGTGTGCTGGAGGGATGATTGAGTGTGGCTGCTGCTTGAGGGCTGTTGGATTTTGTTCTGTTATGGTGCAAAAAAAAAAAAAAAAAAAAAAACTGATCAAGATAATTTTCAGGTCCAGGATAAGTACTTGGGCCCTTCTATGAACCAAACTTGATTCTATCTCTCCGGATCGCTCATAAATTCCTTTGACAGTGCTGTCACTACTGCTCATGTAGATGTATCCAGATGAGATAGGCACTGTTACTTGGGATCCTGTTCTGCAGAGTACAACAGAATCAAATGCTTACCTGCTTGGATATTTTTGCAGTGATCTTCCTGCAGCTGAAATGCAAAGTTAACTCAGACACTTCTGTCTGGCCCTGCAGCCACGTGCTGTCTGTTTTTTTATAAGAGGTCTAAGGAGGAGGCACAATAAAAGAAGCCAGTCATGACCACATCTCTCCAAATGATGTTATAGGAAGTGACTCTGATGCTGGGGGAGGGTGGAGGAATGATCAATGCAAGTGCAGTCCAGTGGAAGAAATCACTGCAGGACTCTGACCTGCTGGTGAAGGATGCACTTGAGCCAGGAATACTGGGAGAAGAGCTGTAAGACTGAGACAGGGACTAGGCTGGAGTCAGAAGGCTGCTTCTGTGGGCGTCCTCTGCAGGGACAGTGCTGCAGTGGAGAGCTCAGTGGGTGCTGAGGTCAGTCTGCCAGGTCACACTGGCACACCTTTGACCAGCTGTTCCTACACTTCTGCTTGCCAGGTGCAGGTTGGGTGTCACACGGATGACCTCTCTAAAGCCAAGGAGCTGAAACGGGCACCAGTGGTGATCCGCACCTGTGATGTTGCCTGCCAGAAACAATCCATTTCCTGCCTCTGGGGTGGCCTCATTTACATCGTAGTACCAGCAAAGAGTGTCCTGGGGAACGTGCCCATCACGGTGGAAGGGGCAGTCAGAGCTCCTTTCTTCAAGCTTGGTAAGCTTGTTTACCTTGGTGCTTTTTGCCTGCGGGCTGCTCACAGATGTAATTGTCCCAGTGACTGAAAGGTGGTCCTGTGCTTAGGAAGATCTTAGAAATACTTGGATTTAGGAATATCCAGATTTATTTTCCTTACTATGTTGTCCTCTGGGATTCCCATTTTTCTGCTAATTTTTAAGAAGGGTGGAAGGGAGGTCCCTCAGAATCACCAACCTATCAATCAGCCTCAGCTCTGTGCCTGGAAAGATCATGGAACAAACCCTCCTAGATGCTATACTAAGGCACATGGAGGATAGGGAGCTGATTTGGAACAGCCAGCCCTTCACCAAGGAGAAGTCCAAGGAAGATGGGGACAGACCTTTTACCAGGACAAGGGGCAATGATTTTAAACTAAAAGAGAATTGATTCAGACTATTTATAAGGAAGAAATTTTTTACAATGAGGATGGTGGAACACTGAAACAACTTGCTCAAAGAAGTGATAATGGATGCTTCATTCCTGGAAACATTCAAGGTCAGATTGGGAAAGACTCTGAGCAACCTGATCTAGTTGAAGATGTCCCCCCTGCTCATAGCAAGAAGGTTGAAACAGATGACTTTTAAGACCACTTCCATCCAAAATATTCTACAATTTATGAATCTCTGCTTCTGGGTAAGCCACTTAGTCACTCTGAGCCTGGTACGTGGCTGGGAGTAGGTGAAAGAGCCTTTACAAAATGGGCAGGGTTTGTCCACACCCAACATTTCTTGGAACTGAAGTTGTTATTTCTGATGGAAACTCTTGTGCTTGGGAGAGGAAGCCTGATCACCGCCATGGCAAAGCATGCTTTGTGCTCTGCCTGCTTTACTGTGCCCTCATATGGCCATCTCTAGATCCTACAAGACATCTCTGCTGAATTTCCCATGTTCACAGCAGTCTCTCCTCCCCTCCCCTCCCGGACTGTTATGTGAAACAGCAACTCTGCTGGACAAAAAGAAATGAGACGCTGGAGAAACTTGATGCTTCTTGTTCTCTGATACAAAACAGGGATCAGTTCTTGATATGCTACTCTGTTATATGCCAGTCCTTTTCTATTTCTACCTATTAAAGAGCCTGAGGAGGCTTCCCAAGAACAGATTGAGGACTGGCTATTTAACAGCCACCACCCGCAGTCATGCAACTACCGCATTCTCTTTTCCAAGAAATTTTCACGACCTGGTCTCTTTCTCTGAGCTAGACATCTGTGAGCATGCTCAAGAGTCAGAATTGTGCTTAGCTGTTTTTCTGTGTTGCTGCTGTAGGGGAGACCTGTGAAAAGCAGTGGGAGGCCTGTATCCGGCACTACCCTGCCCCCTGGGCAGAGCTGGCTGTCGAGAATCTCATCCTGACGGTGCCTTCCGACAGCATCCGCCACATGGAGAACCCACGGCCGCTGCTGACCCTGTGGAACGAGATCATGGTGGCGATAAGCAAGCTGGCAGCTGTACCAGCAAAATTCCCGAGGCCAGAGAGGATTGTCACAGATGTCCAGATCTCATGTGGTAGGTACAGTGCCATGTGGCCTTCTCCAGGGCTGCGAGGCAAGTGGCCTCTAGCCAGCAGTGTCTGTTCCTTCAAGGTGATTTTGCTAAAACCAGACTGGGAACATATGTGAGGTGTTAAATGACTGTGACCCTTGCATATTGGTGAGCTACTCCATTAGGGTGGAAATGTGGTAAGGCAGGGCTTGAAAAACCTACTGACCTTTCCAGATGCCTCCCTGCTCTCAAAACTGGTGGTGTCTCCTCAGCTGTTCTCCTGCAGGGGTGTGTTGAGATGCAGAGTTGCTGACTACAGTGGCTTTAGCTCACATGCAGTTACCCATTCTCCCTCCTGAATGCACTGCAGAGCCAATACAGCTGGGAAGCAGTGACCTGATTTCTGTTTTGTCTCTGGCTCAGCAACAGGACTGTTCTCATGTGTTCAGTGATAACCTTTAAACCTCCGTATGTCTACTTGCTGGAGGTGGACTCCACAAAGGTTATTGTGGGCAAAGCTTAAAGATGTGAGCCTGAGATGATGGCAGTGTGGAAGCAGGTCCAGCATTGCTGTCAAAGCCCCAGAGTGCGTCTTTTTGTAGCTGATATTCCCCCACTCCAGCTTTTCCAGTTATGAACTGAGTGCCTTCACTCGAGACTCAAATTATATAGTAAACACGGAACTTTGCAATAAAAATTTCGCTTAGTTGTTTTTTGGGGGTTTTTTTAATGGTTAAATTCATCATCCCACAGTGAGACAAGGGCTTGGCATGAACCCTGATGCCCTAAACTTTTGCTAAGCTACAATGGAAAGAATTTGTAGCACATCTTGGGAGTGTTAGGTTCTGCTATGCTGAGCAAATGCTAGTTAAAAATATCATAGTCTACAGACATAAAATTTCTTTTGGCTGAGGTGGACTAAATGGTTTCACTCACATTTCTGGATCTGAACTTTTTTGGTGCTAGTGATTGCTAATTGCATATCTTCCTCTTATTAAAAAAGAGGAAGCTCAAAATCATCACTAATTCCTGAAGAAACTAGTTCCAGGCCATTCACGTTCTATGTTCACTAGTTCCTGCAGGAAGGGGATTGCCATTCCTGTTCATTTACCAGGCTCCCTGTGTAAAGGGCTGCTTATACCCTGCTACAACAGGTATCTGAATCTGGGGGCATTGCTCTTGCATGAAGTTTTGGAAATTTTCCAGGAGGACCAATGAGGGAAGAAGACACCAAAGAGGCATAAGTAAAATCCCCTGTGGTGCTTGTTTCTTGCCTTGCAACCTGCTGGGAAGTTGTTTATGGAGTAGCTATCCTGCAAGGTAAAGAACAGGCATGTATGACAGGCTTTGTAGCCCTTAAGAATGACAAACTGTGTTTTCCATGTGTCTCATCCACACCAGTGACCACTGGAGTGCAGACCTGCAGTGTCCACACTCTGCATAGGAGCTCTCAAGGAGTGCCATGGTGCTCACTCACATTATTGCAGGTTGTGTTGGTGTCGACTGTGCTCAGCCTGTGGGAGTTCAGGTGTGTTCTGGGCAATGGTCAGGCTTTTCTCCTCATCCTAAAACCTCAACTTCAGTCCAACCATGAGTGTACATTTATATATAAAAAGGGAAAGCAGGCAAAACTGCACTTAACTGATGGTTCAGTCCTACCTTTACTTGTTTGACTGTTCTAAGGGTGGCTATATGTTAGGGTGAAACATGATGTATTTCCTTATGTCACACTGGGAAAAGCTGGTCATTCATGGCAATAAAAAAGTGTTATTTGTGAGATGGAGGAAAGGCACTAGAGAAATGAAAAAAAAAATACAATAATCATTTACATCTAAGAAGCACTGAGGTGAGCACTTAATGGCATGTGTTGCTGCCTGTCTCTCCTGCAGGCTGGATGCATTCTGGCTACCCCATCATGGGCCACCTGGATTCAGTGCAGGAGATGTTAGACGTGAAGCACATGCAAACCACTGGTCTTTGGGGTCCCATCCATGAGCTGGGACACAATCAACAGCAGCAGGCATGGGAGTTTCCCCCTCACACCACAGAGGCCACGTGCAACCTCTGGTCTGTCTATGTTCACGAGGAAGTGCTGGGCATTCCCAGGCATCAGGCCCATCAGGCACTCAGGCCACAGTGCCGGGAGGAAAGGATAAAAGCCTATCTGAAGAAAGGTGCTCAGCTAAAGGACTGGAACATGTGGACTGCTCTGGAAACATACCTGCAGGTAACAGGGAAAATGGGTGTGTGTTTTAGTGCAGTCAATGAAGCCTGTGTCAGAGGGGTGTCTGCAGCCTGGTGACTGTAGCTGTGAAGTCTTGTAAGTGTTTGATTACTGTCAGGGTTTTTCTTGGGTCCAGAAAGCACCTGAGAGGTAAACAGGCAGAGTACCTAAAGTTGGTATCTCCTGAAAACCTTCCTTTCCCAGACTTGGGCTTAGCCACTCAGGGAGATAGCTCAGTGCAATGTGCTAATTTTTCTCCCTGGAAGAGAAACAGGAACTGCTGCTTGTTATACAACATGGGAAAAGGAGGATCAAACTTGGGCACAGCTTTTTAGTCCACAGCAGATTTCCTGTGGGACGGTGGGCTAGTTGTCAAAAAACCTTGGCACTGTAAAGTGTCTAGAAGAGCCAGGATTTGAAGAGTCTTCCGGTGAGTTACATGGCCTTTAAAAAAACTTACAGAGAGGAGGATGTTCATACCATCCAGTGCACTAAGTGGAGCCAGTGTAGTCCATCAAGTGGCAAGAGAATGGGCTCGGCCTATGCTTCTGCACACAGAACTGTGGTCGAGACTCTAAAACATGAACCCTATCCTAGATGGATTAAAGTGCATTCTCTCAGGAAGCATGCAGGAGAGATTTCCCCCTTTCCATTAATCCTCCTAGAAACTATTAGCCTAATGGAGAGAGCACTCAGCCTGATTTTAACTGAGAACTGCAAAGCAGATGTCCATTATGATGGCTTAAGCTACTGACTGTTGTGAGATGAGTGTTCCTCAGCTCCCTTGTCTGAGAGCTCTCACAATTCATATGAGGAAAAGAATATTTACTGGAGGAGTATTGCTCCTGCCTTCTCCACATCCCAGAGAAACATCTGCATTGTCAAGCTGAAGAGTCATCCTCTGGGGATTTTTGGTGCAACAAATAACAAAATATATATACAGAGGGAACAGTTTTGAGGGGAGGAATTTTCCCAAAATACCTTACCAGTTTGGCCACTGCCTCACTGCCTCACTCACGCCTGTAGGCTGGGATGTCTCATCTCCTGCCTGATTACTAACAGGACTGCTGGAATAAATGTGGCATGGAAGAACAGTTCTAATTCTGCAGCAGCAGTTTTTCTGTATGAACTCCTTTTGTTCTTATACTTAGGCAAAGCATGCCCTGTTCATAATCTCCTGTGCCCCTTCTTTCCAGCTATTCTGTCAGTGTCCCCTCTGATACTGTTTTCACTGTCTCCAAAGCAGCAGCTTATATAATAGGTTGCTGAGACTTCTGGCTACTCCCAATGTATCTTTGATCTCTGTCTTGGGAGATCAGTGTAATGGGGAGATATTTTTCTGTACTTTAGTGCTGTTAGTTATGCTCTGAAGCCTGAAAAGCTTAGAAGCTTTCATCTAAATTTACATTCATTCTAAAAGACACTGCAGACACTCATGGAATTTTCTGTCGTTTGTAACACAGGAATAATGCCAGTGAAATCATAACATAACTGTTTGTACACTGTATTCTTTTTCATCAGTTGCAGGAAGGGTTTGGTTGGGACCCCTTCATCCACATCTTCTCTGACTACCAGAAAATGTCCACGATCCCAAAAGACAACACTTCTAAGATGAACTTGTGGGCACAGAAGTTTTCTCAGCAGGTGAATAAGAATTTGGCTCCATTCTTTACAGCCTGGGGATGGCCTATCAAGAAAGAGCTTTGTGTGGAACTGTCCTCTCTACCCAGCTGGGAACAGGATCCAATGAGATCCTATAGAACATAAAGGAAAACTACCTAAATCTTGGTTTTTATACTAGCTATGGCCTATCTTTTTCTCCTTGTGTGCTACATGATAGATCACTATGTGCTTGGATTTATTCTGCATTCTTCAGCTTCTTGCTGCCAGTGGAGGCCAACTCCAACAGAAATTCAACAGGGATTAGCAGATCAGCAACCACCTAAGCCATCTTCTGAAGGGTAAAATAATCAGTGAACTTTGTTCCAGGTGTTTCACCTCAGGATGAATGTAATTGTCAGCTGATTTAGTTCCTACAGAACTTTTCTCTGATGAAATGGAAGTTTTCTGAGTGGAGCAATACCTGGACCAGTTTCAAGGATTTTACCATGGGAATAAAGATCTTCAAAGCAAATAGTAGCCCCCACAACACAGTTGTATTCTTATGTTATAATCTCAGTAACATGAGATTTTCACAGTTATTCACAATTATTTCACTAAAATCCCTAATTTTTAATTCCTCTTATTATGCAGAATCTCGCAGCACCTGCTGTGAAAGTGGCCTTATAATGCATATATACAGGCTATATAATGCATAGTTGATACTGAAATGCTGTAGATTTCTTCCTACATTCTATGACTGTGTGACCCAGCATCCATCTTTAGGTGAACAAGTCAGTTGTAAGTTTTAGCTGTCCTTCAACCATAGCCTAACAGCAAGATACATGCCAAAGAAGATGAGAGAGTGGAAAGAGGGAGGTGACTTGATTGTAGTGAGTAATGGTTTGACTTGTGAACTCATCAAAGGTTAAAATACAGGCACTGACCTGAGAGCCTGAGGGAGCAGAGAGAAGGAAGACAACAGTTCATCAACACAGAGGACCAGCCTTTTCAAGGTGCAACAAAAGTTCAAGTTTCTCCCAGCTCTTTCATAATTGCTCAGCTATTACGGCTTTTGGCAAGCATGTTAATGCTTAGCCTAAGAGCTCACTAGTCCTAGCCTATTCCTTATGTATCAGTAATAAATAAAAAGAAAATCACTGTAGACTTGCAGCTTTTGTATGTGATCCTATTTTCGTGTCGCCATGCCCAGTAAAAAAAAGGCCTAAATAGAAATGACCTAGATAGAAGTGGCCTTGGTGATTAAGTTGTTCAAAGTTGAAAAAAAACCACTATGGAAGTCTCTAGTCTGTGGTGTGGCCTCATATCTATCATAGTGCCAAAGGAGAGCTCATTAGGCCAAATATCAGTCACAATTAAAGAGGCTGTGCAGCCTCCATTCTTCAGCCTTGGTAAGTGGTCCCAAAACCTAATTGTAGTAAAGAGGCCTTTCTGCATTTATGGCTTACCCATATTTTCCTGATTTTCTGGAGGTTTTCTTTTTGTGGTCGTGTGTAGAAAATGTCAAAATACATCATGTCCCAGGAAAGTCTTTGCACTAAGCTTCACATTTCTTAGCCCAGAAAGTATATTGATAAGACCTTCAATCAGGAATTAATCTCTTTCCATGTTCCCAGTATAGGCATGTCTGAGACACCTTTAAAGTGGCTTGATATTAAAAACTGAATATCATCAACTTTCAGCAGCAGCAGATGTGGGGTCACCAAAGACAACTGGAGCCCTTGCCAGCATCCCAGGATCTCTCTGTGATTCAGTAAAACACAGTTACAGCCAAATTAATTTATTGTTTCTGAGGCCATCCAAAGGGGTTTACCTATGGCAATTGTCCTCTTTCTTCACATTGGAAAGTTCTTTTTAAATCAGCTGCCTTTTTACACCTGAATGTTGGATTAGGGGGAACTGACATCTCTGCCTGGTTCTGAACCATCTGTCAGTAGTGCCCCCTGTACTGAGCTGGCCATGAGAACGTCACTGACAGTACCAGCTGCTGGTGTACACCTCATGGGCAACCCAGAGAGTCAGTATGCTTCCCATCCGCATCAAGGAGATGGATGCAACTGCCAGGCCAGCAGCCATCCCAGCAACATTTTCCAAGGCCAGAAAGGATGGTGGCAGATGTCCAGATATCTCATGGCAAGTATAATAACCAGACATTTTGTCTATATCTGTAATGGATATGTATAAGGGAAATACGCAAGGCAGTAATGCTATCACGAGGCCACGCGGATTCTCGAATCAGCAGATCAATTCCACCATATCCAAGAAGACTGCTGGAGAGAGTAAGAATCTTCTGTGAATGTCAAGAGCATGTATGCAAAAGCAGCATATTCTGCTACTGAATTTGACACTGTAAAACCCAGTGAAGGGAGGCTGGCCACCAAATGACGTGTACCATGTTATGTTGATCTTGTGGCTGTGGGACTGAATTTGTGCTAATTGCAGCAGAGAGAAGAGAAACACAAGTAGCTGGTTTAGGCAGGACAAAGGAGATTTTGAAACTTGAATTAAGGCATGCAACAGACGCATAGGCAGCCTACTGTGTTATAAGACCCTGGTGTTAGCAGGCATAGGATTGCTTCCATTAGCGGGAAAGTGCGGGCAATGGTAGGGGGAAGAGTTGGTTGTAAGCAGCATTTTGCTGTCTGTTATTTAAGAAATCTGCCATTTAAAGACAATTCACTAGGCCAGTGGAACTGAAATTTGTTATGGGCGATGAGAGAGGCCCCTAAAGGCCAAGTCTCAGCATTATTTACAATTAATCTTTGTTCAGGTATTGCACCTTTCTCAGTAGGATTGGCAGGTTCTTTCAGCTCTACTTGACTGCAGCACTAGAGGTGTTTTCTACCACTTGAATTGATAAATTCATCAGCTGCCCAGGCCACCACTCAGTAATTAACAGCATCTTGACTCACGTGGTATATCTGCTGTCAAGCAGAATTGATTCAAGAGAGGCTGGCCCAAGTGTAAACACTGGCACACCAGCCAGAGCTGGTTGATGCCCCATCCCTGGTAACGTTCAGTGGGACTCTGAGCAACCTGATCTGATGAAGATGTTCCTGCTCAATGCAGGGGAGTTGGACTAGATGACACTAAAGGTCCTATCAGAAAAATCAGGCAACCCTGGGTGCGGGAAGAAATGATGATGTCTGGCTCCAGATCAGAAGGTTGAAGGATAGCTTTATTAAAACTATACTATAATACATTAATATACTATTTAAAAAGATACTATACTATTCTACATACTTACTTCTTACTTACCTAACAACTAACAAACTCGTGACTCTCTGCTGAGAGTCTGAGACACAGCTGGATCCAATTGCTCATTGAACCCAAACAACCTTCACCAGAACCCAATCCAGCAATCACTTCAGCAATCCAGCAATCACTTCAGGTAAACAATCTCCATACCACATTCCATATGGAGAAAACCAAGCAGAGATAAAGATTGTTTTCTTTTCTTCTCTCTGTGTTTCTCCTGAGAGACAGAATTATGTCTCTCTGTCCAGAGAATGTGAATGCCACAAGGTCTCTTTCAACCCAAATCATTCCATGATTCCATGAAAAGTGAGTGTCGTGTTTCCATACTGCATTTGCTTCTCCAAGCATGTCTTTATATCAGAAGGATTTTATTAATCATTCATTACATCTGGCCTTGTATAGCGCCGAATCCAACACTAAAGTTGTAATCTGTCAGTGGCTGTGCAGCAATTGTGTTGAGATTACATAGCAGTTGCTTCTGGATTGATTTACATGGCTCCTTCTCATAAGATAACCAGCCCTTTGCACAGACACTGCAAATCCTGTGCACAGATCCAGGCAGCACTGCGTGGCCTCTGGTGGAACCCAACATATAAAACTCTTCCTGCTTCCCTCAGACCTGCTAAAACACGGGGAGTATAGCACCACTTCAAAGATGTGAATGGCTCTATATCCCTTCTGCACTACTTTGGAGCTATAAGGAAGCAGTTCAGCCTGTTGAATTGTCCCTGAAGGAAAAAGAACCAAAGATACTGAAATCCTATTAAAAGCTACTGGAACATGACTTTTAAAGTTGGTTATGGTTGTCAGGAATACGGAGGAGCTCATGGAGGATGTTAAGGAGTACAGTAAGTTTGTCTTTCCTGAAAAAAAGAGGCTTTTTTACAAACAGCATGAAAAACAGCAAAATTGAAACCAAAGAGATGACAAACATAGTGAAGAAGTAATGGTGGCCATCAGCAGCAAATTCTACCCAAAGCTCAAGTGAGCTGTGGAATAATATTCAATATTTCCATAATATTCAATAGTAAAGAGCTACTTCAGTAAAACAAACTGACAAGAATCTGCCTTCCTCCCCAAAAAACAACAAAATAAAATGGATCCCAGTTCACTATTTGCTCTGTGGTACAACAAACACTAAGGGAACAGTGGAGGTGGCTACTCCCCGAGGGTCGGTGGCCAGGAGCTAGCTGCAGTAACACAGCCAGCAGGACAGCTGGGGACCAGCCACAACACCTGAGTGGAGCAAGCAGGACACACCTGGCACAGGATCCAGGATCTAGATTGCTAGACAAGTCTTCAGGGATGAGGAAGATCCGAGGTCCGGCACGGAAATCAGTCCTCAGGTCAGTGTTGGGTCCAGTGGGGGTGACCAAGGTCAGACATATTCCACTGGTTGCCTGGCAGGCCCATTGTGATGAGGCACATCTGAAATCAAGTGAGGAAGACCATGGATCTGCAGGTAAATTAAGTTTGCAACACATTTATAAATTTATTATTTTAATCCAGGGAAGCTTCTTTCCACACTTGCTGCAACCATTTGATCCCTACCCCAAATCATCTTGTCTGTTGACTCTTAGTCTCCAGCATTGTGTATGTGTGCCAGCTCCCAGGACTCCACAAATCCAAATCAGTCAGTCCTGATCTGTCTCTGAGTGACACACTTCAGCAGGAGAACCAGGGCTTCAGGGAAAAGGTTTTGAAGCAGTCCTCAAAAAATGTGCTTGTTTTGAGTCATTTGTGATTGCATCACAGTGCAAGGCTCACTGGTCTGTGGAATGCATTGGTTTGAGATATAATAGTGAACCACATCCTTTGGGAAGTACCAAAGATGACTTCTGATCACTGAAAATTGTTATGTTCCTTTTTCTTTTTTCCCTAGTACTACATTTGAGCCAGTCTTTCAGAGTTGTAGTGTAATATTCCACTCAGTAGCAACCAGGATTTGTACTGGACAGTACAAATATCAACTGTGCAGAGTCTCTAGGCAGGGAGCCTGCATTTCCTGCTGTGAGAAGAGTCTTATATATTGTAAGTATGAAGAGATATTTTAAATATACATGGAGAGGTGGGTTGATATTTTTTATCAGTCTTGTTTTGAACACTTGTAACAGTTGGAAAAAAAAAAAAGTAGAGATCAAGCCTGTGAGCACAGTCCTGCCCTTCAGGATGAAGAGCACTTATATAAGTACTTGATTTTTGGTTTTGTGTGAATAGTGGACAGATGAGTTTGTTGAATAATCTGATGTTGTTAAAGGGCTGCTTTGGTTCTTCAGTAGGCATTTAAAATTTTGAGGGCAGCTACACTTTTTTAAAAAAAAAAGCCCTGTGAAAAGATCAGTAACTGAATTTAATATACAATTTTGTTAATAATGCAGGTAGAATAATTCTAAACTTCCATGCATGTATTTTGTACTGTATCACTTATGATTCATAGAGGCCTTTGGATAGGAAGCCTTCACCAAGATACTTTCTGAACCCCAAAATATGACTGAGCTCCCAGATGATGATGACTCAAAAATGAATCTGCAGGCAGAAACCTTTTCATATCTGGTCAGGAGGAATTTGACTAGTTTCTTTAAGGCCTGGGGATATCCAGTCTTGTCAAACCCTTCCCAGCAGCTGGCTGTTTCTTTCCCCATCTGGTCAGATGATCCCATGAAGCAATATATCTCCTAAGCAGGTTTTGACTCATGAAAATGTGTGATTGTCTGACCTAAAGCCAGTGCTCTGCAGTAGTTTTAAATGTTTTCTGAATAGTGTGGTGTTCCAACGAATCTGAGAAGCATCTCTGCATTGTACATGTAATAGAAGAGTTTGTTCTTGGCTTCCTCCCAAATCTGCCCTGTGTGGGTCCCACTACTTCCTTTCCTAACAGGAGTAATTTTAACCACAGAAGGGGAAACATTGGCTCTTTTATTACCAATGAAACCAATCAACCCCTTCCCATTTTTTATTTTCTCTGTTTATTTATCTCCAAAATGTTCTCTGTTCCAGACTTACTCTGATTTCAGGTATGCAAAGTTTATTGATATTTAGGAGAAGAGTTGGAATGGGGGGATGGGGGGGGAGTGGGGGGAAATGTCACTTTAAAAGCAGAGACATGTTAGGAGATAATAAAGCTGGAAATAAATGGAAGAACTCAGGTGAAATTATGGCTATAGCCATGAGAAGTGAGGATGATCATTTAAAGGAAAACCTTGATGCACTGCACAGGAGAGGCCTTGATGAGTGTTTAATTGTTCTGAAAGAGGTTGCCTTCATGCTCTGCCTTCAGAGTTGGCAACTGTGCAGTGAGAAACAGCTGCTTTAGCTCGTGTCAGAAGCAAAAGAGTGCTCAGGCAGTGAACTTACCTCCTTGATCCTTAGCTAGAGTAAATTTGCAGACATCTAATGCATGTAAAATTGTGGCAACTCAGTCTGCATGAGGATCTAAGACAGCAGGTGCCTCACCTAGCAGGATTGAATGTCATGGGAGGAACACAGCACTGGGGTGTATTTACAGTGGTCTGTTTTGATCTCAAATCTAAACAACCAGATCCATGTCCAGTTCTTAAATGCTACAGTGAATTTCTTCTATGTTAAAATATGGACTATAGCACAAGCCAATTTTTATGGTGCATTTTGAGATCCTGAGTGAGGCAATTTCTTGTCTTTTGGCTATGTTTTCTTTTTCTAGTGAATGTTACAGAATTCTTACCTTGCTGTAGAGCCATCGATGCACCACAAGGGACTGCAGTGACAGAGTCAGAGGCATTCTGCATCTCTTCCTGATCTCATGCATGTAGATCACAGTGACACCGAGAGAGTGCAAGTGACTTGCTGTGAGCAGGAGATGGTGCTGAAGTGCTGGACCTCATGATCAGCTGAGGCATTTCCAGGAGACCAGCAGATTTTCCAAAAGCTTGTCAAGATAAATGATTTATAATTAAGCAGTGGGATGTGAGAAAGCTTGCTCAGGTATGTAAACTGATTCCATATAAAATAAAAAAGTGGTTTTATTCCCTTGTAACCAGGTAGAGACATAAAGGCTAAAAGCATAGGATTTGTCTTAGACAACTTGAGATAAACAAAGGATAACCAGCATGAACTGGACAAGTGAACAACTGGGGGTTGTGGATCTCTTGGATAACAAGAACCTTGCAAGGCAAACAGTACCTGGGTTAGTACTAATACCTTACACAAGACTGCTTAGGAAGTCATTTCAGAAACACTAAATTTTAGAAGACAGAACAGACAAGTGTCCAGTGCTGCCAGAACTTCTTAAGATGCTATTTCTCTCTTTTATTTCTTCCAAACAACAATGTATGCTCTTCATCTGTGGTCTAGCAAGAAAAGGTAAAAGGAAATGAAATTTTAAAGGAAAAAAAAAAAAGGAATAAAGGGGGAAGCAGTATGAGAGACAGAAGGAGTGCAAAGAAAATAAAGACATGGAGAAATAAATGTTGTAAGGGAACATGAAATAATCTGAGGTGGGATAAAACAGAAAAAGAAAAGGACTAGAGGTGTAATTCTCTGATTTGTCTAAAAAAAAGAACAGACACCCTTGGAGGAAAATTTAAATCACTATAATAAATAGTGTCTGCCAAGAAAAACTTACTTTTCACTTTATTTCATCACTTAGCTTGGCAAAGATCATAATTTATTAGAGAAAGTCAGGCATTTCCTACAAAGGAATACTCAGCTGTTAGAGCTAAACATAAAGAGAGCAGCATGCTCAGTGTACAGATGTAATTAATAAGTCTGACCATAAGAATCAATGCTGGATGCCCTTCCAAATGGCTCTAATTATGTTTTTCCAGCTGAGGACAACATCTCAAAGACTGGGCAGCATGAGCTTTCTGGAGGAAAACCAGCAGCTAGCTCAGGTTTGAACCATGAGAGAATTTTACTGCAGCAGTCAGAGTACCTGCACTCAATGTTGTGTGTGTTCTCAGAAGTGAATGTCACTGTTGCTCCTTTCCTCAGACCCAAGTTCCATTCCAAAGCGAAAGTTAATGTGCCAAGGAGCGGTAAGCATCCAGGTCTTGTTCTGAGAGGTAGCTGGGATGTGGCCAAGATGTCCACCTGAAAGCAAGGACTGCAAGTGTCATCATGAAGAATGCTATTCTGATAAACTTTTTGTCCTCCCCACCCAAGCCCTGGGTTCAGTATGCAGGAATGTAATTCTGAAGCTTTCTGAAAATCCTGTACCTAACTGTCTGTCATCAACTCTGCCTCTTGCTGTGGCATCTGCTGCCTCCTGAATCAAGCCAGACTTGAGGGGTAAAGACTGATTCTTATCTGTTGGAGATAGGGACCTCCATCAGCCAAATCCATTTTGAGGAGGGGATCAGGAATCTCCCTTCAGCAATTCTGTAGGCAAACCCAGCATCATCTCCCAAGATCCCTCTTTTGTCATGACTCTCAAGAAAAACTTTGTTGTCCAAATTTGGGGCACGGAGACTGTTTCTAGCAAGTTACGTGCATTTTCTTGCAAACCAATCTCCTGGTGTGGGTTTTGCTCTGCCTCATCAACTTTCCAGGAACCAGAACTGCAGCACCCCTAAAACCACTTGTAAAACATTGGTCACTCTCTGCGTGTCTTATCTGCCTCTTTTTCTTCCTCAAAACCTTGTTGCTGTAAGTTCCAGAACTGAGCTGGGGGAAATCAAGAAGTCCATTGCAATGTTTGGGTTTGTGGTCATGTTGCACAGAAAATAGTTTTCTTCATTGTGAAAGAAACTAGGAAGCAAACACTTTGCAACAGCCAACCTTTTGGTCCAGTTGCTAAACCAGAAACCTGGAAAATACACTTCTTCAGGCAGAAATTACAAACATTTGTACTCACATTTTTCATGGGGAAAAAAATCACTCAGAACTGATTTTTCAGGTTGTATTTTTAGTCCCAAACTGGAAACTCCTAGTTCCTCAAAGAATGTGGATATCATTGATGAAAGGAGGAACATACAGACTGGAGTTAGGGAAATTTTAGGGAAGCAGAACATTGCTCAAGACTTCTGTGTATCTGACTTGCCTCTGATATGGGGTCTTCCACCCTTCTCTCTCATTAGAAATTTTTCCTTAGGAGACTCCATTTTTTTTCCTTCTTGTTACATTTTCTTGCCTTCTCTCCCCTTCATTGCCATACCTCATCCTGCCACATCTCAGCAGAATCTCCAACATCTATAATTTTTTCTGCTACATCCTGGGCCAACTGGCTGGCACTGAATACTACACAGCCTGCTCTGTTTCTGTCTCCACAAATGATTCTCCAAAGTGTTCAGGACCTTTCTCACACACTCTACAGATGAACATTACATTGTTCCTGCTCCCAGCCAGTCCAGTACACTCAGCAATATTCTCATCTACAGCTGCTGTACACTGAAAAGTTAAAACCTCTGTGTTGGGAAGCTGGACTGTGGGAATCTGGGACACGTCACTGAGAAAACATCCTCAGCCAAGAGCAGAATTAACATTTATTGAATTTTTTTTTTTAATGAATCAACACACCATGTGCTGAAGGAGAAAGAAACACTACAGCCATGAATAACTTTTCCCTTCAGAGGAAGGACAAGGGCACTCCACTGAATGCTCTTCTTTCAAATTCTGCCTCAGCAATTTGAAGGACAAGTATCCTTTCATGTAACAGTGATGGCTTTTTCCACATCATTGAGATACTGGCTGGACCAGGAGGCAAGGGAAGTGATGGAGAATTAGGACCATTGTTTCTGAAGAGGAGAGTGGAAAGGTTCACAGTAGGTCTTTAACACCAGCCTGAACTATTTAATCCAGGACTGACCTCCAGCTTGTAGAAGATGGAGGGGCACAGGCTGGGAACTGAGGTACTTTGAAACTCAGATTTTATGTCCTTCCTCAGAGAATCTTGACTGCCTGCTCACAAATTCGATAGCAACTTGTGATGCAAAGGACATTATTCCAGTTACTGTAAGTGTTGGGGTCTCCTTTTCCCTTGACATGAATTGCAGCACATTTTTCTGCAAAGAGTAAATTAGGCTCCCCAGGCTTCCAGAACCTGTAAAAGAAAGTTCCTTTATTGGAAATGCACTACCATGCTTGACAGTGGATGTGAAGTCACCTCAAAGAGTTGTGAAAGAGAAAAGGAAAGTCACTGTGACAGAAATCAGGAGCCATAGTTTTGAACAGAAAATTATGTAAGTTTTCTGACCTGCAGAGCAGCTGAAGACAGAAATCCACCTCTGACAAATACCTGCCTTACACAATGTATTGGTCTCTTGGACTGAGGGCATGAATTTTAGGACTCTCCTCACTCCACCAGGATACTCACGTGGCTGTATTTTCATATGGAGTCTGATCCACCCACTGCCACCCATTTTTGTAAGCAGCTAAGCCTATGTAGTATTTTGTTTCATAGCTGTTAGTAACTTTTTCTTTTATCAAGTTGAAGAGGAACTCCTAGAAAGAAAGCACAATGTCCATGAGGGGCAGGACTGAGCACAGTGAGACATCAGGAGTCCCTGTGGGCTGGGGCAGGTGGCAGAGGGGCTGGTGCTGCAGAGGTGCAGACAGGACCGTCCCCCTCCCCTGCAGGACAAGGAGGGGCTCTGAGTCTCCTCCAGGGCCCAGCACTGTGTCTCTGCCTGCTGGCTCCCTCTCTCAGCCCTGTGCACTTACCTGCTCTGCCTTGCTGGTGATCACCACCAGCTGGGAGCCCATCCCAGTGCAGTTCTGTGCACTCTCAGACCATGACATCGTGTCAGGGGACAGGAAATAGCAGTTTCCTTGAAACCTTCTCCAGCCCTTTGGGCAGCAAGTCCAGCCATTCACTGTGGGGGAAAAAAATCCTGCTTTTGAACAAGATGTGCTGTCCTTCATGGCTGTGAGTTCAATATAGGCTCCCAGGAGTTAGGTGTGGGGTTTGAAACCAAAGCCTGGACAGAGATAAATGCTCTCTTCTGCTCTCCACAAGTAAAGCTGTCAGCAGCCCAGCAGGCTCCTGTCACAAAGCCCCTGCCTGAAGGGGCCTCTTCCCTTTCTCTCTCTGTCCTGCCATGTCCATGCCATATCTCTTTGATGAGAGACATGGTTTCTGCCTTACCCTTCTTGAGGAAGCAAGATGGGAAGTAGTTGGCTTGCGCTTTTCTAGAAACACTTCCATCAGAAAAGAATTGTCCAAGCTCTCAGCTCATGCAGATTCAGAGCCTGACAGCAAACTGCTCTGACAGCCTTGCTGCCACCATAGGCAGTTCCTTACACAGGCAGCTTACCCAAGAGATCTGCCTTATGCCCGGAGTCAAATGGTGCATGAAAAGCTACAGATATGTTCTCACAAAGGTTGAGGCAGCATGAAAAGGAATCTCTGACCTGAGTTTGAGAACTTGCACTACCAGCATTCCAGCACTCCATATTACCATCCTTTCATGTGTGTCTGCAGCTCAGCTCCCCAGCTCTTCTGAACTAAACATCATCCTCCTCCCACTGACCATCATGCTTGTGTGAACAGGCAGTGAGCCAGCACAGGGAGTGGAGCTGGATTGAGCCAGCCAGTATAAAAGCACTTTCATAGATCAGTAGACTAGACTTGCAATAGAGGGGTTGTGTTAGGGGAAGAGTAGGAAGGTTGGTCAAGTGCAGGTATGGAATGACCCACCCTCTTTTACTGACCCAGAGTATGTGTTCATAGCATTCTTTGTAAAGATGTACAATAGAGTGTCTTCTTATCTCAATTCCCCAGATTCCTTCCTTAAAACAATCTACTTGTGACTGACAGTACTATTCCCCACCTCAAAGGTTGAGGGGGAACCAGACAAAATTTTGGTGAAGTCATTTTGTTACTTCTGGGGCTCTCAGAATCCCTCACCTTTCTCTGCAGAACTGCTGGGGACACAGTACCACTCTGTAGAGTTCTGGAAGAGAGTCTTGTATGGGCCATAGCTTCCATCAAGTAAAGCCACTGAGAAGAGAGGAAACCAAAGCAAAGTGCTACTGTCATCCATTTCAACTTGTGCATGAGGAACCTGTGCTATCCTCCCCCTTCTACTTTGGAGACCCAGAAGAGACTGTGTTATGTTAACAAGTGATGAAATCTGGATTGAGCAACGAGGTAAGAACAGCAGGCAACTTCTCCCACTACCCGTCATTCTTTCCCTTGGAAGAGCTTCTCTCATCTCAGATGGCTGAGAGAATCACTTGCCCAGCTGACAAATCTGGATTAGAAATTCTCTGAGGATGAGGTGAGGAAAGGGAAAAAAAAGTCATGGGATAAACTATTAAGAGTGGAGAAGCCTGTTTTGGTGAAGGGCATTTGCCTGCTGGCAGAGGGACTAGGATATGGGTTTTCCACCTGACCCATGGCAGTCACCTGAGCCCTTCATCCCAAAGGAATTAAGACACCCTGGAACTCACCAAGGCAGATGGTCACAAGGACAGCTTTGATTGGAAGGACAAAAATAAGGAAGACCCAGATGTTCAGCCAGGGGCAGCTTCTCTCTTCTGCTGGGGATGAAAAACACAAAGCAAGAGTGCAAATGTCCCAGCCCAGAGTTAGAAGCAGGGTAACCGAGGGGGCTCTGTTCCCCAGCAACCTCCTGCCAGGGACTGGGGAGCCCCACAGGTGCTGGAAGCAGGTCCTGCAGCCTGACCCTAGCAGTGGCTCAGAGCCACAGAGTACAGAAGCACAGGGGCTGCCCTGAGGCTGCTTTTTGATTTCCCTGTTTATCACAAGACCTGCCTGTATTGTGTCCAAACCTCACTCCCCCTTTGTCCTGTCAGACCTCCTTTCTCCTCAACACATCTTCCTTCTTGCCTTCCATTACTCTGTCACTGAACGCTCTTTCTGGTCCTCCCTCCTCTTTCCTCTCTCTTTAGAGCTTCTTTCTCTCACTACCTGGATTTTGCCTCTGTACCGTGAGCCCCTTTCTGCAGTGGCACAGTGCCCCAAAGGAGTGACTGCCCAGCTCAGGGTGTGCACAGCCAGACACACAGAGGGATTGTTTGCACACGGGGAAGAGGCACTTGGGAGCTCTTGGGAGAGCCCTGGCCGGTTTTCCTTGGAGACACCAGAGGTGGGAGCAGGGACTTGTGCTCAGCAGGATGCAGAGAGCTTTAGCAGGGCAATCACAGAAGGATAGCACCCTTCAGCCCCATTGTTTACAGACACACCACTGAAGGGAATAGCAGGGCATGCTCTGCCTGGACTTCCATTTCCCCTGGCTCTAGAAAAAAGTCATTCTGCCAGCCTGGGCACTGCCCACTTCCCTCATCTGTTTGCTCTTGTCCTAACTCCCATCCCCTGGTAGGAGATCCTGCCACCATCCCATGCCCAGGATCCATCCCAGCCCTGTCTTTCCCCCAATTCTTTTGACAGGAAGAGAGAAAAGAAGGGAAGTTTTGGGGTTACCTGCAGTTCCAGGACTGATTCTCCCTTGGCTATTCATTATCTCTACAAGAGGATCACCCTTCTCCAAGGATCCCTGTTACCAGTGTGGCCACAAACAGCCTTCCTCCTGCACAGGGCACCTCCCACACTGGTGAACCCCACAGCACATGGAAATTGGGGAATTTTCATCATTTCCCTGCCAGGACATTTCACAAGATGTTCATTGCAACACAGAAAGTCACCAAGGCAAAGGAAAAGAAATGAAGAGGAGCATCTCTGCAGCTCACACAATCTCCCTTTGCACAGTCTCAGGCAGTTTCTCAGGTCATACATGGCCTTCCCTCTCTGGTGCTGCTCTCTCCTGCTGAGGGTCCATGTGTGTGGAAATACATGCACAGGCAGGTATATTTGGCATTTGCTAGCAAAGGGCTAAACCCACTGAGCACAGCCTGCAAAAGGGAGCCAAAAATGAGAGGAAAGCATATCTGTGACTGAGTCTGGGCAGTGCCCATGTGCATCCTGAGCCCAGATTTCCTGAGCACAACAGAGAACGTGCCAACACTGCTTTGAGCTAATTCCTTTGGAAGGGACGTTGGGGCTTTCAGCAAAGGGGTTCAACATGCCCTGGCATTGTGGGGCAGAAGGATTGCTGGGCAGTCTCAGAGTCCATGCACATTACAGATCATGAAGTCTCACTTGGTTGTGACTCCAAAATCTGCAGGACATACATGGAACTGACTGAGATATTCCATCAGCTGGTTCCTCTCTGTTGAGAGGAATCCATTGGTGCAGAGACACAGGAATAGGAGAGCTCATAGCAACAGCACAGGCATTTCAGGTGAAGCTTCAGAAGATCAGTGCACAGAACTGCTTACAAGTGAGGACAAGTCCAAGCTCTCTGTAGAAGACATTCTCTGATTCTCTTATTTTGTGCACAACAGGCTGCAGGCAGGGTCAGAACCTACATTTCTAACCATCTTTATGTAACCAATGTCCACAAGCTCTCACCCCACATGGAACCACATTAACAACACTTGTGTGACCTCCAGTCTCTCACCAGCCCCCCAGGAAGTGCAGCTGCAAGAACACATCCCCTTTGTGGAAGCAGGGGTTCCCCTGGTCCCACACACTTCCTTCTGGAGATGCAGGGTTTGTGAGTATCCACACCTCTTCCAGCAGCCTGTGAACCACAGGTGAAAGCACAGGCTCACCTTGTCACCCTGCAGAACTGTGGGTCTGTGCCTGCTGCACCGATTGGGGTGACCCACAGCACTCGGCTGCCAGGGAGCTTCTTACAGACAGAGGTGGCCAAGTTGCAGAGCACCCTGGGCTCAGTGACCACTTCCTTCCCACTTCCCTCTCCTCTCTCTCTTAAACTGTTCTTGCTTCATCTAAAATTTGTTTTCAGGCTGTTTCTTCTCTGCCTCGGGAACCTTTTCCTAATGCCCTGGTTACTGTTAAGCTGGTGGTCATAGTCTTCTTTCACAGCTGTGGTGTGAGGCAAATGCCCCCTCAAATAGTGGCAGCTATTGAATTCACACAGCTCTTTGCAGTCACACTCCTATTTTTATCACCTGCTGCTGCCCAGGCCATCTGAGCAACATGAAGTGGGATGGGCAAGGCTAGAGAGGGTTCCAAGTACAAAGAACAGCAAAATGTGCTCTTGTTCAGAAATGAACTTGGTGGAGGACATTCTCCCTTTCTCAGTGGTTGATGACAGTTTCTCCATCAACCTGAACCTCAGCCAAAAACTATCCAGTTTTTGAAATTCCAAATGATTTGAAGGGAAAGACTTATCTGCAACGCTGACATAAGGGCAAGTAGCCTGGAAGGAAACACTAACAAAGCAAAAGGCAGAAAACACAGCACAAGTGCTAGCAGCAGGGATAACACAGGAAGAGAGAATTAATCCCAGAGAAAGTTGCTGCCACTGTGCGTGGTTGTTTTGCCCTCTCACAGCCTGAAACCAGCCCCAGAGCTCCAAGCCCCAGCAGTGTGTGAGGGCAGCTCACAGAGGCAGCTGTCAGGCTCTGCACCTTGTGCTGCAGTTTCTGAGCTTTGTTTTCAGCAGGAAAAATGAAATAAATCCAGGAGGACACTGGGGGATTATTATCATGGAGCTTTCTGAAACAGGTTATGGAGGACCCAAGGATGAGATGGGCTCTGTTGGATCTCACACTTCCCAATGAGGCAGAAATGTTGGCAAATTAGAGGTCGGGTGCCTGCTTATCTGCAGTAATTCTGATATCTTGGGATGCCAGCATCATGTGAGAAGGCAAAAAACAAAAGCCAGGATCACAACCAGCGGGTTCAGGAGGGCAAACGCTGGCCAATTAGAGCATTTGTTTGCGCAACTCCCTTGGGAAGACTCCCACTTTGATGATGTGCGTCTGCACTGATCCCCACCCTGTGGGAGCCTGTGTCCTTGTATTCAAATACATCTTCAGTCAATGTATGGGAGCAACAACTGAGAGAGCCTCTCCAGTCCATTGTGCAGCACCTCTAGTCCCACGGGGGCAGCAATAGCAGGACACAGAGTGAACGTGCCCAAGACAGAGAGGGAATATGGCCTTTTTTCTGGAGAGTCCCCAAAGGCATGGGGACAACACTGATTGGTCCTCAGGAAGCTGACCACATCCCTGACCATGTGGCCTAGTAATTGACAGGAAATAGCCAATTTCATTGCAAAGCCAATCTTTGCCAGGCAGGAGTAACTGAGAGAAGGTTCCTAGGCCTTAACAAGGCAAATGGAGCATCTTTGGGATCGTCGTCCTTCACATGAAGAGAGACTGAGTTAGAAGTGTTCAGACCAGAGACCAGAGGAGGGAGGGATGGTACCAACTTCCTGACCATCTGTCTTCCACACAATATTCCCTCTCAGCCAAGTGGGGATGCAGGCTGCAGTATCCATACTCATTTCAAAAACCCTCTGTGTGTAATTGCTGGCCTTCCCATTGTCCTCACAATGAGGTTTCCTCCATCAGGCATTTTATGCTTCTCCTTCAGATATCTGGAGACAATGGCGCTCATTGCTGTGGGAGGTTGTTCCAGCCTGCTCTCCTACTGACTTCTTGAGGATTACAATACAGGCTCCACCTTTCACATTAGTCAGTTCCCCAGGGCTTCTGAAGTGGAGAGGCATTATCCTCCAACATGGCCTCGTCAATTCTTGCAGGAAGGCATGAGCATCAGCACCTGGGGTCTCAGGGCTCAGAGGGACATGGAGACAGACTCTTGCAGATCCTGATTCATCCCAAACTCCCAGGATGACTCAGCCTTGTTCTCCTCCTGCCCTGTTCCCATGGGCATCAGTCCATGATGAATGCAATCCTGCCTTCTTCCTACAGCCAAGGAGAGGGGACTGTGTCCAGACCCGGCAGGGGCTGCTGCTCATGGCAGGCTGACCCCAGGAGTGGACACCCAGCAGAGGAAGCTGCTGGTCAGCTCTGGCCTGCAGGGACTGTGCACCTTCAGCTGGCTGCACCACAGCAGGCCTGACCCTGCTGTGCTGGGCCGGCTCTCGTGTGGAGGAGGCAAGAGGGGAAATGTGCTCCTTGTCCTGCTTGTGTGCCAGGAGTTATGGCAGAGGGGAGGCCTAGAGGGGATCCTGCATGGCAATGCCAGAAACGTGTAGGAATGGTGCCAAAGACCCTGGATAAGGTGGTCCCCTCTGGGCAGACCCAAGCCCAGCAATCCAGGCTGGTGTTGGAAGAAGCGGTGCACTGCAGGGTGTGGTTTCTAGGTGGGGATGGAGAGGCCCTCACTTGCAGGGCCAGGAGGATGTGCTGTCACTACTACCCATCCTTGAAATGACAGCCAGGTAGGCCAGGCAGGAGCTGGCTCCATGAGGGCTCATCTCCTGCATGTTTCAGGAAGAAAGTCTCACCCCAGGACTCCTGTGCAGGAAGAACTATCAAGGAAGATGGAGAGGCATTCTATGAAGTGAGAGGACACAGCGGGATCATTGAGGAAGAGCACCACTGCGTTTCTTTTGCTCCCTATCCTGTTTTTCAGGCTGTGTTCAGAAGGAGGCAAAGCATGGACTATTTCATTCCATTCATCCAAAGACAGAGCCCTCTGGGGAGGAAAAGGTAGCAAGAAGTCAAAGAGCAGAAATTGCCATGAAAACTTGAGAAGGGACAAGCCAAGAGGCCAGGATACAAGCTGGGAGGACAAGTGATCCAGGAACTAGAAAAATTAACTCAAAACCAGGGAAGAATACATCGCTGAAAGGCAGGTGCATGCAAATACACAGTGGAGAAGAATGTCACCATGAAAATAAACTCTGAGGGAAGTGGTTAAAATTCTGCTTTGCAGGGATGAACTTGACCCCGAGAAAAGTCCCCAAACAAGAAAATCTGTCTGGCAGTGCGTCTCCAGGAGAGGCACATTGACTCTGGGTCAAGAAGTGTGACTTAGGGGGACTGAAGGAAGTCGTATTGTGCCCACAGGCAGAGAACTGGGCTTAGGCAGAGCCAGCAGGGAATGAGAGTAGGCTGAGGCAAAGAGACAAAAATGGCATAAAGAAACAGGTTAAGTAGGAGTTGTGAGGAAAGGTAAGGCCTGTAACTGGGAAGAAAGCAGTGGAAGAGGGGAGAAGGATGTCAGGCCCAAAGAGGCCCTGAAGAGCACAGTGGTCATGTTCCCACCACAGGACACCAAGGGACATTAACTCAAGTGGCATCAGAGAAGGAGTTAGTTCTGCGTGAGATACACATCTGCATTGGGAACCTGGAGAGGACCAGGACACCAGGAAAGAGAAGGGAGGATATTTGCAGCACTGCAATTCTCCAGTTCTCTGGTACCACCACAGGTCTCAGCTGACAGCTGCTTTCTCGGAGCTGCCTGTGACACTTCTTCACATCTGCTTGTGTTATTAACTGTATCCCATGGAATGAAGTCAAATCCCTACAAGTGTCAATACTAGAGCAGCGGAAATAGCCTTGCTGAGAGGGACTTTGTACACAAGAATGTCGTGATAGGGCAAAGGGGAATGGCTTTAGACTGACAGAGGGCAGGATTCAATTAAATATTAGGGAGGAATAGTGCTTCCTTCCTAATATTTAGGAAGGTGAGGTGGTGAGGCACTGGAAACCAGTTGCCCATAGAGACGTGTCCCACCTCCAGTATGTTCAAGGCCTGGCTAGATGGGAATATGAGCAACCTGGTCTAGCAGAAGGTGTCCCTGCCCTTGACCTAGAGGGCTTGAAACTAGACTACCCTTTAAAGTCCCTTCTAACCCAAACTATTCCATGATTTGAAGGTTATACTCCCACAGCTTAGAGAAGGAAAAGGAAAGAGAGATATGCACAACGAACACAGGATCTTTTTTCATTGCTGTGATATTGTATTTTCTCCTGTCTAAGATTTCAGAAGTTGTTCAGTAAAAGCAGTACAGCTAGAGAACATTTTGCATGTGACTCAAAAAAAGCAAACAGCTCTGCTCAAGGAGACAAAGGACATTGAATCTCTGGATATCTGTCTTCCATTCCTCTGCCTTCCTCCTGGAGAAGTCCATCTCTTTTCTGCCACAGGCTCCTGGAGCCACTCAGAGAGAAGAAGACACAAGAACACAAAACCTGCTTCGAAGAGCCTGAGCCTCCCTGTGTTCCCTGAGCCACCACGTGCACTGGGGATGCTGGACAAAGCTCATTGCACTTCCACACACATGGTCCCACCCCACACAGTGAAGACGTGTCAGACCTCCCCAGTGTTCCCAGCACAGCCAGCGCTGTTCCCAGCTCCCAGGTCAGCTCCCAGCTTTACTCGGGACAGGGATATTTCCATCACACAATTACTGCTGCAGCTTCACAAATTCGATAATGCATCGTATATGGTTTGACGTTATTCCAGTTACTCAGATTTCCTTCAGGCACATGCATTACTGTGCAGTTCTCATCAAGGTTATCACTTGGTTCTCCTTGTCGCCAGAACCTGGGACAGAGACAGGCTTGTTACTCCCCAGTGTCCACTGTAAAGCACTGCTGCAAAAGGCCACAGTGGGATGTAAGACTTGAAGGCAAGAGACAGAAATTCCCAATGCTGATTCATGGATAGAAGCAGTGCTCTTTCTCCCACTCCACATCCCACTGGCAGCAGTGACACATGGAAACTGCCTCCTTCCTACAGCCTTCCAGCACAACAGGGCCCTGCTCCATCCTGCTGGGGGGAGCTGATCACCACCACTCACCCCATGCACCTCACTCCCAGCAGAGGCCAGTGTCGGCCTCCAGGGCAAGTGTGTTCTCCAGAAGAAGGCACAGAAAGGACAGCCTTGGTGCTCTCTCCCTGTGTCCCATCTCTTTCCATTCATTTCAGCACAGGCCATTTTGCGCATTTAAATGCTGTGCAGGCCAGACAACGCCTGTCAACTATTTAGGGTTCTTGCTGATGGCAAGATGCAGCATTTTTCTGTGCTTACAGCAATGGTTTCTAGGTCACAGGCAGTTAATTCATAATCAATATCCAGCATGAATGGGGCCATGGGAACCTGGGCCATTGGAACCTGGTGTCCTACAAAGATTTCTCCTGCTGCATCTTCGATGTCAAACAAAGCAGTGGGGTCACAACCCCCTCTCATGCACCAGCTGAACCTCTCACATCTCTCCTACTTTCTTTCCCTACCAGGAGTAACACCAAACACTCTTCACCCAGAGATACTCACGTTGGTGTCCCATTGTATGGAGTCTTGTCCACCCACTGCCACTGGCCCACCTTCACCTCAAACAGACCAATGTAGAAATTATCTCTTCCCACAGGTTGACTTATCTGCATGGAGAGGAATTCCTGGCAATCAGAGAGAGAGTGCAGTGCCCATGAGGGACAGGACTGAGCACAGTGAGACATCAGGAGTCCCCGTGGGCTGGGGCAGATGGCAGAGGGGGCTGGTGCTGCAAAGGTGCAGACAGGACCGTCCCCCTCCCCTGCAGGACAAGGAGGGGCTCAGAGTCCCCTCCAGGGCCCAGCACTGTGTCTCTGCCTGCTGGCTCCCTCTCTCAGCCCTGTGCACTTACCTGCTCTGCCTTGCTGGTGATCACCACCAGCTGGGAGCCCATCCCAGTGCAGTTCTGTACACTCTCAGCACAATTCATCCTATCAAGGGACAGGAAATAGCAGCTTCTTTGAAACCTTCTCCAGCCCTTTGGGCAGCACGTCCAGCCTCGCTCTGTGCAGGGAGAGGCAGAGAGATGAAGGCTACTAACAAGTGATGGTGATTGCAGAGATCCAGGTTTTCCAGGGACAGTGCTCATGTCCTCCTCAGTGACCTTTCCTAACAGAAAGTCCTTGAAAAGACAGGGATAGTTCAGACATGTCTTCCCATTGCTTTGGGGTATGGCCAGTGAGCTTTGTGTACCCAAAGCTGTGGAAATCCTTGTCAGGGGATCTCAGGTCTCTCCAAAGTTCTCTTGGGGATGTGGTTTGACTTGCCCTGCTACAGCCTCCTTGAGGCCATTAACCCCAGTTAAGAGGGGACACTGTGGGTACTGACCTGTGCCTTGTGGCACCGCTGAGTCGCACTCCCACTTTGAGAACTGCTGCTGCAGGGCTGAGGGCTGGTCACTGCTGTGGCTGAAGGGAACCACCACTGCAAAGGGAGAGGAAAGGCAGCAGCATTACCCCTTCCTTCCAGCTCCTCACCCAGCATCTCTGGCCCCTTGACTCTCCTTCCACCATTTCCCCAGCAGACATTGTCCCAGCTGTCACCTCTCCTGGCCCACACCAGTGGCACAGCTGCCTTCCCAGACAGAAAGGGACCGTCTTCCAAGTCAGTCAGCACAGGGACCCCTGGAAGCACATCCCACTGGGGACATGCCACACACATGGCAGGAGTCATCCCTCCCAAGCCACTCTGCCATGCACATACCCACAGCCCAGCTGCCAGTCTGCAAAGCAGCCTCTCATTGTCACACTTTGTCCCTTCCTCAGCTACACATCAACAGCTCCTTTGGAGGAACAGCTGGGCCTGTTCCATCAGCAACACCCAGTCCAGGTGAAGGGAATCACTCACAGCTGGAGCTGCTGAATCCAGGGTGCAGCATAAACTCCTAGGACTTACTAGCTCCAGTTGGTAGGGAATAATGCACTCTTGGTGACAGGCCACAGCCACAATCCCAAGGGTTTACTGGTAACTCCAACACACAGGAGGATGGATTAGGAGCTGATCAGGGTGTGCTTAACAATCCAGATGCCTGAATCCTGATTCTTAAAAATCCAGATTCATCAACCATTTCATTTAGAACTATTCTTACTTATGAGCAGAACAGTCCTAGTGGCTCCAGTGCCTGATTAGTGAATTGCTGTAATGGAAGAAGGCTCAGAGGAGATGGGCAAGGGCAATGCCTGCCTGACCACCCCATTGCCAATAAAGATGTCCTTATCCCTAGCCAAAGATAAAGGCTGTGAAGAGAGATGATTTTTACTTTAGTTCAGCTGAGGGATTTGCCCTGCTGTGGAGCTGTTCATCTCTCTAGGGATCAAAAAGGGTCAGTGTCTTCCTCCGATAGCCGTGAAAGCTCTGTTGGCTGAGAGACACTGGTACTGCCTTAGCCTCCCTGGGGAAGCAGGGTAGGAAATCACTGGCTCACAGTCCTCTGGAAACACTTCCCTCAGAGAAGAGCTGTCCAAGCCCTCAGCTCATACAGACTGAGAGAGACCTAGAGCAAACTGCTCTGACAGCCTTGCTGCCTCCACAGGCAGTTCCTTACACAGCCAGATCTCTTGGATACGAAACCTGCCTTCTGCCCAGAGATTCAAGTGGCGGATGAAAAGCTGCAGATATGTTCTCACCAAGGTTGAGGCTGCATGAGAAGGGATCTCTGTGTGTGTTTTGGTGAAGGGCATTTGCCTGCTGGCAGAGGGACTAGGATATGGATTTTCCACCTGACCCATGGCAGTCACCTGAGCCCTTCATCCCAAAGGAACTAACACAACCTGGAACTCACCAAGGCAGATGGTCACAAGGGCAGCTTTGATTGGAAGGACAAAAATAAGGAAGACCCAGATGTTCAGCCAGGGGCAGCTTCTCTCTTCTGCTGGGGATGAAAAACACAAAGCAAGTGTGGAAATGTCCCAGCCCAGAGTTAGAAGCAGGGTAACCGAGGGCGCTCTGTTCCCCAACAACCTCCTGCCAGGGACTGGGGAGCCCCACAGGTGCTGGAAGCAGGTCCTGCAGCCTGACCCTAGCAGTAGCTCAGAGCCACAGAGTACAGAAGCACGGGGCCTGCCCTGAGGCTGCTTTTTGATTTCCCTGTTTATCACAAGACCTGCCTGTATTGTGTCCAAACCTCACTCCCCCTTTGTCCTGTCAGACCTCCTTTCTCCTCAACACATCTTCCTTCTTGCCTTCCATTACTCTGTCACTGAACGCTCTTTCTGGTCCTCCCTCCTCTTTCCTCTCTCTTTAAAGCTTCTTTCTCTCACTACCTGGATTTTGCCTCTGTACCGTGAGCCCCTTTCTGCAGTGGCACAGTGCCCCAAAGGAGTGACTGCCCAGCTCAGGGTGTGCACAGCCAGACACACAGAGGGATTGTTTGCACACGGGGAAGAGGCACTTGGGAGCTCTTGGGAGAGCCCTGGCCGGTTTTCCTTGGAGACACCAGAGGTGGGAGCAGGGACTTTGCTCAGCAGGATGCAGAGAGCTTTAGCAGGGCAATCACAGAAGGATAGCACCCTTCAGCCCCATTGTTTACAGACACACCACTGAAGGGAATAGCAGGGCATGCTCTGCCTGGACTTCCATTTCCCCTGGCTCTAGAAAAAAGTCATTCTGCCAGCCTGGGCACTGCCCACTTCCCTCATCTGTTTGCTCTTGTCCTAACTCCCATCCCCTGGTAGGAGATCCTGCCACCGTCCCATGCCCAGGATCCATCCCAGCCCTGTCTTTCCCCCAATTCTTTTGACAGGAAGAGAGAAAAGAAGGGAAGTTTTGGGGTTACCTGCAGTTCCAGGACTGATTCTCCCTTGGCTATTCATTATCTCTACAAGAGGATCACCTTTCTCCAAGGATCCCTGTTACCAGTGTGGCCACAAACAGCCTTCCTCCTGCACAGGGCACCTCCCACACTGGTGAGGGGCCTTCACAGGCTCTAATCTGATGTGCTGAAAAAGCCATATCCTGGGTGTACCCCACAGCACATGGGAATTGAGGAACTTCCATCATTACCCTGCCCAGACACTTCACGTCATAGTCACTGCAACACAGAAAGTCACCAAGGCACAGGAAAAGAAATGAAGAGGAGCATCTCTGCAGCTCACACAATCTCCCTTTGCACAGTCTCAGGCAGTTTCTCAGGTCATACATGGCCTTCCCTCTCTGGTGCTGCTCTCTCCTGCTGAGGGTCCATGTGTGTGGAAATACATGCACAGGCAGGTATATTTGGCATTTGCTAGCAAAGGGCTAAACCCACTGAGCACAGCCTGCAAAAGGGAGCCAAAAATGAGAGGAAAGCATATCTGTGACTGAGTCTGGGCAGTGCCCATGTGCATCCTGGGCCCAGATTTCCTGAGCACAACAGAGAACGTGCCAACATGGTTTTGAACTAATTCTGCTGGAAGAAAGAATGGAGCTTTGGGCAGAGGAGTTCAGTGGGACTGGAGAACAGAACGGATCACTGGATGGTGCTGCAGTCCCTTTGCATAACAGATCAATAATTTTGCCTCGGTTATGAGTACAAAACCTGCAAGCATACATGGTGTTCCTAACAGTTCTCAAGGAGTCCTGGATTCAAGTCCAGCAGCTTCAGACTCCTAAGGATGTCCCTAAGGATAAAGGATTCCTACTGGATCCCAATGTCCTCTGAATGGACTGAAATGGCAACTCAGCCTTTGCTCTTGTTCCATCAGCTGGTTCCTCCCTGTGGAGGGGAATGCATGGGTGCAGAGACACAGGAATAGGAGAGCTCATAGCAACAGCTCAGGCATTTCAGCTGAAGCTTCAGAAGATCAGTGCACAGAACTGGTTACAAGTGAGGACAAGCCCGAGCTCTCTGTAGAAGACGTCCTCTGATTCTGTTATTTTGTGAACAACAGGCTGCAGGCAGGATCAGAACCTACATTTGATAACCTCTTAATATAACTAATATTCACAAGCTCTCAACCAAATAAAAACATATTCAGAAGACTTGTGCAACATCCAGTCTCCCACCAGCCCCCCGTTGACTGCAGCTGCAAGGACACATCCCCTTTGTGGAAGCAGGGGTTCCCCCAGTCCCACACAATTCCTGCTGGTGTGAAGGACCGTCTGTAGCCCCCCCACTCATTTTTTGCCTCATGATTGCTGACATGGCAAAGACTGAGATCCTAGAGACCCCAGTTGCAGTTCTGGCTAGATAGAGGTGGACACTTGCCAAATGACTGCTTGCAGGTGTGTTTGCCTCCACAGTACACTGCTTTCAGCAAAGGACTGCCAAGGGGACGACTCACCCTATATGCTGGCGCCTGTTTCACGATACCTGCTCACCACAATAATTTTCCCACCTCCTAGCCAAATGAACTTCCTGGGGTAAGACTGGTGATCTCCCACAGAAGACCCCTCATCTGCCTCATGACCACCGTGATGGACGGAGATTGGAGCCCCCTCCCAAGGACTGAGACTGAGATCCCTGCCACAGGGAGTGGGATGGGCTGTCCTGATCGAAGTGAGCCCAGGTGTGGTTCCTGGACCAAGAAAACAATGGCTCTTGCTCACGGCTGATGACATGACCTACACCCCTCGGTGGCTCCAAGGGACTTACTCTGCATTGTACCTGTTCCCCTTCAGGGGCTTCAATGGACTCACCTACTCCCCTTCAAGGGTTTCAATGGACTTTCGTTGTCTTTTGCATGTTCCCCCGTTCTTGACGGACAAACCCCTGAGGTAACAAACCCCTGAGTTAACCAGAGACTTGGAGATTCTCCCTGACACAAGACGGATCCCCATTGTCCAGACCATTGAGGACTTTGTCTATGCATTGGTAGCTATGCCCATCCCCCTCTTCCTCTTTTTCTCTCTATCCTTTTATCTTCCTTTCTGACCCCTCTATTGCATTTACTGTTTTGGCCCCTAAAAAAGGTGCATTTGTTATGATAAACTGATAGTCCCGTGCTATTTGTCTTTTGCACTTCTGGGATCGGTGAAAAGAACCACCAGGAATTTGCTTGTCCTAGCAGATTGTGACAGATGGAGATAGAGGGTTTGTGAGTATCCACACCTCCTCCAGCAGCCTGTGAAGCACAGATGAAAGCACAGGGTCACATTGTCACACTGCAAAACTGTGGGTCTGTGCCTGCGGCACCCCTCAGTACCACCAGTGAGGTGACCCACGGCACACAGCTGCCAGGGAGCTTCCTACAGACAGAGGTGGCCAAGTTGCAGAACAGCCTGGGCTCAGTGGCCACTTCCTTCCCAATTCTCTCTCCTCTCTCTCTCAAACTGTTCTCGATTCTTCTAAACTTTGTTTTCAAACTGCTTCTTCTGAGCCATGGAAGACTTTCCCTAATGTCCTGGTCACTACTGTTAAGCTGGTGGTCATGTTCTTCTTTAACAGCAGTGGCTTAAGGCAAATGCCTCCTCAAATAGTGGCAGCTATTGAATTCACACAGTTGTTTGCATTCATACTCCTATTTCTAACACTTGCTGCTGTCCAGGCCACTGGAAGAGGGATGAAGTATTTCAGACCCAAAGCAACTGTGAAGAGCATGGTGGTTGTGTTCCTACCACAGGACACCAAGGGACATTAACTCAAGTGGCATCAGAGAAGGAGTTAGTTCTGCATGAGATACACATCTGCATTGGGAACCTGGAGAGGACCAGGACACCAGGAAAGAGAAGGGAGGATATTTGCAGCACTGCAATTCTCCAGTTCTCTGGTACCACCACAGGTCTCAGCTGACAGCTGCTTTCTCACAGCTGCCTGTGACACTTCTTCACATCTGCTTGTGTTATTAACTGTATCCCATGGAATGAAGTCAAATCCCTACAAGTGTCAATACTAGAGCAGCGGAAATAGCCTTGCTGAGAGGGACTTTGTACACAAGAATGTCGTGATGGGACAAAGGGGAATGGCTTTAGACTGACAGAGGGCAGGTTTTGATTACATATTGGGAAGGAATACATTACTATGTGGTGGTGAGGCACTAGAACCATTTGCCTATAGGAGCTGTGGATGTCCCATCCCTGAAATATGTTCAAGGCCTGGTTGGATGGGGATATGAGCAACCTGGTCTAGCAGAAGGTGTCCCTGCCCTTGACCTAGGGGGCTTGAAACTAGACTACTCTTTAAAGTCCATTCAAACTTAAACCATTCCATGATTTCTGGATTATACTCCCACAGTTTAGAGGTGGACAAGAAAAGAGAGATATGCACATAAATAACATGGTCTTTTTTCATTCATCTAATTCTGTATTTTCTCTTCTCTAAGATTTCAGAAGTTGTTCAGCAAAACCAGTACAGCTAGAGGACATTTTGCATGTGACTCAAAAAAAGCAAACAGCTCTGCTCAAGGAGACAAAGGACATTGAATCTCTGGATATCTGACTTCCACTCCTGTGCCTTTCTCCTGGAGAAGTCCATCTCTTTTCTGCCACAGGCTCCTGGAGCCACTCAGAGAGAAGAAGACACAAGAACACAAAACCTGCTTCGAAGAGCCTGAGCCTCCCTGTGTTCCCTGAGCCACCACGTGCACTGGGGATGCTGGACAAAGCTCATTGCACTTCCACACACATGGTCCCACCCCACACAGTGAAGATGTGTCAGAGCTCCCCACTGTTCCCAGCACAGCCAGTGCTGTTCCCAGCTGCCTGCTCAGCTCCCAGCTTTACTCAGGACAGGGATATTTCCATCACACAATTACTGCTGCAGCTTCACAAATTCGATGATGCATCCTATCTGGATTGACATTATTCCAGATGTAAAGTGTTACTCCAACCACATCCATTACAGTGCAGTTCCCATCAAGGTTATCACTTGGTTCTCCTTGTCGCCAGAACCTGGGACAGAGACAGGCTTGTTACTCCCCAGTGTCCACTGTAAAGCACTGCGGTAAAAGGCCACAGTGGGATGCAAGACTTGAAGGCAAGAGACAGAAATTCCCAATGCTGATTCATGGATAGAAGCAGCGCTCTTCCTCCCACTCCATATCCCACTGGCACCAGTGACACATGGAAACTGCCTCCTTCCTACAGCCTTCCAGCACAACAGGGCCCTGCTCCATCCTGCTGGGGGGAGCTGATCACCACCACTCACCCCATGCACCTCACTCCCAGCAGAGGCCAGTGTCGGCCTCCAGGGCAAGTGTGTTCTCCAGAAGAAGGCACAGCAAGGACAGCCTTGGTGCTCTCTCCCTGTGTCCCATCTCTTTCCATTCATTTCAGCACAGGCCATTTTGTGGTTTTTAAGTGATGTGAAGGCCAGGCAAGGCCGGTTAACTATTAAGGGTTCTTGCTGATGGCAAGATGCAGTTTTTTCTGTGCTTACAGCAATGGTTTCTAGGTCACAGGTAGTTAATTCATAACCAATATCCACACAGATGGAGCCATTGGAACTGGGTGTCCTACGAAGTTCTCTCCTGCTGCATCTTCGATCTCAAACAAAGCAGTGGGGTCACAACCCCCTCTCATGCACCAGCTGAACCTCTCACATCTCTCCTACTTTCTTTCACTACCAGGAGTCACACCAAACACTCTTCATCCAGAGATACTCACGTTGGTGTCCCATTGTATGGAGTCATTGCCATCCACTGCCACTGGCCCACCTTCATCTCAAACAGACCAATGTAGAAATTATCTCTTCCCACAGGTTGACTTATCTGCATGGAGAGGAATTCCTGCAATCAGAGAGAGAGTGCAGTGCCCATGAGGGGCAGGACTGAGCACAGTGAGACATCAGGAGTCCCCGTGGGCTGAGGCAGATGGCAGAGGGGGCTGGTGCTGCAGAGGTGCAGACAGGACCGTCCCCCTCCCCTGCAGGACAAGGAGGGGCTCTGAGTCCCCTCCAGGGCCCAGCACTGTGTCTCTGCCTGCTGGCTCCCTCTCTCAGCCCTGTGCACTTACCTGCTCTGCCTTGCTGGTGATCACCACCAGCTGGGAGCCCATCCCAGTGCAGTTCTGTGCACTCTCAGCACAATTCATCCTATCAAGGGACAGGAAATAGCAGCTTCTTTGAAACCTTCTCCAGCCCTTTGGGCAGCAAGTCCAGCCTCGCTCTGTGCAGGGAGAGGCAGAGAGATGAAGGCTACTAACAAGTGATGGTGATTGCAGAGATCCAGGTTTTCCAGGGACAGTGCTCATGTCCTCCTCAGTGACCTTTCCTGACAGAAAGTCCTTGAAAAGACAGGGATAGTTCAGACATGTCCTCCCATTGCTTTGGGGTATGGCCAGTGAGCTTTGTGTACCCAAAGCTGTGGAAATCCTTGTCAGGGTATCTCAGGTCTCTCTAAGTTCTCTTGGGGATGTGGTTTGACTTGCCCTGCTACAGCCTCCTTGAGGCCATTAACCCCAGGGAAGAGGGGACACTGTGAGTACTGACCTGTGCCTTGTGGCACCGCTGAGTCGCACTCCCACTTTGAGAACTGCTGCTGCAGGGCTGAGGGCTGGTCACTGCTGTGGCTGAAGGGAACCACCACTGCAAAGGGAGAGGAAAGGCAGCAGCATTACCCCTTCCTCCCAGCTCCTCACCCAGCATCTCTGGCCCCTTGACTCTCCTTCCACCATTTCCCCAGCAGACATTGTCCCAGCTGTCACCTCTCCTGGCCCACACCAGTGGCACAGCTGCCTTCCAGCCAGAAAGGGACCGTCTTCCAAGTCAGTCAGCACAGGGACCCCTGGAAGCACATCCCACTGGGGACATGCCACACACATGGCAGGAGTCATCCCTCCCAAGCCACTCTGCCATGCACATACCCACAGCCCAGCTGCCAGTCTGCAAAGCAGCCTCTCATTGTCACACTTTGTCCCTTCCTCAGCTACACATCAACAGTTCCTTTGGAGGAGTCACCCCCAGCTGGGCCTGTTCCATCAGCAACACCCAGTCCAGGTGAAGGGAATCACTCACAGCTGGAGCTGCTGAATCCAGGGTGCAGCATAAAACCCCTGGGACTTACTAGCTCCAGTTGGTAGGGAATAATGCACTCTTGGTGACAGGCCACAGCCACAATCCCAAGGGTTTACTGGTAACTCAAAGACACAGGAGGATGGATTAGGAGCTAATCAGGGCGTGCTTAACAATCCAGATGCCTGAATCCTGATTCTTAAAAATCCAGATTCATCCACCATTTCATTTAGAACTATTCTTACTTATGAGCAGAACAGTCCTAGTGGCTCCGGTGCCTGATTAGTGAATTGCTGTAATGGAAGAAGGCTCAGAGGAGATGGGCAAGGGCAATGCCTGCCTGACCACCCCATTGCCAATAAAGATGTCCTTATCCCTAGCCAAAGATAAAGGCTGAGAAGAGAGATGATTTTTACTTTAGTTCAGCTGAGGGATTTGCCCTGCTGTGGAGCTGTTCATCTCTCTAGGGATCAAAAAGGGTCAGTGTCTTCCTCCGATAGCCGTGAAAGCTCTGTTGGCTGAGAGACACTGGTACTGCCTTAGCCTCCCTGGGGAAGCAGGGTAGGAAATCATTGGCTCACAGTCCTCTGGAAACACTTCCATCAGAGAAGAGCTGTCCAAGCCCTCAGCTCATACAGACTGAGAGAGACCTAGAGCAAACTGCTCTGACAGCCTTGCTGCCTCCACAGGCAGTTCCTTACACAGCCAGATCTCTTGGATACGAAACCTGCCTTCTGCCCAGAGATTCAAGTGGCGGATGAAAAGCTACAGATATGTTCTCACCAAGGTTGAGGCTGCATGAGAAGGGATCTCTGTGTGTGTTTTGGTGAAGGGCATTTGCCTGCTGGCAGAGGGACTAGGATATGGATTTTCCACCTGACCCATGGCAGTCACCTGAGCCCTTCATCCCAAAGGAATTAACACAACCTGGAACTCACCAAGGCAGATGGTCACAAGGGCAGCTTTGATTGGAAGGACAAAAATAAGGAAGACCCAGATGTTCAGCCAGGGGCAGCTTCTCTCTTCTGCTGGGGATGAAAAACACAAAGCAAGTGTGGAAATGTCCCAGCCCAGAGTTAGAAGCAGGGTAACCGAGGGCGCTCTGTTCCCCAACAACCTCCTGCCAGGGACTGGGGAGCCCCACAGGTGCTGGAAGCAGGTCCTGCAGCCTGACCCTAGCAGTGGCTCAGAGCCACAGAGTACAGAAGCACAGGGGCTGCCCTGAGGCTGCTTTTTGATTTCCCTGTTTATCACAAGACCTGCCTGTATTGTGTCCAAACCTCACTCCCCCTTTGTCCTGTCAGACCTCCTTTCTCCTCAACACATCTTCCTTCTTGCCTTCCATTACTCTGTCACTGAACGCTCTTTCTGGTCCTCCCTCCTCTTTCCTCTCTCTTTAGAGCTTCTTTCTCTCACTACCTGGATTTTGCCTCTGTACCGTGAGCCCCTTTCTGCAGTGGCACAGTGCCCCAAAGGAGTGACTGCCCAGCTCAGGGTGTGCACAGCCAGACACACAGAGGGATTGTTTGCACACGGGGAAGAGGCACTTGGGAGCTCTTGGGAGAGCCCTGGCCGGTTTTCCTTGGAGACACCAGAGGTGGGAGCAGGGACTTTGCTCAGCAGGATGCAGAGAGCTTTAGCAGGGCAATCACAGAAGGATAGCACCCTTCAGCCCCATTGTTTACAGACACACCACTGAAGGGAATAGCAGGGCATGCTCTGCCTGGACTTCCATTTCCCCTGGCTCTAGAAAAAAGTCATTCTGCCAGCCTGGGCACTGCCCACTTCCCTCATCTGTTTGCTCTTGTCCTAACTCCCATCCCCTGGTAGGAGATCCTGCCACCGTCCCATGCCCAGGATCCATCCCAGCCCTGTCTTTCCCCCAATTCTTTTGACAGGAAGAGAGAAAAGAAGGGAAGTTTTGGGGTTACCTGCAGTTCCAGGACTGATTCTCCCTTGGCTATTCATTATCTCTACAAGAGGATCACCTTTCTCCAAGGATCCCTGTTACCAGTGTGGCCACAAACAGCCTTCCTCCTGCACAGGGCACCTCCCACACTGGTGAGGGGCCTTCACAGGCTCTAATCTGATGTGCTGAAAAAGCCATATCCTGGGTGTACCCCACAGCACATGGGAATTGAGGAACTTCCATCATTACCCTGCCCAGACACTTCACGCCATAGTCACTGCAACACAGAAAGTCACCAAGGCAAAGGAAAAGAAATGAAGAGGAGCATCTCTGCAGCTCACACAATCTCCCTTTGCACAGTCTCAGGCAGTTTCTCAGGTCATACATGGCCTTCCCTCTCTGGTGCTGCTCTCTCCTGCTGAGGGTCCATGTGTGTGGAAATACATGCACAGGCAGGTATATTTGGCATTTGCTACCAAAGGGCTAAACCCACTGAGCACAGCCTGCAAAATGGAGCCAAAAATGAGAGGAAGACATTTCCGTGACTGAGTCTGGGCAGTGCCCATGTGCATCCTGAGCCCAGAATTCCTGAGCACGACAGAGAACTTGCCAACACTGTTTTGAACTAATTCTGCTGGAAGAAAGAATGCAGCTTTAGGAAGAGGATTTCAATATGACCTGGCATTTTGGGTTGAAGGCCAGAAAAGATCTCTGGATGTTACCAGATTCACTGTACATGACAGATCATGACATTTTCCTTGGTCTTGCCATAAAATGCTGCAGCTTTTTCATTTCATGCTTCTAGCAATTCTTCTGGGCAACTCAAATGAAACTCCTGCTGGACATTGTCCCTAGGGATTCCCTTAAGATAAAAATTCCAGCTGGATCTCATAGTCCTCTGAAGAGACTGAGATTATATGCACCTCATAGCAACAGCACAGGCATTTTAGCTGAAACTTCAGAAGATCAGTGCACAGAACTGCTTACAAGTGAGGACAAGTCCAAGCTCTCTGTAGAAGACATTCTCTGATTCTCTTATTTTGTGCACAACAGGCTGCAGGCAGGATCAGAACCTACATTTCTAACCATCTTTATGTAACCAATGTCCACAAGCTCTCACCCCACATGGAACCACATTAACAACACTTGTGTGACCTCCAGTCTCTCACCAGCCCCCCAGGAAGTGCAGCTGCAAGAACACATCCCCTTTGTGGAAGCAGGGGTTCCCCTGGTCCCACACACTTCCTTCTGGAGATGCAGGGTTTGTGAGTATCCACACCTCTTCCAGCAGCCTGTGAACCACAGGTGAAAGCACAGGCTCACCTTGTCACCCTGCAGAACTGTGGGTCTGTGCCTGCTGCACCGATTGGGGTGACCCACAGCACTCGGCTGCCAGGGAGCTTCTTACAGACAGAGGTGGCCAAGTTGCAGAGCACCCTGGGCTCAGTGACCACTTCCTTCCCACTTCCCTCTCCTCTCTCTCTTAAACTGTTCTTGCTTCATCTAAAATTTGTTTTCAGGCTGTTTCTTCTCTGCCTCAGGAACCTTTTCCTAATGCCCTGGTTACTGTAAAGCTGGTGGTCATAGTCTTCTTTCACAGCAGTGGTTCGAGGCAAATGCCCCCTCAAATAGTGGCAGCTATTGAATTCACACAGCTCTTTGCAGTCACACTCCTATTTTTTTATCACCTGCTGCTGCCCAGGCCATCTGAGCAACATGAAGTGGGATGGGCAAGGCTAGAGAGGGTTCCAAGTACAAAGAACAGCAAAGTGTGCTCTTGTTCAGAAATGAACTTGGTGGAGGACATTCTCTCTTTCTCAGTGGTTGATGGCAGTTTCTCCATCAACCTGAACCTCAGCCTGAGCAGTCCTGCTATCCAGTTTTCTGGAATTCCAAATGATTTGAAGGTAAAGACTTATCTGCAACGCTGACATAAGGGCAAGTAGCCTGGAAGGAAACACTAACAAAGCAAAAGGCAGAAAGCACAGCACAAGTGCTAGCAGCCCGGATAACACAGGAAGAGAGAATTAATCCCAGAGAAAGTTGCTGCCACTGTGCGTGGTTGTTTTGCCCTCTCACAGCCTGAAACCAGCCCCAGAGCTCCAAGCCCCAGCAGTGTGTGAGGGCAGCTCACAGAGGCAGCTGTCAGGCTCTGCAGCTTGTGCTGCAGTTTCTGAGCTTTGTTTTCAGCAGCAAAGTACAAGCAATCCAGGAGGACACTGTAGGTTCCCTTTCATGGAGCTTTCTGAGACAGGTTATGGAGGACCCAAGGATGAGATGTGCTCTGCTGGATCTCACTCTCATCGGAGGCAGAATTATTGGGCATATAGAGCCTGAGGTCCACTTTATGTGCAGAGACTCCAACATGTTTGGATTCAGGATGCTGTCAATCCTTGAATGATGAGCTCCAGCACCTGGGGTCTCAGGACTCAGAGGGACATGGAGACAGACTCCTGCAGATTCTGATTCATCCCAAACTCCCAGGATGACTCAGCCTTGTTCTCCTCCTGCCCTGTTCCCATGGGCATCAGACCATGATGAATACAATCCTGCCTTCTTCCTACAGCCAAGGAGAGGGGACTGTGTCCAGACCCGGCAGGGGCTGCTGCTCATGGCAGGCTGACCCCAGGAGTGGACACCCAGCAGAGGAAGCTGCTGGTCAGCTCTGGCCTTCAGGGACTGTGCACCTTCAGCTGGCTGCACCACAGCAGGCCTGACCCTGCTGTGCTGGGCCGGCTCTCGTGTGGAGGAGGCAAGAGAGGAAATGTGCTCCTTGTCCTGCTTGTGTGCCAGGAGTTATGGCAGAGGGGAGGCCTAGAGGGGATCCTGCATGGCAATGCCAGAAACGTGTAGGAATGGTGCCAAAGACCCTGGATAAGGTGGTCCTCTCTGGGCAGACCCAAGCCCAGCACCCCAGGCTGGTGTTGGAAGAAGCTGTGCACTGCAGGGTGTGGTTTCTAGGTGGGGATGGAGAGGCCCTCACTTGCAGGGCCACACTGTACAGGGGAAAAAGACATTTTCTCTGCCAGCAGGATTTCATCCTGCTGCAGCCAGGAAGGGCAACAGGAACAGGCAACTCCTTGAGTTGGGATCAGTGCTTACTGTCTGTGCTGATTTGTGTGGTGTTTTACATATATACATCCTCTTTCTTCTATATGTAGGAAGGAAGATATGTAGGACCTACTGTTCCTACATGCTGTGTGTCGCTGCTGCCTTGAGCTGTGCATGTGGGCCTGCAGCCACCTGCAGCACCTGCACTGCTGTTCATACAAGTGCTCCCACTGGATTAGGAAGCCAAATCTCCTGGGCACCTCTTCTCCAGAATGAATTCACCCCTCTCTCTGGGACACAGAGAGAGGATTCACTTCCATAGGTAGGACAGAGGTGTACAGACAGGAGCTGTACACAAAATTGCATTCCCTGTGGGGAGCTGGCACTGTTCAGTCAGGGTGGCTTAGGCACTTGGTGTTTCCTGAGGAAAGAGAAAAGAGGACACAGGAGGCAGGAAGTGGGAGGAGATGGAGCAAAGGAAGATCCATGGTGGCCAATGGTCTACAGCAGGACATGAAGGCAATTCAATAGGCAGTGATGTTCTGGATGGGATGTCATTCGCAGCAGGAGCCCTGTCTCTTCAGCCTCCTCTGCAGCGTGATCTGGCCTGGGCAGGCATGCCATTCCAGGCACCACTGAGGATTTGGCTTTCCAGGACTGCTGCTGCCCCAGGTGAGCCTGAAATCAGCTCTGAGTCAGGAAGAGATCTTTTTCCTCCAGGTGGATCTGAAGGCCCAGTGTGGATTATTTCCCCCATGGCAGCAAGTCCAAAGGGAGGACCACAAAGATGAAGGCAATGAGGATAGAGACAGAGGGCTGGAGCACAAGCAAAGAGAACTGGGATTGTTCTGCATGGGAAAGAGGAGATTCCATGTTTGTCTTATGGCAGCCTTCCACGAGAGAAGGCTGGAGAGGGACTTTTAACAAGGGCATTTAGTGTATCAGGCAAAGGGGAATGGCATTAAACTGAAAGAGAGCAGATTTAGAGCAGGTATTAGTAATAAATTCTTTTCTGTAAGGGTTGTGAGGAACCAGCAAACGTGTCCCAGAGAAGCTGTGCATAGCCCATCCCTGGAAGTGTTCAAGGCCAGGAATCATGGGGCTTTGAGCAGACTGGTCTAGTGGAAGGGGTCCCTGCTCAAGACCTAGAGGTTGAAAACTTGATCCTTAAAGGTTCTATACAACCCAAACCATTCCATGATTCTAGGACTTTACCTCTCCAGCTTAGATATGGGAAAAAAAAAGACATATAGAGACAGAGAATTTCTTCATTGCTGTGATATTGTATTTTCTCAGGTCTAAGTTTTCAGAATTTGTTCAGCAAAACCAGTACAGCTAGAGGACATTTTGCGTGTGACTCAACAAAAAGCAAACAGCTCTGCTCAAGGAGACAAAGGACATTGAATCTCTGGATATCTGACTTCCACTCCTGTGCCTTTCTCCTGGAGAAGTCCATCTCTTTTCTGCCACAGGCTCCTGGAGCCACTCAGAGAGAAGAAGACACAAGAACACAAAACCTGCTTCGAAGAGCCTGAGCCTCCCTGTGTTCCTTGAGCCACCACGTGCACTGGGGATGCTGGACAAAGCTCATTGCACTTCCACACACATGGTCCCACCCCACACAGTGAAGATGTGTCAGAGCTCCCCACTGTTCCCAGCACAGCCAGTGCTGTTCCCAGCTGCCTGCTCAGCTCCCAGCTTTACTAAGGACAGGGATATTTCCATCACACAATTACTGCTGCAATTTCACAAATTCGATGATGCATCGTATCTGGATTGACGTTATTCCAGTTATTCAGATTTCCTTCAGGCACATGCATTACTGTGCAGTTCTCATGGCCTGGACTTGGTTCGTATTTTCGCCAGAACCTGGGACAGAGACAGGCTTGTTACTCCCCAGTGTCCACTGTAAAGCACTGCTGTAAAAGGCCACAGTGGGATGCAAGACATGAAGGCAAGAGACAGAAATTCCCAATGCTGATTCATGGATAGAAGCAGCGCTCTTCCTCCCACTCCATATACCACTGGCACCAGTGACACATGGAAACTGCCTCCTTCCTACAGCCTTCCAGCACAACAGGGCCCTGCTCCATCCTGCTGGGGGGAGCTGATCACCACCACTCACCCCATGCACCTCACTCCCAGCAGAGGCCAGTGTCGGCCTCCAGGGCAAGTGTGTTCTCCAGAAGAAGGCACAGCAAGGACAGCCTTGGTGCTCTCTCCCTGTGTCCCATCTCTTTCCATTCATTTCAGCACAGGCCATTTTGTGCATTTAAATGCTGTGCAGGCCAGACAACGCCGGTCAACTATTTAGGGTTCTTGCTGATGGCAAGATGCATTTTTTTATGTGCTTACAGCAATGGTTTCTAGGTCACAGGTAGTTAATTCGTAATCAATATCCAGCATGAATGGGGCCATGGAAACCTGGGCCATTGGAACCTGGTGTCCTACAAAGATTTCTCCTGCTGCATCTTCGATCTCAAACAAAGCAGTAGGGTCACAACCCCCTCTCATGCACCAGCTGAACCTCTCACAACTCTCCTACTTTCTTTCCCTACCAGGAGTCACACCAAACACTCTTCATCCAGAGATACTCACGTGGGTGTCCCATTGTATGGAGTCTTGTCCACCCATTGCCACTGGCCCACTGTGTCCTTTAAAAGACCAATGTAGATATTATCTCTTTTTGTGGATGGAGTTTTCTGCTTGTAGAGGAATTCCTGGCAATCAGAGAGAGAGTGCAGTGCCCATGAGGGACAGGACTGAGCACAGTGAGACATCAGGAGTCCCTGTGGGCTGGGGCAGGTGGCAGAGGAGCTGGTGCTGCAGAGGTGCAGACAGGACCGTCCCCCTCCCCTGCAGGACAAGGAGGGGCTCTGAGTCCCCTCCAGGGCCCAGCACTGTGTCTCTGCCTGCTGGCTCCCTCTCTCAGCCCTGTGCACTTACCTGCTCTGCCTTGCTGGTGATCACCACCAGCTGGGAGCCCATCCCAGTGCAGTTCTGTGCACTCTCAGCACAATTCATCCTATCAAGGGACAGGAAATAGCAGCTTCTTTGAAACCTTCTCCAGCCCTTTGGGCAGCACGTCCAGCCTCGCTCTGTGCAGGGAGAGGCAGAGAGATGAAGGCTACTAACAAGTGATGGTGATTGCAGAGATCCAGGTTTTCCAGGGACAGTGCTCATGTCCTCCTCGGTGAGCTTTCCTGACAGAAAGTCCTTGAAAAGACAGGGATAGTTCAGACATGTCTTCCCATTGCTTTGGGGTATGGCCAGTGAGCTTTGTGTACCCAAAGCTGTGGAAATCCTTGTCAGGGGATCTCAGGTCTCTCCAAAGTTCTCTTGGGGATGTGGTTTGACTTGCCCTGCTACAGCCTCCTTGAGGCCATTAACCCCAGGGAAGAGGGGACACTGTGGGTACTGACCTGTGCCTTGTGGCACCGCTGAGTCGCACTCCCACTTTGAGAACTGCTGCTGCAGGGCTGAGGGCTGGTCACTGCTGTGGCTGAAGGGAACCACCACTGCAAAGGGAGAGGAAAGGCAGCAGCATTACCCCTTCCTCCCAGCTCCTCACCCAGCATCTCTGGCCCCTTGACTCTCCTTCCACCATTTCCCCAGCAGACATTGTCCCAGCTGTCACCTCTCCTGGCCCACACCAGTGGCACAGCTGCCTTCCCAGCCAGAAAGGGACCGTCTTCCAAGTCAGTCAGCACTGGGACCCCTGGAAGCACATCCCACTGGGGACATGCCACACACATGGCAGGAGTCATCCCTCCCAAGCCACTCTGCCATGCACATACCCACAGCCCAGCTGCCAGTCTGCAAAGCAGCCTCTCATTGTCACACTTTGTCCCTTCCTCAGCTCCACATCAACAGGCCTTTGGAGGAGTCACCCTCAGCTGGGCCTGTTCCATCAGCAACACCCAGTCCAGGTGAAGGGAATCACTCACAGCGGGAGCTGCTAAAACCAGGGTGCAGCATAAACTCCTAGGACTTACTAGCTCCAGTTGGTAGGGAATAATGCACTCTTGGTGACAGGCCACAGCCACAATCCCAAGGGTTTACTGGTAACTCCAACACACAGGAGGATGGATTAAGAGCTAATCAGGGCGTGCTTAGCAATCCAGATGCCTATTTTCATAATTCGTTTAATTTAGAACTATTTTTACTTATGAGCAGAACAGTCCTAGTGGCTCCGGTGCCTGATTAGTGAATTGCTGTAATGGAAGAAGGCTCAGAGGAGATGGGCAAGGGCAATGCCTGCCTGACCACCCCATTGCCAATAAAGATGTCCTTATCCCTAGCCAAAGATAAAGGCTGTGAAGAAATTTGGCTTTTGGGTTTGTTCAGCTGAGGGATTTGAGCAGCTATGGAAGTGTTATTTCCCTCAGAGATCAAAAAGAGGGTAGCGTCTTTTTGTGCTAAACCAGCACAGTAGGAGTGGGTTCCTAATTCCAAAATACTGTAAGAAACTGAATGACTAACAAAAACATACCTGAAGAGAGCAATGGTCCTGAGCTGGATTTAACTCCCTTATTTTGTCTTGGTATCTGGGGACATTCTATGTCTTGATGTGAAGCATACTGCACAACTATGTCCTATTTGGGCCCCTCATAATGAGTAGGATATTGAAGCGTTGGAGCATGTCCAGAGAAGGGCAGTGGAGCTGCGGACAGGTCTGGAGCACAAGTCCTATGAGGAGTAGCTAAAGGAGCTGGTGGTGTTTATCTTGAAGAAAAGGAGGCTCGTGGTTGACCTTATTGCTCTTTGCCTCTGCCTGAAAGGAAGTTGTATCCAGGTGGGGGGTCAGCCTCTTCTCCCAGGTAACAACCAACAGGACAAAAGGAAATGCTCTGAAGTTGTGCCAGGAAAGATTTAGATTGGAAATCAGTAAAAGCTTCTTCACTGAAAGGTGGCCAAGCATTGGAACAGGCTGCCCAGAGAAGTGGTGGAGTCACCATTCCCAGTAGTGTTCAGAAGACAAGTAGATGTGGCACCTGGATACATGGTTTAGTGGTGGGCTTGGAGTGGTTGGTTAGTGGTTTAACTACATGACCTGAGCTGTCTTTTCCAACATTATTGATTCTATGCTTCCATGCTTGTATGACCAGCAATTAAAATAATGTTTGTATTGTGATCCACCTGTGCATTGCAGTGGCCACTCTCTGCTACATGCAATTTGTACTGGTTTTTCATTTAAATGCTGTATTGCTATGCTAAACCAAAATCTTGTGTAGCATCAATTAACTTGGATAAGTAAAATTCTACTAAAAATTAAACCTTCCATGTGTCTCAGAAGGCATCAGGTGCTATCACCCCAGCCTAAAACTCCCCAGCCATTCGCCAGAGTACCGTGAAAAGTTATACATTTGGGAACAAAGGAGTACAAATGTCCGGGACTCAGATGCTAAGGGCAGCAAAAGGAAAGGCAGTGATTTTTCGTAATAAGATGCCTCTTCCAGAATCCAGCATGGTAATTGACAACTTGTGCAAACATACCATGAATTATCTTTAATAGAGAATGAGAATGAAACGTCATCACAATCTTCACAAACAGCATGTCCAGGAATAACCTCTAATGAACTGTTCTCCAACCAACCCTAAAAAGTTGTGAGAGTTAATTAACTGCACTATGCAGTTAATCCTGGAGATGCCAGGACTGTGAGAAAGAATTTTTTCCACTAGGACACAAAGCATATCCAAGTACCTTAGAGAGTCTAAGTGCAGATTCAGCTGCCTGTATAGACACTTGTGCTTCTGTCTCCACTTTTCCCCATCTGTCAAAAGTAACTGAGTTCTTTTTGTGGGGAAGGAAGGTAGAGAATTGTTCCACAGTTCCAAAATGGCCATGCAAGATTGGAATGTGCAATCTGGGCACACTGACGAAGCCTCAGGGTAAACAGTGGAAGATTTGGGGGATGCATGCAGACCTGTACGAAGTCAGGGCAGGAAAACCTGAGACCTTACACAAAGCCCAGACAACCATGAAGCATGGTTTCTCTACTTTTCTCCCAACACTCCCCCCAGACCTCTCCCTTGTAATCTCCTTGCACATACTCACCAAGGAGGACAACAACAAGGGCAATGCACACCAAGAGAAGCAGCAGTGAGATCAACCATGGCAGCCAGAGTGGGTACTTCTGGGGATGTTGCTCAGGCTTCTTTTTCTCAGGAAGTCCTAAAAGTGACAGAAACACACCAGACAAAACATTAAAGTCAACTATGGGTCTGTCAGTCCACAGTCCACATTACCAAGGATGTACTACTCAAGGGAGGGCTCCTTAAAAGAAGAAGAAAAAAAAAAGAATTTCATTTCTGATGTGGAAGTTACAAGGTTTAGGAGAAGGGCAGACTGGGACAGAGTAGGGAAAGTCTGTGGTTTTTGGAGAAAAGTCAAATTCAGTGAGTGTTTTCCCACCCAGCCAGTGAGCCAACAATAGTAATTGTTGGTGTTTGGGGGTGAGCCTTCACAGGGCCTCAAAAACCACAGTGAAACAATGTCTTTCTAAATTGAGCCCAAAGTTGCTAAATGCAACATTGCTCAAACGGTGATGCTTAAGACATACAAGGGAAGATTTCATGTTGACTTCTTCCCAGAAAACTTGTTCTGCCTCTTTCAGTTCCCTTAGCTTTTTGAACTTCCTGTGCAGAAGATTGGTATAATCTGAGGATGAGCGACAAAAAATGTGCAAGGCTATGATGGCACATCATCACTGGGAGATTGAAAGATATTTTTTTCCTCCCATCTCTGCTTTCCAAGTCAGGATTCAAAGATTTGCTGTAATAAAACTAGGTTGTGCTAGGCTGGATATCTGGGGAGAACACAGGGCTGTGTCCAGCAGCCTGAGTAAAGTACTCGGATTAAGATTTGCCAGGACCTCACTTTTGTCTAGAGGGATATTGCCAGTACTGAGGAGGTTTGGGAGCAGGCAGGAGAGTGGGTCACAGGGAAGGAGAAGCAAACACATCTTAGGGCATTGTTCTAGCTTGTGGCAGGTACACAAGCCAGAGCAAATAGGAGGGTAAAGAGCAGGACTGCAGGACTACTCACTGCAGGACAGGAGTAAAGAAACTTTGTGAGAGAGTACTATTAAAGGTGAGATTTAGAGAGCCTTCATTCATGGTTCAGCATGAAGCTCCCAGGTCTGTCACCAGCCAAATGTGCCTGCTAGACTTGCCTAATAAGCAAGACTGTAAGAAACCTGCTCTTTGTGGAAGCCTTCTGACTACTTCCCAAAGGCTTGGGAGAGACTGCTACAGCAGGGGAAAAGGCATCATTTTTCATTATCTGGAGGGAAAATATGTGTGGACAGACAAGGTCCAGGTCTCCTCAGTCAAATAATGTTTTTCTAGCCAGAGCTTTTGCCTTAGAGAAAATAAGGAGCCCCCTCAAGATCTGGAGTCGAACCACCTACTTCAGAAATAGCTCTAACCAATCCAACTGATTTTTTTGATACATCCAGAGATTGTTCAGCCTGTGCCCAGTCAGACCTGAGCATCCCACACTCACACCCACGTGGCACAGGGAGCACTGCATGCTGTGCACCTCAGCAACACAACTGAAGTGCAGTAATCTTGTGCACACTCATTGGGTTGAACTCCCTGCAAAATGCTTTCCACAGCTGGTCTGTGCTCTGTAACATGTACAGCATGATCACAACACAACAGACTTGACGTCTTTGGAATAATAATTTGGAACACAATAGGGAACTTCCACCACCCCCGCCTCACCACTGTGGAAATGCTAACTACATCCAGAACTAACTAATCTTGGTGCACTGAAAACAGTGAGCTTTCAAGACAGACAGGACTATGTACACTATTTATTTCCATGACTCATGCCTTAGAGCAAGCAAGGAATAACCTGGAGGTGATGCCTGCTCTGTTTGGGATTGTAAAACTGAGATAAAGTTGTAAATAGGCAAGCTATTATATATCCTTAGGCAGCAGTAATTATTTATTTTAATTTTTAAAAATTATTATTCATTGATTTATGCACACATAATTTTCCTGCCCTGGAACCTGCTCTTGTGTAGGGTCCTGCATGTCAGGCAGAAGCAGTGGGCCTTACATAGAACATCTCTGTGGGTTCCTACTTGTGTAATAATGACTACAGAGTACATATTAACCAGAATATGCCTTAAAATTGCATGAAGCCTAGTAAAAGAACAATTTTACCACTGTAATTTTTAATAGGAAAAATAATTTATTAGTTTGGTGTGTTAAATGTTTTTAGGAGTTGCAGACATCAATAACAGATTTGGATCTCCCTCCAGATCTTAAATAATTCTTCTTCTGTATATTTCAGAGTGTTTAAATTTTGGGTATCTCTTCTCCAAGGACCATTTGTCAATCAGCCATGGACAGTGGGGCTGTGTTTCTGCAGCCAGTACCACTTCTCATGAAGCTGAAGAGTACAACTGACTGTTTACTATAAGCAGGCATGTTCATTCTCCTACCCTCTCCACAAGCAGCAATCTGTAGTCTCACTCAGAGGCAAGAGGCAGCCAGGATTTGGGCTTATTTGCTACTTTGGGAGCCCCTCCACCTTCATGACAGATCAGATTGTTTGTAATAAACCACAGCCTCTACTGTTGGTACTCAGCATGGTCCAGAAATGACTCTTTCAAGACTACATAACATGTAGGGTACTGAGGGAGTGCAAACAGGTTCCTTAATGAATGTTTGTGCTCCTGGTAGTCATTCTTGTTCATGTTGCAACACCCATCTGCCTTTCCTCTTGGAGACGTTCCTCAAGACTCTTATTTCAAAACTCCCTCAGTCTCCTGATCATTTAGCTCCTTTTTCTCACCAATCCATCAAGATCAGGTAAGAACCGAAGTCACAAAAGGAAAAATCTTAATTCCCTCTTCTTCAGCCCTGCTCCCTCCAGCTCCCTTTCTCCCAAATAACCCATTCATTCCTTACCTTTGACCACTGGAGTCGGCGATTCATTTTTGAACTTCACCTCAGCATAGGTGATTTCTGATGCCATTTAATCACAGTGTGACCCTGTCCTTAGTTTTGCCACATAAAAGATGGTCCTTTTAGCTCCTTTTTTCCAGAGGATGGCACAAATAGGTCACTGAGCCTTTCCCGTCCGTTCATTCACCCTCTTCCCATCAATGAAGGCTGTGCTGAACACTGGAAGCACTGGTGATAACCCAAGAATTCCTGGGAGCTCAGAAATGCCCCAAAGAGATCTTCAGTTTCTTAGCCCAGGAAATCAGCCCTGGCACCATGGAAGATTTTGAGACAGGAAAGAAAAATGAGAACCTAAGAACTGAAAAGGAAGTTGCACTGCACTGCTTCCCCATATCAGATTCTCAGCTGATAGGCTTCCTTTTCAAAACATTTATAGGTTTTTTCCCCTCTTTTTAACTTTCTTACTTAACTATCCATATTTTCCTATGTTTCTTTGTCTGTTAGAAATTCTACCATTGCTCTCACATTTGCAGCTATCATAGGTCCTAGCCCAGTTTAACCTGCACTCCAGAACAAGCTGCATTCGCTGCATCAAATCTTGCAGCTATGTCTCATTCTTCAAAGTCAGCCCCAGCTGGAAGCCAATACTAGAACAAATCTCAGACTAGGAAATGTTCCTGTAGAAGTGATACTGGGGAGTTACAGCCTTAGACAGAGTAACAAAAATAATCAGAAGGTTGATATATCCATGAAGAAACAGAAGGATCAGGCTGGAGTCAGAGAGTAGAACAAGCCAAGTGGCATTTTTAAAAGCACATGTTGATAGTCTGAGAGATTATTGGGAAGAGTACACACAGAAACTTTTCTATTAAAACCTGGTCCACAGCCTGTGAAGTTCAGAGCAGTGCTTGCTCCAAACTCCATTTCAGAGGCTGAAAATGGATGGTTTACATTTTTCTGTTACTTTTCCAACAGTCATTTATCTCCCTTACTGCTTTCTGGTAAAAACCTCTGATACCACCTTGAGTAAAATGTGCTTAGTCTGATTTCAGTGCTTAGTCTGATTTCAAGCTGGAGCAGATCTTGAAAGGAGACAAGGGAAATGGCTGCTGAGATACATTCTAAATCAGAAAGACTCCTGAGAACAAATGACAATAAGTCAGGCAGGGTGAGGAGGGTTTAGTCAGCAGATAGAACTATGGTTTGGGTTGGAAGGGACCTTCAAAGACTTCTCCAGCTCACCTGCCATGGGCAAGGACATCTTTCCCTACATTCGGCTGCCCAAAGCCCCTTCCAACCAGGCCCTAAACATTTTCAGTTAAGGAGAATCTGCAACGTCTCTGGGCAATCTGTTTCAGCATCTCAGCACCCTCACTGTAAAGAATTTCTTCCTTATATCTAATCTAGATCTGGCTTTTTCACTTTAAACCTATGACCCCTTATCCTACCGCTACAGGTTCCATTAAAAGGCCTCTCTCCATCTTTCTTATAAGCCCTCTGTAAGTACTGAAAAGCCATAAGAAGGTCTCCAAAGCAACCAGAAGGAAGAAGCTGGTTAGTTTGGCTAGCTGGAATTCCCTTGAGGCAGAGCAGAATGAGATGCTCACAGGACATCCAGAGAGTACAGAGGGTAACCAGAGCAGAGTTGGAGCTGAGCTAGGGCTCAGATAGTAGAAGGAAGACATGAGATAGTCTGAAGGAAGATAGTAGAAGGATAGAGATAGTAGAAGGCTGAGATAGTTAGAAGGAAGACATGAACCAGACAACAGAGAAGAACAATGTGGCAGAAGATAAAGGGAATCTGAACATAGTTTATGGAGAACTGCCCCTAAGCAGTGTGAGGCAGTAACTGGATGTCTTTACCAAGGATTCTCTTTGTGTCTTGTGTGTCCTGAGCTAACTTTACTTCTCCTTTATGTATTGTGTGCAAAGAGGATGACTTCAACGCAAGAATAAGAACAGCTACAGAAGAGAAACCTGGTCCCTCAAGTAAGCATACTGCCTGCTTCTCTTTCCAACATCCTTTCAGCACTTTCCTTTGTCATCAGTCTTGGCCCTCTCACTGGAATTAAGCCTCCCTAAGTCTCTGCTGAAATCTAGTTAAGCCCTCAAATTTCTTGTTGAGAATTCAGAGCAACCTGCATGCTTCCCCCTGTCCCCACCCAACCAAACCTCAGCAGACTGAGTCGTATGGGAAAAGGGCTTACTTCCTTGCAGGGTTTCAAGATTTCCACTGTGAAGAAACAGGAAACACAATCAGCAGACAGAAAAGGAAGTTACAGAGCAGATTCATGAGTTTTTCCACTGAAACACATCTCCAAACATAGCCAAGGCATTTAAAATGCAAATTCAGGCTCTAGCTGCTCTTTTTATTAGACTACATTAGACTGCACTTAAATATCAGTAGACAGCTCAATTCTTCTTTGTCAAACATCAGAGTTGTTGCTTGTTACCAAATTCAACCCTGAATCATACTTCCACGGGATGCAGTGCTCAGCCAATGTGTAACAACAATCACGTGATATTCCTGAGGGAAAAATTTGTCATTTGAATTTCATATACACTAATGGCAAGTAAATGAGTGAGGGATAGAAACAACTGGACCCTGCAGTTAGTTGTGGTGCTGAAAAAATAATTTTTTAAAAAATCTTGCTTAAAAGCTCCCAAAACTCATGCTTTGCTTCCTTGCATTCTCACTGCTCTTCCTCAGTAACTCCATTGCTCCGCTTCCTGTGTTCTGCTTACTCCCCTGTCCTCCAGCAATAGCTGTGTTTCCCCACAGATCTCTTTCAGCTCAGCCCTACCCCACACTGCCGGGTGCCTCCCATGCTCTCAGCTCCCATGTGCCTCACAAGCCCCAGCTCCTTTCTGGGACTCTCACAGTTCTGCTTTCCCTCCTTACTCATGCTCCATCTGCTGGTTGCTCTGCAAGCTCTATGGCCACCCTTTGTCTCTGACCCAAAGAGAAGGCAGCAGAGGCACTAATGCTCTTTCTCCTCTGCCTGTCAGTGAGGTTTGAATAAGGTGGTATCTGCAAGCCTTTCACCCCACAGCCAGCATCCCCCAATTTAGCAAGCAGGTCCATGTGAGCACATGAAACTGTGCCATTACACATGCCTTACTTCTTTTGAAAATCCAGCTGAACCTGAGGAATCAAATTCAAATTTATAGGCAAAGAGTAGGACTGGAATCCTAAAGCTGTGACCCCACACACTCCAAAAGAAATCCCATTTTTAAATTGACCACAGCTGTGGTGAAAGCTGCAGGGAAGTGACACACTTCTTACAAGCCAGTTTGAATACAGAGGGGCAGCTGAGAGAATTGAGCTGAAGGCTGTGAGTCATCACAAGTGACATGAAGGTTACACAAGGACATCACATTGGCCACCCAAAACCGAGACCCTCTTTAGAAGATTTGACAAAAGGCAAAATGAAGCTGACATGACTAAAATAATTTTCCAAAGGGATTATCAGAATGCATTTTTAAACCAGCTGACCTTGCAGCCAAATGAGGAAAATCGAAATGAGCATGACCTCCAGTAAGTGCAAAACCATAACAAAGCAAAGGTGTCAGAACTTCCTCAAATCCTTTATATTTGATATACTGCCTTGAGGGCAACTGAAGAGCAGGGTATAAAATAAGCAGTCAAAGAGAACAAGCACATAAAAACAAAGCTAAATTAATTATTTGTCACAATGGAATAAATTGGTGAAATTCACACACAAGAACCCTGGAGAACTAAACCAAAGGATCTGTCCAAAATGAAAGTGATTGTGCAAAATGTATGGAATTAGCAGGCATGGGCAAGATTGTTCCAGGGATTCTCAGGAAACTCAAAGGTGAAACAGTTGCTAATAGCAGTGGGTCACCTTTTGCCTTAAACTATCTTTTAATCAGCAAATCCCAGACTGGCAGGGAACTCAATAAACAAGGAGAAGGGGAGAAGTCTCAGGGAGACTTAGGAAGTTAAAGGTTTGACATCTCTAGTGGTCACGTTACTATAACAAAAGAATTAAGGGATGGACATGTGTATAACTGTGATGTACTTTGGGGAGCGTCAGTATAACTCTTGTAAGGAAATCCTACCTCTTGTGGATCTTTGCCTACAGTCCTGGCATCATCTACTCTTATGGCACTTGTAGCTAGTACAGACTTCCAAGTCATTTAGATAAAAACCTAAACCAAATCCAGCGTTTATATCCCTGGACCTGGATGGAAGAGCATCAGAAGTGAATATATGTCACCTTCTTGGTCTTCCCTCTCCACATCACCTTGCTCCTTTTCAGGGATTAAGGCTATGGAGCAGAGCAGCCAAGAGAAGAGCATAAAAAGGCACTGGAACATGGAGAATGGGGACCCAGGGCCTGACACTGAGCAGTTAATAAGGGATGTCAGATGACAAATCAAAGAGATTCAGGCAGCCAGAGCTCCTTGAGAGCTCCTGAGGGATTTGGCTGGTTAGAGAGAGTCTAGCAATAGGTGATCCCATTGTGTACCTTGCTGCATGGAACTGGTTAGGGAAGGGAGGGGAGGGGTAGGATGCTCCAGTTCATACTGCTGCAGGGGACACTGTGGGAGCTCAGCAGCCTCCTGGATCGAGAGAAAGGCACCCTATGCCCTTCTCAGCAAAGGCTGACACTGGCAAGAGCTGCAGGGAGAAGAGACCTCTTCTGGAATGGTAGAAGGTGAACCAGGGTTCCATACAGGTCGCTAAGAGATCAAGGGGGAAAATGGCTTCTATTGAGCTGTGAAAGCACAGGAAAAATACATTCGAGCATCCAGGGGTGAAGAGGAAACAGGGAAGTACTTAATGGACAGCGGGAAAGGGGAGTGAGAGCAATGAGTGGGATGTATTAACAGAATGTAGCACTGTAAAGCCACACAAGTTTCTGGCAGGTGGCAGCACTTCACCACAGGTAGACCTGAGTCGGCAGAAAGACACAGAATCCTGAGCAGAACCACCCAGCGTGACACGAATACACTGCCAGAGATCAGCAGCTCCCCAAAACGCTATGGTTACAGTACCATGCAGAACACAGGGGAACAAAAAAAAGTAGGAGTGATAAAAAATAAATGTTCCTCCCCAAAACAGCTTGTGCATTTGTCCTCTGGCCACATCCCTGCCAAGTTTTAGTAAGTGCTGAGGGTTTCAAGCAGAAGAGATCATGTCCCCAAGTTACCTGAGCGGAGAGAGCTCAAATTCAGTGTGAATTGTGAAGGGAAATTCATGTGCTCACTCTAGTGTGATGATAGGTTACCAAAGTTCCTCAGGTGTAAGGGAAGGAATAAGAAAAATAAGAACATGATCCAGAGAATCTTCAAAGAGACAAGAAGCCTCAACCTGCCTCTTTACATGTAGCATTAACAGAGGATTTTCTTCAGAAGAGTGAAGATATTTTTTATTTATTTATTTCCCCTGATTAACAGATTACCAAATCAAAGCCAACAGAGGGCACATTCAGATGCAGTTACCCCAGAGCTTTGTTTTATGCCATTACTGGGAACATTGCACCTTTGTCTCCTTCCTCTTCTGGATCTGAGTCACAAGTCTCAAGGCTATGTTGGAGATCAGAACCAGATACTGCAGTTGTTTGCCACAGCACCATATCTGATTTCAAACCTGGCCAGATCCAAGTCCTGGCCAGACCCCAGTGGCCTGTTTTCAGAGGTGGGGCTGTAGAGTTTATCTTCTTAGAGTGGGCATATGGAATTCGCACGCGCAAGTTGTGGCCACATAACACCTCTCTACAGAAGCAATTCTTCATGCTTAATTTCCAGTGCTAAGGATCACACAGATCTCCACTGCCTTGAATTCTCTTTGGCTACTCTCTGCCCAGTGAGGTGAATGCACATGATCTCCCTCTCTTGAAGTGGGAATAGGGGGAGTGGAAATAAAAGCAAAAAAATTGAAAACAACCACATTCACCAAGCAAGTATGGGGCTGTCACATAAGTTCACCCAGGCTCGTGCTGTAAGATTAGGGCAACTCTTATTGGAACTTAAACTGTTTCCCTCCACATCCTCTACATGCATGTAAGTGGAATGCAATAAAAAACATTCTCATAGGGAGGTTCTGGGGTGAGCTGTACTGGTTAGGCTGTCCCAGCAGGTGGTACTGGAATAGCAGCACAAGTCTCCCTGGCTCTGCAGAACTCCCTCACTCCCTCCTTTCCTCAAGGGTGGATTTATCAGGAAGACTGCAAGTGGCCTGTGCTGCCCCTTACCCTGCAGGCCCCAAGGTGGCCCTACAGGCCATTTTCAGCCTCCCAGCCTAACTTGTGATAGCCAGCAGCAAGGTGATAGGACATCACCTGCCTCCAGAGCAGCCATCCCATGTGTCCAGTCAGGATGGGACAAAGCCAAAGCCATCTGGAAACAGCCATAGAAAGCTGAATTAAGTCCAGGGAGTACAGTCAGCTCAACCAAACACTCCTTGGCACCTCATCAATGAAACATGATGGGAAAGATTTTTGGCAGGGAGGCTCCAAGCTTTGGGGTTCAACCATATGCAGGACCCTCCTCATGACACAGATGCCAACACCATCAGAGGGGGAAAGGCAATTTTTTTTTAAGAGCACACTCCCAAGGTGCCTGTGTCACCCACTTTTACCATGCCAGGACACTGAAGTCAGCACAAGGAAGCAAAGGGTGGGCAAATGGCACCCTAGGGTGCCAGCCTCCAGCACAGAGCTGGCACTGACCTGAGGCCAAAGGGCTCGTGCTGCCGACTCCCTGCCAGCTGGGACTGACAAAGAGGACAAAGTGCTCCTCGATGTATCTTAAGACTCTGCCTCCAAAGCACAGTTATTTGCCTAATTAGCATTTTAAGACTGGACAGGACAGGCTCAGCCCGCCATCCCGCTCTTTGCAGAGCCTCTGCCCTTTCTGAGGTGAACAATGACTGTCAGATCTCAGCATCCCCTTTCACTGACCAACCCCCCACCTCAGACATCTCACCACACTGCTGGCCCAGTGTGGGACACTCCACAGCACAGCTGAACACTAAAGTTGTGCTAGGAAATACTTCAGACTGGAGGTATCTTGTTCAAACCTTGCTCAAATCAGGACTACTTTTGGAGCTAGACCAGGGTACCCAGGGCAGGTGCTTACAGTAACCCTGTTTCTGTATGGGATGTATCACTTAAGGGCTTTTCCTGCTTTTCTACCCAAAAATAGTGATTTCCAAGCACACTTTGTACATGCACCCATGGTATTGAGTTCAGCTTTAAGTACAGGTGACAGCAGCCCGTAACTCTGGGCCATACATACAGCTGTGTCTGCACCCACTTAGCATATATTCTCCAAAGAAAATGCTTTCCTACCCCTTCTTTCTCATTTGAACCCAGCTCCTTGTCCCTGCCAGCTAACCAAAAGGGTGGTTTGTCTAACACTACCAATGTAGATGTTCACACATCTTTGAACAGTTTGCTTAACACCATAAACATGGACTCATAAACAAGTGTTTAGCCACCACTTTAAAGTTAGGCCCAAAGGAATGGAACTCCTCCTGGTTTTTTTTAAGATAACAAACATCCATACCTGTGTGCACATTGACCACAAGAGTGGATGTCTTCCTGCCCTGGCACAGCTCAGTTCCAAGCCCTACAATTCCATGTTTGTGCATAAGGGCACTGAAGCATAAAGGGCAATAGAATAGTAGGACATGGCTACATTTGAAAGCATCAGTTTCATCATTGCTAAACTATCAAACTACAAATCAGCAGCTGTGATTTCTTTTCAGAGAGCACCCCACCAGTGCTAACCAGGTGATGTCCGCTTGCATCCCACCTGCCACCCTCTCGGCTGCTGGGCGCCCAGCCAGCCCCTGGTGACGGAGCCCAGGGATTGTGGAAAAGCCCGCAACAAAGGGATTCGGCAGCAGATGGCAGCACACGGTCACGGGTGAGACTGAACCCAACGCCTGGTCGCGGCTGTCACCAGCCCGGCCAGGCTCGCAGACCAGGCTTGGGAGGGCAGGGAGCGCCACACCTCTGTACATGCCTAACACACAAGGCTCAGCACAAAGGCTGCAAGTTACAGGCGGCTCCCTCCTTTAGGGAATGTCTCTTCAGACTGCTTCAAGGCTTGAAAAGCCAGTCGACTAAGCAAGGCAGCTGCCTCAAACTCAACACGCAGGAGCTGCCATCCTACAATGCCTGGGGAAGAAAAGGGAGAGCAGGCCATTCATTGCAAGTCACCTGCCTGGCCTGCCCCAAACACAAGTGATGCAAGAAGTGCACGCCAGGATCCCAGCAGTGACTAGAAAACATAGCTGTGGTCAGGAGCCACTACAGGGTCCAGCTGCTGCTGGCTGATCTTCCTATGTTCAGCTTCAAGGAACATCCATCATAGCCCCAGCTCTGGATGGGAACATCCAGCTAGAGGTAATGGCAGGTGGCAAAATTACCAAAATTACTATTAGCATGGACAGAGCTATTGTCTTGGAAGAAAAAAGACCAGTAAGTCTCCAGAGTGAGAGTCTATTGTTCACATAATGTAATGAGCACTCATCAGACTACCTAGACCTGGAGGCATTACAATGTCTGTTAATCACTTGTGCCATAGTGCTCTGCTTATATACATAAACAGCCCCGTTGTTCTTCCTCCTAGAACCTTGTAGGTTTATGCTGATTTAGCAGGATAAGTTCAGATTCAGATCCTTTTACCTCATTATCAAAGCTCAGGAAGACTTTGGGGGTTTTGGTTTCCTGTTTGGTTTTTGTTTGATTTCCTCCAACATACAGCCATTCTTCTCCATTTCTTCAGGAGTCCAAACATAGCATCAAGGCTTTGTGAAATCTGGCGGGTTTGTGTCTACAATCCATATTGTGTGGCTGTGGTAAGAACAGTTGCTGCATAGCAAGTCACAGAACATAGAACATAATTAATGGGAGAAGGGGCAGGGAAATACATATATCCCACCTCAACTACAGCTTCCACAGAAGAATTGACAACCAAAAACCCAACAAAACTGGGATCTTCCCTTTGACACTTGTTTCCTGATTCTTTCTATGTGCTACAATCTGTCTCCCAATTGGAAGAAAGGGAAAACTCACACAGGACTCACCAGGCTGTACATTCTAGGTCTTGCTGTGAGGAAAGGCATGAGGCCTGGGAAGATTTCCACACATGACTAAGCTCTCCCTCATGACCTGTTTCCCAGTCTTCTGTACTTCTTTATGCACAAACAGAAATATCCCAGCACTTCCCTTAGGAGAATCTGAAAATTCTCCTGCTCTGGAGAAAGACCCTTTTAGGCTTTTCAACTGTTTCTGCTGTAAGTACCTACTGAAAGGTCTGAGAAGCTCCAACATAGCTTATGGGTAAAATGCTACATCTTCTTCCTGCCAGGACCTATACAACATACCCATCCTATTTATGAAAATAAGGTAAAAGCTTTGGTCCTAGAGCTGAAAAAATGTCTTTTTTTTTTTTTTTTTTTCCTCCAGGCACTACAGATACTAGAATGCTTGACAATTCAAATAGCTGACTTAAAAGGTTAAGACTTCTTATCTTTACCCAGGCCACAAGACTTGTATTGTACTTCCAACACAACCATATACACAGCTTTGCTGTCTGGCAGAGAAACGTGGAGCAAGCATGCTGTGCAAGATGGCTGCAAGCAGGCTTGATAGAACAATGTCAGGGCCCTGAATATATTCTTCACCTCCTAGGGGATTGGCTGGACTCAGGTCCAGTTTAAGTAATAGAGGTGTTTGGCTTTGAGAAACCTCAGCAACATTGACCTTATCATAGCTAAGTGTCACCCTTGGACCCTGCCTGAGCTAGCACAGCCATGTCCTTGTCTGGCCACCTACTCTGCTATCCAATCCTCATCCTGACCTGTTCTTTGTGCTTAGGTACTTCAGGACTGCTCCTCTGCTGGTGAGGCCACTGCCCCCGCCTGCCCTGCTGTGACTCATCTTCCTGCTTCCTCTCTTTCCAGTCTGTCCTTGCTGCCCCTAACAAAGGGCCCACTTGGCTCACCTTGACCATCTCTCTAGCAGGCAGAAACTGTTTCCCATCTACCAGCATGGAAAGAATAATTTTTGAAAATATCTGCAGGCTGTAGAAGCCTTTAATGTCTGAAATGCTAAATATCAGGGCAACTAAGTCTTCTCACTTACTTGTTTTATCCACACTTACCAAGTCCCCCAGGAACCTACACTCAGGCCTGTTTCCATGTTGTTGATTTGTGCTTGGTACTGTGCCAGTTTTTTTGCCGTATGTGGAACAGCCGTGTCATTTTTGTGTCCTTTTTCCACACTCCTACCTCTTTGCCCAGACAGAACCTGAACCCATCACTCCTGGAGTGGTTTTGTTCAGTCTGCAGGCCACAACAGATATGCAGAAGGATAAGCAGGCTGTGAGGATCTTGCTGGAGACATGCAGACCTTCAAACTAGAGGCTTCCAAAGCAAAAACATTTTGACAACTTAAAATACTTATCATATTTTTTTCCCCAGTATTACTTGTTTAATTACCATTTGCACCGGTACATCTTATGCTTTATATACATATATCTTTAAGTTTTGCTTCTTCAGCTTTTCAAATACATAATATATTATCTCCAGAATACTAAGACAATACAGAAGAGGCTCCTAGTTAAGTTGTTAATTGGTGCCATCAACTTCCTTGGTTGGGGAATTGATACATAGTTGAAATAGTTGAAATGACAGGACCTCACAAGGACGTGAGCAAACAAAAAGACAAAGAAAACAAAATGCCAACCCAGGAGTCTCTGATGTTGCTTGCAGACTACAGCCATCCACAAGTTCAGGAGGCAAGAAGTTGAAGTACAGTGAGACTGCAGGAGTGACTATAAAGGCAGGGGAGGGCTGGCAGGGGGAAACACCAAGAGAGCCAGGGAATCAGGGTTAAATGACTACTTAAAACACATCCAAGAGCAGTCTGGTCCCCACTTCCACAAGTGGAACTGCAGCAGCTTTAGAGCTATTTCAAGAATGTTCCTCCCCAGAGGGATGGTCTAAGCGAAACTGTCTCCAAAATGCCCTCACTGTAGCCAGACAAAAATGACAAAAGACCTTTGCCAATACAAGGTGCATACATCTAACTACTCTTTTAAAAGCCTCACCAGAAAATTTTTGCTCAAAGGGAAACATTTCCTGGCGTAGGTGTGCTAGAGACAGAAAAGTGTTGATGTGTTGAGTGTTCAAAACAGGAAGAAGCTTCCCAGCAAAGCACCAATGCCCTAGTGTTCCAGCAACTGGGTACAGCCAAGAGTTACTGAGACCAACTTCCCAGCTAGTGTTTGGGGCTTCTGTGCTAGCATGAAGGGTAGCAATTCAGCAGCGTGAGGTTTCCAGACTGCCCTGTGAGTTCACCAACAGTAACCAACAGACTTATACCCCAGATCACATCCACAGCTGCTGAAGATGAAAGAGTGTCCACGCTGCCTCACAAAACTCTCCCAAAGAAAAAGTAGGAAGTCATGGCTTTTTACCTCTTTCTAACTCCCTTAACCACACAGGAAATAGAGGGGGCTTGGACACATTAAAAATAAAAATATAAGTTCAATAACCAGCTCACATCCCTAAAAGTCGGATTCAGAAGAAAAGCCAAAATAAGGAACAGAGGTGTGAGAATTTTGCTCCCACAGATCTGAGGATTGAGCCTACTATACATTTCTTGCTCAAATGAGTGAGTTAAAAAGGGGAAGGAGACTGTCCATCACAGAATAATCTCTTGTCCCACCATAATTCTTACTGTAGATATGCAATACTTGTAACACAGTGCCGAGTCACAACACAAGGCCAGGGCTCAGGATAGTGATGCAGGAACATGAAATGCTGAGTGGTGGGAATCACCTGCTTGTCATCTAGTACAAGTAACTACCAAATTGTAAAAACATGCTTTTTTTTTTTCACTTTAAAGCTATTTCCAGTTAAAACAGCTCAGTGACAGTGAGGCCTTTGCCTGGGGAGAAAGGAGTTAAAATGAGAGAAGTTCCTCCAGTGAACCTGCAATCCAAATCAGGAGCCTTGAGATAGAGTGCCCACCTGGAACTACAGCGCAACAGCAGCAGGCCTACTCAAGGACTTGCATGACTCCTCCCACAGGAGCACAAGGACATGCAGCACTACCAAGAATTGCACCAAAGACGGAAGAGTAGTGTGTGCATGGGGAGAGTCACTCCTCACCACAGATGTCATTAATCCAAGAGGGTTTTGTGCTGAGAAAAGACCTATCTCCTTAGAGGTTCCATTTAGCAGGTGTAGCCAAATGCAGCTGTCCTCAGCACTGCAGGGGCTGCAGCCACTACTGAAAGCAGCCACAAAAAGCAACAGCCTAGCCAGAGAAAATTTGAAGGACAAGGAACCCAGAGGCATCTACCCAGCTTCCTCCTGTACCCACTTTCTTCAAGATTCTTGCTTTCCCTGCACGGGAAGACAGTGAAAAAGAGCTAGGATGTACCATGTAATGGCCAAGTGGATGGAGGCGATAAGGCTACCTCTTTTCTCCTTGCCCATCTTGGGAGGAATCAGTATGTTCTCTTTAGGTTCAGTGGGATCAAAAATAGGAAGTTTAAGTGAAGGTCTGATCTAAAAATGAAGGATTGTCCCAGTTTGATTGAAGACTAGAGAGGTTTGTGCCCCCTCTGATCCCATTTGGTGCTTCTAGGTCATCAATTTGTCCCATTCCACTGCTTTGATAATTCAGAACTGGACCCAGTTGGACTGCTGAGGAGCCTGATTTGGAACAGCACTGAAACAAAAAAAAAGGAAAATCAAATAAGGAGATGCAGTAAGACTTCTTAACTTCTCGTTCTTCCCACACCCATCAGGACACTACCCTTCTTCTGTTCCATTCATTACAGTTTACCTGGATGCAGTGCTGAAGTCTCCCCAGAGATCTGTGGTAGCTGATACTGGTGCCTTGGATGCAGCTGCAGGAGCATCTAAATCTAAAAGAATATCTAAAGCAGAAGAGAGAGAGAAAAAAAAAAAATACATCAGCTTATCCAGAAAACCTTATAGGCATTTTAACTGTCAACTTAAACTCCTGGATGCAGGGCAGAAAATCTTTGAAGGGACTCCAGCTTTCCCTGCAGAATTCAGAATTTTGAGGGGCTTGTTTTAACAGCATCTCCTTTTGCTAAATGTGCACACCTCCAGCTGACACTGCAAGGGTACATTGTCTCCAGGAACTATTCAGTCTCCACTCAGCACATCACCTGACACATTTGTCACTTTTTACCTCTCCCAGCAGACATAAGGCTCAGACTCAACCCAAGCTCAGCAATCATAACAGCCACCACCTCAAAAGTACAAACCACACACTGGGACCACATGAGCCCTGCTCAGAAGCTCGTGTTTTCTTCTCACTCAAATCTGTGTACAGCACTGCTGAAGTCAGCCTTCACAAAGGGATCATCAGCTCTCCAGACACCTCTGCATGGTGTCTGGACTTTTAACACAGCATCCAGAGGACTGCAGCAACCTCTTTGTTACAGTATCACAGGATGATTTATGTTGGAAGGGACCTCCAGCGACCACCTCATCTACTCCCACTGCCATGCCATGACCAGGGACATCTTGCACTAAATCAGGTTACTCAAAGTCCTGTCCAATCTGGTCTTGAACATTTCAAATGAAGGAGTATCCACTGCTTCTCTTGGCAACCTGTTCCAGGGCTTCACCACCCTCATGGTAAAAATTTCTTCTTTATATCCAGTGTAATCTACCCTCTTTCAGTTTGAGCCTCTACCCTTTGCCCTGTCACTACAAGCCCTGGTAAGAAGTCTTTCTCCATCTTTCTTACAAGCTCTCTTTACACAGTGAGACATCACCCCAGAGCCTTGTCCTCTCCAGGCTAAACAACCCAAATCCTCTTAGTCTTTCTTCACAGGAGAGTTGTTCCAGCCTTCTGACCATTCCCATGGCCTTCCTCTGGACCCAGTATAACAGATCCACATCTTTCTTGCACTGGGGACACTGGAGCTGCCAAAGAGACCAAAATCCTTGGGACAGACCATGTCTCAGAGGGTACTGCTGGCACTAGGTTGAACACAGTTTGCTGAAGCAGCACAGCCAGTGTCTGACAAACTGATGGCTCAGTGCTAAGGTTTACCTGCACTGCTTGCATTACAGGATTTCTGCACAGGTGGTGGTGTGACATGGTTGGCAATGGCTGTGGAAGAAGGGGGAGGTATAGGAGGGACTGCAATTTTGCCTCCTGGTGGGGGTGGCAGCAGGCTTAGGCCCCCTGATCCAGACACACGGGGCTTGGCTGCTCCTCCTTTCTTTGACGTCATGTTCTGTGTTTAAAAAAAAAAAAAAAAAGGAAGTGTAAAGAAGAATCTTCATCGGCACATCCAGAGAAACAAGCAGGGTAAACTGGTCTGCTTACCCCTATGTTTAGTTTGATGGTCTGCCCTTCCTTAAACCCTAAGTCTAATTTGGGACGTGTGTCAGCTTCCTGGGACTCCTTGGAGATTTCAGTCTCCTGCTTCACCCACCTTAAAAGAAGAGAGGAAAGCATGAGACCCTGTGTCAAAAAGGAACAGCGTTTTAGAAAAACGTGTGGTTTCTCCATCCATCCCACCAAACTACTTTGCCTTGTCAAACCAGCTACCTCCCTACTCCCGGTGTCACACAGCACAAAGCTAGGACCACAACAAACCCATGGAGCTATTTAACACTGCACTTGGAGCATCACAGGACCTAAGCTTAAGACATACAGATCTGACCCTGCAGGGGCTCTCAGCTTGCATGCTGGCAGCACACACAAGTGTCCCTTGCCAGAGCAAGACTTCAGGGCCACCCCAAGGAAACCTGTGCTAAATGAACATGCACCACCACCCACCATGTTCTACAGGCAAGAGGAAAAATAGCATTCCAAAAAGCAAAACTCACTTGAAGTGATCCTGCAAAGAGACGTTGAAGTCAAAGGCATCACCCCGATCTGTGAAGCCAATGCCTATAAAAGCACTTCGTCCTGGCAAGGAGACAGGAGGAGTCACTGGAAGTGCCCTGCAACTGGGCCACAAATCCCTCTGCTTGTCCTAAACCACTCTGTGCTACCTCTCTTTGACACACCTGCAGCTGGATGCCAGCAGCTCACAGCAGTTCATTGTCCCCAGCCTTCAGGATGCACCCGTCCTCCCACAGAGCGTGCTTGGAAACCAAATGTTCCTTCCCAGCCCAGCCCCTGGACTTTGTGCAATGTAGAGAACCTCTTCTGATTACCTTGTCCTCAGATCCCTTCAGGCACACCACCTGGCCTTTTCAGCATTCCCAAAATCATTTTCATCCTCCTGGCACACTCCCAGCTCCACCTGGGTCTCCTCCACCCCTAGCACTTGGCACCTACGCTGGCCCCCAACTCACCAGTGCCATCCTGAATTCGAATGACAAAGTAGCGGCTGGAATCTGCCACAGTCTCCACTGCAATGCCAGGGTATTGATCTATAGGAGCCTGGGCAAAAAGTTCTCCTGCAGACAGAGAATCAGGTGTTCAGAACACTTCCTAAAGCGTGGCCAGGGCTGCCATGCACAGCTCTGGGCAGGCTTAGAAACACAGGCTGAGGGGCAGAATCACAGCCTTGGCAAGGCACAGCCTTTCCCTTACCTGAAACCTTATCCTCCAGTTTTATGTAAGCAGTTTTGCCTTTGGAGGTGACACGAAGCCGCCCTGTCCAGTCTGGATGGTCCAGTTTCCAGTCAGATGCCCTGAAAGGAAGAGCAGCTGAATACTGACCAGAGTCAACCTCTCCAATTCTGCCCAGCCACCTCAGTAGAAATCTCTCTGCCCAAACCCTCAGCCCCTGCAGTTGCCTCATTCCACTTCCCTCCCCAAATAAGACATGGGGTCTCAGCTCCTCTCTTGCTGCTGCCAACTGAGACACAACTCTGACTGGCATCTCTGGGCAAAGGGAAAGAGACACAGACCAGAGAACATCAACTCCTCATCTGTGTAAGTTTACCAAAGAGGGGAGACAGAAGCACAGAAATTCACTTCAACAGGAAATCCACAAAAGTGACTTGTGAGCACTGAGAAGACCCCAAAAATTAATTAGTAATATGCTGAAAAGACACTCCATTATTCCACCCTATGGCTGTAAAATAACACAGCTGAGTACTTCATAGCCTAGAGGCAGCTGACTTACACCAGGCAAAACACACATACAGATATTTTGATTGACACTCTTCGCCACAGGCTCTTGTGAAGGAAAAAAAAAGGAAAGAGAGAAAAAACCCAACCTACAGCATCACAGAATATTCTGAGTTGCAAGGATCACTGAATCCAGCTTCCGGCCCTGCACAGGACACCCCAAAATGACACCATGTGCCTGAGAGCATTGTACAAACACTTCCTGAACTCTGGCAGGCTTAGTGCTATAAAATCTACGGGATTTTATAACTGGAAACAAACATCCTTGGCCAGGCACAATATCCGCCTACAGTCTGTCAGGTTCAGGGAGTTCACAAACCCACTCCTCCAGCAGGCCTGTGGGCACATCTTACAAAGTCACACTCCGCTTCTTTTAGCTGACCAGAGAAGGCATTTCTAACTGCTGGTTCTGCAGCCTCTTCTTAAAACTCACTCCGAATTCCCCCTGCTTCCCTCTCCACCACTGCGAGAGCCACCAGGCCAAATCCAACGTGCACATCAGTGTCACATGGCAGAGAACCCAGAAAGCGGGAGCAGACGTCAGCCCTGCCTGGAACAGCGAGCTGCCCTGGCCTCCTGCCCCCCGGTAACAGAGCAGCCGCTGCTCCCACAGCACGGCGCGGAGGCTCCCCCACCCGCAGGCGCTGACCACCTGCCGCCACAGGCACTTCCAGCGGCGGCTCCTCCCGAGCTCCGCTGGAGAGGGCTCAGGGGATGGCCAGACCTGCTCCCGGCCACAGGACACGGCGTTCCCAAGGGACGAGGCCGGGCCGCGGCATGGCACAGCCCGGCCCCCGGCTGCCCTGCGGGCAGGGACTGAGGCAAGCCGGGCCGATCGCGGGCGCCGGACGCTCCCTCACCTGTACCCGCGGTTGGAGGTGCGCGGCGGGATGCGGTAGACGTTGACATCGGGCTTCACGCAGAGAACGGACTCGTACTCCAGCTCGGCCGCCGCCATGTCGGCCGCGAAGCCCGGCGAGGAGCGAGCGGCAGCAGCCTAGTGACCAGCGGCGCTGCCCACCGCCATCTTTGGTGAGGGCAGACACCGCCTGGGGGCGCCGGTGCGGCCGCGCCAGACGCGGGCCACGTCGGTGAAGCGGAGGAAGCCATCTTGGGTGCTGGCAGCTGGGGGCTGGAGGGCGCCATCTTGGAGCCGGCCCTGACACAGCAGTGGCGGCCGGCGCCATCTTGGGACCTGGCAGGTGTCGCGGCTGGGCTGGTGCGGCCATGTTTGTTAGGGGCAGCCCCCGGGGTGGCGGGAGCGGCGCGGTGGCTCTGCCGCCCTCACGGCACCGACCTGCCCGTCCCGGGGCTGCTCCTGCCGCCCTCACGGCACCGACCTGCCCGTCGGGCTCCCCCGGGGCTGCTCCTGCCGCCCTCACGGCACCGACCTGCCCGTCGGGCTCCGCCGGGGCTCTCCTGCCGCCCTCACTGTCCGTGCTCTCCCTGTGGTGCGGGGATTAGGTGGCTTTGTGGTAAAAGAGCAAGCCAAAAAGGAAATGCGGCGCACAGCTCGGAAATTTGCGGCTGGAAGTGATGGAAACGGCAGCTGTGCAAAGCTTAGTTTCAGGAGTGGGTCTTCCCCCGAAAAAGGTGCAGATACTGGTTTGTTTGTCAATAATGATAAGGCTGGCAGCGTTTAAACCATTCTTTTAACGGTGGCTTCTCAGAGGAGACTGGTGTTGAAGTTCAATGCTGTGCAGCGTCCTGTGACCGAGTCTCAAAAATTACCAGTGTTTACTCTGAAAAGTGGGAGAAAAGGCATAGGAGAAATTTTAAAATTACATAGAGCCATGTCTGAGCATTCCATGTCAAGCATTGGAACGGGCTGCCTAGGGGGGTGGTGGAGTCATTATCCCTGGAGGTGTTGAGGCAAAAATAATCACAGAAACATCACTAAGTTTGAGGTTTTGATTGGTTTTTTGTTTCATTTGGTTTTTATTTGCGTTTTTTGTGGGGTTTTTTTTGGTTGGTTTTGTTGATTTTTGGGGTTTTTTTTGCTTAGTTTTGGGGTTGTTTGTTTTGGTTTTGGCTTTTTGGTGGTTTTTTTTTTTCTTTTTTTTCTTTTGTTGTTGTTGTTTTGTTTGTTTGCTTGTTTCTCAGTAGGGAAATAGCATTAGTTAATGCAGACAGAGCCATTCCCAGCCATGGCTGTCTAGTCACCATTCTCTATGTTTTTTCTTATTCTATAACTTCTTAAGATTAAGGACCAGTACAGCATTCAGAATTCAAGAAGAAACTTACATTTAGCTTTTGGATAGAGTTGCTTATTGACCTAATTTTTCACTAGAACTTCCTGCAGTGACTGCTAAGTTTTTTCATTGAGCACTAATATCTCACTGGGAGTACACCCTCCATGTGTATAGTTCCAGCTGCTTTTCCAAGTTCAGTGATTCACAATTAGCAGTATTAAATTTCACCTCCCTCTTCACAGTGCTGTCATTCAGCGTGCCACAGTCCTCCTACAGTCCCCCTAGAAGGAGAGCATCTCGGATGAGGGAGTGGCAAAGGGCCAACTATTATAAGGCATGTGAGCAAAGCCACCAGAACGCCAGGAATGCATCTCCCATTCAATTCCATTGAGACTTAACCAGCAGAGAACATAACATTCTTCAGCTTGGTTCAAACAAGCATCTCTGGACCAAAAAATACAAAACACTGCCAATAACCACTGAAGTTTAAATTTTTATTTATATTATTTATTTATTATTGTTTGTTTGTTTTTAAGGATTCAGCAGAGAGGTTGAAATCTTGATATAGAACATTTAACCTGGATTATAGAACTGGTTAAGGACCTTCCAGCAAAGCAGGGCTTGACTAGCAGGTCCCATGGTGATGACCAGGCTGTGCTCCTATCAGCACTGCGTGTCTGGGCTCGAGGAGTCCCCCTGGCAGGATGGCAGCTGTGAAGAAGATGAAGCTACAGGAATTTTCCTGGCAGGCTGCTGACAGCCTGTCTATCTTTGTGGGTACAGCTCAGCCCTGGTCTGTCTTCCTTTTTCTGGTTTTGTGTTGGAGGCAGCATCTGTGTCTTTAACAGACACGCTCAGGAGAAGTCTGTTCTGTCACAGTTCATTTTCCAGACCAAAATGAAAATACTGAGGCTGATTCTTGTATGTATGGGCTCTGTCATTTCTGCTAGCAGTCTTGATTTCCCAAATTGTGAAGGGCAAGAGGGAACCCCCTAGTTAAACATTAGAAATGCCTTGCCCTGGAAATCTTCCATTTTTATTGTCTTGCCACATTTTGTGCAAATCACCCATTTCAGTTAACCACTTCTAACTTTTTGTCAGTCAATTTCTTTTTTAAAAACAAGACTTTTAATACCCTGAAAAGTAAAAAGCAGATTAAAATCCTTTTGTCATGACCACGCATGGTTTGGTGAGTACAGTGTTCTGTATTTGATGAAGCAAACTGTCTCAAGCTGGCACAGAAGCTGATCTGGATTGGTAAGAACCCTAGAAATGAGATTAGCTAGGTGAATGTGCTCACCTGGTAAGACATAGAAGTGGCTATGACATGGCAGGGTTTGGACTTAGGAATTACTTCCAGCAAAGGTCACACTGTGTCAACAGTCAAGATGTCATTCAGTTGTCTTATAGAATATAGTAAAATATATGTCGGTGATTATAACTCTATTAATATTTTATTTCAAGCACTATTTTATTTTGACAGTTTTGAGAAAATTCCTGTGATTTGACTCTTTATTTTATGAGCTGATCATATCTAAATCTTGAAATTACATTAAAATGAGTCACTTTATCAGGGTGAAAGAACACACTTGGCAGACACAGGATGCATACAGGAAAAAAAATGCAGTTCCTAAAATGTCATGTGAGGGTTTTCTCAGTCACTTCAGAGACAGAATTGATGGTACTTGCTCCAACACACTGAAATCACTGCTTTGCTCAGGTAGGTATCATAAACTGGAGAATTTTGCTTTCCTCATCTACTTGCTATTTATTATTCTTTACTCCTGAAAACCCCTCTCCTTCCTCCAGTTGTGCCTTTCATTTTCAAACCACATTGCGGCCCTTTTAGCACTCTGGAAAATATAGTGTGGGCAGTATCTTCTAATTGATTCATCAGTTTACTTTGGAGCAGGACTTGCATTACTATTTTACAGCATTCCTTGTTTCCCTGTCCTCTTCATACCATTTTCTGTAGCTATATGGGTAGGCAGCAGGGTTCAACTCTTGCAGCACTGTTCGCCAGTTGTCCTTCTGAAAATTGTTTCTATATAGATCAGCAAGACCACAGGAAATGGAACAAACTTGGGAGAATTTTAAATTAAGCCTCCAGCTTTAAATTAAGCCTTCCAATAACGTCTTTCATAGCTTTCCTTGCAGGTCACCCTCACTCACAAGTCTCTTGGCAGATATTACCGAAACCTGATAAATTACGATGTTTGTTACAATTGTTTATCTCATTTTCTTCTTAGTGAAGCAGTGATGCACACTTATGCATCACTCCACTTTCGGACTGCATGTTATGCAAGAGTGAGATTATTTGAATTTTTTAAAATGATATTTATATTTAGTCCTGCATACAACAATCTCTGGCTGGTATTTAAGTACTGGCATAACAGAGGTTAAAAAAGGGTCAGTTGTCTTATTTATGTCATCTCAGTTGCTTCTGCAGGCTGTATTCACCTCTTCCCTATTCAGTTTCCTTGCATTTTGGCAGCATTTTTTGGGACCTTTCAGTCCCTTTCAACTGCTGTCATCGATTCAGCAAGGATTTAGTTAACAGGAATTTTTTAGACAATTCTATTAATGCCTAAAGAATGAAGATCAGGGTTTTTTTTCCTCAATTCTGTCTTAGCTTTGCTGGTTTTCTTCTCCTTTCTAAATTTACTAAGTCCAAGAATAATTGAGCAATTAACATTCTTCCTCTGCTATGGTCATAGTTTTAAAATGTCACTTAAGTATGCTGTAGGTCAGCTTCATTGTCTTGCAGTAAGACACCTCCTATCTAAAATGGCTGAAGAACATTACTCTGTATTTTCATGTTTATTTCTACAAGTAAATATCTGTCTGTTCTTCTTAAACATTCATTTCTTATCTTTCATAGAATCTTAAAACGTTAAGATTGTCTTTCTCCTGGTCAAGATAAGCTTTCCAAGGAACTACCAGAGAGCTCAGAACACATGTATAAGAAAAGGAAGTGGTCACTGTCACTTCCCTAAAATATCACTTAGCCAACAGAAGTTATGTCCTGTCTATTCTATTTGTAATATTCAGAAAGTGAAGCAGGGTGATTACAGAAAGACAGGCATTGCTTTCTTAACTTAAATGTACTTCACCAGTTATGCCAGAAGAAATTGCTCATTTTAAAGGAAAGAGGAATTAAAAATGTTGGTTTGCCTTTCTGAAGCAGGAAGTCAACCAGGAAACACACCTGGGCACATCATGGCCATGTGAATAGAGAGCTTCACTTTAGGGACTAAGAAGAACCAGATGGAAATCAAAGGGATGACAGAGATAGGAGAACATAACTGTATGAAGCCCACTGTTTGAATAGCAAGCTTACATACAGGTTTAGCCACTATGAAAATGATGAAGATGTACAACAGGTACACTAGTAACAATTTTGTGTAGGCAATGCCTTTGTATCCTGACAGCTCTGTACTGTCACCTGACTCAGGGATGAATTTGGGGAGGAGGATCACAGAATTACTAGGTTGGAAGAGACCTTAAAGATCATTGAGTCCAACCCATGCCCTAACACCTCAACTAAACCATGGCACCCAGTGCTACATCCAGTCTTTTTTTAAACACATCCATGGATGGTGACTCCACCACCTCCCTGGGCAGACCATTCTAGTACTTTGTTACTCTTTCTGTAAAAAACCTATTCCTAATATCCAGCCTATATTTCCCTTGGTGCAGCTTAAGCCTGTGTCCTTTTGTTCTGTCAGTTGCTGCCTGGAGAAAGAGAGCGACCCCCACCTGACTACAACCACCTTTCAGGAAGTTGTAGAGAATGATAAGGTCACCCCTGAGTCTCCTTTTCTCCAGGCTAAACAGCCCCAGCTCCCCCAGTTGTTCCTTGTAGGACTTGGGTTCCAGGCCTCTCACCAGACTCGTTGCCCTCCTCTGGACAGGTTCAAGAGTCTCAACGTCCTTCCCAAACTGAGGGGCCGGAACTGGACACAGCACTTAAGGTGTGACCTCACTAGTGCCAAGTACAAGGGAAGAATGATCTTCCTTTTTATTCCTAAGTTCCTTTAAAACCTTGTTGCCCATCCAGGCTGGACATTTGCCTTGTTGACTCATCTTTCGCCACACAGGGACAAAAAGATACCTGTTCTTGTGCCCTCAAGGTCTCTGTTTTGCAGTACTTTCCTGGACTCCTTTGTTTTTAAGGGCTGCTTCTCAAGGAACTCTCTTAATAAGTCTCCTAAATAGACCAAAATCTGCCTCCAGAAGTCCAATGTAAGAGTCTTATTGATGTTCCTCCTCATTTCGCCAAATATTGAGAACTCTCTATTTCATGATCACTCTGCCCCAGGTGGCCTCCAGCCACCACATCTCCCACCAGCCCATCTCTATTTGCAAGCAGCAGGTCTAACATAGTCCCTCCCCTGGTGGGCTCACTCACCAGCTGTGACAAAAAGTTGTCCTCCACACACTCTAAGAACTTCCGAGACTGCCTCTTTTCTGCTGTATTGAGCTTCCAGCAGATGTCTGGTAGGTTAAAGTCACTTACAAGAACAAGGGCTGGTGATGCTGAAACATTCTTCAGCCATTTATAGAATAAGTTGTCCACTTCTTCCTGGCTGGGAGGATGATAACAGACCCCCAGCACAACTGTTGGCCTTCCCCCTAATTCTTACCCACAGGCATTCAACTTTGTGGTCATTAGTTTCAATACCCACAGCATCAAAATCCTCCCTAATATAAAGGGCCTTCCCTCCACCTCTTTTCCTTTTCCCATCTCTCTGAAGAGCTTGTAGCCATTCAGTGCAGTGCTCCAGCCATGTGAGTCATCCCTCCATGTTTCTGTGATAGCAATTACATCACAGCTTTGCTGTTGCACCATGGCCTCCAGCTCTTGTTTGTTACCCACGCTGTGTGCATTACTTTACATGCACCTCAGCTGGGCTACAAATTTCACCCCTATTTCAGGCTTACTACCCTTGGGCCTGCTTCCAGACAGCCCAGCTGCATCCCCTTCCCCCTTCAGACCTAGTTTAAAGCCCTCTCAATGAGGTCTGCTAGTTCATGAGCTAAAATCCTTCTGCCCTTATCAGAGTCCATCCCATTCCAGCAGGCCAGGTGCCAAAAAAGTTGCCCCATGATCAAAGAACTCAAAGTTCTGTTGATGACACCAACCCTTGAACCACTTATTGATGATGTGGGCTCTCCTATTCCTTTCATAATTTTTCTTTGCCACCAAAGGGACCTGTTCTCCTGCCCTATGAACCACTTGACACTGTGCCCTGAAGCTCCTTTTAATTGCCCTAACACTCCTCTTTTCAATCTCACCACTGCCAGCTGGGAATATTATACCACTTCCAGCAGTGGGTAATAATGAGAGGGTTCAAATCAGCCGGGAGTCTCACAGTGATATCCCATACCCAGGCCCCAGGGAGGCAGCAGATCTCCTTGTGGGATGGGTCTGGTCGGCATTTGGGGCCCTCTGTTCCCCTCAGAAGGGAGTCACCCACTACGACTACCTTTCTTTTCTTGTTAATGTTAGAGGTGGTGATCCCTCTGGCAGATGAAGCATAATTGGGAGGCTCACTGGGCAGATAACTTAGTCCTCTGGCTGACCCTCTAGAGCCAGGGCCTCACACCTATTCTGAAGTGGCACCTGGCTAGGGGATGGGGGTTGGGAGGAGTTGTTATTATTACCTCTCTGAGTAAGGACCCATTTCCACTCCCCTTCATCCTCCTATTGTCTGAGAGTGGAAGGCATAGGAGTCTTCTCGCTCCTGGTGGGCCTCCCTCAAGGATGGAAGGGCGGAACTCCACCAATCTATTTCCCTTTCACTTTCCCTCATATTCCTTAGTCTTTCTACTTCCCCCTAAGCTCGGCCACAAGTGAAAGTAGATCATTCACCTGTTCACACCGCAGGCAGGCTTCTTCTGCAATGGCCCCTGGAGCCACTGATAGGCTCAAACACTCCACAAAAACCAAACCAACCAAACCAACCAACACAGAACAAACAACAAAAGAAAAACCCCACTAGCAGGAGCAAACCTGCACCCCTGCCTGCTTGCCCAGCCACGTCACGTCCCCGTTTCCCTGCTCCTGTTCGCCGCGCTCTCTAGAGCCCTCTTTTAATCACCCGCTGCTCGCCAGAGGAAAGCCCCACCCTGCACTTGCGTGGCTAACGAGAACCAAGGATGTGAATTGCTAATAATTTGCTTTCTGTTTTACAGTTGCAGAATGCCTCAAGTTCTGGACAACAGCACTTTAGAGGAACAGGCTGCTGTATATTATGCATCAGAATCAATTGTCTGCATTGCAATCTTCACCATTATTTTCATCATAGGTATCCCAGGCAATGGGTTGGTGATCTGGGTAGCTGGTCTGAAAATGAAAAGGTCTGTGAACACTGTCTGGTTCCTAAACCTCGCTGTGGCTGATGTCATGTGCTGCTTGTCCTTGCCATTTTTCATTGTTCACCTGGCCCTTCATGAACACTGGCCCTATGGCTGGTTTCTCTGCAAAGTCATTCCATCAGTCATAATCTTCACCATGTTTGCTAGTGTCTTCCTACTTGTGGCTATCAGCATTGATCGGTGCCTTCTGGTGATGAAACCTGTCTGGTGTCAGAACCACCGAACAGTGAAATTTATATCGCTAATATGTAGTGGCATTTGGATGCTGGCCTTCATTTTCTGCTGCCCTGTCTTCTACTACCGTGAGACAACCACTTATGAGGGCAAAACGGAGTGTGGGTACAATTCTGGTGTTGATGATTACATAGATGATCTTGTAAATGTATCTGTAAATGAGTTATTGGAAGAATCTACAATCTACTCAATCTACAATCATAGTGACTTGTGGGGAGCTACCAATGAAGATAATGATTCTGTACCCCTTGCCTCAGCGGTAATAAACATCACCAGGGCTGTCTTTGGCTTTGTGCTCCCCTTTGGCATAATGGCAGTTTGCTACACCCTCATTGTTTTCAGAACACATGCAAATCAGTTTCACAAGTCACACAACAGGACACTGCGAACAATTGTGTTTGTGGTAGCTGCATTTTTCATCTGCTGGGCCCCATACCATGTAGTTGGGATTCTCTCCCTTGTACCTAGTCTTCGAACAAGACTGATGGAGTCACTGATTCTGTGGGATCACCTCTCTACAGCACTTGCCTATGCCAACAGCTGCATCAACCCCTTGCTTTATGTTTTTGTGGGACGGGACTTCAGGGCAAAGGTACGGCAATCGGTGCAAAGAATCTTGGAAAGTGCCTTTAGTGAGGAACTCACATCTTTAGCCCTTCACAGAAGCCAGACTTCAGCAGACAAGAACCTGAGCAGCACCTTGTAATGCAGGACTTCCTATCACGACTGTAGAAAGGACAAGCTATAGCGCTGCTCATCAATCACTCTCTGCTTTAGCAGGTGTTTTTAATCCAATATGTTTAATTAATCTGCCACTCCAACTCAGGACACTGCAAGCATTCAGCTCATAACGGATAACCCTCTTTATATCCTACATTAGAGACATGGGAAGTTGGAAGCACAGAGCAATTATTGCAGAGTACTAATCTGAGGGATGACTGGTGAAGCAGAAGACACAGTATTTCAACCTACTCAGACTATTTTAAGAAAGTGGGGCTGGCTACAGATTTGTGGTGGGAATCATGAAGTTGAACCTCTCAGCTGAGATATAAGAATGTTATTTTATTTGTATATGTCTGTGTTCTATATCTCCTGTCTCTGATAAAGTGCAGTTTAAACTAACCTGGATATTGGTCCTCAGAAGGTCATCACAGTTTTCCTCTGACTCTACCAGAGCTCTGAGGTGCGTGTAGGTGTATCTGGAGATTCCCTAGAGGGTACTGCTATATTTCCTTACAGCCATGCACTAGAACAGCACTTGCCCCAGCCAGCTGCACTGAACTGACTTCTGTGCCCTGGTAGGTGATCTATTTCTTTGTCCTTTTGTATGGTAGCAACTGGTCAATGCAAATGCTGAACCTGTGTTCATTAGCATGTGCACACTTGCTGTCTCCTGAACACTCCCTCCACAACCAGAGTCCCAAATCTTCCTTTTAGGAAGCATTTTGAGATTATCCAAATGTACCTACTGTATTTTGAGATGGCAGAATCTGAGCATGCAGTCACTGATGACCCAGATTAGGTGACTGCTGGACTATCAGCCATTTGGCAAAACCCTGGAACTGAGAAGTGATAACCTCCAATCTGACCCTAAAAAGGTAGGGAAAAAACATGTTGTGGCTCAGTCACGTTGAGCTCTCTTTACAAGAGATGTGCTTCTTATGTCCTTCCAGTGGAGAAAAAGTTTCATGCAGTCAGGCTATTTGGGGTGTTCCCAAGGTTGAATGTTCCCCACTCCTGAAAAGTAGAAATATATTTACTACGTACTTTAAAGAAGCATTTTAAAATCTGCTTTTAGTGCTCTTCCTTAAAAGAGACAGCAAATATTAAGACAAATAGACACTAAGCATTGGTAGAGTTTTCACTCTGCTTTTCTGGTCAGCATGAATTGAAAGACTCAGATCTCACTGCCCTGGGAACAGCCACCTAGGAGAACCTTCAGCTCTTAAAATCCTAAAAAGTCTCCATCTAAAGAACATCCAGGTGTGGGCTGTCCATTTAGCCACGTCCACACCTAAATTCTAAGGTGGGAACCAAGCCATCCTGACAGGCGCCGCTGAAAGAAAAGAATCAATACTGGCACCAAAACAGTTAAACCATAAACATTCACTTTTTCTTTTTATTAAGAAAGCATGCACAAAAATAAACTCGTGAGACCACGCCCCTCTCTCCCTGACCACTGACACAAAGCATTGGGGGCGGGCTGGAGGGGCCTGCAAGACCCCTGTGGGCCAGGCTGGCCCCCCTGCCCTGCCTGCAGGCCGGTGCCAGTGCACCCGCAGAGCTCCACACCCACCCATTGATGTCTTACCACACTAACAACACACATTGATTTCAGGGGCAGAGGAACGAGGCTAATTTGCACACTGACCGGCATGTATTTACATATGCAAAATGAGGCACAACTTAATATGCAAATGAGGCAAATATGCAAATGAGGAGCACTTGGATACGCAGAAGGAGCCATCTTGGTTTGTTTTTCTTCCGGTGGTGTTTTCAGACTTCCACAGGGCCGGCTCTCAGTAATGTCCACTGCAAAACACTAACTGGCACCTGCCATAAGTTGTCTCTCATTGTTGTCTCCGGTGCCACTTTCCACAGAAACCTATCACGCATGCTTCCAAAGCTGTATCATTCCCATCCTGAGGCAGCAGAGATAGCAGCTGACTCCATGTTGAAGCTGTCTGGGATTCCTCATTTCTCTTGGAAATGCTCAATGACGAACGCCCCCCCCCCCCCCCAACACACACTTAAAACAAAAAAAAACCCAAAAACAAAACCAAACAAAAAAATTTTTAAAAAGGAAAAAAAAAAAGAAAAAAAGTGCTGTTCTCCCCTTCCAATGCAATGAGACTCTGTCCGCTTCCCTGACAACAATCCAATTTCCAACTGGTTTATCCCTACAGCAAATTTAGAAAGCAGTGCTAGTTCTCCACCTTCCTGCAGTCAGAATACAGGTTATTACTTTATTCCTGTGCTCCAGGTCTGTCAAGCAGCCATGATAGTCTATTTCCACATTTGTTCCCCTCACTGGTAAATAGGGAATAAGGGCTGGGGGGAGGCTTTACAAAATATTAAGAAGAAACAAGAGGTTTGACAGAACGGAGCCCTGTGAGAAACGAAGGGGAACACAGGACACAACTTTGGTGAGGAAGCATCTCAATGCTCACTCCCGTTCCTGCACCTCTTCCACTGTCCTGATTTGCACGTGCTGACAAAGCTCATCCTTCAGGATTTACACTAAGTTACATCATCTCCCCAGCTGAACTGCAAGGGGTCTGAGACACCCTCCTCCCTTTCATACTACACTGTCCGGCTGGTAGGTTCAAAACTCTGCTCCGCTTCACCCTCTTTCCCCTAATGCCCCTCTTACAAAAACCGCTTCCAAGGGCCTCTCGGTCCCTGACCAGAGGGTTTAGCCCTTGACCAGCAGCCCCCCAGTTCAGCCCCACTCTGCACAGCAGCTTCATCTGCCCACCACAAGCCCATTCATCAAGTGGGAACCGCTGATTGAGGATGTGCACCTACAAAGCCAGACTCCTGTTGCTGGCACTCTCAACCATGGGCAAGGACAGCCCCCAAAGAAATATGAGGGGTGGAGGACCAAATAACAATTGGACAAATACTGATGGGAGAAAACTTTCAAATTTGCATATAAAAGGGAGAGCCTCACTACATATTTTGAAAAGGGGCTTGAAGGGGTATGGGCTGAAATGAAAAGCTCTGGGGAACAGAATTTGCTGAATCACACGTGACACCCCTGACTGCTTTTTTACCTGATGGGTATGTAGGCTTCACCTAGAGACTGAAAAAGGCAGTGTAGGAAATGGGTCAGGATTCCCTCAAAATCTCCCAGTCTTCACAGATGGCACTACATTCTGAAACCCTACTTCTCTGCTGAAATACCATCTCTGCTACGTTCTCCTTTCTCCAAACTCAGGTCTGCCCGCCCAGCTCAGCTCAGCTCTCCCTACCTCAGGGATTACCATCTCTTTGTACTTGGGAACACCACTTCTTTTTTTGCCATTCCTGCTGGTGCAACAAAGTTCACAGAGCTAAGATCACCCCTCCAGAGTCCCTTCAGCCCCCTGACCTTTACAACATTTACGAAACAACATAACTACAGGCTCCCAGGGTCCACTAGGCTCTCTCACTCCAGTAGCCAATACGACAGATTCACCGGCCACCTTGAAGGGAAAGAGGGATTGTTAAACGCAAAATAACGGAGGCAGAGAAAGATGCACTCGAGGATTCAGCCTTCCAAGGTCTTTTCATGGCACCAAGGACCCATCTTCCCGCCCTCCACAGGGCACTGCACAACACGAAAGAGCCGATCCAATGCGTCTGAGGCCACCGGAGGAGGGGGAGGGCTGTGCTCAATTATTGGTAATAATAATAATAACAATAATAATAATAAACAAAAGAAGAAAAGAAGATAAAACAGGACGCAAGGAAGGATTATCTTCGGCAGCATCTTGCGGTGGCTTCTCTGGCGGAGATAGAGAATATATATCTATATACAGGCAAGGCAGGGAGGCTGGGGAGGGTGGTGCTGACACCATTGACCCCATGTCCCCCTCCCCCTCCCACGTCCTTCATAAAGGACGGGCTATCAAGTCTGTAACTCGCTAGGTGATTAAGTCCCAGTCGAAATCATCGGGGATTTCCTCATTGGCGCCTGGAGGAGGCCCTGGAGGTCGAGGGACCAGATGATGAGCTGAGCCAAAAACAAGAAAAAAGAAGAAAAAGGAAAGAGAAGAGTTAGATTCTAAAAATACATGCTTTTTCACAGTGGGCCCTTGGGCAAAAGAAATCAAATTTGGGCCTTCTCCTTTCCAACAGTCTAACAAGCAAGAACACTACTGGCGTTAATCTCTGTCAGCATCTACCAGTGTCTGGGAATGTTTGGCTGTGAAATTCTCCACAATAGCTTCTACAGAAGTTTCAGCCTCCTTTACTTACCTCATAGTTGACTGCTGATAGAGCACAAATGACTTCATCAACAGAAGCTTCTCATGTACAGCTGTCTTCAAACAACTTAACTGAGGGTATGGTTAAGCTAGAAGACTGTTTATGTGAAGTGAAAGAAATCAGGCCTTTGAAATCCTAAATGTTCTCAGAGTATCCCAGAGTATTTAGAGCCCTAAATGGAGGATCCCTTGCAGCCCATGCTCCCTCTCTAGTGCTCCATTTGATTACTAAATGCTTTGGGAGAAATGCACAAAGGGGTTGGGAATCAGTTCTTTAATGCTCATCGGTTCATTAATATGCCTTAACGCCCTTACCTGGGCGATTATATCCCGGAGAGTCCTGGGCAGAAATCTGGTACATAGGAGATGGCCCGGAGAAGAGATGGGGAGGCTGGGGCTGACCATAGGAGTTCACTGAGAAAGGAAATGAATTAAGAAAACAAAAAAACAACGGTTCAGGTCAGCAGTCTTGGCCCTGACTGGACGGCAGCTCAGCCACAGAGCAACTCACTCAGACCCGCAGGATACTGAGGAGATGTTCAGCTGTTGAGTCCTAACTCCAAGCTATGGCTTGGTCAGGGATCTTGTTCTTGAAACCAGCAGGAGTTTCTCTATTATTGTAAGAGAAGAAAATTTTCATCCAGAAACACCACAAGCTGGCTCAATATCATCCATTTAGTTCAGTACTAGATGACACACACCATTACAGTTCTATCAAGACCACCATATCCCCTCCTCAGAATGCAACCCCTACTCCTTGTACAGTATTTCTCCAGCAAGGGTGCAGGAGCTTTCTCCTTTACTGTTCCTGCCATCTGGAATAGCAAACTCTCTACCTTGCCATTCCTCTGTTGGTCACCTAAAAAATACCATCCTCTTCTCCTCTTCCAGGTTTGCCCTTTAAATATATTCCTGTCTGGAGGTTGCCTGTCAATAGTATGCATCACATAGCAGCAGTCTGTCCAGAGCACAGGTATAGGACATCCCAGTTCTTTAAAGCCAGAGAAGGCTGAGTTGCTACAAACAGCTCTGACAACCTAGCTCTGGATTGCTCAGTGCTGCATTGCCTGGTAAGGCCGCAAGTAATTTCGAATACTCACAGAACTGGGCCTTCATTTGCATGTCATTTTAGTCTCCTCCTAATTACCTTGGTTCATGGATTGCTCCTGTTTGCCACTGTTCAGGGCACAAGAATCAGAGATTCGAGGGGGCTGCTGTGGGCCAACCAGATGAGGGAGCTGACCAGTCTGGGTAAGGAAGTGATTAAGGGAGTCACAGAGGTTGGCAATATGGTGTTGATCCAGCGTCCAGTTCTTCCGCTCAGCCTGGCGCAAACTCTCCATGAGCTCTGCAGGGGACAGGGGAGAGTGTCAAAGACAGTAGTCACACTGTGATCTTACCAGCAAAGAATTTCTGACCCTAAATCCTACCTCCTCCTCACAAACCAAACTTTATAGTTTCAAATCTGTCACCAGATTCCTGAACAGCTCCACATCTAAGATACTGTGACACTGACTCAGGCAAAGAAGAGTTGAAAGGAAAAATCTCAGTCAGCTTTCTGACATACTTTTATGACTTAATTCTCCCTGCCCCATGTCCTGCAGTGTTCATTCAAGTGCTTCAGGATCTTTAACAGAACCCATGAAGTAGGACACCTCTTTTTAAAAATGAGGTGAATCACTGAGAAATCCAGACACTTGCCACAGTTACATTGAAAAAAAGATCCCTGCACAGCACTTGTGTGTTCTAGACTACAGCCCTAGTCATTGAGGCACTAGCTTTAGCCACTAGGCCAACACTGACCTGAGAATTGGGAGTGCTCAATACTAGACCAGTTCAGCCGGTTTACCATCTTGAAGCTTTCCTTCAGGGAATCAATGTTGGAGCACCAATCAGGGGGAAACGCTGGAATGAATCAGGGACAAGATTAATACAGTATAGATCACCTTTTCTCTCCACCCCTTAATTTAAAAAGATTGGCCCCTCTTTACCAAAGAGCCTGATGCTACAGCAGCTAGAAATCCTTTCTCCCTTGGAAAACCAGGGGCAGTATCTCCTTTTTCACTAAGGCCCTGACTTTATGCTGCATCCCAAGCTCAGGGTGGATATACACTCCATTCTCCAGATAAGAAAGCAATTTCCTTCTCAGATTTCAACCATATCTGGCTTTCCCCCCTTTTCAACACACAAGTAGGCACTACTTAGGGAAAGCTCACTTGTGGGATTTCTGTCTGGGGGCTCCTCACTGCTCCCTTTCCTCCATTCGTGCTTTCCATGACCCCTGACTCACCAAAGCCAGCATTGTTGATTGAAGCCTGCGACTGCTGCTGCTGCTGGTGTGGCTGCTGCTGTGGGTGGGAGTGTGGGTGATGTTGTTGATGCTGGTGGTAACCTCCATGCTGCATCGGGGGCGGGTGCATGGACATCACTGGTGGAGGGCCATAACCTTCACCACCCTGCTGCTTTCCTCCTTGGGATGGGCAACCCTCTGGAGTTGGAGTGTGGAGTGGGGGAGCAGCACCCACTGAGGAGGGGCCTTGCTGCTGCTGCTGCTGGTACATGTAGTAATTGTGGTTGGAGGGCTGCATGTCACCAAGGAGTGAAGAGAAACCTGCCAAGTAAATGAAAGAGGAGGGAGCTTTAAGAGAGCCTGGATCAGACCTATGCTTACATTATCCAGCTCTAATTTCACACTGCTCATCCCACTATTTTTGAAGCTTTAGGAGTGCCCTCTACAGGCTGCCAGCAACCATCACCTGTACAGTTATGCCCTTGCTGAGCTCTAGACACAGAAGGCTCTACAACAAAGCCCCAGAAGGAGTTTAGTACAGCATTAGGCACTTAAGTTCCTCCCTGATTTTTTTCCTAGACTTACCAAAATAACCCAACCTCTCCTGAAATGTCAAGCACATGCTGGTTTCCTACAAATGACCATTAAGCATACTTAAACAGTAGAACATTTAGAAAATCTGTAACTTAATGCATCTGACTTGCTTATTTCCAAAGACTCCCTTCAAGTTCCCTTCTTACAAGCAGCTTGGTCAGGAATCTTCACAATTTTTTCTCACATTGATCATAAAAGACTCTGCTTTTGTACAAAGAGCACACTGCACACACCAGGGCTCCTTTATTACTTTCATTCCTCCTGACTCACTGGGTGTGCCATTTCTATCCTCCTGTATTTCGGGCAACCCCTACACGTGAGAGCATCAGGTATTTTCCATCCTTCCTGAACACCAGGAGCTCAACATATCTCTTACGTCTGCTTCCCCTGTTCAATCTCTCCTTACACTGGGGAACCTCTGTGGAAAACCACAGTCAGGGGCACTGCATGCCATTAACTTGAGCAACTCACTTCTTCCTTTGAATACCCTTACTTGACCATCTGCAAGCAAGCCTCACATTTTTACTAGATTCAACATCAACCCTTTGAGTATCCTACTACTGTCCTGAGGCAAAAGGATGAATACTGCCATCCTGACTCAAAAGTTGCTGACAAAACTTTTTCAAAAACTGCAAGTTTTCCTACACTGCCATGCAGCCTACAACTTGGAGGGGAAAAAACGACAGATGCTAAGTTTGTAAAATCAGAGGAACACACCAAGTCAAGGTTCTTCTCTACATTTTTCTAGCTTGCTCTTACTACCACACCTCACACGACAGGCTCCTACTAGGAGTGCCAGCATGATGAAAGCAGTGAAAGTAGACACATTTTTATTTCACTGAAGCTTCAAGTTCAGGAGGCCCTTTCTGGAGTGGCAAACTTTGCCTGCACTGTGTAATGGCTGACAGCACAGGTGAAAAGCTCATGTAACAACATATTCCTTTTTACACCAGATTAATATTTAGAAGAGTGTTTAATAAAGGCAGAAAGAGCTTTAAGTTCTTCTGAAGTATTTTCCACTGACATCTCATCCCTGAAGTGATTCTGCCCTCTTCTGGCTGCTTATTCACTCCCAGAAATGCAAGATATGAATGGAGTCTGAGGCCCTCTCTTCTCTGCTCTCAATCCACAAAGCTCAATTCTCCAAGGCCTTTTACAATCCTACTTTTAACACCTGATCTGAGCAATGATGATTTTCCACTCTCCTTTTGAGAAACTCCAGATGCAACAATCCCCTCCCTCTTACAGCTTCTAGCCTGACAGACTGTGAATGTTTCTCTGACATGCTTTTCTTCACGACTTCATTTTTCTCAGCTTCTGCCATTTTAGTATTTGCATTTGTATCAACACAAGGCATTTTTAAATCATTGTGCTTTTTTATTCTGGGAGAACTAGGGGGAGCAATGCATAAAAGAACGTGCAGATTTCTTATCAGCTCCCGGCAGAAGTAATTACAGCATGCCAAAGAAGGAAAGTCTGTTTGCACAGGCTCCTAAACGAGGAAAGATCTGAGAGATGCCAAATGGACAAGACTGTGTGGGCAGATACCTGCCCACCCCACATGACGCATGTAGTTACTCACCGTGCTGAGAGGAAGATGATTTCTCCAGCATGGATTTGTAGAGATTTCGGAAGGACCAGCTAAGATCCTGGAAGTTGATCTCGGAGTAGGAGAACTTGAAGTCATGGTTGGCACTGTACAGCGGAGGTGGCACATCGGCCCCTTCACGGCCCTGCCCCCCTGCTACAGTAGAGGCAACATCCACTGGCCCTGCACCCTGCTGAGGGAGGCAGAAATAAGGCCTTTAGCCTGTACTAGGATTTGCAGCTTGAGACAGAGATTAGACTAGATAGACATAGAACATGCACTGATATCCCATATCAGTTAGCTCATCTTCCAGCAAATCTTCCCAAATGCCATTTTTCTTGAGGAACACCAACCAACCACAGCACAATGGCTCCAGCCTTTTCTTCAGCCATTATCATTATGCCTGTATCCTTATCCCCATCCAACCCTTTGCTAAAATTCACTTCCTCCTAATTTTCTATCTCTGCAATTTCAGCTCCTTCCCTTCTTTTTATTTTTGCCTCCATATCACAATTTTCACAATTGCCTCTCCTCACCACTTCGCTTTTCCATTCATGCACTCCTCCCACTCTCCTTTTCCTCCCACTTCTCTCCCTTTCCCTGCGGCTCACCTGACTGTAGTTAGCAATGGGGGTAGTGCTCTGGATCGACATCTGAGGGGTAGCCTCAGGTGGCAAAGAGGCTTCTGTGCTGACTGGAACAGCCCCTCGGGGGCTTTTACTTGCCTCTTGCTCTGGGGAGTCTTGTGGTATCTGTAGATGGGGAAGAAAGAGAAAAGGAAAGGAGCAGAAATCAAAAACAGATGGAGAAGTGAAACTGCAGATGGGAAGCCAGCTCCCCCGCTGTAGAAGTTCATGGCTTAAAAAAGAGGAGGACTGGGCCTTAGTCACTGAAAAGTCAGGATAAAGGACTTCAAACAAGATTAACTTTGCTACTGAATAGCAGCAACAACAGGCAACCAACAGGACATACACACTAGTTCGTTCAGTCCTGGCCTTTGTCTGCCCATCTATACACCCTGGCCCCAAAACATTATCATGGTCTGGTGTTGGAAGGGAATTCCCAGCTCCATGCTGTATGTAAAGAAAAACACTCACGTCATCATCTGGAGGATGCCGCCTCTTACGAGATATATCTGGACATGTATCTATTGTCCAATAAGAGCCCTGGAAAAAAGACCCATTGGTGAATGAATGATGAAATCACAGAGCTTCCTGAAACAGGGGACTGCTGACTCAACGACTGCAGCACCAACTAAACATTAGGACCACAAGGACTATCCTTTAGAACTGCAGACAACCGAGACTAGGGTGTTGCCAAGAGATTCCTTTCTTGCACTGGGTTGCATTGAACTTTGAGGAACAATGCTACTGGTAGAAGGCAGAATCCTCTACTTTCCATCACTCTTGAGACAGGACACAAAAGGATGGTTTGATCCAAGCTAAGTTAACTCTTTTGGGCCTGCACACGCTTTTCAGTGGCTTCTCCACTACTTGAATTTATGACTAACTCATGAGAACCAACTCAATGTTGGTATTTGGCAGAGACAGCCAGAAGGATTGCTCTTTTTTCACGATTGTGAGACTCCACTTCAAGCATCCACAGAGGGCCCATGATGGCTAAGAAATAAACCATGGTTAAGAACTAAAACAAATGATGTACACAGAAGTCTGTTTAGCTTGGATAAGAAAAAGCTAAGGGGATCAAACCACTGTCTTCAACTGTGTAAACATGTTATAAAAGACAACAGAATCAAATTCTTCTCAAAAATGTACAGCACAAGAAGAGGCAAGTAATACAAGTTACAGCAAGGGAAAGTACAGTTAGATATAAACAAAACTTTCTTCAAAATTATGGTGTTGCAGCACTAGAACAAGTGCCCAGTTTTGCTATCTCTATCCCTGGAGATATTAAAAATTTGACAAATCTCATCAGCCTAATGTGATTGTTCCTGTCTGGGAGAGGATAGGGGAACATGTCAATCCCTAGACCTCCCTTTCAACATAAAACAGTGTATAATTATGTGTGTTGTCTTCTGACTAAGTACAAAAAACTCTAAAGTGGATTTAGCTTGTTTTAAACTCCCATCGAGATCTGAATAATCTGAATAAGCAACAAGCACAGATTTCCCTTATAAACCCAGTCCAACATGCCAATGAACACCTGCAAACATATACTCTTAAGTCAGTTAGGATTTCCTGGAATAAGCCACCTAATAAATGGTATTTTTGAGCTGTGATCCTCCTATTTCCATTTATAGATGCCAACTGAGCACCACACAGTCCTTTAAATATAACCTGAAATAAAGGCCTGAGCAAATGGTCCTTTCTTGTAACTTTAGGATGAGGGGGATGAGACAATCCTTGTGTCTCAATACATAGCTTCTTGCCCCTACCATCTCCTCCTGCTTGTTTGGTTGTGGGTTTTTTTCAGACAATAATATCTGCATGCCAAGATGCCAAGTCTTGGTTTTGCTACCAAGTCCCCTTTACAATCTATGTGTACTATCAGAGCTTCACCATTCCTTAATTAGCCAACATATTCCTAAATTCTTGAGTTTTACTTGTAAATAATTTCTACAAATTTAAACAAGGTGATGATGACATATTTTTCCAACACCAAATACTTTGCAATCTATACAGGTAGCAATTCTGCTCTCATTTCCATAGATCTTGCCTCCATGAAATCCATGATGTCACATCACAGTCCTACTGTTCCTCAGGAGCCACTATGCTCTCTCATAACAGAAGGTTGGACTATATCCACATTTTACACACAAAGATAAAGAAGAAAAAGAAACAAAACTAATGAAGTACATTCAATCACACTTTTGACTTCTGCCAGTATCTTTAAAGTCAACTAAGGATCACCAATAAGAAAAATAATTACTAAAACCCTTACAGTTCCTTTACAGGTTCCCTTTAAGTAAATGCTTCTGCAGCCAAAGGACTGCAGTAAATCTTACTACTGCTTCCATTTTTGCCTACACTTTAGGTTTCAAATTCCAACCAGGAGTTAGAAAGGGCAACCCCAGCTTATTTCCCTGCAGTTTTAAATTGCTTGCCCAGGAGCATGCAGATTTCTTACCTTCCCAGGATCATCTCTTGGTCGAGGCACCTTTCGAAAACATTTATTCAGAGAGAGGTTATGACGAATAGAATTCTGATGAGAGAGTAAGAGATACAGGTAAGTGCTACAACAAAAACATAACAGTCTTCTAGAAATGCACTGGAGCAGAGAAAATAGGATGGCACATACTTAAATGCCAAACCTCACTACATATTGCTGGAATGGGGCAGAACAGAAGCTGTGGAAAGGGATGGATTAAGATGGTAAGATGGGGCTAAACCACCTCTACACCTACAGAAGGTGCAATTAAAATAGCATTACTGAGATGCAGAGGATGGTAGTGAAGTGTTTTGTGGGGTGTTTTTTTGGTTGTGTTTTTTTTGTTGTTGTTTTTGTTTTTCTTTTTGCTTAATGGTGGTAGGTTTTGTGCACACTCCTTCTTAGTGGACCACCACATATGTTCAACAAAATTCTCAGAGAAAATGGGATTGCTGGCTCTACATTTTCTCCAATTGGTCAACTTAGTTTTACATCAGTCTTATTTTAATCAGCGAGGCTATTTTGCACAGAATTAAGAAAGTAAGCCTTATAATTAGGCTAAAAAGGGTACTTCAGTGATGCAAGCCCTCACCTTCCAACCGATACCAGCATTTTTGTAGTAGGGAAAGTTGTCGCAGATCCAACGGTAGATCTCACTAAGTGTCATTTTCTTGGCAGGTGATGAGTTGATGGCATATGTGATCAAAGTGGCATAGCTGTAACGTGGCTTCCCATCTTGGTGCACTGCTGCCTCATCCTTACTCAGTGTGGCATTGGGATCTGTTGGTGAGCCTGGGGGACACTTTCGGGCAGAGCCTGGAGGTCCTGCTTGTGAGGAACCCCCTAATTTTTCAATAGTAGCCCTTAAAGTAAGCTGTGGGAGCCAGTCTATGGAAGTGAGGCTGCTTTCCAGGTCAGAGGCCATGGTGCTGGAAGCAGGAATATCTGTGAGGAGAAAGGAGAGGAAAGCAAACCCTTGAGACACAAACAAGGTGAAGCCTAAGAACAGAAACATCCATTTGCCTTCTTCTTCTGCTATCACAAATACCTGTATGGAGATCATCCTACTTCATGTATCTTATTCACAGCTAGCCAGAACCATTCCAAAATGCCTATGACTGTGCCTCAGGGAGGACCATCCCTACAGAGAGCAGCTGGGACGGTGCTTTTCCACACTGATGGTAACATTGCTAGCGCAGTCTTACCCAGGGCACTGTTCCCAGGTAAAAAGCCAAGATCTGTTTAAAAGAAGTGGAGCCCTTTCAGCAGGTGTATCACATTGACTCCTTTACTACATAATCCATATAACCTTGGTACTCTTCACCAAGATTACGTGTAATCCAGTAGGTTTACAGTGTCAGGTAAGAGGAAAATCATAGCTAAAAGGGAACACTCAGTCATGCCATACACAAACCAAAATTTAATTAGATCATCTGCAAAGTCAAGACTATCTTAATTTGAGGGGAAATTAACTTCTCTCTGAGGCCTAGCCTCTCTTTTTGCATTAGGTGACATTATAATGAATCTTATTCCTCAGAGCTAGGATTACATATCTCATTTTAAAACACCAAGATCATGCATAATACTATATATAGATAATTACATCTACCATGTCAAGTTGGAACAGACTATATTAAGCTCATAATAGTTAAAGCTTTGCCTGCCATAACCAGTTTTTCCTAAAAAAAAAAATATATATATATATATGTATATATTTAAATCCTGCTTAATTCACAATATAGCAGGCAAGTATCTTCTCCAATTCTGAGATACAGAAAAAACTTACTTGTCTGAAATCACACAAGTTTGATGCAGGAAGAGACTCAGAATCTTTTCTCTCATAAATGTTATATAGTTCCCCTCAGAAAAACAAAACACACATGGCTAACAGCTGTATACAAGGATTTCTACGTAACAATTATTTTATAAGAAGAAAACATTTTGCAGCATGAATTTGTATGAACTTACACACTTAGCACACTAAGTTTTCCATAGTCTGTTGCAGTAGATGAGGCAGTAGGAAGTTCATCATTCCTACTCACAAGTGGCTGCATTGCTATACTGGGAGCAATCCCTTGAAGTCTGGAATGAGGTAGCTAATTTTCTAAGGCCACGACTTGCACTGCTCTTTGCATAAAGAGAAGAATCATGTCTTGAAGGCATGCAAGTTCTACACCTTTCATTTCAGAAATTAGTCTTTCCAGAAGATTAAATGGTACTGCCTTTGAGCGTGCTGGAGCATACACAAGGCAAACACACAAACACACTTATGTATGTATAGCAAATTAAACACTTGCATACATATAAGAGAGAAGAGACTGACACAAACACACTTTGCTTAGGAAAGATTCGTCAGCAGACACCTCCCACTGAGTGCATCACTCAGATGAGTGGATCAGATGAGACAGGGAGACACCCATCTGCATGAATACCAATTAGATCCTCGTTCTAAAAATAGGCATTTGACAATAACACAGTGTGGATGCACAGATCCAGAGACAGATGCACCCAGCATTTTGACACTGAAGCTACCCGTTCTTCCCCCACACCCATATGCATTATACCTTTCACTTCTGCACTCCAGTGCTCTCACAGCGCTAAAGCAATGAAGTCCATACTCCAACGCATTCATATGCACTAAACCTTTCATTTCCATGCATGTGTTCACCATACCTCTTAGGGCTCAAACACCTACACAATACCCCAACAAAATCCATCCCTCAGCCCCCACAGGCAGTGGCTTCACAGCCTGGCCTCAGGAAACACGTCCTAATTGCACAGCTAACATTGTCACTCACACTCTTAGGCACCCAGACTGAGAAGTACAATTGCAGCACCACAGCGTCTATGGCAAGTGGAAACATTTTTATGTCTGTGGAGGAAAGGAAAAGCCCATCAGCTCCAACTTACCTATCTATTCATCTGCCACACTATCACTTAGGACAGGCATTGCTATCCACTGAGCAGCTAACTAATTGCTCCAAGCTACAAAAGGCTGTCCATTATCCAGCCCCCTCAAGTTGTCCTTTACTAAATAACTCGTTTTGACTGATTTAATCTAGTATCAAATATTTGAAATGTACACTAATTTTAAAAAAATAGCAGGACTCTTCTTTTGTGAATAATACAAGGGAAAAGCAACAATATATTTTTATCCGCTTGGGATGGACAGACCAATCAAAACACAGCTACGTTTACAAAATAACTTCACAGGAAAAGCCCTCACTAAAAGGAGTATCCCATTTTGGAAGAAAACAAATATGAACTAAATGTTAAGTTGAATGCTTCATTTTGTGTATCTCATAAAAATTTTTGTCTCATATATATGGTGCAAGCAGAAAAAAAATTACTTCTTCTTGTTAAACCACTATGAAAGATCAGTTGCACTAACAATACAACTCCAAAATAAAATAAACACACATTTCTCTGTTCCACCCTCTCCCTCCTTTTTGCTTTTTTAAGACAAGCACAGAAATAAAAAAAAATTAGGTTATAAAAGCCTACAGCAGGTTAAGATACCAATCTGAAACACCAGAAATTTAAGAAACAGAAGAAAGCACTGCTGTTTTCACAGATCTTCAGACTTGCCCAGGTTATGTTAGTAGAATATCTGAGATGATTGGCTATGCAGTAAAATGTGAGGCTGATATGCAACATCTCCATCATCAAATACACAAGCTTTTGTGCATTTGTATAAAATACACTTGTCAGGGAGACAAGCAAAATTAGAATTGGGTCAGATTACACACACACTGAGAAATTTAATATTTTCATTCCTTGGCTTATAAAAATCTTTGACAAGAAAACAAAATCCAAAAATCTTTAAAAAAATCAACCACCATAACAAACCCTGTGTCTATATACGCACTTGTCACCCAGTACTGAAACAGTCACTTTTCAGTAAAACACAGCAGCTTTTTAAGACCATACACACTAGACAGTAATTTAGGACAGAAAGCGAAGAGTCAGACCAAATAGCAATCACATGGGAAATTTCAAAGCAGTGGAATAAGACCTTTTTTCCCCAAGTTTGCACTTTATCATGTTACTGGATTTGCTGGCAATATGGGATCTGTAATAATCAGGCATAGTCAAACATTAGGTGAGGTGGCAATTCCAGAACACTTTCAGGGCAACAATAATTCAGTGTAATTGGCTACTAAATTATTTAAAAGAATACTTGCTATGCAGTAAATATTACTGCTAATTTATGTTGCATTTCTCATTCACCTGACCCAAGTGTTTGGTGCATCAGCTTTACACTACTAAATGGCACGATAAAACAAGACTGCAGCCAAACCAGAGCAGCTGATAATTCTTCCAACCTCCCTTTCCCAGCTTATTGCCTGGCAAATCTTTTGAACTCTTCTCTCATGATCCCACTCAAACAAAGAAAAAAACAGTAATAACTAATAAACACATTGAACTGAAATCAAGGGTGCTTTAAAAATCCTACCACACTGGCAAGTCAGAATTTATTTTCAAGAAGTAAAAAGAAAGTCAAAGAGCAGAATTCATATTCTCCCACTTTACAAGGCAAATGCTATCTGTTTATGTATTTGGCTGAATTTAAAAAGCAAGAGTAGGGCAGCCAAGGTCATAACCACCATCAACAGCTGAAAGGTGACTGCAGAGTCTTCATTTCTCAAGCACTAAACAGTAACAGTACAATCCCAAGTCAGACAGGTCAGAGAGATGCAAAAAGTCCAGCCAAGCACTGATCCCGAACTACAGTTAAACAGAAAAGAATCTGTCAAATTCGTTAAAAAATGTATTAAAGAAAATCCCTGCATTGAATACCTCTTAATAACCACTAATTCAATTGGGACTGCAGCTTTCCAGGAAAACTACTGCCTTACTTTGAATCTTTGCAACTAGCAAATGGAAGCTCCTGCTGCAAATGCAAGCCAGGCTCCTGTCGATGGGACAGTAAGGGCCATCCCTGAGCAGCACTGAAGAAATCTGTACTTTGCTACTTTGCAAATCCTCACTCTAAGCCAGTCACACCTTATCCAGGATCACTGCTACCTGCCTATCAGGACAGAAAAACATATGAAATGTGGGGAACGACACACTAAGGGCCACACTGAGCACACAGTTAATAAACATTTATAGCCTGAAGCACTCTCTAAGGCAGGATTCAAAGGCTGGTCAGGCAGAATCAGTTAGGACTGAAGGAGGAAGCCATACAGTGAATGGCACCGTGCTGCACACTGCCTACAGAAGATGCCTATTCTAGAATAAATCTCTACATTTAAATTTTTCTGTGTTTACTTTCACTGTTGCTTTATTTGATAGTATTCTGATCCAACAAAAGACTATGACAAAAAGATTTAAAGGAGACTCAAGTTTCTCAACATGAACTTTGAGAGAAAAATGCAGAACAGACTACCAAGCAATGATAGACATTGTTGTAGAGCACCTATGAATAGGTGACCGCTTGTATTTAGATGCCTGAAACACAGTGATCTAACTAACAATATCAATTTAATATACTCAGAGATCCCGCTAGTCTCTAGGGTATTCAGCAGATTAAAAAACTGGCAAAAAAGGACTATTTGACTACAACCTTGCTGAAATAATGTCACACTGTGAGGAGTAAAAGTAAAACGTGCATGAAAAAATAAAGAGCCTCTACTTTGGTGAAAAAAAGGCAGTTCTGACATACTTATGTAAATTACACACTCAAAAAACCCTGTGTCCTCATCCAATACGAAAAGGAGAAAATAATCCATTTTGCCGAGTCTAGAAGGAAGAGAAATTTGCCATTTTAAGATATGTGCTTTCCCTCATACAGAAGGTGGTGTGAACTAAGACGGCAGGAATAAAACACTTAAAAATCTGATCTTCTCTAAGCAAACATTCTCACAGAAATACTTGTTTTATGTAAGAAATAGGAAAAGAGGATACTGATTATCTGCCCAGACTGAAATTGCTATCCATCACTTTGGTAACTACTTGTGAGAAGCCTTCAGGAAATATTTATATTTCTGGAATCAAATAAAGGAAGAGGCTGGTGGGTATTGCTCATAAAACGAAACTTAACCTGGAAGGAATGAGAGGTGTCATGTTACTGACAAAAGAAAGGCACTGCAGTTTGACAGCACCCTTCTGTCTGCAGTGCCATACAAAAGGAGGAAAAACCATCCCTGGGGGCAAGGAGGTAAGAGAAATTCTCATTCCCTAGAACCATGCTTCCCTTTTTGGGGAGCAGTAGAACAAGCCAAAAAATATCTTCCCAATTAACTACGGGCTTGCAGATGTGGCAACAGGAGGCACATAGCTCTCACTAGTCATGAGCCACAAAGGGAAAAGGGATAGAACCAAAGGAAGCTGCTGTCACCTAAGAGCACACAGCGTGGTATTGCCCCAGCATGAACTGTCACCGTATGCACCTGTCCATGCGCCAGGCTCTGGCTCCACAGCCCTGCCCAAAACTACTGTGTGTGCAAGGCAGCACGGCTCTGAATGCTCAGAGCTATTTCATGGAACACAGGCACTACTGTGACTATGGTATCCTGCATGGAAAATTTGCTCCAAGTCACATAAAACACTCAGATGGTGCTGAAAATTACCAGTTAGAGGAAGATGAAAACTTTTAGGCCATGTATAGCTTAAAAGAAATTGCTGGACTAATTGTTTTGTTATAATTAAACTGTTATGAAGATATTATTTTCCTTTAATAAATAGAAATCTCAATAAAATTAGGTTCATATTAAGTCTCAAAGAACAATAGAAATAAACCAAATTTGTTTTCACTGTCCTTACAGATTAGATAAATATCATGATAGCACATTTATCATAGGACCTTTCAATTCCCTCCATTTTGTGAAAGGTGCACAAGCAGGCTACATATTTGTATTTTGAAATTAGTAAATGAACAGCACTGACTGTGCAGGCATTTTTGGTACTAATGAAGCATGAAGTCTTGTGAGAACCATGAAGTCACCCAAACCCTCGTGTTGGAAGTGCATCAGGATTCAATTCCAAAGGCAATTATGCCCTAGCTTTGTTTGAAACTGACAAATGGTATAGTTTACAAAACCTGACCTGCTTATTTAAACTTATCAACAGATGGCATTATAGCCAAAGTCTGAAATATGCTCATGTCAAGGGAGGCAGTATCTTTATGGGCATAACAGGCTAGGATTGAGCATAGCTAGGGCTTTGCCAGATTTTAATAAAACCAACTAATCAAATGTTTTTGTTGTCTGCTATATAAACATACAGGGAAAAAAAGCATTGATAAATACTACACATACATTGCAGACACTCCTAAGACAGTCTGAAAACATGTGTTCAAAGTTAGGACCAGTTTGTTTATTTATGATGCTGTGTAAGGTAAAGTGGGGAATGTGTAACACCTGTCAAAAGAAACAGTAAATTATACTGAGAATACTGGTATACATAAAATACTTTTGAGCTGGAAATTATTTCCTTTGTAATAAGACTACTAGAAAAGATTTATTCTAATAATAAGCCAAATGTCCCATGACAACTCTCCCAATAACAGATTTGAAGTAAAAAGTAAACCAAGCACTTTGAAGAAGTGCAATGAAAATACATCACCACAGCAGAAGTGCCTCTGCAGCATCCCTCCACCCTCAGTACCACTAAGCAATATTTCACCATTGGAAGTAGCAGCTGTAATTTCAAGCATATGCCAAGGCAGGAGAGAAATCTTTGACATTTGCTTTAAGAATATTATCGGAACAATTACTCTTACACTGAGAAAGGTATAGGGAACTGGTTTCGGAATAACTCAAATTTATGAGCACATATCCGAAATGAAATTTTCCCTCGGAAACAGGGACGTCTGTGGTAGAGAAATAGTAGGTAAGAGCAGGTATTTCTCCTAGCCCTATGAGAGCCCCCAAGCTGAAAGATTTCATCTGCCTATCAGAATCACATGCAGTAATAAACCTGCAGGAGATATGTAAACACTGATTTAATACCCAGTTTCTGAAATTAGAGACAACATCAGAAGTAGATCAGCATGCAGACTATCTTGCTCAGAAGATCTGCACAGCATTGCAAAGACATATACAGAAACACAGGTTAAAAGAATGTAACATGCTTATAAATGAAAACTGTATTCTTACATTTAAAAATGTGTCTTTCAGTGAAAAATTACTGTTAGCCTTGCATTTTAATGATAGCAATAATGAAAAGCTTCTATGTAGGGAAAGGAACATCAGACACATACAGGGAAAATGAAAAACTGACTGCAAGTGGTCAGAACTTTTTCACCAAAGGCTGAACCACTGAAAACAGATTAGTCAATATAAACTCTGCAAAAGTTGCTGAAACAAACCACAACCCACTCGTGGAAATGGGTATCAAGCAGTAGCAAGAACTCTGTACTAAATTCATAGGAAAAAAGGAAATCAGTATCAAGCGCAGATTAGTTGAATACCACATGCCCAAAATGTACATAGAGCACATGCTCCCAGGTTGAGATTACCAAAGCACTGCAGAGAAGCCTGTTAAAGACGAGCTTGAGAGTAAAGTACAGCCGAAATTGGAGAGTGATCAGAAGAATCAAATAATACTGTGTGAGGCTCATAAATTAAGTCTCAACCACTGTTTTAACATAATTCCTTTTCACTATTCCGTAAGCTGTTATTCTCAAACTGACAGAACTCTCTTCCAGTAGACAAAACACCTGACAATCCCTGCCTGGCTCACAACTCTAAAAGATTTGTACCATGCTTGAAATTCAAGAGGATTCAGAACCAAACTATCACACAACACACACCAATTAATGGTTTCTTTTTGCTTAAAACACTAGTACTGCTGCATGGCATCCTACACACAAAATGCTCCATTTTGTGTATCATCCTGAAACTAAATCTTCTGTTCATCTCCTTACAGACACTGAAAGAAGTCCCTTTCTTCCACACACATGCTTGCCACAGTTGTCACCTTGCAGCTACAAGTAAATATTATTCTGCTCTAACCTTGAACATTCCAGTCTTCAAGATACTCTGTCTTTGCTTGTAAAAACCTTTATTTCTTTTGCAATCATGTTTCTCCACAAAAGAAGCCAGGGAGAGTGGGGTACATAAATAAGACAACTACATTTGAGTACCAGTTAGACCTCTGAATAATTTTCAAAAATGGAAATAATGGCTATTTTCATATTTGAAAACAGCTAATTGCAAATATGCAATTAACAGTGGGACCCAGTGATCTTAGAGACCTTTTTCAATCTTAATGATTCTAGGGTTCTATGAAATAAGTACTTTTCAGTGTGTCTGGCCTCTATTGGCTGGCAATGTTCCTGTGTGTATCAAGGTATGAGTCAGCTGAGGAAGAATGCAAAGAGATGTTCATGCAAAAAATGGAAAAGTACAATGTCATGCTTGGTGGCTGGCAGAGGAAAGGACAATGCAGCAAGGGACAGCAACAGATAGGGAAGAAACAGAAATGGGAAGGCACCTTAGAGTGAGCACAACAAGCTGGAACCTTATGTGGTGGATGATAGCCAAAGCACAGGCTTGTCAAGGAGGAGATGGCAACGTGTTGAGAAAACATGCCAGGAGGACAGCTACAGCAACCATGCTGCTAACAAGATGAGAAGGTAACACGGTTGTCAGAGGCCAGCAAGAACAGCTCACAGTCACAGAGATGGTAAATGAAGAAGGAAGCATTAAGAGTTACCCAAAGATTCAAAGAAGCAGCAAAAGATTCAGGCCATGAACAGGAAGATGAGTCCTACACTGTGTGCTCAGAACAAGAACATGTTATAGGCCCAACTGTGGAAGCTTGCAGCAGAGGAAAGCAGGAAACAAAGGCAAATCTCAAAGGAGCTTTCTCAAGTTCCATATTGGCCTCAGGGGTCTTAAACTTGCAGCAATTAATTTAAAAAAATATGTTAAGGTGGTATGCAAAGTTGCATAATTTAATATTCCTGGCATGAAGGAGGTAAAGAAAAGCAAAGAGAGGATACAAGAAGTAGGTCATTGTTTCTAAGTTATGAAAAAAAAAAAAATGGAGGGAGCTAAACAGCTTAGTGCAGAGGCTACTAAGCCTCTGAATGAATGACTAGAATAGTTAAGAGGGAAACCAGGAAAATACTGTCACAAAAGTCAAGGGAGGACAAGATTTCAAGACTGGGCATGATCAAGTGTCAAAAACAGCAGGGAAGCCAAGAAGGATGAAGATGGAATAGAGACCCTGCGACTTGGCCAAGAAAAGGTCATTAGAGATCGCAGGAGAAGCTTCAAGGGAGTGAGAATATCTGTACTGAAGTCAACTTATAAAACAGTTCTAGACTGCACACAGAAAAGACTCTTTTATACAGAATCTTCCAATTTTGGAGTGACTGGCCCTTCAATGAAACAAAAACGCACTGGGGCTTTTACTGTTTCCTAATGCCAAAAAAAAGGGCATATAGAGGTTTTAAGTTCAATATCACATTGTAATTAAGGCAATCAGCAGCAAGAGCAGGCAGCCATTATAAAGTGGTTTTCATCCTTATACTTTGGGACCCTTATAAAGGATCAATAACTTATTCCAGGATAAATGGGAAGCCATGCATGGAGAAGCATGCAGCCCAAGGTCAGCCAGCAAAGGAATAGCAGAACCTTGCAGAGAACATTGCTCTCCCAAAACCCAGACCAGTTCTCTAGATTCAAACCTTGTCTGCTTTGTGCAGGTAGAGATAAGAAGAACTTCAGCTATAACTATTTTAGCAGCATGTTTATTTTTCTCTGCGAGTTCCTGATGAGGAGGGAGAATTTGTCTTGGTTTTACTTAACAACAGGTTTTTTAGGGGAAACTGAGAATTCAGGAACTTTGCTCCTTTAATTTGTGACCACAAAGTGTTCAGATTCTTTCTCAATTATTCAGATTTGAACTTTTAACAGTAATTACATATTTCTGCTATAATCAGCCGCAGTCTTTATAGAGCAGAGAGCATAAACAAAATTTGAATTGCTAATGGTAAAAAAACAAAAAAGCAAGTATTTTTTTCCTCGAGGTATAAAAGCTCTCACTCATCATCTCACCCTGTCCCTCATTACTCAGTCTCTCTTATACATAAAAAAGGCCAAAAAAAGAACACACATTCTCTTAGTTCTTGATTTCACATCAAATAAACTGACCAGCTCAGAAAGATGAGGAATAAGGTACTGGGCCTTGCACAAAATGCTCAGCCCAGTTCTGAAAACCAAGATCCTCAACTGCTAGAGGGAACCAGAGAATGCAATGGAAGGGGTTTTTATTCTAACTAACTACAATATAGCCATTCCTGAGGAAGGGGAGGTGCCAGAAGAGAAGGGAGGGTGGGAGAATGAAAATGAGTTGGACTATGGAGACCAAGTGCCATTCCTCAGCCAAGCAAAACTGGATATTTTCAGTGATTAAAAAAAGAAGTTTCTTGAGATAACCTCAGACAAAACATCCTACATGTCCACAGACATATAATCTAACGAAAGGCAACCAGGAGCAAGTCAAAATGCAGGTGTGGAAGTAAGACCAGAGCCTGTGAGATGCAGTAGACTCCTGCCAGTGAAGAATCCTAGTGAGGAGATGAGGGATGCTTGCTTGATGAAGAAAAAAGCAGCATTTTAGGCTTCTAGGACAATAATACAGAATGCTAAAGGGACCACAAGAGAAAAGAGATACAAAGAGCAGGAACAACTAAGAGGAGGAGTGGGTGTAGGAGGAAATGCTAGTCAAGAAGCAGGCAGGCTGGAAATGTGCTGGGCCTTAAAGGTGCAGGAGTGGAACATGAGTGCCACATGATGCTATGGAGCCCAGAGATTCAGAAAAGGTCAGACATTACCAAAGTCTCTGCTGTCTACCTTTAAATCTGTGCTGGGAAGTATCAGGTTCATAACAAGTAGACTGGGCAGGTCAGAGACAGATGGATAAAATAACAATCTAGTCGAAATCTTGGCAAAGCACCACAGGATATAGCATTAAATTGGTCTTAAAGTTGGCTGTGAGATCTCCAAATTTTTAAACATTCACAGTATTTTGCATTTGCACTTCAAACTTAAGATGAAAATTTGCAATTAATTAATTGCGAAAACATACTGCTGCATGCTTGCTCTCTCTCAGTAATACACACACACAGACGGCCTTTAAAAAGTGAAAAACATGAGTTCAGGGCAGAAATATGTTATAGATTTTGATGTTCATCATACATCCCTTAGAAAGAAGAAGGAAACAAAACCAGCAAAACAGTTAGCAAGTAGCAATACTGCCTCCTACAAAGACCATAAGTATTTGGAGGTTGAACTCATCAAGTGGATATTCTTGCTAAAAAAAAAGTGCACAACTGCCAACAAAGCAGCAAATTAAAGGCTTTTGTTTAGGCTTCACCATTAACACAACTGGAGAGTTCAAACATGTTAGTTATCACATTAGGCTGCCCATCAGTCTAGGGACTACTCGACTTCTCTAAAATGTCTCCCAGACCAAAACCAGTATCCTTTAAAGTATCAATTCTGACGCATCACTCAGAAACAGATTCTGCAAATGGAGCACTACAAAAACATAGAAGGTTCTGCATGAAAATGGTTACTATTCTACCCAAGGCTAGGAGAAGCAAATGGAAAAATGAGTCCAAAATAATTTTTCATCTTTTGGTTGCTAATGAGCGAGATCCAATTCCTGTCTGACAGCTGTGTAAAATGAGATAATCAGCTCAGTCCTGGTCTTGAGGGACAGCTGTCCATATCACAGTTGCCATTAAACCACACCTCCTTTCTGACATTTGAAGTAAATGGCCAAAGATCCAAACTGGGATGCAGACTGAATTTCCCAGTACATGAAGGTCATTTGAAGTTTAGGGAAAGAGGTAGTAACCTGTAACCTGTACCTCTGTGATAAGAATAAACTTCTTCAGAGATACCAACATTCAGCTGTATTTTTAGAGGGGGGAAAAAACCTCAGCAAAAAAGCCCAAACCAGAAGGACTACAGTAGTCACATCTCTCTCTCGGACTGAAAACTTAGATCTCAACTCCTCAAACTGCTTCATTCTTTTATTCCAACTTTTTGGACTCCTTATTCTAACCTAGAAACTTGCCTACAAAACCACATTTCAAGATAAAACCCAAGAAGTTATAGAACACAGACTTAAACAGTATTATAACCTCATGATCTTTCAGTAACATAATCCTTTTCCCATAACTCTTTAGACCGTCTCATTTCATTTTGCTTAAGGGCTTGACCTAAGAAATGCCACACTGTCAGTTCTCAGAGGGGAGCTGAGTGCCCATAGGACAAGATCAGACTGCTTCAACTTAAAAAGTCAACTTTTGGAAGCATGAATGTCCAAATTTAAATTTACAAACACATATACACACAACTGTCTTTTTCCTCAAATGTAGAAGACTTCATTGCTTCTGTTGAAGCCAACTCTACGTTCCTAGGCATCTATAAGAATTAGGCTAGTTACATAGGTACATTCATGTGGTTTTTAAAGTCTAATTTTAGGTGGTCAGGTTTAACATTCTTAATGTAAACTCTTATAGACATAACACTTGCATTTAAACGTGAGTATAAAGTACCCTGCACTTTCATGAAGATAAATAATACCCTCCCTTTTTCTTGCATAGATACTTTGTATAAAATAAATGGTGCAGAGCAGCTGCAGTATTCCATCTCAGAGGAAGCTGCATTTTCACCTGTGATAAACATTTGATGTGAATACCATGATCACTTTGAAGAGCTGTGCTCACGAAAAATTATTCCCTAAAATTTATGAGTATGTCCCAGCTTTTGTATAGCTGTGTTTTATATTATGAGATCTTTCAAGCAGGGATTGTCTTAATTTGGTGTCCAAGTCAGTACCGAATGCCTTGTCAGCAATTAACAAATAAATAACAATTAGTCTATAGCACATCATTTCCAGTCTTTTATGTGTGTACTGAATATTTAAAGCTCAGGCAGCAAATAAAGAATCTTTATCACTAATGGAAGAAAAAAAAACGTTTCATATACAGAAAGGTAAGTGTTGTGGAAGAGCAGAATTTTGTTAAGGCTGGTTGTATATATTCTGTAAAGTGCCCTGGCATCCATCAGAGGCAAAAGCACTTGAAAAATGTCAAGTCATGACTGTGAAGAAGGGGGCAGCATGAGGTAAATTAGCCTCAAGAGCATGAAAAGTCAGTTTATCCCCTTGAATGTACAAAGGCCAAAATGCCTCAGTTATCTCTTCCCTTGTGCTAGATAACACAGCTCTACTCAAAACAGGCTGATTGCATAACTACAGGGCAACAGGTAGGAGGGCATCTAACAGTACCCCCAGAACATAATGTATGCTTGGTGGTTCAGCCTTCCTTTAGAGCCACCTTCTGAAGCCATGAATAACTGAGAAAATTCTCTGCCAAAATGGGGAATCACTTTGGCATCTTTTGTCTGATCTTGCAAGCACATTACACTAAGGAGTACCTTCTTCAGGGACTCCCTGTTTAACCACTGCTCTCCAAAAGGGTTCCCTGTCCTGGCCCTCTGATCTTGGATTTCCTCACTACTATCTCAGTAAAACCAGTAATACCTCAGGTGAAATAGCCAAGATTCTTTTGCTACTGGAATCTGCTTTGGCTTTATTTGAGACGGAGTCTCCCTCAGACTTGATTTCTCAGGAAATCACTACGGTGGTGTCAGAATACTCATTTGTGGCTGGGAATTAACTGCCTCATTTACAAAAAGCAGCAGCTTGGCTCACAAAGCACCAGCACTTTGATTCACAATCCGAGCCCCAGAACACAGCATAAAACACAGATGAAGACTGGTGGCAACCAAACGGCTCCTTTTGGCTTTCAGAGCAGGTTCCACCAGCATCGCCACAGCCTTCATTGCCAGGCCCCTGAGCACCACAGGACCCACTCTCAAGGGCACTCTTTCCAGAATTCATCCCACAGTCCCTTAAGTACATTAGGACACACATCTCAGAGTATTTGCATGGCAATCTTAGATTCAGACCCCAAGCACAGCAAGGTCTGCACCACACAACAATTTTATTCCCACAGTTACAAGCACAGTAGGACCCACATGGAGAACTGACACTCCACCCCATGGGTGCATCCTTTGACACTGGCACTACAAATCACTGCTCTTGTCTCCTCAAAGCTTTTTTCTGGCCATTATTATCATTCTCAGTGACCCCTAAAAGACAGAAATTAATTCACACCAGTGATGATTACAGCTGAGTCTAGGATGAATAAACCAGGGAAAGAAAGTAGAAGGGAAAGGGCAGAGAGGCTTCTTACAATCAGATAGGGCTAAAGTCTCCCATAAGCTAAATAATGAGAGAAATAATCAGGTCAACCCCATTTAGCTCCATAAAGGAGCTAAATGAATGAGACTGAGAAAGACACACAGAAAAAGAAGGTGGGGAGAGGTCTAGAAACAGAAAGAGCTAAAAGATTAAAAGCATGCAGATACAGTGAGAGAAGAGACACAGAAAACAAGGACAGTAGGCGAGAGAAGACAGCTAGGAATAGAGAGGTGCTATAATGTGGTCACTCACTCTGTCTGGAAGATTTTCTGGAGGGAGGTGGATTATCTTCAGTGCTGGTTGTTGGGGTGCTGCCCTTCACACTCCTTCTCTGAGACCCATACTCAGACGGTTGCTGTCAGCTATTCCAAGGGCTTCTTCAAAAAATATTTTGAGGGCGAAAGGATTGTGGATGTAATCAGGATCTTGAGTATTAAAACAATCTGCTGGGGATTGTCAGTCCCCTAAAACAGCTGGTTTTATCCTGGGATGGAGATCCTCTCTCCCTTTTGGCAGCTAACTACTAAAGGGGTGTTCCCCGGGAAACAGCGTTTTCACTGATGGTCAGATTATTTTAGAAATCAGTTTCCCCAATCTGCCTACCTAGAAATCTCTTTTCTCTAGGTACACCTTGCCCGTAAGGAGAAAAAAAAATCTCTTTCTCTAAAACAATTCTTGCTATCTCTGTGGATATTATCTGCCGTGAAATCTGCCTTTTCCTCTCCCTGTAACTAGGAGGTGTGTCTTCTCTCCTTGCACAGGGTATTTGAAGAAAACCCTCTTGGGATTAGGGGATGAGGGATCTTCCTTGGGATGAAGGAGGATGAGATCAGTATTGGAAATTACCTTTATCTCCAGTTAACAGCAACTGGAAAAGGAATCTCTAGCTAAATCTCTCTCTGCTTTCTCTCCCTTGTTTTGCTCTATCACCTGCTGAGCAGATGTAAATAATTAAAATTACTAGGTAAGTATCTGGGGCTCCTGCTTATTTCTGTCTTGGGAATTGCCTCTCCTGGGCATACAGGATTTCCTCTATAAAGACACCCACTACTACCTGGTCTGGGGAAGGGCTGTCTGCTCTGCTTGAGAGAAGACTTTCCTCAGCAGCAGGAGAGAGTCGGCAGTAAAGGTTATTGTCACAATCCTCAGGAACTGGGGTCTGAGGACACCTCTCCCCGTAACAAGTATCGAGGGAGCTCCAGAAGGCTCTGCTCCACAACAAGAAAGAGCAGACCTGCTTCTAGATAGTTACTAGGGCTGGGTGCCGGGGCCTCCGCACACGCCTGGCTGGTTAGTGGGGAAGGGGGCAAGTGTTAGGCTCCCTCACCAGCTGCGGGAAGGGGCCTGGCGGGGGGGGCGCCGGGGTGTCCCCGCACCGGGCGCGGGGCTGCCTAACGGGGCTGCGGACGGGGCGGGGGGCGGCGGGCAGGGTCTCTCCCCCACCCCGGCAGGCTACGGGGGTGTCCCCCCACCCCGGCCGCTGTCCCTGGCTTCCCCCCAGGCCCCAGCTCCTCCTGCCCGGGCTCAGCTACCCCGGGAGGCCGCGGCGGCTCACGGGCCTGCGCGGGGCTGCGCGGCGCCTCCGCCGCCTTCCGCCGGGCCGCGGCTTCGTCCCCGGGGGCTCCCCGGGCTCCGGTGCGGGGGGCCCGGCCCGGGCGGCGCTGACTCTCTCCAGGCCCCGCCGCTCCCGCGGCTGCTGCTCCGGGCTGCGGCTCCACTGCAGGCCCCGGCTCCTCCCCGGCCGCCGCTCCGCCTCCCCCGGCTCCCCCCGGCCGCGGCCGCCCCCGCCTCCCCGGGTTAAGGAGGCGCCGGGCCGGGGGAGCAGCCGCTGCCTGCCCGCTCCGCCAGGCAGAGGGGCGGAGCTGCCCGCCCGCCGGGACCGGCCGAGGCCGTCCCCGCACTGGGGCTCGGTTCACCGCGGAGCTGGCCGTGGGGCCCTCGCCCCCAGGCCGCTGCCAGCAGCCGCCTTTCGCCGCTCTAAACGGGGGGCAGCGGCTGCGGGGTCAGCCCTGCGACAGCCGGTCACAACCCCGGCACGGGGGCTCACGAATGGACACCCTGAGTCGGGGTCTGCCGACCCGCGCTGCTCACACCCGCCATGCAGTGGTGGTGCCCTGCTTGAGCCCTGAGTACTCCGGGTCAACTCCCACCCCAAAACAATGCAGCTCTCCGTCTCTAGTATTCCTTCATTGTGTCGGTCCACAGCCTGCTGCAGAGACATCCCCAGATCCTAAAAGGTGTTTCCGTCACAATCCTGTTAAAAGTCTCATTGCTATCTCTCCTGTGTGTTACAGCCAGCTAGACCCATATAGGAAATCCCATTAATTCACCTCATTAATGCGTATAAATATCTAAAGTGGAGGTCCCAAGAAGATGCAACAAGGCTTTTCTCAGTAGAGCCAGCCACTAGGATGAAGAGGCAGAAGCTGATGTACAGAAAGTTCCACCTGAACATGGGGAAGAACTTTACTGTGCAGGTAAAGTGCACTGTACAGACTGTCAACTGAAAAAGGCTGCCCAGAGAGGTTGTGCAGTTTTCCTCACTGGAGATACTAAAGCAAAGATACCTGAATGCAATCCTGCAGAATGCACTATGGAGGGACCCTGCTAAAACAAGGACAATGGACCAGATGACCCACTGTGGTCCCTTTCAACCTAATTCATTCTGTGACTCTGTGAATTACACTCAGTGCTGTCCCACTCTGACCCAGCAGGCCAAAAACTAGGAGTCTCCTGTTGACTAGGATTCTGAGGGATGCAGACCAAGGCAGTAGTTCATCATAACATTAAAGGGACTGTGCAATAAAGTACGCCAAATAAAAATACTACAAAATGTGTATGTGAGGAGGAGCGGGTGCTGCCTGGTGTCCCATACACCTGCAGCCAGTGTGGTAGACAGATCATTTTGATGTGTCAATCTGAAAAGCATGACTGAAACAGCCCCCCCGGGGCCCCTATCCCAGTTATCTGAAAGTCACCCTATATTTCATCATCTCATCTTTTTGTGTGTGGTTTCACATCTGAATCCTTCCAAATGGTAGCACTGCTCTAAGGCTTGAAGTAGAGGACAGCACATATACTAGGAGGAAATGGCATTTTCTGAGAAAATATTTTTTTTACTTCTGGAAACTGTAATATGGAAATTGAGATAGCAGAGGGGGTGTTTTAAGACTTGCTGCTTTTGCAGGGCTGAGTTTACCATTGCACCTGCAATGACTCCTTGCATTCTTTCAACAGGTCAAAACCTGTGCCGTAGTCCCACGCCTTCATTTCAGGAAGCCACTCATCATCCTCCATCCTCTCAGGATTCTGTGTCCTCCTTCTCCCACACTATCCCCTTCTTCTGCAACTATGCCAACAGCTCTAGTCACAACTTTCCTCCCTCTGCTACTACCTGTTCTGTCAAGAAGAGTTTCCTGCCTTTTTCCCCATACTATTCACATTATCTCACTACAGATCCCCATTATGGTGTTCTTGATCATTACCGAGGGCCAACAACCCATTTCTTTCCCTCCCACTGCCATAGCAGAGCTCTGTCCTATTCTGTCATTTCTCCCAGCCTCACTCAAGTCCTGTGTGAACAGCTTAGCATCAGCTCCCTTGTTCTTCTGCCTCTCTTTTGACTTCTGTTTGGGCTAGGTGGTCTTTGGGTGTGTCTGCTACTCCTAGTCCAAGCTCCCCAGTCCCCCTCCAGCTAGGATTTGTGTCCATAGAGTGCTCAGACTGCTCTTTACTGAGAGACAAGGCAGGAGCATCGTTGTGCTGGGAGGCAGACGGGTGGTATCTCCAAGTTGTTTGATCTGTAGCCAAATGCAGAGGTGGTAAAAAGCTGTGGTTGGACTCGGCGTGTGCCAGGCATCCGATGTGTGTTCCCTACTTATTTTTCCTTTTGGTTTTCAGGATCCTCTCCTCAAATGAATATCTGAAGTACTGCCTGCTTTTTATAGACAATTAAAAGGTATGATGTAACTAACTTGTTCCACTGCTTCCAAGAATATAAATGCAAAAATTACCATCCAACACAAAAAGCGCCCTAGGGAGGCAGGGCAAAGGATCATTGTGGCAGAAATGCATAGAGTTAAATGTATTGTGATCCATCATCATATTCAGCATTCAGAGAACAAAGACACATCCCAAACCCTTTCAAAGCTGAATAGAAGACGGAGGAGAGCAGATGGAGACACGGGGAAAAAGAGTAAACCAGTCACCAAGTAGCTTATTTTTACATTACATTCAATGTATTTTATCCTTCTCACAACTTTTTCAATATGCCACAGGTTTTGCGCATGACTGAATTGTAATATTTGTCTAAGAAGATCTATAAATTTTGACAGATGGGTAGCGGGCAGTTGGGGCTTCTCGCATCCAGGAAGGTGTAGGAGGTGGCTTTGGTTTTTGGCAGTTGGGACACTGAAAGTCTCAGTATTTGGGAAGGAATTCTCTTCTACATCCTGGCTGAAGGACTGTTCCTTCCATTTGCAACTAGCAATAAACAGGCATCCCAGGAATCCTATGTAACATGCAGGTATCCTAACATGTTTTCCTCCCTGGGCAGGGTTGGGTGTTTGACTTGGGTTTTTTAAAAAAAACCCTTCTTAGCCAGGAAAATCTTTGTTTATGCACTTGCACACAAGTACAAGAACGACTGAAGGAACAGGGGTGGTTTAGCCTGCAGAAGTGGCTCAGAGGTAACCCTCTCACTCTACAACCGCCTGAAAGGATGGGGCAGCTGGGTGGGGGTCAGCCTCTTCTCCAAGGTAACAAGTGACAGGACAGGAGAACATAGCCTCAGGTGGTTTAGGTTGGACTTCAGGAGGAATTTCTTCGAAGAAAATGGTGATTAGACATTGAAATGGACTGCCCAGGGAGGTGGTGCAGCCTATGGCTCTGGAAATGTTTAAGGAAAGACTGGATGTGGCACTCAGTGCCATGGTCTATTGCCATGATGGCGCTCAAAGGTTCAACTCATGTTCTCAGAGGTCTTTTGCCACCTCACAGATTCTGTGATTCTGTACATATATATATATATATAAAAATTTACTGGCTCCTCACGTTGTGTATCTTGAATAATTTATTGGCATGCTCTATGTAAATGACATCCCTATGCGTGTAATGAGGCACCTTACACAATCAAGCCAAAACTGGTGGTTTAAACTTCAGTGCTTAAATTAGACGTTTAGGATCCTAACTACAAGAAAGCCAGTGTACCTGATATCTCCACCAGAGCCAACCGCACCTGCCGGAAGCTCCCAAGTTTCAAAGGTTGGACAATCGTCGAGAGACGTGTTTGCTGGCCTAGCCTCGGACACACAGGAAGGCACGCACTGTCTCCAGCCGCCGCCCCCTGTCTCTGCAGTGGGACTCCTCATGTGACAGGCTCTTATATCCCGGTACAAACCTCCGAGCGGGCACTCTCCAGCAGCCGCCCCCCATGCCGCCCTCACACCAGGCAGCCCCACCGCCGCTGCCGCGCCCCTCATACGCCCCAGCGGGGACACCCCCGGCTATCCCGGTCCCGCTCCCGTCGGGCTCTCGGGCCACCTTAAGAGCGCGCAGAGCCCCCGCACGCAGCGCCCGGGCGGCTCCTCCCCGCCCCGTGTCGCATCCAGCCAGGGAACGTGTGGCGGGCGGCGGGGCCGCGCGGGACCGGGGGCGGCCGGAGCCCCTCACGGTGGCGGCGGGGCGGGCGGGGCTGCTGCCCCGCCGCAGGAACGCGGCCGGCGGCGGCCGCGCCGACTCCGCCGGGGCGGGGGCGGCCGGCCCGGCCCTGCCCAGCTACTCCCGGCCCGCCAGCGCCGCATTGCGCGGCGCCCATTGGCGGGGGGCGGGGGCGGGGCCAGCGGCCTCATTGGGTCAGGCACCCATCCATCAAGGAGGAGATGGCGACGGAGGCGAACTTGCCCTTTCGATTGGCCGTGCGGCGCGGGAGGAGGCGGGGCCAGGCGGGCAGGGGAGGAGCCGCTGCCATTGGTCAGCGCCGCGCGCGTCAGTCACATGAGTCACAAAGGGCCGCGCGGGCGGCCGCGGCCGGGGGCGGCTGGTGGCGGCGTGCGCGCGGGGGCCACTTCCTGCGCGGGGCCCGGCGGCTTCCGGCTGTCCCGCCCCGCGACCTCGGGCGGTGGCGCCCCCTCCCGCCTCCGCTCGGCGCATGCGCCGTGCGTGCCGCCATGGCGCGGGCGGGGCCGTCTCCCGTGGCTGGGGCACGTGGGGAGCGGCGCCCGCAAAATGGCAGCGGGGGGGGGGGGGCACGGTGTGCGTGAGGGCCGCGGCCCGCGGGGGCCATGCTGTGCGTGAGGGCTATGCCCCGCGGGGGCCGTGCTGTGCGTGAGGGCTATGCCCCGTGGGGGCCATGCTGTGCGTGAGGGCCATGCCCCGCGCGCTGCCTCAGCCCTGGGCGCCCCTCTGCCTGCGGCTGGAGACACGGAGTCAGTGATGTTGGGAAAGGCCTCCGAGTCCATCCTGTGACGGAACACCACCGTGGCAATAGACCATGGCACTGAGTGCCACGGCCAGTGTTCTTTAAACACCTCCAGGGATGGTGACTCCACCACCTCCAAGGGCAGCCCATTGCCATGTCTAAACACCCTTTTGGTGAAGTAATGCCTCCAACTTAAATTCACCCGATCTAAACTTACCCTGGCACATCTTGAGACTATGTCCTTTCATCCTGGAAGACTTTAATTTTAATTAAGTTACTCGCACAGCGGGTAGGACAGAATTCTCAGGGTGAAGAGAACTTCACCCTGCACCCTTCCCACACACTGCACTTGGGCTCCCAGCAGTGGGGTGTGTTTTGTCTTTCAGCCATTCCCTGCCTGAGGAATGCCAGCCAAACCCAAACCAGTCGTGCTCCAGAGGTTTAGTCACTGGGAAAGGCAGTGGAATATTTTAGGTGGACAGAAGCCCCTCTGTCTCTCACAACCCACAAAAATGGTTTCCACATGGACTGTCCCATCTCTTCCAGGTCCACATCTGCTTTCAAATAGGACCTCAAACAGTACAGGCTCTCCCTGAAGTCCTCACAAGTCCAAGACAGGGCCACTGACTGTACTTCCAATACAAGGAGGCTTTGTTGAAACAAGGAAAGTCGCTGTGTTCATTCCTTAGGGACTGAAGGTTGGGTCTTTGTTTCCTCCAAGACTCGGTGCAGGCTCCATGCCATGCCACATAGCTGTGATAGTCACTTTGCAGGCTGCAGCTGCACTTTAATGTGCTTTGAAGCAGGTAGTGCTGTGAATTGCAGTACTAAGAAAGCCTGGTTTTGGTCTCGTAATTGGATTCTTTGATGAGTGACAAGGCACAAGTTCTAACTGAAGCTTTTCCCCTAATTGGTGCATTTGTAATGTCTCTTTTCATTCTGGTTCTCTTAAGCCTTTTAAATCTTTAGTTTGTGCTGTGACCTTTCTCTCTGCAAGGACAAAAATAAAGTGTGTCTCCTGTATTTGGTCTCTTATTTTCATGAACCCTACATGAGTTCTTGGTTTTTTAGATCTCTGCAAGGACCTTCATTCTTTTCATGGCTTTTTAGCAGAGGTTTAAACCTGGCTCACCCGTTTTTCCTTTGATCTTTCAGACAAGCACAGTGGCTGTAAGTAGGCACTGGAACAGAGTGGGGCTCATTCCCAGGATCGTGAGCAGAGGAAGACTGCTCTTTCTGTGTCCGGAGGTCAAATGCCCTGTTTGAAAGAGAGATGTGCCAGTGTATCCTAGGCAAATGCTCTTTTTATTCAGCTTTGGATAATGGGAGGTATTTGGTTTTTTAATGCCTTTTTTTTCCCCTTGAAGCTTATCCTCTTTATGTGAATGATTGATTAAATATTCACAGAGACAAAAATAGGTGGATTACAAACCCCGGTCATTAGGACATTCAGGCAGTACATGGGAGACACCAGGGAGATACAAAATGACAAATACTTGCTGCACAAAGCTTAACTGTGTGTTCAGATTGTGGTATCTCTGACAGAGCAGTGCAGTGAGGCAGGAGTCAGGATACAGATCTAGCACAAACTGGGGAAAATATTTAAACCATATGTTATATTTAAACCCCAGCCCTTCCTATGGGTTCCCTGTGGCCGAGTTGTGCTGTGAATGGGCCTCTGGGAACAATGTCGTCTGGAAAGGTTGGTGGAGGAAGATCATAACCAGGAGTCTTGTTCTAGAGCTTCTGCTCAAACTGAAAAACCTGGAGGGTGAAGTCAGAGCTGTCAGAGTCTGCATGAGCCTACACAATCCTAAGTAGAACTTAAATGAAAAACTCCTGTGTGATCTCAGTGCTTGTAAGGACAGTGAGCAGGAGACCCCTGGGGAGGGGACTCCTGGCCATCGTGGTCTGGCAGACCAGGGTGTCGAGGTCTTTGCAAGTTTTTCTGGTGGCTTAGGGTCTGCTGTGCTCTATTCTAGAAGACTTGGGGGAGACAAAGGTGCTTTTTTAGGAAGAGAAAGGAGTGTCAGTGAATGAATTTGTTTTGCATACATTTTCAAGTCATTCTGTATTTCCTTCAGGGTAGAACATTTAAAGAGTTTTCCATGAAAAAAAATTATTTCCATGATAATTACACTTTCCTGACTCCAAAGATTTGCATAATGTTACTATGATAAGGATTGTGAAGTATTCACAAGGGGAACATTTCAGTCATTGGACAGACAGACAAATTGATATCGCAGGTCAGATTGTAGGGCCCCAAAGCTCACAGAGGTACTGTCACATACCGTATTACCACAGGCTCAATGAATACAAAGTACAGCAAAGTTATAAAGTGATTCTTCTCTGAAATACCTATATGAAAAGGTACCTTCTTATAGAAGTTAAGATGCTTAGGTGCATTTTGGCTCTTTCGACTTGATGGGCTGAGGTAATTTTTACTGGTTTTCTTGCTTGTTAGGCCTCCAGAATAAAAATAGCTCTGAAAGAGGAAGCTGGATACTGCTCTTTCCTTTTGAATTGTATTGACAAAATTGTATTCTAAGTTTTGGATGCTTATAGTGAACAAACCAAAAGATATATTGGTAGCTGTCCTTAAAGGAAAACCCTGTTTTGTGCATCAAAGCTTGGGTCTTCATATTGGGCATTGGTGCCCAATAGGAAAGGAAAGCTGTGGACACATTCCCAGGACTGGCAGCTAGGAAAGCTCTGGCTGCCTGTGTGGACAGAAGTTGCTTGAAACAGTAAATGAAGAGCCACCTGAAGTCACTTTTCAAAGAGCCAGTACACTTCACAGGCACTGAAGCACAGTGAGTCTGATTAACAGCCTATCTGCCACTTCAAAAGCAGATGGTGTGAAAATGCAGACAGGATATAAAGTTTGATTGCAATAACTCAAACTAATGAGCAGTTCATGCCATTGCATTCTGACTGAGAAGCAGACATCAGAGTTAATAGTAAAAGATTAAAATCCTTAGAAGTGCTGGCGGATACCTATGATATCAGCAATAATAATAGTCTTGGATGACAAGCATTCGTGTGGATCAAAAGGAAAATAGGATACCTGTGTGACTTAACTTATAATTTCAGAGTCATGCAAGAGGTTCTTCAAAATTTACAGTAGGGAGAAGCTTGAATTTGCAGCATTTAATAATTAGGAGGGAAGACAGAACAGGGAGTTGCAGAGCAAACAATGAAATGAATGAAAAGGATAAATGAGAATCTTCCTGGGTGTGAGAACTGGAAAGCCTGTGAAACAATTAGTGGATGTGTCGGATCAAGGGTGGTTAAAGAGAACAATTGAGGAAAAACCTTGTTTTTTTCACATACACTTTCAGTTTTGAGATTTTTGTATTCCTGTCCTGCATGCACTCTGTTTTTTACAATGAAACAGCTTTCAAAGACTGACAGTTGATAATGAGAAATGTTGGACCAAACTGATAATTTTAAAATATAATATGATATACCTCCAATAATTCCAGAGAATTTCAAGTGAGTAGTAGTGGGGCTTCTTTGGTTAGGAAAATATATGGTCTGTCATGGAAAGCTGCCATGGTATCAGAACTTCAGGGAACACAACACAGACTGTACCCATGATTTTGTAAGATGCTAGGGATGAATCAGGGAAGTAGAATAGTAAGCTTTTATCTGTTTCTTGAAAGCTGGTTGGAATGGTAATTAAAAATATGTCAAAACACCTGGAAGATCCTGATAACTGAGATTAATTCTTTAAGCAAAGAGTATTTCATAAATCCTCTGTTCAGTTTTCGGGATGCGTCAACAAAGAACTTAATAAAAGAGAAACATTTAATCTGATAAGTTTAGATTTTTAAAAGGCCTTTGAGACTGCTCCACAAAGGCGCAATCTTGATAGGGAAAAGGGATTACTAATGGAGGTCACTGTGGGGCCTTATCTTGTTTCATATTTGAATTCATGGCCTTGGCATAAATAAAAAGAGCATTTGGATGAAATTTGCTGATGGCACAAGGACAGAATGATCAGGATGTTATAAATGAATACTGAAAGATGGATGAAATGAAATCTTGGATGAGATTTGAGTATGCAAAATTTACTGCCATGGATATAGAGACTAATAACTTTTGTTCCTGCGAACTCACCAACTGGAAATGAGAGAGAAGGAGAAAAAAGGATCTTTGAGTATTAGGTAGTCACACATAATGAACTGCTAAAAGGTAAATGGTATACAGAAAAGTATCAAGAGAATATTTTATGTAAAAAGTCTCACAGAGAATATTGTGAATAATTCTGATAATTCATTCTCAATAAAGATTCATGCAAATTAAAACAGGTGTTTTCATTGAGGATCTTCTGGAGAATGAAGATCCCATTCCTAGAACTTTGGCTTAAAAAACTTTGCCTAGTAAAATTAAAGCTGGGAAAGGATCTGATGGTTTTCCAGAGACACACTTGATGGTAATCAACAGATAGAGAAAGGAGCTTTCAATCAGGAGGATGCTACAAATTTAAGAACTAATACATCCCAAAGTGAGGGTGAACAGTAAGAAAAAAATTTCCAGTGTTAATTAAGGACTTTCTGCATTGTCTTTCCCTAAAATGACCTGTACAGGGAAGGTGACTGTACAACACAACAGTATTTGAAATTCAGTCTCAACAGTGCAATTGCAAGGGCTGATGTTACCCTTGTGGGGTTGAAATTAACTCTGTAATAATTATAGGCATGATATTTCATCACCATTAAGGACAATGTTTTATGAATGCTCTGGAGACAACACAGAAGTCTGCCCTCAAATAGGTGACTTCAGGAAATGGTGACATGAGAAACTAAGGCATGCAAAAACTGATAAATTGGAAAAACTAAGATTGCTATTTTGAAAAGGAGAGATATAAAAGTGGACAGCTAGTTTATAAAATAATTGCTAGAGTAGGAAAAGTAGATTTAGCTTCTGTTCTGCCTGTATCATATCCATGAGAACAAAAGAACCATTCAATGAAACTGGGAAGTGAAAATTTGGGATCACTTTTCCATATAATGAGATTACACTGGAGAATGCATCACTGAAGGAAGTGGTTGAGCCAAATGCTTCACTAGCTTTCAGAAAGGACTGGAAATTTATACAACTTTCATCAGTGTCTAGTGCTGTCATCAGTGACAATAGAATTGGAGCAGGAGTATTTGTTAAGGTTGTGTCCCCACAAGCTGTTGAGAGGTTCTGAGGGGAAACATCCTGGCTACAGATGCCAAATTATTTGTTAGGTTACTGATGCCCAGGAGAGACGACAGCAAAAAATGTCCCAAGGATGTGTGAGTCACACTGAAACATAACTGAATTTAAAATGAAGATACAGAGCTCAAGAAGGGGACTGACTAATGTTTCCTTTCATGGACAATCATCTGCTGTCCTGCTCTTTCACTCAGCCTGAGGTGGAAACAGGAAAAGGAAACACCATTTAACTCTAACTTAATTCAGTTTCTTGTCTGAACTATTCAAGCTTTCTGATCAGTCCACATTTGAAAGCACAACATATTCCTTCAAGTGGTGTTTACCATTGGCCAGACATGATCCTAATTATCTGCAGGGTTTTTTGACAGCATTGACAATTATGTTTGAAAGTTGTTGGCTTATAGGAATAGCCAGGATCAGATGTCTTTCTGTCCAAGGAATGAGGCTCTGGGACAACTGTGTTGCTGTGCATAATCAGAAGATTTTTGTCTCAAGTATTCGAGGAAACACAGGATTAATAGAGGGGCGGGGAGTTATTTATAAAGGCTTTTGTAAGGTTTTCAGTGCATTTCTGAATGGCTGCTGTCCCAAAAATGCTGTCCCAAAAATACTGTCCCCTTCTTAAGGAGTCTGCTTCTGGAAGAGAGATTACTTGATACCTGGTAACAAAAATACTGTCCCTTTCTTAAGGAGTCTGCTTCAGGAAGAGAGATTACTTGATACCTGGTAACAAATTGGTAAGAAGCATTTGCAGAGTCCCTAAACACCAGTAGGCTTGATCCGGTCTGTGAGCTTTGAAATCTTAATGTGAATTATTCTTAGTCCTTCTTAAAAATTGGTATGAGCCAATAGTTCTGCTCTGGGTTGCTTAAAATGACATTGCTGGGGTTGTGGCATGCAGTCCGGGATGATGCAAAATATTCAGAGGTAAGTTAGTCTGCAGCTTCTGGAAAAGTTACTCTCAAGATGAGTAGCCATATACCCAAAATGACCAGTTCTGGCCTGGAAGACTTGTTTACTATTTGTATCCTCTTGGATTTAGAACAACTATGCTTTCCTGACTCCAGCTTTCTGGTGATTTTTGCAATATGCAAGCCAATAGGTCAGGGATGCAGTGCAAGAGGTATTTCCCAGTATTTCCTCTTCAGTAGGCAGCATAAGATTTAAGGAAGCTCTCCTTTCCAGCTGTGAAAGAATGTGGATATCTGTAGATGAAGGTCGGAACAAGGATCCCTATGTTAAGCATTCAGAGTAACCTGGATTTGCTTCAAATCAGCATTGGTTTTGGTTCTTGTAGGGAGACTTCATGCCTGGGATCATATCAATGGGAATTGTGGGGAAGAGCACAAATATGGTAGAGCAATACACTTGATGTATTGACCAGTGTTTCCAGTAACTTGGATCCTCAAAACCAGCAACAAGCTCTAGTTTTCTAAAGGAAAAAAAAAAAAAAACCAAAAAAACTTGACTCTGTCATCATAGTGAATCAAACATTACATGTGGAGACACGTTAGTGAAAGATGACTTTGAAACTAAACTGCGTTAGGCTCTTGACTCAAATTATTTTGGTATCATGCAGAGAGCCTAAAGTAATTGGGCCACATGAAAAGTGAACAAAGTGTTGAGAAATTGATTCAGTGCCCACTCAGAGAGTAAGGCTCACTCTGGCAGTAGATTAAACTCCTTTGGTTTTGAGGCTACTGGGCACGGAGCAGCCATAGTGTTAAATTCTTACATTCTATAACAGTCTGGCTGCAGGCAGACTTCATTCTGGAACATTCCTTCCCATGTACTGACTTCTAAACTGTGTACAGAACTATAAGGACAATTTCTATTGGGCTGCTAACTAACTTGAATTATCAAATTTTAGTAGGGAACACTCCCAGTCACCATTTTCATTTACTAGTACTGTTGTGTAACCAACTAATCTCTTTCACAAAATCACATACAGTGACTGAAGATCTGTTCCTGGTCTAAATTGTAAAAAAACATTCAAATTCTCGATAAAATCCCATGTCTATGAAGTTTGTAGAGGCTCCCATGTCTCTCAGACCCATGTGATTCATTGCCACCATACAGTGGTGGGATGAGGTTTCCTCATTTTGGAGCAGGTCGGTTGGGCTGCCTGCATTTGTGGTGCGACGCTCTAGTGCCTGCCTCTGTTCTGTGGCCTGAGGTAAGAGTTCTGAATGCACTGAACATGAAGATGAAACATGAACCTGTAGAGAACTGCATGAGAAAATCACTGCAAGTTACAAGTCCTTCAAACACTCAGCCTTCTTGTCTTGAAAGTAGATGTCAGAACTAATGTAGAGAATAAAAAAACACAGATGTAGAGAATAAAAAAATAAATGAACAAAAGTGAAGGATGTTTACAGTTGTACCAGGGCTTTTCCAATCAGCTCCTGTTGGAAGTGGGGTGGCTCCATTGCGTAACTCCTTTTTGGGACCATGCTGGATCACAGTACGGCCAGATATCCAGACAGTCCTTCTGCTTTTGGCTTAGTGTTGTGAGTGCTGCTTCTGGTCACTGCTCTCTCCTGGGATCTAAATAAAGGATTAAAAGCAATGCCTCACCTTCTGCGAGGGAGGGCTTGTTTGGCCTCTCACTCACATCCTGTGTCTGGCACGCAAGAGCACACACATGAGACTGGTCCAAAACCATCCAGTGAGAAAGATGAACAGCACCAAAACAACATCAGTGGCCATTGTAAGTTTTGTGTGGCAAGGGAAGGTTCAGCTCTGAGATGGGGCTAGTAAAGGAGCTACTGCACTTCCTCGGATTATTTCACATGGAGCAGAAGCTGGTGCTGGAGCACCAACTTGGAGCTGGAGTGCGGCTGGCTGCTCCTGGGATTTCATCAGCTAAGTTACTTGGGAGTGACAAGATGTCATGAGTCACCCCTGCCTGTGGGAACAACAGAGTGGGAAACTCTCTGTGGGCTCTCTGCCTGACTGGTAAAGGCGGTTTGTTGGAGTTTAGGCAACATGATCATGAAGGAGGTTGGGTGGTTCCAGCAGGCAGATGTGGCTGGGCTGGAGCAGGGAACAGGGAAAAGAGCAAGACTGGCATGAGGGAAGGCACAAAGGCAAGGCTAGGCATAAGTGGGAGCAAAAACCAAAGCAGGACTACAATCGAATACCATTAGGATGTTCTGCTTCTGCATTGTCTATGCATTCCAGTGGTTTGGTGTCCTCCTTAAACAGGAAGAGAATTATTCTCTACCAGAGAGCAGTGAATTGACAAGAGGGTGAATCTGTGGCTGCCTTCAGAAATGCTGGTGCTGCAGTGTAAGCCAGCCTCCAGCAGAAGCTGCAATAGTGTCCACGAAAGGAACATGTCACGGCAAACTATCTGATGAGAGAACTCTGCCTTTCATGAGGCCTCTGCCCTTAAGCCAGACATGGGATGGGGCCCTGGGCTAGACAGAGAGGGAGTCTGAGGCTGCCTTCTGGTTCATATGTTCTTCAATAAGCAGGAGTGCAATCCTTTAGGGAGATTTCTGCAACAACCAGATGGGGTTGATAATTGTACATTCATTAACTGACCAACTGTGGATGATTCATTCAACAATTCTCAGAGGCAGAAGGAAGATTTCTAATTTAGGGTGAGCTAAACTTCAGGGTTTATGGGATAATAGGAGAGAGTCTTGATTACAGCACATGCAGTAGTCAAGGAAATTGCCGATGTTTAATTAAGAACTGTGGAGAACACTTGCAATGGCAGGTATAATCTGGAATCTAGATATCAAATCAAATCTAATAATGTTAACATTCTCCCCTGTTCTCTCTTAAAGTGAGGAAATTTTGACGCAGCCCGAGTAAACACCCATGGAATAAACAGAATCACAGCCTCATTTAGGTTGGAAAGGATCTCCAAAACCATCTGGTCCAACCTTTGACCGATAGCCGTCTTGTCAATTGGACCATGGCACTAAGTGCCAAGTCCAGCCGTTCCTTGAATACCTTCAGGGATGGTGACTCCCCGGGCACCTCCCTCCAATCCAGCGGAGAGAGCAAAGCCCCTCTCAGAGAATAGTGGGGCGTGGATCTTGGTAATTTGTCTGTACTTCCAAGTACTCTTCAGTTGCCAGCAGATGGCAACAGAAATCCGTTTCAGCGCGGCAGCATCCTGCAGAGGCTGCTGCTCAGTTCCAGCTGCTTTCCAAAAAGGATACAAGCTGACGCGATTTTGTCGTCACTAGGCGCGTACGCGATGGCTTTCGACGAAGCCGGACCCTTGAGGACAGCGAGGGATGGTGACTGGCCAGCTGAGCTCTGCTGGCCGGTGGCGGGCTGGTGGTCTGAGCCTCACGGCGGTGGGCAGCCCCTGCTCACGGTTCAAGAGGGGCGAGGATGTGCCAGCCCACACTGCAGTCAGCCTCTGGTGGCTGTGCAGATGTGATCTCGGTGACCCAGAAACAGAAATAGCTGGGGGTGAATTCAGGGCAGGCATTGAGAGAGACGATCGGGCTTTGAGAGAGTCCCCAGAAGCATCATAGCGGGGAGCAGTGCAGTCCAGTTTGGGGGGGACGGCGGACAAAGGGGTGTGCAGAGCTGCTCGGACACCCAGAACTGGCAGACTGAGTCATGCGGTCACTGATGCGGGATTTATCCTCACATCAAAATTCGTTTTCTCCGGCAGCCTCGGTCACCATTTTGACCTCAGATGACTTGAGCACGGTTGCCATGGGAACTGGACTGCTCTCCCCTCCATCCCCTCCACTCCGTGTCTCTAAGAAGCAGCTAGATGTCCGTCAAACGCTACAAAGCATCGGCTGTCCCCCTGTGCCGCTAAGGGGTCCTGCCTGTCCCTGCAGCCGGTGAGGGCAGCGCTGCCCGACCTCAGCTCCGCTCCCCCTGCCCAAGCAAACCCTGCCTGCCTCGGCGGCTCCCTGGGGCAGCAGGCCCGTTCTTCTATCCTATAGATAACTGTCAGGGTACATCACTGCACACCTCGGAGCCTCGGCTCGGAAACAAACACCGTCACACAGATAAGCGGCTGCAAGAAACACAATCCCTAAAAAGGGCCCTCTCGTGTCCAGGATGGGCAGGGCTGAGCTTTCCAAAGAGGGGTTTCCCTGTCACGCACACAGCTGATGGCGCTAATTTAGCTAATTCTAAGACAGAGGCTGGCTCATCTGCCAAGTCCTGGCAGCGTTCCAGCCATTCAGAGAAAGAGAAAAGGAAGAGAATGGAAGAAGGAGGGGGAAGGAGGGGAAACAGGGGAAAAGGGAGTGGCTGGAAGAACTGTGGCGAGGAGAGACAGCAGGATGGATCGGCTGGGAGGGCAGCTGGAAAGCTTTGTGATGGGCACTGGAGAGGAGGGTGGGGCACAGCCAGAGGTGAGAGGGGAATTAACATGTTGAAATGAACGCTTATTAAGATCTAAGTACCCCAGAAAAGCCATCTGAAACTTGTAGCTAAAAACAAGATAAGGGAAATTTGAAGTTGCCAAGGGATTTAGAGATGTGAACCTTAGAAAAAAAATATGACTTGGCTGTAAGCCTGCAGTCTTACAGTGCAGGAAGGAAATCTAAAAACTCTTCAATGCACATACAATAGACATGACATACATTGCAGACCCCCTGCAACAAAACAGCAAGATCTCTGCTGTTGCCAAATAGTGCCTTCTATATTTCACTGTCAACAGAAAAGCTCTAGGAAATTTTACAGATCTGTGCACATCTGGGGAACAGGCCAAGAAGCTCATGCTGCCTGTTAAACCAAGATCATACATCAGTATTTAAGTACAAAAGGACATAGCAAAACAAATAACTCTTTTCCATGCTATTTAGCACTATCCACAATACATTATGGATACATGTGTCTACGTGTTGTTGTGTAAATGCTCTGGCCTTTAGGGGCTTCCTGTTTACCATTTCCTCTTAGCTTCTGCCCTCTTTCAACAGCAGTGAGGTAAGAAAATAGAAGCCTTGGGAGGAAATGGTTAGGTGCCATAAAGCAGCAGGAGTATTGCAGTAGATTTGTGTGCATTTCAAGACATAAAAGGCCTACTAATTGACCTTAAAGTTGAATGAGAACACAATATAGATACCTAGAATTTACCTAAAGTTCCTCCAATAATTCAGCCATCCTCAGTCTTGAAAGAACGCTGTGGTTCAGCAAACAGAGGTGATTCAGGTGCTCACTCGGGTCCCTGATATGGTTTGTGTCCCAGGACAAAGTGGGGCAATCCAGAGCCCTCCTTCCCCTGCCATGGGCGCCCTGCCTGGGGCTCTGCACACCGGACAGCAGAGGGAGGTGCTGGAGTGAGCTGGAGCCTGTTGCACAGTCTGGTTTTTGCCAGCACCTTCCCATTCCTGGGTACCAAAGGCACCAATGGGAAGGTCGACTTGGGCCTCCTCCTTGTTTTTGATATTAGTTCCTACTCAGCCCTATCTGTAACCTTTTGCCTTCATGCTTTCACTTCAGCCTTATTTTCTAGTCTCACTTTTTTTCTCTCTTTGCCTCCCTGTATGATTAGCCACAGCCTTCCTGGATCATGGCCTCACCTTATCCATATCTAAGACGGAAAAGAAGTTCTTTGTTCTTAAAAAAAAAAAAAAAAAATCATCTTTGACTTTGATGACTTTGAGCAGGAGCTATAAACTTGGAATAAGAAGCAAGCACATTAACATAAACACATGTGAAGGGGAAGCAGCTTGTATCCTGTTTAGGGTGATGATCAAGTTGTGAAATGCGCCTTTTTTTGGTCAGAAAGGGAGGAAAAAGAGATAACTTTCAAAAGATAATGACCAGAACAAAAACGAGGAGGGACTCTTGGAAAGGCTATCAGAAACTGATTAAACCTAATAAATATGCAAAGTGGTAAATCAGTGTTTCACTGATTTCTTGCCTCAATTAGGATTGTTGACATCACTTAAAGTCAGTCTGCTGAGTCCATATCAAGCTGGTTAAATGACCACATTATCCTTTGTGGCTAACATTACACCTTAAGATCAGACTAGATTAACTCAGAGAGAGGAGGTGGTAAGTATTGGAAAAAATGAGGCTAGAGAGAAGAAGGATGATGGAGAAGAGATGATGCATAAAATAACTGTTGCAAAGGCAAGGGAGATATGTAATGTACAATGCTGGGTACAGAGCAGAGCACAAAAGTTTGGGGTGAAAGGGGACAGGAGAGCAAGTACACGGCAGAGGCAAGAGCATGAGCTAAGCAGGGGAGGCTGGAGGATCCAGTTGCACATTTCCATTGCATTACCTGCCTTAGAGTTTTCACTGCAAAGATGCTATGGTGCAAGAGAACAGAAGAAGTGCCAAGAGGTGAGGAGCAGGAGATAATGGGATTATAAAATTAGAAGGCTTGAAGTCTATTTCCAGGTCCGGCATGACTGATCCATGTCATATGGCAGGGGAATTAAATAACTGACCTTTGTTGGGAATATTTGTTGCTATGCTGTGGAAGTTTCTCTGTGCAATCCTTAACACACTGTTCTTAGTAAGGGACTTAATGACAAATCAAGGCTGACTTTATCTGGAGTGATATTAACTTGCCCAAGAAGATTCCCCTCGTTCTAAGGCCTTGCTGGCTACAATGACTGATGTTGTCATTGAACCTGGCCGTACTTAACTCATGACAGGAAATAAACTGATGTATATCTCAGTGACATAATTATTCTGCTGTGATTATCCTTACATCTGTTTCTATACAAAATAAAAACCACCTCAATCAGTAATAAGTACACACTTTCAAAGCCGAGAAAAATGTTTTTAATCTGGGAAAAAATTTTGGAACTTTGAAACAACATGCACACCAAAACCAGATCATATAACTATCAAAATAACCATTCACTGTGAAACCAGCTGATAAGAGATTTTTATAACAGATCTGAGATAGTGTGACTCACATGAAAAACTACAAGAGGAATTTGTTTACCCTTCTTAAAAGTTGCCCATTTGTGACCTACACTTCAACAAATTCAGATAAAAATCCTAAAATTATCCTATGCACAACAGAAGAGTCACATTTTCTGTGCTTGTTTGTCCCATGATGGGGTGGCAAGAAGTGTTGTCAGAACTCAGAAGCTTTATCATGCTTGCAGATACCAACACTCCTCATCCAAAGGAAGGAAAACTGTCAGTCTTTTACAGAGGTCATGAGCCAGAGTAATGCCAAAGTAGTCACTTGTCTTGCATGTACATAGAGGCAGAATCCTTGTCCTTGTCGCAGGTGGAGCAAGTCAGGACACCTGGGCTGCTACAGCTGTAAACAGAAAACAACTGGATAGCTTTAAAGACGAGGAAGTACCCTATGGTGCTTCCAGATTTTCCTAGATGCATTTCACCATGCCCTTTGGCAATCCCAGAGGCACTGGGGAACCCTGCAGCTCGCTTGGGTTTAAAGAGCCAGCCTAACCCTGTAGGGTTTTTGTCCCTCCAGCCCCTCTGGGGAACAGGGAAAGAACAGCAAACCAAGGAGTCTTGCAGACACTGCATCTCTCCATGATTGCTAGTCTCAGGTTAGTGTCGGCATGATGGCTCTGTGACAGTGAGATCCCCTCGGAAGCACCTCTGCCCCAGCCTCTTGGGGCTGAGTGGGGGAGCAGGAGAGCATAGGTGGGGGAGAACAAGAGGAGGTCCTGATGGTCTGATCTTGGACTGGATCTGAGAACCAGCAGTGCTAGGGTCTGGGTTACTGTCTTCAGTGTAGCCTCATTCCACCTTCCTTGGCCTTCTTCTCACCAGGATGAGCAGTCCTGTTGGTCAGTGCTTCTGGGAAGGCAGCAAAGAGAAGCTTTCTCAGGGGACAGGTATAAAGAAATCAGCCCTCCTGTTCCTTATAATGGGAGAAAATCTGGAAACAGAGTGAGATGGCACAGCTGGAGTTTTGATGCTGATGTAGCTCCCCCTTTTGCTGTGCTGCCTTTCACCTTTTCCTCAGCGAGGGGAGGCTGGCAGGCTGTGTGGAAGTTAGAGATCAAGCCAGGTCAGCTGAGACTGGAAGCCTGGGAGATACCAGTCTCTGGAGCAGATCGGGAGGTGTTGCCCTGAGGGAAGCGCTTAGAAAATGGGAGGGTAGTTGCACGTGAGGGAGTTAGGAAAGCAAAGGAAGAAAATGTCATCGGGCAAGCGGTGAGGGCAGATTTCAAATGGTAACAGAGCTCCTCCATGGGGATTACCTGAGTGCATAATAGAGGATGCTGCAGGCAGAGGGGGCCCAAGGGAAAGAGGCTTGTGGGAGATCTGTTGTAAGGTAGGAATGACAGCAGTGGTATCTGGAGTGAGCAGATGCAGACTTGTCTCTGTTGGATTGCTGTGCTTAGTCTCCAGCCAATTTTTCAGGTTGTGATAACTTGTGTTTGCAGGATTTGTACACTGGGTGGGATAGGTTACATCTCCTCTTCTTGTTGAAAGGGAGTTTAATTTATTGTTCACTTAAATTGCTGTGGATCTGTCTTAATTTCACATTGGTGGAAGCTGGCAGATTCCCAGTGTTGGGTCACAAAATGGGGCAGCTCTGGTAGTACTTGAATGCCTTTCATTGCTGGCAGATGTGGCAGCACCTTTCCATCTGGGGAAGAGCCAGAGTGAAGTCAGGGCTATTGCAAGATCCTCCCTACATGGATCAAATCCACATCTGCTCCATGTGTCCTACTCCCACGGCTTAGCTTGCCCTACATCTGGTGCACATATGCGCTTGCTCCTAGTCTGATTGTGCCTTCCTGCTTGAAGGATGACAGAAAGGGGTGCAGAGGCAACGGAAGAGGAGGATAAGTTTTTTCATTATGTAAAGCATAGGAAATAAGTTATCTACCTTACATAATGGAAATTAGCCTCGTATTCCCCATCAGAGATTCTGCCTGTAGAGTTACCCCACTAAGGTATCTCAAACACCTTCATTGGTTTGGAGAAGTTGAAATACAACTGCCCAACAGATGAGCCTGTGATGGGAGGGAAAACAGTGGAACTGGAAAAGTTGGTACCTGTTTGGGATAGTGGGCACCGGTTATTGCCTGAGAGCCACTTGAGCTTGTCATCTGCATTTGTCTGGATCTTTGTAGCCTTTCTGTAAGAAGACAGAAGACCCAAAATTACCTCCTTGCTGTCTTTTGGGCACCTTGAAAACTGATAGATGGAAAGGGCTGGGCAGGTTTAATACCCACACCTGCTGCCTGGCAGGAAGAGACAGTTGATCTCAACAGAGCACGCTGAACTCGTATAAACCTGCTTCGCCACAGCAGTTTACATCAGGTCCAGATATTAGGTGATTAGGGAGCCAAAATTAGGGATTGAAAAGGTTGTACAGTATTCAAGCATGTTATGTTGTGTCTGTGTGACTGGCAGGCCTTTTACTGCCCTTCAAGCCACTGAGGTTTGGTTTAGCCTTTTGAAAATTCCAGGAGGGAGAACAGGCCATAGGGCTGCAAGAGTAGATTTCTTCTTAGTTGGGAGGAGGCAATCTGTCTGTTTAGGAACAATGTCACTCAGCAGCTCTTATTCCTCTCAGTAAAAAGTAAGAATATGCTTAGGCCCACGTAGGCTGTCTCAACAATACTTCCATGCTGTGTGCAGCAATTTCCCAAGGCTGTATCCTAACTTCTTTTGGTGTTTAACACCAGCCAGTGAGTGACTTTGTTTTTCTTCCTAGTTTAGGAAGAGTGTCCTGCTGCAACATCAGTTTCTCAGTCATCTAACCACAAAAATTTGACACATGACTCTGAAGGTCATTTTCTTGTTTCTGGTCTGGGCTAGATGGACAGAATCTGACATGTGTATGTTCCCCCGATAGCATCGGCTATGCACATTCCCAGCAGGCAAGTGAGGGTTTATGATCCATAACTATACTTTCTTGCATCCCAGAAAATTGTTTGTTGGTGCCAGAGGCTTCAACTAAGTAAAGGAGCATGAAATCAAGAATGAAAACAAACAACACTGAACATACAGCACTTGTGGCTCTGTTTAGCAGACCTGGCAGCTGCCTGTGTCATGGTCTCTGCTTTTAGTCCAGAGGGAGAATGTGGATTGCCTAGCTGGTGAAGCACTGGTCTGGGTCTCTGGATATTAGGTTTTGATTTATGGATCCATCACAGATCTTCTCTTGGGCCAAACAATGTAGTCACTACAGGTTGGGTTTCCACACCAGCAAAACAGAATTAATACTTCTTTTGCCTTATGTATGTAAGATATGTACGAGATAAGTCCTCAGGACATAGTCTCTCTTTTCTCTTTTTATACATACACTGTTTTCTACAGTGTCATCCTGATTTAAGTTGGACTCTTTAGGAGGACTAATTAATCCTATTAATAATGCATCTCTAGCTGGCTCCAAGCTTATGTCATCAGTAGTTTCATTTGTTGGTTTCTGCAATATCCTAAGCTCTGTGGGGTGAACTCTGGAAGAATCAGAGGAGTGGCTGCCATGGGAAAATAATTCCAGATCTTTCACTGAGCCTGGCACAGAATGGGATGGAATCTGGGGAGGTTTGGGTCTGTTGTATGAACATCAGATAATGGCAACAGTGGTGAGACATTTATTTTACTACTACATTTTGCTTTCCTGTTTAAGGTGTTCCCAGAAATCTTGCATCAATGCTTGATTAGGAATCAGATGCAGATAAATATGTTATTCAGAGAGTTTTGAGCTTCACTGCATTTTTAGGTCAGTTCAGGATTTAGGGTCTCATGTGACTAGCACATTGTCTTCTCTGTCTGATCCAGTGATTCTTCTGAAAGGTTAAAGAATGTGTTATCTGATAAGTCTTTGGACCTGTTAAAGGTGGTTTGGCTCAGGGTCCCAAATTCCCAGGGAAACCTGAACTCTTGGCATAGGGTAGCTGAATGTGCCCTGTGCCTTTGTGACAGGAAGAGCTGCACAGTCTGCACTTAACATCACGGATAGTGCAGGAGATACTTCTTGACCAAGAGTCTCTTTGAAGACCTGAACATTTACTGACTTGCTGACATAGTGGTCTTTCACCCAACAAGAAAATCCTTCTGTGAGCAGTGGAGGAAACCTGCACACATTCTGTCCCTGCCACCCAGTGCTACACTAATTGCTTCACTGGACATGAAAATGCTGCAAGAACATACTTCCTTATATTGAAATGCATCTTTCTGAGAATTAGAAGAATATCTATAACCTACTAGAAAGAGATGTGTTTCTGTATCAGCCATTTTTTTTCTGTTTATCCTTTTCTTAATTTTTATTACATCCTTGTACTTTCTTTCACAAATATATTTATTTTGCCCAGCTATTTATTTCTTACATTGTCTTAATCTGCACCTTGGTTTTCTCTTTCTTTTTCTGTCCATTTTCCGTAAGACAGATAGTTCCTTCCTCTTTTTTTTGCTTCAATTCTTCTTAATTTCTTTTTCTGTTTTATTATCTCAGTCACTGTGCTGCCACAAGGTCTAGAAAAACAGATGAGTTAAAGTTGCAGAAAAGAAGTGTAACAGTGGCTGTAGTGCCAGGACAGTGGCTGGAGCTAAGAATTTGGTATAAACAGGCTGCACTCCACCACTGCTTGTTCTTTGGACAGGTACTGACTGCAGTGCTTGTTAGTTAAGGCAGACTTCAATACAGTGGCTTATGGATCTGAAGGCATTTAGGCAACATTTAGGCAACTACACCTAAAACAACATGTTCCAAAAAAACTACACTCAGCGACTCCCATGTGCTGGAGGGAAATTTTTGTCATTGCTTTATTTCTGAAAATAGTGTCTGCATCCCTACTAGAGATCAGACATGACATGAAACACAATGGTGATCAGTGTGTTTTCATTTTCAAAAGCCTCCGTAGGAAGCCTGTCTCACCACTGGAGCAGCTGGAATGGTGGAGGCTCTAAGAAGTTAGTCATTGCAAATTCTGGGTCAGGCAGTGGGACATCTCCCCATACAAAGGATAATTAAGCATGCATTGGGTATGAGGCAGTCTGATTCCTACTTTACCTGGCATAGGTACAGAAAGCAAGTGATCTTGGCTCCTGATCTTTTTTCACCATAAGCATGTTCAAATTCATTAGGCAGAGCACAGGTATAGTCTAAGGACTACAACAGGTGGTTTTGAGATGTAATCAGGCATTCAAAGCAGCATGGGTTTGTCCTTCCGTAGCAACTCGTGGATCCATAAACACCATCTAGGAATTAAAAAATGGTTCCCTTAATGGAGAAGCTGGACACTGGTCTCTTGTTCTGGGGTATTGCACTAACTATAGAGCTACCCTGTCAGTGGAGGAAAAGCAACCACTAAGAATCTGCTCTTTTTTTAGACGTACAGAAGGGGGTGAGTGCAGGTTCAGGAAAGCAGAGGCTGCAGGCTGCCCCTTAAGGAAGGCACCTCTCAGCAATTCTGACTTCTGCAGTGTAACCCAGAGAGTGCTGGGATTTACTATTTTCTTCTGTGTCATTTTGTATTATGGCTCCCCAGGGCATTTTTTTTTTTCTCCTTCTGGGCTTTTGGTTTCCATTTAAGGGACTGAGAAAGTCCCAATGCTGCAGTGCTCAGCATTGTGGCATCTGAGACTGGGATCTGCCTTTTGTTTCTCTTTGTCTCAGTTCTACATCTGATAAAGGCTCTTTCCTCCATTCAGTGGAGTGCTGTGAAAAATCAAGATGTCAGATGCCCAGATCTTTCAGTGCTCAGGGAGTGGTGTAATGAGTATATGCACTGTGGATGGGAGAGGGTGTACAATTAGTGACATATTTTGAAGCACTTAACATATTGTTCTGTGATCCCCTGAAGACTGAGAATCTGGCAAGATGCTGCCCTATCCCATATTAGGTTCCAAATGGCTGCATCAGAAGTAACACAGTAGTCCTTCAGCTGGGGAGCTTTAGCTCAAAGGCATAGTCTCTGGTATCACACCTAAATTTCAAGGCTTAGTCTCACTCAGCCAGGTCCCCTTTGCTTTTGGCATGTTTTATTTCTACCCCCTAAATTCTTCTGCTGTATTTCTGGGTGGAGGGTATGTGAACGTCTCTACAAGAAATGCCTGCTCCTTGCTTTTACTTCTGAAAAATCTTACTCTGTTTTGTCTGTCTCTTCACACTCCCATCGCCAGGGAGATTGGGTTTTCCAGGGCGGATGTCTGTCAGACTGACTGCTGTGAGGTGTTCGCTTCTTTAGAAATTCAGCTGCTTGGGGATCTGAGATATGCACATACGAATGTGTGAATAGGTGGGACAGAATGAGGATTACTAGGAGGGACTCCGTGGCATAATGTAGGAAAACCTCCAGGAGCCTCATTGCACCCCAGAGGAACACAGGAGCAGCATGGGGGATCAAGGGGCCTCTGCAGAGCAGCTGAGTACAAGGAAAATGACACTTAACATCCTCTAGCTGCAAAAAGTACAGTCACTCACCATATCAATCCTCTTCAAACCTAGTGTTTGAGGTTTCCACATATGGAAACCTGGCTGTGTCTGCCAAAAAGTCTGCTTTACATGGCCTCCCTCCTTCCCTCCAGCCTGGCACTGGTGCAGCTGATAGCAGGGCTGCTGCTCTCCCCTAAGTGCTGAGGACGTGAGAGGCTGCATGAGGATGCTGCCCAGCTCCCTCGGGGCACCTGCTGCCTCCCAAAAGGCTGATGGCACTAATCAAGGACAGAGAAGGGCAGCTCCCCACCCCCACTAGTGCTTTTAACCCTGTGGGGACCATGATGTCTTTTCACCTTGGGATACAGCAGCAGACGTTGGAGGAGGAATAGGGATGCACAGGCAATGAAAAATGATGGGGGGAATGATGAGAGGGAGTGTGGCTGGGGAAAGGAGGTGCCACTGATGTGAAGGGCAGAGACGAAATACATGTTGAGGGGAAGCGCATAGAAAGATGCATACTGCTTGGAAACAGACACAGCAGTAGGGAAAAGGATAGAAAGGACAGATGGAGAAACCACAAAGAGATGGGAGTAGACTTGACAAAAAAGAAAGAAGGGAAAAAAAAAAGACAGACTGAGAGGATGAAGGCACAAATGCAGGAGGTGCCAAGAGCTGGCTAAAGGAGGGTTATGGGACATACTAAAACCAAGGCACTTGGACAGTGGCTACAAACATCTGGGCCTGCCTGGGGCAGAGTTTTGTAGAAGGGGAACTACTGATGTTTAAAATTGGTGCTTAGTGGGGAGAAGACCACTGGCTGAAGATGCAAAGTTCAAAGTCTCTGTGTGGGTTCCTCAGTCTTTCCATGTGGGTGATTTCCCCCATATGTTCCCTGATTACCATTTTTGTAGCTCTGTCAGTTGCCAGGGATTTTGGACTGGCCACTGTGTAGTCCCTGCCTTGTGGCTCCTTGATATCCTAGACCTGCCATCTCATTTCTTTAGTTCAATAGTTCAATTTAGTTCAATAGTTCAATTTAATTCAATGGCCAGTTCTACTTATCTGTGTCATCAACAGAGGAATCTACACTCTTCCTCATGCATCTAGTCTCTGCTTTCCCAGGTGCATTTCCCCATACTCACATTGTTTGTAGAGCGATAATGCACTTGGCAGGAGAGCTAATTCAGCAGTATAATGTCTTTCAAAGTGCACCCTGTTCCCGCCTGGTCAATTAAACTGGAACAAATCTGTGCAGAAGCACTGACCTGAGGCCAAGCACTTTGCCTCCTGGAAAAATGTGTGGTGACTTCCCCTGTGAACACCACCTCAGCCCTACTTGGAGCTGTGGGATGGGCAGCTCATCCCTGCTGTCCTGGCTGCTGCTGGTCTGCTCAGGCGGACTGGGGGGGCCAGAACCAGCTGTGATGGTGTTTCCCATGCAGCACATCCCTGTACAGCCTGCCTGAATGGATACCTACTGGAACAAGTGGTATCCATGCTTTCTTGGGGATGCTGTTGCTCTCACAGAGCAAAAGCCATGGAGTGGTGCTGAGCCATGGAGTGGTGCTGTTTCCTACAAGTTGTCTTGTCTCTGGGGAACTTGAATCCAATGCTTCTCAGTACTGGAGATGTTTGTCAAAGCTTATTCTTGGTCCCTGAGCTTTGAGCAAGTGGCCTGTACCTCGCTGAGAAACAGGGTCACAGCAAGAGCTGTTTCAGAGCAAACAAAGGTATTATGGGGGGAGGACTTGCTGCAGTTATTTGGATTGGAGGGAGGAGGCCATGCAGCCAGGTCTGTGACCTCTCCAGTTTCTAGAGCCTTCTCTGGAGAGGTCTGGCCCAGAGCAGTCACCGCTCCAGTGTGAGTCCCCCAGGAACCTCTGCAGGGAGCTGCCACTGGACAGTACAAAAGGAGCTCTCCTTCCACTTCACTGTAAAGCTGTGCAGAGCAGCACTTGTGACCCACCCTTTGCAAATGGTCATGTAAAATATTAAAAGTATTGCCCTTCACATCTGGTTGGAAAGGTACAGATTTCTTTTGAGGATTTTTTCAATAGCATAAACTTTCTTAATGCTTTCAGCAAAATCTTATCTTTACTGTTCAAGCTCTCCCTTTTTCCGGGTTTAAGACCTTATCAATGTAAGGAGTGATATTTTTTGCATAACAAAATACAAAGGAAAAGAACCCCCTTCATTGCCTACAGAAGTTCCCCTGTAGGATTCTGCTTTTATTTTTATGAATGTGAAAGCTGGAGTTTGGGTAAACTTTGCCCAGTAGAAATAAACAATAAAAATACAGGCTTTCAAAGAGGGAACAGATGACTACCAGTACACAGAGATGCATGTATAAAACCAAATATATATAAATGCAAGCAGAAATATACAAACAGAAACAAAAATACAGCTATATATTATGTATACACTCGTGATCATGTGTGTATCTACATACATTCGTATGTATAAAGTAGCATGTATACAAATATCTTCAGATATTTAAATGTAAGCTCAGAATAAAAGCATGTGCATAAATATGGACATTAAGCAATATGTACAAATTTTAATATGGTGATATCATTAATATTATGAATTCACGGATTGGTAATCTCAGGCATGCTAATGTTTGTACATGTATGCAACGTCACACCTTATGTGTCTGTTTATGTATCAGAACATTAAGTAACTCAGATATGAACATTTTATATAGAAATGCAAGTGTAATGCAGCAGGCCCCAGAGAATCCTCCACCTGCCCACCAAAACACACCTGGGCAGCTGTGCACATGCAACCACTCTGGTTTTCCAAGGGGTGAGGAGGGCCACGGGCAAGCAGGCACACGTGTGCGTGGGAGCGCAAGTGAGCCAAGAAAGGGTGAAGGAATGATCCTGGGGGAGGACAAAGGGCTTGTGCAGCACCCAAAGGGAGCAATACAAGAGCCAGATTGGTTTACATGAGCAGGGCAGCATCACTGGAGGCTGAGAAACGAGGCTGGGGAAGAGACAAGAGAGCATGGATCAGGAGGCGTGCTATTGCCCTGAAAAGGAAGAAGTGTGAGGGGACAGTTTAGGGGAAATACCCACCCTGGTTTGCTGGCACCTGTTTCTGACGGGGAGTGGGGCAGAACTGCTGGGATGGGATGGGATGGGATGGGATGGGATGGGATGGGATGGGATGGGATGGGATGGGATGGGATGGGATGGGATGCTGGAATCCCTTCTGCCCCCTTTGTGGTGGTTGACCCCTGATGACAGGACTGGCTACATAAGGCAGCTCTTCCTGAAGGCCGGCCTAATCTCGTTTTTCCTCACCTGCTCTGCCTGGATCTCAGCACAGGAGCAGTGTGTGGGGTTTTGGGACCCTATTCCCGTTTCCCCCTTTTTTGACCTGCATGGGCTGCTCCTTGTGCTCCCGGTGACTGAGCAGCAAGCGAGGGGGGCTGTGCTTGTGGGGAGAGGGAGTGCCTCGGGGCAGCTCAGAGCATCTCCTGCTGGGACAGGAATGATAAACCCCGGCGCTAGTCTGGTTTAGCCTTTGTTAGCCCGCAAGGGGATAGGGTGAGGCTCAGGTCCCGCTGAGTGTTTACAGCTAACTTTAGATTACAATAGTGAGGGCAGTAGAGAAGGGTTAGCCAGGGGCTTTGTTCTTTTCCTGGGAATCCTGCTGCTGTAATTACTTGTGATCTCAGCCATTTTCACAGTCTCTGTTCCCCTCCGCCCCAGGCTACAATCCTTCACTCTGTTGCTAGAAAATGCAGCGTGATTCGGGTCAGCTACCTGGGAGCAGAACGCGGCTGGGTGGGAATTGCCTGCAGAAATGGTGTTTGCCACTCCGCAGCTCTGCTGTGCCGCCGTGTCTGTCTTCTCATGTCGCGGCTACTACGTCAAGATCTGCGTGTCAGTGTGTGTGTTTGCTGGGGCGTGTGTGGGTCTAGTGGGTGGCTTCGGCTCTGCCCACCCCGTGTGTGTATGTGCTGGCCCTGCCCGTAGGTTTCTCTTACGAATGTTGGGGTGTGAGAAACAGGCCGAAAAGGGGACGTGAGATAAGGCCGCTCGCCCTCATGGAACGCCTCCACTCCGTGCCACGGGTGCAGGCCCAGACTGGCTCTGCGTGCCAGCAGGCAGCATTCCCCAGCACCCATTCCTCTGTGCTGGATGGACCAGGCTGGGCATAAACTGTGAGGAAGCCTGTGCTTTCTGATCGGTATCTGTGTGACTGAAACACGGCAGCTGGTTCAGCAGCTAGAGCACATTGTTGGGCTGCACTCCTCAGACTTCCCATCATCCTTCCCTCAGGCTGGCACAGTGCCCCGCACGTACCAAACAGAGTTTCTTCTTATGTCTTTCAGGGGAAAAATGTTTTCCACCCTCCTTAAGATATTACATTTTACCATCTTAATATAGTCACTTCCTCACCAATATGATGTAAAGATTAGTTTTGTGAAGACTCAGCAAAAAGAGCCCAGTCCTTACACATGTACCGCTCAGCCCTTGGGAAAAGGAAGGAAGCAAGGGGTGCTCAGATGACTGGGAACCCTAATTCCTTCTATCCTACACCTTCTGTTCTTCTCCAGACCTCCTCATGAACTGACCATAGTCCAACCACTCTCCTGAACTGGGTTTATCTCTTATTTATGGTACTTTGCAAGGAAATTCCCTTTGTAATTTCACATCTTGGTACAATTTTTTTTTCTCTGCTTATGCTGATGGGCTTTAATTGAACTTCATTAGCCAAGTTGGTTTCTTACATTGCCCTTCAAATTTAGTTTCTTGCTCAGGGTGGAGAAAAACACAGTGTGATACAGTGACTGATACAGAAAAAACCCAAACCACATATGTTGCTCTTGCAGCCCTGCAGCCTCCTGAATAGCTCACTCCTGAGCTCCCATCATAGCTCTGCTGCTGTCTCCTCCACCCCAGATGCTGCAGCATCCCAGTTCATGACTGGGACATGGGCTTTGGGGCAGTTTCTGTTGTAGTTCACCTCTACATTCCAGAGGAAAGGAGGCAAAACCAGGGAGAGATCATAAGAAGGACATTTGCTTGTGGTAAAAAAAAAAAAAAAAAGTGTACTTAGAACAGTCTCTGTGAGTCACATGCACATATTTAATTATTGCTATTCTGAGATACAAACCAGTGTTAGAATAAAATCAGATAAATAAAGAGTGCAAGGGAAGGCAAATGTACAGGTATATAGCTCCTCTCTTTGCTAGAAAGCCTGGTTTCACAAGGCAAAATCAATGAGAAAAAAAGCAGACCTGTGGCGTAGATGCAGGCCAGGAGTCTTTTTCTAGTCAGAAGAAAAGGACAAGGCCTGAAGTGTTACAGGAAATGGGACTAGGAAACCTTAGAGGACTTCCAGGGGGTTGTCACGTCTTTCACATACACCAGGATAAAATTTTCAAGGGGATGCTGGTTTCCTCTCCAGCATGTGCATTTCTGCAGAACTATTAATTATTTTAATAAGGTTAGTTCCTCTTTCTGAATAATTGTTAAAGCATTAAATATTGGTTTCCGCTGATTTTTCTTTTTTTTTACAACAGATACTTCCCCATTTGAAAGCAACGGTGAAAGTATTAAAACTTTTAACTTTACTTTACATCAAATTAACCAGCCAGCTTAATGACCAAAGTTTTCAGACAGTAGCTTCAGCCTACACTGCACCGTGGTTGAGGGCAGAATTTAAAGGTGCCTTGGGTTTACTGCTGTGGTCTCTCCAGTGCTATGTCTGTGCTTTTTTAGCTGGGTGATTTTGTAGCTTCTTCCTGTACCTCTCTGTTCATCTTTTCTGACTATTCACAAGTTATCCTTTTCCCTCTGATATTTTGCTGCTGTCTTTTCCTTCCTTTTCTCTTCCATTCTTCTGCTTTGGCCTTCTAATCTGCTTTAGTATTTTCTTTCTTCACATCATTATGCCCTTTTGTTTTTGGCTTCTGTCTCTCCATTGGTTCTTTTCTCACTCGCTTAACCTCCTGTTGTTTACAGGCCGACCTACATCCCACCCATCATCTTGTTTCTCTCTTTCATCTTTCCTCCTTTTCTTCCCCCCTCCTCCTAACCTCCTCTCAACAATAAAAGTTACTCATGGCTTGAGGGGGAAGCATCTGGCCCACGCTGGCTCTCATTCTCTCTCTTTTGTTCTGAATGCTCTTTTGTTGTAAACACAACAAACAGTAAAGCACAAAATCAGCTCTCAAGGCAAACACTGCATAATAATCCTCCTTGTCCCCCGCTCCTCTTATCTCTGAAGAATTTGTTCTCCAGGCAAAATAAGAAGAAACACGAGATAGGAGTCGCCAAATTTGGAGGCGAAAGAGACTGGAAAGAGCCTCATCATATAGGGCAGCACCACTGAACTGCAACTTGGGCAGATTCAATAAAGTAGGTGAAATATAGCATGCCAGAAATTTGGACAGCAATGTGATGATCCTGTGGTTGATCAATCCCTGTGAATCAGTCTGTGCTCCCATTAGGTTGTAGAGGCATGGACAGGACCAAAAATGTTAGGGATTTTTTTTTTTTAAGGACTTAATTTTTGGCACCTTCTCCTCATTTGTGCCTTGAGCCAAGGCCTTGTGTATATGGAATGTGTGAATGTATTTGCCAAGGAACTGTACCTGCTGGACCTCCACTGAGGTTCTCAAAAAGCCACAGCACGGTGCTTCTGTGGGGGTCACATGCCAGCCCAGTCCCTAAGATAAATTAAAATAAGAACAGGCTTGCTCATCGTTGGAGCTCTTGCTTAATGTTAGATAGAGATTCTCTGACTAAACCAGCTTTCCTCAGAAAATGTAAGCTCCCTGGAAGTGAAATGCTAGTTGGCATGCACTAGTTAAGACATGCAAGCCATTCTCAAAGTTGAAAAGAAAAAAGCCTGTTAAGCAAAAGACAAGCCTTTCCCAATCCCCACAGCTCTGTGGTTAGGATACCGGTGTTTAATGTGCGGCAGCCCGCACCAGTTCAGCTTGGGATTCGTTCTGCCTGGCTCTTCCCCTAGCAACCTTAGGTCTGGCTGCCCACATGCCATGGCCCTTCATCCTAGCACAATTACTGCATTTTGCATAATACGCGATTATTATATTCACAAATAGACTGGATGGATAGTTTTGGTGCAGTATCAGATAGCTCTGCTAAGGAGGTGTTAAGGTACTTCCCCCAGCAGCTGATCTTCAGAAGAAATAGCCGTGATGTGGGAGGTAGGTGTGTGTCCTGGGACAGAAACAAAACTGGTATTTAGGAGGCACAGGGTGTGATGCAAACTTCAAATCTAAATATTTGAGCATCAGCACACAGGGGCAAAACTCACTGAAATGGGTATTTCCCTGCACATTCCTTATGGAAATTGGGGTTTCAGTGATGCATTTTGAGTTTGAGGAAGAAACAATCTTTCTTATTACTTCTCCAGCTCTGGTTAAATAAAGACATGCTACCCATGATGTTCTTCATCATGTGTTTATGTGAGATTTAATTTTCAGCTAAACGTTTATTGCTTCTAAACTGGACCGGTAGCTATGTATGTATTTAATCTAATCTCGTAGTTTGGATTGCTCAGCATTTGCAACAGACTTATTTGTGTTAAGAATAAACAACGATTGAGGACATTTCAGAGGAATGCAGTCCAAAGTTTGTCTCTGAAATGTGAATATGCTTAAAGCATTCACAAATATGGCACCTTCTCACACTAACAAGTAAATGAATGTTTCCAGAGCTAATGCCAGAGTTTGGGACAGCTGTGTAATCAGATTCAACATGGAGCTTGCTATGCTTGCAAACAAATGGAAAATAAGCTAGGAAAAAGAAAAATGCGAGCCAGAATTACTCGAACAAAGTGTTAGGGAATTAGGCTGGACAGGGGTGAGGCTGACACCGCTCCTTGCTCCCAGTAGCAAGAATGACCCTGTATTCCCTGGAGGCACGTGCATAAACCCACACGCTGCAGTTACACAAACAGCACCAGTGACCTCTCAGGAGGAGGAGGAGGGAGCTCCAGCAGTGGGGAATAAACATATAAATATGATAAGGTGGATCCTTCCAAGGAGCTGGGCTCAGACAGTCTGGCCACAGACACCAGTCTCTCTGGCACAAGGCTGCAGCCCCGCTCCTGTTGCTGGTACACACGCACAGAGGTGTGTGCACGGATGGCCAGGACACTCCTGGTCCCCCCAGGAACCAGCCTGGCATGGCCTCACCCTTAGAGACAAGCAGACACCAGTGGTTCCTACCCCTACAGAGAGCACCTCACAGCTAAAAATAGGATTTAACAACGAGATGGGGCAAACTGTGCTAACCAAGTGCAGGACAAGGCTGGACACTTTTGCTGGTCAGCCAAGAATTTTCATGCAAGTGTCCCTTCCCCATATCTCTCCCTTTCCCCTCTTTGTTTCCTCCCCTAAACATCCCATAGTAAGTCTCGTACAAGTCCCAAATGCTCTTCCCGTGCATCCTGTAAGGTGTCTGTGCCCCTGAACACTGCACCTCCCCTTTCACAGTTTGAAAGGTGCTCCAGCTTTGGCTTTGTGATGAATTTCACGCCTGGGTTGATGACTCTCCTGAGCTGCTGGCCCAGGCGGGGTGTCCTTAATCCGGGTTGTCACCTGGCAATTGTGTCCCTGTTTACCTCCGGGTGTATGAAAATGGAACCTTTGATGTGCTAATGGCTCTTGTGAGGGGCCGGGGTGTTAGTTGGGGCCCTCCTTCTGCCATTGTCCCTCCGTGCTCCCCTGTGGGCGTGAAGAGGCGTTTTTGTCACACAGCCGAAGAAGGGGGACTGTGCAGGCATCCCGTGCTCTTACAGGTTTTTCTGCTGGCAATAATATTTTAACAACAACACACAGAATACCCATGAGATAGTTATCAAATAAATATGACATATAAACACCTCGTGACGGTATTTATCACTCACTCTCATGAATGCCGTAAAATAAAAGGGTATTTCTGAGAGTGAGTGAAGGAAAGCTTTGCCCTGTTAATTTCCAGTTACGTGTGGCCAGGTGACTACACCAAATAAACAGCAGAATCGAATTTAAAATGTGATTGTTCCAGTTCCCCAGAATTTGATGGCAAAAGTGGTGTCTGGTCTCAAGGTATTTTGCCTAACAATAAAAAACAGGGTAAGTCAGCTTTTTCCCCCTCACTGTCCTTGCCCCCAGCTGCCTGTTTTCTGAAGTCAAAGTCCTTGACAGATTCTTAATTCAGTGAAGACTTTTGTTGTTCGACAGCACTTTTGTTTGATTCAAAGCACAGCTCTTCATCATTTTCTTGGAAGAGTTTGGCAAGTGTTTGACCTGAAGGATGGATAGTAAATGTGGAGCACAGTAGCGTTTGATTGAATTATAGACTCATAAACTATTTAAGTTGGAGAGGACCTTAAAAATAATTTTCTTCTATCTCCCTGCCATGGGCGATGACACTTTCTACTTTTTTTCTCAAAGCCACATCCAACCTGGCCTTATGCACTTCCGGGGATGGGGCATCCCCAAATTTTCTGGACAATCTCTGTCAGTACCCGACTACCTTCACAGTAAAGAGTTTCTTCCTATTACCTAATCTAAACCTGCCCTCTGTCATTTTGAAGCCATTCCCCCATGTCCTGTCACTACATGCCCTTGTAAGGAAGGGTTTTAAGTCTGGGACTAGATCCAAATTCAGCTTTGCCCCCGCAGATTCTAGCATCGTATGAAAAATATATTTTTGGCAACCACACAAACAAAAAAATCCCCCAAACGCAACTGCCCAGAGCTGTACTTCATCCACAGCTTTGCGAGGCGGTGGGAGCACCCGCAGCGCGCAGCATTCGCCTTCAGGCTACTGCCCGTGCTGTTTGTGTGCCTGCCTCTGCACCGTCACTGCCCGCCTTGCTGCTGTAGCTTACACACCCAATAATAAAGACATTTATTTTTATATACATCAAATAATAAATAAAGACGTCGTTTTACGTCACGCAGCCGCTGTCGGTGCAAACAGCCCAAAACACTGATTGTGCCACTAGCCAACGCTTCGCGCACGGCATCCGAGCTGCGGCGGGTCCTTGCGCGGTCCCCGCGGCGGGGGGAAGCGGGGCCACCGCCCCACGGCCACCCCGCTGTCCCCGCCCGGGCCGCTCCATCACCGCCCGGCAGCCCCGCACGCAGACTGCCGTCACGGGGGGGTTGAGCTGCGGGGGGAGCGCGGCGAGCGCCGTGTTTTGGGCAGGGTGCCGCCCCGCCGCCTCCCCTCCCCCGGCGGAGCGTATAAAGCGGCGGCGGGCGCGGGCGGAGGCGGGCGCGGGGCGGGCTCGCGGCAGTCCCGGGCGTGGGCGGCGCCTCTCGCGGGTTCCGTTAGGTGCGGCGGGTGGGCGTTCGCCGGCAGTCGGGCACCGGCAGCCTGCGGCCATGGACACCAAGAAGGTAGGGCGGCGAACACGGGCTCCTTCTCGCCCTTTTTCCCCCGGCTGCGGCCGCCGCTCGGGTCTCGGGTCCGCGGGCGCTTCGGCGGAGGGCTGGGGGGAGGGATGCGGTCGCGGCCGGCGTTCGCCTGCGGCTCGCCGTGGGGATGGATGCGGTGGTGGTCCCGGCAGGACCGCTGGTCGCTGTTTGGCAGTTCTGTCTGGGGTGGGGGAGGGGGACCGTGCCGTTTGGGAGAGATTGTCGCAGGTCGCACGATCGATTTTGGTTTCGTGCGCGTGGCCTGATGATGCACATGATGCTGTCCGCGTTGTAGGATATTGATCACGAGGTTTGTTTCGCTGGCGGCGCCGCACTCGGTTGGTCCCAGGGCTTGGGATGCTGAGCGGGGGGACTGATGTTAAGGACATTTTTTTTTCGTTGGTGGCAATATAACTTATAAAGGCGTTTTTAAATTTCAAGAAGGTGGCAGAGCATGTCGTTCCCCATCTCATATGGAGAGCAGGGGATATTTGTCGGTGTCTGCTCGTGCGCAGCAGTGGAGTGAGCTCATGATGGCGTGTATTTGAACGTACTAAGGGGGACCAGCACATACCGACCTGGACCTGGGGCGGGATGCCGGGGAATTACACGGGAGCAGCCAGAATTGGAGAAGGCTGGGCCTCTCATCGCCATGTTGATGGGATGCGGGGGCAGTGGGAGAGGATGAGGCAGAGGAAAGGAGAGCGTCTGGTCAAGGTCGTTCAGAGAAGCGGGCGAGGCCACTCCTGCCGGGCGCAACAAGTTGTACCGCTCTGGGGATGGAGGCAGTGAAGGAGGGGAGCTGGTGAGGAGCATCTCCTAAAAATGAATGCTGCCGACGCCTGTGGTCGGAGGGAGGGGTAGCGGTTTGAATGCCGTGCTGCTGTACAGACCTCAGCCTTGAGCCTTTGGATAGAGGGGGTGTAGGTGTACTATTTTTGAGCTCCCTGTTTGCCTTTTGGGAAGCAAGGCACTTGCAGCACTAAAAAATGATCCATACATTAGATCACAGTCTGGCTCACTGGAGGAGATGGGTCATGCCATGTGATAGGAGGCGAATAGCAGGCAACAGCCAGGAGAAGGAAGTATGAAACTGGGTAGAACAACTCACCCTGTAGCTCATTTATGTACCATGTAAGTGAGGGGTGCCTACAAAGCAGGGACCTTATGGTCCCTGCAGCACCCAGAAGGAAAAGGCCAGCTGTGGTCACTGCAGGCCATGACAAAGCACAGTCCTGGGGGAAAGGTGCTCCTGTGTGAGCCGTGTGGAGAGCTGGGGTTTGTTTGCAGCCTTGCCATACCTGCTGGCTACAGATGACCTGGCCTGGAGTCTCAAAACTGCTTAGATGTTATAATACATTTCTACATGCATCCAGATGCTTTGAAAGAACTGTGTCCTTGTGGTTCTGCCAAATTTCCTTGAGATAAAAATGAGTGGAGTGGTCACAGGGTGCCAGGGAGAATGCCTGCACTGCCTAGGGTGTGTTCAGGTGTGAATGCTACCTCCGTGCTCATCTACCCCCTGTCCACTTTGTCTCCACCACTGACCTGGGCAGGAGGACATTTACTTGATGTAGGTCGGTGGAGGAAACCATCCCTGAGAGTCCTTTCCCCAAATTCTGTTTATTGAGGCAGAACTGCTCATGTCTGAGGGTTGTTCAGGTCAGAAGCACATTCGTGCCGGGCTTGAAAGATAGGTAGAGGTGGCACAAGTACCGACAGAAGGTTATTGTCAAAAACTTTTTAAGAGTCACTACTCCTGGAGCTAGAAAGTGAGAGACTGGACGAGCTGTGATAGTAAGCCCCACCTAGTAGTTTTCTCTGCCAGGCTTAAGTACAATAATTGGAAAGTCTTGGAAAAGGAACTGTTAATATTTTTGGAAAAGCTTCCAAACCTCCTGAGATGGGAAGGAACACAATCTTTCCAAATTGTGCCAACTCAGGCAGTGGCTGCCTAAGTGCCAACTCCTGAGTCACCTGCTCCCCCACACCTCCCTCACTCGGAGCTGGCTTAAATGCCACAAGCTTTAAAAATGAATAAAATGTCAGATTCTTTTTGCTGACACTTAAATTTCTCAGACTGTGGGTCTTCTGAGGTTGGACCTTTAAGCTTTCCCTATGGCTCTGAGGGCTCAGCCGTTTTTATTTTAATGTAATGGAGATTCAGGTCTGCTGAAACTTCAGGGAGCGTGCTTCATTTAAGATAGCAACTATTGCCACAGCGTAAAGAAAAATTAAAGAAAAATAGATGGGGAGCTTGCTAGCAACTGCTGCCGCCTCTTGAGGCACGCTGCCGTGCCAGTGCCCTGGGGCAGGGTTGGGAAGCCCTAGCCTGGGAAAAACAAGCCTGTTGCCGAAGAGAGTGCATGTTGTAACTGTGAGTGACTGCCAGTGTAGCTCATGGGCAGCTCTGAGACTCAATTTATGTGAACTTGTCAGCTGGCTCAGGAAAGGGTTAGACTCTTCTTTCATGACATGCCAGAGATCAGCAAAAGCTTCTGTAAAGCAGATCAACCCAAAATAACAGCCACTAATGCAGGCAGTGTATTCATTACTAATGAGCTGAGAATAGTTGCTGAAGGTCAGGAGATAATAAAGGGGAGGCCCTGACAAACCCTCCTACTTGTAGCCACAGAACTTTTCCTGCTGTACAGTTGCATGTCTCTTTCCGGGGAGTGGGATCCAAGGGATGCAACTGGTGCTCACCCTTGCTGGATAAAAGCCTGTTCCCTGCCGTTCCCTGCCATCAGAGCACTTGCACTTGGCACCTATGAGCTCAGCTGCTGTTTATGCTGAAGAGAAGCTAAAGTTGTGTAGAAAGCCGAATTAACTAAGTAATTGTTCCCCCTCTTCCCACAGAAAATCACAGCGCCTCTTGTCTATGCTGTTTGCATTGCTGCCATTGGATCTCTCCAGTTTGGGTACAACACTGGTGTCATCAATGCACCTGAGAAGGTGAGAGGAATGAGCTGGGGAGGTGGGACGGGTGAGGGGCTGATGGGAAGACAATGATGTAGAAAGGAGAGGGACTGTCTCCCAAGCACCCAGTAATTTGCTTTTGGTTTATGAAGTCAGTAAGGCATTTAAAACTGCCGTTCAAATACAGCATTGAGCAGGAAGAACAAAGTTCTGGGGAGGGGAGAGAGCAAATGGGTTAATTCTCATAATTAGGAGCACAGGAAGGGCAGGAGGGCTTCATCACTGTATGTGGTGTGTGGAGGAATGTGAGCTGCCTCGGTTTTGAGTCAGAATAAACCAACCATGGCAGAAGGAATGTAGAGAGCAGTGTGCAGAAAACAGTTAAGGGTTGGTAGGAATTACAGCTGCCCTAATTTAGTTTATTTTACTTGTTTATTCATTCCTTGTGTTAATTGTAGATTCAGTGCTTGTAAAAAGGGTTGTGACTTGGACATTTGACCAAATCATCCTATGACTGTAGCCTAAGAAACAAGGGGTGAAGAAAACAAGAGATGCAGTTTTCATGTAACTTTAAGATGGTTCCTCTGTCAAGAACTGAGTCACGAATACCACATCCACCCTGTCTCCGGGAAGAGATGTTCACAACGGGATGGGGGATGGGGTCAGTCCTCCCTAGTTAGTGTCCTGCTGCCATCTGCTGGGGGCAGGCACTCTGTCCCCCCACTTACCAGCCCATGCCACAGTTTACCTCACTAGCTAAGAGGATGCCTGGGAAATCAGCAATGTGGCCCTGTCACATCCCCCGGGATGGCATTATGTAAAATAGAAACAATTTTTCAGGCTTATTTCAATGAAGCCTTGTGTGTCTCCAGCTATTTCTATACCAGAAATTCTATCCCTGCTGTCAGTGTTGTGGTATTGCCAGAAATGTTCCCATCACTCACTGGTCGTGTTTTCTTGTTCTCTTTCATTCCCAACTGTCTCCTGCCTCCTCCCAAGAACCACCAGTGACTCACATAATCTGAAATATTCAGAAGATAAGCCTGTTTTCCTTAATAAACACTGCTGTCCTGTGGGTACCCTGCCTGCCCCTCCACTCAGTGAAGCTTTCTCCCTCATCATACTGAGCTGCTTCTCAATGAAAGCTCCTCCTTCTGTGTGCCCTTGTCTTCCCCTTGTCTAACTGTTGCTGCCTTTTTGGGTCTCTATGTTTTCATGGCAGTAGGAAGCAGCAGGAAGACTGTAGTCTCCCCTCTCCCCAGTATAACTGGGATTGTAACTGGGATTACTGGATTGTAACTCTCGCTACCCAATTCCTCTTGCAGATCATTCGGATGTTTTTCAACAAAACCCTGTCAGAAAGGAGTGGGAAGGCTGTCTCCCAAGAACTACTCACCTCTCTATGGTCACTTTCTGTAGCCATCTTCTCAGTAGGAGGCATGATTGGCTCCTTCTCAGTCAGTCTGTTTGTGAACAGATTTGGCAGGTAAATTGGGAAGAGGGGGATGCAAGCTGTTGGGGAACTTTTCCCTTTACAAAGGAGCCTTGGGAGGAAGAGGGCAGAGGTGGGAAGAGATGTCTGGGGAGGAAGCAAGAATGTGTGGGCTGCAAAAAGGACTGCAGGCCGAGGCAGGATCTGAATGGGAATTATTCCATTCTCTTCCCACCCCTGAGATGGAAGATCGTGGGCAGGCTTACCTTTACCTCCATTTTGATGATTTTCCTGCTGTATTGCCAGCTTAAGCTCAGTCTTGACATCTTTACCTTGGCAGGAGGAACTCCATGTTGCTGGTGAATATCTTGGCTTTTACTGGTGGCCTTCTCATGGCCTTCTCTAAGGCAGCAAAGGCAGTGGAGATGTTGATTATTGGCCGCTTTGTTATTGGCACCTTCTGTGGCCTCTGCACCGGCTTTGTGCCCATGTACATCAGCGAGGTGTCACCCACCAGCGTCCGCGGAGCCTTCGGCACCCTCAACCAGCTGGGCATTGTCGTGGGCATCCTGGTGGCTCAGGTAGGCCTGGTACAACCTGATCCTGCCCTGCTGGAGAAGGGTGAGGAGGGCTTTACTTGCCATCAGGTGCAGAGTGTGGATCCTGTCATATTGGGGTGGGAGTGAGTGTGAAAACCCAGGGCACTGGGAATATTTCTCTGTCTGCTCTGGGGTGCTCTGACTCCCAGGAAAACACTGACTTTGACCCTCACTCATGGAGAAAACTTCCAAAGCCTCAAGGTAAACTAGAAATCACAAAAGTGTGAAATAGACTGTAGAGATTGTAGAGAGTAGTGTAGTATGTCACATGGGTGAGAAATTTAGGTTTTAGGATTTTTAGTATGTTTTAGATGGATACAAGATGGAGGGTACAGGGTGTTGTCTCAAGTTCCTTTCTTATTTCTTCTTCTTCCTCTTCCTTCTTGGGTTTAGGTGGTATCTTGTAATTGGGTAGAAAAATCTGCATTGCAGGTCTTTAGGGGTCAATTATTGGGTTAGAAAGGAAAATAATTTAGGTGTCACTTCTTAACTGGGTAGTTTAGTTTTTGATTAGACTTAAAAAAAGACCTTGCAGCATGAGGTTGTTGGCCATTTTTGTGCTGTTTTCACACATGCAAGGTCTGGGCGCAAACAGTGTGCTGAAGTTTTGATAAGATAACAATAAGCAGAAGCTGAAGACCAAAAAAGTCCAATGTATCTCTCGTTCCTGACACAGAACTGCTCCAGGAGGGTCTCCCCTGCCAGGGGATTCCCCAGGGAGTTGCCCAAATTGGCCCGCAAACTCGCAGGTGAGGAATTGAAGTGTTTGAAGTCACTCTTATTTCTCTTCTGTTCTTGATGTAGATCTTTGGACTGGAGGCAATCATGGGCACTGAAGGACTTTGGCCAATGCTTTTGGGGTTCACGGTCCTCCCAGCAATCCTGCAGTGTATAGGTCTTCTGTTCTGCCCTGAAAGCCCCCGCTTCCTGTTGATCAACAAGATGGAGGAGGAGAAAGCCCAAGCAGGTAAGAACTCATCTCAAAGGGGCAGGGCAGTGTTCTGGCTCCCAGCCTGCACTGAACTTGAGTGGGAGGCCAGGACTGATCCTGATGCCTGTGGTGAATTAGGGTGTGACTCCTGGAGGGCATCAGGCTTGGCCTACCTTCCCATCCTTTAGGTTGCACCAGTGCCAGGAAGCATGAGAAACCTGGCGTCCCAACAGAGGCTCCAGGTGGGATCAAGATGTGAGGAGAGGCACCTAGCCTGGTGGGATATAGCAGGACCAGCTGCTGCCACTCTGCCAGCTCCTCCTGAAGGACAGGAATTAGCTGGCATTTAACAGGGAGTTTGGAGGGCTGGGGTCGGCTCATCTGGCAAGAACATGAACAGAGTTTCAGGATCAAACATAAGCTTGGAGATCAGTTGACATGAGCAGGACCTGGGCCTGGTTTCTGTGCTGTTCACAGCACCCTGACCCCTAGGTTGAAAAGAAGAGCAAGGCTGCCAGCACAGGCTTGGCCTTTCCCATGCAGCAGGTCTCAGCACCAAGTGGGGGTGTTCAGTCCTCCTCCTGTGCCCTCCCTGCAGTAGCAGATGGGACACACACAGCTTCCATGGCCAGTAGGTGCATGTCTCATACCTGACATCTTTGGATTCTTCCCTCCAGTTCTCCAGAAGCTCCGTGGTGATCGAGATGTGTCTCAAGACATCCAGGAGATGAAAGAAGAAAGTGCTAAAATGTCCCAGGAAAAGAAAGCAACTGTGCCAGAGCTCTTCCGTTCTCCAAACTACCGTCAAGCCATTATCATTGCCATCATGCTGCAGCTCTCCCAGCAGCTCTCAGGCATCAATGCTGTGAGTCTTGCTGTCCCATCTTCTGGGCCTCCCTTATCTTTGGCTAAACTTCCACTTGCTACTGGTGTGGGGAGAACTCTTAAGTCCCAAAACATCTTTGTGCTTGACTGGAGGTCACTGTTTTGTCATCTAGCAAAGATGGATGGCTTTCACTTTCTCCACATGTACCTTGGCCTTGCACCAAGTGAATGAACCTTTGCTGTGGAAGCATGCTGTTTTATAGCATGGAGTGCTGCTTAGAAACTCCCTGCTGGATGTGCAAGCAGTTAAGGAGAGGATGAGGGACATGCTCTCAAACATGGAATTGTGACCGTGTCCAACTTTCTCTTCTCTTCCCAGGTATTCTATTATTCCACTGGGATCTTTGAAAGAGCTGGTATCACACAGCCTATCTATGCCACCATTGGAGCTGGTGTGGTAAACACAGTCTTCACTGTGGTGTCGGTGAGTGGAACAGGGCTGTGTCTGCGTGGGCGTGTCCCTGGCAGATGGGACTACAGACAAGTAGCCAGGTGGTGGCAAAGCACTGGGCTATGCACTGACCTGTGGGAACAAAGACCAGAGTGCATCAAAGGCACGGTGGGAGGAGAGATGGGCAGAAAGAGATGTTGTTGTTATCTTAGATGAAAGAGAAGGTAAAAGGAGTGCATGTGGGGAAAAAAGTGATGAGAGAAAGCAGTAGCAAGAGCCAGAGTGGAAGAACTTGTGCTGACAATGGAGCAGCCTGCTGACCTGCACTGAGATCACCATGGTCTCTGAGGTTTACAGGCAGATAGGGAAGAGGGGCAGGAGATACTAAGCAAGGAGGTCTGTCCTGCTTTTGCTGCCAAAGTAATGGACTTTTTTTTCCTTCTGCCTTCCCCTTTCCAGCTGTTCCTGGTGGAGCGTGCAGGGCGCCGGACCCTCCATTTAGTTGGTTTGGCTGGCATGGCTGTCTGTGCTGCTATTATGACTGTGGCTTTAGCTCTGAAGGTGAGTGATCAGTGTTATTGTCCAGGCTGACCCCAGCAGGAACCTATAAGAAAACACATCTGCTTTGCTCTGCAATGCTGCCCTGTAGGCAGGTAGCCAAGTGTGCAATGGAGAGAGCAATTTTATAACTCTGGGAACTGCTACAGTGTTTGCAGTGCAGCTGAGAATGTTGTGACACTGGAGATGGCATTGTGCTGATCATATTTTGTTCCTTTGCAGGACATTGTGGACTGGATCAGATACATCAGCATTGTTGCCACTTTTGGCTTTGTGGCTCTTTTTGAGATTGGCCCAGGCCCTATCCCGTGGTTCATTGTGGCAGAGCTCTTCAGCCAGGGCCCACGACCTGCAGCCATGGCAGTGGCTGGTTGTTCCAACTGGACCTCCAATTTCTTGGTGGGAATGCTCTTCCCCTATGCAGAGGTAAGTCCTGGTTTATAAAGCACTGTGAGAGCACTGCAGCATTGGAATAGCAGAAATGTAGTAGAATCTGCATATTTGAAGACTTTGACACTTGACTATATGACCTTTAATAACTCACCCTCTCCTGGAGTTTCTCCCTGCTTTGAGAAGAGGGCTGGTGAGTCTTCCAGAGGTCTCTGAGTCAGTGTGATGATTGTTACTGGAGGCTGTTGCTCACCTTATATTCTGCTGTCTTAACTGGTTGCAGCTTACAAATATTTGGAAGAGCCATCTTAGTTAGCACATCAGGGCTTTTGCTTTAAAAGCATCAATTTTGGTCACCCTCAGGAAGATTAAAGACCTTTAAAACCCAGAGGAATGTGATTTCAATTTTAAAAATGCTGTGATGAGAAAAAGGTCAGTAAGGACACTGTTGGAGAAAGGTGATGGAATATTAACCTCTCAACAGCTAATGACCTTACATGTAACTTGGAAGTAAAGCCTTTTGTGTTTGTCCTCCCTACAGAAACTATGTGGCTCCTATGTCTTCCTCATCTTCCTTGTTTTCTTGGTCATCTTCTTTGTCTTCACCTTCTTCAAAGTGCCAGAGACCAAGGGCAGGACTTTTGAAGACATCTCTAGGGGCTTTGAAGGACGAGGAGCAAACACTGACTCGTCACCCCAGAAGACCCCCATGGTGGAGCTGAACAAAACTGCCTAAGATCCATGACACACCCGTTCTTTAACTCACTCATGCTTAAAGAGTCATTAAAGGAATGAGCAAAGAAAACCATGAGAACTGGGACATTTTTCCCCTCCTCAATTGCTGCTATATTCTTCTTTTCACCCACATGCTCGCCCATTCTGCCAGGCTTGCCAGCATTAAGCAAATCTGATATGGGTGATCTGCCATACTGGAAAGCACCTGGCACTTGCAAAAATAATCTCATCTTTCCTGCCACAAACATCAGGAGAACAGAGAAGAGCTGGCAATATTTTTACTTTTCTCACATAAAATTGCTGTTTGGGGTTAACATACTTATGTACACAGTGACCATTACCTTATTTGAACCTAATTACTATTTTTGTAGTGAGTTGAAGTGACCCACTAAACAAGTCCCCAGCCCTTTGAGTCTACTCTGTGTGCGTGTGTATGGTGTTGCACTGGAATTTAGCAAGCTTACCAAAAAGCCATCTTGCTTTTTCCTATCCAGTGTACACTCTTTTTAGCCTCAGGAAAAAGGGGACCAAGTCACGTGCATATTTTTTCCTGCTCTTTTATTTTTTGTATAGACAGACTGAAAGCATACTTTTACTTCAGTTTATTTATTTGTATGTCACTTTGTAAATATTTATTTTTTTAATGGTGTACAAAAATGTACAGATAAAGAAATTGGAGACGCTTAAGAGAAATAGCTATTCTAACAAAAGATGCTGTAGACTTGAGGTGCAATAAGACTGTAAAGGAAACATTTACTAAAAAGGAGATTGAGCATTTTAGGTGTCACGTACAGCAGAGCCAATGATGCAAATCACCTTGAAATTATTTGTGCCCTCTGGAATGAAATTCAGAGTTGTGTACTTGTGGGAAGAGGTATGTTTCTGCACTAAAATCTCTGTTATTAGGGATTTTTGTTGGCTGTTTTAAATAATTGTTCAAAGTATTGATGAGAATGCGATATTGCATCTTACAATGGGTTTTGTTGGATTATATTTTCAGACATGATTCTAAGCATTCTATGGATGATTGAGGGTGGTGATTGCAAACCAGAAGGTAATTTTTCCTGCGTTCTCTTAATTTTATTTCTTTTTGGCTTCTCTGTCGTAGTCTAGTACATTGTAAATTCTGAAACTTGCAGACTGTCATTCAAAGGGAAGCGCAAGGATATTTTCAAAGCTGTATTTTCTTAGCAGTTATTCCTGTAAATATTACAGAGGCATGTAGCATGACCCTCCTGGACACAGGCATGGTCAGGTGTGGTACATGTAAGTTCATAAGAGTAGAGATGCAGGACCAGACACCAGAGCTACTGGAATTTGCTGGTTTATCAGTGCAAAAGGTCTGTAGTGCTCAGTCCCCTGCTTGGTTGAAGGCCAGATGTTTTTTGCCCCATATATGCTCTCCGGAAGGTCTGCATGATGTTGTGGTGCTCAGCAGTGTGCTTTGTAGATGTGTACAGCTCTGTTATAGTGCCTCTGTTCAAAGGGATGTGGCAGGCAGTAATTGTTCATCAGTAAATGTCTGTCTCCTTGCTTGTCATTCTGCTGGGCAGTCGAGTTTGTGTGTCCCTCAGCCTTGCTGCTGAGCTGGCACAGCTCAGGCCAGGCAGGCAAAAAGTTGCACATAGGGTACATTTGCAGTCAAGGAGGGGCAGCTTTAATCACTGCAGAGTCCTGTGACAGGCTCCAGGCCCGTGTCTGTCCAGACCTGCACAAAATATCTAAAGGTAGCACAGAGGTAGGACCAATTGAAACTCCTGCTCTTAGATCAAGCTGCAGTTTTTGGATGTGGTCAAACTTGGGTTGACCTGCTGGAATTCATTACTGGGTAGCCTAGAAGAGAGGCAGGCCCACAGATTCTGAGGTGGTAAAAGGAAGAAAAGCTTAGAAAGGTTAGAATGACAGTAAGACTTGTGTAGCATGGATAGCCCAAGCTTTCTTGCCAACATAACGCTTCAGAGCAAGTTAGAGAAATTCCCATTGATGTATTTTCTGGAGGGGGTCTGTCTGACATTTTCACTAACTAGTGATGACATTTCTACCTTCCTTAATGAGAAACAGTTGCAAAGATCAGTTAAATTTGCTGCTGTTAAATGCTTCCTGTGAATTAATTTGAAATGCCCCAGCTTTGCACAATGCAATCATATTACATCCAGTTTTCCCAAGCTTTTTATTTAGGCTTACATTCCAGATATTTATTCTCGGAAGTATTACGTAAGACGTCTCTCCCAGTTTTGATATTCTGGCTCAGTTACATAGATTTCTGTGCCCTTCCTTTGACCCTCCAGTACATCCAGACATATTTCTATATGGGTCCCCCACAGCTGTGCATAAGAGCATTCCATACTTTGCATCAGATGTGTGTTGGCTTGGACCGAAATGTGTAGGTCTTTCTCACATGGTATCTTATTTTCTTTTTCTGTAATGGCATTGTGAATATTTCTGATGGATTTTATATGCTTATTAATGTGGTTGTTTCCTGGATTTGAAATAAAAAATATGAAATAAATACCTGATTTGGATTTTACCATTATTCTGTAGGCCTTCTTGTAAACACAGGGCCTTCTTTTATCACAGACTTGGACTGCACCCCGAAATGTCACCAGCATCTACCCTGCAACCTTTTTGGGTAGTTTATTCTACTGGAAGTGATAATTTTGCTCAGCCTCTATGCAGATCACCTTTAATTCCCTTACTACTATTTCTTAGCAATTTTTAAACTATAAATATGTGCTTCTCTGGTTCTTTTTTGTCCAAATCCTTTTTGTTTGTGTACAAATACCTGAGACTTCTGCACCTGCTCTGTTCCTGCTGCACTCCTCGCTTTCTCTGCCAGGAGGGAGAAGGAGGACCCCTTTCCCCTGTAGCTGATGCTTTCCTCCCTGTTTGGGATGTGACCTTCATGCCCTCCTGTGAGATTGCACCTATGTACACTCAGTAGTGGGTATTGGAAAGGAGCAGGGGGATGGAGAAAAAAACCCACTGCCCCAGGAGCTGATCCCACAGCTCAGGGACTGCAGCATTCCTTGGACCACTCTCAGGTCTCTGGGCTGCTATCAAAAAAAATGTGAACAAAATATCTTTCAGTGGAAGAGGACAGGATTAAGTGAAAGGAAGGAAAAGATAGCAGACCCCAGAGTACTTTAGAGCAGGAATATGGCTAATATAACTCCAGTATGCAGCAGGCTGCTCAAAAAGGTAGGAAACAATGTAAAGTCTGGAAAAGCTCAGCAGAGCAGCGATCCCATGAAGCCTTTCTGAAAGCTGCTCTTGCTGGCTGCTGCATGTTCCTAGCTTGTGCCTGTGTTTTGCTAAGCTTGGTATGCAACCAGCCTTGGAGCTGGGGAGTGCCCTGGGCTAATCTGTCTAGGATTGTTTTTCAATTCTAGCTCAACTATAAAAATAAAGCGCAGCCATCCAAACTCATAAGCATATCCAGCTCAAACTTAACATTTCAGTTTTCTTTGTCAAAAGTGGAAGCAGAGAAGAAAATAATTTGTGGCCAAAGCATGTGATTCACTGAGCACTAAATTAGTCTTTCGTGTAGTGTTTGTGATAACATTTGGGTTAGGGAAAAAGGCTTTGGTTTAGATCTGGTTAGTTCTTAAAATCGTAAGGAAGCTTTCAAAAGGAAAACCTGTTTCCAATTAAATTGTTTTAATGCAATTTAATGTTTTAAGGATGGGCTGTTTTCAGCTGAAAGTGTTCATCACATCCAAATGAGCATGTGTAGGCAGTTCTTGTGGCCACCACAATACCCCACAGAAATGAATCACTGGGGAGTTATTGGAATGAAGCTCTTGCTGAGTGGACAGGAGAAGAACCCCAAGGATCCCATGTGACATCAGCCATGTCAAAGCTTTCAGTGCTGTTTTACAGGCTGGAGCACAATAAAATGTCACAGCATCACTGCCAACATTTGTCGCTTTCTGCTTGTGTTATTTCTGAATAATGTCTTTGCATACCAGCCAGGAACAGCAGTTTATTTCTGTAAGAAATATGGGGAAAAAAACTTCCAGCAAACAACATTTTATTGGAGGTAGATTTCCCTGCTCCATGTCCAGTGCAAAAATATTTTTATTTGATTTTCATTTCTGAAAAGAGGACACATTCTAAACACTTCAGTAACTGAGGGGATATGGGGCAGCTTCTCCCTTGGGAAGTTATCTGGGTGAGAGCACAGGCAGGAGGCTCCAGTCTTACCTCCGTGCAAAGTCAGTAACCCCTTCTTTGAGGGTTACTCCAAGAAGGAACATTTGCTAGTTTGGTGGGGGGCTGTGCCATCACTGCTTTCATTTGAGAGGAAAGAAGGTGTGGACACATTGCCATTGTCATTGTGGTGGGCCACGATGGAGCAGCATCAAGAAGTGACTTACCACAACATTTCCTCCCACTGTACACATTGTGAGAAAGGTCCTGCCAGCAGGTAAATAAAACGCACTTTTTGTTGCACAGAAAATTGATGTCTCTGGCTTTTTTTTTTTTTTCTCAGACTTCCTGTAGATCAGACCAAGGACACAATTCTAACATTTTCTTCACTTTTAGAAGGACTCTGAAGGCATGTAAGATGCTTGCTCGAAAACCTGGGGTCTGGTCTGTCACTTAGTCTGTCTCTGTCTTTACAATGTGAGTTACCAGATAAGAGACAGTTGTCTTCATAATATGCTGCTGGGAAAAGGCAGCACTCAGGCTGTCAGACAAGGGAAGAATATAGTTTTGTCTCCTAAAATATATATTGCTACCACAATTTAAATGGTGTTACTTGAAACTCTTCCATTTCTGGTGGAGGCAGGCTGTAACTTTTAAAGCAATTCACTTGCTGTGATATATCTTGTTTCTATGCTGTACCTCACTAAATTAGTGTTTACAAGAACTGTCTCTTCCTTTTCCATAAGCTTCAGAAGGCCTGATAGACACATGACTGACCTGCTAAGTCTGTTTTCTGCTCATGTTGCACAACTATTTTCTGTTTAGCAAGAGGTCACATGGATTTGTGTGAGGCAGTCATACTGGTGCACCAGTCACTGTGACATGCATTGTGGGACCACTGCAGATCCTGTTCTGAACTAGCAACTGCTTATCCATGTAGTGATCAACCTGATCAAACAGCACCCTGTTTTTCCATCTCTGGTCTCTGTTTCATCCTGTTTTTCAGTCTTCTCAATCATGAACAAATTTGCCTTCCATTAGCAAATTTGATTCTCCATCACAAACAAACTCATATGTTTATTGCTTCCTTTATATTCCTGTTACCAAGTGCCATTGTCACTGAGACTGCATAATATCTTGTTACATTAAACTCCTTAGGGTCTGGACTAGCTTTTCCTGCCCTTTGCTCTGCTTATTTCTTGCAAAGTGCTCTCTTCTCTAGTATGGATCAAAACCCACAGTGAAAGTCTTAAGCTAATAACTCTGCTTCAAGTCCAGTATAAGACCTAAAGAGTCCTCAAGGTTTAGAGGAAAGCCACCAGAATAATTTTCCACTGAAGAAGGCATAAGGATGTAGAACCAGGAGAGGATGAAAGCTAGGAGCAGAGGTGAAGATGTGGGGGGACATGAACACAGCTGTGTAGCAGGAGAATGAGAGAAGATTAAAAAAACCAAAAAATATGCAAGATCTGGAAGGAAGATAAGATGTTTATAAGTATGAAAAGGTGGAACAGGATCTAAAAGAGAGAAATATTAACTTTAAAAGAAGCAGGTGAGAGACTGAGGAAAGGAAAGACTGAAGACAACAAAAGTATGGGCCCTTGACCTGTGCACAAAATAAAATAAAGCCCAATAGGACTCCAGAAGCTTGTGAATCACAGGCAAGAGGTCATTGGTTCTTCAGGGAAAGAGAAAGAGAGGTGTCACCTCCACCATGTGTCCAGAAATATCTCTGCAGCTGAAACAAACAGCTAGGTCAGAGCCACAGTGTTCTTTGCCAACAACCTCACCTCTTGGTCCACAAAGATTGGGTTCTGCTTGCTTGAAAGATGGCTCTAAAAATGCCCCTTGAGAGCCACAGGCAGGTAAAACTGATGGGCATGCAAGATACAGCTGGCTCAGCTGGACTGAAGGTCTCACAGTGGCAAATCAGAAGCAGCCGGGCCATAAGCACAAAGCAGAGGTATCTTCCTACCTGTGTTTGGTAGTGCAAGACAAGATCCCAAGAGAACTGGCCAACAATGTCAGCAAAGCCCAGTGTGGACAGACACCCCTGCTGCTGAAACCTGCAGGGGCTTGTCCACCTCAGAAAAACTTATCCATAAGATACGCAGAAATGTTGAGATGAATACTTTTCAGCTTCCTTATTTTGTGCCAGAGACCAAATTTTTATGGAGTGATGGAGCAGCACCACACCACCTTTATGCTCCTCCTTTTCCTCATTCTGATGCAAGGGTAACATTCACACTGATCATATGTAGTTCATAGGTAATGGTGTGTGTTGTCATGCTCTGGTCACACACATATACACAAAAAAGTTAAAACTGTTGTATTAGTGTAAGGTTTTGGTGTTTCCAAACACTCACAAAAAAGAAAACCAAGCAAAATCAAAAACAGGGGGAAAAAATAGAAGTGAAGGGAGAGAAACATTTTTCCTTGTGTCTGGAAAGTCCACTTCCTGCCTGGCTGTGTGTGTGAGAACAGAGCAGCCAAAGAAACAAACACCAGGACTGACTAGAAATCAAGCTTTAACAAAGATTTAGAGCACAGTGTTAGCTCTTGAAAAGATAAGTTTCCTTTTTGTTCCTTGACTGCGACTTAATTTTTATTAACAAGTTTTGTTCTGCCGAAGGCAGGTTCAAAACGAATTAGTGAAACTTTAAAAATAGAGACTGAGGAAAGCTAAAGCTCATGGGAAGACTTAAAGGAGTGAATTCTGCAGAGAGAGTTGACAGGGAGGGAAGGACGGGACTCATGCCTGGAAATACTGACAGCATTTCTTAGGAGCCAGAACCAGCCACTGCAACTTGAACTGGGCAGGCTGGACACACCTCAGTTCCCTGGCAGCCCTCTCTGGTCTGGAGGCCGAAAGGGACATGGGAATGTCCCAAATGCACTCACCTGGTACCCAATATGTAGTCACCGGGCGCATTTGCTTGTGCAGACCTCTGAGGGAGACAGCGGAGGCCTAGCACAGCTCATCATCTCCTTATCTTGCCTGGCTTGGAAGGACAAGGTGAGGAAAGAGGAGCACAAAGAAAAGAGATGATCTCCTCCTGACACTAATGCAAAGGATTGCAGGACTGGAAGATCTAGATGGATCCAAAGGGTTTAGGCTGCTCCTGCTGCTGGACTCTGAACTGGGTGCTCCTGGGAAGGTTTTTGGAGCACAGCCATGAAAACCATATTTGAAGTGGCTTCCCACCAATGCTCAAACCCCAGCTGAGATTCATATTAGAGTCCACGTCTTTCTTATGAAATAAAAACTTATCTGATGTGTGGTTTGTGGGTGCGAACACTTTGGTTGCGCAGATACCGTTGCTTGCTCAAGGTAGTACAGTGTTAAAAGTGCAGTAGGGATAGAAGATATTTCTGTGATTAAGCCAGGCTTCCTATCACTCCCATTTTCAAAAACAACATCATCTGAAATTACGTCCCCTATGTCTGCCCCTTTGATTCACACTGAAACCTTGAGGGACAAATATGAAACCCTCAGAACAGTTTTTATTGCTTTTCTTAGAGAACTCCAGAGGCTGAGTGGTGATGAGGGCCTGAACATGAGTGCTTAGCACCTGAGCCTGTGCTTACTGTGAAGAGAAGTAGTGTTTCTAAGGGAAGCTTACGAGGGGCAGGTGGTGGGTCTTTATGAGTGAATTGTGAGGAGGTGTTGACACTGAAGAAGCTTCTTATGACTCTATCCCATCTCTATCTATTTGCCTATTAAAATCAACTGTTCCTCCAAAATAGTCCTGCTAGCTGGGATTTCCCATTCTAGCTTGACCACCTGAGAACTGGAAGCCATAAGCTTCCTCCTTTCCATCTTTCCTGCCTGAGCCTGTAATACCAAGCCCTCATTCCCAGTGGACTGGGACAGAAATTTGAATGTGGCACTTCTTTGCAGTAAGGAAACGACAATGCCTTGTTCTCTGAAGCACCCTGTCACATGGGGCAGAAAATGGGTGAGTAGCTACTGTGGGGTCTCATCTCCAGCCGCTCCAGATCCGCATTAACCAGCAGATATTGGCATGCTGCACTTTGCTGTTCTACCTCACAGTGTCTGACCCAGCTCTCCCAGTATCACTCTAGCCAGTTCCACACCCCAGTGCACAGAAAAATGCCAGGCAGCCTGTATGGCCTGCTCTCTTAGCTCCTGCCCTCAGCACTGAAGCATCCTGTTGGCTGTCCCAGCATGGCCAGAACAGTGGCTGAGTGGGCCCAGCAGCTTCTGCCTAGATAGATGCACTGTCGGATAGCTTGTAAGGAATAGCTCATAACCATTATGCATAAGCTGAAATAGTGTGAAGACTTTCTTCCTCACTCTGTCTCCCTAGTTATGCATTTTCCATTGACATCTCCTCTGGTCTCCTGAAGGTGCCAAATATTTAATGGGCAAGTGCACCTCTACAAATTACATGCTCAAGCAAAGCAACATTCAATGGATGTAGAACATCAGCAGAACATCAGAAGTATGTGGTATTAATAGATAGGGAATGTTTCTTTTGTTTCCAGCTATTGCTCATGAAAAGGTTGGGGGAAATTTGCTAAAATTTGGTCAATTATTTATGACTTGGTATAGTCGTCAAGCTTTTTTTCTGTCTCCAGAGCAATGTTCAGTGCTACAGATATTTTGTTGGATGGCCAGCCTGTGTAGATGCAACACTTACTCTTTCTGATGTGCTCTACCACGTGTCAGGGTGTGAAGAGCATGATACATTGCTCAGGGCAGCTTTTGGGCCATGTCACAGGACACCAGCCTGTAGTTTAGAGGACCTGCTGATGGCATAATTCACAATCACTGGGATATTTTTCATCTTCCCAGTTCCCAGTATGCTGAGTAGTGGTTTTGCTGCCATACCTCCCCCTCCTTCCAAAGGAGGATGCTGTCCCTACAGTGTAACTCCTGTCAAAGTGCATCACATCAGCCCCCCTCCCCTAATCCACATAGTCAGTCCTTTCATTTCAAAAGGCAGTCAGTTTGCCCTCGGTAAACCAGCACCACCCTTTCCTGACCATATCCTTGTCCTGTGGTGCTGGGTGACAAGAGGACACAACACTGAGGTAAGGATTGCTGGTCTGGGGTTCACTGACTCATCCTGGTTCGTCTGCACAGCTGCATGCAACATTAGCATTTTTCCAGCTTCCAGGGATGACACATGAAAGACTCTGGTCTCATAATCGCATCAGGCAATTTTTTCAGCAGCTTCAGAAATGTCCTAGCACCCTTGAAGTGTATTCTATTCAATCTCATGCACTGTAATATATTCAATCTCCCTAAGTAGTATCAAGCCTGCTGCTGCCCCACTCCTTGCTGTCCCTCAGTTTTGCAAACCATTATGATATGCTTGGAAATCTTCAAACAGGCTTTGCTTCTACAGACTGTAGCAAGGAAAGCTTTGACTACTTCAGCCTCATCTAAGGCTGAGACATTGGTCACTACTTGATCTCCCCAGTCCTCAGCAGACCTGTATTTTCCTGGGATAGTTGCACAATCCCTTTGTCACCCATCCTATTCCATCTAAGTTTCTCCTCTAGCTGGGCTCTAGGGCCTTTCTGATATTGTCCTTCTGTACCCAAGCAATGCTTCCATCCTCCTTCTCCATAGCCTATCTTTTTTCAAGCTCTTGCACAGATGCTTTTTGCACTTGAATTCACTGTGAAGCTTCTTCTTTAGTTAGGATGAGTTTCATTCAAAATTAGTAGAGTTGCTGCACAAAAACAAAAACAAAAACAAAAACAAAAACAAAAACAAATTGTTTGAAGATGCTGTCTTGCACAATGTTGGCCAGGGCAAACAGTTGTGCTGTGCCACTGTCTTTTTACAATCCTCTGATGCTGCAAATCAGTGGAACAGTGACTGATGACACAACTGGAGCTCTGGATTTCTGGCACACAAATAGTTGCCTACCTTCCTTCTCTGGTGCTACATGAATGTGGACACAAAGGAGGCTGTCCATGCGGAAGGCCACTGCACTCCCAAATCCCAGCAAGCACTTTCTGCCATCTCAGAGCAGTCAGCAGTCAAGTGGATCGATTTGATGGTGGTTGATTTGATACTGAAGATGATGTTTAGGGAAGTGAGTAAGAGAAAGCCAAGGAAGGACAGAATGGAGTGAAGCACTCAGCAATGAACACAGCAGAAGATGTGGCAGAGACAGTGAGTGACTCTGGAACGGAGTCCTAGGGCTGTGAGGAAATGGTCCCTGTAGTGAGGCAGCCAGAAGGATTATCATACACCCAGAGCATTGGGTCACTTGCTGGCAGTGTGTCTGGCAGTTAAAGCAGGAGACAGGAGGGAGCTGTATGTGATAAGGAGAGAGATGCAGAGAAGAGTGGTCAGATCTCTGAAGGCAATGGTGGTTGAAAAGACATTTTATAGGAGAATCCTTGAAAGTGGTGTGGCTATGAGTGGAGCTGTTTGAAGTGAGGTGGAGTGGCCATCAGGTAGTTTTAGCTATTTAGGTGTCTTGGTGTGAGACCCCACTTTTTAGTCATGGCATCATGACTGCAAGGTGGGCTGGGAACAGGCAGTCATGAGGCAGACGAGGTAAATAAACTCTAGCCTATATTCACCAAGAATGTGCAGATCAGCACTTGCTGTCACCCAGCAGCCTTTGTCTTTTTGTCACCATGCTCCCTCCAAAAGAGTTCTTTCATGTCCATCCAAGAGTGTTCTGTGGATACAGAGATGGCTGCCAAGCACACTGAGGTGGTGGGAATGAACAAAAAAATGCTGACAGCTTTGGAATAAGTGGCATGCTGAAGGCTTATCTTGTTTCAGCAGCTAGAAACAGGACTTGGTGTGCTCTGGGTCTTCCTGTCCTGTGGATAAAGCATAGCTTGATAGCCATTGATGAGAAGGCTGGGAAAACACCAGTGCACTTGCAAAAATTTTGGATATGCAAGTTAAAACCAGACAGCAATACTACAAAACACAACACATGTTTGGAGCATCTACTCACTTCTGACAGATCAGATCTAAGACGTAGGGAAAGACAGGAAAGGGAGGGGGATGGCAAGATAAGGAGAGGAGAGGTGGCTGGGCGTTTTGGGTGCAGCAAGAAGTTGTGCCAGTGTGCAACGTCTTCTCTGGGCTTTTGACCTGGGCAATCGTGTTGGAAGAAGGGACAGTCAGGGTAGGACAAACAGAACGGGGCAGATGACAGGTTTTATCACGGGGTGGTGCTTGGCAGGCGGGGTTCGAACAGGAGCTGCTGGCCGGGCCGTGTTTGCGCAAGGAGCGCCTGGTCCGGGCAGCAAAGCTGGCAGTGCCACCTCCTGGGCACAGCAGGCGCTTGGAGCAGCTGGCATCGCCCTCTCCTGCTGACCGGCTGGGTGATCTTGGGCTAAACACTGCCCTTCCTTGCACATGGATATTTTCATTAGCAAAGGGACGGCCCGAGAGAAGTCGATGAGCAATGTTCATGCCCATCTGAGTGAGATCTTCACACTGTCAAATAAAGTGCAGAGCTACGCCCGGGTTGACAGTCACTGCTGGAGGAGAGCAGGAAGGACAAATGTTGCCTCGATATTTCTTACACGTGGGAGTTTCTACACCCACGTGTATTTATTAACTTTGGGGTGTTTTTTTGTTTTGTTTTTTTTTTCTCCAGTAGGGACCTGTCCTGCTGCTATCTCCAGCTGCATCACAGCAGTTTTTCAGCCGTGTAGTTGCATCATATTGGCACAGAGATCGCACTTGATTTGGTAAATTCAGCACTGTCAAGTTGAAACAATCACCACAATGAGGGAGCTGGGTGTGGTGAGAGATGACGGGTGGCCTTTGAAAATTTCAATTAAGCACACCATAGCTATACTTTCTCTTGGTTATGAAAGCAACACATTTAAGTCTGTGTCTTAGATCCATATAGACTAGATTGCAACTGCCCCACAGGATGTGAGCAATCTACATGTTCAGAAAGTTACTCACATCCTGCAAAACAGAAAATAGTATGCACAATTGACTGCAGAAAGAGATTTTTCACATGAACCCAAAGAGAAACAAGACCAAACCACACGTTTTACACACAGTATCAGCCATTGGAATTTATTGTCAGCTGCCATTCAGAGCAACCGGCATAAAGGGCTCTGTGGAAACTAATAAAATGCACAGGACCTTTTAAGGGCCACAGGCAGGTAAAACTGATGGGCATGCAAGATACAGCTGGCTCAGCTGGGCTGAAGGTCTCACAGTGGCAAATCAGAAGCAGCCGGGCCATAAGCACAAAGCAGAGGTATCTTCCTACCTGTGTTTGGTAGTGCAAGACAAGATCCCAAGAGAACTGGCCAACAATGTCAGCAAAGCCCAGTGTGGGCAGACACCCCTGCTGCTGAAACCTGCAGGAGCTTGTCCACCTCAGAAAAACTTATCCATAAGATATGCAGAAATGCTGACAGAAATACTTGTCAGTATGTTTCCTTATTTCTTGAAAGAGGCAAAGCTTTTGTGGAGCAGCACCACAGCACCTTTGTGCTCCTCCTTTTTCTCATTCTGATGCAAGGGTGACATTCACACTGATCATATGTAGTTCATAGGTAATGGTGTGTTGTAATACTCTAGTCACACACACACAAAAAGTTAAAAGTGTCATATTAGTGTAAAGTTTTGGTGTTTCCAAGCAGATTGTTTAAAGCCATCTTTTTCTGTGAGCAGGTCTGATTTCTTTTTCCAAATGTAACTGGGGGGAAAAAAGGAAATAAATAAGAAAATAAAAATAGGGGAAAAAAAGTAGAAGTAAGGGAAGAGAAACGTTTTTTCCTTGCAACTGGAAAGTCAACTTCCTGACTGTGTGTGTGAGGACATAGTAGCCAAAGCACAATCACCAGGGCTGACTAGAAATTAGGGTTTAGCAAAGATTTAGAGCACAGTGTTGGTTCTTGAAAAAATTGTTTCATTTTTTTTCCTTGACTTAAGGAAAAAAACCCCTTCCTGGAACTTAACATTTTTATTAACTAAACTGAGCTGAGAGATCATGCTTTGTCCTGCTGAAGGCAAGGTCAGGACACATTAGTGACGCTTTAAAAATAGAGACCTTGGAAATGCAAAGCTCCTGGGAAGCTGTGGTGCACACTGGGTGTGCAGGGTGCTGGGTACCTTGGCTTGTGCAGTGCCCTGACATGAAGGACACTGCAGAGGCAAAACACAGACTGTGGTTCCTCATCTCCTCATCATGCCTGACGTGAGAGGGAAAGAAGGTGAAAGAGGGACACAAGGGAAAGGAATTATAGTCTCCCTGCACAGTGCAAAGCACTGCAGGACTGGAAGGGCTGGGCAGCTTCAGGGCCAGCTGACTGGAAGGTGTAGGAGCCAAAGCAATTGTACTGCCCTTGCTGCCAGTCTCTCGGAACTGGGGGCTTCCAGGAAGGTTTTGGAGTACAGCCATCACACAGATGTGATGTGTGAGCTGTGGGTGTGAGCACTCTGGTTGCACAAACACTGCTTGATTCTTGCCAGTAGCATCATGAAAAGGTACAGTGTCCACATGCCCAGCCTCATCTAGAGAGGCCTTCTTACAGATCTGTAAATTCCTTTCTTCTGCAGGGAAACTAAAGGCAAAAGCTGAATTTCTCTAATCATACAGCCATGCACACAACCCCAGCTTTGCAACAGACAGAGTCAAGGTTTTCACCCAGATCCCCTGAATGACCTAGTCTCCACACAAAACTCTCAGTGGTTCTGTAGCAAAGGGGACACAAAATTCTTGCTGAGCCTGTGGTGTGCCTCTGATGTACTTGGTGCCTTGCAGGAAGAGTGCAATGCAGTGCCAAGGTCTCTTCCAGCAGCAGACAGACACCTGAGGCTGTGTGTTTGCCCAAGGAAGCCCCTATTACTAGAGCTGAAAAGACTGAATGCTCCTAGCACTGTCTTGGGTGATTTGTCTACATCAGTGGCCCGGCTATCACAAAAAAGTGGCCAAAACGGCACAGAGATGGGGAAACTGAAAGTATAGATGGAGACAGGCTCACATTACCTGGCCATCTCTGGGTCCTCTCTTGTACCTCAACCATTTTCTTGTGCCCTTGAACACACTTGATCCTTCCTTCTACTATGTGGTATTTTCCCAAAATAATACCATAATTTCATTTAAAAAAATATTTCCAGATTTTTTTTCATGCTGAGATTTTCACAGGGCACCAACCCCAACCCCTCCTCCCCCCCCCCCACCCCCCATGTTGCCTTCCCAATGAGTTTAACATTACATCCCCACAGGCTGCCTACCTTTGGTCCATGAATTTCTTCCTTGCTCCTGAGGTGCCTCAAAGCTGCTACAGCACAGTGCCCTGGGGGAACACAAGCTATGGAGTGCAGCCTTACTGGAGTGTGCTGACTCTGCCTTACCTTCTTTTCCAGGCACAGAAATGTGCCTGGTTATGTGGCAACACATTGGCAGCATGTGTTTCCCAGATGCCTCAAAGTTGAAAGAGGCCATGTGTGTGTATACATACATACATACATACATACATATATATGTATGTATGTATGTATATATGTATATATGTATGTATGGCTGATATTCACTCCTGCACCCACAATTCCTACAAAGCTTAAATCCATCTGCAATGTAATTATCAGTAAGCATCTTTTAGAGCAGCTGGCAACTCATAGGGGTAAATCATGTCATGCCAAAGCACAGGGCACTCTGAAATATGACTGCCATGCCACCACCCTGCAACACATGCAATTCATTCCCTCCCACCCACATACCCAAGGACCAAACCACAGCCCAAGCCAGACTACAGCTCAGCAGCAGTTCTGTGGCTCCTGGCATTCACCTGAGCTACAGGCTTCAGAGATAAATGATCTTTCTACAGAGTCAATGGTCTTGTTTTCCCTGCAGAGCTAATTGATCTTCATGAGGGAAGCAGACCCATTGACAACACAGTTTATTGAGGTTCAGCAATGGTGTGACTGATGTCCCAGGAAAGCCTGTTGAAAGATCAGCTGACATAACCAACATTGATGAGGCAGAGGACCAGACCTAGCTTGGCCCTCCAGCTCATTTCATCTCATCTCACCCTCATCTCTGTTCAGGTGAGGTGACTGAATAACTGGTGAAGCTGAAGTGACACTCAACCTACCTACTCTCATCAGAGTTCCCAGAATTGTGCCTTCCAATTCAGCCCTTTCCACCTGTCCTCACCTGCTTCATAGGAGGTAGGACAATTTTAGTGGAACAGGCAGTGGGAATGCCTTCAGACAAGTCAGATCTCCCCCTGTGTGTAACAGAGATTAGATCCTCATATTGCTGAGAAGCAGAGAGGCTGAGAAGCTGCAATTCTGGTTTGATACTTGCTTGGCAGAGAGAAGCTGGTTTATAACACTCCTGTGCTTGCTGCTCTTCCCTGGGGCTTCTCTTTCCTCCTCTTCCCCACATTTTGCAGGGCATACAAAACAGAATGTGACCTTCTTTGTGTAACCTCACCATAACTGTGGGCGGTATTTTAGCTTTAAGCACTGTTTTTTTGCAATGGCAAGCTGTTTCTGCTTAGCCAAGGAGTGGCCAGCACTGTACAATTACAGGCCCCTTCCTGAGCCCACATGCAGCCTCAGTCTGCCCATTCAGGAAAAGATTTTTGTCAAGCGCTTGAATGTCTGCAAAATAATATTGCTGTTGTTTGAATTTGGTATACCTCAGCTGGCAAACTCTTTTGCCTACTTTTTTTTTCCATTTCCTCCCATGCTGTGCTTTCTAGACATCTCCCTTTGAATACTTAACCTTTGGGATCCTTTCTCCTCAGGTGCATAACCAGCCCCTTTCTTTTCTTCTTCCTCCCTGCCCAAGCAAGATAGGTTCCTTTTACATCACTTTGTTCTCTGTGGTATTTGCAACACCCTCCCAGCCTTGTATCACCTGTGAATTCCATTCCTCCCGGTTGTGTTTTCCCTGCCTTTTCAGCACCTAGAATGACGAAGCCTTTTGTGCTGCCCTTGCTGCAATTGAACCTGATACTTGAAAGGAGGAGAAAAGCTTGGAATAAACTGCTCTGATGATTCATCCCCGGGGCTGAAAGATTTGCTCCTTTGATATCAGTCCCTTGATCAGAGCTCGGCTATGTTATCTCTGTCTGGGGAGACTTAATTCCTGGCACATTTGGGCTGGTGGAATCCCAGATACCAGAGCTGGTGACTGGAAAAGGAGACCACTACATTCTTCTTCCAGCCTTAGATATGTCAAAGGGTCTTCAAGGTTTAGTATTCCAGGGCCTATAACCCCCTTAAGGCAGCTTTTGTCTGCATTTAATGCAACTGAGAAACCTCTAACTTTCTTCCCCCCTGCCAAAATCCATCACCTGCTCTCTCTGTAGCTTACACCCTTGCAGAGGTGTTCCAGCAGTTTCTTTATGCCCTGTTCTGTGGGCAGCTTTCCCTACCAGCTCACCCTCTACTTGTCTGCCACATCCTCACAAGATATTGAAGACCCTTTGACTATTCCCTTTTGGGACTGTGCCCTGACCCACTGGTCGTGGAGCAAGATGAGTGAAAACCATGGAAGGAACATGGAAAACATATCCATGAGCCTAGTCCGATTCAAATGTGATAGTCAAAACCTAATATCAAAGTGCTGGATGAGTGGGATGTACTCCCAGGTATTGACAGATGAAATAGCAGAGGAGCCATGGGGACCTGTGGTTTCCTAAATTAGACTTAAGTGGGAATTCTTTGGAAAATTTGCCTAGGAGCAAGTTTGGGGCATGTCCACACAGGGACCATATCTCTGTAGGACCAGATGAGTTTTCCAGTGGTGGGGAAGTGTTTTCTCCATATGCACATTTAGATTAAAATGCTGCGCATGACGCAAAATGGTTCAATGTGATTTGAGATTTCGAGACTTCAGACAGCTTGGTGCTGTGGCAATAACCACAATAAAAAAAATCCTCATGGCTTTTGTTAAAGAGAAGGGGAAACAGCTCAAGTACCAAAAAAGAAATAGGCATTATAAAAACCCTCCCCTCCTCTCTGGGAGAAAATATACCACAGATGACATTACCAGCAGTTAAGATCTGTTATTGCAGGGGACTTAGACGTGGTGGATCTGGAGTGTAGCCTTGCTGTAATTTTATATGCAAATTTATTTATTCAAAGCAAAAATTCGTATTGAATAGGGAGAAAACTCCACCTTCCATTTCAAGTCTGGCCCATGCCTGGCACAGAGAGACACTTTGGGAAGTGGGAAACGCACAGCAGCATCAGGCTGTATGACAATTAGCTGTATTGGCCATAACTTGTAGCCATACAGCCAGGGCAATTGCTTTGGCTAGTAACCACAGGTGCATTTTAAACTTGAAGACAAGGGAGAGAAGCTAGACTGGGCTTTGTAAAGGATGTGTGAAAGCAGATAAGTCTACCACATTCCAAGAGATGTATGTTGGAATGAGACTAAATATGGTAGATGTGGTAATATTGTCCAGGCCTTCTCTTCTGCCTACACTGGTCACACCTTTTTCTGGCAAAATGGGAAGTAAAAGCCTACAAGTGAGACCCAGGAGACTGTGGGAGTGCTGGCAACACTGATCATTTTTTCCAGTTTCATCTTCCTCTTGGCGTAAGTGCCAAACTATACTTCTCCTTGAGGGCCTGACTCTGTGAAGGACTCCAGGAAGGATGTATGAGCAGAAAAATCCATCTCACAATAATGATCAACAGCTTGTCCAGCTGTTTTGTTGGAAACTAAGCCCATTCATTTATTGACCCTTAGAATTTTTTTAACTGCACAGATAAAAAAAAAAAAAAAGGAAAAAAATAAAAAAGAGGAGGGTGGGGGGAGGAAGAGGGTTTAAATGTATATGTATACACATTTTTAATTTTTAACTTTCACTGATCTTACTACAACATTTTGCCCAGTAAAATAAGTTGGGGTTTTATTACTCTGAGTATTTAAGAGATGGGGCCTTCTGTTCCCTTCCTTCATTAACCAAAGCCACTTAACATGTGAAGTTGTGTCCTAAATTACATTTACAGAAGGAAAAATAGAAGGAAGCTAGGAAACACTTAGGAATGTTATTTAAGGTTTGCAGGCTTTCTAGACCCTCCCCCAGCCTTTTTAGGTAGGTGTTACTATAGATCCCCTTACAACTTTCTGCCCTGAGGGATCGTAACTTTTTCTGTGGCTCTGGATGGCTGCTATGTACAGCAAAGTACCAGTTCTGACCAGCCTTAGGCTGAGAACAGTGGAAAAAGAGAAAATTAATCCTTTTCCTTTTTTTTTCTTTTTATGATCACCCAAATGAAATTTGGCTATATTCCCTCAGTGGGAAGTTATTTTACTCCTTTCGGAATTTTTCAGCCCAGTATGACATGCCTAAAGCCCCCAGAAAGTAGCAGAATATTTATGATTTTTTTAAAATAAATTCTCCTTTCCCTTGCCCACTCTCAGTTCAGCAAAGCCATGTGTGTTAGTGGGAAAAAAAAAACCCTTTTCTGTTGCAGACTAGTTAACAATATTTATAAAGAGTACAAGGTCATTGTGACACCAGGCAAGCACATGGATCTAACTAGATTACAGCACAGTCTCACAGAAAGCAAAGAAAAAATGTAGAAAATCGTAAAAACCAAAAGAAACGTCTTCTGAGAAGAGTATGGTGCTTTAAAAGAGGCAAATTCAAGTTCAATGTAAGATTAAAGAATTAACATGCTGAATAAAGTGGTTAAAAGGGGAACAGAGAGGTAATGTTGCAATGTCGGAATGTTTTAGTTAGTTTGCTTCTTACCCTTCAAACTACATTATTTTTCCTGGTTTTTGCTCTTAAAATGTCTTTTGATTAAGCCTTTAGTATCAATAGAGATCACAACAACCCTACAAATGTTTAAACAAAGCAGGGCATTTGTTTGAGGCTTAAAAAAAAAAAAAAAAAAAAAAAAGGAGAAATATTATGAAACAGTACTATCAAAGCCTTTTTCTTAAAACAACTGTATTAGCAACCTTTGAATACTTAACCAAAACCATACTCAACGTTGTCAGATAACAGTGAGTATTTGGGTTGGGTCTGGAACAAAACAGTACCAAACCAACCAGGCTTGGTTTGATGCCAAGCCACATCTGTGCCACATGTTTTGTGGGGGACATAAGCATCTCCCTCAGAGGTGCTCTCTCTGAAACCACAGGGAGAGAGTGAGGCCCTGAGGGTCCCTCAGCTCCTCTGCCCCTCCTGCCCCCAGCAGTGACACACCCTTCTCCCCAGCTGCTGCCCAGAGGGACTTTGTAGTGCAAGTGACTAAGCTGGTTTATTATGGCCTCTGGGCACCTTGTAGGAAAGATCGCAGACACCTTCAGAAGCAGCTGAAATCAATGAGATCAAGTGTGAAGTGCTCAGCCAGTGAAACTCCCAACAGCTACACAGACCCCCACTGCACCCACACCAGCACCCACACCGTGTTTTCTGCCAGGTCTTCAGGTTCAACAATCCTAAAAGAGATGTTGATACCTCCCAGGTCTGCTACCTTGGTTTCATGAGTAAGGAGAGCATAACATCCTCCTTGACTGGTGCCACTGGAGCTGCCCAGTGGGGTCCCAAGCTCCTACAGCTCATGTAACTGGTGCTTAATTAGCTGGGGCTTGAGGGCAGATATGAGGGACAGTGATCTCAGCTCTTGTGCCACTGCAGCTCTGAAATGTAGAATGATTCAGAAGAGAGACATGAGCCAAAGAAAATTGTAGAGGCTGCTGCAGCATGATTGACATATTCAGGATGCTATTGGGTTTCTATTGAGTCAGATGTGCTCAAAAGCACTTTTTTTGCTTTAAGTTTTTTCAAGTAAATTTAACATAAAAACGTGCTGTTCTTGCGCAAAGATAGGTCAAGCACTTCAGTTTGTAATGTAAAGAATGTTTCATGCAAACAGAAAACATAAAACTCCGTGCCAAGTTAAAGAGACTTTAGCCAGGTCCCTAGCTCCCTCCAGTCTGCACCTCATGGGAAAGCGTCTCTACAGACAGGGAAGCCAGGACTAGTGACTTGCCATGGGGCACAGAGCAGCAGCACAAGTCCTGGTAGAAGTGGTGTTCTATGTATTTTTAAACTGATCTAAATTCTACTTTCTATTTCTGTTGCTTTCCCCCACCTGCCTGTATCTTCTCCCTGCTGATACTTGAACACTGACAGCAAGCAGGTGCTCCTGTCTGTCCTTCTGGCAGGACTGGGATGTTTGCGATGAGCACAGGTTTGGGATGAAAGCAGCAACAAGCATTTGTGAAGTAATGAGGTACAGAGGGGTGAAAGGACTATCCATTTGAAATAATTTTACACTTTGGTGGATCAGCACTTTCAGCTCTGAGCTTCTGACAGGAGGCATGCACGTGTCCTGGTGTCAAAGCAGGGCTGCATCTAGCAAGTTAATTTTAATTAACTCTGGGTCTCCTATCTCTCTATTGAGAAACGGACATTAGTGACAGACTGACAATGTCTTTTGAAATTGAACCAATAAAATTTACTTAAATACTGGTAGAGCAAAACCTGCTGATGAGAGGGGACTGAAACAAGCCAAATCTGCAGGCTGACAGCTGAATTCTGTAGGTCACTCACTTACCTTTAGTTATTTAATGAACAGCTCTGCAGGTGCCTGTCCCCCTTGGGTAGACCATATGTCAGGAAACATCAGCTAACCCTGTCTTAAAGGAAACTCTTAATCTCTTTTACTCCAGCTAACATGCAGCAGCCGAACAAAGGCCACATCCAAGGCTACACAAATAAAAGGATGTGCTTTTGAAAGGCCATGGGCAAGCAAATCTATTAGCTGTGGACCTTACATACAACTAGATCTTCTCCTAGCTCCACAATGAAAATGCCTCTGCTGGTTGTCCCCCTGGAGACCAGCCAGCTGAGATTTCTGAGCCTGCTCTGCAAAGTGAGATCTGGTGCTGGATGTGACTTGCCCAATGTTTCCGAGTTTGCTCTGGCACAAGCTTGTTGAAGATGGGCCAAACACATTTTCAGCTGGCTCCCTCGAAGGTCTGTGTGAAGGAAATTCCTTCTCAGTTAAAAAAAGGAAAAAGAAAAGAAAAAAAAAAAAAAAAAAAAAAAGCAAAGAAAAAGTATATTCTATCCCCAGCTTTAATTCTTACTCATTTCCCCCCTCTCCCATCTCCGACATCTGCACCAAGAGTATGGGAAGTGCTGCCAGGTTAGTAGCAGTAGGGGGTGTCTGTGGTCTTGGGGAGGTGTCAAAGTGACACAAGCCACAAAGTAAAGGTCTCAGAACCCTCCCCACAACCCTGGGGCAGGGTGTGGGTTTGGCAGACACGGTACGGAGCAGCTCGGCACCAGATTTCGCTGCTGTGCTAAATCTGTCCCCCCCGTGGTGGAGAGTGGCCGGGATGCGCTCTCCCAAGGCAGGGAACAGCTGTCCCGTACGGGACATCCGCGCTCACGGGATCCTGAACGCGACAAGCCCAGCAGAGCCCACAGGAGCAAACGGGAGGAGTTGTCCTGGGGCTCTGGGTCAGACCCTGCTCAGGTGTGACCGAGGAACCTGCAGAACGGGAAGAATTCAGAGGGGACATATTTCAGCTCTGATGCCATTCCAAATGCTGCTTTCCCTCCCCCCTGCTCCGTCCCCACCCCACCGATCAGGCTCTTTAACATGACAAAGAGCCCGGAGGAGCGGGCCGCGGTGAATATTGCGGTCCCGGGCAGGGAATGGCCGGCTATAAAGGCCTGTCTGCGCTGCGGGGCTGCCTCAGCTCGCCGGTGAGACCTGTCCCCGCGGTGGAGGTGACATCTGGCGCTACCCATGTGCGCGCAGCTGGCGCTGCCGCCGTGCCCCGCGTACCCCGGCGGGGCTGCCCGGGGCTGCCTGGAGCTCCGCTGGGGCGCGGCGGGGCAGGCGGCACCAGCGCCCGCCGCCGGGCTCTCTCCGGAGGCGGCGGGGAGCAGGCACACAGCAGGTAAGGCCTTGCAGCCAAGCCCTGGAGCTCATCCCCGGGATAGCTCCGCTCCCAGGTCAGGCTCCAACGACTTTCAGCGGGTTTTTCCCTTTCCCTGCCTTGGTTTCCTAGTGTGTGCCCTTGTGATGGGCAAGGAGGAGGGGTGACCTTGGCCAGTCACATCACTTTTCCATGCTACTCTTCTTGGGTGACTGCCAAGCGGTTTCCTAAACCTCAAAAGAGTATCGAGGCACTGTCAGGTCTGTGCTCCAGGCTGAAGGGAAGAGTGACAACTTGGTCTTAGGGAAGTTCTTGGTTCTTGGTGCGGGAATGTCTGGGCCTCCTTTGAGTTAAATGCTGTCATGTGTGCCATAGAGAGAAACAGATCCTGGAGATACTTCTGGTGCTATCCCTTACAAACTCCTTGCACCTTTTATGTGCTTGTTAATCATGAGCCAAGGGCCATGGGTGCTGGGAGATCTGCTCCTTTAAATCGAGCATTGTTACTCACACTGATTCTTTCATTTTGCCATTTTCCTCTATTTCCCTCTTCTTTGTGTGCTCTTGTTGCTTTGCCTTTCCCTTTTTATCCAAAAAGTCCCAGGCCTCACCACAGTGACATTTTCTGTTCCTGTCATTCCTCTGGCACTCCAGTGAGGGGCAATAGAAGAGCTAATAAGAGCAGCTTTTCTCCTAGCCTCACATTATGGTCAGCAGGGCAACACCCTAGCAAGGTAAATGGGTGGGAGGAGAGCCAGGTTTTGGGGTGCCACTTGCAAGCTGTCATTTGCTATGGAAAGCTACAGGCTCAGGCAGAATGCCTATGGCTGCTCGGCATGTGGCTACCTGCCATGTAGATTCTCTGTGTGTGCCTGCCTGACAAAGGCAGCGGGTGGATGGACTCCTGTGTGCCCCGCTGGGGTCAGTGTATAGACTGTAACCCCATCTTCAAGCACTCTCTCCTCATACCTCTCTCAGAGAGAGCCCTGTTGTGGAAGTCGAGGCCTACAGATGTCAGGACCTTGTGGGAGTGGGTCTGTCACAGGCTTTCATGTTCATGTCTGTTGCCCTGTTGTGTTTCTCACTTCCTCTCTCCTTTACTCTCTTCTCATGGAGAGGGAGCACTTCTGCCCTGATACATTTCACGGGGCATTCATTGGGATGACAGCCCAAGCAGCAGCCTGGGGGAGCTTTAGTTCTACAGCGTCTCACTGTGCTTCCTGTCTAACAGGAGACTCTCCTGTTTTCCAGGCCCATGTTCCCAGCATGTTCATTTTCTCCCTATAAAGTTTTTACTTCACAGCCTGTAGGAGCCAAGCATCCTGTGATACCACACGAAGTTTTAGCTTGCCATGCAGCCCAAGTCACTGATGTTCACCTTCCCGAAGGCTCTGCAGTCTACCCCCATGCACGTAACACCGCAGGCCCTTGCACCTCTTCTGCTGACAGCCTCTTTCTGCTTGCAGACAGAATCCCTTTGCAATCCTCATGGCCTCTCTCCCCAGTGCTGGAAACCTGCCCCACGACACCCCTGGCTGTTCACCCAGCCCTTGCTGTGGGTGGTGTAATCTCCTAGGGATAGCAAATGGCCCAGAGCAGGCAAGCCTTGAGTGGCAGGCACCACAGAGACAGGAATGCCTCTGTAAGGAGAACAACAGGGGGAACACTATCACAGATGTGGCCTCCTTTCTGAGGTCCAACAGGACTCCAAGGCTTTCGAGTGATTGCTTAGTAGACTCTCAGCTTAGGACAGAAGAAGGAAAGGTTTTGTAGGATGGGTGGGAAGCCCATTCCTCCAGGGGACATCAGTACTGGGGAGTGTGTCTCAGCGTCACAGCTCTCAAGGTGACTGGTAAGGAGGCTGGGAGACATTGGTTGGGCTCGGTAGTCAGAAGGTGTGTACTGAAATGGCACTGCCCCATTCACTTCACTTACAGTAGTAGGAGAGGGGATGGACCATGCAGGATAGTTTGCGGAGGAGTAGCTGGAGGAGGAAGGGATGGGCAGATTCATCATTGTAGTTAGGGGAAAGAGGAGGGACTGGTATCACAGCCCTTCAGTCAGGTTGGCCTGAGAAGATCTCAGCCTCTCTCAGACTCCAGTAATGTGGCATGTGACATTTTCTTATTCCTGCAGCCTGAATGACTTTGCATCTTGGCAGGTTTTGTCTTCACTAGGAGCCCAGATTGTTCAGGAAACTTTACCCTTAGGTCTTTATCTCAACTTTGCCATCAACAGAGATCCCTTAAGACACGTACCAGGACAAATAGGAAGGGGCTTGAATGCCTTCCTCTCCACTCTTGAATTTTGTCCCCTATGTCCCTGGTACAGGACTGCTGCCTCCTTTCACACATCCACCTTTCCTCTCTCTCTCCTTTTCTGTGTGAAATTTATCTCCTTCTTTATTCTCTCACTAAAAGCCTCTATCAAATAGGTCCTTCCACCTACAGTGTCTCCAGCAGTGGCATGGGCTGTGATGGGAGACAAAGGCAAACAGGACTGATCCAATAGCCAATGTCTGATGTTCTCCACCTGCTGCCCTCACTGAGGGCACCACCTCACTGCCCCACCGCACACCATGGTCAGAGTTTTTTTTGTCTCTATTGAGTGCCTTGGTATTGCTGGGCAGGCAATTCTGGGGAACCCAGAGCTATGCTTGCAGTCATGACAAGGCCTTTTTACACCACAATCAGACTGAAATATTACTGAGGCCATCTGGAGGGGGAGAGCTCACTGTGAGCCAATGTGCATCAAACTCTAGCACCACTCCCTGCCCTGACTTTTCTGCCTGGCAAAAGGGAGTCATGAACATCCCAGAGAGGACTGAGCTGGGAAGCTGCTCGATCTCAGTGCGCTTGTCTGTGCTCACAGATCCATGAAGAAAGGAGGGTCACATGAGCCTTTGCTTCAAGAAAGCTCCTATCTGGTAGGCAAGGAGCTCTAGAGCAGGCAGGGAGCATGCTCATACCCTTACAGCTAAACATTTTGTCTCTTACACCTTTTCTCATTTTCTTTTTATTTATAGAAGTATCCCCAGCTTCATCCAGTTCTGGGAATTTCAGCCAATTCACACCAGATTCAGCCACCAGTCCACATTCCTCATCCACGTCCCCACAGCCTACAGCTAAGTCTCAGAAGGGCAGAGAATATGGCGTGGAGGGGATCAGGAAGACCAAGAGCCGGACAGCTTTCTCCAAGGAGCAGCTGCTAACCCTGCACCAGCGCTTCCAGAGCCAGAAGTACCTCAGCCCCCAGCAGATCCGGGAGCTGGCTGTTGCCCTGGGGCTCACCTACAAGCAGGTGAACACAGAGACTTTGACCCAGAGTGTATCGATCTCACAGTGGCTGAGTGGTCACTTAAGGGAGTGCCAGGATGGAAAGATGAGTGCCCAGCAGGGACTGAGGCCAAGGTGCCAGCTAACAGTTGCACCCCTGCTTATTCATGCCCAGAGATCAGAAGCACTTCTGCAGATAGAGGGGTCAGTGGCACCTCATTTGGGCCTCTCAAGTCGGGGGGTCAGTTAAGGGTTCTGTTGCCAACACCAGTAGTAGAATTGCAAACCCAGTGATGAATATGTTGTTCGCCACAAACAGTCTCTACCCTGGGCTTGACAGCACTTCACAGATTGTTTCATGCGCTGTGAACTTCTCAGAAACCCTGGCATGCATCTGTTCTCTGAATCAGGGGCTGCTGCGACATGCTGCAAGCTCTTGCTAGTGTCTCCTGGGTCTTATCTTGTCCAGTATCTAATAATGCTCCACACTCAGCACTGCTTGGCTGCTTGACACGTGCTCCCTCCTCCCGTGGGTGCTGCTAGGTTCACACATCACTGCCCTTTAGGGTCTCTGCTGATCTCCAGCTAGGCTGCGTGTAGTGAAATTATGCTGCCTCTAATGATGCCTTCCTAAAGCAGGGGGGGCTGGGCAATGGAGCACAAGAGCTTGCCGTTATATGTCCAAAATCTTCCTGAAATTTGAATCTCAGAGCTAGGCATGATGGCTGGGATGCCCTGGGACTAAAAAGGTTATACGTGCACTGTAAATGCACACATACAGCACACACTAAACTGGTTCTGTCAGGAACAAGGCAGGTGGGACTGTCTGCTCTTTCCTTCAATCCACATCCCTGCAAAGGCTGCTTTCACAGTGCAGACACAGCCCGGGGGGAAATGGCCCTGGAATTCGCCCCAGCAAGGAGCTTTGAATTTGGGAACTGCTGGGCACAAGGAGCAGGTCTGTCCCTTCTCTGTTCGCAAGTATGCAGAAACAGTGTCTTAGAAGTTTGACTGTAGTGCAGGGGGCTTGTAGAGGTGCTGGTGGATCTGATTTACACCAGTCATTCACCTCCCTGTTTGGAATGAGTCGATTCATCCCAACTATCACTGTCTCTTGACATGGAGCCGCCCCCTCCCCCATCACACAGTTGCACTAGCCACCTGCTGAGGCTGCTAGACAGACCTCTCCCCTTGGCAACACCCCCCCAGGAGTTCTGAAAGGCTTTTATCTGCTGCTGCCCATGTATCTCTGCCGTCTGGTCACTTCCTCTGGTTCTTCCTGCTTGTGAATTTGGTTACATTTGTTCTTCCCTCTCCTTTGCTGACATTTTCTCTGCTTTCCCTTCCCCTTCGAGGTGAAGACTTGGTTCCAGAACCGGAGGATGAAGCTGAAAAGGTGCCAGAAGCAGAGCCTGTGGAGCGAACGTGCTCAGTGTCTCACACAAGTAAGAACACAGCACATGGCTCATCATGGCTCTTCTGTCCCATATTTCCTCCATGGGGGCAACTTAATCATATGAGTGTGAGTGTACCTGGCCTTCTGGTTTGCTCAGCACAGAGGCACAGACTTGGCACCACACCATGTGTACTGGTGGTAGTCCAGCAGTGGGCTGGCTGTACCACGGAAATGTTTCCAGGGAAAAGCTGTTTTACTCTTATGTATCTATGAATATATATATATATATGATTATCCACCCCTGAGCTGTGGGAACGGACACAGTTCTTCTTGCCCTCCATGCCATTGCCACTGGTCAGTAGACAATATGAAATGTGAAGGGACAGAGCCCCAGTACATGTCAGGCCTCTGGACACCAGTGGAGAAGTTATGTGTTCTGACTCTCCGCTTTTCCCTTTCAGAGTGGCTTCCAGAGCGGTACCTACCTGGACGTGCACCCCAAATTCCACCAGGGCTACCCCATTGCCACAGCTGGCAACATCCAAACCGTGCCTGCTCCCTGTCAGCACTATGGAGCAGGGCAGAACGCATACACAATCGTGACCAGCGAGGATGGAGGAGTCTTTGGCAAAGGCAGTGTCCAGCAGACAGTGGGCTTCATTGCCCAGCACAAAGTAGACTTTTATCACAGCTATCCTGGTAGTGTGGAATATCCAGGCTCAAAGACAGGTGATGGCTGTAATTTTCACCACTCAGCCACTATGGGGGCTCCTTTCCCAACTGCTGCCAGCCATCATCTTTATCATTCCTAAGCACTGTGGATGTGGGGTACTTGGGCAGCCAGGAATCAAATCTTATTCTCATCTCTCCCTTTGTTATTGGTGTGTTGGCCACCTCAGGGACACCTCATAGCTAAAACCTGTTTTGGCATCCAGATGTGTGCCTGCAGACATGCAGCTGTGCAGAGACCCATTTGCCCAGGCACACACACACAGAGCCCTTCATTTCTGTGCTGTACACGTGCACACACACATTCCTTTCTTGATTGGCACAGACAACCAAGCTCCCTGACAGCAAAGCCCAAGATCTGGCTACCCAGTTTATGCCCTGGATCTTCAACTTGTCTAAGGGGACGCACAGATTCCTTTGGGAATCTCCATGTATCACTGTACAGTTGTGTGTACATAATACCTGAAGCCAGGGGCTTGTGGAGAGGTGCTGGTCACGTACCTTTAACTGAAGTTGGAGAAGTTACTGCCACGTGCCAGTTATTCATTTGAAGTGTAAACCATCAGTTCTGTATATCAGCCATGAGGTGAAGTGATGAAGTGTCTAATGAAGGGAGTTGTGACAAGTAGCTTGCAGAAAGGCTGGTAAGATGATTTTATAAGCTCTTCCTAAGAGTCTGTATCTTTCTGTGTCTCCCCCTGAGAAAACCTAACAGTGCATACAATCTGGCAAATAAAAGAGTACTTTTTAAGATGCATTATGTATTTTTATATATCTCTTTTTTCCCACTGCAATAGAGCATGGCAATAGAACAACCAGATGGAACATAAATAGCCATAGCAACCGTATTCCATTGTTACTTGATGCTGAAACTATAAACAGAAATTTTTCTGTATTAATAGTGGATCAGCTTCATGGCTCTTGGCAATGCCAGATAAGTAAAAAAAAACAGGTGAGTAACTATCACCCACCTTAACAATTTTCCATATCCAGCAGTACTGAATATGGGGACTGTCATGGAGGTACTATCATTTCTGAACTTGACTATGTAAGTGTCTAAGTACCTAAAACCAGAGGTGTGTAGCAAAGTACATGTAATAACAGGCCTCCAGTTCCCTGAGTCACAGTTTTCCTATCACTCTTTGATGATGACAACGAATTTCTCTTAATGCAGTGAAGTAGCTGACATGGTTTAAAAAAAGGGCATAAAATGAAAGCAGTGATTTCTGTGACTAGAGTAATAAGAGGCATGGTCTTCTGTTGACAAAGCTGATTTATGTCCCTGTGCCTCACAGCTGTTTGTTCTCTCTCCCACTCGTGCAGACACTCTTTGACTCTACTGTAAACTGTATGGTGTGCTGACTTTGGCTGTGCTGGTTTAATTTTCTTCACAGTATCTAGGATGGGGCTGTGTTTTGGATTTGTGCTGAGAATGGAGTTGATAATACAGAGATGTTTTCATTACTGCTGAGCAGGGCTTGCACACTGTCAAGGCCTTTTCTGCTTCTCATTATCTCCCTGACAGTGAGAAGGGGTGTACAAGGAGTTAGGAGGGGACACAGCTGGGACGACTGACCCCGACCGACCAAGTGGATATTCCCTACGGTATGGGATTTGGCTCAGTGTAGAAAACTGGGGGAAGGAAGAGGGGGGCATCCAGAGTGATGGCCTTTGTCTTTCTAAGGACTCATTACACAGGATGGGACTCTGTTGTCCTGGAGGCCGCCTGCCTATAGGAAGGGGTGAATCAATTCCTCGTTTTGCTTTGTTTGTGTGTGCTGCTTTTGCTTTACCTATTAAATTGTTTTTATCTCAATCCACGAGCTTTCTCACCTTTAGTATTCTGATTCTCTCCCCCATCCGAGTGGTGGGGAGTGATCAAGTTGGCCGGCATGATCTGGGGAAAGATAAGGCCTTTTGGATGGTGAGTCATTCAGTCTTGGCACAGCCCCCACCTTCTCTTGCAACCATCAAGTGGCTAAGGATGGGCAAGGCTGTTCTTGGAACCGGCGGCGGGGTGGGGAACCATTAAGTCGACTGAAAAGGTGCTGGCTGACATCGGAGGGTGGACAATAGCGGCAATTCTCAGGGCTCTCACACCAGAATGAAGATATTTTTCAGTTCTTCTCAAGCCAACAGTTCTGTTTACTTAACCTGAATATAACCTAAAACCTTTCCATGCCAACCCATCAAAAGCTGCTGTAGGTGAATAAAGCTGAGCTCGCAGCACGTCCTCACTAATAATTATCTGGAAAAGGAGTCATATGTCATGCCCTGCTCCTTCAGAGATGCTTCAGGACAGGCAGGATTTTGCTGTGGAGGCTCTGGGACTGGCTTGCAGAAAGCTGCCATCTGTAAGAGCATCAGCTGTGATCTCCCTGCGATTGGAGATAAAGGTATTCAGCAAGATAGCGCTAACAAACACTACCAAATATTGTGGTTTCCTCAGAGAGACAATTTTTCAGAGGTCATCATCCAAAGACAGACCTTATTGCCACAGGTGGTTAGGTTCTAAAAACCTGCAGCAATTCCAAACAGGCAAGTAAGCAGCTTCCAGGAAGTGAGATCATTGATGTCTGCTGTATCAGGAGCTGCATGCCCAATGTCCTATGTAAAAACAGCAGGAATGCAGCTACTGTTAGAGGGAGTCCCTCAGCCCCAGGCAGCCAGAGGGACACGGGGGATTTAGTTTCTTTTCTGGTCTTTCTCTAGTATCTAAGCAATTACTTAGCTGGATCTTGGGGCTCCCCCAAAGCAGAAGTCGATGTGTTGTAATTTGTAAAAGATTTAATGGTCTGGACACTCTCCAGCTGCTTGACAGCAGATGGACTTCCGTCAAGAATGAGAAATTAATTCTAGCCTGATTATGAAAGAGATTCTCAGATATGACCCGAGGGTACTCTTCAAGTTTGCATAGCATGAAGAGTACATGGCCCTCACAGGTAGGAAAAGACTTAGGATTGTGGTTTCTTGGTGGTTTTTTTGTTTGTTTAGTGTTGGTTTTTTTTTTTATTTTATTTTTAAGTTTATATTTTTTCCTTTTATTTTAATGTCCAAGTGCAATGATTTAGAGTCATTCATGCCTCATGACTATTCAGTATCAGCCAATATGCTGCTGCCCTCTGAAGTCAGGCCAGGCATGAGACTGTAGCAATGCTTGACTGAAAATTTCTGAAACCCTGTTATAGCTCAGCCCTCGAGTCATGTGGTGTAGTTAGATTGCTAAATATGCTTACATATGCCTGTAGGGAAGAGCCTATTAAAGCAAAGATCATTACTTTTAACTGCACTAGAGAGACAATTGGGGCTGTGAGCCCTTGCTCATGGATCACTCAGAAGAAACATGTAGCTTGTAAAACCCCTGCAGGCCACATTGACATGGAGAGCAAGGAATGAGGTTTCCACTGCTCTTGGTATTTTCCCTGTGGGACAGCTGGAACCCAGTAGATTACAGAATAAAATCCTGGTCTACATAATCTGTACCAGACTCAATTTCTTCTGTTTAGGTGGTAGTCTCTGCAGCACCAGAACGACATCTGCAGCTTTTTTGTCACTGTAGATATTGTAAATGAGGAGTCTATTTGCACAAGCTGTAATGCATATGAAGAGCTCCAAATCATCTTACAGCTTGATCCTAAAAAGATTTGCTGGCAAGGCAAATCATATTTGCAGTGTGCAGAAGTTACTGGTACACAGCAGAGTTACAGGAAGCAGCAGTGTTAACAGAGGTGTAATGCATTCTAGCAGAAAGCTTTTGCTGGCATGCACTTTCTTCCTCTAAGGAACTAATACCAACACTTCTGCAAGTATGAGGCTGGAGGCATCTGCATCCCCACCGGTTTTGGTAGTAGTGCCCAATTACCTGGGCAGTTTTTTCACATGGTGATGTGATTCAGGCACGTGAAGGTAACAGAAGAGATCACCAGCTCTGTGGAAAGACAGAGTTCTGTTTTTTTTTAATTCCACAGGCTCTAGAAACACTTCCTGAGCAACTATGAGCTCTTTCCAGCCCACCTTCCAAAACTCAAACAACAGCTGCTCCATATGCTCCCTCCAGCTACATGTGCTTGCCAAACCTGCACTCAACCCAGGCTGAACAACCAGGGGAATAACACAGCCATGAGGGAACAGTCAATTTCCACAGAACACTCCCATAGTACATGGAGTAACAAACCACAACATGCAGAGCAATCATTCTGAGCCCCAGGGCTGTTTCAGCAACAATATCTGTTTTTGCAGAAGGACATCTGCCTGCAGAGCTCCAGCTATTTCCTTACCCTTGCAGCAGACACATGGAAACAAAACACAGGAAGCAGCACAGGTAAACTGCAGCAGGCACCCTCTGCAATTGCTCTGCAAAGATCTGTATATTATTACTTCTTTGAAGACTGCATCTTGAAAGAACCCCCAAAATCATAAGCTGCTAATTTTAAAGCTGAAAGACAAGGCATAGTATGTATGACTTGTATAGGTGATTTATACAGTTCAGCTTTACTTTTTTCAAGGCAATTGTTGAAACTAATACTATTGCTAGAGAATTAACCAGAATTCATACAATGCTACAGGGATATAATCTCCCATCCAGAGAAAGCTCTTGTTCTCAAATACAGAAAGCCACGTGAACCTGGTATTTCCCTCTCTTATAGGCCAGATGTACCTTTTTTCTGCTGTTTTAAGGTTGGCAGCCCATACATACAAGTGACTCGTTCTTTTGCCCTTCTCTACACAGGCTCAAGCCTCTGCTCCTCTCTCCCTTCCTGTACCTTACCTTGCAAGCAGAGTATTGCAGCTTGGCAGCTGAAGAGGGGATGTGCTTTTGCACTCACAAGCAGGTTCCCTTCGGCAAAGGACCTGTAGCAGTTTGAGCCTGAGCAGTCGCTGCCAGTTTAGCTAATTGTGCTGGGTGGGAGAACCCACTGAATTACCCCTTTCGGTCAGATGAAGGGCTTCAGTGGTGTAGTGTACTTTAAAGAGCCCGAGACTAAACCAAAACACAATTTCTGCTAGTTTGGAATACTAAATAGCAACTTGGTTCTGGTTTTGTTTCAATGCTGGAAGCAGGAGATTTAGCTGCCTAGTCTCAGACTTCTGTTGCCATTTGAGGTCAGCACAAGAAACCCAACAGAGCTGCATATTTAATTAAGTGGGATTCCAGACCTCCAGTTGTGACCTTCTGGAGCACCAGCAGGAGGCCACACAATGGCCATGACACTTTTCTTTTGCTCCATCCTCCTTCAGCAATACTTTTTTTTTTTTTTGAAGCATTGCTGTCCAAGGGCCAATACAGGGCTGCACATCACTTCAAGCCAGGAGTTTGGTCCAGTTGCCTAGCCCTAGCGCCTCCCCCACCCTCCCTGCAGTAGGCTACACAATAACATATTCTGTGACTTGCTCCTTTTTAAAAATTACTTGAGCCCACCCCTGGGAGAAACACGATAGGGTTATTTTTTTCCCTCCTTTTCCTCAGTACTGCAGGTCTAACCTGTGTAGCACAACCACTCTCGTAGCCAGCTGTTCAAATGCAAGCTGGTGACACCATCACAGTATTAAAATAAAGTAATTTATTTTTAATTCAAACAACTTTGTAAGAACATTAAGTACATTGAACATTAACCAGAAAAAACAATAAAACACAACATGGACATAACATAAAACATGCTTGGTAACACTACAAAAAACAAACTTTATGAAAAATGATTCAGCAACAACAAATATTCACCTCCTTTGCAATGGAAGCTCTGCTGCAAGACACACAGGGCAAGGATCAGAGATCACCTGCTAGAGAAGCAGCAAAGAAGGTGAGACTTGAACAACAAACAGACCTTAACAACCTCTGCTGCTCACAGCTGCAACATTGCACACTGGCCTCAATGAATGAGGTTCAAACTCCTCAATACCCAAAGCATCTTTGCCAAGGGTTAGCTATGAACAGACAGGCACACTTAAATAGGAAACTAGCCCCAGGCAGCAGGGTGCTGAGCCCCTCCAGTAGTTAAAACAGCAGTAGTGAAGGACAGGCAAGAAAAACAAATAGAACACGAACTCAAAACCCTGGAAATCCCATGGGTGAACACATGAGGTGGGAGAAAAATATACTCAGACCTGAGACTCATACCCACTCTGGGTCCCCATGGGGTGCCAAGGTAACTGGCATTGATTCTGTATAGGAGAGCTCGAAAATGGTGTGACAGCGTCAGAGGTGCTCTGGAAGTTGAAGGTGTCATCTACCTCCACGCTGACATAATCTATATTGTCAAAGTAGCTGTGATAGAAGTTCATTTGCTGGCTTAGTAAACCCATGGTTTGCTGGGTATTGCAGCTTGTCCCACCTTTTCCAAAGAGCCCTTCATCCTCCACAGATGAGAAGGAGTACAGGTTCTGCCCATTCCCGTAAGTCTGTCCGCTGCTGTAAGCCTGGTGCACGTTGGACACAGCCTGAAAGTTCCTGCCAGAACCGGCAGGGAAGACCTGGTGGAACGCTGGCGCCATATCCAGGTATGCAGCCTGATCAACCCCATTCTAGGAGACAAAGAAAGTCGTTCAGCAGTGCAGAACCACACCAGCGGCCCATTCTTTTGGATGGGTCCTCTCTTCTCCCCCAGCTCCCCCTCCAAGCCGAACAATAGCGCCTTTTTCAGGCCCTTTGTCCTCCCAACAGACCAGTAATCGCAGAGGTGACCTGTTAGTAATCTCCAGCTCAACGTGTCCAGGAACAGCCACGCTGGGGGGGAAAACTTAAAAGCTTAAAAGAGAAGCCATTTTAAGCCCTGGTAAGAGGAATTCAACTGGCTTGGTAATATTCCTGTGGCTTGTTAGAATTACCAGGTTGGACATGATGCATTTCTCCTCGCAGACTGGAGGAACTATGACTACTGCTGATGGGGAAATTTACTCACCTGTGGTAAATACATCCCTTTATCCATCCACTGGCTCTCCTTTTGGCAACGCTTAAATTTCATCCGTTGATTCTGAAACCATGTCTTCACCTAAAAGTGATGCAGAAAGGACATAAGAAATTAGAAATTAATTTTTAAAGAGCTTAGTACACATCCTTATTTCTGCTACAATCCCCTTTCTGACTTCTAATACTGTCAATAATTTCAGCGGCTAACAACGTGCTGCAGATGCAGGTGGCTATGAAATCACAGAGCTGAAAACGAACATTTCTACTCCTCAGATCACCACTGGACCTTTCCCGACTTCAAAAACCCTAACTAAAACACCGGCCAAGGCAACTGCAGAAATCAGGTTGTACAGTACCAACTCACTGCTGTGCCATGGCCAGGGCTCAGGAGTGAATCGTTCCTTTAGTCAGACACAAGCAGCTGCTGGGGCAAGGACCCTCTCTAGGGAGAGACCATGGTGCCACTCCGACTAGGAAAGGCCTCTACATTCAGAGACAACACACGTCCCTGCAGAACAGTAAAACCTGACTCTGCACAGCCCTGCTTTGCTGCTCTGCAGGCCCTTTGAAACACTTGCACGCAGTGGGTGGATAGTGCTGGAACCAAACGTAAGACTGAGTCATAGATTTTCACACCCTCTGCCCTCTGAAGTAAGAGGTAGCACAAGATAATCTAAGAAACTTCTCTCTGGGGTCCAAGAAAAACGAAAACCACACACACATAGAAGAAGGAAAAAAAAAAAAATTAAAGACCCCAAATCAGCTGCTGCTCAAAGCAAGATGTTCACCTGCTTGTAGGTGAGCTCAAGGGCAGCAGCCAGCTCCCGGATCTGCTGGGGGCTGAGGTACTTCTGGCTCTGGAAGCGCTGGTGTAGGGCTTTCAGCTGCTCCTGCGAGAACGCTGTGCGGCTCTTGCCCGTCTTCACCACCCCCTTGCCTTGCGCCTTGACCTTCTGCAGAGAGGAGTAGGGAGACGGGCTCCCTGCTGCGGTGGGGCTGGTGGCGGAGTCGGGGGTGTGGTACTGGGTGAGTGTCCCAGAGCTGGAGGAAGCTGGGGAGTCAACTGAGGAGAAAAGAGAACTGGGCTGAGCAAAATAAGTCAGGGAAGACTCAAAAAAACCTTGAAAGCCCAGCTTCCCGGGAGAATTTACGATTGCGGGTGCCCTGGGGACTCGCAGCGCGGGGAGGAGGGCTCAGGTCGCCTCACGGCAGCACAGCCGATGCGCCCCCGTTCGCCCCTTTGCCCGTCCCGTCCGGGCAGAGGGGCCGCGCTGGCGGCCCGGCTCCGGCCCGCAGCACCGGCAGCGCCTCCCAGTCCCGCACACCGGCCGCTGCCAGCCCGGGGCAGCCCCATCGCCCCGGCCGCCTTACCTGAGGGACTGGGCGTCTTGGCCGCGGGCAGCGGGAGCGCGTCCGGCGCCGGAGCCTCCTCGGTGGGCGCGCTGTCCATGCTGCCTGCGGAGAACCAGTAATAGTCCCCATACTTGGCCGCGCCAGGGTACAGCACGTATGGCGGCGTGCCTAGGTGGCTGCTCATGGCCGGGCCCAGTCCCCCTGCCCCGAGCATGTCGCGATATGACCGTCGAGACTGCCGGCGGCCCGCGGACAGAGACTCCTTTGGGGTCACATGGGGGGGATGCTTTAAGTCCGCCCCAGCCTGGCTTTGGCTGGAGGGTATTGTCATGGCCATTGTCATGTTAAAAGTTGGTTGATTGGGGGGAAGGGATTTTCGAGGGTATTCAGGGACCGGGGGAGGGCTGGGACACCGGGCTGCGCTTGCCGACTTGGCTGGTAGATGTCACGGTGAGGATGAGTACATCGCTCCCTGCTGGGGCGTGGGAAGGAGGTCCTCGCTCGCCCCTCGGGGCAGCAGGTCTGAGCTGGGTCGCCCGGTGAGCTGGACTGAGCTTGGCCGACATCCCCCACATTTCACAGGTCCCCACCCAAACAGAAAGAATGGCCCCGGAGCCCGCCGCGGGGTATGAGGAGACTTTGTGCGTCTGCATTGCAGATCGCAACCATCATTGCAAAGAGATAAGCCCTTCACCTCCCCGCGAGTGAATCCGGACGGGGGGCAGGGGGGATGGCCCTACAGAGCCGTGTCTGTATGGCGGGGAAGAGGGCTCAAAGACGGCCAGGCTGCTTCTCCCAGCGGCTCGCCCAAGGCTGAGCCAGGCAGTCCTGTTCTGCGCATTTTCCAAGCTTCTTTCCCTCGCCATTTAAGGCTTTCTAAAAAGTGATATCTTAAAATTTAAAAAAAATAAAAAAAATTAATTACACATCAGGGAGGGATGGGACTCACCGGGGCAAATTCAAAAGGAGACAAGAGCGCTGCAATTGTAAATGAGCTGTACAGATCTTAAGGATTTGAAGTTAGGGCCTTCTTGGGGAGAATAAACTGTTTCCCTTGCCACCTCCTCCCCCAGCTATTATTTCTTACTTTAAGGAAATTGAAAATTTATCGGCAGGATCTCACACCCGAGAGTTACAAAACCTGGAAAACCACCTGGAAAAAATACAAACGAGGGCAACGTGACGCGCCAAGCAAATTCCCCAGCTCCACCAGCGCAAGGAAACAGAACACAGGCAGGGGTGTAGCTACTAACCTGCTGCACTGTTAAACGTCTTTAGGACCTGACAGCGAAAGACCTCCCTTGATTTCAATTTATCTCCGCCTCCCATCTTGAGTCCTAATGAGAAATGAGCCCCAGCTGATCCCCTGAGCCAGCGAGGAAGGGTCCTTGCCGGGCTTACTATAGATCGCCTCCTAATTAATGATTCAATTTCTCAGAATTCGCACCGGGTCCAGTCAGGACTATTAGGAATGTGTGAGAAAGAGGTTATAATCTCTTACAATGAAAATACCGAGGTGTGAGGGATGAAAAGACCGAGCTATAACCAGAGCCTGGTTCTGGCCACAAAGCAAGCAGAGGCAGCCGGGCCGTGGGTTTTGGGCAGGTCACTCGCTCGGTGCTCGCAGAGCAGATGCACGGACGGAAAGGGATTTTCCCCGGGAGGCGAAGCTGTCCTGCTGCCCTTGGCGGGGCAGAGAGCCGCCGGTCCCCATGTCCCCTGCTGGCAGGGCTGCCCCGGGACACGCGTGATCCCCGCGGGGGCTCTCCGAGTTGCCCCAAACCAGCCCCTTGCAAAGACGGAGAAACCCGCGGGGTTTCTGCAAGGCTCCGGAGGCTGCGGGAGCCCCCGAGTCGTCCGAGGACACATGGCTGGGGAGGATGGACCGCGGCAGAGGGATTAGAGTTCTACAGAGGGAGTAACACCGCCTCTGCCAGCAAATCCTCCCTCGGAGAGCCCTGTCAGTGTGCTTGGAAAGGCAGCAGGACTGCTCACAGTCTGCGATTTTCATACATAGATCGGTTTTTTGCGTGTATATCAGCTTCTGTCCCAGCGTCAGACCAGCTTTGTAGTGAGCAAGCAGCTGATTTAGGTCCCACCACCATTTTTTTTTTTTGTGTCTTTGTTAATATTTTTGTCTTCTCATCCCATTTGTCCTCCATTCCCTTTGTTTTATGCTTTAACCACTAAATCTCTTTTTCACATATCCACTTCCAGTGAGGATAATTTGCTCCCTCACCCCAACAATACCTCTAATCAACTTACCAAACACATGTTTTTTAATGTAATTGTGAGAGAAATAAGACTTGTGTAAGTGTATAAAATCATACCATCTAAAGTCAGAATTTATTTAGGAAAAGAAACACAGTTATTTTCCCCCAAATAAAGGATACACATGGAAACATATTGCAAAGGTAAATGCAGAAGTCATACAGACACAGGGAATGCTATGGAAAACATGATGTTGACATTTGGGAAGCTCATGGGATGATCAGGTCTGGAACATCTGCCTGTGGCACCATCAGCCTTCAGGCTGGATATACTGCCCATGAATCTCTAGAGCTGATATGCTTTTAAAAAATGTTGGGAAATTTTTTTAAATTTAAAAAAATTTAAAATATCTAGAGATAATGTGCTTTAAAAAAGTGTTGGGAATGACTCACAGAGCAGATGCAAGTATCCACTTGTGCTTCTTTTGGAACTATTTTCAGCTGAAACAGCAACACAGGTCAGATCTAGTCTAATCCTGTTTTTCCCAACAAGGCCAAATAGCAGGAACAATCAGGGTTTTGACTCTGGATTGTGTCCCCCTCTCCATTGTGTGGCTACCCCTTATTTTTCAGTTCTTAGCTCATTATGCGCTCATTATGTACTGCGGAGCATTAGTCAGGTGAGTAACAAGTTGGCAGTAACAAGTGTATTCTTGACACCCATACCCTCACCCTTGAAATTGTTTATAAAGACATCAGCACACATCTTTCCTATCAAGTGTATGGGACTGAGTGCAGCCACTCACGGGGCTGTAGCGTGCTCTAACAAACCCTTTTTGTAGTGCTGTAGCAGCAGCGATAGAAGCTCAGGTGCAAACGCAGTCTTGGCCTCTTTGTCTAAGCACAGTGAGATGGGACTGTGGCTGGAATGTGTTTCATCCAGGAAGTTCCCCCTACAAGGATCTCCCATTATTCTCAGTTGGGTCCCTACCTTCAGAGTGCTGGAGCTCAAGCTTGCTCTGAAGTGATGCAAAAGCACCAGTTTACATAGATGGAGGCTGGGGAAGCACCAGCTGGCTACTGCTGTAAATTCAGCTCTGGAGCTCACACCACTGGCTCAGAAATGCTGGGGTTTTCCCGCCTCAGAACATTGCTAGACTAATTTTGATCAACAGGATAATGTTATAGGGGTAGAGATTGTCTCAGATTTTGCATAGATTAGGTGCTCTCCTGCCTCCCGCAGCTGTAATGTGGGTAACCTGCGTTGTGGTGAATGTTGTGAAGTGCCAGTGCATGTCGCTGTGCCATTCTGCTCATGTTGGAGGTGCTCAGGGGGGCAGCAGGGTGCTGGCTCGGTAGTACTGAACAGGGAACCACGGCCAGAGCCCCACTGTCCGTCGGAGAGTTTCCTGGGAGCCACCATCCTCTGACAGCGATGTGTGTGCTTGGGGAAGGCAACTAGAAATCCTTGCCTTGTGTTCTGTTGAGCTTGTCTGAGCTTTCATCCCAAGCAGGCACCTTTAGTTTTATTATTGTATTTTTGTGAAATTTGATTATTTTATTTGATGTTGTAAGCAAAGGCTCCCCAAGGTAGGTGTATGAAAGCCCTGCAGAACTCAGTACTTGCCTGGCCCTTGGCTCTGGAGAGCCTGTCCCCTGCAGCATGGTCATCTCATCGCCTGCAGTCTGGACCCAAGATGACAGACTGTAGAAGGAAGGGAATCAAGAAAGAATAACAAAAATTAGGCCCTCATTCATATTAAAATACAGTTTTTCTTTCTCTTGACTCTTTAGGGGAGCAGGTAGAGAAAAGAACAAATCTTCTCCCTCCTCCTGGCAGCCCAGTCTCTGAATGCCCTGAGAATTACTGGGTGATGTGGCCCTTTGTTAGCAGTGCAGGGGCACACTGGCACAAAGCCAAGTGCCAAGTGCCTCCCTGAAAAGGCGAGAAAGCTGCGTGTCAAAAAGCAGGTGGGAAGTAGGCTAGTGAGAGCATGAATTTCTAGGTCTGTTCTTTCAGGATAGGTCTGTTCTTTCTTTCTCAATCCTTCATCCATTGCTGCCACGCACTTGATGCCGGAGTGCTGTAGCTGTAAGCACTCATCTCACGAAGCATCCCCTACCAGTGCCCATCATCTGGCATGTGGAGCAGTCTTGCAAGCAGCTTGGAGCCAGGGTTATGTGAAGTCCTGGGGAACATGGATAGATGTGCATGTCGGGCAAAAACCTTCCAAGCATCCTCCCTGCTGGAATACTCCCCCCTCCCCGCTATCCCTGGTGTGGTTGTTCCCACAGGCTCAGTTAGTAGTCCTCTTACTAAAAGCAAAGAGCACAGACAGAGCTGTCTTCAAATGCCTTCTGCCGTTTCCAGCTTAAGGGAGGAATGACAAATCCAATATTTCCCACTGTACCAAGGCCCTGTGCTTGGCATGAGCCACCTCCCCCACTCTCCTCGAAAGGCTGCTCTCTATCAAGCACTTTGTCTTTTGTTCTCCAAACGCACACCACTCATGAACTTTGAAATTACGCAGAAGGGTTTTTTTTCCCCCCCTCCCCTGAGACATCTTTGTCTTCCTCATTTTCATAGGGATAGCTTCCTACAAAATCCAGTGCTGCCAGAGCCTTCAGTTCAAGCTGAGTCTCCTGCTCTCTCAAGTTCACCAGGTATTATGGCACCTGCTTTCTCCCACATCTCTCATCTGAGGATGATCCCGTATATGTCATCATGGTAAATTAATATCAGGACAAAGCTAATGAGGATTATGTGCCAAGTGGGTGGCTGTAATCACACTCGTGCAGACCATAAGTGGGCACAGAGTCTGAAAGTGCTTCTAACACATCCCACAGCCAAATTCTTCCAAGTTAGCACATACTTCTTAGGCAGCTCCCTGTGCCAAATCTGTTCTAGCTGGGGTTTTGTAAGTCCCAGGAAGTCCCCAAAGGACCAGATCGCCTGTGATGCAAGTGTCTAATTACAGCGAATGCTACTATTAGGAAAAATGGTGCTTAGTTTTCAAATCTGTCAGGACTTGAGATAGGGATCCCCCCCCATTGCCTGGCCCTTGCCCCCACCTCTGCAGCCTCTGCTTTTCTCCAAGAGGGTTCTTGCACATGCATTCATGAGCGATTAGCAAGTGTTACAGCCTGAGGCTCCCCGGCTGGCACCCGCTCTACATCTGAATGGCAGAGCCGGGGAAGCCCAGGGCTGTGGAATGGGATCTGCAAGTGGATGTTGTCTGCGCCGCCTGACGGAAGAAAAAGCTTTACCTGCTTTTGTCTGACAATATTTAGATGGCCGACTTGGCTGAGATGGAGAGAGAAAGAGACAAAGAGGAGACGAACGGTGAGAGGGTGGAGCTTTTTAAAAAGGGTGTCATTTGTCTAGGAATTAAATCCAGCGAAGGGTGGAAAGTGGGTAGGGGAACATAGCACTGCCATCAATTATTGGTGCAAAGGTTAAAATTACCTGTACTTCATCTTCTTTAAATTCCATGGAGCTCAAATTAGGCTGTGAAGGCACATCTTGTGGGGGCAGCAACAAAACACCAAAGAGACAATAGTATGAACTGCATCTCTCCCCGGGTGCAAGGTCAGAAGCCACAGAGTCATACCGTGGAAGAACTCCAGACCCCCAGACTACTGTGACAAAATAAAAATGCTTCTCCAGCAGAGCTTAGTTATGATGGAGCCATGACTGTCTGTGTTGAGAAAAACATTTTGCTAAAAATTCCTTGTTTAACCCCAGCTGTGTCTTTCATGCAAACTCTGGGGTTAAGACAGACCTGAGAACACATTCTCTTAACCCCACTCACGACCATATTGTTTTGCTGTAATTATAAACAGCCTAATAATAGTGTCAAAAGTGCTAGCAAATGCAAAGTAACTTTGCATAGTATTTAATGGCTTTGGTGCAGAGCTGCAGGTGTCAGCTGTGTTCCAGCAGAGCCCTCTGACGTGATAGCGCTTCAGATATCTCTCTTCACTCACTGCATCCATCAAACTTCACCAATTCTCCAGCAGAAATGGTCAAGTCAGGTGCAATTCGTCTCTCCTCAGCCACTGCAGTTCACAGACAGCACATTGACACAAACCACCAAAGATTTCAGTTTCTATCAGTATCCACCTGCTCTGTGAACCACTCTTTTCCTGTCATTTGATCCCCAGAGAACACATGTACACTGGTCATGAGATTCAACATTGTCATCTTCATTGACCTTCTTGTGTCTTGAGAGAGATGCTTGGAGTGCCTCGAGGCGCTGAATGATGCAGCCATGGAAGTGCCAAGGGCTGCTGGCAGCCTGCTCAACAGCAATCTGCTATGGCACCAGGGAACAGGAGGAGAAGCAAATTCTCAGAATCAGGCTGTTCTATGTAACATCGTCTTTCTAGCTTTAAAACTTCCCTTATGGTGAAACACATGAACGTCTTGTTTCAGTCTCCTGAAATCAAGACCAAAAAGGAGGGAGTTTGTCCAGTGGGACAGGTGCTGATTTCTGTTCCCTCTATGTAACCAGGAGCAGGGAGGGATTCTTGTCCCAATTAAAGACACACATCGACTTGGGTAGCATTGAAGTTTGAGATTTTTTTTCTGTGCTTGTAACAGTGCACCTGAGGGCACACTCTGACCCTTTATTTACATGTGGCAATACATGCATTCCAGGACAAAGAAATAAAGCTAGACACAGCGAGAAAAAGCTGAGCCACAATAAGTAGAGAGGAGGTAAGAGAAAAAGAGAACAGAAAACCATTTTATTAGGTCCAGGTTCCTAGATTGCCTTCATCGTTATGGTGTCTGAGCATTTTCCGGTGGAGTATTCAGTGGCCTGACTCAGATCTGCCACATGTGGTTCTTTTTCTGTCTCTCATCCTCTCCTCGGGGAGACAGCTGCACTTGTTGTGGAAGATTTAACTTAGGCTCAGCAGGCTTGGGTTTGGGGCTTGTTCATAACATGCTTGTGGCTGCCTGTGTTCGAGGAGTGTGCTGGAAACGTGCACCTTTTACTTGGAAGTGAAGTGGTGAGACCAGGGCATGCTGTAGCATGGGCTTATTATGACCCCTGAGACACCTCTGCTTCCTGCTTAGACTAGATTTGCACAGGATTAGAGAGCTCCCTGCTATCAGTGCAGTGGAACTGCTGAGACCAGTAGATGTCAGCTGCCAACTTCATAGACGTAAAGGAACCTCTGCATACTGGCCTGAGGCCACTGGGTACCTCAAGGTGTTGAGCTGGGTAGTGTGGCAAGTAGGAGCCAGCCTCAGTTAGAAAACACAGCTCAGATGCAAGAAAAAGCAGGTCAACAGGGATGGGTGAAACACTCTCCAGTCCTGTCCTTGTGCTCTCTGAAGTCTACTGACTTAGGAGGTTGCCTACACTGTTTGCCAGCTGATATTGGGAGGGGAGGAGAGTTTCGCTTTATATGAATTGTCAGCAGAAATATAACTGGCCAGCTGGTCTGATCCAGTATTTTGGGATGTAGAGTACTTATAATACAATAAATGTGCAAGATAAGTGAGGACTCTCTGCTGTTCCAGTGTGCTGGGTCCATCACAAACCCATGTTCACCAGGGAACTTTCCATATTAGAGAAAGATCTTACCTTATCAGGAACTGCTATTCTAGGGTACATCTCCAAGCCAGCTCTTAATTCTGTGGTTTGGTTATGGATAGTGATGGAGATTGGACAGTTTGAAACTAAAAAAAGTACCAGCTGAGATGCTGGTTAAACACTCTGGCAGTCATCTGAATGAGTTGTCTCTAAAGTGCAAGAAAATGCCGTGTGCTGACATTGGGTAGTTCTGTGGCAAAATTATCTACCCTTGGCCTGGTCTGGTGTGAGCTAAATGGTCAAATTATCAGGTATGGGAAAGGACTGAAAATAACACAGAAACTCTTCCGTATAACTGACAAAAGAAAAATACAGCCTTAATTAATTACTTCCCAGAAACAGGTCACAGCTACCTCTGCACCCTCAGCAGTGCACATAGCGGTGTGTAATTGGAATTGCTTTGTTAGTCCTCTCCCCCACCCACATGCCAGGAAACTGAGGCACAAGGCTGTGTGGTGGCCCAGCACTCTTGACAGGCCCGGAGCAGCCATTAGGTGGTTCACAAGTCTTTGACAGCTTGCATTCTTGGGCTGGGCAGAAGCGAAGATCCCTGTTTTAGAGAAGTGAGGATTTGCCATGGCATCACTTCCTGCCCAGTCTGCCGTTTGTGTTAAGGGAAGCAGTGTCCAGGCTTGTGACATTGCTGCTCCCTGTGCCCCAGCCCTGGGCACTGCACAGAGGAGGCTGGTTGGGTTTGTCACAGACGTGCTAGGACAGCATCTCCCGCAGACCCTTGCTGGGACGGATATGCCCTGCCAGGAGGGCAGTGTGGCAGCTGGCTGGTTCATATCCCAAAACACAGCCTCAGGGAGCTGTGGAGCTTTCGTTGTGTGCTCCTGCCTTGTGCTGCTGCCCGGGGACAGGAGCCATCGTGGCGTTACCCTCAAGTCCCTCCAAGCCTCGGAGGGAGCGCCATTTCAGGCAGAGAATGAATCACTTCACATCAGTCCAAGCAAGGCAGTGACCCGAGCACTCAGCTGCTCAGGGGGTTCTGCGTTATGCAATCAGCTCCATCCCACACCCGAAAAGAAGAAACGGGATCTGCATCCTCCCAGGTTCGATGGCAGAGAGGGAGAGCCGCTGCTGGGACACAGCAACAGGTGGAGAAAGGACCCCTGAAGGAAGTCAGCCTTTCACAGACGGGTCGCTTCTGGGAAAACTGGGCTTCCTCCTGCACAGCACGGCCGCTTTCTGGGACAGGTGGCGGGAAGGATCAACTGCATGGCCGGGGATCATCCCCCCTGCCGCGGCCCTGCTGTGCTTCACCGTGCGGCGGCCACCGAGCGGCAGCAGACAGCCGCGCCGGGAGCCTCCCGCGTCCCGCGTCCCGCATCCCGGCTCCCGCAGCCCGCATCCTGCATCCCGGGTCCCGCATCCCAGCTCCCGCATCCCACATCCCGCGTCCTGCATCCCGGCTCCCGCAGCCCGCATCCTGCATCCCGCATCCCGCGTCCTGCATCCCGCGTCCTGCATCCCGGCTCCCACATCCCGGATCCCGCATCTCAACTCCTGCATCCCAGCTCCCGCATCCCGCATCCTGAATCCCGCCTCCCGCATCCCAGCTCCTGCCTCTCCGGCGCTGCCGGCCAGCAGAGCACCAGCACTGCCCGCCCGAGTCCCCGCAGGTCCCGGGCGGCTTCGGCGCCATCCTTATTGTTATAAATGGATGTGATTCGTGCTAACATAATTGTAATTATATCAATAATCTGGGAAAGTGATTGGAAAAGTATATGTAATTAGTGTTATGAAGCAGATGAATTTCTTCAAGAATACATGCAAGAAAGAGGATGCAGGAATTGGATTCAGCCTTGGGAATGGAGGAAGTCAGGAACTGACTCCCAAACCAAAATTGACATTAACTGAAGTTAAAAGAAAGCTCCCAGAGCAGGATCGACCTTGAATATGAATAAAGTTGGGACCATTCCAGACAGGGAGTCTACAATAGTGATCTTATCTATGAAATAAATAATGTTTAATTGGAACATCATGCTTACTTAATGTGCATACTCCACCTGCCAGGTTATCCAGAGGACATGTGAGGAAGACCTTCAGCCTTCCTCCAAGAAGACCCCCAAAGAGACCAGAAGACCCCATAGCAACAATGGGAGCATGTGCTGTGCAGTAGAGTGACGTAGATTTCAAGAATTGAAAAGAGGAGGCACTATTGGTGAATATGTATTAGCATACAGTATATAAGTTGTGTTTGGATCCTTTTGCCTTCATACAGGAGGCAGGGTGGGAAGCCCTCCCCATTGCCTGATCAATCAGTTTTTGCTTGTGCTTTGTCCAAACCACTGCCAAATTTCCTTTCTGTAACTATTGAATTATATCTGATTGTATTATTTCATCTCAATTAAAATTGCCGACCTCAATTAAAACTGCTGCTAAATTTTAAGTTTGTGGTTTATGGAATTGGACATATGGGACCTCGTTCATAACATTATCGTTGCCAAGGATGTGTCACACAACATGCAGGGAGTGTGGTGAACCCCACCATGATGTGCAGTGGTATCAGCCACAACAGCACCTAAATCCAGGAATTTGTAAAATGTTTCTTGTGCCTTTCTGTCCTTTTCCTTGACTTCCCTTTAGGCTCACAGCTTGCCCCGTGCTTGGGAGATGATTTCCTTTTGCTGGCAGCAAACCCCAGACACAGCCTCTGTAACTGGCTGCAAGCTGGCCCAGCTTAATTGCTGCAAAATGCACATCTTCACCTGTTTGCACAGAGGGAGGGACTATCATCCTTTGGAGCTTGACAAGCCAGACCCCAACTGTCTTTTTTGCAAAGGAAAGACTGAATATAACTCTAGGAATTCACTCCTTTTGTGTTTCTTTCAGTATGACACCATTATCAGCTCCTGGCTTTGCCACAGGCCGTTCAAATTCTCAATGGGTGCATTTTTTTTTGCTCCCTGTGCTGCAGATAAGTGACCCATGCCTAGAGCTTCCACTTGACCCATACAATAAAGGCCCCAACTGGGAGAAGTTTCCTGTGCAAATAAGCACTTCAGCTAGAATAGTTTCATAAGATGTTTAACCTGTAGGGTGTAAACCCTGGGGGTATGTGGCCTGAGGTCCTGGAGGGCTCACTGGTTTGAGAATCAAGCAGGCTAAATGAAAGGAGGCTGAACTTCCTCTCCTTTAGGATGATGCTGCTAGCATCATCCTTTAGAATGATGCTGCTAACATTTCCCAGCAGGACTGCAGCATATGCCAGAATCCAGTCTGGCAAAGATTAAGGGCTCCAGTCACACTAGGAAAAGGATTTCTTTTTCTTCCACAAGCTGTCAAGATCTTCTGGTCTGTCCCCCCTGTGCATGGACTGAATAAACTCTGTAGTGTTGTAGACTATCCAGCATTTTCTTCCCCTTGCACAGTCAGGATGGAAGTGTGGCTGTCCCTGGCCCATCACTGGTCTCCCCTCAGGATTTTCCACTTATATTTGTTCTCTCTCTTATTTGCTTTCACTTTTCCCCTGTATTGTTTCCTGTTAATTTTCTTCTCCAGATGGCCTGTCATTTTAAATTCTCATCTCCCTGTATTTTTTTTCCTTCCCAAGTGTATCTCCTTGTTATATTTCCTTGATTCTGTGTGATGTGCAGCAGTCTGTGGCCACTAACCAAAGCAAGCATCATTTGAAGACAAACATAATCTCTGAGAGAGCTGATTTTGAAGCAGCAGTTGCTTGCAGCTGCAACTGTAGTTGCCATCACCTGTAAGGATGCAGGCATTATTTTTTTTTTCATGGGGAAGGACAATTCTCATGGTTTTATGGTGCTCCTTCACTGTTGTCCATTTAGATGGTGGGGATAGTTAGATGCTCTCAGCATGCATGTTGCTGGCACCACTAAGGACACCAGTGCTGAGAACTTTCCACCAACCATGCTGCTATGACAGCCTCTCTCTCTGGTGACAATCTGTCCAATCAAAAAGGGAATGGTATCAACCTGGCAGCTTCATCTGCTTCCCAGCTCTGCTTCCTAGATCACAGTCAGATTGCATCAGGCTTTTCTGTGTGCACAGAAGAGCCACAGTAACAATTTTTTTTTTTTGATCTCTAACTTTCAGCTGTTTCTATGCTCTCCTGTGTGCTGATCCTCTTTTTTTTTTTTTTTTTTTTTTCGTGTCAAAATATGTTGTGTCTTAGAAAGCCTCACAGGTAGTTCTTTCCTGCCTAAAAGTAAGGATGACAGGATCCCAGAAAGTTTCTGTGGCTGTAGCACAGTGAGATTTAGGATTTCATAGCCAGGGGGCAGGAGGACTTTCCCACCCTATAATGTTTAATATCCAAACTAGTTTCAGCATTCCCTTCAGCTATGACAGTGCTTGCCTCCTGTTTAAAACTCAGAGACTTGGGGAACTCTCCTGCCCTAGTGGCAGTAACAGACAGGTGTGGGGGACAGCAGAAGAAAAGGTGTGAGCTGTACTTGCTCCAGCATCATTGTCTGTATATCTATAAGCCTCAGACTTCTGATGCAGCTGTCAAAAGGTAAATTCCACCCAAGTGTGCTTAGTCCCAGCTTTTGTTCTCCTCAGAGAAAGACAATCTGTTTCTGCAGCCCTTTGAGCTGGTTTCCACCCTGGGGACACAGCAATGTGTGTAGGAATGACAGATGAGCTGGCCAGCATCATTTGGCTTTCACAGGGAAAAGTTGCTTGGACAGAACCAAAAGGTTTCTGTGGAGAGGAGGAGATAGCTGGGTAGCCTATGCTGGGTGAGACTTGGGTTCATAGCTCCTTTTAAACCTGGCTCTGTGGCATCCCTGCTGCATGCCACAGGCTATCTGCTGCTTCATAGGACAACATAGGATGTGGGGTAGAAGCCAGTGATAGTGGGAGGGAAGGAGGGAACCTGTTTGTGCTGTGAGTCAGAATAAAAGCATCTCATTAGAGTGAGGCTTTTCAGGAAACAGAACTGCTGGTTTATGGCCAGCTGTATTTGCACTTGGCTGAAGTCAGTCAGGGAAGGTATTTCTGGGAAAACAGAATTTCCCAGGTGTGTGGTACCTTGTTTCATATCACATTTTGGTTTGCTTGCATGCCTGATTGTTTTTTGCCAAAACCCATCTGTTACTTTTCAGAGCTGCTCTCCAAACTAGTTTACTGCCTTCTGCAGAACTGACTGGGTTAGAATTAAACATTATAAAAACCTATGAAGGACACCATTTACCCTGTCCCTCCTGATAACAGAACTGCAAGTTTGGCAACTGGCAGCAGAACAGCAACAACAAATTGCCAGGGATAGTCCAGCTGCAGTCCTGTGAATAATTTGTGCAATCGTAAGTGAAGCTCTCCTGCTTCAAAACATCTGCAAAGCTGTGATGCAAACCCAATAACTTGGACTGTTGTTTTGGGATTTGGACTTGAGCCCATTTCACAGCTCACCCTGTTCCTTCTTCTTTGTGTATTGCTACAGAATCCCTGTACAGACAGACTGTTGCTTGAAGTCAAAACTATCCTGGCTCATGTATCTCTCCAAGGCTAAAGACCAGGACAAACTGGGACCAGAGAGAAGAAAATATAATTTCCTCATTCCTTGTCTTACAGAAGTCTTCACTTGAATTGTGATATTTTTCCTTGTCTCGTGCTTTTGCCCAAACCCTTTGCTCTACCATCCCCTACACAGCCACTATGCTGTTAGAGAAACTCTTTATCCCTGTGTCTCCTTTCACTCACTACTACCCACTGCTGCAGCTTGGACCTTCCATTTGGAGATGCACAAGTTCAAGAGAGGAGATGACACAGGGTGACTTGGGGACAAAGATCAGAGCCAAATTCTACTGCCTAGGTTCATTTTCTCTGTATCTGAAAAGAAGCCTGCACTCACTAGGGTCTAACCACAGGGCAGGCAGGGTTTTCCCCAGAGTTGTTGGTGCTGCAGCAGCAAAGGGCTGTCTGTGGGCTGGAACCAGACGTGGCATTTCAGGCTGGGGACAGGAGCAGCTGTGGCCTCAGCCCCCAGAGACAGGTGCCCCACTGCCTGTGCCTGCTGTCAGCTGTGCCAAAAGCAACAGCAGGGGCCAAACCTGCCCAGGTCTGCCCAGCTCTGCTCATCCCTCCCACTGCTGTGCTGAGGATGCTGGGGCAGCTGCCTCTGGGGCAGCATGGAAGCTGGGTAGTGCTGAGAGGTGAACTGACTTCTGTTACCACTCCAAGAAATTCCTCTAGGAATGGAAAGGGCCCTGCAAATGGACAAGTAGAACTGCATGGAGACGTGTTGTATCCCAGCCTGGCTTTCATGGGAAGAGCTCCCTTGATGAGCTGGAGTAACCAAGGCAAAGTGTCACTATTTAGAATGGTCTCTTGGCAGTGAGAAGTGTCTGGATAGCACAGAAATGATGCAGAAAAGGGAGACTTTCCTTAAAGAGTGAGGGGAAATAGTTTACACTATTGTACTGCTCAGGCAGACTTTCCCCATTTTTCTTTTTCTCAAACACCAGCTTTCAAAACAGAAGCTGTCTTCCCCCCTCATCAAAACCCTTTGAAAATCATGAGGGAAGCATATGCTTCATAAAAATATAAAACAAGCTTAAAAACAGGGATCAGTAATTTTTTTTTTCTGAGGTATTTATTTGCCTTTTGTTTTTTGAGCTCTGAACTGTCCTTCCTGTTCTTTGTCCCACGGGCCTGAGCAAATATTTAATGTCAGATGAGTGGCTGTGACGCAGGTCTTAAGCTAGAGGGCCTGAGATGTAGGAAAAACCTTCAGAATCTGACAGCAGAGGTCAACAACATCCAAAAGGCTACAGAGAGATGTGCTGGGGAGTGCTGTAATTTTTTGATAAGCTGATTTTGGTGACAATTGTCTTCCATAAATCTCCTGGCTTGTACAAATTCTCCTGTCCTACCCAACTATGTGAGGTGATAAAGCCTTCTTAACAGGATTTATTATAGGTATGGGGTCAGAAAGGCCCAGCTGTTGGGGGATCAACATCTAATATTTGCCTAGGAAATACTTCCTGATACTCTACAAATTTTCAAAAAAGGAAAATAAATTACAAAAATGCAGTTATGTTTTGATTTCTATTTCATCAAGTAATGAAGAGCAACATATTGAATATTATAAATTTAACTAAAACATTATGACTCATAAGTCCCATGACTGAACTATCAGGAACAAGATGTTTTGTACTTCTGGTAGAGTTACCTACATGCTGATTATCTCACATCTTGTTTTTCATTGCCATATTCAAGTTTTCACTGAAATAACAAATATGACCAGAGTGCCTAAGAGGCAAAATGACTGAGGGCACATTGATCACTCATCAGTTTTCATCTTTTCTTTGCTGGCTGTCAACAAATCTAGTTACCTAATCTGCTTTATTTATAGCCCCATCAGATCCCTGTAACTAATAATGCTTATTATTTACCCAGCAGACTCCTGAGCCAGACCTCCTTAATGCCAGACCCTTGCAGAGCTGTGGTCCCTGGTAGGTGCTGTGGATTTGTTCTAGTTCAGGTCACATTCTGATGCCCCAGGTGGTCCTGAGCATGGCTCGTGCTGTGCATTGCAATAATCCACTCCTGTTGCATGTCTGGGCAGTTTCCCAGGAAGGGACCGGCTCTTTCTGAGGGCAGCCACCATTCCATGGAGGGAGGGTTAAATGTTATCTCAGCAGTCCAGCATGTAATTTTCATCCAGTCCTAGGACACTGCAGCAGCAGGAGGAGGCAGTTCCAGGTCCAGGTGTTTGGAAACTGAGAGACCTCAGCATCCAGTCTTTTGTTGCCAGCTCACTTGGAGAATCTTAACCTGTGCTTGACAATGTGATGTGAAGCTGTCACAGCACAGTGAAAGCATCCCTTTCCCTAGGATGTGGGAAATGCAGGTCAGCATGTCATGCTGCTGTTGCAGTACACAGGAGATGATGGAGTCTGAAAGACTGGAAGAGAACCTGACCTAGGACATGCTTTGTTCTTGCATTTCAGGCTCTGTTAATTTTACACCCTTGTGTCATTCACTGATGTTTGCATGATGGAGAGCATGTGAGTGAGAATCAATAAGGTAAATTTACTAATCTAAGAATTATAGCTGTTGCATTTTATATTGCTACCAAATGGGATGAAAGAAACTTATCCAACACCAGTTTGATGTGAATAGGCAGACACTTCTTTATTCAGGCACCAGGAACATGGGGAAGAGCCTCTCTGAAAACATGTTCCACTTAGCCAACCAAACCCATCAATTTTTATATACTTTTTCTGCTGAATCATTGGTACATAAGTTCTTTTGCATACTATGCATGTTCTTAAATATAGCCTTTGCGTTGGTTGATTCCAATTGTTAATAACTTCATCAATATTCTTAGCTTAAAACAACCACTGGTTGTCTCTCCTGAGGTCTACTGATTGGAATCCTTACTACTAAAATCAAGGTGGGAAGTGGAGTGGGTTTCCAAACAGCAGAACTGGTGGGCAGAATGGTCTCCATAGCTTCTTGACCGAAACAAAAGGGTCCAGTAACTTCTTGGTGAGGTTTGTAAGGTGACACATTCCAAGCACAAGACTCTTGATATTTCTATACCTTATACTTTGCAATTCTCTACTTATAACGATATCTATCTCTTTAATATGATTTAATCAATTATTTGATCAAAATAGTAATACCTTTTCTCGCCTTTTAAAATTTTGAAAATTATTTCACTGTTTTCATCTGAATCTTATCCACTACATGCTAGTGGGAGACTGGGAAGTGATTCCTTTGCATCTGGTTGTCTAGCTACTGCTAGGATAACCATCCATTTCCCTGAAGTCGTGTTAATTTGCTTATTTAAACAATAGTAGATCAACATAATTGCTAGGAAGACTATTAACAAAATAGTGTTAATCAGTGATTTTAGCCATGAACTGAGATTCCATCCCAATCCACTAAAAATTTTATCTATCTGATTTTCTTACATATTTTGTTGAAACTCATTAATATTTTCACCTACATTTTCTAATAAGTCTAGATCATTGTCTATATCTTTTGTCACATTCGGAATGTGTATGGAGCAATGATCAATTCTATCTTTAAAGTATCCACAAACCCCATGTTCTTTGAACCATAGCTAAAGGCATTCAGTTTCTTTGAAGCATATCTAAAGCCATTCCATTTTATAAAGTCATCCTGGAGGTTGCTTGTAACTACATGTTTAAATCCCTGAATCCTTTCTTGGTCATGTTTGCCAACCTTTCTGCATGTCCTGTGAGTTGATATCCATTCTTTATTCCTATGTATTACTAAAGGAGTGAATAAACACTCTAAGGCCCAACTAAATTTCACTCCAGATGAAGGTTCATTCTATCCTTCATCCATTTTTGACATTCTCAAATGTTCCAACTGCAAGTTGTCTACTGTTGCCCTAAAAGGAGCTTTCTTTGCAATTGGACATAAAGTTGGCATACCTAATGTAATTTGCTTTACTTTACCATCTAAAGGTAAAGGAGTTGTCCAAGTCCCATCACTCATAGCCCATACTAAATGTCCAAGGCTCCTAACTGTAGCTCTAGTGCAACTAAAAAGAAAAAGGTTCCCCTCCTATCAGTCAATTGCAGGTTATTTCCGAGGCCTCAGAACATCTATACTTTAAAGCAGCAATTAAAGAAGGAATATCCTATATTACCTTATCAACAGGACTACAATTATATATCCTCTCACATTTCCACCATGAGACTGGCTTTTGCTTTACTTGATATCAGGTTCCCCTTTCTTGCACAAATGGTTAATTTGCAAAAACATCCCAAGCAAAACACTAAGGGGCCTTTGTCATATACTGAAATTGAGAAAATATTGTCATAGACCAAATGGATTCACAGTATTCCTCCTTTCTTTTGTCTGATTAGCTTTGCCACATGTCCATTCCATAAACATTTGGCTCACATTTTTCTTTATTTTTTCATGATAAGAACACTATCCTACTGTCTGAAATCTACCTATTTCGGTGAAAATATAATTTGGAAATTTTTCACAATCAGCTCTAGTCCCTGGAGACTTTCATTGCTTCCTAATTTTCTCTACCTGCTCCTTCCATCCAATTACAGGTTTCTGTTCACAACATATGGTTTCATTTTTAGTCAAGTCCATGGTTAAAATTTCCCATGGAATGGACTCACCTACTGCTCTTTGTATTGGTAAACAAGTGGTAAGCTGAGATTCTGCAAATTGGCAAACTCCTTGATTAATCCTAACATCAAATTCTCCTCTGGAGTTTTTCTGAGGAAGAGGATTAATTGCTCTATTTCTCTTGGACTTTTAATTCTCATTTAACCATTCTTCTTGATCTGGGTGAGTGCACTTCTTTCCGAATGACTGTGTTGGCAAATCAAATTCCTTGGTCCTTTTCCAATTCTCAACAACATCCCTGCTTTGAAGTTTGGTATTCCCTACAAATGGCTCTTGTTTTGGGCTTTGTAACACTATATCATATCTTGGGCCCCTTTGTTCCTTATTTTCAATGGGTTGACAACAAAAATCACCTTCAATCAATGAACTGCGATACCGACTGCCACCCTTCAGGATGATAAGGTGTGTCACTGTGCCATCTACCTATGCATTTAATTTTAGAAACAATTATTTTCTATCCTTTTTCCCATCTCTCTTTCAATTTACCAGGATTGAAGTTTAGAATCTGAGTAAAATCACACTTCAATTTAAATGGCTGTCCATCTCTTATTGATACTTCTTCTTGTTCAGTTTATACCTTGCCCCAGGCTTCCACTAACATTAGTTTCCAAATTTATGTCAAATTGATGACTAAAGCTCCACAAAACTGGATTTTCTGAAGAGATGCATTTGGAATATATTATAGAAGCTACATTCTATACTCTGCCAAAATTTTGCACTAACTTTAAAACCACATTCCCTTCCCAAAAGTTAAAACCATAGTTATTGTGATTGTTATTGTTATACAATTATAATATGCCATTATTATGCAATTATAAATATGCAATTATGTATAATTTTCATCTAAATCAAATAAATAGTATCCTCTAGAAAGTCATATTCTATACCTAAAACAGTAAGACTTAAAAAAAAAAATATATATAAATCCCATGGTGTTAGTCAGTCTTGTCTCTGCTGAATTTAATGTGTGGTTGCTGGTTTTTACCTGTGTGTGATGAACCCAATGGCCAATTCCTTCCACCTTGAGTGCTGTGTGGGTTACCAGAAAAACTTGATCTTGGCCCAAAATTCCAGATTCTGATGCACACCATATCTCCTGGTCAGGAAGGATGCACAGGCAGCTCTAGTCCTACTGATCTGTTGATAGTGATGTATCTTTTAAAACTTAAAAGAGTTTGTTTCAGTGCTATTAAATATTAATTTCAGAAAAACCTTTGAGACTTCTCTTGTCTTGTTAGTGTGACATGGGAAAATTTTTGGCTATCCCCAAAAGGTATTTACCAACACCAAAATACACCAGTCCCCATTTTGCCTGGGCAATTCCGCAAAATGAATTTGCCAATAATCTGCATGCAAAGTTCTGTGTTTTAGTAGCCCTGGAGGTGGCCTTCCTCCTTCCTTGGGATTATTTTTCAACAACTGATCCATTAATTTCTCTCATTTTTGTGCTTACTATATTCTTTTATAAAGTAGTTTCCATATTCTCTCTTTCCTAATGCGTTTCCTGATGTTTTAGTTCTGTCATCGTAGCTATCTTATACATTAATTGTGGAGGTACAATTACCTGCTCACATGAGTTTACCAATCACTTGCTGGGATTTTCCGTAGCTTCTTTAGATAAGGCTAATTGGCTGTCCTGATTGCTAGAATTTGGTTTTTGTTCCCAGATATTAAACTTTTTGCTAGGTATTAGTGCAAGGATATATTTTTCAGCAACCCCTTTAGATGTTTTGTCAGTGAATTGGGGAGTCTCAACACTGATGAGCTTTACAAGGGCACGGCCACTTATTTCATCTTTTGCACACTCTGTTGTAGCTGATGAATTTCTTCTTTGTATTTAATAGGAACCCCCTATGCTGATAACAGTTCATTTTTTTCCCCATGTGGTTTCATGGTGTATTATTCCAAACCCATATATTAAATCAGTCCATATGTTTACCCTTTTTCCTTCAGTGATTTCTAGCACTCAGTGTAAGGTCACAAATTCTGCTTTTTGTGCTGATGTGTTAAAAGGTAAAGCCTGGTCTTCTATTACCTGAGTCAAGGTTCCTACTGAATAAATAGCTGCCTGTTTTCTGTTTTGTACCATGCTGCTCCCACTGGAGTGCAGGTCCAGTTCTGGGTCCGGGATGCAGGTCACTCTTGAGATCAGGTCTGCCAAAACACACTTGTTCAGTGCTTACCAGTGTTGGGAAAATTAACTCAAGATGCCAGAGGTTTGCGTCCAAAAAGGAGACAGAGGAGTTCTGTAACTTTATTCAAATAATGATAGAGACCAGGGAGCATTTTCCATGGGGTCTCTCAAAAAAGAGGGTGCAGTCTCCTTTTTATCCTAATTTCCCAGTCTCTTTTCTCTCTCTCTTTCTGCTTTGGCTGAGGTACTTGAGAGGTGCAGACTTCCCAAATTGCCTAATACAAACCCCCTTCTAATGTGCACCCCCTCGCCCTTCTTTGTATCTCTGGTTTTTTTTCTCAGTCTGGGAATTTGGCATGACCTTGAGTGAGCAACAGTCTGTGCCAATTAGTGGAATTCCTCTGGAATTTATGGTTTCTCCCTTTGCTTCTTTCACCTATCAGTATCTGGCTTTATCTACAAGCAGACACAGAGTTTGTTTGTAAAAACACCTCCCTCTCATTCCTTTCACAAGGCAGTCATGAGAAAAGGTCTCTGGGCTGATTTTGAAGCCTGGAGAAACCTGGCTGGGTTTAAAGTAGTGCTTACCTAGGCACAAGCTTGTCCTGCTCCAATAGAGCAACCTGGCGTTGCAGCTGGCAATATCCAACATCCTCCTTTCTGTTCCAAGCCAGCTGTGCCATGTTCTATGGTACATGGCAGCTACCACCTTTCTCAGGCATCCACCTTTACTTCCATTGTCCAATTGTTTGGACAGGATGCTTTCATGACCGAAATGCTGTACCAGTACCCCTAGTGCCAGGTGTATCCTTTCCTTCACAAATAACTCAAATGGTCTGGTTCAAGTGTGAGAGTCCTAATTCAGGGGTTGGAATTAAGGTTCTTTTAGGGCTTCAAAGACCCTCTGACTCCAGGAGTTTACACCAAGTATTTTCAGTGGAGGACTGTGCAAGGGTTTTGCCAGTAACCCATAACTGGCAATGCATAACTGACAGCATTTGGCTGTACCTGTATTCCCTGGCTCTGGAGTCTGGCAAATGGCTTCTTTTCAGCTGCTTCCCAAGCTTCCTTTTTCCTGCAAAATCTCAAAATTAACATAAATTACTGCTTCTTTGTCTATTTGTGCCATTTTCTTTGACACCCTGTATGCAAACAGTCCCAAGAAATTTAATAGACTCACACTGGCACTGAGGCACTGGTTGCTGCTAAAAGTCTTGATTGCTGGCAAAATATCATCCACACATTGTAGTTAAGTTCTGCCCAGATTTTCTTTTTCCAGCTTTCCAACTTCTTTTTTCATTGTTTTATTTTTTTTATTGTGAGCACAATCCATATCAGCTGTGCCTTCCACCTGGTGTTTGGACTCCCCCACTCAAAAGCAAACAATTTCTAACTATCTGTATCAGGACATGTTGCAGAAAAAGCCTCCTTAAGATCAAGAATCATAAACCATTTATATTCCCCTTTAAGTGCTGTAAAGAGTGTGTACAGACTACCGACTGCTAGATAAATATCAGACACTTACTATTAAACCTTGTACTAATCTATAACTGGTAATATCAGTATGTTATATTCTAATTCACACTCTTTCAATAACCCATATTCTAAATATTTTTCAATAAGCTTCTCCAACTTTTTACTTGCCTCCCACTTTAGAGGATATTATTTTTGCTTTGCCAGTTTGACTTCAGGTTTGAAAGTAATCCTTACTGATCTAGGCACCTTTGATCATCCAGGCATCTCAGTCATCTATACCAATGGGGTTAATTCTCTACCTCCTCTGGGATTGCTTCCAGCTCTTTTTTTATTCCTGTAATGCAGCGATACGTGGAATAAATAGACTCCACAACCCGATGTAGTTATGAAGTGGGTACGTGTTTTCAGCTCCCAGCACAAGTTAGATAGCTCTCCTGAAAACTTGTGCCCCGAGCCCTGGTATGTGCCACATCTTTATTCACAAAGGTGTTCTATATGCATTACATTGCACAACTTTTCCATGCATATTCAGTCCCTGGCCCTGCCTGTCCTCACCTCTCATGCTAAGTAGGTCTACATCCTTCTGGGCACGCATGGTTTGCCGTGGTGGTCCTGCTGGGGTCTCTCAGTGGTCCCTGAGGCTGAAGGCCATGGTCTTCCTCATGATTGTACTTTAGAACTTTTCTCCTTTGTGCATGCACTTTGGTCCCTTGGTGCTTATCTGAGTATGTCTGTCGATTTTGCTCAGCTTGGAGACAGAGGAGCTCCTTTATCTAGGTTCCTTGCACTCCTTGATCTTCTCCTGGTATTGTTCTTTATTGCAAGAAGCTTCAGAAATTTGCATTTTCCTATGTCCTTTGTACCATGGCAGAGGTTTCTTAAGTAAAAGGTTAAAATTCAACACACAAATCTACATGCTAAAATTTAAATGCTTAATTCATATTGCTAACTTAAGCAAACCCCCAAAGCCTCCATTTCAGTAACATAAAAATCTTTGCCTCAACAACTTTTGAATCTGGTATTTTAATTTATATTTCTTCATCATGGACAGTTATTTAAGGATCCAATTTTCCCAATAAATCTCTTTCCAACAAGGGCGTTGTTCATTCAGGCTCATACACAATGATGTGCCTCCCACTGTTTTCTTAACTTAAAGAGTAACGTTTGTAAAAGAAAATACTATTCTCTTTCCTCCCTATTGCACCCACAATGCTTACAGGTTCCAAACTAAGTTTTTCTCAACACATAATTAATACCAAATAAGTTGCTCCTATACTGATTAAAATTAACTTTTTCATTCCCCAACAGGGAGCATAACTGTTGAGCACAATGGTCTCCATAGCTTCTTGACTGAAACATGAGGGTCCAGTAACTTCTTGGTGAGGTTTGTAAGGTTACACATTCCAAACACAGAGTAGTGATAGTTCTATACCTTATACTTTGCCATTTTCTAATTATAATCATATCTAACCCTTTGATATGATTTAATCGATTATATGATCAAAATATTTGTAACAATGTGTGTGTCTGTCCACTAAGAACTTGCAGGGGTCATAGATAAAAGCCATATGGTATGGGGAGCTAAAAGTGATGAATGGGAAATGGCTTCTGGAGAAGAGATATAGGCATTGCTTAGTGTCAGCCCATCACATACTGTGTAGATCTTTGGAGAAAGCTGTTGACAGGCACATTATAGGTAACAGAGCTTTTACAATTTAGGAAAGTACTTATTCCATGTCTTGACTTCATCCCATGTCATAGACTTCATGTCTACTGCTGTCAGAGCAGAGTCACTGGAACAAATGGATCATGTAAAAAAACTCATTTTGCACATTATCCTGCAGGAAGATTTCCCATCAAATCTCTGCTGAGCCCATTCAGGCTGAGTGTCACCACCTTATTTTAAATGTGTAAGACATCTCAATCTGCAAGCTGCAAAGATGCCCATTCCTTATTAATACAAGTTTTTTCATTCCAAGCTAAGTGAGTTTATCACAACCTTGAAATTCATTAATTTCCACCATTAACTTCCATTTGTGTTCTGCTTTTTATGATAGACATGCATTCCTAGCAGACCTTATCTGGTAATATTTATGATCCTTTCCAGCTTTCCAGAAGGTTGCACTGTTGCCACAGATACTTAAAATACATTTACAGACATGTCAAAATTAAGACACTGGCTGTGCGTGCCTTTACTTCCTCTTCCAAGCCACACAAGATTTCCAATAGGTGAGGGTGGCATACCTTGCTTAGCCAGCAGCCCACAGTGCTCGTTTTGTCCTTCCCAACCAGAGACAGGTGCCTTCTGAGGCAGCCAGCACTCAAGCCAAGAGGGTAAAACAAGCTGGTGTCAACATCTGGCTCTAGCTTCAGCATCAGTCCTGTAATCACTGGAGCTCCTTGTCCCTCAGAAGAGACAGGGCTCAGCAATTTTCTTCAGGTATTCCATAAAAAAAGATATGGAAGCTGAAATCCTCATGCTATCAACTCATGCCATTTAGGGATCTCCCAGTAATGGGAAAAACCCCAAAGCGAGTTCCTGGAGGGACAAATAGCTCTGTAGCTGTTGTAGTCCAAGGCTGGCTCTGTGCATCCAGGCAGTGTTGAGTCTGAGGTAACCTGCTCTCCTGGAGTGCTGGTGGCACGCAGAGTGTGCCATCGCTCACCTTGATGCGGAGCTGGTTCCTTCATGGTCTGTGAGGAGTCACTTGGGTCCTGCTGCCACCTGCTCCCCTGAGCTTCTCGTCTGGGGAACACATCTGCAGAGCCTCTGCAGCACTCTCCAGGCACATCTAGTCCTTCTTAGATTAGGCTTGGTGTCCCATGAAAGTGTTTGTAATGTTTCCAGACCTGAACAGGCAGCGCTGCGCCCCAGCTGAGGAACCCAGCCAGACTCTGCATGGAGCCAGCTGAGCTCCCTGCACCCACAGTGCAGTTAATGTGCAAGCAGAATGCTGCTGAGTGGCTGGCAACTGCAGCTACTCCTTGGTGTCCTCCTCGGATTGTGAGATTCGCCTTGGAATTGTTTTTGAAATGGGGCTGGCACTGTTGGTGAGCTGCACTGTGTTCTTCCAGCATAGTGGTTAGGTGAACAGCAGGAACTGTGTGGGACTTGGGAGCTACTATCTTTCCCAAATATTTCCACAGAAAATTCCTATAACACCACTCAAAAAGACCATAAGGAAAAGCAATGGGAGTTTTTAAAACAAATCTCAGGATTAATGGATTTTTGCCCCTTTGCACCTTATTAAGCATCAGCATCATAGAATATTCTGAATATTGAAGAGGACCCACAAGTATCAAATTAAAGTTCAATTCCAAATTGAGTGCATCTTAGTGGCCTGGCCAGGATCACTTATGTGCAAGAGAGATGGTGCAAGGTACATCCTGGTTCTCTGTAAGAAAAGCCTGACCAGACATGAGTTAAAGAACCGCTGTTTAAACAGACTAGACTAGACTAGACTAGACTAGACTAGACTAGACTAGACTAGACTAGAATAGAATAGAATAGAATAGAATAGAATAGAATAGAATAGAATAGAATAGAATAGAATAGAATAGAATAGAATAGAATAGAAAGAGGAGTATAGACAACAAGTAAATCTGAGACCCCTTCAGATGCTGGGCATCCTGTGTTCAGGCAGCATTGTTCAAGACGAGAAGAGAAACCCTGCTGGATTTGGTAGGGAAGGTGATGAAGCTTTGCTGACACTTTGTGAGTGAAGTCTCTCATGAGTGGTATTTTTGAGCACTGTGAAATACAAAGTTGTGTTTCGTGTCAGGTAAATAAAGGCAACCCGTGTAGTTGTATTTGTGAAATGTGTGTGTTACAGGTAAAAATGATCAAGCCAAATTAATAATTAATAAATAGATTTTTATTCTGCTGTAGAGGAATTTCTGGAGGCAGGAGGCCACGGGGTGGTCTTGGACCCCCTGAGAGATAATTCAGCAGTAATCACAGACCTTCTGAGAGACAATCCAGTATACGTAGAGTAGAGGTCACAGCACCCTTGGATAACGGGAAGTAGCTATGGAGCAGTCCCAAAAGGGGAAGTTAGGATGATATGCTTAACCGCAGCAGGAGCAATCATGCGGCTGCCAAACAATTGCAAGGCAGAAAGAGGAGTGTGGACAAGGAGCTATGACCAATCTAAGTGATGCTGGGGCGCGTGCTCACATGCCGACTTGCTGAATGCCAATAACTATACCCAAGAAATGGGAAATAATGAAGCACTTACCATACCGCTATGAGGACTGTGTGAGTGACTTTCGGGCCTCCCTCGACTTGCTGCTCTGGGAATACCTTGCACCCCTGGTTCCCCTCACCGCCCCCTCGGTCTTAGATAGCCACAATCAAAAGGACAGTGCCGAGCCTGAGATCGGCGCTGGGTGAACACTGATGCGATCTCTACAGCATCGGATCTCCTCTGTTCACGGATGCTGCCTCTGTCCTGTCAGTTTTTATACACTTGTTTTCACCTGGGGCAGAGGTTCTCCTATTCTTCTTGTTGCTTCACATATTCATGGGGTTTCCTTTTCTCTGTGCTGTGCTGGACAAGGCCGTTTCTGGGAAGTAATGAATGCTGATGTTTAGTTAAGGGAACCTGGTATTGGGATGCATATTCCTGACCAGGTTCCTGACGACTCTGCCTATCTTGATCTGCAGATATCTCCTAGGTATTCATCACTGGGCGTCTCCTAGATGGTGCAGGAAAGGGCCCATCTCCACACAGAGCCACACATTTTCACTTGTAAATGAGGTCTTTCTGTTTGCTGCCATTTGTGGTTTCCCAAACTTTCCTCAGCTGCAGCTTGTGGTTTAAAACTTTTAAGGATTTTTCGTACAAGCGCCATTTATTACATATATATGTTTAACATAAGCACGAATTATTCCATAACATATATTACATGTGAAACACGGCCATGGGACAGTTATAAAGATGAGTTCTAATAAACAACTGAGGAAAGCATGGAAGAAGGCTTTTGAACCAATCTTTTGGTTGCAAATAACAATTATAAGTCTTAAGCTGTTCTGCGATAAGAACTTTTGAATTATAACTTTAGAATGTTGCTTAGTACTAAGGATTTTAAACTGTAGCTTTAGAATGTATAAAGAATTTAAACAGAAAGGGAAGTCACCCTATTCCAAGCTCCTGGAGAAAAAAGATGAACATCAAGGTTGCTGATTAATGGTTTCAAAAGGGGAAGCTGGACATCACTACCATAGATTAATGATCCTAGAAAATAGAAGCTGGACCCCACTATCTGGACACACATCCTGGGATGTACACAATAGAGTATGGAAACTGGAAAGGAACCATCACAGATTTACTATCCTAAAGTATAGAATTGTGACGCTAAAAGGTAGAAATGGAAACTGCTGAAAGCCCATGTAGAAACTGGGAAAAGCTTATGAATATGAATGAACATGATCAATAAATACCAGCAAGCCCAACAATCGGGACGCAGTTGTAGGGGGAAATCCCCACCACTGTACCCAGCACTGTCTTTGTGCATACGTTACCATATGAATTAATAAATTGAATTGCTGCTTGCTATATTGGCTGAGTCAAGCATCTCATTTCTAACAGCACTTCATCTTTGACAAAGGTGTGACAGCATGGAAAGATCTGGCAACACACGAGGCAGAACCGCCATGCTTTGCACTGAGCTGAGCTTCAGGTGTTTCAGGGAAGGTCTGAGCAGCTGCGACCCTGAGAGGGGTGTCCTACACAGAAGAGCAAATCACATTTTTCTGCCAAGGAAGCGTCATCATCAGTTCAAAACTTAGAAGCAGGCTTCAAAGAGACGGTTCAGTTATTATGTTTTTAAACTGGAGACTCATCAGGCCCCACTGCAGCTCAGATAAGGTGTGAGGAAAGGAGGAGAGAACACTGCTGGGGGCAGGCATGTTTGGATACGTCATTAAGAGGCACCAGTTGTGGTCAGGCAAAGTTCTCCTGTTTCCTCTTTCATCATCCTGTGCCAGCGGAGCCTCAGGGGTGCGCTTTGTGTTTGGGCGCGCTTCTGCAGCAGGGACAGAGAGGAGGACAGCGCCAGCGGAGTCCACCGGGCAAGGAGAAGCCATGTACAGGAGAAAGATGAGAGGGTAAAAGAAATAGCTGACAAAGAAAAAAAAAAAGAAAAAAAAAAAAGCAGTCCAGCTTCAGCTCGGAGTTGTTGCTGCTGCTTGGACCCGAGGGCGTCGCTCGCTTTGCGGCCCCGGGGGAGGGCGAGGGCAGCGCTGCTGGCAGCGCACCCAGCGGGACGGGAATTTGTCCCCAGGGCAGCCGCAGTGGACGAGGCGCTGCACGGGGGTCTGAGCCTGGCGGGGAAGTTCCCGCTGCTTTAGAAGCTGTCCCGGGAGCCATAGACCAACTGAGTCTCAACAGGTACTGACAAAAGCGCAGGGAGGATGGGGACGCTGGGGAAGGGCTGAGGCGGGACCCGGCGCGCCCGACGCTGGGCTGCAGCAGAAACCGAAAATGCCTCTTCCTTATATATCACAGAAACAGCTGTTATCACCCAAAATAAAGTGTCTCAGATAATTTTCTTTTCCAGGGAGGGGGAAGCTTTAATGCAAAGTTTAGTAAAGAAGCGCTTCGGTTCTGCAGAGCATTAGCGAGGGACAAAAAAAATGTGGGTTAAAGGAGTTTTGACAAATTTATGCTAATGTATTTTTAGACATTATCATTGTTACTATTGTTATCTTGCAATGAGCAGAGTTTTAAATAGTTTCTAATAAAAAGTGTTAGAGGAAGGAAGGAAAATTATTAAATAGCTATGATGGTGCAGTTTATTACGCAGTTTTAGTAAAAGAGATATTCGTATTAGGAGCTGGTTTTTGTGAAAATTAGTACATTTTAAAATAATCTCATTGCGTTCCTGTTCAAGTTACGGATGGTGGGACCATACAATAGGAAATGCATAAATAACACATTTTAAAATGTATTTTGTAATCGGTCAATACATCTTCAAGGCTTAATGCACATTTAATGCACGTAGCAGATGCATATTAATAAAAAAGAAAATAAAGTCTAGGAGATAGCTCTGTTGGCTGTCATCCCTCTGCCGTTTTCTGCCCTAATTCCCCTAAACATTCTGCGGTACAATCCACCTTTCGAATTATTAGTCATACTTTACAGTGCGTTTCTCTGCAGCTCTCAGATTCTGAAAGGATTACAAATTCACCTCTATGAGACTGAGAAACCTGATTTAGAAAGAAAAAGAATAATGTTTTCTTCTTTATATCTTTAATTATTTGCTGAGTATGAATTTTGTCTCATATTTGTATCAATAGCTGTTATGTGATCGATTTTTTTTGAGTTAGGCTCTATGTGCCTACCATGCATAACAGCGCTGAATAGGAAGGACACTTGGTGATAACTACAAAAAAAAATTTAAAAAGAGCTGAGGTGACTGCATAAATTTTGGCAATGTATCTGTAAGCTCACAATTTAAGTATTCTCTTGTCTGACTTGGGGAGAAAAATGAATGCTGCCTTTCTGTATATATTCTATAGTATGTGAATGTGTTATAATGGTTTTAAAATTTCTCATTTGTCCTTCTGGTAGTGTTGTTTAAATTTTCACTAATCTACTATTTAAGAATAGCAAGTAACAGCTGTAGCTATTATTAATAAAAATACAGACTTTTCCTAATGTTTTACTAAGTTGATTACACCGTAAATTTCACTTGTCTCAACACATCCCTAAAGTGTCTGTAATCTTGAAGATTAGTGTATTTCAAGATTGTTCTAAAGAAATAGCTTTATGTCCCTGAACACAGGACACCCGTTGCAATAGCTTGTCCAGAGTGCAATATTTTATGGCCAAAACATAGGGAAGAGGGTGCTTAAGAACTTGTGTGTTATAGTCTGATGGGAACCTTTGAACGAATCAGATCTCTGTAATCTCTTGTCACATTGCTTTCCAAAACTTTAAAGGTATCTTCTGTAAAAATTAGATTAACTGACTTGGTTGAATATTGGGAGTTTAATGAATTTTCTTTGGTGAACTTCAACTAGTCACATATTTTATATATTTATTGTGAAAATATGATATAGTTATATTATATATATATATGTTCCCTAAAATTGAGTTTTACAGACATTTAAGCGAATGGATATTAACTTCCAAATAACATAATACAAATAGAAAAAGGGCATCTCTTTTAACACCTCAAATGAGAAAGCATAAGCTTAGAGTCTGTGCTTCAATTTTGTCTTAGTGTTTTCTTAAACAACCTACTAAAGGAATTATGCATAATAATAAAATAGTAATTCCTGTGCCATAATTAAACATTTGGTGACATTTACATTTATTATTACATTTACATAAATTCAGTAGAAAGTGTGATAAATAAATCTGCATGTGTGGTTTCTTTGGTTGATATAAATGGTGTTTACATGGAGAAGATAAAGAGAGACACACCACGTGATTTATAAACTGGTCTGTGTGCATAAGTATTTTAATGTGAAGGAGGCTGGGATGAGGAAGAAGACAGGGTAAGAAGACAAAGCCTTCTGACTTACTCAGATAAATGAGGTGATAAGTCCTGCAGATAAAGAATATGTGACAGTTACTTTTTCTGCAACATTTCATTCGTCCCTAGTTCAGAGGGACTAGGGGGGTTTGCGACTTTTTTGTTGTGCTTTTTGTTTGTTGGTTTGATTTGGTTTTTGTTTGTTTATTGGTTTTTGTTACTAATAATTACTAGTCTATACAATTTAAAGGCTTATGGCTTCTCTCTTCAGAATCTGATCAGTTGTCTACTAGATTTACTGTGTATTATTCTAATGTGGAAAAACATATATCTGAAGTGCATTCTCATATAAATCTCTATATTAGGCAATTGTACAAAGGCTACATAGTGCCTCTGAAGACTTCATTATTTATGTATAATGGATAATTAGTGAGTATAAAAGTAATACTGTCAGTCTTTGTAGAGTTCCTTAACTGACAATATTTAGAGGTCCTTTCTGAAGTCAGAAAATTTCCATCTTGGGAGTGGCATCTTTTGCATAAAGCACTTCTTTCCTCTTCTCTCATGTAGGATGGTACTGACTGTTCTAATCATTATGAAAGTACAAACAGCAAGAGAATCCAGTAAGGAAAAATATTCAGCTTCATAGTGTATCAGTGCATTTATTTTCTTCTTTTATTTTTTTGTATTAGTTTTTACAAAATTCACAACAGCTCCCTACATTGAAAAGAGCTACCCGGGAGCTTTGTAAAAATGTCTGACACACAAAAAATATAGAGAGCTTTTAGAGATACTCCCACTGATGGGGAAGAGGACAGGCATAGGGAGGGGGGAGGTGGTAAAGTTTTGCATGCAGCTGTAGATGAGGGGAGGATTAACAGTTCAGTGTTTGGTTCCTTTAGTTCCTTGACCCTGCCTGGTGCCTGGTTTTCCTTTTGTTGCTGTCTCGTGCTTTGCCCTTCTCAGTTCTCCTCTGATTTCCTCCACCTTCCCCCTTTTTACTGGAGTACTACCGAAAACAAAGTTGTAACCAGTAATTCCTTGAATTTTCTCTTCTGTTTCAGCATGTATATATCTAAGAGGGCATTAAGAAAACACTTTGATCCCCACAATTATCCACGCGAGACATACCTACTCTGCGAGCTGCAGTGGCGTGGGAGTCACAAGTTTTGGCAACACTGGCTCAGAAATGATGATAGTAAAGATTGCCATGCGGAAAAGTACTTCCTGGAGGAAATCTTTGAGCCAAGAAGCTACAATATCTGTGACATGACCTGGTACCTGTCCTGGAGCCCCTGTGGGGAGTGCTGCGATATAATACAGGATTTCCTGGAGGAGCAGCCCAATGTGAACATAAACATACGCGTAGCACGGCTCTACTACACAGACCGTGCAAGCAACCGCAAAGGCCTGAGGGAGCTTGCCAGCTCGCCAGGAGTAACCCTTGAAATCATGGATGCTGAAGGTAAGGTTTCCCATGCTTTGTGGGACTGGGGAGGGGTGAGCTGGTGAACCCTGTGCATGGGTGAATTGGGTATGGGCTTGCTTCTATGGTGCCCTGTGTCTACTCAGCTTCTTTGGGGGCGCAGCCATCACCATGCAGTGAATGAGAGTCACATCTCAAAAAAGAGATGTTTAAGTAGTGCAGGAGAAGAGGGATCAGCATCCAGATCTGTATGAAAATTCTCCTTTGTTTAGAGATACCATCCTTACATCACTCCTGAGTGAATGGGGCATATGGTCCTTCTCCCTTGTCCTAAATGTAGTTGCTGGGATAAAGCTGGCTGAATGGCTCCTCTGCAGTTAAGGGAGGGAAAAAAATTGCCCAGAGTGAATTGGTTCCAAATACGGAGTAGACAGCATCCATCAGCTGACCATGGCCAAGCTGTCTCTGTGATATGACACAAGGAAGAGCTTAAGAAATCTTGTTCCCTGAGCTTCTCTGGTATCTGAATAAACTCAGGTTAATTATCTTGCTTTTATTTCTCCAGACTATAATTACTGTTGGGAGACCTTTATACAACCTGGTGTCTACTATCGTTTCTCACCTGAGAACTTTGAATCAGCGATAAAGAGGAATTGCTCACAGCTGGACGATATCCTTCAGGTACACTCTGAGAGATAGAGGGCATCACATGAAATTATTTGCAGTCTGGGGCAACTGAGCTGTAAAGAGCAGAAAAGAAACCCTTGTTCACATGTAGCTCTAGCTGGACTTTAAAGAGTACTGCAGCAGGCTTTTGAGAAAAGTAATGCACTAAAAATCATGGGAACTATCCTGTCCCACTGGGACAGAAGCACTGTGGATATTTTTCCATTATATTGATGCCATCTTGGTTTTTGCCTTCTTTTCTTTTAAATGTTCTCTGTATTCTTTGCCTATATATTTGGAACTCTGCAGCCTATTATTGTATTCTAGCTAGTTTTCTCAGTACTTTTCTATGCCCTTTCCCTAGGCAGGAAGACAAAACAAATTCCAGAGCTCCAAGCCCCAGGGGTACAAGGCCTGTAGCCTATCTTGGTCCTTCCTGGGAACCAAGGTTGACAACAAGGTCTTTGAGATACATTTTCATAAACAAACACAGCTACTACCAGGGGAGGGCTCCAGAGAAGGAACTTGACCTGGGGGGGGGGGGGGGGGGGGGGGGGAGGAGTTGCATTATCACTTGTCCTCCTCATTAAAGCTTTTAATCAATTATGCTAATTTCCTAAAACAAATCAAAACGATATTCACCTCGTGTGGGGGGAGTTTTGTGGACATTTTCCATAAATGCCCCTAGAGGCCTCCAAATAAAAATGCATTTTTATATTACCTCCTACACTAAAATTACCTCAGGTTTCATTTTTAGGTTGAAAAAGGCATCAATACTACGAAGGAAAAGCTATGAGTGTAGTTTTTCTCCTTTGTGTTCCAGGGTGGGAAATTCCTTGATTTTTACCTGGAACTCCAGTCTCATCTCAGAAGCCCTCCACCAGATTCCTTTTTAACCTGGATCTGAGCATGGGTTTCAGTTTGCTAAATGGTGCTACTCAGCCCCTTTCTCTCAATGTCTGCAGTGGTCTGACATACCTGACACCCAGTTATTGGGCTCTGCATACTTCTTTAAAGACCCTTCCAAATTCCATTCAGTAACTTCTGTGGCTGGTTGGAAGGGTATAGTATATAGAAGGGTATAGAGATGAGAAAAGCTGTTCAAAACAGAATTTCTGTGCCCTGGGAAAATTCAGGCTTTGCTTTTGTTTTGTGCCAGACCTCCTGAAAGGCAGGAGAGAGAAAGGTGCGTTCAACAACACTGCTGAAAGTTTGTGGCCCTGGAGAATAGGCTTGGATTAATATGTCCACCTCCTTGGCTGGGAAGGACTATATTTTAAAAAATTCTAGCAAAACTAATATAAGCGCTTCAGCATTTTGATTTCAATTTATTAGAATTTTCTCACAAATTCTATTTTTAGTGAACGAGAGTGAAAGAAATCTACAGCTATGTGGGTCATTGTTTTTTTGGGAAATCCATTTTGTATGGCATATGTGGAAAAGTAACATCTTGGGCTACTACAACTAACAGACTGCATCTGCTATGTTTCAAATCACAGCAGGTTTAAAGTGCAATTGGAGGATCTAAATGTCATACTTCTATTTCCATTTCAGGGTCTTCATTTGTAGAATCAAAGAATCACAGAATATCTCAAGTTGAAAGGGATCCAAAAGATCATTAAGTTCTTCTCCTCGCATGACTACCTAAAACTAAACATGACTAAAATCATCATCCATGTTATAAACAGTTACGTAGTAGTTGACTTTCACTATAATTTGTTTTTTTGAATTACAAAATAGTAATTGTTTTTAGATAATTAGTGTAAGTCTCAAATTGCTTTTAAGTGTGGTAAAATTTGTAATTGCTTGTGGGCAATGTAAAAGGGGAAATAAGGCTTTTACCAGATGTAAGTGGGCTTGTGAAAGGTGTATTTTAAGATATGATTATTATTGCAAAATGTATAGCCAAGATAGCATAAGTGAAGAGCAGAAAACCATAAAGGAAGAGTACCAAGCTTAAAATGGCATCAGAAGACCACCCTACACTGCCCATGTCTGCAACTATTGAATTGTGCAAATGCTGCAAAAATCTGAAGCAAGATTGTAGTCAACCAGCCCAAAATAAATCTGCAAAATCATCTGAATAAGTAATACAACTGTAACATTATAAAAGACTGCAGATAGAAGAGGTGTGTATGCCTGGCTGTGGCCATGAACCCAGTGTATGCTATAAGTTTTGCTTTATGATTATTTCCCATTATCATTTATTAAAACTTAAAAATTTTAGAGGACTGGGCTTTGTTTCTGACATCAGAGTGAAGAAACTTTTCCTAATGTCCAGGCTGAACACCCACTAATGCAGCTTCATTCCATTTACACCAGTCCTATCACTGAGCAGTGGTTTCAGGATTACATAAATTGCAGGATTACCTGGTCCCAAGGAGAATCCAGCACTTGCTCTTGTAATATTTCATACAATTGGTGACTGCTCAGCTCTTCAGTATCCAGATCTCTCTGCAGGGCCTCTTTACCCTCAAGGGAATCCAAAGATCCTCCTAGTTTAATATCATTTAATATCATTGGCAAGATTACTTCGTTTTGGTTCCTACATTTGATTCTCCCACAGAGATGATTTATAAGAATGTTTAAGATCCCTGGCTGTAAAAATGAGCCCCAAAGAACCTTAGTGGTGGCAGTCACTAGTCTGATGTATAGTCATTTACTGTAACTTTTTGAGCCATCAGCCAGCTGCTCCCCCAGAGCCCCATGGCCTTATCTTGCTGTGTGCTGGACATTTTATCCTGAAGGCGAAGTACTGAGACCTGAACAATGGGCCTTGAGCCCCACTAACAAAGTGCTGTTAGCAATACGGCACATGTATCCTTTCTTTGGTGAAACATGTATTCATCTTTCTGTATTTAGAATCTGGACAAGGCTAGGTCTGTTTTGTGCTACCTCTGTTTTTCTATCTTTCCTTCTTCCTTTCTCCCTCTGCTTAAAATTTTATCTCACTACTGCCACAGGCTGCCCAGAGATCACTGTTGCCACATGTTGTTCAGAAAGGTTTAATCTGCAGGCTGTTCAGAAACCTTTAAATTGTTGCTGCTACAGGCTGTTGAACTGATAATATGGTTGTAATTGCTGCAGCCTATAAATAAAACTTTCTAGTTGTTACTTGGAGGTGTTTTGTCTTAATTTAGCCCAAGGCTATTCCAAATGTTGGCTACCTCAGAGTTGGTAGTCCAGGACATGCCTCTCAGGACCTGATAATTGTCTCTCAGAATAACCCACATAACTTTACTGGGCACTGAAGTGAGACCAGCAGGCCTGTAATTACCAGGGTCTTCCTTCTTACCATTCTTGAAATGTTGGAACAACACTCATCTTCCACTTCACCTGGAACCTATCCAGACTCCCAAGACCATTGAAAAACAATGCAAGGTTCTACAATGATGTTGGTCAGCTCCTGCAGAGCCTTGGGATGAACCCTGTCAGGCCCCACAGATTTGTGCACACCCATTTCGGGCAGCTGCTCTTGAACCAGCTCTAATTGACTCAGGGTTTGTCATCCCCTCAGTCTGGTCTGCCAACACTGGGGTCCTGGGCTCCCAGGGCCCATCATCTGGCAAGAGATGGGCAGGATGCCAAAAGGAGCATCTCTGGAGACTTGCTGGCTTCTCAGATAGCCTTGTTTCCTACCTCACGATTTAAGATGAGCAGAAGTGAACTTAAAACCACACAAAAGGCCTCATCAGGACAGAAAGCACAGTCCAGGTACTATATCTAGCAGTGACAGGGGTTGTTTTCTACAGAGAGCAGACAATCCTGGCCAGCTGTGGTTTGTCATTATCTGTCCCACTGCCTCAATACCCACAATGACTGCATTTGGGAGCCCTGCATCTCACCTTTAGTGTCCATATATGGACTAGTTTCACCCTGTCCTGCCATGTGCATCCACAGTTTACTGGAGCCGAAAATTCCAGAATCTTGTCTCTGTTTTAAACTGATCAACGAATCACAGTAAGTGTCAGTTCTTGCTGAAACACTAGTCTGCATTAGAAAGACTGTGCTAGCCTAGAAAGAGGATTTTCCACTGTTTCAGTGGGAGCTCTAACATGTAACCAACAGCAGCACTTGTTTAAAACTCAGCTTCAAAAGTCCACAGATGCTCTGTTGCACAGAAGCAAATCCTCCATTCACCAAGACGTGTGACGGTGGAATGATAATTACAGTACCCATGATCATTGTATTTCAGCATCTATTCTCAGATGGTTAAAAGAAGTAAGTAATTATTTTTATTTGCAAGTCCATCCTAGAACTAGGCCACAAGATGGAGACCACTTGTGCTTTTAAGATGTTTTTAAAGAGGCAGATCACAAAAGTTGTTGGGGGTGGGAAAGAGAAACACAGATGATGTGAAACTGCTGAACAAAATTTATAATCTGTACCAAGTGTTTCCCTTTCAGTCTGCAATCTAACTAGTTGTTGGCACAGGCTGCCAAACAAAGGATATCACAGTAAAACCTCCCCAGCAGCTTTGGGGGTGGTTGTTGATGCCCTCTCTGTGCCAAGATTCATTTTCCTTGTGTTTACACTGTCCTGTTGATCTTGTCTTGCCATGCTGAGCCAGTTTGCATCACAACCAGCTTTTGTCCAAAGCAAGCTTGTGACATTTCAAGGTCATGAGCAAGGAAGAACCCCAGATTGTTTTCACAATTAAAAAATAAGAAAAGAAACAAAAGAATTATTATGGTCTGTGCCTCTTGTGGCCCTGAGGACTAAAGAGGAAAAAAAAATTGGTTATCTTGACTGCCCTCACTTGTGTTTCCACTGACACACACCCACAGACGGCCCAGGAACTGTATGTTTAGTATGGACTGCAATGAAGAAAATTAACTCCATCCTTGATGGTGCCTAATGGTTGTAATGCCTGGTCCTGGTAGATGTTTTCTGCTTTTGATGGAGGTTTTGTCTCCCATGACAACTACATTTTCCAGGTGAATTTTGGAGAGAGTTTAACAATATATTGTTGTCATAGCAATCCCTGAGTACCTGGAAAAGAAAATCTCAGAGCTGCAGGTTCCCAGAGCTTCTCTGAACACTCTCCTTTGTACAACTTATAGAAAACCATTGCTTTCTCTCAAGTGAAGTCCACCCAGTTATGTGGTCCCTCTCATATTCAAAGCTCTGCAGGTTGTGTGATGACTGACTCAGGCTCTCAAGCGGGACATGGACACTAATCCCCACAGGGTTTGGGGTACTTATTGTTCTGCTTCGTGCTTTGACAGAGTGTGTACATTGAAACAAAGACACAGAAATGAAGCAAAATCAGAAAGATAAATATATAGAACTTCTGTGACTCAAAGTAGTGTGAGAAGACTGTAGAAGGACTGCTTAGAGCAGATAAACATTCCAAAATACAGATACATTCACTTGCAGCTTTTTCTTTCCACACTGACTCCTCATGAAGTGTCTTTAATGAGCTGGGAAATTCTTTGATTTCTACAACCTCACCAGTTAATGTGAAAGAATTATATTACAAGGATATCAGGATGTTTTGCTACTGAAGTAAGCATGCAGATAAATCCTTCTCCCTAGCCAATTATTTTTCACTTTGCCTGGATCAGAGCCCTGCCTGCACATCCTTGTGGCTGGCTGCCATTCCACTTCACTCCTCAGAGTCAGCCTTGTAAAACTCACTGGTGGCAGGGTGCCACCAGTTATCTTAATCTCTTGTGTTTCGGTTTCCACATACAGAGGCTGAGCAAGTCTCGGTAAAGCATGGTGATGCTGTGCAGACTGCAGAGAAAATGAAAGCAAAGGTATTGGGAGAGATAAAAGAGTCATGGGTGGATGTGCTTATCAGAGTTGCAAAGTAATATGCTAACAAGGAGGAGTATTTGTGTATCTACAAGCTTGTTTTTATATGCATTATTGCATTATTGTGCATACACACATCTGTAAACATCTTCATGAGTGTGACTTCATACGTAAAGGCTCATACTTAAACACATTTTGGCCCTTTTTAAATATGGAGGTCACAGAATAAATCTCAAAAGGCTCTGTGGGATTTTTCTTTCCAGAAAAAAATATAGCTACCTACTGAGAAAACTCCATTAAATCCAAGTAAACATACAGTGGATTTTCCTTTTACTGTCAAATGTGTCAGCAGTGGAACACTTGAACTAACACAGGATTTACCATTTCAAATTAAGTCCAGGAGGCGGGCTGTTAGTGGAGGCTGAGACTTAAGCCTCTGTAGCATAAACCCCAGGCTTTTGTCACATCTAAATTTAACCTTTCTCTCTGCTTCCAAACTTCCACTTGGTGATTCTCACCTCTTTCCAATAGAGTATCCAGCCAGAGAATAAAAAGCTCAGTACCTACAAAATCTTCAGAGATCTGCTGACTAGGATCTTAGCTGATTCAAACCTTGTCCCTTTTTATCTTCTTTGATGTCTGATTTAATTTTTCTTCTGTGCTTCTCTTTCTCCTTTAACCTGTCCATCTTAGCTAATTTCATCCACATATTTCCATTTCTAGAACACTGTCTCAGTCCCCATTTGTTACCAGACGCCTGCCTTGGGTTTTGAGTGTCAGATAAGCTAAAAGATGCTTGAGAAAAGGGAGTGGTACATCAGCAGACAACACCTCTGTAATAGCCATGCTGCAGACCTGTTTTGCTGCAGTCTCTTTCCTGGGAGACATCTGAAGGGACCCAGCTCCCTGATGCTCTGTCCACCTCTCTGTCACTCAGTGTGCATCCTGAAGGCCCTTTGTAAAATGTTCTGAAGAAATTGTGATGCTTTTAGATTATTTTCCCTGGTGAATCTGGTCATATGTACACAGCACATCTCTACTACCACCAAAGGGAATATTCTCATGAGGGTTTAAGGAACCTGGTGCTTAAAAGAGGCATGAGTAATTGTCTCTACACCATTCTACATACCCTTTGCTGTGTATGTCCCTCCAAAATGCATTCAGGTTCATGAGGCATACATATGAGGGTGGTGGTTATTAAAAAAAAAAAATCCTTTTGCTGGAGTGGTTGAGATATATTCAGATGTTGCCAACAGCTCAACATCACAAACCACTTCCACATTTATTTCTTACATTACCATAAGCAGCTTCTGTAAGGGGACATAATTAACTGCATGAGAAGTAGAATAAAAATTTTTACCACAGTTGTTTGAGTAATACAAGACTCCACCTATATAGATAACCCTTGCTACAGGCATGTAACAATTTAAAGGGATACTGGATTACTGCGGGTTGCTCATAAAAACTGAAGAACAAGTTTCCCACCTAGTTGTATGATCTTTCTGAAGGTCATCATCCTCCTCTTGACTCACTGAAGCCTGGCCCCCACAAACAGAATGTGCAAGTTCTTCTAGAAGTATGAAAATTCACTTGACTTCCTGATTTTATTAGGGTTAAAGCAACTACTGAATTTGGAAGGTATTTATCTTCTCACATTAGGTTAACAGAGCAATATTTCAGTTTTTTTTTTTTTGTTTTTTTTTTTTTTTTCCATTTTGGCTTTCCACCATCTCATATAGCACATTCAGCTTCCTGGAGACACCTGAAAATGCTGCATTGCTGATTCCTTGATTCATTGCTTGGACATTTTTCTTTCTCCACTTTCTGTGGCACGTTGCTGGTTTTCTGTCAGGAACTACTGCTGCTAATGAAGATGTTCCTTGCAGATCAGACTAATAATCTCTAAGCCTAATTCACACCTGCTTATTTATAAATATGTACTGTAAGGGCAGGGCAGTGAAGGGAGTGCTACAGCACCAAAGCATTCCTCCTCTCACTGAGAATCACACCCACGAACTCAAAACCATATTAGCCAATCCTGATTTTATTTCAACAATCTCTTGATTGTTTGAGTTGCTCCCCTTCACTCTCCTATAGTATGAAACAATGCAACCACCAGGGAACAATTCTGTGCTGAGAAGTGAGGAGTGACCTTGCAGCAGAAGAGGCCCCGAGGGCAGACTCTGTGTTGGCACTGCCTGATGACCTGCCACAACCAGTGCTCCTGCTTGAATCACTGCTCCCTGTGAACTTCACCATTCATATACACTTCTGGGTTTTTTTCTGCCCTGGCAGAAAACGGAATACTTTTTGACAATAGAATACTTGAAAGCTTGCTGCAGAGAATACAAATAAATCACTCCCTTAGATTTAAAATCCCACATCCGGCTTGGCACCAAGGAAGGCAATCTCTACATCATGCATCAGGCCAAATATAATTGTGTCACAAAACCAGAAAAAACAGTGACAGAGACTGATTCTACCTAAGCCATGTGAAGAATTCTTTTGTAACCCCTTTCCTCTGCAAGCCAGTTTTGGGTGTGTCAGGGAAAAGCTTCTCACTAGAAACCAGCATTGTTTCAGTAATTTTTCATATTAAATGGGAAATATTCTTTTACTGCATCTTGTGAGAATTACAGAACTGATCACAGTAAAGTAATGCCCAGTTCATAATGCTGAGCAGATTTCTCAGGGCACTGGAAAATGCCTGTTCTATTTGCATCAGTGAACTGATATAATGACCATTAGCTTCTGCAGATACTCCACAGATAGCTCAGGTCTTGCTCTCCTGTCCACATGAGTACAGAGATCTTCTCAATTGTGATATTTCAAAAATATCTGGATGTTCCCTCACAACAGGGTGTCCACTGCCAAACTCTCCTGGAGGGTGGGAAGTTTGCTTAGAGTCAGCCTGAGAGTGGCTGCCCAGTCACTGACCACAGCTCAGTGGTCACACACATTGAGTCTCTTCCTTGATTACAGGAGGACTCAGGTGCAAGGGGGTGTGAGTGGTCCTTGGAACTCCACAGAAGTCCCATGAAGGGAAATGGTGGTAACCACCATCACCTGCTGGAGTTCCACAGACTCACGGGTATTGCGCATGATGTCTTCTGTTTACCTCTTTCCATTGGGCTCCATTCAACTTCCTCATGGCATCTGGGTGTCAGAAAAGTGACATGCCATGCCACAGCTATGTGGCTTGGTGCCATTTGTGTAGGTGCTTTTCTCTCTTGTCACATTGGGGTGACTAGACAAGATTTGCTTTTCTGTTCTGGAGCCAGAGTTTAAAAAGAAATGTGATTTCTGTCTGCACTGCAAGAAGTGGCTCACCTGTCAATTCCATCTTCTGGAAGGCAAACTTGTGCTCAAGGCCAGATCCATTTCTGAGTGGGATCACCCCCATTTGCAGTTCTTTGCTGTCAGGGGCTTGCTTTCAGCTTCAGCCAGCAGGATAGTGCAAGTAAGTGTGGAGAAAGTCACCATGAGGAAATACTCAGCGAATCAGCAGCATTAGTAAGGCCCAAAGATCAGTATTATGATTCAGGAATAGAAACTGAAACTAAGGTAAGGCTTATAAAGGCACACCAGTCTCCCAGGAAGCAAGAAGCAAATCCAGAAATACCCATGGCTGCTGTCAGTGTCAGAGGTAAGTACATGTATGTGAAAGGCAGGCCTATTTCTCCATAATCAAGATATTTACTATAGTTGTATCTAAAGGACTGGAGTGTAGACACAAATGTGTTTTGTTGGCATGAGGATACACAGGAGTCAGATGTGGATTTGTGTTTTATATCTTTGAATACATTACTGTATCTTGAGTCTTGGGTCCAGCTTCAAAATATTAATATAATTTTGTTAACCTTGGTATGGCAAGAAGAATTCAAAATCCAAAAGAACTTTTATTGAGGAAAGGTATATCAAAGGCATTAGAGAATGGAGCAATTTAGTTAGCTTATGTATTCATCTATTTTATTTTCATTGTGGTAAATAACTACAATATTCCTAAAGAATCAGAGTAATAAGTCTGTGCAAGCAGTTGATCTTGTCTCTGTTGAAGTGGAAAGCTTTTTTTTTTAATAGTAAAATGTAATTTTACTCTGTATAATTCAGAATTTCTCATCAGCAAGACCTAAGCTGAAGAAAAATGCCTTTAGTATCTTAATTCTAACTCAATTTTAAGAGAAATCTTTATCATATTATGTATAATTCATAAAACAAAAAAGAAAAATAAAATTAATTATTTTAATTTTATATACACTTAAAAAAATTTACCAAATAAAATGATGGTTCCTAGATCCTTAAGTTTCCTATTGGTGGATTTTTACCACCATTTATTTATTCAAATAAATAGGTAGCCTTGATCACCTGCAATTGTTTTCCTCTAGACCCTCAGCTTGGAAGGGATGAATAAATCATGGGGTCAAAGTTGCTTGCCACCCTGGAAGATAAAATGTGTATAATCAGGCAGGTCTGTTTTGCTACCCTCTAAAGGAGGGTATTTGTTACCCTCCTTTCTATACCAGTATTTTTTTCCTGATTTTTTTTTTTAGTTTTTTAGAAAGTTACAGATTAAGTAAAGATGGAAAGTTGGTTGTGGAAATGTTTTTGTCTAGATTGCCAGGATTATGAGTATCAATGAAAAAATGGCTTAAGCTTTGCCTGTCTCATAGAAGCGATTTGGAAGTTTTAAAGGGATAAGACATTTGATTCTGCTCTTTGATTAGTCAGGGAAAAGCAGATGCAACACTGCTGAAATCAGGGAATTTAAACTTGAGTGTTCACACAATCAACCATAATGTGCTAAACTGAGCAAGGATTAGTGTACAAAATATTTTAAACAACCATCAAGTTCAACTTCCAGGTAGGAATCCACATGTCCGGCATCCCAGAGTGCCTATCCTGCTGTGCAGTGATTACTTATTGACCTCTTTTAGAGAAAAGAGATTTGTAAGGGAGTGTATAGAACTGAAAGGAGTCTGGACAGAAAGGGGAGAGGAAATTTTTTTTTTCTGACCTGCTATTGTCAGTGATTCACAAATCTTTTCTACACAGGTCCCTCATCCAGAGAGAACACCCAAGGGTAAGAGATGTAGCTCTGTCACTCACTGCTGCCTGAGCTACTTGGCAATTTCCAGAGACAGCCTTGTGCCTTGTTTTATTCTTACTATCCCTTTCCTCAATCTTCCTTTTCCAGTTGCCTTACTGCTTTGACTGGTGCTGATCTCTGAGTGGCGATGAGGTTGCTTACTCACCCAACAGTTCTCAAGGAGGTGCTGGGGGTGTTCTGAAGCTTTCATCAAATTCCAATTTTAGATCGCTAAATCACAACATTCTTCAAGCTGCTCATTTCTGATGGGAAAAGCTGGGAGTGGGAGTCCAGCATCATTGACGTGCTGGGATCACAGAAGTGCTGGGATCACAGTGCTGCTGGTACTCTTCTCCAGGTGGAAGATACAGCCAAGAGACTTCCAAAGGAATTATTCGCCCAGACAACATGGACGGGTGGTGTACCTGCTGTATGAAATCAGGTGGAGAAGAGGTTCCATCTGGAGGAACTGGTGCTTGAACAACCATGAACAACATGCTGAAGTCAACTTCCTGGAAAATCATTTCAATGACAGGCCACAAACCCCTTGCTCCATCACCTGGTTCCTTTCAACTAGTCCCTGTGGAAAGTGCTCCAGAAGGATTCTGGATTTCTTGAGGTCACACCCTAATGTGACCTTGGTAATATATGCAGCCAAGCTGTTCAAGCACCACGATATCCGCAACCGACAAGGTCTCCGCAACCTGAATATGAACGGAGTCACTATACGTATCATGAATGTTGAAGGTAACCCAGCTACTCTTTGCCTAAGTGTGGATTGAAAGTTCTGTGTGCACTCTTAGTTTGTAACACAGGTGATGACTGGCTTTGGGGAGGACTAGTGAGTGCAAAAATGTCATTCTCTTCTGCCTTATTTCTTCCCCAGTCCTGTACAGCAGCAGGACCAGCACGGTCATTTCCTCTTGCCAAATCTGAACATGGAGGGTTGGACGTTTCTCTAGCTATCTGCACCTCCATTATATGCAGTGTAAAATCCTGGGCAAGACAGAACCTGTCCGTCCTACAATACACATGTAGAACAGCTTGCCAGCTGCATCAAGTAACTGGTTTCCCTTGCTAGCTGGAGAAGAGAAGGAAACTTGTCTAAAGGACACTTTCAAATGATGCATCACAGAAGATGTGTCTTGCACATGTCTTGCCTTTTTGTGTGTGTATCTTGCTTGCCTGGTGATGCTTGGCTGTAAAAATAGAGAAGCAGCTCACAAAAAGGAATGTAAGGAATGTATATTTGAAGAGATGAACCTCAAGCACCTGTGTGGATACTTACCACTGGAATGTGGAGCTATGAAACCCACCAGACTAAATGTAATCTTAAAGGACATTACTTGTATTGGGGGCACTATCTCTGGGATTATAGCACCAGAGCACTGACAGAAGCTCTGACCATACTGTCAACACTAAGGTCAATATGAAACTGCCAAATGTTAGAGTGCTCACTCCAGGTTTTCCCTGATCATTGGAATAAGTCAGACAGATTAATGATTGAAGCAACTTGTTTTACCAAAGCTGTGTTTTCAAGCACAAAGCTGCCAAAAGGAGAACCTGACCGGCTCTGACTGCATGTCCCACTTCCCTTTTCACTCCTGGCACTTGCTGATTCCTTCTGTCTTGGCTTTATGCCAGAGCATGCTATCTGTGATAAAGGTTGCCCAAGCCACCACAATGATCAATTTCTCTCTTTGGCAATTCATTTTTAGACATATTGCTACTCTGTAGAGTTTTGGTTCCCCTTTCCACTAACTTATTTGTGTAGTTATTTGTGTACCCCTTGTATGAGTATTTTTGTCCTTTACTGTATTCTTACTGAGAAACAAATGACTCACTGACATGTTAATGAAGAAAGAATTGGGCATCCTTTCATCAAGAGTGATTGGGTATCTCTCTTCTTAGATTACAGATACTGCTGGAGAAATTTTGTTGCATACCAAGCTGGAGAAGATGATTATTGTCCCCAGAACGTCACTGTATACTTCCTTCTTAATTGCACAGAACTCTTTCATATATTTTTGGTAAGTAGACACCTGAAGAAAACACCTAGAGCAAAAATAAATGCAAAAAATCCAAGGAAAAGGAGATTTGAATGATCCCAGCAATGGTGTTAGCAGAAATGATAGTAGGAAAAATAAGCATGGTCTTGAAGCTGCATAAGCAGAGAGCCAAGAAGGCAAGAGATTGCCAGAGAACTATGCTGCTACATTGTGCCTTTGTGGCCAGGCGCAGAGAAGAGATTTAGCAGTACTCTCAGATTTTAACTAAGGAAATTATTTCAACCCTTTGCATGAATCAGCTACCAGTTCATTAGCTTGCAGCTTATGGGAGCTATTTGACCCCAAAAGCTCCGTCAGCTCTGTAATTATGATTCAAGTATTCTCTTTTTGCCTCAAGGCAGAGTCATGGATTTCAGTTAAGTTCTGAGCAAGTTCAAAAGCCCAGATGGGTGGATTTACCTTCAGGATCAGAGTTTACACATTAGAGTATAATATGACCAAGATCTGCTTTCCATTTTTCTTGCAATCCGTACAACTGCAGAAGTTATTTGTACAGCCTGATATCCTACTCAGAATGAGGAAATGTTCTACAGAAAAGGAGAGAAGACCAGGACTGGGGTAAACTGTGGGGCTCAGCCACCCTTTGTGGGGCAAGCCAGTTCTTGCTTGAACTGATCCCTCTGTGCAGAAGGGATGGCAGGAGGTGGAGGAAGGGATGCACAAAACCACTTGCAGGAACTTAGAGTGACAGACACAAAATGGTACAGACAGGAACTTAGAGCCACAGACACAAACCTAACCTGTTTGTATGATGCTATGATTGCCTTGATTTATTTCTGGCTGAGGAAAAGGTACACATTACACTCCATTTCAGCTCCATCCACTCCAAACATTACATAGGACTTTCAGTACCTCAACACCTGACCTTTCCATTTCTTGTCTGAGTAAGACATTCAGATGACAGGCTATACACAGTCAGTAGTAACGTCCAGTCAATCAGCTGATCTAACAAAGTACTTTATGCAATGCAATGGTTCAGGAGACATTTTCCCCTTGGCTTTCAGCCTTTCTGAGTCTCCTAAGGCCCGAGATGATTAAATAATTTAGCAGCTTACGCACGATCAGGTGCATGGTGTGATGCCTGCCAGGAGCTGAGCAGAGCTGTCAGTGAAGTGCTCCCGAGTGCTGACAAGCCGTGCTGACTCAGCACAGCTCCCCGTACAGTACAGCAGCACAAGGGGAATCTGCCCTTCAGGTCTTGGTTTTAGAGCCAGATAACAAATTGCCTGTTCCAGCCAGGCAACCTTGATGATTTCTGCAGAGTCCTGCTGGCTGGGAAGCCTGCTGGAAATCAGGCACTTGCTCAACTGCTCTGCTGTCACAGCTAAATACAAGCCACTCCTCAAATAAGGTGAACAGGGCCCATCTTCAATAGCTCTGACTAACTACCAGCCCTCCACGGAAGGAATGGGAATGTCTGTGTGCTCAGCCCTTTTGAACATCCTGCCCCATTGTACTAATTATGCAGCGGTGTAATGAGGTGAGTGAGTGCTCCAGAGAAATACACACTGTTGCATTGTGAAAAAGGCCAATCACTTGATTTTTAAACTTTTAAAAGTTTAATAATAATAATAAAATGGTTATGAAAATAGTAATACAATTAGAGTAATAAAATTTAGAATTAGGACAATTACAAGAAAATAAAAAGCAAAGAATTACAGACGTCTGGATGCTCTCGGACACTAAGTCACGAAAAGCATGTCTTGTGAACAAAGGAATAACCTTAAAAGCAATAGCCTGTTGCATATTTATATATCTCATACATGATGCATAAATTCCTTGCAAATTAAGAACTTTTCTGGTTTTTGTCAAGTTCCCCTTAATCCTGGTGATTCCATAAAGATGGAGAGAAGGTGGAAGAATATTCATCTTTTCTGATAAGGAGGTTGTAACTCTTCCTGGGCCCCAAGTCACTGTCATCTCTGTGTGCTCTGTGTGAAGAGTTTCTTGATTATCTCATCTCTTGCTTGAGCTAGTAAAAAATATCCTACACCGCAGAGTTTCTATTTCAATATTATGTTGTAACCTAAAACTATATTTAACACATGACTTAACATAATTAATACAGCATAACTTTCTAACATTACACACATAATATTCATTGTAACATTTACGAAAAGCCAATCATAAAATATGCATTTTTCACATGCATCAAGCCCTGGCCTCCCGGGCAGAAGAAAAACATTGAGGAACCAGAGGGGATTTGGTGGAGTCCCCCTGCAAAGGGCAGGGGATGGGGGCACTTGCCCTTCCAGGAGAGAGGCTGAGTGAACAGGCTTTCCTTGACCTATAGAGAAGGTGGCTAAGTGGCATCTTAGTGCAAAACTGCAGTTTTCCACTACATAAAAGCAGTAAAGACATAGCCAAACTCTCCTCAATGCACAGAGAGAAAACAAGGTAACACACACCAGCTGCAATGAGGGAGATTCCAACAGGATAAAAGGAAATTCTCCCCTGAAAATGGTGCTGTGTGGGAACCTGGAGAGGCTGTTACCTCCATCCTGGGAGACACTGAGAACTTTTCCTCTGAGCTGTCAGATCCAGCCTTGGAGTTAGCCATGCTGAAAATGTGGTGTGGTTCTAGACACCTCTGGGGAGGCCTTTCTAATGCCCTCAAAAATCTGTCTTTCCACAAGATCCAACTCCCCTTCCCCTGCATTCAGCTGTGCAAGTTGCCACCTTTTAAATGTTTCTGTTTCTAAATGATCTGTGTTTCTACAGACTTTCTGGCATACATGGCACAGTAAATTATGAAGTGCTACCCCGTTGTCTGGAAAAATGTATCTCGAGGGAGATTATTTAACACGCTGAAGGAGGATCAGAGTGATCTCCTGGAACTGATGCTTTATTTTCAAATTCTCTATCATGCTGAAGAGACAGCTTAAGCTTTTGGTATCTTATTTTTAACATTTTTTTTCTTCCTCCTAGGGGCTTCCTCCACTTCTGGCAAACTGAATGCTAACAGGCATCATCACCATGCTTTCAAGATCAGTTTGTGAATCAATACAAGACCAGAAAAGCCAGTCCCTGTCAGTCTTTTCTTCTGCAGCCTTGCTAAGTTTCTTGCTGCCACCAGAGAGGACTCCTATCACTGTCTGAGCATTGCTAAGTATTGAACAGAACAGAAGGAACACATGAGAAGCCATCAGGAAGCTTGGATGATGCTCTCATGATATAGAGACCAGGACATTCTGGTCTTTACAGACCTGTTTGAGAGTCCAGTGGGGATGGAGACCATGCCCCATAATCAGGTCTTCCACGTCTGCAGATTCTGTGATCGTATTCTGCAAATGTCCTCTTGAGAGGCCAGTTTGTAACATTTTTCATGCTCTGATCTGTTCCAAAGAAGTAATCAGCCATGCATTCTTGCTTTCATAATTTCTTATGAATATTACTTTTATGGCTACATATGTATGTTTCAGAATAGATTTAATATTATTAAAGTATTTATGCAATACTGTAATAATACTTAATTTTAATGTTTTATTTATGAGTGTAAACTTTATTTATGACTGTAAAACCAGTGTAATAAAAGGGAAGATGTCAACACTGTGGAAACTTTGCTTTTCTTGTTTAGCTCATTGGTAGACAACCTTCCCTTGTAATTCCACACTCTGGAGACATAGGTGTTCATTGCAAATGGAGAAACAAAGTAAAAAGTCTCTGCTTTTCCAGCTGGAAACACAGAGTGGGATGGTGAAGTAGGAGATATTGAAAGCTCTGAGCTCTCTCTACTGGAAGAAGGCAAAAAGAAGATACAGGTGTGTTGGGTTTTGCAGCAGTTTTGAATTTGAACAGCAAATAATTTAGATAATCTGAATTAATCATGTGGGGAGCTCCATGTCCATTCCCCACCTCTTCAAGCAGGAGACCCACTGTGTGATCCCACTGGGGAATGTGCTGATGCTGTGATCCACAACATGCACAAATGATAACTTGAAGAACAAGACAGGGGCTGGTGGGAACTGTGCCTATCTCTTTGAGTTTATTTATGCTTATAACATCCTTTGGCCATGCCAACATCTCCAGATGTTTAGCAGACTATTGAGGCAGCCAGAAAAGCTGCAGGCTGAGGAAGCAGCTCCAGTCCCCACAGTGTGGGAGTGTATCTAAGTTTGAGCACATCTGGCTGGGAAGTGTCTCCTACGTTAGTCAAATAAAACAACTCCTGACAATGTATAGCACAGCTAAAGTTTTCTTCTCCCTGTCCAGGGCCTCATACTGGATGTCACATGCTGGCTTTCTGGAGATTATAGTGTTTACTCCTTGTTTCCTTCAGGAGCAATCAAATCACTTGATCAACATGCAGCTTAGTACAGCAGGGTCCATAATCATTCATGCCCAGTGCTCAGCCCTTTCCACTGAAGGCAAGAGGACAAACTTTCTCTGGTCTGCTTGGAAGCTTGCCAGTTCCAAGTCAGCCCAGTGAAGTTTTTCACACTAGTTTTGTCTGCCAGAGTGAATTTGCAATCTGCTGTATCTCTGCTGTGCCCCTACTGGCATGTGAAGCCTAGAGGTGGGTCTGCCACACTGGTAGCCTTTCAAGGTAACCACAGAAGGCAGCTGGTCTGCTCTCATCTTCTTCTGGCCCTCCGGACTGGTAAAAACATTGCGCCAGCTTGTAGAGCGGGATAGTTTTTAAGTGTGAATTAATGACAAGGTTATAGTGAGGAGACATCAGCACCCTCCCTGAGCTGGAACTTGGGTGCAACAGCAGCAGCAGCAATGGAGTTTTAGCAATATCTGATGTGGGTTTGGAAGCCTCAGGAGAAACCTGCCTAAGACAGAAGCGTATGAGAGGTTTAAAAGCCAAAGGCAGCCTTCAGAGTACTTGCCACCCTTTGGTGCCTCCCCATTCGCTGTGACCTCTGTGCTTGCAGCAACTCACTTTCTCCTTCCCCAGCAGGGACTCTGCTCTCCGTTGCTCACATTGTCTGAACGAGGGGTCTCTTCTCTGCCAAGTCCCTTCATGTTTCTTCTGTGAACCAAATCTGACTTCCGTCACTGTGAATATTTTACACATATGTGATGAAATAATGACATTTCTGCTCAAAGGAATGCTAAAGGGTCAGCACCAGGGAGAGCTGAAAGACACACTCAAAGACAATGCTGGACACAAATACATCTAGGCTGAAAACCCCCTGAAGGGACAAGTAACAAGGGAGATTCCATGACCCTGAAACCCCATTCTATCCTGATTTCCAAGTACTGGCACACAGGAGAGGAAGAGAAAGCAGGGAGGGAGAAGACATGCTTGTGTTTGCAAGGGTCTGGAGTGTGCCTTTGCATTGTTTTATGGTAATCTGTTTCTCATTATTGCAAAGTCCAAGGACACCGTGTACTGACCTGGAGTAATGCTGTGTGCAGCTGTGGGAATGATGTCAGTGTCCTGCTCTTCTGTGGACATGTTCTGAGGGTTGTTCGGAGACAGGCTTTGGGAGATGTTTGCAGCATGGATCAACATCCCTTCAAGGCAACACCTTCAGCAGGGTGGCAGAGACCTCTGACACCAGGAGATGGCAGCCATGCCCAGTTGTCCATACCAGTTACCATCCCATTTTTCCTCTTTCCTCTCTCCTCAAAGACCGATCTGTTACAGCTACCTGGATGTGCCTGTGTTCAGAGTTCATGGCTGCAAACCATGGAGCGTTGACCAAGTGAGGCTGGGGTTTTCAGCGAGCACCAAGGCCCCTGGTCTGGCTGTTCCCCACAGTCTGGGAAGAAAATGCTCTCCCAGAAATCACAAGCCCCCATTTCCCACAGCTCAGGCAGCTAGGACTGGAGGTATATTTGCCACAGTCTTCTCGAGAGCTTAGCTTTTGCCCAGGTGCATATAAAGGAGAAAGACACCTATAATAGCACATCCACAATCTCCTTAAGGCTGTAAAGATAAGTGGTTCTCAAAAATATATAATCAGTAGTGAAATGTTCACTATCTAAACAGTCTCCAAAGCAAGAACAATATCTTGGGTTAATAAAGTAATGTTACTGCATAGCAGTCACCCTCCAGGGAGTTACTCTTGGCAGAGACACCTTAAGTGTTTGAGGCTGAATTAATTTAGAAAGCTAAATTAATGAATGTCTTGTAACAAACAATATGAATTGGTATTTGTGAAATACTGCAGTTAAAACAATCTTGTGAGTAAAAGAATTAAATTCCTATAGCTGAATCACATGGATTAACTCTAGCATCCACTTTGAACTTAATCAGATTTATGTTCAGAAGAATCTAAACATAGGATGTATTCTTACTATAGTTAATGATTCTTTGCATTTACTCATTAAATTTTTTCTTCTCCTATACAATGTCACCTGTTGTCATGTTTCAATAACTATCTTCAACTTGTTGTTAGTCAGAATTTAAGCAAAAGATGGTATCTCAACTCCATTTTAAGAAAATGTGAATTTTTTCTAACAATTTCACTGAGAAGGACAATGCTGTTTTTGAAGGACAATTTCACTGACAAGGCCAATATCAAAAGTTGAAAGATGAAGAATCTTTGCTTCTCTTCTTGTTTTGTGAAGCATATTGGGTCAGCCCTTTTGTGTCCATTATGGTCAATTATGAGTCATGGATGGACACAATAGGCTGGCTAGCAATGAAAGAAGCATCTCAAATTACTTCAGAGATTTTTGGTAGATGTTCAAAGTACCAATTTATCTGCCTTGATCTACTGGGTGACATTGTCAACAGCTTCAAAGCTACAAGTAGAAGTATGAAGACATTTTAATATTTCCAGGTTGTACCTCCAGAAATCAGAAAGAAGAGATGACACATCAATCCTCTGTGTCTAATTTACCTTCTTCACCCACATACCAAAAAAATTACAAAACCAGATGCTTGTTTGTAAGACCTTTATTTATATAAATAATATGCACCATATGAAACAAATATACAACACCATGCTTGCAAATTAATGCTTTGCAAGGGACTGTCATTGCTATTCCTGGTCAAAATTCCTCAAACTGAGAGCGCCTCGGGAGCCTGAAGTTGTAGGAAGTTTGTGATGCACCTGGTTGTGACCTCTGCCGGCAGGAGGAGGAGCAGGGCTCTCTGCTGTCCTCCTGCAGCTGGCCTAGCACCAGATGAGGTGTTCTGAGGAGCCTCCAGCCTTACCCAGAAAGAAGATGGAGCAGAGAACTTGCAGCCATCATGAAGGAAATGACAGAACACACCCAGAGTGTGGGACACACTTAGCCTTGTCAAAGCCTCAAGAGGTTAGATTGGAGAGGGCAATCTAGCTGTCATTTAGCTGGTGGGAAGGTGGTGGTGAGCAGGCATGTACTGTGAACCTGTATCTTCAGCTTGTAAGAGCTGCGTCCGCTAGATCAGGAGCTAATGAGGTCCCCTAGTGGAAACAGAGTGATTGCCAGGCAGGAGGATAGTTTGATTTTTGCCCCTGCAGAAGATATCTATTTGCAGGCCAAAGAGCTTTGCGTATGCCAGGTTTTTTCTTTCTGCCAACTCTCAGTACAGTCACCAACTAGACATTGTTGGCCATATTATGGGCAGTAAAAGACTTGGAAAACCAGAAGACTGTGGGACTGTAAAGGTGCCTCCAACAGAGGCAGCTGGCTGGGGAGGGAGCATATTGCATGTCTGGTCTAGGGGGAAATGCTCAGTGGATGAAGAGCACTCAACACAGTGAGAGCTGTGGTGCTCTGCATGTAATCCATTTAGACAGACCTGCTGGCTTCACGTGAGGTTTTCAAGCTGAGCTACCTGGGCTGTCAAGGACTCATTTCAACACTCAGCTGAGCTTTCCAGTGGCTTGACAACTTTGCTGTTGATACATAGGCTGTATCACCTCAGTTGTGACGGTTTTCGACTTCCTACCAACATCCAGAAGGACAAATAAACCATTTCACAGGGGAGGACACAGAGCAGTTGAGCGTAGTCCAGCTCTAAGAGCCAAAAAACGTGCTCAATGAAGCCTTCATGAAATGTGCAAGTCAGTGCAGTGCCAGTGAGAACACAGTCACACAAACAGCTTTGCAGGCTGTCTGCTCCCACATGGGCAAGGCTAACCCAGAGCTCTGTTCAGTGGATCACCTGGATTAGTTCTGCAGTGACTGAAGGGAAGCAAATCCCTCTCTGACAATGTCACCGCAGTCCTGGCTATCCCCAGTTAGCAATGGATTAGGTGTGAGCCTGGAGAAGGTGTCTTCACAAGATCAGTCTAATTCTCATTGGAAACAAAAAGGATAGTCTTATCTCTAGACACAGGGCTGGGAGGAAGAGCCATGTAAGGAGAGAAGAGGAGAAAGATCTGTTATAAGGGGGAGAGTTGGAAATCAAAGAGCAAGTGTTTGCAAAGTCTTCTGAGTGCTGATGATTTTCACTTCAAAGTCCCAGAATTTTAAAGGCATCTCGTAAATCATCTACTTCATACAGTGGCTGCAGGACAAAATATAAATGGTAGGTCAGTTGTCAAGTGAGCAGGAACCCATGAATATGAGGTAGGAATGGCAGGAGGTGGGATGAGACATGGAAGAAGGGGAAGTGAAAAAGGAGAGGAGAGATTAAGAAAGTTGGGGGAAGAGGCATAAGGGATGTGGAAGATGAAGACATATGAGTGAATGAAACGGCAGATGGCAGGGATGAGGAGCAAGAGTAAGAGAGGCATTACAGTGAGGGAGAGAGAAATAAGCTGAGAGAAGAGGCACTGGAAGAAGAAGGAGAATTGGCCCTTACCATGAGGATTCGTCGAAGTTTCCTGGCAAGATGGACAGAGTTTTCATGCAGCCCTTCCCAGCCTTTGAATGTCTGTTCCCTGTTCTCCACAAATGTGTTCCAGCAGTAGAAGAAATCTGTGCAAGGTACAGGGGAGTTACAGGGTGCTCAACAGGACACTGGCCTCTCCTAGGATCACTAAATCATCACACTCTGCATCGTCTTCTCTGATTCCTTGCCCTACCTTCTCCCCCTCTCCTGGGTCTCACCAACACCCCTTAGTTCTCCATCATCTCATCTCTTCCCTGCCTGCACAGCTCACCTTTGAAGGTCATGATGGCGATTTGTGCCCCGGCCTTGTGCAGGCGCCTCAGCCCCTCGGGCTCTGCCTTGCGGTCCTCGCAGAAGTAGAGGCGGGCCATGAAGATGCGGAGGGTGAGGTTGGGGTAGGAGCGCAGGAAGCTGGCGATGTGCTGGGAGCAGTCGTAGCAGGGGCTCCAGGAGGTGAACCAGGTGATTCGGTAGCAGCGTCCCGGGTCCAGGTCCCAGGCTGCGATGTAGCGCAGGAAGAGCACCTCCACGTGACAGCCCATCTTTGGGACACCGGGAGAGACAAGGGTGAGGCATCAAGTGGCGGGCAGGGAGCAGGGTGTAAAGGGGCAAGGAGGGAGGGCTGGCGTGGATGGGGTGTGAGGGAGGAGAAACAAGGTGCGGGGAGTGTTCTTGGGTCAGCACGCACGGGGACAAGGCACGGTAGTACTTAAGGGCTAGGGAAGCACTGGCGGGCGCTGGTGTGGAGGGATGTACAAATGGGATGGGGGAGAGCTAAGCAGGAAGGTAGGTAGACTGGAAAAGCAGCATGGAGTGTGGATGTCTCGCTGGTAACTCGCCCCGGGGTAGCACAAAGCACAGCTTTACTGCATCCCTCAAACAGTGTGTACCAGCACAGCGCTCAGGTGTGCCTCAGTTGCTGCCACAGCCCTCTGCTCCCTGCTGCCCCAGCACACTGGAGCTGCAGGCACCTCAGAACAGGATGGCAAGCTGTTCCCTTACCTGGTTGCGCAGGTATCCAAAGTCCAGGGAGCAGGAGGTGGCACTATCCCGGCGCTTCACCACATAGCAGAGGTAGGTTTCACGGCGGCCCTTGGCCTTGCGCAGGTTCCTGAAGTTGTAGAGGAAGAGTCTCCTTTGCATGAGGATGCTGCATGAGAAGAGAGAATTTACATTTACTGTAGCCAGCAGTTTACCATATCTCTGTTGAGGGCTCAGCACCAAAAATATCCTCTTCACATCCAAGCCTGCCTGTACAAGAAGTGTTGGTAATTTGCATGAAGTGTTCTAGGGAAAGGATGCAGACGTGACTCTGGGGATGAAGCAGGTGACCTTGTGAGTGGAAATGGTATGTGAACTAATAGTGATTAGTCAAACAGCAACTATGGCTGGGCAGAGTGTGAAAATATCTGAAAATATCCATAACATGGACACCAAAAGAATGAAGGCATTGGAGAAGACCTGTGAAGATGAGAGGGTGCGCAGTTCAACCATCAAGAGATGTTATTTTTGCTATATGAAACCCAGAAAATCCACTGGGGCGAGGGATAGATCAAAATAGAATCTCTCCAGAGAAGACTGGACTGAATGTCTTCCAAGCACTGACTAAAAGAAAAGCAGAGTTGAGCGTGTGCTGGACCAGGGAAAAATGCCATCCAGTAGCTGATGGAATATATAAAGGATAGGCATGCTGACACCTCTCCCGACACAAGTACCATTTCCACTGCAGACAGACATCAAGACTGGCATGGGCCTGCTCCTGTGCCCAGGGATTATGCTGGGGAAAGGCAGCGGGAGCACAGGGAGGGTGTAAGGTAGTCATGAGCCATATCTAACAGACTTACTGCCAAGTGGAGGGACACAGACAGCTGGGTTCATTGAGGTGAGATACCTCCCCCGCAGCAATGCAAAACAGAAGTGAATAGGTTAAAAATAATCACGTCCTTTGTCATCTTTTCCCACTGTTAGGCTGATGTTCAGCACAAAGATGGGGTAAGTTTAAGAGATACTGAGTTGTGTTTTCCGGAGGATCTCCAGTGAAGTGTAGAGAAGGGGAATTTGGTTTTGTTAGGAATTTAAATCCGAGAGTCTAGGCAATGTATACACCCTTCATCTGTTTGCTAATGTCACCATAAAGTCTGAGAACTGCAGAGCACTGAATGACCAGCTAACAGGCATCCTCTCTGCCCCTCCAGGAGCTTCTGTCCCTTGTGCACCCAGACACATGGCCACTGCATCACAGGTACTCATTCATACAGTCATGCACATCCTCTTGCCTTTTGGTACCCAGTGATGTGCTTTGAGCTTGTGTGTCACTCCCTACTGCTCCTCACCTGCATCACAGACATTCTCCCCTCAGGCAGCCTTACTCCCCTGATTGTCCCACAGTCAGGAAAACTGCTCTTTCCTGCCCTATCTCCCTCAGCCTGCAGTGCAAAAATATCTGTCCTGCTCACACAGAAAGAGGAAGCACACACATACTCTGTTATGCCATGCTTTATACTGACAGGCTCCTGCAGAAGCACATCACATTCAAACGTGTCTTCTGTAAGAAGAAAGTCCATAGAGAAGACTGAGCACACTCAGGAGGGTAAAGCATCCCCATTAATTATCTCATCAAGCTCAACAAGAGTCTGAGGCTGTTCCTGGAGGTCTGTCCCATAAGCAGTGCTGCAGTCCTGCTCTGTTGGGCTTGCAGGCTGTGTCAGGAGTAGATCTGGGCTGATCCCACTGCATTTCATCTCCCCTTTCTCTGGCTGTTCATGTTGTGTACATGTTTCCATACCTACTGTATGTTCTTCTTCATCTTTCTCACACTTAGAGCTGACTCACTCCCTACCACCTTAGAGTCACCTGAATTCCCTGCTTTGTACAAGCACAAATGAACACCTGTGTATATTCCTAACACACACACACACACACACACACACACACACACACACACACACACACATTGGTGTCCCATAAAATTATCAACCAGTGGTTCACTGCAGGTTTCTAAGTCTTTGATGTGTTATTGCAGGGATATGGAAAGGACTGTGCCCCATAACAGAGGTGCTGGAGAGGGGATCTGTCTGTGATGACAGATCCTCAGATATTCCAGAAAGGATAACCCAGAAAATTGCTCAGGTGTGATAGGCCAAAGGATTGCAAAGCACTTACCTGGGGTGTGCCACAACTGCAGAAAACAGAGGAGAGCCTTGTGCACAAGGCTTGCTGAAGAAACATACAGGCCAGGTGAAAAACAATTACAATTATGCTGATGTTTCATTAAAATCCATGTGGAAAAATGCTTTTTATCACATCAAAAACATAAGGGAAAACAGACTTTCCCTCTTCTATTTTTTTTAAGTTTTCAGCAAAACAATTTGCTTTCAAAATGTTTCTGATTCTTATAATTGTCTCTTTTCTCATCTCATTCAATTTTTTTCTATTCAATGTTTTTGAGCCTGCAGACTCGCATGTGGATGCAAATGAGAGTGAAGAACAAGAAATGACCCCAAACCACAGAAAAATAAAGTTATGATCACTTGAATTATTTTTCAGTTTCAGAACAAATTGAAGACAATTTCAATCACAGAAGACATTTGTTCAAATAGAAATGTTCCTTAACATCAGCTCTTTTTCTCCCTTTCCTCTGGAGTTTACCATCCCAGGGTTTTTTTTTTCCCAGGAAGGATTTCAGAATATGGCTGGTGCAAACAGAATAATGAATGAACAGATGTTGTGTGGAGCAACTGAGCAGATGTCTGGCTAGGTGTAAACTGCTGGATACACATGCAACACCTATGGCTATAGCATAGCTCAAGGGAAAGCAACAAGGACACAGGAGCTGTGATTACACCTGGGCACTGAAGAAGCAGCCTGAACAGAGACCTTGTCCTCAAATAAAGATTCATAAAATCAGAGTGAAGCCCCCTGAGTGTGTGCATACTATGCAGTTGTGGAAAGTGATTAGTAATAATAAGCTCACAGACTAATTGCAGTGCAAGTAGAGGATTGAGAGGCTTAAGCGGCAGATAGCCTCTGACTGTTCATCCTTCTGTTATCATCCTTTGTTTCTAGAAAAGAAAAACAATGAAAGGAGCAGAGAATAGCTACAAGAAAGAAATGACAGAAAGGGAAAAGAGTACAGGTGGTAGACAGTCAAAGAGAAAGAACAACAGAGACACAGAGATGCAAGTTGTAGAGAGCAGGACAGGCAGGGAGTTAGATCAGTGAGTCAGACGAGGAAAGGGAAAGGGATGGTCAACACCAGAGGGAAAGCAAGTTAATTCTGACAGAAAGACTCATTTCTTATAGGAACAAGAAACTAGAGGCACTCATTTTACCTGTCCATGACTCCTAGGGTCTCTCTCAGGTGATGGGATTACAGGGAGGTTATCTTGCAGACTCTGTCTGTGCAGCTCTCTGACCTGGTGTACAGAAATGTGGATTGGCCTGTGTATTCCCCCCCATTCACCCCTATCTGGCTTTTATCGGGGTGTGGTTGAGGGAGGAGTTAGAAGGGTCTCTGGAGCTTCAGGAGCTGAAGAGAAAAGTGTTGAGATGCAAAGGGGCATCAGTTCTGAAAGATGCTCAGCACCCATTGGTCACCACCCCCCCTTGCACTGCCTACCGGCCCCCCCACCTGCAAAATTAATCTGAAATAATATCAATAGCACAACAAGGCAGGAAACATTGTCTAGTGGTTAGAGGGGGGCCTGAGAACTTGTGTACCACTAGTGTGAATGTGGGCAAAACCACACCATCCTCCGGGCTTCGCATAACACAGCTGTGCAGGGACGGTGGTGACCATGCCCTGCTCCATTGCAGAGGCAGCTCTGTGCAGCAACCTGGAGCCACCCTGCTGGAAGGAGCTCAGGGAGCACCAGCTCGTGGGCAGACTTTCCCCACTCCTCTGGGATCCCCTGAACAGCCTGGCAGTTGCACGGAGCAACACCGAAGCTGAAGATGAGAGTGAGAGGGACTCAGCCCCCAGGTTCAGTGGGAAGTGGCTGGCCTCACCTTGGCACCTGAACATTGCCGTGGGTGTCTGAGCCCTGTCAACACGCCAGGAGTGGTGGCAGACCTGCACTGCAAAGCTGCACACAAAGCACCAGTGGGGAGTGACTCTGGGCCTGATCCTGCTGTTCCAGGTGGTACAGCACCAGCACCTCTGGCACCAGCTCTGCCGGTGGCAGGGTGACGGTCAGGGCCCCTGCTGAGGTCTGCACTGTCACAGCCAGGCTGGCACTCTGGTGTACACTCTTTGCTCTGCCAGCACTGCTCTGGGCTGCCCAGGCTGTGCTCCTGCCCTGGCACCCATCCCCTGTGCAGGGCTGAAGGGCACCCGAGGGCTGGGGCAGTGCCTTGGGCTGGCCGGGGCGCGAGGAGGCAGCCAGGGGACGTTCTGCTCCCTCTCTGCCCCAAGCAGGGCTTTTGTTTACCTCACGCTACGGTAGTTCTTCGTTTTTTCTCTGCTTGATTTACTTTCCTTATTAATTTTACTGGTTTTCAGAATGCTAAGGCTTTGTGAAACCAGTATATGCAAAAACAGGCAAAGAAGAGATGAGTTGTCAGAACAGAGCAAACGCTTCAGCCCTGCAGTTGGAGAGGACTTGTTTTTGAGAGCAGAGAGCATGGCATACTTCAGGAAAAGGAGGAGCACTCCAGCAAAGCTCAGGCATGGGCTATCCTACTCCTGAGGGAAATGCCTGGGTGGGACACATGCTCAATGATAACACATTTTGGCAGCTGCATTGGTCTCAAGAGCTGTGGCAAATGTTCCTCCTTGAGGATCTGGCTCCTAATGTTTGACCAAAGCAAGAAGAGACTGAAATCCTCGAGAATCCCTGTCCTACTTAATGGAGCCTAAGAGAGCACTCTGGCTAATGAAACAGCTGTCCCCTTTCAGCCTTTGCTCTAGTAGCACCTTGTGACAAATCTCCTAGGTCAGACCAACACATCATACAATAATATACTAGATTTTCTTTTAATAGTCCAAAGAGCACATTTGTTACACAGGACATCAAAAAAAAAGGAAAGCACAAACAAAAAGCAAAACACTCTGGGAATCTGCTTCTTGGAGATCACAACTGTTTGTGTTTCATTCAATAAATCAAAGTAAATTCACCTTTATTCTTGTGCTGGTTCTCAATTTTCATAGCCAAAAGATTGCAGAAATTTTAATATAAATTTTCTACTTTGAAAGGAATCAAGAAATATCTCTAAGGCCAGCCTGGTGTTTCCCATAAATTTAATTGGTACAAAATTATTTTCTCAAAGGTTTTACGTGTCAAGTCCCATAAAACGTATAACCAAATCCTTTCTCTGGTCCTGCCTGTAAGTGGAATTCATCTTTCCATGTTTAAAACATGCTCTTTCCCCTAAATGTTGAGAGTTTCTTTGCTCTCCATGGAGATAAAAAAGAAAGAATGGATGAACAAACAGATGAATTATAGTTAGTGGCAAGGCTCTCAAGTCTAAGCACTGCTTAGACTGGTAACTTCTTTCACATGTGAGGTGCAAGTGCACAAAGTCAGTGGTAGAGATTCCTCTGCCTCTCTCTCTAATCCCCAGAGCAGAAACCTACTGGTGTGGATGTTCTTTAGTGTCTTGTAGTAAGTCTAGGGGACGTTTCAAGAGGGACCTTCAGTTCCTATGCAGTTCTGCCTAAAACAGGAGCTGCACTCTCTTGCCACAGCAGCATTTTGCTCATTAGCAGAGGTCACCCTTGCTCTGGTTAAAAAAAAAAAAAAAAAAAAAAAAAAAAAAGTTTGGAAAAAAACTGTGGAAAGGTCACTGATCCCTGATCTGGTTGCTTTTCCAGCTTTCTCCCCGGTTGTGAATTGCCAAATCTGTTACATCTGTCAAGCATACACTGGGAGCTAATATGCAAGGGGATATGCTGACCATTTCAGTTTTCTGTCCTTTCTGCTCAATGAAAACCTATTTGGAGATGGGAGAGGAAAATACTGAATATGTCTCCATCACTGTTTCTGATCAAAGCCTGGGTCAGTTAAAGGCTGGTGGGGAAGGCTGGAGTAGGTCCCTGTGCTGCTGTGTTTAGAGTGTTATCCTCTAGCAAGAGGTACTGCTCCAGGTTTTCAGGATCATGGGAGAATGTTCTAGCATCCATTCAGGTTTCTTGTGCTCTGGGTTATATTTTCTGTCTTGGAGTGAAAACAGAGAAATAACTGCTGGCTGAAGAGCAGTGGTCAGATGCAAGGTGGGGTGAAAGGAGGAATGCCACCATTACTTTTACGAAAGATACAGAAAGCAAATTACCAAGAAGTTAGACAGCAAAAATGCAGTGAATAATTTAAATTATCTAGTCTCAAAGCAGAGGAGAGGTTGCTTGTTTAGTCAACAGGAAGTCATGTGTTGGTGCATACCATTATAAATATATATTTATTTTTTCCATTCACCTTTTGCTCAGAAATCACCTTTTGAAAGTAGTGCCTCTGGCACCAGTTGGTTGGTTTTACACTGAACACAAGAAATGCAGACACCTGCTTCCCCTGGCCTCAAGAGAAAACCTCAAACAGAAAAACTTTCTCTGCTCCACAAGTGCTGATGCACCCCAGCCACTGACTTGCACAGAGATGCTGAGCAGGGGAGTGGTGGAGCTCCTTGCAGTTAGGCACTGGCAGATAAATAAGCTGTTATGCTTATTTATTATAAGCACATAGAATATGTTCACTTAATATGAGCATATAGCTGAGACTATATATCAAAATGCTTATTTATTCCATACACCTTGCACTCTGTTCACTCCGCAAAGATTCTTCACCTCACCTTATTCAGAATGACAGACCCAACACAAAGGTAGTGCTCTTGCTCAGACACCTCTGCTGGGACTACCACTCCCATTGCTCCAGTCCTGGGTGCAAAAAACCCCTCCACACTAGATGTAGAGCAGCTTACTGTTAGGACATGGGGCAGAGAGCCTTGTCCCTAGAGCTGCCAACTCGTCCTGTGATGCAGCAGTGGATGCTGTGCCTGGGGAGAAGGTTTCAGCCATTGCTTTACAAAGCAGTGATTTTTGCGGAATGTGCAGCACCACAGAGATATATAAAAGCTGTGAGGATGTGTGTGAGGTCTGCCTGGGGTGGACTTCACCAGAGAGGGATGGTGTGGTGGTGGGGTTTGCAAATGCAAAGCTAAAGCACTGTGGGGTGAGTGTCACGGAAGCTGCATCTAAATTAGACAAGAGCAGAGATCCCAGGTTATGAGAGGGAAGGGGGAAGTAAAAAAGGCAGGAGTTCAGGACATGTGAGAGGGCGAGTTTACAGAACTTGCACTGCTGCATGCTGCAGGATTATCAATGCTACCACTGATGCAGAATTGAGGGCATCTGGTTGCCGGGTGTGCACTAAGCTTATATGTTATTGCATGTTTTACTAGTAATTCAGCTTTCCAGGCTTGCACTGCAAAATCTTTACCTGGAGACTTGAGCTGCAGCTTATTTTTGTTTCACTGTTGAGCTTGTTTTGGTGCTGGGGTATGAGGCAAATTAGGGTGAAACTATTGAATTGAGTGTACATTTTTTAACCGCAGCCCTGTGAGTGCTTCTCATTCCTGCCCTGAAGCTCTCTGCCAGCCCAGCCCAGGGCTTCTTACAGGAACTAATAATCTTTAATTCTGGCCCTGTGACCCCACGATTATTTTGTCTCCCTGCCTGTATTAGTACCCTCCACCATGTCCCTAGGCCACTTCCAGCCCTTGCTACCAGAGACTGACACCTTCTGGGATCACTAGCAGCAAGGTAGGAAAGGGGCTAGATTGTGTTGAGGAGTTTGGGACCTAGTGAATGGCTTCCCCATCATGATTGCAGATAAAAAATGTGACCAAAATCCACATACTTATGCTGAATGTCCTCTAGTGTGTTCTCTGGCTTGAGGCCATGACACAGTTGGGAGCTTACCTCATTTATGCTAAGAGAAACAGCTTGTCTGATGAAAGCAGAACTGCCCTCTCATGTTGAGAGCTGGGGGGCAAAGCACCTACCAGAGCTGCTGGCACCCTGCTGCTTCCCATTGCAGTGCCTGCAGCTTCAGCCTCCAGCATGCCCTGCCCATCTCACTTGGCTCCTGACTCTGTGCTGACCTGGAGAGCTCCTTCTGTGTGCTCAGGGAGCTGCAGGCTCTGTTCCAGTGTTACTGCACCCTCCTACAGCTCAGCCCCCTGTTTTTTGAACACCCTGTTTCAAATCAGATTTTCCCCCTCCTCAACGGAAGTCACTGGCTCTATATCTCTGCAATCTGCCAGCCACAGGGAAAAACTCGGTTTTGTGCTGCTGTTTTTCACAATGATGCTTACCTTCTAGCTGTGGTTATGGTTTTGCAAACCAGTGTTGCCTGTGATTAGCTCGTGTTTGTGCAGTCCTGCAGCTCGGGCTACTCAGTGCAAAAGGAGCTTGCACCTGGGGCCTGGGTGGTAAATCCTGATTTTAACTTCCCTGTTGTCTTTGGAGAAGTGCTTTGTTGGAGAGACTGAGACAGAAGTCTTGGGAGTTCAGTAAGAAATCGCATGTTGGATGTTCCTTGGCTGTCAGTCGTGTACTGAGTACCTTGCAGTTGTACAAGGTTTCCTTGGCTGGAAGTCCTCATGAGCATCTCTTGATCTTGCACTCACATACACAGCCAGGGAATTTCATTTCACCCAGTCTGTGCTCAACATGGGGACATCAGGTCTACTCCTCTCTTCTATAATTTTTGTGCAGGTACAGGTAAGGCACAGGCAAATTTACTTAAGGGTGGCTAGCTTGGTCCTGTTCCAATTTGGAAAACAGGGAACAAGCAAAGCTTTTAGATTAGAGAGGCAAAAATCTACTGTGGAGCAGTGTCCCTGGGGACTTTCAGGGAACAGAAATGGCAAAGAGGTTTGAAGAGACTACAAAGAGTTCAGACACCTTTCCTAAGCTAAACCAATGAGCGACTACAAAGAGAGCAGCTGATGGACAGTGGAGCCAAAAGAGACAGTGTATGATGACAGTGCTGACACGCAGGGCTGATGAGAAAATCACCATAGCACAGAAAGTCTCAGGAGCAGCTACACCCACGCTGCACCAGGCAGAAAAGAAACGCTTCTGAAGGTGCCAAGAAGGCAGCAAAGGCCAAGACCCACCTGGCCCTTGAGAGGCACTGCCAAGGAGCCCTGATTAGCTCTGGCTGTGAAGAAAGTCCCAAGGAAAGTCAAGATGGCCAAGAAATAGCTACAGGATATGAAAGCTGACAGACCAAAAGAGGCAAAGATCCAGCTAAGGGCAAAACAGTGAAACCCAAGGCTACCAAACCCAAGGCAGAGAAATTGAAAGTGATCTCAGAGTGAGAAGGTGGTGCACAAGAAGTAGATGCAGTGTGAGCATAGAAAAAGTGGCCTGCTGCAGGGACACAGACTGCAAATCTTTTAATTGAACCACTGTTGTTTTTTTTTTTTTAATAATATTTTGCATTTTTAAACACAATTTCCCCAAAGGAAGAGAATTTATTTCAGCAGTTTTAATGCCTTGTTTTGCAATTAAACTTGTGCTTTGTATTAATTAAAAGTTTCTTCTTGTTGTTTTCTTCAGTTGACTGCAGCAATATTTATAAGAGTTTGCTCAGAGATGCACAGCAAAAAGCACAGAGGCATTAGATGAAAGATGCAACAAAGGAATTTCTGATCTGATGTCAGGAAACTATTCTCCATCTTAAGCATGGTGCAATATTAGAACAAATTGTGGATTCTCCATCCCCTGCTGAATTTTTCAGAATTCACTTGGACAAGGCCCTGAGCAATCTGAGCAGCTTTGAAGTTAGCTCTGGATGTTAACCTTCAATGTAAGTTTACCTGTGATCTTAACTGGGAACATATACTATCTCAATAGCCACATTTATTTTAAAAAATGCACAGCTTAACCTACATTTATTCTTATATTTAAGCAGGTGAGATCTGATGTATCTTGTTAGTTAGACACATTGAATTACATATGCTTCTCTATCGCACCTTCTTTGCTAATTTGTGACCAGCTATATTTGTATAGAAATTGCAACCTTAGTAAAATGCCCCAAACTGCATTCGGATAGATTATTCATTAAATGAATGGAATGCTTTTCACAATTCACTTTTTAAATATATTTCAGCATACTAGCAACAAGCACATGCTGTTTGTATTTTAACTGATACAATTCACATTATTGGACATGTTTTTGAAAGAATAATTTACATTAATAGTAAATGTAGACAATCAAATACCTTTGTGGTATTCCCCACACATTTTAAACTAACTTTTTTTAAGGGACTAAAATCCAGCTCTGTATTTTGTGGGAGTTTATTCCAACTTGCTGCATTACAGGTTCTAAGGATGGCAAGAACAGAGAGCAAAAAGCAATGTGCTAAAGATCACAGAGCAGGGGGTGAAGAGATTCAGAACTGGAATTCAGATTTTCTGTGCCCCAGTCAAGGAGCTGCTCACAACTGGACAAATGTACACTGTCAAACAATGTCACCATGTGATGTCAGGGGTCAATACTACAGGATTGTGTACTTCTATACCTCTGGAAAAAAAATACCCAGATTTAAAAAAAAAATATAAAGCTAAAGTCCCTTTTGGTTTCCTTCAAGTAGAGGAGCTCTTTTTGGGTGGGTGGTAAGGACCAGTCCCCTCTGTGAAGAACAAGCCACACAGCAGCCAGCAGTACATCCCTGAGGGATCCTTCCAGGCTGAGATGCCCGATGTCAACACTCTTCGACCATGCTGTGAGTTCTTGCAGACAGGATTCAGGCAACAACTTTCAGGAGCTTCTAGGTGACATGTCAGCTGCTTCAACAGCCTTCCCATGCTTGTTAGCTCCACGTGCCCAGCAGTGAGGCGCTGCTTCACTGGGGAGCAGACATCTGAGCACTGGCTTTAACCAGCAGCCTTCAAACTGGTCACACAGATCGGTACCGGGGAGCTGTGACAGCAAGAGGAGAAAGAACAGCCAGAGTGTGGAAAGGAACCACAGGGCATCTAACTCCTGCTCCAGGTCAAGAGAGGTTGTGAAAATCAGCCACAAATGCAGAATCATGCTTCTAAAAACAGGGCTCTGTCAGCTTTCTTTGTGGCTAACCCAACTGTATGAGCAGCACACCTACTTGGAGGCGTGTTTAAAACCACTTCCCTGGCTTGCAAGAGAAAATGATATCCAGATATCATGGCAATTGAGGTTGAAGTGGCAGGGAGGATAAATCTGGGTATGGGACAAGTGCCAATGAAGTGTGAGCCGACTCTGGTGTAAGGGAGAAGGAAGAATAAGCTGAATTACAAACAGTTGATGCATATGTTGTGCTTGGCTCACACAGCCAGGGGAAAGTGCCAGTGCAGGAGCACTGCAAAGGCTGAGTTTATGACAGAGCAGGGTCTGGCCTGTGTTGGTGGGAGCAGTGTCTCCAGCCACTGGGGCTGAGGCTGTACCCATTACAGCAGTCCGAGATCAGCACACCACAGCTTCAGCGGGAAGGGAAGTACAGGAGAGTGTTGTGCAATAACCTGCATTGTGTGGTTTAGTCCTGAAGATCTGTGGAGCACTCTCAGAGGCAGCTTAATGGGAAATTTGGCCCACAGCCACTTTTGTTCTAGAAATACCATCAAAATGCAGACTTGACTGCTTGCACACGAAGACACTGCTCAGAGTCCCCCACGTCTTAGTGCTTCATCTTTTCAACCAAAATATGATGTAAAGTCAATGCCTGATGAAACTATGAAAAAATCAGAAAATCAATGAAAAGGAAATTTTCCTAATCTTTTTGACCTAGATGTGTAATTTTTAATGTGGTCTCTCAGTTATTCCCATTATTGAGTTAAATGGTTGTAGTGAACAAGTTCTTCTCTGCTTATGTGATATTTATTACAGCTTTTCTCTTATTTCAGTCATCTTGCCATTTTATTTGGAGATATTAATTCTCCACCAGAAAGTCATGGTATGTGCACAGTAAAAAGATGCGTCCTCAGCACAAATTTCATGGGCTGGGAAGGAGTTATCCCTGTGTTTAGCAGCTACCAATTATCATGAAAATCTAGCACAGCTATCCATGGTAAAAAAAAAGGCTAGAGAAAAATGTTCTGTTTCTCTGGAAAAATAAAAAAGAGTTCCCAGGAAGACCTGTGATTCATGAGTGAGAGGAGGGTGACAGCAGAGGACTAGGCTAGCAGGGAGTAAAAGGTTATAAATGATAGATTCAATATGCAATCAAGTCTCCCCAGAAATCTGGAGGAAATACAGCAAGAGACAAATAAACCCAAACACATGAGAGTTGCCAAGAATAACAGGAAATAAATTTTCTTTTAATATGGATTATATAGACTCTAGCATTAAAACAGTGTTCTCCTGGACAGGAGCACCTCTTCCTGTCCCTGCTGAAAGCAAGCAACAGAAAGGCTTCTAACCACTTCCCAACCTGTATGAAAGTTAAATTTCTATATGCTGTACAGTAGCTATGTTACCCAGTTACGTATCTATAGCAATTGAATATTCACCTCTAAATACAGAGAACAGACTTGACCTAGTCCGATTTCCAAGATCCATCTCCATCCTCCGTTCCTCCACACAGGCAATTTTCACAGGTATCCCTGTGGCATGGAGGCCAGTGGCTGCCAGTGGCTTGAATGTCTTTGAGATCAGGCTCTCAGTACCCTCCTCTCTACAGAAATGTGCACCCTCTCAGTACAAAGCAATCCCTCCTTCATTCCTAGTCTCATGAGCCTGGAGTACTCGAGAGGAGCATCATCCTCTGAGTAGCAGTGAGATGCTCCTATATGTAGGACAAAATTCTAGTCACTGTGTCATTTGGAATTATTTCTCCTGTATAGTGGATAAATATAGAGAGATTTAGCCCATCTAGGGCTAATTAAGACCTCATATGGAATCTGTCTGCACAGGTTGTCTTCCCCTACACAGAGGATGTAACCAGCTTCTTGCTGCATACAGCAGAAATGCTGGTCCTGGCAAGCTGGTCCTACACTAGTTGCTTTGCTCTTTTTCTGAGACATCTGCCTCTGTGCAGCAAACTGTCCCCAACACTGTGTGACCCTGGCTCTGTGCAACAGGGCAGTGCTCCTGCAAGACTGAATGGTTCAGCAGATGATGTGAAGGGAGTGAATGCCAAACCTAGCAAACTGGCTTTCAGATACTCGGGAACAACACAGAGATCCTAGAGACAGGGTCTTGCTGATCCTCTGGTGCCCCACAGAATCATGCCACTAAGAGTCACATGGAGTGATTAATACAATTCAGACTGCTCTTCCCCACTTACCCTACCCTGTCTCACAATGTAAACTGCTCATATACCTGGAAATGTTCTCCATATATCTAGAAGTCCTTAAGCAGACCAGACATCCAGTGCTGCCACAGTGAATTCTTCTGCCCAGGCTGGCCTGTATAAGCACTTATACCTGCAAATATGTTTACCTTCCCCATCAGCACCTGGCTCTGTGCAGGTCAGCACAGTCAGAGATTCTGCAGGAAAATTCCAGGTCCCAGGTAAACAGCAATCCCAGATAATGATTCTGCTCCCACATCCAATTCAAATTTGCAACTCCTTTCTGCTTTTGCAGGAGCTTCCAGGTCAGGAGGTAGGAACTCAACTGAAGATTGAAAGCAGGCACAGCAACTGGAGAGTGTGGAGGTAGCCAGACCAAGACAAGATAATTCATTGCAAGGTCTCAGTAATGTCAGGTCACACAGGTTCTTCATGGGCTTTCTTTGGCTTAGGAGTGGAGGCACATGTAATTACTGCTCCCTGAAACTTGCCTGGAATGGGCATCAACAGATGTCTTCAGTGGGAAGGGAGGGACAAGAACAGGGGGGAAGAGCAGGAGAGGAGAGGGCTTAAGACAGAAACTTCCCAGAGGTAGTTATAAATGATCTGTTGCCACAGAGGGAGGGGTGCCTTGGGTTCAGGACAACTCATCTCCCAGTTCTGTCACTTCCCTGAGGCCAGCAGACACAGGAGGAGAATGTGTTATCACACAACAAACTCAGTGGTTCGGGAGAATCAGAGAGGCTCGGGCTGACCATCCACATCCGAACTCATGCTGATGCCAGGCAAGAAATCTAGGGCAGGAGTCCTAGGGCATGAAGGTGAGATGAGATGCATCTGTACCATTGTGGAAGACTTCATCCTGTCCCCATTTCTGGCTCTCTCCAGGGGCAACACAAGAGAAGGTGCAGCACATTTATAAGGACCTCTGGGAAATGAGCAGCTCACAGCCTGCCAGGCAGAATGAGAGAGAAAAGAAGGGAGAGTCCTCTATCCTCAGCAATATATTATAAAGATGACAACAGGTACCATGACAGATTGGCAGAGAGGGTACTCTGTGCCCTGTGGCACCTGAAGAAGAGGATGTAGAAGAAGGCATAGAAGCAAGGAAATAATGGGGGAATCACAAACAAGAAGCACTTGTCTTGGACTGTAGGTAGTGGATTATGACTTCTCTTTTCCTCTCCTAATGTTAGTAGCTCACAGAGCACCAGGCCTGCGCTGCTGCTCCAGGAGCTGTCTGCAAGGGAGAGGCAGGGGCTGCCCGGATCGGCGGAGACGTCGAGGAGGAAGGCCAGCCAGCTGGCGACAGATCTCATCTGAAGACAAGCAGACACACACAGGTTGACAGATAATCAAAGCCTCCTTCAAATTCTTCACCAGCAGAACAGTTAGAGGTACATCGTTCACTGCATCTACAGAAACTCTTGAAACTGCTCAATCCTCATATATATGAGGCAAGCAAAGCAAGTCCTTAGGCTTTTACGAATTTCCTTCTGTCTTTATGCATGCACTTTACATATTTAAACCACCTGTATTTTGCTGCAACAAAGATTGCATTAAAAAATGTAGACTGGATCCTGCTTCTATTAATGAACAGAAATTCTGAGATTTACTCTTTAACCTCAAAGGAGTACAACTTTGAGTAAGGATGTGTCTGGGACTACTAGACCATGATCATGATCGAGGAATAGAGAGCTATCATATTTTTTAGTAGCACAATATCTAGTAGCCAGTTTTTTTGTCATGGCATGTGTATTATGTCCAAGACTGCATTGCATCAGAGCTCTTTCAAAGTCCAGGGAAGCTACTGCATGTGGATCAGGGTCTAAGCCAACTAGTTAGCTTGGAGACTCAATCACATGGCTGCAGCTATCCTTCTAGGCTAGCCTGTGATACCACTCACCTTGCATGACCTCATTCTCCTTGCAGACAACGCGAGTGCACACCTCCTTGTTTATTACGTACATGCGACGCACGCTGCGGGATCACCAGGATTGGCAGTGGAAGGCACAGGGACACAAAGAAACAAAAAAGGGGAACAGGGAATAAACATGTATATTCACTAGTGAGCAGGCAAATCCTACATTTTTATGATTTCTTAGCCAAGAATAAGGCTGCTCAATAGCCAAGTAATCTTTGTAAAGACTTCATGAAATCTTAGACTCGTAGAAAGGCTTGGGTTGGAAGGGACCTTGAAGATCACCTAGTTCCAAACTCACTTCCTTGGGCAGGAATGTCATGCACTGGATCAGGATGCTCAAGGCCCCATATCGGACCTTGCCTTGAACACTCCCAAAGATGGGGCATTGACAGCTTCCCTGGGAAATCTGTGCCAATGCCTCACTGCCCTCTGAGTAAAGAATTTCTTCCTGACAACAAATCTAAATCTCTTTTCTTTCTGTCTAAAACCATTCCTCCTTATCACCATGTGCACATGTAAAACGTTGCTCTCCCTCTGTTTAGTAATTCCCCTTTAGGTACTGCAGGCTGCAGTGAGTTCTCCCCTGAGCCTTCTTTTCTCCAAGCAGAATAATCCCAGCTCTATCCGTCTGTCCGTAGGAGAGGTGCACCATACCTCTGATCATTTTCATGGCCCTATAAATGACCAAATAGCTTAAATATGGATTACAATAGAGGGCACATTACAGCTCCTCAGTGCTGCAAAGACTGTAGCCATTGTGCTCCTTAAAATAATTACCCTAAGAGGACGCTCTGGGAATAGGATTTATCTCACCAAGAAGTTCTCAGAGAAAACCTCTAGTCTTCAAAGGGAACAATTGCTGAACTGGACATATAATTTCTGGGCAGTTTCTAGTGCTTTTCTTAGAGACTGTTGGTTTCTTACCTTGTAACACAGAGGTAGCTGATACACTGCTTTACTGGCTTGTGAACAGAGTACAGGCGCGTGCAAGGGAACTTTTCCTCACGGCAGTCTGAGAACACACACATAAACACGGAGGTGCAATCCAGCATCATGGCCAGGTGCACTCATTCAGGCACAAATATAACCTAATCACTAGGTACAGTGCTCCAGGCTTCCAGGGAAGGACCCCGGTCTCTATTGTCCCTCTCATGTGAGAGATGGGGCTGGTTTAGAGAAGAGGGAAATAGTGCAGCCATTTCTGAGCCCCTTGCTTCGCAAGACAAAAGGAAGGGAAAATTGAGTGAAACACAAACCAAGCCTACTGGACACCCAGAATACAGAAGGCACATGTTGTAAAGGGGACAGACACAAATAAACAAAATGTAAAGTTTAGTTGCACATTTAAGACATGGATTTCTAATAGATGTGCAATTATCACATTTCAGGACACAAATCTAACTCCTAGTTTTCAATCAACCCTGTAACTAACTACAGTGTATTTTCTTGCAGCTAGTTCTGAAATGCCAGGTCTTGGCCACTGACACAATATTGACCCATTGTATCTGGTCTGCTGATCTGCCAGCTCCTCCTCCAGGCATGCCATCCAGGAGAAGGCTTCAGCTTCCACTACCATCATTCTCTGGTACTTCTAACTCAAAGAACAATTTAAAGCAATTTTCCAGGAGACAGAGCTCTGTGCCCAGCCAGAACCTCTCCAGAGAGCTAACAGGGTGGCTGAAAGTGGGTCTGGGAGAGGGTGCAGGCAGCAAACTTGAAACACACCTGATGAAGCCGTTGTCGTTTCACTGTCAGACAGAACTGGAACACAGAGGGTAGCAAAGTTAGTTAGTTACCACAATTCTTTCCTAGAAATCATCTTAATCAAAACAAGTATATGGAAAACTCTTTTAAGAGCCTTCTATTGTAACTTCTAAGATGAAAAAAGATTTCATTGTTACTGACATGAAACCATAGGGTACAAATCCAATATGAGTCTAGTGCCTGCTGTGCAGTCAACAATGCTAAAATTTTGCCTGAGCTTTCCTATAAAGCATTACCACTACTGTTCAAAATTACCCTGTAAGGACATTCTGGCTTAAAAGGTCAGGTAAATTTCTTTAGCTGCTGTAATTACCCTTTATTGAGTCAAGAGGAGAAGGACTTTGTGACTGCCCTTCATAAGGAACAGTAACACACACCTTTAAGAGACAGCATCCCAACACCACCGGTTCTTTAATGTCCATGACAAGGGGTCAAAAAGAGGCTGGTTTGTTACTTCCTCTGATAAAATAACCCATCTGTACCACAGCAAACCAGTACATTTTATAATTTACCTAGTAACAAACTGGAAAGGAATTCAGAGAACTGACTGCCAGGTGCAAGTTCTTATGAGCAATTACAGAGGACTTCTGCTCAGGTGCCATAGTGTTAGCCAGAAGCATAGACAAAACATGTGTGTTAAAGAGAATTAATATTTTGGGTTTAGGGCTTAGGGGCAGTCAGAGAAAGCAGGATTCCAGGTGTGTAAGGGACTGTGTGAGGAGAGGGAAGAAAGTCCACAATATGTGTCTGCAAACTGAGAATAAACTTACCAGGTGGAAGAAGCACAGGTGGTGGGGCAGCTGTACCTGGAAAAAGAGATGTACTGGAAGATCTCAGTTTGAGTTTACAGTCCCTTTCCTCCTGCCAGTGTTCTGCTGAAGGCTTACCAGTCCTGACTAGTAGCCATCTCACATCTGGTTCATAGGCAATGCTGATCATGGTGTTGGTGTTGTTATTATCTGATTTGTCAGAGTAGCTGCAGGCTTTTCCTGCAAATATGCTGAGTATGCTAGAGCTGATAGGATGCCGCAGAGCAAGGATGGGTCCCAATGGCACATCCTTTGTGAAGAGTTTTGCTTGATCCCTCAACAGTAAGCATTTTGAAGCCCAAATTTGCTGTAAAGGCTTCACTTTTACTCTTTTAACCTTTAGATGTAGGCCAGTCACCATCAGTTTGGTCTGGACACCAATTCCTATCTACCTTCCTACAGACTGTCAGGTCTCATATGCTGAGCACAGTTGCTTTCACCTGCCATCCCAAACACAAAGATCAAACATCTTGTAGATACAATATTGTGCTTCCACTTTCCTCTTCCATTGTTGTCTTGAAGCATGGACAAACAACTCTTCCACTAATTAAAGTTGAAAAGAAGGGTGTTTATTATATGCAGAATCATTTCTAAAGGTATGTCCGAGGAGTCAAGGAGTCACAGACTCCTGCTCTCTGTTTATCTAAGAAAGGTTTTACATATTTATGTGGTTTCCATGGATGCTTCATACATAATCATTACCTGCCTATTTTGTATTATAATTTGTATTATAATTAGCTGAATATCCATTATGGCTGGGCAATCGTATTCTCTTAATTGGGTTGGTAGGATTTTGAAATAGTGGAGTGGGCATATGGGAAGAAGAAATCCATCTTCCACACAGTGAACTCTTCACCTATCTCCAGTTGGCAGGACTTTTTGACCTGCTGGTCATGGTCCAAGCCCCTCTTGTTCGATTATTCTTAGAGGCTGGTTAGTTTTATGGTTTCTGCCCTTCTACAATACTCTATCCCCTGTCACTCCTAGCTTTGTCACACTTAAACTAGAGCACATGATTCTTGCTAGCCACATTTCTGACTTAACTCTTGAACTTATTTAAGATCTTAACTAAAATATGCAGTCTTTTACTGTCTTAATTATATTCCTAGCTGGCCCCTCAACTCATCTGCTGTTTTCAATTATCCTAATTACATTTCCAGCCGGCCTCTTGACTCAGTCTCATGGCAGTCTGACCCACAACAAATACTGCAGCCAGCTGATGAGCAGAGTCAGGGCAGAGGACAGACTGTGGAGCTGATGTTCTAGAGAGCAAGCCACCACTCTCAGATGAGTTCCCATACACTCAGAGCATACTCCCCAGAAACACCCATGCCTCTCTCTGACCCATAGCATTGACCACATGTGTTTTCCCACTCCCTGCCCTGCCTGGTCTTTACCTCAGAGAGATGTGTTTGAGAGACAGCTCCAGCAGAGAGAGACTCCATCCCCAAGGCCAGTAGTGACAGATTTGAACCCAGAGTGGGGTTGTAAAAAGTGGAGGTGCTCCTTCTTGAGCCTCTCTTTTCCTCCATTGCCCATTATTGGAATTTTCTACACTCCCATCAGCTGTTTCTCCTTCTCCTGAGGCCATCTCCACTCTCTAAGCACTGTGTGCTCTAAGTGCTTATCTTCCAAGTCCTCCATCTACCCTTCCCTTCGCAGACATTTTGCTGCCCCCCTGTGACACAGCCACGGGCACGGTGGGACAGACAGTACTGAAAAAACAGAATTTCCACTTCCCCAATCCAACAATGCTCAGGGTTTGCTCTGCTACTTTCAGGGGATTTTTGGCACCTCTGTCTCCTGAGAACTGAAGCACATCTGCTCCTGGTCAGCAGACACACACACACAGCCTGTGTCCCAGTTTGAATCTGTCCAATTTCTCACTCTCATCATTTAGTCTGTTTGTTCCTGACACCTTCTCTGGAAACCAAAGATGTGTGAGCTTTAAATTTCATGGCTTCCTGAAGTGGAAACCTCTTGAGGAAGCCCTGGTACATTAAGTGAGATTGGCATTTCCTTGGAGTGGTGACCATTAAGGCACCCTAAATTCATCTCCCTGTGTGGAGCACAAAAAGGACTCCTAGACAGCCATAAGTGCTGGAAGAATGCTGCTGCACATCAAAAGTGGGATGAGGAGTTTCTGGGCATAATGGCTAATTTCTGCAACTGTGTAGGCAGTAGTGGTGAAAAGGGAAAAAGAAGCATGAAAGATGCCAAGAGACTGGAGCTTACCAGAGCTGCTGTCGGGGGTAGCTCCATCTGGAAAAGAGAATGTCCTTGAAAAATCTTTTCTTTACTTTATGGTCCCTTACACAGCCAGCCAGAGCCAGCTTGAATTACCTCTCCTGCCATCATAGGCTTATGAGACAGTGGGATCCACCCCAGCAAATACATAATCAAACACAGTACCCCCAACCTGCCCGTACCCACTCCCCTTTCTGGTGACTGGCTTGGGACTGGATTTCTTAGTGCACATGTTGTATAACCCTCGGTGTATTTTGGAGGCATATCTTCTCAGATATGGCTGCTGTTAGCATCTTGATGGGAAAGAGACATCTGAAATGAAGGTGCTGAGGGGTCTGGCAGTGCTAGGGACAGACAGCTGAGGGAACGCATGGTAGAGAAGGAGGGAGGCAACTCCAAAACCTAGCCTTGACTGCAGAAATTCATCAGTATATGAGCTTCTTTGAAAAGCAATTGATGACAAAGCTGGGATAAGTGGTAGAGAAGTAAAGCATGAAGGAAAGGATTCTTGGAGGACATGTTTTGGACTGGCTTCTGAATAGTTTTCTGGGAAACTGCAGATATTACATATCATAGGATCATAGCTGGGAGATATCTGCAGGCTTAGCCAGAGGCTTCAGGTTTGAAGAAAAGGCAAGCCCTTGTGGTCCTTTTGGGTGCTGAAGCATGATGTGAATGTACATTCACTTTATCTTACCATGTGGCAAAAATGGATTAAGGTCCAGAGGGACAAATCAATTCAGCCCAAACAACACAGCCAGTAAGAAGATCAGCCAATATCCTTTCCCAATGCCCTCACTACTAAAGCACCATGCCATTTGTGCACCATTTTCTTTAGGATTTTTCTGAGCAGCAGTAGAGTTCCCCAAGCATCTCGTGGTTGAAGACATACCAGCTTTTGTGGACCTCTTACAACTCTTGACTGTGAACATAACTTTGTACCCTTCAGCTAAGTGTTCAGGACCCCTGCACTAGAGAATTATTTGTAAAGAGCATGTAACACTTAGCAGGTTGTCTCTGAGAGCTTGTTTAATCTTCACTGAAAGGTAAGCTCTCCATGTCAGCGGCAAAGAAACAAAGAACAGTATTTTCTAATAAACAGGCTGTAACTCCACAGGACAACTGGGTCACATGAGCAATCTTCAGCACATTTACATGCCTGTAATACTTACCAGTTGCACTTTCCAGTTCTTGCCCATTGACCATCCATGGAAACCAGTCTGCAAGAGAAGAAGAGAGGGGCGTGACAAAAGACAGATTTTTATAGTTTGCAGGCTTTGGGAAATTTTAATGTTTATCTATCCAGGAGACACCACTGCCCTCTGCTGAAGGGAGAAATGCTCTCTACTCAGCCTCAGCCTCCACTGCTGGCTGCATTTGCTGTTTAAAGGCTCATGGATACAGCAGTTCCTGATCCTATCCCTGTTGCTTCCACCAGGGGCAATGGCTAGGCACAGGGACAAGTTAGTAAATACCTCCAGGTCAGCTACCAGACTTTGCACTTCTGAAACCTCTTTTGATGCATTTTGGAAAAAAAAAAAAAAAAAATCTCCTTGTGGCCTCCCTGCTCTGGAGGCTGAGCAAAATCCCTATCTCTATTTTATAAAAGAGGAAACTGAGTCATGGAAATTATTCACTTGGGGGCACAGATTGAGTCATTGGTACAGTAAAAAGCAGACTGCAGGTTTTATAGCTCCTTAGGCAAATCATCCAGCCTGGGTATGGAGCACAGAGCAGATAATCTTTCCCCTCTCAGTCTCTGGGTAAACTGGAGAAGGGATGAAGACCTGACTGTGTATGCCACATGGAAGAAATTGAAGCTAGGCTGGACTGTTTGTTTGTTTAAATATAAAGGGTGACAGAGCAGCTTCCTTACAGCAGCCAGGAATAGGAAAATATTTCCTGCTAACCACAGATGAGGGAAATGTCTGCATAACTGGGGTGGGATGAAGGAAAGAGTTGGCAGGAAAAAGCCAGTGATCTGGGGCACTGCAGGGATGTGTGCATGACCAGCCCAAAAATCAGTACATCCCGCTACGTCCTATGGCCTGAGCCTGCAGCTTTCTGCTCTTAATGGGAGCACTGCACGGGTAAAAAACTATCAGGTCTGGAGTTTTTGTCATGGCTCTTCCACATTCCAAGGGCAGTTACTTGCAGGCTGCAGAGGGTCTCTTGGGACCCCACTACAATCCTGCTCTACAGCATTACAGGAGTTGCTGGACCCTGATATTCTGTTCCCCACCCAGTTGCCTGGTGATTAACCCAGGGAGGGCCAGCCATGCATAATAACTTAAGTACACAATCTAATACAGCCCAAAACTTCCCCTGTTCTGGCTAATCTCTTAATTGTAACAAGTAGGGAAGAAAATGGTGCTGAGCACTTTCTCATTTGTTACTGATGCAAAAGGAAGAATGAAAATCCTGAAATTACTGCAGAAGCCAGCAGCGCTGGATTTGAAGAGACGTATAGAAAAGACAGGGTGGCTCCTCCCCCTTTTCTAACTTTGAAAAGCTATTACAACTCTTGTTTTCCCCTAGGGGTTGAATAGAAAACCAGTCCAATTCTAAAACAAAAGGACATATGTGAAGTGAAATCTCTGCACACGAGGCAAGGACACGAAGAGGGTGAATTTCTTATCGCACCTTAAATCCCTTCAATTTATAATTACCATTATGGTACCCAATAAATAAGCCTTATAAACAACTAAACTTTCTTATCCAAGCTGCAGTAAATTCATCCTTGAGATCTAGAACTGCAACCTTAACTCACCAAATCTGTACCTTACCCAAAATCAAAGGACACAATGAGAGACCAGCAAGTGATTCCTGTTATTTTCCAAGTTAACACAAACAAACCCAAAGAAAAGTACTAAAACAAAATATTCAAAAGTAAGAAATATTCCTTTCAGGCTTCCTTCATGTACAATAAAACCCACAGCCTTTTTTTTTTTCCCTCTTTTAAATTGTAGTCCACCTATAAGCTCATCCCTTGGATGCCTCACCTCCCCGCTTCATGACATTGTTTATTGTGCACCTTTAAAGGCAAAAGTGCTATTTGGAACAGAATTAGGTTTCAGCATGGGGGAGGATCAAGGAGGGTATTAGAATAACCTAGTTTGAAAATTATAGGTAGTCATCTCTTTCCTACATATAGTTTTTCCTGGACAAAGCTTTGTCCATTCACTGAAATTAATTTTTCACTATCTGTCCTGAGTCTTCTGACTATAATGTCTGGTCTTGCCCTCTTGTTTTATTCTTTTTTGTTGTTGTTGTGCCTTTTTGAAAAAAAAAAACCCAAACAAATTTGATCTGAATTTTTGCCAAAGCATCTCCAAGTAAACAAAGTAATGGAGACACAAAACAGAATAACAACAACCACCACCACCGAAAGCAGAAAATAGTCTGAACAACAGAGGAGAGGTTTCTCAAAGCAGCTGTATAAATACTACAAAACCTCCCAGCAGTTGAATGGCTTGGAATGAGGTCATTCCAGCAGGAACTGCTAGTGACAGCGAATGTGTCACAACTGTGACAGAACAAATTTTGCAAACCACTGGGAAATGCCCTGCAGATCATGCATACACAGGTGTACAGCAGTAAGCACAAAGCACACCTAACCCTCCTTCTCAGTTTGATCTGGATGTTTTGCTTACTAAAACATACCTGCAGCAGAAGCTGCGGACCTCTGTCTCTTCTGACTCCCAGTACTTACTGGAGAGTGTCACAGATGGGAAACTGTTTCCAGTTCCTAATTTTCTCTTCACAATCCTATATCCACCTTGCCTTTCCTGTTCAGTCCTTGCCCCTTCACTACCCCTCTACATATCTTTGTCTTTAGATCATTGCACATTATTGTGTGTAGGAAACTCTGCGGGGCCCAGATGGGGAAGAAATCATTCCCCTGGGCATAAGGACTCACCAGCTGGGGACAAGAAGAGTGTTAGGACACAAAACAGTATACAGGTTCCAGAAGTCTTCATCCCTGTGGAGTGGAGGAGAGAACAGAGGAAAACTAAGGCAGGAACTGGTATACCCTCCCCTACACCTCAGAAACTTTGCTTGTTTTACCCATTTTCAAGACCGTTTGGTTTTCCCAGCCTCCCTCCTGTCTCCCTCCTCATGTGGTCAGTTTTCCAAGTATTTCTGAAACATTCTGGACTGAACTATAACACCACCTGCTTTGTTCCTCTTTTTCATCTCCTTTCTCCAGTCCCCATCTCTTTTCCCATTTAGATGGCTAAGCCCTGTTCCACACACACCCTCAGCATGCAATGAAAAGTTTCCCCCACATTCTCTCACACCATTCTCTTCTACTTTTCAGTTATTTCGAGAAGCACTGAAAGAAAAGACAGGGTCCCCATCACTTACTGCAGCCCTCAGCTTCCACTCCCTTCAGCAGCAGACGCTCTGTTTTTCCCCTTCGGCGCCCCCCCACTTTGGCTATTGGGTAAATCACATCCAGCCACACCCAGAACACGTTCTCCTTTTGGTTGTCTTCAAAATACAATTTCTGGGAAAAGAGAAAAAAAAGAAAAGGAAAAAAAAAAAAACCCAAGAAGCCAGCGAGATGGAGGGATATGGTATCATCATGCATGTGGAATGAGGGGGGGGAGCGAGGAGCAGCAGCCCACACCCTCATTCCAGAGTTTATTGTCCTCCGAAGGGGCTCCTCCCATTCCCCCAGGATGGCCCATCACCCGGGACGGATTCTTGGGTCTGCATAACACCCTGGCGTCCCGTTTCTTCCTGCCCTTCTATGCAGCCTGGCTTCTCCTCAGGCCGCTGCCTCTAGCCACGTTTCCCGACCCAGCCGCCGCCAGCCCCACCCGGCGCTCCGCGCCTGTCCCCGTTCCCCGGCTGCCCGTGGCACAGGGCCGCTGCGGAGCCCGCGTCCCGTTCTCCCGCGGGACGGGCTGGGATGCTGCCCGCGGCTCTCCGCCCTGCGGCAGCGAGCGGCGCCGGTGGCGGGGCCGGGCCGGCGGGCAGACGGCCGGGGGGACATCAGCTGCCGGGGGGACATCGGCCCGCTGCCTCGCCGGCGCTTCCCAGCGGGATGGAGGGACTGGGCTCCCCACTGGACCAGGAACGGGAACAGGTACTGGCCACGGGGCCCGTCCTGCAGCGCCGCTGCCGTTCTGACCGTAGAAAGGCAGGCAATAAAAAATTTTTTTAAAAATTAAGAAAAAAAAAAAAGTAAATAAAAGGTAGGAAAATGGGAAAATGAGAGAGACACAAACCGAGAAGGAAGATGACGAATGAGACCTGACCTGACCTTCACTGCCATCCTCCTGACTCCCCTGTGCATCCAAGCACGGTGCATTTTATGATTGACGGAAGTGCAAGCCCCACAAGTTCCACTGAAATAGCCAGTCTCCCCTAACTCTTCCTCCAACAGCTCCTGGATCCAACCTCCTCCTGTTGCTGTCACTGCCTTCTTTCCCCTTTACTGCTTCTGTAACAACTCTGCTGGGTTTGAGGAGGCACAGGATGAGCTTTAAGACACTATCTCAGTCCTGGAGCCAAGGAGAAGGTTAGGAAACAACCCCAACTCCCTACCTCATACAGCAGTGAAAGACAGAAACCTTGTAAGGGAAAGCTGTGTCCCCTAAGGCTCATCCTGGTAGCTTGGTAACCCTCATTTTTTCTCAACTAATTGCAAACTGAAAATAAAATCCTATAATGCCTTACTGAATAAATCTTTACTATGTCCCCCTGCCACACTAGACCCATGTCCACACATGACGTAAGTGAAGCCACCACTTCTTACCTGAGAGTTGGCTGAACATTGTTTTTGGCAGTGCTCAAGAGGAAAACAACTGTTCCTTCTTATTTGTGGTCCTCCCAAGACTCCTGGAGGATGCACTAGTGGTGGACCATACCAGAAGAGGTGCACAGGGGCTGGGGAAAGCTAAACGTTTGACTGCTCACCAGGGCAGCCCTCTGAACCCAAACACCATTCCTGTACTTCACTGGAGCAAGACACCACCATTCCCACTTTCAGGGACTGGCTAAAACTGAGTTTTGGAAATGCTCGAGACGTCATTAAACAAACAGAAGGATATGATGGAAGTTATAACCACACATCAATTTGAGGAATCGTCTCATATCCTTGGCTTTTTCTGGAACTACAAATAGCAGTAGTTTGGACAATTTTCCACGCACCTTGGTTTGGCTTTTGTTTTTCTCAGTGCCTCTGTATTGTCATTTGAGCTGTTACTGCTTAACAGGCTAACTAAAACATCCTGAAGACCTTGTAAGTTTTCAACACATTTATTTGGAAATTTTCATTGATGCCAAATGTTTTTGTCTACCGATGTGTTGATGTACCACCATCTCCCACAGAGCACAGGATCCACAGCCAGTACTGGGTGAGGTTTCTGCTGATTGCTTTTGAGCTTTAACTTTTTCTTTCTCTCCCTCAGCTGCTTGGTGCGGGTAGATCCCTTGTGCTAGGAAAACCCCTCCACTTGGAGAGCTTGGTGCGGGTGGGGGCGATGCTGCTGGTGATGGAACTGCTGGCTGGGAGGCTGTTCAGTGTTTCGCATACCAGAGAAGCCGCAGAGAAACAGCTGGAGGTGTCCTGCTGCTCTTGCTCGCGGCGGACACCGGAGGGAGCCGCAGCACACCGGAGGGAGCCGCAGCACACCGGCGTGCGAACGCCCCTTTTTTCTCTTGCAGACCAAGCCTATTAATAAAGAGATGTGGCGCTGCATCTGCAGGCCTATCCGGTATGAAGCTTCTCCTCTTAGCTCTCCTGTTTTTCTGCCTACTGGATTAGCAACTGTTCAACTGTTTTTTTGTGAAATATAATCTTGATTTCCTCCTCCCCCCTCCCCTCCCCCTCACCCCCCAAACTCATGACATTGACAAAGATTGCTGGACGCCCTTCTTGGTCGGGAGAGATGAATATTTCACATACTTCTGCATGTTACCTTCTCGCTCACGTTGCTGTTTTCTGCTTTGCGTGCTGCTGTTCTCCATCACAGGGTGTCTTGGGGGACATCTACAGCTGATGACTCAAGCAAAGCACTCTGTTTTCTAAAAGTTTAAAAGGTATAAGTGCCACAGTATGGTGGGAAGAGCTGTTTAAAGAACCGTTTGCCACAGTAAATGGCGTGGGTGACTCATAGAGGAAACACTTCCATACATATATTCCCTCAAGTGCTGACCCAAGGGCCTGCAGGTGTTATACCTAAGATCAGATGCAGCGACAGTGATTCAGCAAAAACTTATCTTCCTTTCCAGTTGGTGCTGATCCCATTATGCTTATCTGGGATGCTGCAGTGATGGTAGCATATTTTGGATGAGATACAAAATCAGCCTTCCTGGAAATTAAAGTCTTCTGGTGCATTTCACCCCGTAGACTACTGCATTTGAACAGACAGTTAAGTGATCCTGGGGCATGCTATTTGCAAAGGTCTTGGAGACTTACACTTCTCCTCTTTGTTTCCCTGGCCTTCACATATCCTCATGGTAACAGGGCATTAAGTTACATCCGAATGATAATAAATTAATGAACTGCTGTGAGATCTGTGAATGCATGTGTCAATAATGTAGCTCTAGTAGCCATGTGAATTAGGGCTGAAAGGAGTTTTCTAGGGACCCCACTGCTGATGGGCTCCTTTAATCCCTGAAGTCTGGCACCATCCTGCAGTTGCTCCACTGGTGTTGCTGAGGTCACCAGTAGGAAGGGACATGAGTTAAAGGCCAGATCCATCTATCCCAAATTTTGGGAGCTTCACATCTTCATCACATTGTAGAAGAGTGAACACTGCCAAGCACAGGAGCCTAGACAAACAATTTGTCTCTATTTTACTCATAGTCATGTTTTCTGTTGCCTCATCTACAAAAATAAGGCATTCTTCCCTCTTTTATTTCCAAATAAACAAGGCAGTGCTTAGAGGGCAGGCAGTCTTGCAGTCACAAAATACACTAAGGTAGTCCATGAAAGTCTAATACCGGCTCAGCTCCTTCAAATCCATTCAGCATTGTGAAGAACTGAGCACAAGAAGAGGAAATCAGTGAGCTCTTTGCTCTTTGGTGGGTTGATTTGGCCCTGTGCTTCAGGCTTCTCATGGTCAAGGTGGTTATGGTGAGTTGTCAGGGCCTTCCTTCTTCACTGGTTGTGCTTTGGGGTTTCCTTCTCTGCTCTTTCTGTAGTTCTTACTATCACAAAGATCCTTCCTTTCTGATCTTTTGTACTGTCTCAGGGTCAATTCTTCCTGACTGTTTCACCTTTCCTCCACCCTCTCCTTTCTCTAAGGAGCTGAGCTCAAATATGGCTTTTCTTATGGAACTTTTCCCAAAACTGTTCTCTCAGAGGATGCATAACACTTTAAGCTTAACAAACATATAAATCCCTCCTTCAGGCTCCGTTATGTGTGTCCATACAGACTGTGGAGTACATAGAAACACCATATTTAATTACACTGTTGCAATTTTATATACAGATGAGGCTGCAGACACAAGTAAAACAACAGCAAGGACATGATGGATTCCCCCTCCCCTTCTCCCATCTCTTCTGGACATCACAAACCCTGGAGCAAAGCCAGCAGGATTAATCCTCCTGTTGCAGCACAGCAATCGTGCCCTGGAGCAGTAACCAGAGCTGGCTGAAGAAGTCACTGCTGGGAAGTAGAGCTGTGTCTTACACCGACACAGACAGGTTCACAGAGCTGCTCTGGCACAGATCAAGTCACAGCTGAGCCTTCCAAACAATACAGTATCTGTCTTACTTAAAATCCAGCCTCTTATACCATTTTATTGTCCTTTAGTAGTCCTGCATGGTGGAACAGATTTTAGTGGTTTTGTCTACCCTAACAGTCCAAAGCCAGCAAAACTATATTAACTATATTTAAAAAGAGGATACCCTGTAAACATCATTGATGGGGGGGGGGGGGGGCAAAACTTTAAAAGCCATTTGCTTTAAATTCTGTAACATTTATGAAAGATCTGTTGTCAAAGCCTTTTTTTAAACTGGCCACATCCAAAATATTCAAACTGTTGAAGTCCTTCTCTGTGTCAGCATTGACAGCACTCACCCTTCTTCTGAAACGATTTAAGAAAGAAGAACAAGTTGTTCTGAGTAGAAGAAATGCAAATTATGTTATATGTTAGCAGACAGATGGATGAGAGTTTACATCGTGGGGAAATTAGGAAGCACCACTTGCAGGTTTGCATCCCTCCATTTCCTATACCTTCACAGAGACTGTAAAGTCTGACTTAAATGTTCATTTATGTTTTACTCTACAGTTGACATTACAGGAATCTGAACAAAGATTTTGGGCATTACTGCAACCACATTCTATAAATCACTTTGTTTCCTTTAGGTGCTGCTGACTTCAGCCAGGTCACCTGAATTTTCCTGTGACCTTCCCCAGGTGTAGTCACTATTCTATTCAATGGCAGACTGAAGTCAAAGCAAGCAATGTTAACGAAAATCTGTCCTAATGTGAAATGTGTACATGTAAAAGGCCTGCACTGCTTTAGCTCACCTCAGCTTTAAAGAGATGGCAACAGCAACAAATGTAGATCATTCTGTATCAATATCAACAGCACATTCACAACATGCTTGTAAAAGGGCAACACTGGTAGCTGAAAAATCTACTTTGGTACTATTCTAATAATTTCTTGACTTTGTCCATTAATGCTGCTGCCCTGATACATATCTTCTTATGAAAAAACCTTCGACTATTTATCCATTATGTTATTTTCCTTAGAATAGAAAAAAACCCTCTAATTTTATTTGCATGCAGCTGTATAGAACATTTGCATTCAAATAAAAGCCCACTGTGTTTGTTTGTTAAAATATAAATGTTATTTAATCATATCAATCTAACCTTTATAGCAAGGCTCCTCTGGCTAGTTATTGTTTTTTTTTCCTTGAGTTTTTTTTGTGTTTTCCTTGAGTTTTCTTGCCATGTCTGCCATCTCAAGTTTCTCTCCAATTGCATTCTTGGTTTCTTTTTTTTTTGCTATGTTTTGTTTTTCCCTTTTTCCTGCATCTAATATTTCCCCCCCTATTTCTGCATTTATTAGTTTGTTTCTGTATATGCCTCTTTCTTTCTTTCTTTCTTTCTTTCTTTCTTTCTTTCTTTCTTTCTTTCTTTCTTTCTTTCTTTCTTTCTTTCTTTCTTTCTTTCTTTCTTTCTTTCTTTTTCTTTCTTTCTTTCTTTCTTTCTTTCTTTCTTTCTTTCTTTCTTTCTTTCTTTCTTTCTTTCTTTCTTTCTTTCTTTCTTTCTTTCTTTCTTTCTTTCTTTCTTTCTTTCTTTCTTTCTTCCTTCCTTCCTTCCTTCCTTTCTTTCTTTCTTCCTTTCTTTCTTCCTTTCTTTCTTCCTTTCTTTCTTCCTTTCTTTCCTTTCTTTCTTTCCTTTCTTTCTTTTCTTCTTTTTCTCTCCTCTTTCTTCCTTTTCCCTTCCCCCTCAATGCTGTCTCCTGGTTCTTCTATCTGAACAAGCTTTTCTGACTCTGGCGTTCTCTCTGTCTCCTTGGTTTCCTTTCAGTCGCCCTTACTGGAATGTTGGCAGAAACATATTTTTCTTTGAAAACAAAGAGACTAAATAAGTAAATGAATAAATAAAGTAGCTGGAAGCAGATGGGAGGTCTCAATTGCAGAAGGGTCTGTATTCTGCGAGCTTTTCTCACTTCCTAGCAAAGGAGGAGGTAGTTGCACTCCCTGCCCACCCACCCCTAGACTCACAGGGAGCCAGGCTTCCCCTTCCCCTGGTGTGAGGACCTTGCTGGGAGTGATGGATTGCACTGCAGCGAGGGCTGGGAAGCGCTGCAGGGACAGGAGGGGGAGGGATGAGGAAGGAAGGGAAGGAGAAAGGGAGGGAAGGAGGGAGGAGACACCCTGCCAGCGTCAGGCTAGGAAGGATGTAAGGGGGCTGATGAGGAGAGAGGAAGGGGGGATTGGAAAACGAGGATGGGGAGGGCATGGCTGGGAGAGCGTGCTTTTCTGCAGGCAGCACGGCTCCGATCAGATTGGTGAGCCCAGGAATGATGGAGGCACCAGGCAGTGGGGGCAAGGCTGGCACTGGGCAGCAGGGGAGACGGGCGGGGAAAATGGAAACGCCATAGGGAAAGGGAGGAGGAGAGAAAGTCGGAGCTAGAGAAAATAAGGCTTTGGTTGTACAGCAAGGACTAAAGGACACAACTCTGGCAATCTGGATTTCTTTGGAGCTGTAACAGAGGAGGCAGTGTAGATGTAGAAACACTCGAAAGGTCAAACAAAGCATGCTGCAAACTGTACAGAAATGGGCTTTCATTGCACTCCGAAGGGTGGTAACGGGATGACCTCGGGGCGGTAGCGAGGTACATCTGTGCGGCCGAAGCTACTGGTGATGGAGCTTGCAGCGTCTGGCTGCAGCAGCTTCATTGCCCTGTGGATTTTGGCAAGGGGGACGCGCCCTTTTGCTTGGGCACTGTGAGGAATGCAGATGACCTTCTCCCCACTGAACCAATTGCAAGTGCTGCTGAAACATGAGTTGTCATTGTTTGTTGCCTTTCACGCTTCTCTTCTCTCTCTCTTTTTTTTTTTTTTAATACACATTTCTCCATCTGTTCCTCATTCATTGCCCAGATTTTTCCTCCATCTCTCCGTTTCCAGCATTACCTTCTTCCCTCCCTTGCTCTGCCTCTCCCCTGCCCACTCGCAGGCGCAGCGCTGGGAAGGGAAGGGGCTCGGCGGGAACCGGGGCCGCGGGGCTGGGCAGGATGGGGGCGGGGTGGGGGTGCTGGCAGCCATGCGAGCAGCCCGGAGAACGCTGTCCCGCCCTACAACTTCGCGGAGAGACCCTTCCCCCTCCCGCCATCCACTCATCCTCCTCTCGCCATCCACTCATCCCCCTCTGGCTACAGCTGGCTCTCCGCCCCCATCGCAGTGCACCAGCTGCGGTTTCCAGCTACACTGACCTAGTTTTGGCCTCCCTGCGAGGCACCTCTGTCCCCCTCCTCCCTTAGCACCTGGCGCAGGAGAAGGGAAGGGGAAGGGTCCCCTGGCACCGCAGGGAGCCTCCTGAGCACTGCTCCCATCATGGCGCCGGACCCTGCGAGGGGAGACCAGAATTGGAGATGCAGGCGCCCGCCCCCTAATCAGCTCCATCGGCTCAAGGCAGGCAAGCGGAGCGGGGTGTGTAAGCACCCTTGCTAGCTGCGAGAGGGGGCATCAGTTAGATGAAGAAAAATGAAGAAACCGCTCCCCACGAATGAGAGAAAAAAACCCCAGATTGTCAGCTCTCACCAGCTCGGGCGACAGAACTGCCGGACACAAAAGGAAAACACTAACACGACTGGGATAAACTCGAGGACATTTAACCTGCTGCCTGAAGCTCTTTAGCTCGGAGGGCAGATGTTTATCAGACTTAATGCAGCAAAGTGCCTGCGAGATATAGCCATCCTGTGGTTGCATCAGATCCTTCCCAACAGGCACTGAAATCCAAAGTCATCGCTGCAACAGCATTCATCAAAAGACAATGGTGAAGGAGACAGAAAAGGGCGAAACAGGAGTCAAAAAGAGGTAAAGGAGCAGGAAACAAAGGCAGGCAGGCAGGCAGGAACTTTCTCAAGATGGTAAAGGAAAAATGCAGACTGAGAAAAACAGCTGGAGAAGAGAGATACAGAGAGTGTTTTCCTTTCAAATGAGTGTTCCCATCGAAAGCGCATTCATCCCGTCCAGCTCCTCAGTACTGTTATCTGTTTCCCTGCAGCAGAACTGCAACTCGGTTGGCAGAAATGCACTCCTGTCTTGTGGAACTGGGAGCTGCAAGTTACATACCAGTCTTCGAAACTTACCAGCTGCTATTCATCCATCCCTTTGTTTCTGTCTACAACTCTGCCTGCCTGGGCTTCTTTGTGTCTCTCAGTCCTCAAACTGTGCCCAGAATAAGGATAACAGAAGCCTCTGACCTTCTCCAAAGTTACCTATTCAATGAGATGCATGCATTCCTCCCTTATGTCCCCAAACGATTGCTGTCTGTCAGGAAAGGTCTCTCAATGCCCCTGCAAGCCCTTTTCTTCTGTCAGGATTGTATCCTGAGCCTGAGACTCGTCTCAAATGCTGGGAAGAAGGGGGTTCCCATTCCTTCTATTCCACCACATGAACATGCCACTGTTATTTTGTCCCAGTATTTACAGCAAAAGAATTCTTTCCCCTGCAGTAGCCTGCTGGCTCCCTTCCCGCTGCCTGGCATAGGAAATGGGCAGTCGCGCCCCACCCTTGCCAGCGTGTTCGGCACCGGTCGCCCCTCCAGCCCACGACCGCTCTCCATCCCAGCAGAGGTTCAGAGGTCCCCGAACGGCGCTCCCCGGGCAGCATCACCCGCGCTGCCCCAGCCCCTCTGCCCCCACGCCGCTCCCCCGCGCCGGGGCACTCCCGAGCCCGACCCGCGCTGCCGCTGGCGGGACGGCGGCGCTGGCAGCCAGCCCGGCGGCAGAGACCTCGCCGTCGCCGCCGGTCGCCGCCGGCTGCCACGGGCAAGGCTGGGCTCCTCGGCACCGCCGCCACCAGCGCCGCCACCGCTGCCCGCGGCGCCCCGCCCGCACACGGGCAAGGAGGATGCGGATGCGCGCTCGGGTGCGGGCGGCCAGCGGAGCCGAGCCTGGGGCTGGACCCTCCCGCACTGGACCCGCAGCCTCCCCACCCCGACCCCTCTGCTGCCGCTCGGTGTGCTCGTCCCGGCAGCAGCGGTGGGCAGTCCCCGCCGGGCCCGTCCCCGCCCGAACGCGGGGCAGAGGAGCAGCTCGGCACTCGGTGCCGCGGGCAGCAGGGCATGGAGCTGGACGTGGGGAGCAGGGCCGCCTCTGGCATGGGAAACCCGTGTGTATGGGGCAATGGACCGTGTTTATGGAGAGACATGGGCGCGATGATCCCCTTGGAGTCAGGGACACGGGCGAGAGAGCCACCTGCAAGCTGGGGTGTCACGTTCTGGAGGGCCTGGTATGTGACTGAGTCAGTGAAACCTGGAACTTTCTGCAGACCCCCTTAGCTGGGAGTCCTTTGTGTTAGCAGTAGTTTCTCCATTTTCTGCTATCTTACAGCAGTTAATTCAAAACAGGAATTAGTGTAACAGCAGAACCAGTGAGAAGCTGGGATTGTATGAAATTAAAGATGATTTTGCACCATTTGGCATAGTCTCATTTTACATGGTATGAAACAAGAATGATATGGCCATTTTCTTGTTGAAACACAGGCCAGAAGTTGTTTCCCTTCATTGGACCATCTGTGTTCATATGTGAACCCAAGCATTCATGTGTGAACACAGGCCTATACCTTGCGTTATACATTTTTTTTTACCATTCAGTCATCCAAGCGGGAAGCAGAAACATCGCTATGAGACTTAGCTGATCAAATGAGTAGCTACTGAAGACACAGGGGAGCACATAGTCAGCACACAGGAAAATGAGTATAAATAATGAGGCTTAGCAACATTTTCATGGTGGACTTTCCATCATTGTTGCATCACAAGGTCATACACCCAACCAGAGACAATATATGAAATTTTACAATGTGAATAATGGGATAATATCCTTCAGGCTTTGGCTTCAGGACTAAACAGCTGGTTTGCAGTTGTAGTGAACTCAGTGACAAAAGATGTTTCATGGAATCAACCGTGAAATCAGATTTTGCATACATTAAGGCTTTGGACCAGTCCTTACATTGTGCATTACAGAGTGCATGGGAAAAATCTCAAAAGAAAGGTGCCAGGATTTGTTAGTGTTCAGAGGCATCAATTCCTTGTTGATACTATAAATATAATTCTTCCCTAAAGGGTGAAGCTTGGTATTCTGGACCACTGACACTGAGGGCACTGTCCAATATCGTTCTTGTGCTATAAAATAGTAAGAATCTTGTCCTGAGAATAGATTTATGGGTAACAGAAGAGACCTTGCCGTCACTGACAGAGAAAAAAAAAAAAAAAAGTCTTGCCTAATTATTGGGAACTATAACATTATAACATCTACATGCAAATCAGTTGCAGTGACAACTCTTGAAAAAAAAAAAAGACTCAAAAGCTTCTGCAGCAGTAGGCACATCCTAGGTTGGCACATTTTAAGTAATAAATTGACCCTTTCTTACATTCTACCTCTCCAACAAAGGGAAAATAAGTTTCAAGACTCTTTCCAAACCCACTTAATTTTCTAGTTGATGGGAAATTTTACTAGAGATATAGGGTATCCAACCTTGACAAAGCTCAACTACTACAATTCCAGCAGCTCAACCAACAGTAATAAAAAGGATACAGGGCTACCTTTTTGCATGAGAGACCACTACAAAGGTAACTGGTAGTTGGCAGAATAAATTGTTACTGATAATTGTAAGACCCAGCTGAAGTATCCCAAATGGTTTGAGATCAAATATCTTACTGTTAGCATGACGAGTGTTTTTCCTGTATTTGTAGAATGACTTCCTCTCAGATGTCTTATAACTAAACATGCATTTGTATGGCCAAAAATCTACATTCCTGAATTACCCAGCTGTGCGATTCTCCTCTTTCCACAAACTGCTAACCATATTTGAGCAGCAGAGGCACCTGCCTTACCACATGGCTACTTATTGAAATATAAAAGAAAAAAAATTCTGCTATTACTGTGTCACTATAGTTATATAAATCCTGATGCAGACATTTTTCTTCCCTCTTTGCTTTATGCTGTCTTAAAACCAGCATGCAATTTTTACTCTGAAATACGTGTGCATGCTGGCAATGTGCAGTTGTTGCACAATCTTCAGCAGAGCAGTGATACCACAGTAGCTCTTTGTTAGCAAATTCCCATGTAAACAAACCCTGTGCACCTCACAGCCTGAAATGACAACTTTTGAAAGTGAGAACTTCATGAGCATGGGAATTCTGTTCTAGAAGGCTTCAGAGTGTAGTAATTCTGTCAAAGAAAGTAGTATTTTGCTACTGTCAAAACAACAAAAATGCTGTCTAGCATTTTAGTGTTCTTTATCTATATCTGTTATCTATTACTAGCTTACCCTGCTGGTACTTGCCTACGATTGCCTCCTGCTCTCAAGTTGTACTTTCAAGTTGGCTTTGAAGTGGGTGACAGTGTATTTTTCCATATACTTTTATACAGAGTCAGAAGGAAGGGAACCTGAATTTGGAAGCAGTCTCTGGCTTGCAACCATGAGAAGCCAGAAGTCTTGTCAAGCAACCCAAGCAGACAGGAGAGCATTGGATGATATCTGGTAAATAAGGATTTTGGCCTCTGACATAATCTGTGAGGTAGCCTTGCTTCATACTCATTAAGCAAATAGTTTTCAGAAGAGCTGACTGAATCACATGTGAGTTTTGGGGAGTAGGACCCAGATGTCTGCAGAACAAAGCGAACAAACTGTTGTTCAGGTGAGAGAATTAAGATGGGTAGGAGAGCACTGCCACATGCTGAAGAGACAGACGAAGGCAGGTTGAATGGGAACATTCATAGTAGGATGGGTGTTTGGGAATGACCAGTGGCTGCATCCCATATTTGCAAAGCTGGGAGTGCAACACAGGTTATTGAGGAACACACGTGTTGTTCCCCTGGTGTGCAGCATGGGTGTTGTGCCTAGAGGTTCTGGAAGTTGAGTGAAGGAAAAGTTCACACAGGAAAATGTGAAATATACAGCTGATACAATATAGTGAATGAAAAGGGTGTGGTACCGAGGAAACTGAGTAGGTGTGCCACAGAAACTGATCAACAAGGTGTTTCGGTTGATAAAGGGGTTGTGTCATATTTGCTTGCTGCCAGCAGTTACTATTTTAGAGAAGTGACAGCAGCAAGAGATGGTGCAGCCCTGGCTACACGCTGGGTAGCATGTAGCATGTCAGGCACATGATGCTGTATGATGTGTGGCATGGGGGACATGTCACAGTACATAAAATGAGAGGACATAGGCTTCAGCTGTGCCAGGGGAGGTTTATTCTGGACATTAGGAAGAATTTCTTCACTGAAAGTGTGATTAGATATTGGAAAGATCTGCCCATGGAGATGGTAGAGTCACTGCTCCTGGAGGTGTTTAAGGAAAGACTGGATGTGGCACTCAGTGCCATGGTCTACTGCCACGGTGGTGTTCGGTCCTAGGTTGGACTCGGCGATCTCAGAGGTGCTTTCCAACCAAATTGATAAAGGGGTTCTGTCACACCTTTACCTGCCAGATGAAGTACAAGGGCTCTGGCTTTGCACACCACATGCCAACAGCAGCAGCACAGCAGCAGCGACAAGCACAGCAGGTGCTCTATGTTTGCTGCAGTGCCAGACAGCGCGGCTGCCTGGGCTGTGCTGGGGCTGGTCACCAGTGGCAGTGGCCTGGTGGCTGCACCCTGGAGTGGGCAGTCAGGGATGGAAGGTGGGGCTGCAGGAGAAGCCAGGTGGGCATGGCAGGACCTGGGCTGGGGTCTACCAGGGCAGTAGGGGATGGACTAAAGCCCAGTTTGGGGTGGGGGAGAAGGGCAGGACTGGATGTGAGGAAGAACATCGGGAAGAGCTTTGTCAGCAGGTCGTGGGATGTGATTCTGCCCCTCCACTTGGCCTTAGTGAGGCTGCATCTGGAGTGCAGCGTCCAGTCTGGGTTCTTCAGTAAGGAGAGACATGAAGCTCCTGGAGCAGGTCCTGGCAGGGAATGAGGATGATGGGGGGACTGGAGCAGCTCTCTTGCAAGGAAAGGATGAGAGAGTGGGGCCTGTTCAGCCTTGAGGAATGAGGGGGACTTTAGCAATGTCTATAAGCAATCAAAGAGGGGGATTCCAAGGGGATGGACCTGGGCTGTTTGATGGTGCCAACCATTAGGACATGAGGCAATGGGCAGAAACTGATGCTCTGTATGTTCCACCTGAAGAACTTATTTTTTTGTGCAGGTAACCAAGCACTGGAACAGACTGCTCAGAAAGGTTGTGGAGTCTCCCTCACTGGAGATATCTGAGAACTGTCTGGACACAATCCTGTGCCATGGGCTGGCTGGATCAGGCAGATTGGACCAGATTACCACTGTGGTCCCTTCCAACCTGACCCATCTGAGGGAGGCCTCAGCCGTTAGACAGGAGTGGCCTCAGCCACCTGAGGTGGTGCCGCCGCTCACGAGTTCAGTTCGGTTCGGTCCGGTCCGGTCCGGTCCGGGGCATCCCGGCGCCGCCGCCCTCGCGCTGCCCCGCGCGTGCTGAGCGCGGCGCGGCCGTTACGGCACCGCGGCCGCTATGCTGCGAGCGGCGGGAGCCAGCGCGGGAGGCGGCGGCGGGCGGGGGGCTCGGTGCAGGGAACAGCCGCGGCCTCCTCGCCTCAGCCGCGGGGAGGAGGGACACCGAGGCGGGGGGAAGGCGGGGTGGCGGCGGGGGGGGACGAGCGGAGCGTCGCGTCGCGTCGCTCGCTTCCCTCTAGGACCGCGCCGCCGGCGGGGAGGAAGGGGCGCGTCTCCCCGGAGCCTTCGTCGCCCCGCGCCCTCCTTCCCAGGCCCGGTGCCGGAGGGGGTGGGGGTGGGCGCCCCGCGGGTCCCCTCAGGCTCGGCGGTGCCCGGGGCGGGTGAGATGTCGGGCTGAGCGGGCGCGAGCCCGCGGGGGTGGGGTCCGCCGTGCCCGGGAGGGAGGGGGCGGGCGGGGGGGTGGTTGGGACCGTCCCCTCACAGCCGTCCCGCCCCGCCGCGCTGCGCCCATGGTGATTGTGCTGCGTCCCCCGCGCGCGGAGCGGGGCGAGCTGCCCGCGCCTCCCCGCCGCGCCCGCCGCGGCGCCCAGGTGGGTGGCGGAGGGGGAGCAGCGGCGGCGGCCGCTCGGTGTGCGAAGGGCGAGGGGCGGGAGGGGCCCGGGACCCGCGTTCCGCGGGCGGGTCGGTGCGCTGCGAGCGCGGGCTGGGGGCCGCCGCCCCGCGGGCTCGCTCGGCGGCCGCGTCCCCGCACGGGTCCGTGAGGAGCGGCCGTGGCTGTGGGGGCTGATCTTCACGTGATGGAGCTAGGGGGGTGTGTGGCTGGCGTTGGGTCTGGCAGCAAGATCTTCCCAACTAGGTTTCCTCTCCCCTTTTGTTTTCCGGTGTTTAAAAAAGAGCTGGTGGCACATCGGTGTCTTAACTGCCTGAGATCTTACCAGGGGCTCCGTGTTCCAAGCGTGCCACTGTTAATCTTGGATAGATTCCATCATTTAAGCAAGCATCCTCTAGACGTGTTATTTTGGTTTGGGTTTTTTGCCTTTTTTTTTTCTTTTTTTTTGTCACCGTTTATAAACCGCTGTTTATTTTCTGTGGCAGCGTGGGTTGTAATGCATGGGAGTACATGCTCCCAATGCACAGGAATACACGCTTCTGAACTGAAACGTACTTTTCTCCAGATTCAGATTCTCATCTGAATCCTAAGGGTTATTCTGGGGGAGAGGTTTAAAGACTCACAAATAAATAGGAATAGTTTTTGTAGGTTTAGAAACTTAATTTCCTCGTATGTTCCCCTGTTGGTACGGATTTGTCTATCCATTGAACACACATTCTTAAGTAGAAGAACAAACTGCTTAGCTTTAAGGGCTTTTCCCCCTTAAAATTGGTTTGTGTGATAGTATATTTGTGTAAAATACTTAAAGTTGCACATTTCCTCTAATTATGTTCATGTCATCATTTTTCTTTTGGCTTTGCTTACTGTTTTGAATAGCACCTTTTCTTCCTTTGGGATTTCGTTTATTTCATACCTTTGTATGTTTATGTCTAATAGGGATGTTTCTTCTTTTTTCTTTTTCCTCCCTAGGTGTTGGTGACTTCAGTCATTTAGGGATTTAATTCTGAGGAAGTAGAGACACAAGGATTGAATTTCTTTTACATAGAAAAGCTACAGCTCTTCACCAGTACTCTTTTTACTCTTTCCCATCCTTCCCTGCTCCGCAGGGGAGAACAATTTGGGAATTATTTTAAACATTGATTTACTCCCCCCTCCCTCTCTCAGAAATCTACCCTGGTCCCAGAGGTATCCGCTAGACAGTGCCTGACAGGACCAGAAGAACGTTATCACTGCTTGCTTGCTTTGGGAGCTCCAGCAGTACCCTTCCCTCCTTTGGGGTGTAGTGCAGGGAGGCATCCAGAAGACTTCCGTGCCACCCTTTTTGGTTAGTAGAGGATCCAGGAAAAGGGGTACCTAGCGAGACACGTGACCTCCTTAAGGGAGCCAGAACTGAAGCAGCACTTGGCACGCTGAAGGAAACACCCATCTTTAGTCCCTTTTTCGTCTTCCACTCCTTCCTCACCAAATTTCTGGTAAGTCTCTTCAGCCCATTCATTCACGCAGTGCATGTTTCCCTTCCCCCACTCCAGGCGCTGGGAGAGGCATGCACAGAGACTGTGGGGTGGGGGAAGGGAGGAGGGAAAACTGGCTGTGTACACACGGATGGGGGGGAGAGGGGGAATTTGTACCACACTGCGGGAGAACCTGGCACAGGTGGAAAAGCAGCTGATGTGGGAGGAAATGGTGTGTTTTATTTGCACAGGGTCGTGCGTGCGTGCGCACACAGGGACAGCGGAGGGGCATGAAAAAGCTGAGAGCCTGTTGTTGGAAAAAAAATACCAAGACCAAAGTAGAAGGATGGCTGATACTGACCAGTATTGGGCTCATGTTGCGGGGAGGAAAGAGAATGGATTATGCGGTGGTGATCGGGAAGTGGGGTGTGTGAATGAGGAATCTTGTGTTCTACTTGCAAGCATGAACATAGAGGAGGAAAGATGGGGGGTGTGAATGTCTGCCTTTCAGAGGCAGCTGTGCCTGGGAGGATTGCTGCTAGCATCTTGAACATCACTCAGTGCAAAGGTGGAGACAAGGAGATGAAAGCCATCATGGGGAGTGCAGTTGCCCGTCTGCAGGGGTGGGAATGAATGGGAACAATTAATATATTCCCCTATCCTTTGGCTGTTGCAGTCTACAAATCTCAAAGGGAAAAGGAGGTGAATACTGTGATGTGCTTTCAAAGAGGTGTGCTTGGGGGTTCACCTGGCTGCAGAGACTTTCAATTCTCCGATGCATGTGTAGAGGGTGGATGATAATGCAGCAGCAGTGGACAGATTGTGCTGCAGCTTTTCAATATATTATATAAAATGCATTTAAATAACTATTTTAATTTTTCAGATTCTTCAGCTTTTAAAAATGTGTTCTTTCCAAAGATTCTCAAACAGTTACGTGACAGTCTTAGGAAAACTAGTTTCTGGTATATAAAAGAGGAATTTTTCTTGATGTTGGCCTTAAGCGTCACCATGAAGCAGCATTGTCAGGAATGAGTTGACTTATCTTGGATTTATTTTTCTAAAGATGTCAGTTCTTTTCTCTATCACCATGTGATATATTCATCATCCATACATATTTTGTAACATTTTCTTTAGACGATCATCATTCTGGTATGTTCGTATGGAAAAAAAAATCGCTTTATGCTCAAAACAGCTGTGAACTGTTTGCAGACCTGCTCTCCCTATGACATAGAAAGTCCTATTTCTGGGATGTTTCAAATACTGCTCTCTTCTCATTAAGATGAGACAGAGACTTCCATGACAGTGTATGATGGATTACATGCTGGGTCATGTGCTGGACAACTGTTCATTAGCTGTTTAACTGGTCTGCTATCTAAGATTGACTTTATAAATCAGATCTGCCTTGAGGTGTCTCCTGAAGGAGATAACATGCAAGCATCTGCCAACCATTCTTAGGTCTTCACTATATTGAAATGCATCCTTCCAGCCATTCTAGAAACTGCTGTAATGGTAGACATGATTGGTTTATTGGAAATGTGTACTCAGTTTTAAGCCTTAGCTAATTTATGATGAAAAGGAAGTCAAAATATCTTTTCCAGATTGAATAGCACTGTTCTGAAAATGAGTATTAAGGGATAAACATTAATGGTGTTGTTAATATTACTCGTAGTGAGGCGAGTGCTTGGAGCAGTGTTTCTCCTATAGTTCTCCATTTCCCATGGCGGTTGTGACTGTCAGTCTCTTGCTCATTCCTTTGCACTTCCCTGAGATTTTTATTGTCAGTATCTCAACTGTAGGGATTAAACATGCCTAGAGGTATGCTAAAACTAAGGTTTGGTTTTATCTCTCTATTAAACACTGAAATCTGTGGAGTTTGTGTTATCTGCACAGTGCTGTAACTGAGAGTCTGAGCCAAGCTCTAAAAAATGGGCGATTCTGGGAGGGGCTGTTGGTAATAACTGTTCCACTAAGGTGTTTCCCAGATCTCACTGTAGGCGGTGGGAATGTGCTGCAACATCAGAACACAGGTCTAGCAGGTGGAATAGCTAGATCACGTTGATCCTTGATACTATGAACATTTGGGATTCCATTCATTATTCCTTCCCATAGGAAAGACACAACCTAGACTTTTTATTTTGTAAAAGCATTGAGGAGTTGCATCCTCAATAAAAAGAATACTGAACTTTTTTTTTTGGATACTAGATTCCTTTTATCTTACACATTTATCAATTGTATATAAATTAATCAGTATCTCCTAAAAATGGGTTTCTTGTTTCATGTTAAGGGAAATACATCATGGTGAAAAAGAAACTAGTTTATTTTTCTCCTTCTTTTGGGTGTTGAAGATAGGAGAACAAGTAAATGAGCCATGAAGAGAACACCCCATTCAAGGCAAAAAGAGTGGTCTTCAGAGAGGATTTCCAGATCTTTCTAGACAGCTGATCTGATTGGCTGAATTTCCTGTTATTTCAATAAAACATATTCATATATGATGTAAAGTAAAAAAGGAGCACAGTGAGTGCTTTTGTTAGAACAGCTGCTAGAGGTGTACTGCAGATTGAAGGAATGTGGGAGGAAATAGGTTTGCATGTGCTGGGGAGGGAAGGAAGCTGCTGTGTGATTGCTGGAGTAAGGCCTGGCTTAACCAGGATAAGGGTGGCACAGCTGAAAGATGAGGTGAGCGTTCATTCCCTCCATAAATTGCAAGGAATCTGTTCCACACAGTGTATTCCTGAAGCAGTTGTGGCAGTGTCTGCTTGGCTGGTGTGACACACAGTTTGATTTTTATCACAGACCTTTTACTTTGATACCACCCTTTTTCCCTCTCTGAGTCTGTTACATGCAGTTAAGTTTGTGATTATTTTTTGCCTTCTAATTTCATAAATCTGTGAAGTAGTTATTGAAAGATTGTACTTACTTTGACTGTAGTAGCTTTGAGTGAAAAGTGCACTTGAAGTGGCCATCTTAAAGTTATTTAAACATCTGATCTTCCCCTTATATATACCGTAGTTACTTTGCAGTAGATGCTCTCATGGATTAGGAAGTATTCTCTGCACACCCAGCATTGTCCGAGGCTGTGTCTTTTAGATTGAAATGGGTGGAGTTGGTTTTCAGAGAAGAATTCTGGAAGTAATATCCAGCTTCAGAGTGTAATGCTTTTGTGCATCTGACTGCAACGCCAGCTTTCCTCCTACAAACCATTTTCTTGAGAATGTGCAAGGGAATTTTAAGATGTTTGGGTTAATAGGGTAAATTGCAAGTTTTGTTATGTGGGATTTCTTACACAATCAAAATAGATTATAAGGTGAGACTGAAACTGATGAATATATTCCGGCTTTAGGAGCTGAATGTTAGAAAAATAAATTATTTTGGGTAGAAAAAAAAAATATGGTACTGGGTTGGAGGTGAAGGATCCAAGATTTAGGACTGCTAGTTTCTGTCTCTGCTGCTGGCTTGTAGTTTGTTCTAAAGTGAGCTTCTCAGTCTTGCAGATTTGAGATTGTTGCCTGCCTATCTTATGATAAGATGGGGGTTTTCATATATACATTTATAAAACCATTAAGATTTTGAGCAAATGAGATGTAGTATTAGGGGAAAGATGAATAGCCATACCTCAGGCATTTTTATACACCCGCTGGTTTAAATCATCGTTGATATATATGGGTGGCCCTTCTTGGCAATGTTGTAACTTCTTTCAGAAGTAGAAAATGGAGGAAAGAGAAGGATACGCCTTTTTTCTTTCTTCTTTGACCCTTTGCTGATTTTTAAGAAATTAAGTGCTGAAATGACAGTCAGGGAGAGGTGATGGTGTATTTCAGGGGGTGGAGATGGGGCCACGTAGTGAAGAGCTTTGAGGAAAATTGAAGCAGATTGGCAAAAAAAGCAAAATGGGGAGAAAATACTTGGTTCTTGCATCTGCGTTAGAACCAGTACTGAGGGAGAAAAAGGCTCAAACCACAAAAACCCCAAACTAAAACCCGAAGCAGGCAGAAAATTCACGATGGTTTCTGATTTATGTTTGTTTTGTTTTTTTTTAACGCTAAGAAGGTGTGCGTGGTGTGTTTTTCCATGCCCTCGGCGTTGTCCCGCTGTTGGGCGGGACGCGCCCGTCGGGGCCGGGGCAGAGCGGCGCTGCCCGGCAGGGGCGGCAGGTGGCGCTGCTGGGCCCCGCCGGCCCCTCTGCAAATGGCAGCGCTGGGGCAGCGCCCGCGGCCCCGGGCTGGGCCTGCGGCGGGGGCATTCCTGCGGGCACGGGCTGTCCCGTGCCCAGCACGGGATGTCGTTCCAGGAAGTTCTGTAAACTACTGCCTCCAGACCTGCATTGTTAAGGGAGACACAAGCGGGGCAGGGTCTGATAGATGTCAGCCATCGCCAGGCCAAGCCTCGTCTTGCCCTTTTCACTTCCAGCTGCTTTGAAGAGCAAAGAGGTTCTTGGAGAGATCAAAAGATACTTCTTATAACTTCCCACACCCATTTTTCTGCAGGGAGCAAACACTCTTTTTCCTGCTTTACCTTGAACATCTTGACTGCATTGAAGGGCTGGTCTGGGTCTGTGATTGTCTTTCCATAGCTTCTGCCTTTATCCAGGCTGTTAGAAGAACTGTAGTCCTTGGCTTTATTGTTGCACCTCATTTACCAAATCAATGGAAAAAAAAATCTCACAGTCTTTGTGTGTTGTTACTACGGTTCTCAGTACCAGGGATAAAAATGTCCACTTGAAATTTTATTTTCTTATTAAGAAAAAGCTGTTGCGGTAGAAAAAAAAGATTTTTAATGCTAGAAAAACCTGGCTGGTTCTTATAGTTGTAACTAAACAATCCTTTTGTCCCAGAACCTGCTGCAGGAACTAAAATCCTTTGTAATATCAAGTCATAGCAATTATATAGTAAAGATGTTATAGTACATACCTTGTCTGCTGGCAGCAGTCATTATGACTACCAGGCAAAACGCCTGTTTCTATCTAAGAGTTCAGTTCTGCTAGGAGCTTATTCAGTTATATTGGTGAAAGTTATGATTTTTACATCTTTATTTTAATAGGAAAGTTTAAAGGTGGCACAGAAAACTATTCTGTTTTTTCCCAGAATTCCTATTCCCTACACCATGCTTGTCTTTCTTGAAGATAAAGGAGTAGTCCATTAATATACCTGTAATTGGTTTACAGCTTTTAAAATATTTCAGTAAAAATATATTCAGTCAAAAATAGCCCATGTCCTCTGTATTCAAAGCAAAAGGAGCAGTACCTTGCTATTATCAGTTCTAAGCCTATTGAAATTCTTCAATTTTAACTGTATTTTCTGTTCTTGCTCTTGAATTCATTAGTGTTGTTTATGTGTAAAGGGGGTTTTAAAAAATTGATTTGAAGCAAGAAAGGGCTACTACTGACACTCTGACCTTGATTTTGCTTTATTTTATGTGTTAATGTTCTGTATTCTTGACAGTTTGTTGTTCCTTGTTTCTGTTGGCTTTACCATTGTTATGTGTTCTGGATACTACTTAATATATTTCTAAGTATATCTCACAGCAGATGTGAAATATTTGTGAGAGCAAAACAGTCCTAAATAGTTACCTGGAAGATTCTGTGGTAATGAATTTCTGTTCTTCTGGTCTGCTTTTTTAACATAAAGAGTTTGTTACACTCTACTCTTTCATATGTGGTGGAATGAGACAAATCAAGTGTATCACTGGGTATTTTAGCAGTGCCTAGGAGAAAGGCTGAGTTATTTCACTAGAAGGAATTATCCTAATAATGAAGTTGAAATTCTGGCCTTCATATGTGGCCATTCAAATTGTTTTCAGTTACGTCTTTGTGTTCTTCTTGAGCAGAAAACTGGGATGAGACCAAGACCTAATTTCTAGCATTTAACATTCGTGGAATGGAAACAGATTTGTTTCTGTTGTTGGTACTTTTGGTTGCAGAGTAGGTGCAGACATTATTTTGCTTCTTGGAGGTTGGAAGTTGCAGCCTGTTGAAATGGACTGACTTGCGCAGAGGAAGTGGGACAGTACAGCAGGGATCATGAAGATAAGAGCCTGTGTACTCTAACAGAGTCTCATCTTCTCCACTGTCTAGCAGTTCCATTGGAAGGAGACCTTGAAGGTTGCAAGACAAGTCCAAGATGTGCAGTTCAGTTGCTCCCAGGCTGTGGTTCTTAACAGACCGCCGCATCAGAGAAGATTACCCTCAGCAGGAGATCCTGAGAGCACTGAAGGCCAAGTGCTGTGAAGAGGAGCTGGATTTCCGGGCCTTGGTGATGGATGAAGTGGTGCTGACCATTGAGGATGGAAATCTTGGTGAGAATGAGCTAGGCCTGGGAGTGTGCTGAAGGGGTACTTGGAAAAAGATTGTAAAATGGAGCATCGGTACTATTTAATAACAAATTCCATATATGCCAGACTGCCTACCATTTATCATCTAAATCATGTAGCTGTACATCCTACAGTTTTTGTTTAGAATGAATTATGTTAATCAAATATAATTGTTCAGTTTGATAATTTGCATTAGAGCCATTTTTGCCTTCCCTCTGCAGAAAAGAGAGGAGGATTGTTTCATTTTGGTGAGTCTAGGGTAAGGACTACAGGACCCCTGAATTAATAAGGAATCATGGAGTTTAATTTTTGCTTCAGTACTTGAACTTTGTGGGTCACATTTAAGAGTTTCAGAGGGACTTTTTTCTTCTGTTTGTGTTCTGGCTCCAAAATAGAAAACTCTGGAAATAATCTAAAAGGAATTTTCAATGAAAAGTACAAAGTGTCATAGAACTAGAGGTTATAATGTGACATAACTAAAGCATGCTGCTGTACAGATGTGAAGTTATGTGAATTCCAAAAAAGAACAGTGCTGATAAAGTATGTGCATCAAATAATTTGAGCTATTACTACAATTTACAGTGTTTAAAACTAAATGGTAAGATTTCTGTTCTATTTTCCTACTAACTTTTTTTTCTTGTGCTGATTAAAAAGGAAAAATAAAATGTTAAGTTGCATTAGAAATGTTAAGTAAAGGATTATTACTTACTATCTATTACTGTAGATAGTAAGCTTATGTGATGGGGAAGATACTAATACCACCAATGTCAAGCTGTGTAACACTTATCATTTATTTTTGTTTCAGCATTTGTTAATTTGGATTTCCTAAAGCAAGGAGATTGTAGTGGTTTTTTTTTACCTTTAACTCTTTCATTCCTCTTCCCCATTTATCAGTCAAAAAAATGTATTGCTGGAGACCCAGGGAAGAATTACATTTCTGAAAGTTGTATTAGAGTAATTCTGTGAGGGAAGAAAATATGAAAATACCCTCAGCCGTGAAGAAGAGGCTGCCATATATACCTTGTTCCTCTTTGGGAAACCATATGTGGGAAGGGAATCATAAAACTGACTCTGGGGAAGAACTTTGGTCAGAATTTATACCCTATTTTGGCATGAATCAATCAAGTATAAAACACATGTGTGGTAAATCCAGTATTTTTTATTCTGGTATTTCTAAACTTCTGTTTACCTATTTTGTCTTTTAATCTGAGGAGTCTTATGATTTTTATCACAGATTGAAATTCTGTAGGATATCTTCAGATCAAGGTAACTTCTTGTCAGAAAGTCTGAGCTCTGAGCGTGTTTTCCTTTGGACAGAGTGTAATGGGAACATAGCCATCCTGGACTGTAGCTGCAGTCTCTGAGATGCACAATTAGTCCTTCAGCATTTCAGTACTGTTTTTTATTTCTTGATGATTTCTTCTTTTCTGTCTTCTGTCTGTTTTTGGGGAATTAGATAGGGCAAGTGTAAATTGTGGACCTTTCTGCTCTCTTCTGTCTGATGTCTCCTAGTGCTGTGTCTATTGCAAGGAAAACGATAAAAGTAGTGCAAGTTAGAAAACTAATATTGGAGAATGTGTAGTAAAAGAACAAGAAAAATTAAGAACATTACTACTAGAACAAAATGCAAGAAAAGGGTAATTATTCTCATACAAAGTGTTCATTCAATATGATGTATATAACTGACCATTTGAAAAGGAGTGGCATATAAGTGCTGAAAGATTGTGGATAGAATTTTTTTTAATAAGTAGTCTGGTCTGTCTAATTGTGGTGGTGTTGTTTTTTTTTTTTTTTTTTTTTTTCCTGAGCATTGGCAATTGTATCAAACAATTCCTTCTCTTGGAGAGAGCAATGAATAATATTCCCTCTTAATTTTCCAGTTGTGTTTTTTCTAGAGCTTTTGCATGTGCTTTGATAAAGATTTCTGCTGGGGGCACAGCACAAGAAAAAGCTTTGTGTTTAATTATCTTTTTTAAAGACCTCAGTTGACCTACGAAAAGGTGTCCTGGAACGAAATCCAGGAGGTAGTGCATTCTGTACCCTTTTTGTTATCTACTGTTGTGTGAGGGATCCAGGTTGAGTAAAATTTTCTGTGACAGAGGGGTTGATGAAGAGAATGTATCTTCAGTGGATAATCATGTGCTTTTGCTTTATTTTCTATTATTTTTTGTCTGAAAGCTTGGCAATTCAAGGCTCAAACTCTGAAGGTAATACATGATATTGGAGGAAGCAATAGCTGGGATTTTTCCCACATATTCACACTTTGATTGGAGCTTTTTTGGACCTTTAAAACCAAGACAATTTCTTAAGTAAATTGTTTGAAGAATGTTAAATTTACACAGTCAAGTTGGATATTACAGGGCGCTATTTAAAACCTCAAAAATGTGGTACTTCTTTAGATGACAGAGTCAGTAATCCTTCTTGTGGGCTTGCTGACTGACAGGAACATGGCTGGAGACTTCAGAGACCAAAAATTCAGCATAAGATATTAAAAAGCTTAAAATTATTGACTTCACAGGGGTAGAGTGGAAAAGACACTTCTAAATGTAGGAAAAATGAGCAGAACCATGGGATACATGCATGTGAAAATTGTCCCTTCCACAAACCACATGGCTTAAGCCTTAACAGTAGAGCACACCCATGCAGGTATCACTGATGCCCAGGCCAAAGTCAGATTCATAAAGCTTTTGTGATGCTGAGATTTACAAAATTTGTGTCTGTCAGAAATGATAAGTTTTGTAATGGCCAAAGGGAAAGTGGGAGGAGGGGGGGGGTGTTTCACTCCATGGATTCAGCAGCAGCCACTCCTTGGGGCAGGTACTGCAGGGCTGGATGGGAAGTGTGGCTGGATTCTAAAAGCAAACCAACAGTGTAGGCCCAGCAATCCCTGCTGGTTCCTTTTCTTTCACAGCTGAAACTCAGGATGACCCAAAATCCCAAGCACCCCATACAGTCCCTGGATCACCGGCCACATGATGAACCTGTATGCAGCTCAAGATCCACATTAAATACTTCAACACAGCATGAGTCCAGAAGTGATTGTAAATGCAAGTTAAAAGATGTAAAATTAAAGTTTTTCCTTTCTAGTCTAAAAGGAAATTCTTAAACCGATTTATGCTTAAACGGTTTTGGAAATAAGTTCAAACAAGTGTTTTTTGAAATTAACTATGGTTTATGCCTTACTTGAATAGGTGTCTGCTTACCCAAGCCCATGCACTCCTTTATCTTTTCCATAGTAGCAGTAGTACTCTGTAGATTTACAAGGCAAAAGCTGAGAAAAAATAAGTGGAGGAGTAGAGCTGTATAAATTAATTTTTTCTGCTTGTATGGTGGGTTGAGCGTGTTGAGATGGTTACTGAATCAGACATGCACAACATTGTTGCACAGGAATGGACAAGAAAGTGGAGGGTGATAACTGGACTGGTTTGATTTAAACTTAAGCTGTGTAGCTGTAGCCTAAGTTTCTTAAGAGCTAAATACTTGAAACTAAACCAGTCTAGGACAATCTGCTGCTGAGTGGAGCAGCTGTGTTCCTCTTGTCTCTTTCCAGCTTTGCTGTTGCTGCTTGCCTTGTAAAGGAATTCATGTCTCTCTTGGGTTGCTTTCATGTTGTACCTCAGCTAATTAAAAAAAAAAAAAAGGTTTACCAAGTTGTCTGCTACTTTGCAGGATCTGGCATTTGTGTGAGTTGGGTTGGCCAACCCATTGGAAGACTAACTCCACCAAATAATTAACAGTTCTCTGTTGGAATAGATTGTTGCACCAACCCTTTTTGTGGTCACACAATTCCTAGCTCTGGTACACAGGCTAGAGTGGGGTTGTTCTTTCAGAGAATGGCTTGTATTTATGTTGATTTAGTTATAGCTCCAGAAATACTTCAAACCAGGAATTTTCTCGTAGTTGGAATGTCTGGTAGTGTCAGCTTTAGGATTATTTTGTTTGTGCATGGCATCTGGTATTTACCAGATGTAAAGATTACAAACTCAATGTCTAGTTTTCTAATCTAGTTTGGCAATTCCTATATTTATTTGAAATACATAGCAAGTAATGCAACAAAACTCTGCAGGACATTTTTTAGACATCTCTGTGAAGTCTTAGTAGTGAGTCCTGTCAAAATGTATACTTTTAAACTATATGTCTAAGCTTGCTAATGCAGTGATGTAATAGGCTTGAGGAATTTCCAGCTAAACAAATTAAAGCTTGTGAGCAGAAATATGTGGTGTGGGATAAGGTGGAGGTGGAGGAAGCTGGTAGGAAAATCCCACCCTATAGGGGGGACTTTATGGACAAGAGACAAAACATACCATGGGTTGTCTCCTCATTTTGAATATTCTTTCTTCTTCCCTGTGTCTAGGATTGAGTAGTACATTTCCCCACAGACTCCACACCTTACCTGTAAGGTAGCATAGTTCAAGAACTATTATTTGGTGAAGAAAATGTTAGGAAAATTTGGATCCTTCCCTCATTAAAATTATACATAGTAATACTTTCATTAAATTTTTTTGCTACTGGAACAGCAGAAATTGGAAATCACTCAGTCAGCAATTTACCAATGCCTTTATTGTAGATTTTTGGAATCTCCATGTTTTCTGATACTGTCCTGTGAAGGAAAATGGTTTTAAGGAAAGTAGCTTTGATGAACTTTGAGCTGTTGAAGATGCTGGAGTGACTTAAGTATAAAACAAAGTATTAACTTTTCCTAAGACTTTCTTGGCTTTTCCTTTGGGAATGTGAAACCGAATTTCACATTCGGTTTAGGTGAGGAATAAAAAGGGTGTAATAGTCATGTATTCTAAAACAATAATACATTGTGCACAGTCAGCTGACTTTTCTTAAATCAGATGGGTAGCATCTGGAAACAGATCTCTTACCTTCATTTTTTTCTGCAGAGAAATTACTTAGAAGGTAGATTCTTTTAATTTGGTAATGGTTGGTGTGCTGATTTAGGCATCTGCATTTCCAGTGTGGGTCTGAACTTTGCAATAGAAGGCAGTGTCGTGTTTAAGTCTTTCATCTTGCAAGATGTGCTTTTGTTTCGTATGATCTGTCCTTCATTTCTTACTTAGTTTGAACTAGTAATGAGTAGTTGTGATCTTTGATTTTTTTTCACACACTAGATTAGACATAATTTGAAATAAACATGAAGGAATCGGCACAGTTGAAAGATTTCTGTAAAGTATGGAAAGCTGTAGGAAAAAAGGTTAGGGTGGATTACAAATTCTTGTGTTTTCATGTAATGGTAAGAAGAACGCTTTGAATCAGCTAGATCCATGGTAAGAGAGGGCTTTTACATATATTAAATGGTTTCCATATCAAAATACCAAACTCTTAATGTTTTTGTAAGTCACCTAAAGACTGTCATCTATCACACAACAGGGAACATAGTCATGCCCTCTTCCTTCTGGCTGTTTCAGTAGTCCCCTGGCACTTGTTAGTCCAGCAGTGCACCTTAATGTAAGAACTTTTCCTGCAGCATGCAGGAGTGGCTTCGGGAGTGATGGAACAGAGGCAGGCAGCCTTGGCAAGGTGCCTTTCTGAGCACTGCAGAGTTGGCCTGTTTCCTGCTATTAACTACAGCCAGAGCGGCCATTACTTCCTCTGCAGAGTTGGGAAATCGGTTTGTGACTCAAGTGAGAGCGGGATAAGGGACTGCATTGTGTGCAAAGGACTGGAAGGTGGTTAGACATGAAGTGGATTTTGTGCTGTGGAAAGTGCTGGTCTTAGAATCACTTGAAACTGTTTCTGATGTTTTTTCACTGTGAAAATTGATCACTTCCAGTCTGATTGATGTTAAAACCATAAACATTATTCTTAGGCAACTATGGACTATATAGTTTTGGACTATATAGATATGGACTATATATAGATTTTGGAATGGTAGCTGTGTTTAGAGGAGGGTGTAATTTAGTATGTGACACCCTGGTATTAGATACCCAAGACGAACACATCTCTGATAGAAAAAACTTGACATTTGCTTTATTATTGTAGTTTAACAACAGTGCTTTTCAACAGCTGCCATGTATGTTAAGAAGAATTGGTTTGGTTTTTTTTTTTCAGAACTATGACACCAAAGACAACTTTCTTATAATGCATAAAGAAAAAAAGGATTTATACTCCGTAACCATCCTGGGTGTTCTTGCAGTTTTCTTCCTTCCTGTCAGGGATTTCTATTCTTATGTGAATGATTGTCATCTTAAACTGATGCTAAAATAACAAAGGGTAACAGTGAATTTGATTTTCTCAAAATTGTTCTGTTTCTTCAGTGTGTCACCAGTTGTAGATATAGGCTCAGTCCAAAGCCACCTTGGCAAGGTGGAAGGGTGGGAATGTTTCTGCATGGAAATATTTTATTATGTTAATTGCAGAGGGCTGTGTTAAGGTCTGAAGTTTTTCATTTGCATGTGTTCTAGAACAACCAGCCAGGAAAATCAGACTTGTAGGGCACATCATCTTGAACATACGTGCATGTCATCGTATCTGAAAATGCCAGAAAGCATTGCCAGATTTTTAATTGTTGTAAGAATTCTCAGGAGTGACCATCTGGATGATAAACAATGTAAAAAGGGACAAAAGCAAGATAAAATAAGTGTTTCCATACATCCTAGTTGAGAAATGAAAATTAGCCTAACATTTGACAAGACAGTCTTTTACTGGCTGGGGGTTTTTCTGTGTCACTTTTCCAACAATCTCTGTTCCAATGCTGTGTCACCTAAGCAAGTTTTGCTGGCACATTTGTCTGAGCAGTTGTATTGTGAATTGGGTCTGCATACTGATGTAGTTTTAAACCAGTGTGTTCTTGGTGGCAGGTGGTTTTTTTTCGTCTTCATCAGTCCTCGAGTCAGGGAACAGCGTGGCTGCACAAACAGTTCTTCAGCACTTAAATCAGAAGGGCAAGCTGTGTGTTGCAGTGGGAGAGATTAGAAGATAGCACAAGTATTGATGTGAAAAACTTTATTTTATGAAACTGATGGCTATGCTTGCTTTCACAGATTTGTGATCAGAGAAGTACTCTTATCACTTGTTCTTTAAGCAGTAACAGCTTTGACTTTGTCCACCTATTCTCAGTTCGGTGGTTGTCCATTTGTGAATGATTCTCAGTGACTGTGAATGTGAGACAGACTGGTACTGCTGAACCTTGACCTGTATTGAGATGGTCTTCCAGTGTGCAGACCTGTGTTTAGATTGATATGGACTTCTAGGAGTACCAGTGTCCATGGATGAGTCCCTTAATTTTCTTATTTTTATAAACTCTCATGTAAATTTTAGTGAAATACTGGTTTTAAGAATTACAGTTTCCTTTTATATCTGCCCTTTACTGCATGGAAAAGGTGGAATGAAGAGCAGGACAACAACAAAAAGAATGTAACGACAGAAATGATCAATTTTTTTTCCTTATATTGTAAATAATTAATATTTACAATGTCATAAAAATCTGTGATGCTGTCCTTATAATGCTTATGCTTTGAATGGTAGAACTTACATGATTTCCATCTCCCTAAAGATCTAGTCCATTTTAAGATTAAAAGTGTGATAAAGTGCCTTTTTATTTGTCAAAAGTTAAGGAAGTTGATGCAGAATATATTACAGGTGTCCTGACAACTTGAGGAGAATACCTGACAGCAAAGGTGCTCTGCTTATGTTGTCAGAGAAACCCTGCTTAAATTACACTAATTGTGTTAACTTACAGGGAACCTTTCTTACTATACAGAAAGGTTTTCTTGCTCTGTGCTTCAGTATAGGGCAGATGTTGAACTGGGGACTGTCCTGCTGTGCTTGTTACCCATCTTGACACATCTGTGAGGAAAGCATGGAAGAACAGATATTGGAAGAGACACACAAGTGATTTGATGCATTTTGTCCAGGTGTGAAGTAAAAAGACTAGGTATGTCAATGCTCTTGATTTTTTAGCTGAGAAGGAGGTTGGACTGTACTGACACAGTTATTAGGGTCAAAGATTTTGTTCACCATAATAGTTGTAATGTAACACCCATTAAATAATGTGCTCAAAATCCATGCTATCAAATCCTGTTTCTTGGCAGTTTCTGTCTAAAGAATAATTAGATCTGGTAGGGAAACACAGCAGTCAGAAGATCAATAAATATTTCCCTTGAGTTCTAAGAACTTGATTTGAAAGTATCCTCTAGGTGTCATGTCAATTGTCTTGTTGTGTTGGTACAATGCTGGGGAACTTTGAGGGGGATGATTTACTTTTAATTTAAGTTTTTTCAAGGACAGAAGAAGAAGTCTTTTGTAAAAAGCTGTGTGAGTGTTCTCTTTAGCTGTTCAAAATATACAGCTATGAATTATTTGACAAGCAATCTAGAAATAGAGCATAGACAGAGCTGTTGGAGCACAATGTATAGGTGATTCTCATTACAGGTCCTTTTGATATGCTCACCATCACAACACTGGGCATTCCCAGTACCTGGGAAGGCATAAAGGGGTTTAAGTTAACTCAAGCCCATTGCTCTCTTCAAAACTCTTCTGGCTAATCATTCTGTTTTTATCCTCTAGGTTGGGCTGAGCCCTGGATACACTCCCCCATGCTGTCTCGTTACTTTGGGAAGGCATTCAGGCTCTTGCTGTTCTCCTGGACAAACATTTACACGTGCAATTGATTCACTCAGCTGAGAGACAAACAATCTTCTGTTACACACCTTTATCTTTAAAGCCACCTTTTGGTCTCTTTTGTCATAGAATGGTTTGAATCAGAAGGGACCTAGAAGATCATCTCATTTCACCCTCCCTGGTATGGACAGGGACACCTTCTGCTAGACCAGGCTTCTCAAAGCCCTGTCCAACTTGCCCTCAAACACTTTCAGGAATGGGGCAGCCACAAATTCTCTAGGCAACCTGTGCCAGTGCTTCAACACCTCATAATCAAGAATTTCCTCCTAATATCTTTCAGTTTAAAGTCATTTCCTCTCATCCTGTCACTTCGTGCCCTTGTAAATACTCACCATCTTTCTTGTAGTCGCCTTTCAGGTACTAAAAGGCTGTAATTAGGTCATCTGAAAGTCTTCTCCAGGCTGAGCATTCCCAATTCTCTCAGCCTTTCCTTATGGAAGGGATGCTCCACCTCTCTAGTCATCATATTATAAGGTCAGCTTTCTTAGCTGCAGCTGTGGTCAGTCACTTCCCTTATTTTCCCAGAGCTTCACATTTGCTCATCTTTGCTGAGCCTTCCCAGGAGTTTACTCATCCATCACATGGAGAAAAGAGCTGTAAGTACATAGAATCTGGAGTTTGGGGCATTTGCATCAATGTTAGACTTGTTTAGCATCTGTCTTTGCTTGAAGTAGTAAGTACAAGTATAATTCTTCCCAGGTTCATGCCCTGACCGTAGAGATGGAATATTTTCATTTTTGATGTGCTAGATGTATGCTTTATGTAACACAGAGTGACATGATACAGAGAGAGATCAGCTTAGGAAACTCTGTGCTCTGATGACTGTGTCAGTATTTGGATTCCATATCCAAGTAACTGTCCTTGACTCATGAGGTAAAAAGGGTATCTTTACCACCAGTTTGGCTTACTGTGAAAAGTGCCAAAATCCCTTTGTGAATCTAGTGTGAAAACTCAAGCTACTTCTTCCAAGTTTTTTGTTATACTCCAGATAGAACTGTGAAGGTCTTGAACTAATGAAGAGATTCTTTTGGTTTCCCCATCCCCAATAAAAGCTACTTGCTTTGACATCTGAATGGTTGACCTAACTGCTGAAATTGCTGGTGTCCTGACATTATGCTTACTTCCTGGTAAAGTCAGGATTTATTTAAAAGTATAATTTGAGACACCCAAGATGGTAAATGGATGACAGGTCCTAATTTATAATGCCTTCTTCCTTGCTTTCCAGTAAGAAGAGCATATTGTTTTGCTTTCTGTCTTATATATGAAACAAAACCATGGTTTCATCTGTTGGCCAGACAGGTGACACTGGTACAAAACTATTACTTTGCCTAATTTGGTCAAGGAAATGTTGAGTTTTACTACTGATTACCTTTTAAGTGATGTATTTATACCTGATAAAACATTGAATGAGGGTTTTTTGGCATTGCAGATGGGTCTCACATCACCCATCTTAACAGGGGGCTAAACCTTTGCATCAGATTTTTATTGCTTAGAATTTGTCCTTCCTTATTAATAATACATCTAACTCTTAAGTCTTAAATGTCTTTTTGAGGCTGTCTTGTGAATCTTTTGCCAAGTCATGCAGTGGACGGAGGACACTTCAAGGCAAAAAGAATGTTTTACCCCAAATCTGTAAGGATCTTTTTGGAAGGAGGAGCTTGGACCAGGAACTCAGCTTGACTGAAGTGGCTTTTGCCAGTGAAAGTAGACATACATTTTTTCTAAATAATTTATCATTTCAAAAAATAATCTGTTCAGCATCTTAGAGACTTGTTTAAGCTTCACAGCTAAAACATTTGAAACATAGCTGTGTATTATGGAAAAGAAAGGACCTCTGGTGTTGTGGCCTTCTGTCTGCTGTGGGATGAGAGATACAGTTTGGTCTGAGAACACAATTTAAAGTAGGGATCTTCTTTCATATTGGTTATACCTTTTCCCTCTGACACAAAGACTTGAATGGCTCATTCAGATATAATGGGGATAAGAGAATTGAAATTGGTTTGGGAGTGGGGACTGAGGTGCTGGTGAAGAAAAATGTGGTGTGAAGGCAGTGTACTTGGCAAACATGCTGGAACAAGAAACAGTAACAGGAAGTGATTGCAGAGAAACTCTTGCTAGATAAGGAGTTGTTTCCCTCATGAAGGAAATTGGAGATTGAAATTGGTGGGGGCACGGGTTTTGTGTTGAAACTTGCAAACTGAACAAGAAGATTCAAATGGGAAACAAGTTTGAAGGCAAGGCAGGCAAGTGAGCAGTTACAGTGGTATTCAAACTTGCAGGCAGAGAAACTGCATGATAGTAGGAGAAATCCATGGTTTGGAAACAAACTAGAATGTCTAGTGGGATCAATGTTATGGGGGGGTGTGTGGGGAGTGAGAATTTGGGGCAGAGCAAGCTAGTCTCACCCTCACATGCTATTCCACCATGTCAGGTATTACTTAGGTGCCAAGGGATGAAGTTCGCTTTTGATTTATCTGCAAGTATGAAGATAAAATTCTGTTATGAATAGCAGCAGCAAATAACCTAAACTTAGAAATTGGCAAAATAATATTTGGAATTTTGTCTTCTGTGTTGTGTATTTGTTTTCAATCACTACATTTTAATTTACTTAATTACATGCTACTTTTTCATTAGCCTCCTTAACATACATGGTGTTCTGCTCTGGAAATGTAACTTGCAGTATGGTGAAGAGGACAATTTGTAGGATGCCTTTTTTGTCATTTCAGAAATTTGTGACAATTGAAGCAGAACATTGCTGGAAGAAAATATGTTAGTCTGTGATTTAAATTGAACTGCTCAGAAATTGCCTTTAATTGCATGTTTTTGCATTTTCTGAGTGCCCAGACTTTGGATGCTAGGATCAGCTTTGTGAAAGAGCTGAATACTTAGATCCACAAATGAAGTCAATCAGGACAGCATGAGCAACTGAGAAATCATGGTGTTCCAAATGTGACATCTAGAATTCATTTGTCAACACTTACTCCCATATGGAGGAGAGAAACCCAGGTATCAGTAGAATATTCACTGATTTCCTGTGGTGTTAACAAAATTAATTATGATTGTGAAGGACTTCGATATTACTGTGATAAGCACAATACATAAAATGCAAGAAGAAATTAGCAGTGGTGTGTTTTAAGCAAAGATTTCAATCCAATGGATTACACACTAAACAATGTAAAAGGAAATACAATCCTCAGTCACTACTTGTTAAATGAGTGTTGTGCCTTCTGTGCACGTTAGGTATCTGCTGTGGGGAAAAATGTTCGTGTAATTGAAGACGGTATGTGTGTGGGGTAGTAGATCAGTGCTACAGACATCCTTAGGTGTGACTTTATCTAACTTTTGTGTGCTTGACTTTGTGGCTAAAATAGTTTCTCTTAATGTAGCTTTTGAATGTAATATTGAATGCCTACATTCTTTGTAAATAAAGTATGTGCACATAGGGACTGTGCTGGATGCATCAACACTGTTTACTATCTAGGTTTTGAAAAATGTAGATCTAGGGGAAACCAGGAGTGCTGGAATGATCACTAATTACTTGGGTGACCTAATACTTTTGTCTTTGAATAGTAATCCATGGATAAATTTACCTTGAAGATAATATGTATTCTGTCAGTGAGACCAAGGAATTTTACCTAAATACCTAGGGGAGTTGCTCTTGTACCTTGTTTTCACTTATACTTGTTTCATGAATATGTAAATTGGCATGTCCCTATTGTTCTTGTACTCAGATGCTCTGGAAATTGGCTTATTCCATTCTTGGAATTCAGTTTGTGTTCTTTTGACAGCACTGCTTTCAGTATTTCATATTTTATAAGGTGCCTTGCAGGCTGTTTTTTATGGTTAAGGATATCTTCATATATATAAAAAAAGTAATATATTGCTTTTGGACATCAACATGAAGTGTTGGGCCTTCTGTTCCTGGATGAGGGACAGATTCACAGGGTGAACTACATTCTTGGTTCTGTGGTCAGGCAGGATGCCCTGCTTTGAGTTGAGATTTTTCTTAATATGAAGTAGGAGGGAAGCACTAGTGAGCCTGGCTGAGCCTGCTGTGGCAGAGGCAGCTGGTTGTTATCATCATTAAATTTTTTTGTGAGCTTCAGATTCCCTGCACCTACCACACTGTTCTAGAAAGCAGAGCCATGCAAATCTTGTCTCTCTGTGTTGTGCGGCAGCTTTCTTTCCTATTTCATGCCTTTTTCTTTAGTGAAGGTTGTTAATAAGAGAAGAGGCCATACCGAGTTCTCCTGCTAGTGTTACTATGTGTCCTTGTTCCCCTGACTCAGACAACATTCAGGAATATCCTGTAGACACAGAGTAAAGGTTAAACTCTATTTTGTCTGGAGTGCAGTCCATCTCTGCTTATTCCTGGTGGAACAGAGTTTTGGTAAGTTTATCTTAAAAATCCTTTTAAGGTTTGAAGTAGCTTTTGTTCCACAAAACTAGATTCAAACTCAGCTCAGGATCTAAAGGGGACTACCCTTTGTGTCCCTAACAGTTTTCTGCACCTGCGTCTTTCTGTGAAGGCCTGTCTTGTTGGATTACTACATCCACCAGAAAAATGAAATGATGATATGTGAGGCCAGTTTTCAGTTGTTTCTTTAGAACTTAACAATAAAAGCTTACAGCTTCTTTCCCCATTTTGTTACATTGCTTTCCAGACAGGATTTGCCTTTACCATATATTAAATTTCTTCTTTGATCTCTTTCCAAGTTTCCTTGTGGTCGGAGAATCAGGCCTTGGGTCCTGTCTCTTTCCTGCAACTGTCAAGCCTATAAAAGCACTTTCCACTTCTAGCATGAAGAACTTGATCTTTAATTTTTTAATGACTGGAAGAACTTGTCAGATGGTCTTGATAATGCAAAAGAAAGACAGGATGTTACCCAGTGAACTCACATACCTATTCTGAGATATGAAACAGGGCATTGTGGAGCAAGCATCCTACTGTTGCAGCCAGGCATAACTGTAAGTAACTTAAGAGCCCAGGCATACTGCAGGAGAAGGCCTCAGAGAATCACAGGGATAATAGAGTTTGAAAGGGACCTTTAAAAGCTGTCTGGACCAACCTTCTAGTAACAGCGGCCAACTTGAAAGCTGGAGCCAGCTCTGAAGTTAGATCAGGTTGCTTAGGGTGTATGAAGTCAGGTTTTGAATATCTCCAAGGATGAATCTGCCACAGCCTCTCAGTCTGTCACCAAGTTAGACCACCCTCATGGAGTGGGTGGTCCAAATATATGGTCACAGTGTGTTAGCATGCTGTATCAGTTGCTGGGCTCTTGTTGAGCTCTGTGCACTCCAAAGCAGAGCTGCATGCATGTGATCTGCTCCTTTGTGTGGGGCACAAACCCTTCTCATATTCACAGCCTGTCCTTCTAAAGGACCCTTTATGCATTCACTACAGTACCTCAGGCATGTAAACCAGCTGCCAACTGAGGAGAGATTATGGGTTGAAGTCATGGTAAGTGCCGGTAGAAAGGTAGAAAGAACTTAGTATTGACTGAAAGTTTTTGAAATGTGCATGTTCATATACTGCTTCCTTTTGTTTTTCTGTCAATCTTCCCAGGATAGTTCTGGCCTAAAACTGAAATGGTTCTTTGTGCTCTCCTCTTTACATGCTTGGGACTAAAGGTGAGGCAGGATTCTGAAAGTGCATGCCCTTTGTGGATGCTTTGAGTTGAATAAGTTCAGTGGTTGCAGGCAGAAAGGATTCTGTACATGTAAACTGCATGTCTTATTGCTTGTAATTGTTAGTCCTGCTTGAACAACTCTGGGCATTTGTAGCAGTTTTGCTGCAAATTTTTCTTAACCTGAGAGAGTGGAAGCCACTGGAGGATGTATTACCTGCATAGGACAGGATTTGGAGAAACAGAAATCTGTCAGATTGGTTTGGTTTTACGAAGTTGGAGGCTGGGCTAGCATAGTGACCATTGAGTTGTAAAGAATACCCACCCACTATAGAGAAATCTTGTCTCAGAACAGCACTGTCGTGACAATTTAAACTGTTCAGATCCTTGCTGTTCTTGCTGTGATCCAGGTTTCTCTGTTGCATTTGACACCTGGATTCATCAGATCCTGCAGTGAACTTGTTCAGCTTGCAACACCTGCAAGAAATTGAATTCCACAGAACAGAAGAGTTTCCTGCTGGTGTTGGAAGCTTACCAGCTCACCAGTGGGTCTGTGTAAGAGTGATAGGGAGTGGGTGGTACTACATGCCACTGTAGGATTGCATGGAGCTGGAGAGTAAAACTGCTGGCAGCAACAGGACTTAAGTCAAAATTGTCTTAGAACCACAACCTTTCTCCAGCACAGGAATTTCTAAGGAGGTGCTCACCTCTTCCCTTTTCTTCCTTAGATCTTCCAAGGTTCATAGCATGCCGTCAGACCTTTTCCTTTCAGAGTTTTTAATCTTTTTAAGGTGTTAGAGGCACAGTCTAGGAATGAATGTAAATTGCAATTCAGTAACTAAGAACAGATCAAGAGTGGCATTTGGTAATGAAATTCCATGATTGTGTTGCTGTAAAATGGAAGAACTTGAAGAAAAATGTAATTGCAAATATTTAAAAGTGATTCTTTGAGTAATCTGTGGAAGAGATAAATGAACTAAGGAGACTTATCATACCTGAAGTGGTAAAAAAGCTTTTGTTTCTCTTCTGTTCTCTGCCGTTGACTTGTTTGTGATGAGAACTGTAGACCCTTAGTGATTTTTATTTCTTTGTAAATTGGGTGGGTGATTATTTCAGAAAGACAAGAGAGCTTTAGACCTTGTAGTGTAGACTAAATGTTTAAAAAGATGCTTACCAGCTTGTAGGGATTGGTAAGCACAGAATTACCCTTACAGTCTAGAGGTTAGTGGTGAATTGGCTGATCTCTTAAATGTGTTGCCTTCAAAAGTCAAAACAAGCTGACAGTGGGGGGGATGTCCCTTCTACTTGCTTTAGTGTGCTGTCTGTGAGTACAGTACTACCACTACATGATTTTTTTTTATTTGATTGGACTGGTTGGAAGGACTGTGTAATAATGAGGAGCATTTTCTTTCAAGAAGAAAGTTACAGATTGTATGGAGTGTATTAATTAGGGAGGCTACTAAGTATCTTAATTAGTTAGCATGTTTTGTGACTAGGTGGAAGCTTCTGCATCCAGATCAGGTGCACAATAATACTGCAGTGTTATATCTGTATTTTCATTACAATATGGGCATGGAGCATGTGTACAGCTACAGCAGTATAGTTTTAACCCTCTAAAGTCAGGAAGAGGAGACAAGCTCAATGAACTTGCTTACAGAGGTGTGGGAAATATGGAATTCTTCCTTTTCTACTTTTGATTAGTATATGATTCTATGTTAATGTTTGTAAAAACTAAGAAAATTTGGGTTGTAGCTTTTGGTCTAGAACAATGTTTTTAGGGAACTGAAGGTGTTAGTGGAGGAAAATACTCATGATAACAGTTGAACTGTTGTATACTGTCTGTCCATGTACAAGTTTTTCTCTGACACGTTAAAAAACCCCTACAAAACAACACTCTCCCAATTGACAGGAATTGATATTATCTCTGCAATCTTTAGAGTCAGTTTTAATGCATTTTTTTCCCAAAATACCACAGCTAAATTCCTTCTTTTAAGAAGGATGCATTTGTTTCAAAAACAAGTGCTTCCAATTCATAAGTTGAATGCAGTTTTGACTAGGAAGGCCTTAGACTGCATTGACAGGTCAAAACAATAAACTGAGGGGATCTTTCCAGTCCCCAGGATTCAGGCTTAGCTAAATATATTTAGGAAAAAATTGGAAAGGAGAAGGAGTTGGATAGAATGTATTAAAAGTTTCTGACAGTATAGACCTTCTTCTAGTTATCTTTTCTGTTTTGGGAGACAGATATGAAGGATCTGTGTCTTCATTACGGATTGAAATTAACATTGGATGCTTCTCCACTTTGCTTCAGCACTTTGCTTAAGTAAATAAATGGCATCTCCTGGTGTCAGAAGGTATTGTTTGGTAGCAGAGAGAAATGAGGTGCATTATATTAGGCATTTTAAAGGTATTTAGTAGGTTTTGATGTTACAGGAAAAAAACGAGATTAATCTCAGATGAGAGGAGAACCTGTTGTGGGTTGCTTGAAATCTTCCTTGGGATTTCTTTCTGCTTTTGGAAAGACCTTTCCAATCAGCCTTTTTTTCCAGGTGTATCCTTAACTTTTTTTCTTCACCTGCTCTTCAGAATGAACAGAAACGGCACATGTAAAACACAGGAAAGACTGACTGAGTGTTAAGAGTGGAGTTAGTTTACAGTAAGGTTAGTTTACATATATTTAGCAATTCTGGGTTAATGGCTGGACTTGACTTTACAGTTTTTTTACAGCCTTAATGATTTTATGATTCTCTTCTTGTTCTGTAACACTGAATTTGGATGGAATTGTTTAGTGTTTATGGCTTTCTGCATTTGAGTTGGGGAAGGGATTCCAGAACTTGTTATTTCTAAGGCTCTCAGTGTTGGTAGGCTCTGGATAGATGATACAAGACAGATACCTGCCACAAGTGGGTACTGTCTCAGCTGAGGATGCTTTAGACTTCTAAAACTCTGTCAGTCATGCTTATTTGACCCAGGAATGTTCTGAGAACACTTTGTGGAACTATTGTACAAAAATCCTAATGAGATACAAGAGGCCTCATCTAAACCATATAGAATCTAAAATATCTTGTCTGAATTATAAACAGATGTCTGCTTTTGAAGTGTGGTCTGTGCTGAGCAGTGGGTTTAGGTAAAGGTTTCATCATAAGAGCTTGCTAAATATACAGCTTCTGCTTTACAGTGGCATAGTACTGTTCTAGAGAGATCAGTTTTGTCTTTGCTCTGTGTGATTTCCTTGATACTGCTGAGCTATGGAGGTGTGTCTTGGTGGGAAAGCCTTTCTGGTTAAGTTTTTGTGGAGAAGGAGGGTGAGGTCATATTGAACACATAGGGTTGAATGTTAGCACTTGTTAATTTGGTTTGAAAAAACTAGTGAGCAGAATAGGAAGGGAGAGAATTTGAACTTAAAACACTCAGCACAGAACTACTGGAGAATTCTGTTTCTGTGGACACGAGTAAAAAATACTTGGTAGTACTAGATACCAAAGAGGGTTTTACATGGCAATGACATTTTGGAGGAATTGTGACAACTTAATGTTCAGACTAATAAAGTGTGGCTGTCGGGTGATAAGTGATACAGGAAAAATTCCTGTACAACTTCAAAGGGGAAGTTCAGTTTGATGTTAATAAATTGGTGGTTCTCTAAAATTTCAGTGCTTAGCTACCTTTCAGAGGTTAAGTTCTGGTTCAAATAAAATTGCATTTGAAGTGTGATACTTTATCTAGCATACAGCTGCCACAAGCAGCCACTTCTCAGAAGAGGAATTTAACTTCAGTGACTGCCTCTGTCTTTGGCAAAACCCCCAGGAATTGCCAATTGCTCCAAAATACTTATACACTTCAGTGAAGTTACGTTTTTAAAAGAAGGTTTGAAAAAAGAAATTGGAAAAAAAAGAATGTTTATCACCCAATTTCTGGAAATTTTATGTTGTTTATAGTTGGGTTATAGGATAGATACATAAAGTTAAATTAGTATAGCAGCAAGCTTTTGAGATACACAGTAGTATTTCATTAATGTTAATTCTACTTCTGTTAATTATTCCTTAATTCTGACACATACATTCTGCCAAGATTATTTGAAGTATGCTGAGTTTTGAAAATTTTAGAGATTTAGTTGTGATGGAGTTTAGTGAAGGAATATATAACTTGTTATTGCAGTAATCTGCTATTTAGGTTTGGGATATCGCCCTTCTGAGCTTTAAGCTTGCTTTAACATGGCAATTAGGGTGAAACACATTTAATTCCCTGCAAGTAAACTGTAAGTAATTGTTAAACACTTTATAATGATTTAATGCAAATATTATGCAGTGTCTTCTGGGTGACAGGTATTGGGAGGACAAATGAATTGGGAATACACTGATTTGAGAGCAGGAGTGAGTCCAGGCTTGTAGAAAAATTCAGTGATGTCTGTGAGAAGAACTGATGAATTGTGAAGAGCAAGTAGCAGGATGTAATATCATCAAAATATGAGGAAAGGTTTGTGTGATAGAAGGCTTGCCTGTTTCTCCCAACTGACTGAGTTGAATTCATTATAGCCTGCTTGCTGAGTGACTGTTCATTTGGGAAACGTTAGCAGCTCCGTGGATGGGTGGATGAATAAATTTGTATAACAAAGTTCTGAGAGCTGGAGACTTTCAGGGTAGCCTACAGATCTCTAAGGAAAAATCTGGGTAATATATCTGGAAGTTCCCAGACCCTGCTAGCTCCTGTTGGAAATGTGGTGGGAGCTGGTGTATGTTTTGTGCTAGTGAAATTTGATTCAGATTTTATTTTTTGTAGTGCTGCATGCACAATGACCAACCACTTATATGCTGGTATGCCTGTTGGAAAAAGTATTCCACGTACTGGATCTGTCTGAATACTAAACCACTTTTTTCCTACTTTTTGTTACTTATGTATTTCAGAGAGCTGGTGTTTATTGGGGGTTTTGCTAAAGGCAGAGGTAGTCACTGAAGTTACAATGGCAGCCTGTGGCAGCTGAGGCCACACAGTGAGGATTCTTTGCATAGTTACCCACGTTGTACATGGAATTGCATGTACGTGTACATTAACTGTTTTGTCACGTTTGGGAACTTCTCATAGCCAAACAATTCTCAGACAAATTCTGTGAAATACATACAGGAAGTCAATTAGAATGAAGGTGATGACTAGAATATTTTATGTTGCTGAATTCATGGCAGCTTTAGTGTGGTGTCTGTGAGTACAGTACTACCACTGCTGTGCCCCTTGCATAGTGAGCTTTGGCAAAACCACCTTTTGTGCATCATTCCTGCTCTTTTGATCTGTGTGGTCAGAAGTGGATTTGATAGGTCATGAGCTTCCATGAGTAGCAAGGCAGTATACCAGCTGTCTCCAGCCACAGTGAAAAGCTTCATATTTTATAAATTTATTTAATATTACTAAGATTTAATCTTTTGTTAAAAGTGCCTAATGTTTGCTAAATCAAGATACATAAAGCATCTGAAAATACTTTTGATGTCCTTGCAATCTTGGAGTTTTTAGACTTACCTTCTGAAACTACATTCTTTCTGTGAAAGCATTTGCATTGTTTCAACTAAAAGTACAGTTGTTTGTAACATACAAACTGGACATGAGATATTGCTTTGCAGTAGTTACTAATCTGCTGATGAATGAGTCTTGCAGAGATTGGAAGGGATTTATGTAGGCTGCAAATGGAATAGAATGAGTTTCAAAAATGTAAGCAATTTAAAATACCGCTTGGACGTGAATTAAAATGCTCAGAAGCCACACACAGTTGCTTAAAATCTTGATCCTTTTTAACCATCCATAATGCCATCATTGTGTTTGTTTTCCCAGAGTATGTTTGTCCACCCTAAAATTATACTAAATCAGGTTTCTGAGAGACAGATGTCATCCTGAGTATTTTACTATGTGAATAGGCTCTGCTGTGCTGGAGGTTAGTGTCTCGGGAACTTTCTAAGGGCGTAGATGCCCATCTTCTGACCTCACAGGTAACAGCAGTAGTCATCTCTGCCTCTTTCTTCTGTCTTTAGTACAGTTTAATGCTCTGTTTTCTGTGGTTTTCACAGGTTCATGTGATGGCTTCTACCTTTTGGGTCAAAATAATCCTTTTTAGCAGAGACCAGCTGCTTTGCATTTTAAGCTTGCCTGCTGTTCTTTAGGAGTGAAAAGCAGGAGGAGTGGCTGGGCCATCTGATGAATAATCATGCATTTACCCACTCAGTTCTATCATGTGCTACTTTGAGCTGTTTTTGAGAGAAACTTGAGGCTCTGACTTTGAGGGGTATGGTGTAACTGGTGACATTTATTCCCAGGTGATTAAAGTTCACATTGCAAAAATTCCTTTTGTACTTTGTCTGAACGCTGTGATGATTGGTGTATAATGTTATAGGTATACCATGTTCTATTTTGGAGAATTTTGTCTTGCAGAGAAAGAACAAAGACAGCTGAGGCTGAGTGAAAGAATAGGTCTTGTTGAAGAGCAGGGTTTACATCTGTTTTTACTGTGTGATATTCCAACTCATGAGCATTTATGTCATAGAACCAAAGAATACCCAAATATTTTAAGATAACCTAAAAAATTGTTCCTCAGGCATTGGTAAAATGGTTGTTATATGGTGAGAAAGGTGAAAGTATTAGATAAGCTTGAATTTTCCTTTCCTGGCTTATATTATTGGTACTTCAAAGGACTGTATAGCTGTCTCTTTGCTGTGTCTGCAATGTCATGGGCATCCACTGAAAATGTCAACGAATGGATTAACTTGTTACTTTTCAAGGTATTTCTATATGATCTGAGTGTCTGCCTTCTGTGTCAGTTCATTGTCCACAGGCAACACTGAGTGTAACCTGCTTTACTGTTTTGGGATCAGGATGGCTCTGTAACTGCAAAGAAAGGAGGGTTTCATCTAGGCTGTGTGCAGTTTGGTGTGCCACTTTGTGAAAAAGGTCACTTGCTTATTTCAGCCTGGAGAAGAGGTGGCTGAGGGAAGACCTTGAATGGTCTGTAGCTTCCTCATGAGGGGAAGCAGAGTGGCGGGCACTGATCTTTTCTCTGTACTGACCAGTGACAGGACTTGAGGGAGTGGCCTGAAACTGAGTCAGGGGAGGTTTAGGTTGAATATGAGAAGAAAGTTCTTCATGCAGAGGGTGTTTGGGCACTGGAACGGGCTCTCCAGGAAAGTGGTCACAGCACCAAGCCTGACAGAGTTCAAAAAGTGTTTGGACAATGCTCCTGGGTACATGGTGTGCTTATTTGGGGCTGTTCTGTGCAGTGATAGGAGTTGGACATGATGAGCCTTGTGGGTCCCTATCACCTTAGCACAATCTATGATTTAAAAAAAAACCAACATAACCTCTTAACCACTATGTAACATCTCTGCAGTCTTTTTTTCCCTTATTCTTCTTTACATTAATGAATCAGTTCTTTGGAAAAAAATTACCCATATCTTCTGTGTTACTGCTTTCTCTTACTGCACATCACAGTGAATAAATATTATTTTATCAGCCCACTTGGCAATAATGACCATTAACCTGATTGTTAACTGATGGGTCTCAGATGGAATGCTGAATGCATGCTTGTTCCAAAATGGCAGAATCTGCCTCTCCTTTTTACTGTAATAAAGCTGCTTCTGTTTGCAGCACTGTGTTGCTGGGAGACTGCAGCTAATTTTTATGGTGCATATCAGTAGTAGTAATTCAAATTAAACATTTCATTGAGTAGGTCTTCTTTTTGTTTGTAAACTGCCTTCTGTAAGGGGAGAGAAATTTTGTTCTGGGAAGAGCAGTATCCAGACCAGAGAATGTGACTGAATCTGAAACAAAAGCTCAGACTGTTCTGTTGATAACATCATTGTACTTCCAAAGTCACTTCAGGGGGATGGTGGCCTGGCTAAATTTACACCAGTCTGATAGTCAAGTCTATCACAGGTACTCAGAAGAATTTCAGGTGAGACAAACACATCTCCTCAAACTGCTGTTTTTCTCTTTCAGAATCCATGGTGCAAAACTTCAGCATGTGGCGTGACTTTAAAGCAAAACAACAAAATAGACTGAAAGATTATGAATTGGAAAACTGTGTCGTTTTGGTTCACAACACAGATAACGGTGGCAATTTTGGGGCTGTGTAGAAAATGCAGTTGTTTTTAGAATGATTGTTGCACAGCTTGCATGTGGATCAGGATGTGCATGCAATTACATTGGCAAAAAGTGGGTGTAATTGGGCATGCACCTAAATGGAAAAATACATGTGTAAGGTGGAATCTGACTAATAAGTAAAAAAATCTGCTTGCTGAATCTGTACTCCTTTTCTGGCTAAAGGAGGTGGTAGTCCATTTTGTGCTGTTCAGAGTCTGCTTAGGTTTGTAGCAGTGTCTTGTTTTTAATCTTGCTTGAGATGCCTCTCTAAAATGGGGAGTGTGTGTGTGTCTGAAGCCTGCTTGCTTAAACACGCGAGTCATGTCAGCTGCAATGCGGCAGTGCTTGGTGCTAATGAGGTGAGCAGCCAGAGCACCCGTCTGCTTATGTTTGCTCATCTCTGTGCAATTATGGCTGTGGGGATTGGAAAAAGGGATTTGTATTGGATGTGGCTCTGTTTTGGCCTTTCTAGAGTGTGGTTGTGTTCTCCTGAGGACTGGGCAGCACATTTCAACTTCCATTTTGGGAGTTACGTGGTTGCTTCATTATGTTTGATGCAAGGTCTAAAATACATCCTGGCTGGGAGAAGAAAAGAAAAAAGGGAAGTACAGAGAGGGGGAATCCCCCCTTCTTCTCTCCCCCCTCCCTCCCAGTTCTCCCCCAATTAATTCTAATGCACCTTGAAATGAAATATATAGCTTCACAATTGGTGCCTTCATGCAGAGTATATGTGTCTGTATTTGTAATGTAGCATCTTTGGAATACAGTAATCAGGTAATAAAATTTGGTTAGCTCTCACTAGTTACAGGTGGCCTTTGGTGGGCACAAGATGCAGATGCACTGTGATTTCTCAGCTCACTTGTTTTTTTTTTTTTTTAAATTTTTTTAACCCTTAGGGTGCTGACAGCAGTGTGAGCTGAGTATTTTTTGCTGAAGTCATAAAGTTTTGCTTTGAACATAAGACAAATAAAGTAAATATCAAACCTTTTTTGTCTTTTCCTGTCCTCAGATGCCAGACTGTCTCCATTGAGCTTGATGCCTTCCTGTCCAATCCTGTTGTATGCCTATCCTGCAGCTCATCTTTCAGTGTTTCTTTTTCAGAGAATTAGCCTGTAAAACTATAGGTCATGATTAAGTAATATATTGATCTTGGTGGCAAAGCTGGCTTTCTTTCTTGTTTCTGTGTTTGTCACAGGGTGCTTCCCTGTTTGCTGGTAAAATTATTTCTGACTACTTAATTTAATATAAATCAGATTGTTGAAATGACCTGCTGAAAATACTGCTGGTTTTTTGTGTTTTTTTAAGGATCGTATCTAGTCTCTGTTACTTTGGCAATATGTTGTGTAACGTGGTGCCACAAACAGAGGGATCAATACAGCTGGGACTGGGAAAGGTATGAACTGCATCCTGTAGGCAAGAACCAGCAGTGGGAGGCAGGAACCTACTGAGCTGTTGATACAGCTGGTGTGAGTGTAGTGTGCAGCTTACACCTATAGAAAGGGTGGAGTGTCAACCTGTAAACTGTCCGCCACCCTGGGAAGGAGCCCAAGACTGAGCCCTAATTAAGTCTGGTTTTAGTTTGGTCCCAGTTTTAAGGGAGTTGAGTGACATGAGTGAAACAGCACAGCTGACAAGATGTGTACTGGGGAGAGTTGTGTTTTTTTAATACTCGCTGTTGAAGTCTGGTATCTCTGTAATCACAGATAGTGCAGTATTTCTGCGCCTGTTTACCTTCTCCTGGAGATCTTCTGACTTAAAACTGGGATGTCTTTCTCTCTTCCTTCTTTAGGTCTCCGGGTGAAAGGGGAGCTCATTACTGCTTACCCACAAGTGGTGGTTGTGCGTGTGCCAACACCTTGGGTCCAGAGTGACAGCGACATCACAGTCCTTCGCCACCTAGAGAAGATGGGCTGTCGATTGATGAATCGTCCTCAAGCCATCCTCAACTGTGTCAACAAGTTCTGGACATTTCAAGAACTTGCTGGCCATGGTGTGCCTCTTCCAGACACTTTTTCATATGGTAAGGCTGTTGGATCAAAAGGGTAGCACAGTTACCTAGACAACTTGCGCTTTTGCAGTGCAAAAGATAAAAGTTTTGGAAATCCATGGAAATTTAAGTAGCATGAGGCCAGTTCCACAGCTAAGTGTTGAATAACCAAACAAGAAGTTAAAGTCATGACACCCACATTCTGGTTTTCTCTTTGTTGATTAGCTTTTGATGCTTTGAAAAGAGTACTTGAACTGTACCTCAGCCTTCCGAGCAACTGACTTTGGCTGTTTGTGGTATAATACTTTCCAGTCTTTTCCAATTGCCCAAAACAACAGACAAGAGCTTGAGGTACTAAATGTCATAAGTACTACAGAAAACTAGACTTTGGTACAACCTGAAAGTAGATTAAACTCCTGTATGAATAAAAATGTCTGCAAATACATCAGTTTTTGTGAAAGGACAAGAGTAGCAAGAAGTACGAGCCCTTGTGTTCACCTTTTAACAATAGTTCAGGCTTTGTTTCTCACCAAAACAGTTGATTATTTTTTATTGTGCCTGCCTCTGGACTCTCTGGTATCTCTGGTTCCTGACACAGTGCTACATCAGAGGAACCATTTGATGTTTCCTGAGCTACCCTGGTACTATTTCTGCTTTTAATTACAATCTATTATAGAATTGTAGATATCTCTCAACCTTCTGTTCCTTCTGGAAATACCAGTACGTTCCTCCCTTTTGTGTGATTGAATCAATAGGCTTTTGTAAAGAGAACTTGACAAAATGAGAAAAAAGTTTGACAAAACCATGGCTTTCTGTCAATTACTATGAATTACTATTTCCATCAATTGCCGTGAAAACACATTTGAGAAGAAACATACCCTTTCTTTATACATGTGGTTGCTCTAACGTCTTGAGAAAGGAATGAGTTTTTAATTTTTGGGGGGAAGGTGAGACCAGGAATGATGCTTAATAATTGCAGAGCATACCTGTTTGTTCATAACTCCCTCCCACTTCTGTTAGTGTCTCCCTCTGGAATTTGACAGAAGCATTACTTTCTTTTCTTTTTTTCTTTTTTCTTTTTGTTGTTTTAAGCTGCAAGTATCAAGTTATCAGTAAGAGCTGACTTTGCCAAGTAAAGCAGGATGTGCTGAATGACATGTTACTCCATGACATGCATTAAATTCCATGGCAGGGTCCTGATGGCTGCTGCTGGCTTTGTGACTTTGTGTCTTGGCTTGACTTCTCCTCTTTACTGCACGTTGTGTTAGAGAGGGCTTGTCCCTTTGTCTGCTGACTTTCCTCTTCTGTATTTCTTGTCCTGTGGTCAGCCTTCTTTGAATTGAACTCAAGTAACCTTGAGGTATCAACCATAATTGTGTGAATGGCCATTAAAAGCTACACTCTAAGGTCCTTAGAGATGCTGTGAGATTGAAAGTTTGAAGTACTGCTTACTTCAGGATATAAGGAGAATGAGATACAGGACACTTAAGCTTTCAGAGGGGGGAGGTGGACTGACAAGGTCTGGGTTGTTGCTACTCTGTGGGTTATGACTTGTCATTGTGTTCCATGTTGCTTTCCTGGTTAGCAGTTTGGATGGAACTGTTACTAGTGTTATATGTCTGCTGTTTTCCTGTTAGACATTTGAAAAGATGGAAGTTGATCAAGTAAAGGTGATAAACTGGACCAAAATGGTAGAATTGAGGCATTTGGATATGAAAGATTAGATTGAGTCTTTTGGGATTGTGATCAGGAGGCCTTTGTCAATTTGTGTCTTCAATTCCAAAGGAAGTAGGTCTTAGTATCCCACACACCACAAACATCTTCCAAGTCTGATCATGCTCCATGACCAAGGTCCTCCTAACTAATGATTTTTCTGCATTATCTAAGCTGTAAGGGTGGGAGGAATGTGTGGCAATTACATCCCAAATTTGGCCACAGCAGACTGGTAGCACATAATGTTGTTGGTTTTCTTTTTGCCAGGTGGTCATGAGAATTTTTCCAAAATGATTGATGAGGCGGAAGTGCTGGAGTTCCCTATGGTGGTGAAGAACACGCGGGGTCATCGAGGTGGGTGTGAGGTCAGGGGTGAGGGCAAGGACTATTCTGAGCAGCACTCCAAGATTTTGTCTCATCAAGGAATGAGAGTTAAGATCTGTTAGGTGTTGGACTTCTTTCCAATATATCTAAATTCTACCACCCTTGAATGCTCACTGTTGAATAGGCTGCAACACTAGGAAGCAGTTTTAGTAGAACCCAGTCTTGCAAAGGCTGCATTCAAAGGCAAAGTGTTCAAAATTATGGTGCATTGGTGACTTCTATAAGAAAAGCTTTGAGCTAGAATAATGGGAGGTCTGGCCTTCATGAAGTTGAAAGAAGCCTACATGGATTTTAGGGGTGTTTTTTTAAATAGGCTTAAGAAATGAACATGCACTGACTTCTTTCCTACTTAACTTTGTCTGTAATTAAGATTCTGATTTAATTCAAATCTTACATATTGTTTGTAAAACTGAATCTCCGTTTTTCAGAAGAATACCTCTGACAGTGTCAGTGGTATTACTGCAGGTTCAGATTAAGTTGCTGTGTTAGTTTTTTAAGCGTTGAGTATAAAACAAACATCAACTTAATTTAGTGTTAAATAGTGGTTACTAAAGGAAACCATGTTTAAATCAATTTCAGAGGTTATTTGCAGAGGAAGTTGCTCTGTTTCTAATATACTTTAAAAGAAATATAATAAATACTAGATTTATAAAGAGACTAAAAATAAAGATAAGACACAAAACCAGGAGTTACTTCAAACAAAATCATAACTAGAGGATACCGCTTCTTTCTCTCTCTCTGTCAGTTTGCTCTCACTCTCTGCTGCTCTGATGCTTCTCTTCTGCTGACATGAGTGCTTCTGTAGCCATGTAGTAAATGGATTCAGGAACTGATGTTGAATGGATCTAGTTGGGTTATTTTTACTCAGATTAATCCCTTACATGACTTAGGACTTACTTGCCCAAATGCTTGTGTTGATATAATGGAAGAGAGCAAAACGCTGGGGCAGAGGAAGATCAGACCTGCTGCTGTTAGCAGCAATACCTGTTAGTGTGGTTTTAAAGTGTGGGTGGAGCTCTGATGATAAGGTGGGGTTTGATGTTGCAGCAAGGTGAATTTGACAGCTGTGGAATATCTGAGACAGTAGATTTGACTTAATACTGCCTCTAGTGAAGATCTACTAAATAATTTTAGAGTTTTAGATATTGATTTTCTTCTCCCTTTTTAGCCAGGATTCCTGTAAACCTGTTTACAAGTTTTGCTTCAGACCAGTTTAAACTCCAGGCATTTTAATGCAAATTTATGCAAAGTACATGTCTTTTCACATTAAGAGAGTTGGGGAAGCTTTTTCAAATTAATTGAAGAGCAGCTATTTGCAAATTATATTTAAAATAAATAGGCAAATGTGGTCATAGGTACTGGCTGATGAATAAAAGTCATACTCTTCTAGGCCAATTTTCTGCGCAGTTTGCTACTCCAGCAAATGGGCCAATCCTGGTTTTATCAAGGTGTCATGTTGTTGGATAATTTGCAAGAACTAAGTAGTTCCTCTCCTAGGCATCATTCTTCATTTTCCATTTCAGGAATACAGTCAGATTATTAATTGCCTGTAGAATAGTTAAAGTTTATAGTGGGAGAGAGAACATAGATGTTTTTCTTTTTGTGAATTTTAAGCTTACATTCTCATGTCTCTGTAATGAGAAATTCCATGTTCCTCAAGCAGTGTTCTGTATTGTGGAGACCTTAAATCCTATCTAAACAGAGGCTGCTCTAGTAGGGCATAGGAACACTTGGTGGAATTCTTTACACATTATTTATCCTAGTTCTGCTAGTGCTGCATTTCTGTTCTCTTACTTAAGGAGGGCAGTTTATCAATTTATGTTTGTACTCTGTTAACACTATAACAGAATTGAATGCCAGTTCTGCTTCAAGAGAAAGTGTGCAGCCTTATTGCAAAACATAAATCTAATATGACATAGAGCCCTTAAGAAAGGGGAAAAGAAGTTGGGAAATGTAGGTAAAGATGGAATGGGATGCAGTCTTGTGAGACTGGAAATTGGATAGAAACTAGTAGAGTCTGGTTGAGGGATGACTTTAACCAGTATGAATACAACTGGAAAAGAACAAACAAGTCTTTGGTGTGCTCTAAAAATGAAAGGGAATGAAATTACTTATTTTAGGTTAAAAAAATCCAAGTCTTAGAGATGTTTGCTTGCAGAAAACCTGGTGATTTGTTAAGAGGGTTTTTTCAGTTGTGGAATAATCTATTAATTTTATGTCTGTGGAATCTGCTTCTGAATTATCTTGGATACTGTGAAGTGGAACGTTTTCCTCTGAAAGTAGTTGTTTCATTGTAGACCTCATTCTGGAGTTGTGATCCTTTTTAAGTATTGGGAAGAGCATCTCTCAGGAGCTTCCTAACAGAAATGGGTGGTTCTGCAGTGGCGCACACTAGAAACTTCAGAGTTCTAAGATGCCCACTGTTCAATAGTTTCATGTTGTTGGTTCCTTTGTGTCAAAGCTGTAGGCTGTGGGTCCTGTCCTCTTCGATGAACAAAATTAACAAAATAAATGTTATTAATTACATGTTGGCTGTTCTTTAAGTATTTCTTCCTTTTTTTTTCCCTCTCACTAAGGACTTGTACCAAAAGAAGTTGAAACTGCAAGACCATCTCCTTTAGCTAAAGCTTTTTTCTTTTTCCTTGCTTCTTTCTTTTTGTTTTTTTTTTAAACTCATGTCTCCTCAGCTCCATCAGTACTTGAACACTTAAAAGCACTGAATCAGTGGAATACTGTTGTCCATGGAAGAATTTGTAAATGGATATAAACTACAAGATGGGGCCTCTGAGAATAGGCAGTGTGCCGGTCGGAGGTTTGACTTTCATGTGCTGAGTCATTGATGCAGCTCAGATGGGTAGCTGCTTTCAACACCCCAATGTTCTTTCCTCCATACAGGTAAAGCTGTGTTCCTGGCACGAGACAAGCACCATTTGGCAGACCTAAGCCATTTGATCCGTCACGATGCCCCTTACTTATTTCAAAAATACGTTAAGGAGTCCCATGGCAAGGATGTGCGCGTCATCGTAGTGGGAGGCCGTGTGGTGGGCACCATGCTCCGCTGCTCGACAGATGGGAGGATGCAGAGTAACTGCTCACTTGGTAGGAAAAGCATTGCTCATAGTTTTGATTAGAATATTTCAAAAATCACAGAGCTGACTGAAATAAGCTGCAGGTGTTATTTTATGTTAATTGTGCTTACTGCTGGGGGTTTAAAGGGGAAACATGAGAATAAGGATTAAGAAAGAAGCATGTTGAGCAAACACAGAAGGAGAGATGATCTGTGCTCAAAGTGTTTGATAGATGGGATGATGACAAGCAGGGGAAAGTTCTAGAACACAAGTGGAGCAACTGATGTGGTAATGGCAGTTTGATGCTAATGTATCGTTTGTTTCATTATCATTTGTTTCATCCTGTTGAGAGGAACAGAAAATGAAGGAAGACAGAAAGCAACACTTAAGGGGTGGAGGAGTCAGTCATTTGGCAAGAGAGTGGAAGAAAACGTTAAGTGAGGAAGCTGTTGAGGGCAATAAACAATTGGATTGAGCTGTGCATTTTCTGTGCTGCCTTAAGTCTGTCAGGTTCCTCCCTGCTACCTCTTCCCACAAAGACCATATCTGGGAGAAAAGAGGAGGTTACTGCATTGATTGTAGCATGCTCAGAACTGAGATTCTGCATAGGTTTGGGTGTTAGACTTGAGGGTTTTTGAGGGTAAAAGGAGGAAAGATGCCTGAGGTTGCCTGGCTGAAACTTTACTGAATGTGAGCAGGGATGACATGTGTTCATGTATATTGCACTTTTGGTTAGTCAGAATGCCTAAGAGATTTTAGTTACTACTTCATGCAGAGGAAATATAGCCTAAAAGATTTTTCTACTAATTTTTTTTTTGCTTGTTTCTTATTATTTGGGTAATTTTTCAATTTAAGTATTGTGATAGATGAAGCTTGAGCCAGTTAATACTTAGTTGGTGGACTGTGACCCTGACGAGCTGAGGTTCAGACACAAATGTTCCCTAATTCTTGCTTCAGAGACAGTAACCTGTGATAGGAAGTTGAGAGGTATGTGAACAGATGATGATAATGAGCTAGAAAGCCTCTTGAAAGCATCTTTCTTAAAAGGAACAAGGGTGGTTTCTTAGTTCCTTTTTTAAATATCCTGAGATCATAAAAATATGTATTTTTTCTGGATTAAAATGTCATCACTTAACTCTTCTTAAACAAATCATAATCTTGATGTGCCAAAGGCATATCAGAATCTTTGGAAATCTTGGTGTGGCATCAAGTTCATTAGTAGTCACTGTGGAAAGGAGGTTGCTTTCTAAGTCATCAGCAGTGAGCTTGCAGGCTGACTTTGAAGCTTCCCAATCAAAAAGCACTGCCTGGTTGACAAGGATGTCAGTGACTTGTGACCTGAGTGCAGACAGCAAGTTCTTTTCACTTTTTCCAGGTGGTGTAGGAATGATGTGCTCGCTGAGCGAACAAGGCAAGCAGTTGGCAGTCCAAGTGTCAAACATCCTGGGGATGGATGTGTGCGGCATTGACCTGCTGATGAAGGACGACGGCTCATTCTACGTCTGCGAGGCCAATGCAAATGTAGGTTTCATTGCCTTTGACAAGGCTTGTAATTTAGACGTAGCTGGTATCATAGCGGACTATGCCGCTTCCCTGCTGGCCCCCGGCCGCTTGACGCGGCGCATGTCCCTGCTCTCCGTGGTGTCCACGGCCAGCGAGACTAGCGAGCCAGAGCTGGGCCCTCCACCTGGGGCCGCTGTCGACAACATGAGTGCTAGCTCCTGCTCTGTCGACAGCGACCCTGAGACCACGGAGAGAGAGTTGCTCACCAAGCTCCCGGGGGCTCTCTTCAACATGAACCAGCTACTAGCCAATGAGATCAAGCTCCTTGTGGAGTGATGCCACGTGTAAATAGGTGACCAACAGAACTCTCTCTTGTAAATTTTTTTTTTTTAAACCAACTTGCAATGCTGTTTATCAGAGATGCTCAGAGGAATGAGGAAAGGGGGGGTGGGAGTGTCAGTCAAGAGAGCAAAAGTAAAAGGCACACGTGCTGTGGTTGCTGTCCTTACTCATTTGCGGAACATTAAATTATCTTCGTTCTTCATCAGTTTTACAGCGGAGATGCTCAGTTCATAACCAAGCAGCAATTTTGTTTGGATGCTGCTTTGGTCCCCAGATATATTGCAGTTCATGTGTCTTCACAGGCAAGCATTGAAGCGTGATTCACACTTGAAGATTTTCAGAAAGTTGTCTGGCAGCTCGCTAGAAACTTCTGTGAATTATTGCACCAGTTAAGTCTCTTCTACCTCTGTAAGGCTTGATCCTGTAAATTGCCGAGTGCCTCAAATTCTTTATGTGAGTTGAAGGTGTTAAATACCAAGTATTTCAAAATTCCTGGACACCTATTGTTCCTACTCTTGTAGATGGGAGCTGTAAGTTCAGGATCCTTTTAAAGTCATCACTTTTTGACCTTGCAGGGTACGGCCTTTCAAATGATGAGGCTGAGAGAAGTATCAGTTGACTTAATGTGAACTTTCTGTAAAAATCTGTAGATTGTACCATCTTGGTATTAAGTGGCAGCTTTGTGTCTAAATTCCTTTATAAAGCTTTTAAAGGAGGATACTTCTGTTTTTCTCATTTCAAATCCTGATTTTGGAAGGTATATAGGGGAATTGGTTGTGGGCAGAAGTGGCATGTTTTTAACTATTTTTTGCATGGTTGGAGGAGATAAACAGCACTGTAATGTTTGGTATGCAAAATGATGTTTAATCTAAAAATGTGAAAAAGAATTACACTAGTTTAAAGCAAACGTGCATCGACTTGTATTTGTTAGTGTTTTAGTCTTTCTGAGAGAGATCTGCAATGTTAATGTTCCTTTTTCTTTAATACATGCTAGTCCAACACTCCCTTCTCTATGCCTGCATCTTTAACAGTGGCCAAAGTGAAAACACCGCAGACTGTTTGTTAAGAAAACACTGAGTTGTAGCCTGTACATTGGTGGGGGGGTTGTTTGTTTGTTTGTTTTTGTTTGCTTTTTTTTGGAGGGAGGAATGTGGTAAGGTGTGGAGGAGGGAGGAGCTGGTTAAAAGTGATTAGTCATCTAGAGGAATTTTAGAATAAAGCTGCAGTTCATACAATACTTACCAGGCTTACTTTTTCCCCACTGAACATAAAAAACTGATGTTGGCATAAATCCAAAGAGTATAACTGGGGAGAAATATTCAGTTCTTAGCTTTGGAAAACGTGGCAGATTTAAAAAAGGAGAAAAAAAGAAAAAGAAGGAAAAAGAAAAAAAAGAGAGCTCAGCCAGAGTTTTAAAAAAAAAGAAAAAAATAACCTAGGTCCACAAACAATTAAGGGATTGATCCTAGGCTTTTACATGTGTGTGGTGTGAGTGCACACACTCGTGTGTGTTTGTGTGTGCACAATTGTTTTCCTTTATTTTTTTGAGGGTGTTGGCTGTTTAGCTCCTAATTTTTTGCAGACTTCCTGATTTTCCTTAATCCTTCTGGCTGTGCATTTTCTCATTAGCCTTGAGCTGGTTTGGAAAACAGATAACCAAAACAAATACTGAGTCCATTTTTCAGTCCCTGTCTTCCTCCTCCTTTTCCTCCTCCTTCTCCCTTTTCATTCCCCTCTTATTCGCGGGGTTCATAAAGCCCTGGAGCTATATATATATATATAAATATATATATAAAGATAAGCCTCTTTTTTAAAAACAAAAAGTAAAACGTTTACAATTGAATAATCATCTTGTGAAAATAGGTTTGTTTGGAGGGGGGTTGTGTGTGTGCAATGCTGCTGTTTTCTGGATACTTTAATGGAGCATGTCCCATGTACCCTCTGAGGTTCTGCACTGCCCACCTCTGTGGCCCTTCCTCACCTCTCTGCTGCTCTGCTGTTTTACCTTCACTTGGACCTTAAACACAACTCACGGACACTATGCAGAGAGTCTTCAAGAGGCAATAAACAGAACAGTATTAACCTACTTTATGGAGGTTTGATCATGCTTCTTTGTACAGTTTGGTTTTTTTATTTTAAAAGGAATGTAATAAAATGGCGCTTTTTTTTTTTTTTGTAGAATTAAATATTATTATTAAAATCAAGTGAAAGGTTGACTGTTGGTGTTAAGCAGGAAGGTGGACCAGCTGGTCCAGCAAAAAAATGATCTTCAGCAGTAAAAAGGCATTTTCAAATCCTTCTTACTGAGCCTTCAAGTGCACAGGTTATACCTGAAGAATATAAAGGTCTTCAACCTCTGTGAAGAATTACAGAACGACAGAACATGAAAGTAACCTAATTCTCTAGTCACTGAGCAGAAAACTCTCTTAGAAGAGTTCTCTACTTCCCTTTCTTGTTTATCCAAGGGGAATTTGGGGTGGAGGGTGGCTCTTTTTTTTGTTGTTGTTTTTTTCTTTTTTTGTCTCTTCCTTTTTACTGGTAGGTGCCTGCATTCCTTGACAGGCTGATAGGATCAATCCTTCCCTTTCTAGCTGACACACATTGAGCACATGTGGAATAACAGCAGGGAGTAAACAGGTGCTAGTTGGTATACAAAGGCTTTCATATTTCTATCACAGGAAACATCTTTTAGATGAAAGTTAACTAAATATTCTGGATTATTTTTCTGAGTTCCTGTAGTATCTTGTAGCTCACAGGAACCTTACATTTCTAGCACCCTTTCAAAATGTCTAGGTTACACCTCACAGTCATAAATTTCATGAAGTAAACATAAGACTTTTTAAAAAAAGTCTAAGTGGGTTGTGAGATTTGCAGTTTGACTCCCTTCTGATAAGTTGCTCCTCTGGTTGGTGCTTCCATTACTAGCTTGGAGAGAAGTCTATGCATAGTGGTCACAGAGGGAAACAGGATTTGAAACACCACGTGTGTGTGTTTGGATATTGGGTATTGATGCTGCATGAAAACCTTGCTTGAGGGTTCATTTGTACAAATGGGCACACTTGTCTCATGTATTTACTCCCTACTTACTCATTGCTCCTGAAACAGTGAAATGCAAAAAATGGCCTGGGGATGCAAGGGGGCGGGGTGTGTCTCGTTTTTACTCAAAGGGAAAAACACCAACACACCTAGCCTGTGGAAACCAGGCAGTGTTTCCTGTTGAAGGTGAACTCCACAGATGTCAGCTTTATACACTTTATTTTCTTCAGTTCTGTGTGCTGAATCACACCCTAAACTTCTATACAGTTGCACTAACGCTACCTCCATATGTGGGTTTGGAAGCATGTGCTGAAAAAATGGTCAATAATGGTGGATTACAGTGGTGCCAATACAGCTGATGGTGATACAACTATTTTTGTATATTTTAATGTTTGAAAGAGCCAGTTAGAAACTCATTTGCAAGAATAAGTTTCTTAAATTGCATCTGATGAAATTTTTTTCTCTGTAACACTGGAGATTTTTTCTGTTCAACTTAATGTGTTTGTAAGTAATGTCTTGCTGTCGATGTATGGATTGTATCTTAATCCTTGTATTTAATGCTTTAATGTGTTTTATAAAATCTTTTCTTGTAATGTTACAACACCTTATCTGTAAAACAGTGCCAATGCTTGATGTTTACATTGACTGTTATATTTTTTGTTCTGAGTTGATGGTCAGTCTTGAAGCCTTTTCTCCCAATTCATGTGCTGTCCTTGCTGTGTGATATTTACTCGGGAAATAACCTCTGGAACATCTGGGTATGTCAGTCGCAAAGGAGATGCTTCTTCAGATGTTATACTGGACTACAAAATCCAACAAATGAAACCAGTGACACTTGCTAAATTCCCTCATTGCAAAAATCTGTCAGTTAAATGCATAAGGGATAAGGGCTTAGAGAGACTTTGCAAACAGATTGTACAGTATCTTTCTCATGGCTCACTCTTTTTGAGAAGGTTTATGGGCTTTATGGCTGGTGTGAGACACACGACCCACTCCTGTTCTCTCTATGGAATAGTAGGTGCTCGGACAGGTAACTTCTGTTGCTACTGTCTTTTTTAATTTTTAATTTTTTCACTGTTCTAGGAATTGTGTTAAACTGAACACTGCAGGATTTATAACTAGGTGTTTGCTGCCTTTTCTTTTTTTTTTTTATTTCTTTAAATCTATCTTAAACTTTGGATGACTGTTGGAGCATTCTGATGGTGGATCTGCTGTTGGAAGTCTCCAAGCCTCCCATGTTTCTAATTTGACTTGAAAAGCTTTTGTTTTGTTTATTTGTTTAAAACAATGACACAAATTAATTGTGCGGATTTCGGGTGGGATTTGTTGTTGTGCTATTTTGGGTGACTTATTCTCCCTTTTTTTACAGAAATGTGTTCTAACAGTTCACACTTTGTTACTGTTCTTTGCAAAACTTTTCAGGAGCCAAAAAAGTCAAACAATCCAGAGAAAACCCCTTCTCCCCTTTCTGATGGCAAGAGTGAGAACTTATGAAAAATCCTTGCGAATGTTCCTTCCTAAACTTTTCCCCCCAGTAATGCAAGCGGGTAAAATGGTAAATGCAGCAGTTTGGTGACATCCAAAACCGACCTGTTGTCAGGTAAATTGACACTTTTCTGCTCTTACTCTAACCTTCATAAATTTGCTAACTTGTCTGCCTTCCTTTCTTCCCATCAGTTCATTTTGGTGATACTTGTTGAATGATTTCTTTAACCGGATTTAGAGAAAACCGTGCTTTACTTTATTTCCCCTCCTTACACTTGTTGACTTTTAGGAAAACTGTCATTGTGCTTTACTTTACTCAGGTGAGACAAAAGTGAGTCCCCCATGCAACTGTATGAGGGATAGTTTTGTAATACATTAATTCCACTTCCTCTTTATCATTTTTAGATTGTCTTCAAATATATTGTTTTAGCTTAATTTTTGAAAGATACATTGCTTTCCATTTGCTAAGTGAACATGAAATATAACTGCAGAAGTAAGTAATTAGTAGGAATGAAATACTAGTAGTAATAAAATTCAATAGAGCAGGATCCTGTAAAGAGGAGAGATAGATGAATATGTGTGCTGCAGAAAAAGACTGTTGAGATGATGATTTCTGTTTGTGGAGGATGGAGTGACACATTTTATCTTGCCCTGACTGCTGTATCAAAGCACTTGTGCATTTTATCCTTCTCTGGTAACTCTCTCCCTTAATTTCAAACAATGTAAAAGTACTGGATACTTAATTTTTTTTTACTTAATTTAAGGGGAGAATCTTCTATTTTACTCAGAGGTAAAATATCAGACAATTGGAATACCCTTCCAAGTTGAAGAATATTTACCTATAAACAGGCTTCCAAGTTTCCTGATGCAATATTATGTTTCCTAAGACATCTGTAAAGAATTAGCACTTGTTTCAGATTATTTTTCGATGTACATTAATTAACTCCTCTATGCCATCATAAAATAGTCAACTTTTCAGTCTCAGTTTATATTTTCTTGAAAGAAAGCAAAGTTATCAGCAATATAATAAATTGTAGCTTCAAATTAAGGTGGGAGGGAATAATTTTAGAGCCAAATTTTGCTCTCAATTACACTGAGATAAAACTGGAATCACTCTGTAGAAGTCAGTGGAGTGATATCCAATTTCATTGGTATAATTGAGTGTATAATTTGTCTTTTAATTTTACTTGCAACGTAATTTTACAAACCTGTTATACTTATGTTTCCAATGCTTTTTCCTTTCAGACACTCCCACTTCTTGCGTCTCAGCATTGGGCAGGCCTATTCCTTTATTTGTGTATATTTTTGTGCATCAGCTGCTATAGGACACGGGTGTAACACTTTCAGGCATGTGGTTGGGTGTCTTTTTGGGGTCTGTAATATTGTCTAAAAATAATTTTTTTTCCTCAGATTTATTTGTTAATTCATGTTGGATCACAGTTTTGCATCTCTAACCTGATTTTAGATATATATTGTGTGAAGAGTTTTTTGAAAGAAATACAGTACTAGTTCTTTGCAGAGTCTGCAAGTCATCTTTGGTGGGGAGAGTTTACCAAAATGTACTGCATTTTGTAATAGTTAAAGTTTTAATATTTAATGTGGCTTGAAAGGTGGTTTTACAGATGATGCTTCTTCCTCTTTATGGAATGGCTTTCAAAGCCTTGTGTTGATCTTGGTTGTGCCCAGTGCTTTGTGTAGCGTATGGGGAAATGCAGAACTTGAATAGGCCATGACTACTTAGACAAGCGATGATGATTATGTGCATGCTGAACTAGAACTTCTTCTATATGCCCTTCTGCTGCAACAGAATATTAAAACTGGTAGGTGGCAGCAGCAGAAGACACTCATGACTGTGACCTGAGAACCTCCAGTACTGGGAGAAATGGATTGCAAAATACTAACTGGAGTAAGGGGAATGGAGAAGAGAGGCAGAGTCCCTGAACTGTCCCTTTGAATGGTGAGTCTGATATACAGAATTCTGACCATCAAAAGACTGCTTGTAATACAAGAGGCACATTGATCTATCTTGGTGTTTGGTTACCTGATGTACTAATTCTCATCTGTGATTGAACATTCCAGTTTCCCCTCTACCTTTATAAGGGATAGTACTTGTCTTAAAAAATTAAGTTTCACCAAAATCACCACATATTTAGAGTGCTGGAAAATAAGGTTCAAAGGAATTAATCTAGCCCAGTCATTCTCTGCTCCACAGAAGACTGTTCATATTTGTGCTGTTGGTAAAATGTTTATTGTAATCTAGTTTAAAAACCAAGGAATGAATGAGGAAGATTCTGCAATCCTATGGAATTTTATTTTATGAAGGTAACGAACATCCTTACCATCAGCCTCATAGGCTGAGAGCCCAGCTGCTTTTTTTGCTACTTAAGAGCAACGTGTGTGTATACATATACATATACATATACATATACATATACATATACATATACATATACATATACATATACATATACATATACATAATATATATATATATAATTAGAAATGCCATGATAATAAAGAACAGTGTTGTTTTTTGAGATTTCCTAAATCTCAAGGTAGCAAAAAAAGGTTTGAATCACCAACAGTTAAAATTCTTTTTGGAAGCGGGAAATGCAAATTATGTAATGTTTCTGAGTTAGTGGTTAAGAGTTGGTAGTGTCAGCTACCTCTTCAGTTCTAAATGGCTCTGAAACTTCTTTCATTGCACATTCCTATCAGAAAAAACATTTTGAGCATGCGCCCCAATAGTTTTCCCAAGTTACATATGTGTATTACTACATACACTGTAAAACTTACATAAACCCAAGAAGTTAAAAAGGATGAGGTAAAGATTAAATGAAGATTATTTTTTAAACATTTACTTAACTGTATTTGTTAATGGTGAAAAAGACCACTTTCACCCTGCAGCCTTACAGATTGTCTTGCAAAACTTCCCGAGGAGCATGGACTCGTCTTTGGAGACCGCTGATGTAGACGCCATAAGTAGTTATTGTTGCAGATGTCATCAGGATGTTCCACCGTAGCAAAACCTCCATGCTAAGTAATTCTCCCACTAGAGATTAAAATGCTTACTCTCTAGTAGGATGACTACTCCTTCTGAAAAGAAAATAAGTGGAAAAAGCAGCACTGGAAGTACTGACACAGGAGAAGTTTTAATCTCGATCAGCTGATAATATGGAGAAGCATGTCCAAGTGGATTGGGAAAAAGGAATTGTGTCAGTATATATACTAATATGCAGAATACAGCAGTAGCTTTTGTATTTTCATAAATGTTTCTACTTAATTTACAGCTAAGTATTAGTCAATAAATTGCAAATTCTGTTTTCTCTTTTTACCTGGAGTAGTCACACTAAAATCAGGAACAACACTTATATACAGGAACAAAGCTGGATGTGAATTTTGATATCTGGGCAGCTAAATAGTGTCCAGTGCACATCAGGTACCACTTAGGACCTTGGACAGCTGGTGTGCTTTTCTCATTAGATTCTTAGTTATCATACAGCCTTTGAAAGTATTCTGTGGACCACAGGTTGGAAATCCCAGAACTGATTTTTTAGAGTGAAATGAGATTGCATGTGCAAAATGAAAGATATTTTGGATAGAGAATTTATTGCAATCTTAAATGTAATAATGAGCAAAGTCTGTATGTGAGACGAAGCTCACAGAGAAAGGGTTTTAAATCCAGTCAGGCAGAAGTGATGAAGAGAAATAATTTCTGATAGGAGAGGCAAAGGAATCTGAAGCCTATGTCAGTCTGTCATCAGAGATAGAAATGAGGCAGGAAAAAGCTTTTGCTGATCTTGAGCATTCCCAGCTGTTGCTGTAAGAAGGAGTCTCACCAGACTTTCCATACCTAATATATGCTAGGCATACTGGCCTTTGGGAACTGGATCTTGGGGAAGAAGAGCTAAAAGTTCCATTGATGCACAAACTAAATGTACACCTGCCTACTTGAATTGGGGGTTATGTGGATTAAAGGTGTTACTGCACTGAGTTTACATGACAGTAACATTTGGGAAGGAGAGTGTTCCTCTGGTCCTGGACATGGGCTTGTTTGGCCCCATTACACCTGTAACCACTGCTTCTCAGCATAGTAGGAGAGAGAGGCACGTAAATGTATGTGAGCTTTTTTGATGAGCAGAGACCAAGGTGACAGTCACTGGTCAGGAAGGAATTTTACTTTTTTTTTTGTTATAAACAGGAAGGCATTTAGAACACTTTCAGATCCTCCACAGTTCTCCATGTGTCTGTCAGTATAAAAGAGTTCTGGTTTTATTTTTTTTTTCTTTTAGATGTGACATACACCTAAACATCCTGTTTTCTGCAGCTTTGATGTGGTAGAGATTTGAAGAAGACAGATTATTTTCCGTTCTTGTCATAGACTTTCAGAGGCAGGCAAGGGGTAATATTTGTGAAAGGAGGGAATAGATAGGTTCCTCATGCTGACTGAATAGTAGGTGATGGATTAGGCTGATAAAAAAGTTAAAATTCACATTGCACCCATGCAAGGCATTTTCAGGTATTTCTCCATCCCTCCTTTGTTCCCTTTAGAAACAGTACAAGTGTTACTAGAATATACAGTCTGCTTAGTAATAGTATCTGTATTAAGCTCTGCCAAGTCTGTGCATGAAGGGCTTATAAAAGATTTATGTGAATTTCTGTGTGTCTGCTTTTTTATTTGGAGGCAGGTTGCTGTATGCAGCTATGTACAGTGTTCTGTCTTAGGGTAATAGATACTTTTTGCTTATTTGGAAGGAGAGGACTGTGTTTGGGCAGTTAAATATATAATACTGTTATCCATTTCTATAGGAAACAGAACAGCTAAGAAAAAACATTTTTGTGTTAGACAAATTACAATATAATTGAGATTTTTAATACAGGAATGAAAAAGAAATTTTTATTAAATGATCACTGGCTTTTTTTTTTTTCAATAAAGTGTTCTAATAGCAAGAAACTAATTTCACATAATCACAGTATCAGTTAGGTTGGAACAGACCTCTGAGACCATCTAGTCCCACCCATCCTTTGAAACAAACACCATCTTGTCAGGCAGACCATGGCACTGAGTGCCACATCCAGTTGTAAACACCTCCAGGGATGGTGATTCCATCGCCTCCCTGGGCTGCCCATTGCAATGCTTGACAACCCTTCTGTGAACAAATTCTTCCTCATCTCCCATTTAAACCTCATTCAATGCTGTAATATATAAAATTAAATAATAAATTAATTCTCGCATCTGTAAATTTCCAGGCATACATGCTAATTTCCAGAATTTATTAGGACAATCCCTCTTGTACAAATTATCATTTGTTGTTGGAGAGGGAGGGAAGATCCATATTAGGTAAGCCAGTAACCCAGTTGTTGCTACCTCTTCGGCCAGTATATATTTCTTCTGTGCAGATTTCCTGGAAACAGTGACACTGCTGAGCTTCCTTGATACTTCGTTTATTTGTGTTGTAAAACAGTTACATTTTGGGGAGACAGGAACTGAAGAGGTGGAAACTGTCCGTGGTGTTGCATATACTGAATGGGAAGGTGCTCTGAAGCACAGAAAGAAGCCTAAGCAGTAGCTGTATTCACAATTATCCTTTTGGTCCTGTCATACCAATGTAGTGGAAGGCCAGGAGTCCAGATGAATGTTTCAGTTATACCTTATTGAGGAATGGGCACGTCACACTAACTGCAGCTGCATGTATTTCATATCTGTAAATATTTCATTTACAAGAAGTGTGGTTGTCTAAGAGGGTGTGTGCAGTTTTGCCTCCTTGCTGCTACTGTGCAGAACACTGCCTGGTGGTCTTTATTCTCTGGATTATTTCTGTTCAATGGTATTGTTCATTAAGCCTGAAACTTGCATTTTGGAAGTTTTAGGAGGAAGTTTGATGTGCTTGTGTATATGTTTTCCCATGCATCTGACCAACACAAGGAAACAGAAACCCTGCCCACTGACCTTTACAACATTGTAATGGAGGGGTAGTGCAGTTGTAATGTAATGTAGGAATGCTTGTCCATTCCCAAATGGAAATGGTTGTTTACTGGATGGCAAGTACTGAAGTTTTATCAGTGGGAGAACTAGGCAGGAAAAGTCTGCAGTTTGACTTTGCTAAACTTTTACACAATTTTTCCTCCACATGAAATATTTCCACAGGAATCTAAGGTGTGTGGAAGATGCTGGATCACCAGGTGCAGAGATTGAACTCTACCCACTGGAAAGGTAACAGGAACTAGATTTTATCTTCAGAACACAACCCACACTGCATCTCACTCTTTGACCTGGAAAGGCCTTTTCCAGGGTCAGAAGAAGAGTTTGGTACCCATGGCTTAGTCCTTGGTGTGTCTGTGTTGCAGCTATCAGGGAAGCCAAATAGGTGCTGGATACAGAGATATTTTTTATGATTTCTGCTTGCATTTCTGATGTTCATATTTTGGAGCAAAGACTAACTTCTTCAATGATTTATTTCTTTAGGTTTTTCTCCAGCAGCAGCAGGTCTTCTTTTGCCTCTCATGGGAGCCCTTAGCCTTTTGATAATGCCTCCTTCACAATGAAGGGAAGAAAGGATGGATCAGCAGGGATGTGCAATGGAGTGATGTCCACATGTGGTGTTTACAGTCTGTCCCACTAACTTGGAGAATTGAATAAAAAAGTTGAATTGTAATTCATGAGAGTGTGAGATTCTTTTTGGTACCTTTTGCACCATCTCCCCTTTCTTGAAGGGCTGGTTAACTTCAGAAATCTGTTGATACTGTATCAAAGCTGCAGCTAAGCCAGAAGAGTAAAACCTATTGGGTATTCTTCACTTTATTAACTTTTTTTTCCCCTCCATGAATTTAATTTAATTCCTAAGAGTTCTAAATGCTTTATTTTGACATACTATATTGAATAATCTTCCCAAATGCCTTAGAAACTATAGCATCAGGCCTTTGGTTTTATCAGTTATGTTACAAGTTCACTTAAGTCCTTGAGGGTACAAGTCTCCTGAGGTTTAAAAGTGAAGTCACCATACTGATCATGCTATACTTCTTGGTCACTTTGGTGACTGCTAGACAAAGAGAGAAGCAACTTGGTTAACCTACCAGAGATAATGTGCCTTTGGATTTTGAAGCCACAATGGCAGGGCTAGTTATACACATGGGCAAGTACATTCTTACTGTCTGTTGTTTCTGAAGACAGCTAATCTAACCATGGGTTATAGATCTTGCACATGGCTCTCTTGATTTGTTGTTAGTGAAGCACTGTAAAGAATTAGACACATACTGATGGCATTTTCATGATGTGCCTACTTGAAATTTGTACAAAATTTACAAAAATGAAGTGAAAAAGGGAAGCAAGATGCTGAGTTGGTACATTATCACTAAACACCTCTTATCGTTGACTTTCTTCCTGTTCCTTTCATAGATATTCATTTTATGTAAATTTTAATTTGTGGTTTTGGTGTGCTTGTTCTAGTAATTTACATGTGAACATACCTAGGAATGTGGCTGGTAGCCCATCTGCAGCTATGCCTTTGCTCCATTAGCTGCAGTTTATGGTTGATTTTTTTGCAAATCTGTGTGTCACACCGTTCCTCTGGCACCTCTGTGAGCAGGTGGAATGACTGCTCCTTCACAGTAATGGCCATTTCATCTCTTGTGGTTCAGTGCCTGTTTGTGTGCTGATGCATATGCTGATGCTTCCTTAAGTGCTTTTCTGCCTTAATATTTCATGCCTAAAAAGTAGAACAGCTGAGAACTTTCTAAATTCCTTCTTAGTTTCATATATCCCATTTTGCTAAGCTGCTTCCAGGCCCTGTATGTATTTCAGTTCTCTCTTTTTTTTTTTTTTTTTGTGGTTGTTCAGCAGTGTTCTCTGTTCTGCTGCCTCAAGTGTGCTCCTCCTGCCTTTGTAGTATTTTTTTTTTTTTATTTTTTCCCCCCTGGTCTTTTTTCTGCTCTTAACTGGCCCCCCATGTTCTTATCCTTGTCCCAAGCACACATGCACATATGGTAGCCCAAGAATATACCTTACTCTGTGTCTATCACAGATAACTATTCTTTGTATTACTCTGAAAGTGTGTTTTCCTTTTTTCAGTGAGAGAAATGCTCTGTTACTTTTGGTATTTCACAGCCCTAAATGTGTTAAAGTAAAACAGAAATTAAAAGAAGTTTATCTTTCTGTTTAAATGTCTTAGTAGTGAGTGAAAGTTAGCAAATTGCAATACTGAGGAGAAGGTTCCTGGCTTTTACACTCATTTATCTTTGTTGAGAGGGATTGGTCCTGCAATCCATCTCTTCATGTACCTTGCATAAAAGCTCAAATTTAAGAGCTGTGATCAAGAATCTGTTGGTGTCATGTAAAGTTTTGCTTTCCTTTGTCTTTCTTATCTTTCTTTTAATGTAAGTACTGGGTATCAACAATTAAATAGTAATTGGATATTCATGATACAAGATTTTGATATTACTTGTACTGTATAGTGAAAACAGAGTAATAATAGTTCAGTGCTGTTGTGCCAGGTACAGAAATGGAGTACTTGTAAAAGTCTGCTTTGCTTAGTGTGATGAGATCTTGGGGTGGGGTATATTTGTATTGGGGCCAGACTTGGAGAGAGGTTGTAATTTTGTTTAGCATTAGATCTGGAAAACCTCTGTAATTTGTCTGGACTGCATTCCCAGTTGTGTATGATGTAAACAGACAGCTATGTCTTGACCACTGTCTTTTATTTTTCTGGGTCATTTTCCTTATATTTTGCCTTATCACCTTGGTTGCTTCTCCAATCCACTCTTTTTCTGTCTAGACAACTTGGTTTATCACTGTGCATTTACCTCTAGGTGGTCTGCAAAAATCTAGGTTTGGAATCAGACATTGCATCATCATCTCTCTGACCCTCTCATCCCATGTTGTCATCACTTCAGTGTTTTTCCAGACGCGGCTTTGGAGGCTGCCCTGCCGCGACGGTAAAGTTGAGAAGGGAGAGCATGCAGTGCAACGACCAGGTCACCTCTAAAAGCTTCAAGGGTGGAATCCTTGGGAGAGAGGCTGCCACTGTGTGCTCCTTCCCCTGCACTGACCCCCTTAGTTTAGCTGGTGGTTTACAGGCCAGTCTGACAAATACAGGCTGATAAGCTCACCCCGACACTGCTTCCTGGCTTGGGCACTTCAGCCTAGACATGGGCTGGTTGTGGAAATCGGCCATCACTGGGTCACTGCTGCTGTCCTCTGCATGTGCCTGGTGCTGAGATTTGGGCAAGCTCCTTGGTCCTCCTGAGTGTTTGCCCTGATCTGCTTTGGATCTACTATCCCAGCTGGTGGAAGGGAGTTGAGTAAGTAGTACTGGGCTCCAAAATCATGTTAAACACATTAGGAAGAGTTTCTGTCGGAGATGGAGTACATCTCCATCTTTTTCTCAGCATTTTAATTAGAAAAATAATTTGAGTATTTTAGAACTTCACCTTTGAAGATTTCTAATGAAGGCAAAAGTCTTCCTTCTAGTTCTGCTCATCTTTTCCTTCCTGGAGGGCATATATAGCAGCTGCTGGAGTTGTCTCTAGGGAAGAACCTGCTGCTGCTTCTCCATAGCCCCCAAGATGCAGGAGAAAAAGACAGGGATACTGGGATAGGGATTCTTCCAAGGGAAAAGATTGGGAGGCTGCTCTCTAGCATTCCTGGTAACCATCCATGTTCAGCCCCTTAGCAGTAACAACAGTTGTCCCTAACAGTATGATATAGGAAGCAGGGAAGGGAGGGACAGTATCCCTTAGAGCTGTGATGTCACTAATGGACCAGAAGTCACATTTCTGTGGGGATGAGGCAATGTGGAGAACTTGGGCTTTTGGACAAATAAAAAAACAATCTACAATTTTCTAGTGCCTTCTTATCCAGACTTGTGGACAGTGCTGTGTTACAGGGAAGAATATCTGCTTAACCTTCCCTGTAACATCCCTCTGCACAGCTTTCTGTGGTCCTAGATGCAAGGTAAGACTCTGAGGGAAGAAGTACTCTCAAAATCATTCAAAGTGCTCTCTGCAGCCTGAATACTTTTGTGTCTTGGATTGGGGATCTCTCATCTTAGCCTGATCTTAGTAACAGCTCATGTATTTTGAAAACAGCTGAATTTTTGAGCAGGGAATGGAAATGAAGAATTGCAGCCCAGTTATGAGACTTCACTCTGGAACAAGCAACCCTTGAAATAGGAGAGGAGGCCCAGTAGAGGGAAGGAAAGAAAGTGTTTTCAGTATCTAAATTTCTGGATTTTTAGGGATATTTCCAGATAGTTAGGGATATGTGTGCAACTTTCTGTTATAACTGTTGGTTCTGATAACATCAGTTTTCAGATGGAGTCACTTCGGGTGGGAGATGTTAAAGGATTCTAACCTTGGTTAGCTGCAGGTGACTGTTTGGTGTAGAAGCAAAAGGACAAAATGGGTTCCTAATGATACTTTCCTTTCTAAACTCTACTCCTGTTCCTCCCACTGCTGTACTAAGATACTGTTTTGCATTGTGATTTGGTAGGAGGCTTTTTTGCTTTTATTTCCAAGGTCGACAGTGTTTAACTGTTGCAGATTTCTCTCCTGCAACCAAATTAAGGTCTTGAGACTGGCCATTGTTTTAAAGATATCTGTGTATCTGTTACTTCACCTAAAAGAATGAGGTTGGGGCACAGAATTACATTTTTCTGCTCAGTTTTGTGGGCTGTGGTTAATGTCCCTTTGTGCAAGGCAGTTTTGCATCACTGGTGTGGAGCCCTTGCTGTTTTTTTCACCATCTGAATTAGCTGTGTTTCCTTGGAAGTTTAGTTACTCATTGAGATTAAGCTGGTGTTCAGCATTTACAGACTGTACCAAAGATGAGCCTACTCTGGAAGGCAAATAGCCAAAGCAGATGACAAATGTGACAGGATACGGAAAAGAGCATGTCAGTAGCTATGAGTTGTAACTCATCTGTGGTGCAGTGACAGCTATCCATTATGCTGTAGAGTCCACTGGATGGAAAAAGATGAAAAGCAACCAAGATTCTGTCTCTTGGCTGGCCACTATTCTTTGCATGCATCCCGTTTTTCACATTCCTATAGGGAATTACTGCCAGAGTCACACTGCATTTGCAGGTAGAAATGTTTGTTCTTGAGCAACTGTGCTCTGGCAGGAAGGGCAGCAGGGACTCACCTGCCCAGGCTTAGGTGCAGTTTTCTTTGTCACAAAGGGAACCCCCAGTGAGCTACGTGCAGATGAAGATGGCAGCAACAAAAGCAAGGATGCAGCCCCAGGAATTTAGCATTGAGGACACTGTAGACCCATTTTTGAACATGTTTTTAAGGCATTCAAGTCTTTCAAAATTACTAGTCATAGCCATCAACTTTTGATTAAATTTCCATCTCTTTCCTTTAGCCCACATGATTGGTATTTAATGTCACTGCTTTCAGTGTCCCTTGGAGCAGAGCACACTGTGGTGCATTGTTTTGTTTGTGTAGAGTTGGCAAACAGGTCCTAATATGTTGCTTTGGTTGCCTGGAGGAGTTCAGTATCTTTTAATTACGTGTTTTTGGAAGTGTTCTTTAACAGATGTAACCCTTAGAAGCTGGAACAGTGAGGATGAGAAGCAAGTTGGTTCAGAGGAATTTGGAAGCAGCTGTTGTGAACCCAGAATGGTGAAGTGCTTTCAGAGAGGTAATATTCATGCGTATATGCAATCCTACTCTTGGAAGCTTTTTTGACAATTCCTATCTTCCCCATTGGTTTTGGAAACCTTCCCAGGGTTTTGGATACACCTCCTCAGGGCAGCAATGCTCCTCTGTCGCTGAACTTCTGATAAAACCTATCCTAACCCTGCGCTTGTCTTTTGCATGGAGAGGGTGTGGGCCAGCAGGGTTAGTTTTTCTCGCTGGCGTGTCAGAAGAGCTGCCAGTCGTGTCTGTTTGCAGGCGTGGTTTTGTCACAGGCACCTACCAAGGACTGGTGTTTGAATGTCATCTTCCGAGGTGAAAGAGGTGAATTCCAACATTTGTAAGTCACTTCTAACTGTGCTGGACTTGGATCTTATTTTGCCAAGTGCACTTTGGACCCATTAACTTAATGGAGAGTAGGAAACACAAACATGGAAAAAATCAAGCCCAAGGTGTCTGAATCACATATTAACAGATACATCTTAAAGCAGAGATCTCTTTTACTTATTTCTGTTGGTGTACATAGTAAATGCAGGAAACAAGACAGCATATCCTACTGCATCACAACTTGTTTAATTTATCCCTGGCTAAATCGGTCCATTTCAGTGGATGTGATGGGTGAAAAACATCTCCCAAGAGGGTGAGTTCGTTTTCTTGAGGCTGTGTTTCCCTCTGCTGGTGTGGAGTTAATACTGCTGATGTTTTTCTTCAAAACCAGGCTTCTGAAGCTACTACTTTCTCATAATCCCAAGAAACATTTAAGCTTGTCTCTCATCATAAAGATTTTATTCCTTATGTCCAATCTAAATCTACCCTCTTTCTGTTTAAAACTTTGGCCCTTGTCCTCTTCCAGTGTCTCGTCACCCTCACAGTAAATAATTTCTTCCTAATATCTGATCTAAACTGTATCTCTTTCAGTTTAAAGTCATTCCCCCATGAGCTATCACTGCATGCTATCACTTGTGAAAAGTCCCTCTCCAGCTCTCCTGTAGCACCACTAGGAACTGGAAGGGGCTCTAAGGTCTCTCTGGAGCCTTCTCTTCTCCAAGCTGAACAATCAAACACCCTTGGCCTGTCTTCACAGTAGAGGCTCTCAAGCCCCTGATCAACTTTGTGGCCTCTGGACAACAGGTCCACATCCTTCTTATGCTGGGGGTACCAGAGGTGGATGCAGCACTCCAGGTGTGGTTTCATAAGAATGGAATAGAGGGGGAGAACCTACTCCCTCGACCTGCTGCCCGCACTGCTTTTGGTGCTGCTCTCTGAAAAAAAAGCACTGTGTGTAAGAGCATGGACTATCTGACTGCATTAAGCAAGCATAGGGAATGAAACTATTTAAGTTAGAGAGCTAATGTGTTTTAAGTTCTGAATATCATAGATCCAGTAAATTCACTGTCAATTCACTGTCTCTACAGGGAGGGCAAGCTGTTGGCAGACGATCTAAGCAAGACAGCCTGTGTATTCCACACAGGAATGATCTCTGTAGGTGCATTTTGATCCTAAAGCACCTATAGTCCCCTGGGTATTCCATAGATACTTACCTCCTCCAAGGTGGGCCTTCTGACCTTCTTCTGACAATGCAGATTGTCTTCCTTTTGTTTGGAACAGAATAGCTCAATAGCAATAGCAGTAATTCAGAGATTTCCTTAGCTGTTACCTAGCACCTCTCAGTGTAAGTGGGGTTCAGGGAAAGAGTAGAGAAGACAGTGCTCAGTGGTATCAATTTCAGTTTAACCCTGAGAGCTCTGGGGTTTATATTCTCTGTCCACACAGTCACCAGAATTCATTACTGCTACTCACAATGATAGTGTGGTGCAGAATTCAGAATTACTGTTCCATCAAGACTGGTATTTCCTCAGCTCATAGTGTATAGTATTCTGAGGGACATCTGTGAAAACAAGATTGTTTTACAGATACCAAGACAATGGTACAGCAAAGCTCTTCTGTGCCAGAACTGTTAAATGGAAATGTTTTTCAAAGCTGAAAAAGAAAGTGCTTTAGACAATCTTCACATTCAGTTGCATCAGAGTGTTTATCATTGTTAGAACTTATTTTATTGTAGGAGAGACTTACATTCAATAGCAATATCTGCTTGCTACTTAACAGTGCAATAAAAATCCAGTGTCTCAGACCAAGCCAGGAAGATTTCGTCCCTGTAGCACTTCAGGTCTTTTAACCCTTCACAAAACAACTGTTTGAACCATTTTCTTCTTCAGTCTATTATTTATTAACAAAGTTGAATTTTTAATTGCTATTATTTCAGCTTGCAAAGACAAACTGTATGTCAAAATCAAAGTTTCCAAAGTGTTCCATTCAGAACTACAAAACATAATACCATATTTATCTAAAAATGGTGCCAGACTTTTATGATGATCAAGACTTAGGAATGCTCTTGCTTTTAAGTTTTTGTGTAACTGGGTTTTTTCCCAATGAGCCTAATCATTCTGAAATTAAGCAAAACTGTCACACTGTTGTGAATTGACATTCTAAGACTCAAACGAAATGAGATCCCTTAGCAGGTTCTTTGATTATACCCTCTTTTGACAGCACAGAACATTTGGATCAAAGGCCAGCAGACACATCCAGCTGGAATAGCTTATTCTGTAAGCAAGCAAAATCTTCCACTGCATGGTCTCCTAAGCAATTTCTAGAGCTGCTGCAAGCATCACCTGCTAGTTGTAGGGAGGATAGCATTCAGGTGAACTCCCAGCTCAGACCACTGCCAACACCAGGCTGGGGGATTGAGGGACCAGGATAAGTGGGATCCACAAAAAAAAAAGTTTGTTTTTGAATTCTAAGACTTACTGATCTATTAGTGGTTTTTGGCAAGTGAAAATCCCATTACACATCTTCTTGTACTTTGCCTGTGACCTTAACATTCTAGAAAAATAAGAAATTAAGTGTAGACAGAAGGGGTTATTCTACTCCTTGCTGCTTCAGAGTGGGACACAAAAGTATGTTGAGTACACATTATCCTCAATGCAGAAATATTTCTAAGTGCTGTGTGTGCAGCTTCTATGTATCTGCAGATGCTTGAGAAGTTGTAGCTGAACATAAAGGTGGTTTAACATGATTGTTTCCCTGTTCCCACTGGTTTCTAGGCTAAGAGCTCCTTGTCCCCCACCTTTGAATGGTTTTCTCTTTCTTGGCTTCTGGTGGTATATAGAAACTTCCCAATAATTTATTTCCTTGCTTTCCCTGTAGTCTCAGTCCTGCTGGTTCTGGTTCTTGGAGAGTTCTGTGGCCAAGTCTGGCAATTCACAGTTTCTGCTTGCAGGCTGTCCTGCAGTCATCACCCCTTTTGTGTGCCTCTTGGTGCTGCTTTTGACATTTCTGCAGCTGAGCATCATCTGCCTTTCACTCACTGAGTGGTAATGCAGAAAAGGAAGTGAAGGTTTTGGGCAGACAAGGCCAATACCTGTCTCAACAAAGGCATTTGCTTCTTGCTGTTGAAGCTTCATCTGTCCTCGCTTTTGGAGTGTTAAAAAGGAATTTGCCAAGTTGCTGTGTGGGGATGGTACATGTGGTGTACCAGAGGGGCTTCAGCAACTTCTTAAACTCCAGCACATTCTCAGTGAGCCTGTGCTTGTTTCCAACCTGCAGTTGCAATGTGAGCCAGGTATAAGGAAGGATCTCTGGGAAATGTTGATGTTGAAATTCAATGTTACAGTTCCCTACCTTCATACTTGGGAAAGCCTGCACTTTGTGGCAGAAGATTTCAAAGTGTTTGGTGGAAGGAAAATGCAGCCCTGGAGACTGTGACCCTGGACCAGTAACTGCAGCTGAAGCCAGCTGGCTACAGTGAAGAGAAGGAACCTTAATGAGGTGCTACAGTTTTGCTTAGAGTTAACCTGGATTCTCAAGTAATTTCTGCCCTGTGTAAGAAATAAGTTTGGCATGGTCTACATGTGTGCAAACACACCCTATGGTTTTGCACACATGGAATGGACCCCAAGTTTGCCCAGAAGTAAAAGTTGCATCCACAATCATGGAATCTCGTTAGTTAATCCCTTCTGAAACAGTAACTGCTCAGCCCTCATGTAAAGAGGGCATGTTTGCCTGCAAGGCAGGACTCTATTAGGGACATTCCTTTACTCCGGAAAGCAGATGTTTCCTAGGGAGCAAACTGCCCAACAGTTCCTGATTATCCACGTTTCAGTATTTGAGTGGAACCCAGCTCTGGGCAGAAATCCCAAGTGCCAGGAATTTTGCTTAGGCCATGGACAAGGAGAAAGAGAATTCTAAAAGCCCAGTAAAGATTTCTATAGTAAAATGTTCCCTTGATTTTTATTATCTGATGTTGTTGTTTGACTTCAAAAACATCTTTTGTTGTTAATTGATTCAACATCTCATTATTTGTCTGCAGCTGATCTCATTTTGCTTTGAGGCAGAGAAGTGCTTTGCCTTCAGAGCTGTCTGTCTTCCAAGTCTGTTGTCTGCAATTTCTGAACATGCCTTTGTAGTTTCTAAATCCCAACTGAAATGAAACTGTAAAATTATCAATAGTAAGTTCCAGGCAAAGTCTTGAATGAAAAGCAATGGACTTAGGTTCTCTGAAATAAGGAAACTACTCAAGAAATTAGTTTTCCATAGGAACATGCAGCTTTTAGACATCATAAGGGATGTCTAGACAGTGATGCCAGTTTCAAGTACCATGTCAGCAGTGAAACTCTGTGTCTTGTACCTGTGACTGATGACAGCAAAGTGTATATGAATGCTCTCAAAAGGGTCTGTGGGTCCTTTTTTCCTCCCCTTTCTGGGTGTTTTACTTCGTGGAGATAAGGTGTTCAATGCAAATAGCCAATAGTTTAAGCACTTTCCACCCTCTCCTGTGGCCATTACAGTGGCTGTGAACAGAGTTTCAGAGCAAAGACCACCTGGAGATGCTGGGGACTGAACATCTAAGACAAGATGTCCATAGTTCCCTCAGTATGCTGGAACAGCCCTGGGAAATTGATATCAAGTTCCCAGAATTTATTTGCAGTCATTGTGGGACTCTTGCCTTAAAATATGAGGTAAAAAGTGCTCAGTGGAGGTTTCTTGGAATCCCAGTTTGTCAGAAACTTTATTCCACCTGTGCCTGCTAGGTTTGTCTTCTAAGGAGATCTGAAGTGGAGGCAGAGAAGGCAAAGGACAAAACATTAGAGAATGAGAAAAGGCAGCTCAGGGGAAAAGACATGCAAAGAGATGCTAAGCAAAACATCCCATCTATTGCTCCTAGCATGTGGTCTTGGGGACCTGTCATAAAACACTTCAATGCAGATGTTTTTTAAAAAACTTCAGGATAGTAGCTCCTCAAATAATGAAGGGGCAGTTTTCTTAATGGCTTTTATTGCTGTTATAGTATTGCTGAAAAGTCCTATTGCTAAATAGGATTTCTTCACATTCAGCCTAATTTGCCATCACCCTTCAGCTTTACCTACTCTGCCTGTTCAGCTTTACTGTAAACATTTTTCTGCTGCCTTGATCTTAGTAACTTTCATGTAGTTTCTAGGTTATGATTCTGCTTCCCTGTCTTGAAATTCACGGTCTTTTTCTGAAGGTAAAATCATGTCAAGGCAAACAAAATGTGTTGTAAAAAGGTATAAACTTTATCTGCCCCTCTCTGGCCTTTTTGACTTTTATCTGTGTTTTTCACTGTCCTGCCTCTCTTTAAACTGGAAATCCTCAGGCAGTTCTGCCAGAGCTGCTTGCATGTTAAAATAGATTACATAGTGAAATGTGGCTTCATGGAAAATCTAATGTCCTAAGGGCCTGAATGCCATGTCCCTGGACACAAATTGATACAAAAGAGATCATTTAGGCTGGACAGACATTCTTGGTATTTTACAAGATGCCCGGAGACACACTGGGAACACAGTATGGAATTAGGGTGCCAGCGAGAAGAGTAGAACCATTTTCAGAGAGTCCAGTTTTGTTTAGCTGAGAGAATCAGGCAGTAGTAGTTAAAAAATAAGGAGAAAGTCTCATATCTATATTTGCAAGCTTTTTTAAAAAACAAAAACAAACCAGCATCCAACAGTTGGTGGGAACTGTGTCTGTCAGCCTTGCAATGAGGTTAAGAACTTTCTCAAACTCTTCCCATGGTTCTTGAGGTGCTTCCCAGAAATCACTCTACCTCTCTGCAAGGACAGGAAAAATCAGAATATTCTGGTATGGACTTGTCAATACATAAAAATATAACTTATTTCTGAAACTTGTGTTCCTTAGTTCATTAGCTGTGGCTGAAGTGTGTTGAAAGAAGAGCTTCCCTGTTATTAACTCCCACAACATCTTGATTTCCAAATATTTGTGACTGGAAAATTGCAGTAGTGGTAGTTCAAGGTTACAGTGCTGTGCAAATATGCAAGAAGATTTAAAAAAAGGCACAAAGGAAATCACAGATCTAGGCATATGTGTACATTCAGCATGCAAAAAGAGGGAGATAAGCAACTTTTGGTGGAATCCTGGAGCTTCCAGGTGACAGTAACACCTACTAGAAGGCAGATTAATAGAAAATAACCTGCATGCATCAATAAAACCTAATTTTACTTTTACTATCTGAATCTCAGCAAGCAGTAGACCCTGCAAAATTTAAATCTGTAGATGATCTTCAGAAAAGGCTCATTCTGAGCAGTGGAGAATTGTTTCCATTGTTCTCTCTCAACTTTTTGCAGCCTCCCCTTTGAACAGCCTCATTCCAGTAGCTGCTTTCCTCTGGCTAAGCGAGCTGTTCATCCAGCTACTTAATTGTTTTCTCTTTCCTTTCCCTGTTATCTTGCTGTCATTGTGTCATTAGCATCTGAAAAGGTTTCAGTCTGTCCCACCTGCCCCGTGCGGGCCGAACAGTGACAAAAACTCAGACTGTGCCCTGGCTTCTCCAGCATCACACTGGCATAGTGAAAAGTCGGAGCTGTAAGGCCAGATCGAATTGACTCCTGGTGACAATCTGATTTCCCTCTAATCAAGGCATCTGGGAGAGATCCCAGGGCATTGTGCTCTGTGTGTCTTGTAACCATGTTTCCTAGGTGAGACAATCAGTGCCTTTGAGTTGTCTGTTAAATCTCACATAAATGAGCTATCAAACCCCATACCTGTGATCTTCTGCCACTTTGTTATGTGTAGTAGATGATATATGTGATATTGAATATTTGTTGGAGTATAAACGTTTGTATTAGGAGTCCCCCCCACCCTCGCAGGCGAAACCTGGTGTATGTTGAAACTCGATTTACAAGTAAAAGGATGTGGCCCGTCCTCGTGTGAACGACCCGAGATGAATATCATGGAAATCCTCGGGCAGATACATGTGAATGCAGCGTTCCCGTAAATTTCATCAAGAGATTCACCAACTCCTGACACTGAATTGTTCTTCATCACCAAAAAGAAAATCTTATTAACCTATGGACTCTGAAAGGAAGAAACGACTGATTGCCGAAATCTTGGCCTCAGGCGGAATTTTCCCTATAAAAACCGCTTGTGCCAGGATGGAGGTGTGTGGGCATGGAGGAAAACCTCTGCTGAGGCTGACTCCTTGTTGCACACCCAGCACCGACCCCGGGCTCGGCTCTGTTTATTCCTTGTGGCTGGCTAGATAGAATTTGATTGCAAAATAAATACTTTTTCTTTTTTCATTTGAATTTGGCTGGACAAATTTTCATTTATAACACTGGGAACAGCAGCCACAGCACAGGAGTCGTTTTACTGTGCTGTTGAGTTTTAGACAGAGCTTGGTCTACTGAGAGCACCTACCTGGTAATATTCAGGAATTTTTCCTACCTCAAGTGCTTTGCAGCTTTGGATAGGTGTTGGATAAAAGGTCTGATGGGCAAAAGCATAGCAAAGGCACAGGGAATACCATGGGAAGAGAAAGGGAAGGAGGCTGGCAGCTTGGTTTGAGTGTTCGTGTATTATTCTTCACTGGGGCTGGCGATATGATAGGTGGGTGTACATAGTTGGATATAATGCTGTTATAAATGAAAATTTGTCCAGCCAAATTCAAATGAAAAAAATATTTATTTTGCAATCAAATTCTATCTAGCCAGCCACAAGGAAAGAACAGTGCCGAGCCCGGGGTCGGTGCTGGGTGTGCAACAAAGAGGTCAGCCTCAGCAGAGGTGTCCCTCCATGCCCACACACCTCCTGGCACAAGCGGTTTTTATAGGGAAAAAATCTGCCTGAGTCCAGGATTTCGGCAGTCAGTCCTTTCTTCAGAGTCCCATAGTTTGATGAGATTTCTTTTCTTGGCTAGGTAGAGCAATTCGATGTCTGGAGTTGGTGATTCCCTTATCACATGTATCTGCCCGAGGATTTCCATGATATCCATCTCGGGTCGTTCACGAGATGATCAGCGCCTGGGTGTTCCTGTATCACTTCAGGCAGGGCCATCTCCAGAGAGCCACATCCTTTTACTTTTAAATCAGGTTTCAACATACACCAGGCGAGGGTTGGGGGGACTCCTAATACAAACGTGTATACTCCAACAAATATTAAATATCACATATATCATACTAGAAATGGTGTGAATTGTATCTACTACACATAACAATGTGATATGGGAACCACAAACAGCAGTTGTGAGATATTTTTCCCCCATGGGTGGTGCAGCCGAAAGACCTTAAGGAGGGAAAAGCTGGACATTTTTGTGATTGAGTACAACTTTTCTGGGGGGACTGTAGCAGGGGTTTTGAAAAGCTACTAGTCAGTCTTGTGCTGAGAAACTTTTGATAGAATTCTCCAGTTTCACTCTCTCTTTCCTGTTCTTTGTAAGGTAGAAACAGAGGAGAGGATAGTGAAAGCCTCCTCCTCTCATTCCACTTGGCCATGGGTTTTTCCCTACAAGGAATAGCTATACTAGTCAGTGCCATAGTGTCACAGAAGGCTAAAGAATTAGTTCAGATGTACCTGCTTAAGGATGGCCAAGATGAATCTCACACTAAGTCATGCTCTCTCTGCATAGCTTGCTGTCTGTCTTTATTTCTTTTCTTCCATTTTCTTTTCAAGAGGAGTTTGCACATAGGAATCATGTGTATGAGCTGGGGACATACTGTCAGAGGGGCTGTTTACACCTGCAGCCATGGTGCAGCACCCCAGGAGATACCTCAAGCCAGGGGTGTGCTTTGGGTGCTGGCCTGTGCTGGAGCAGGGGCTCTGGATGGATTGTGATCCTGGCCCTGTGGATCACTTCTTCTCTGGGAGAAGTGGGAGGGGGACTTGTGCATGAGGCAGTGGTGGCCAAAGCCAAGATGCTGTGGGCAATGGCAGAAGTGGTCTTGGCTGCAGGTTTTGTGCTCTGTGCTTAGCTCAGACAGCCCTGGAGGTGGTCATTGGATGCAGTCAGCTGTCCTCCTATTCCACAGCATCTCTCCACCCCTTTGTGTGTTGGTTCTCCTCTTCTTCCAGGCATAGTAACTAGCTGTGACCTTTGCACTCATTGATTAGATATCCCCAGGTGCATTTCTCTGCTTCTGCACTTCTTGCTGTCTGATCTCGTTGTATTTTTCATGGCATTAATAGAGGATGAAGGAGTGGGAAAGATTTTCAGAGAGGGGAGTTTTCAACTGGACATGCACTACACTTCTTTGCCAGGCAGTGGGAAACACAGCCTTGTTGTGGATCTTCAGAGACTCCTTGACCTTGAGAAGGATGTTGGAAGTATGGAAATCTGCTTCTGAAGTGAAGGGCACTGCATCCTTTTGAATGCAGGAACACCTCAGAATTAGAGGGCATAACTGAGGAAGGCAATGCTTGGTGGGCTGAGGAAGGACTCTGCTGGGGGGAATAGTGTTAGATCTGACTTCCTCCTTTGTCCTAGCTCTGAAGTTCTCTCTCTCCATCCCTCTTTCCTCTGCTTACTCTGTTCCCAGCCCCTCACCAACAGACAGCAGGTCTCAGTGCTGGAAAAAGAACTGGAGTCACAACTGCAATGTTTCTGAGGTCAACTGATGCCAACTGAAGTGCTGTAAATTATTTGATTAAATAGATTTCAATGAGCAAATAAGAAGCCTTTATTTAATCAATTTTATCTTCTCTGGAGCTGGTAACCAGTACACACTGAACAAATATTGTCAACGTTGCCTTTTAAATCTATTTTTGCTATCCAAAAGTGTGTGCTGTGGCTGTGCATGTTTGATCAACCCTGCTAGGTTAATGTTTTAGAGCATTCACTTTTTGTAGTTTTTCATGACAAGAATATAATGAGATAAATATATTTTTTTTCATTCCACAATTCATTCCTGTACAGCTTAATGGAATCTAGACTTCAATTATTGCACAAATCCCTCAGCACCTAAAATTAATCATTAAATAAAGCTACCTTAGATGTTTTGGATTCACTGAAAGTAAGCTTGTCTAAACATAATTGACATTTACATGGATTCAATTTAAACAAGGTAAGATTTCTCTCTCAAAAAATAATTAACTGATTGATTTTTTTCCTCTCTTTTTTTGTGGTCAATGTGTTCCTCAGTGTTTCAGAAATCATAGAGCTTAGCTCCTCACAACTAGTTCCTATTTGCAGATACGGAGGGCAAAAGAAATTTCCACGCTTTTGCAGTCCCCAAAGGCTTTTTCAATTTGAATAAGCTAGTCAGTACTTTGAACCAGGTGAATAAACAGGAAAAAAAAAAAAAAGGAAATATTCTGTGGAGGCATGAACAGAGCTCCCTTGTTAAAAACTGGCTGAACACTTTTGTAAAGTGTTTTCTGGACATTCACCACTGGCTTTTGCTTACTCAATAGTCTGACTTTAAGACATTGTAGAAAATGTGTAGGGCTTTATTAACTTTTTTACTGTAATTACTTGACTGTATTCTAAAACAAAACAGTGCCTCAACCCCCTCATGGTAAATAATTTATTCCTTATATTCAGACTAAATCTACCCTCTTTCAGTTTAAAATTTTGCCCCTTGTGCTGTCACTCCAGGCCCTGCTAAAAAATCTCTCTCCACCTTTCTTATAAGTTCCAGTTAGGTACGGGGAGGTTGCTCTAAGGTCTCTCTGGAGCCTTCTCTTCTCCAGGCTAAACAACCCCAACTCTCTCAGCCTGTCTCCATGGGAGAGGAGCTCCAGCCCTCTGATCAACTTGGTGGCCTCCTCTGGACTTGCACCAGGAGGTGAATGTCATTCTTGTACCAGTGTCCCCAGAACTGGATGGAGCACTCCAGGTGGGGTGTCAGCAGACCAGGGTAGTGAATAATGCAAGTGGACATGGAAAACTGGTTCTAAGGCCTGAACCTGAGCCTGTAAAATTGCTTTTTTGTTTTTTTTTTTAGTCTTGTAGGCCTTTATCCTGGAGTCTGGTCTCTTCTCTGCAATGTCTTAGGTCAGTTTGCTAGAACTATTCCCGTAGAACATGAGTTTTGTTAGGTTTTTCCACTGAGGAATTCATTGGATGTAATCAAAATTGTCAGTTAACAGAGAAAGTAAGTGGCTTGGTCAAAATTAAGAATCTAGCCTAAGACCTGACAAACGTTCCTACAAATACATTACAAGTAGTTAAATCTCCCACCATGGTTTTTCAAGGTGGAACTTGCTTTATACAGGATCCCAGACTTTACCACTAGTTTGGGTTTGGGTTTTCATGTTAAGACTAGACATGCTTCCTAAGCCACTGTGTTAAGATCTGGAAATGTTGTGGGCTTGGCTGAGCCAATTTATCAATTTGTAAACAGTATTCAACTTCTGTGAGTGCTTATCTACTTGATGACCAGATTTGAATTAACAAGTCAGGATGTTGTGGTTAAGAGAAATCCCCATGCCCGGTGTGCTGCTGAGATTTCCTCGTTTTGGTGGGGTGCGTAAGAGAGGTGAAGCAAGAGCCAGGGGTTTGGTGCTGGGCCAAGAAGTTTCGGAAGGGAATAGACTCTTTCAATAGCACATATGGGTTTTCTGAGTGTTAGCTGGTGCTCTAATTACTGCTCCCTTTTGTAAGAAGTATGCAAAGTTGTGGGTCTCAGGGTTCACGTGTCCTTTGAAGAGAGATTGTGCCTTGCCTGTGGTTTGAGCACCTTCTTATGACAGTTTCCAAAATTCCCTGGGCATTATTTTGAAATTTGCCCAAACTGAATGCCAACTAAAGAATTTAAAGCCTACAGTCTAAAAGCTGGGCAAAAGAAAAAAAAAAAAAAAGATTTGCAGCTCTTTGAATGATTTTAGTATAGGGGCCAAGCATTGAGAAAGGCATAGAACAGTTTACACTATGTTGCCTTCAAGCTTTCTGACCCAGTCAGCTCCTGCTCCTTCTGCTGTGTTTGTCCAGGTGTGTTCTCAATTCCTGGTGCAATGGACAAATCTGCTGTCGAGGCAGCAGAAAGAGGGTGCAGCAGTCTATCTTGCCATTGTGGAGAGATTCTTTAAAGGGAGTCCATTATGTTATGGATGCTAGTCAGTTTGCAGAAATACTAAGGCCTGGCAGATTTTTATGAACCTTACATGAACTATGAAACATCCTTAATGCAAAAGTTTACTTCACTATCAGAACACAAGGATAACAAATCTCATTGTCTTTGAAAATACTACACAGCAATTATGGAGTGAGTATGTGCATGTGTGTGTGTGTAAGGGGTGAGTTGGGAATGTCAGTGATTAGGAACATGAAATTTGTGATTGGAAAGATGGCAACAACAGAGGAGGCCAAAAGCCTGTATGATGTTGGTGATAAGTATCTGGAGGAGCATGAAGAGTGATTCAGTTGCTTTGATGAATTATTCTGCACTACAGACTCTCCAGTAGATATGATTCTTCAAAGAAACTGAAGACTTCCTCTCCTTTGCTCAGTCACCTGTCAAAGTGCTCTTCAGACATCAGTACTTCTCTGGTACTCTTCTCATGCAGTTCATTGAGACCACTGCCTTTTTATTTTCTTCAAAGATATTAGAACATAGGAGTGATTTCCAAGGTCCATTGCCTCATTCTGAACCAGTGGCAATGTTATCAATTTATCATATGTATTAGTAAGACTTCTTCCTTTCCAGTTTTTGATTCAGGTTTTAGCTGTGGAGAAGCTGTTTCTATATGGTTTTGCACTGCCAGTATGGACTATGTCCTTTGCTCCAGCTGAAGTGTGTTTTCAGGAGGAATAGATCCCTTACTCCCCATGGGAATCTTCGCCTAACACTTCTATCATGATCAAAGGCCTTATTAGAGTCCGTTTAGAGAAAGAAAATGAAGAACTAGAAAGGCTGCATAGCCTTGCTTTGCTTTCTCTGTTGCAGAGACTTTGAGTTTGTGACACCTGTGCATCTGTCAGTCACTGCCTTTGATGCAGATCCTTCAAATGTATGCTCATGTGACCAAAACCCAGGTTTGCCAAGGCTAAACAAGGAATAGAGAGCACACCTGGGCAAACATGGGAGGAGGGCATGGTGGGACAGGGTCAGAGAGATCTCCCCGGTGCTGGCCCCAGTGCATGCAGCTCCTGCCAGAAATCTGCCAGCATCTGGACCTCTCTGGCTGTGATTTGTGATAGATCTGGCTCATGCTTTTTGTAGGAAAATCTGGTTTTAGACAAAAAATTTGTAAGTTTGCCTGGCAGACTCTTTTCTGTCGTTCTAAGCAATAGGAAAAGAGGCAATGGGCAGAAACTGATGCACAGGAAATTCCACATGAATATGAGGAAGAACTTCTTGACTGTGCAGGTGACTGAGCACTGGAACAGATTCCCCAGAGAGGTTGTGGAGTCTCCCCCAGTGGAGATAGTTAACAACTGACTAGATGTGCCCTGGGAGGAGTCAGCTGTAGCACGGAGGTCGGACCAGATGACCCATGGTGGTCCCTTCCAATCTGAACCATTCTGTGATTGCCACTCTCAGGAATGTGACCTTTTTCTTTGAGGACACAAAGAGACAAGAATGGGGAGAATGTCTTCATCAAAATAAAAAGTGTCCAGTCTCCCTTGCCAAGGAGCCTAACAGTGATTTAGATCAACACAGAGTTTACTTCTATCAGCCTCTGGCCAGTTATCTCAATCAACTGAACAGTGAGATGTTCACTTGAGACAAAGGCAATGCTAGCTAGCACTAACATCCTGTACATAATGTGGAGCCCTCATGGTACATGCCAGTCGTCCCAACTCCATCTGGGAACAGACTATGGAGAGCCTTGGGAGCAGGACTCCTGAGTTAGCTGGACATTTCTGTGCATCCTGCTGTTTTTGCCAGGTGAAGCTATCCCAACTGACTGCTTGAATAACATCACGCTGGGATGCAGGCATGGAAAGCTTAGGCTGCATTGGCACTATTAAACAGCACTGGGAAATATTTCCAGGCACAGAACTGTATCTGTCTATATTATCAGGACAGTCCCTTGTACATCTCATCTCAGGCTAACTAATGCTGTCTCACACAAGGCTCAAATGTAGTTTGTGGACTGCTCACAGCAGGCACTTTATGTGGTGACTGTGCTTTTCTGGAGGCCAAACTGGTTAACTAGGACAACTAACTACCCACTGTACAGGCTGCCATCAGTGCTTACAAAATGTCCCATGTATTTAATTTGTGAGTTTTAACCTGACCCTCAGGTTCAAAAGCAGAACCAAAAGGCTGGATCACTGTATCCCGGTATGCCAGACCTTTCAGACCCAGAATAATGAAGACTTGGAAGCTGTTCCTGAGGCCCCCTCCTTGCAGATGGTGCCATGGCTAATGGGTGTTGCAGGGCACTGGTGGAGGCCTCTGTGGGCCAGTATTTGTTTCAATTTTCCTTGTGGTGTGCAGGGAAGGAAAAGGCAAAGCTCATGAGCAGTTGCTGGCTGGTGGCAGTGCTGCGGCAGCATGTCCTTACATACATGGAAGGATTTGCTCCATTCTCAAGCCAGACAGCCTGAGGAGATCCACATCCCCCTACTCTGATCCAGAGCTCCTGAGCTCTGTCCTGAATGAGGACACCGCCATGTGCAGGGGGCAGCTCTTGCTGCAGGCTGCACAGCAGCAATCCATCTCCAGCTGAAACAAAGGAATGCAAGTGACAAGTGATCAGGACCTGGCCTGGGTCACTGATCAGCAAAGTTCTCACTGTTTTTTTTTTTTTGCTGTGGGAGGTCCATTTGGTCAGGTGTCTCCATGGCAGCCTTGCAGGAGGGGATGTTCTGAACTGGTGGCTGGCAGCCAAAGTGGCTGCTATTGGCTAAGGGGCACTAGGCACAGTACACTTATCCTTACAGCTGCTGTGTGGAACCTTGGGAGAGAAGGGGAGGTTGGGAGAGGCTGGCTACTCCCCACATCCCACCTCTTCATTTAGACTGTGCTAGAAAGAAATTATCTCCCCTATAAACAGCCTCAGAGATTTCAGAGGAAGAGAGCCATTTGAGACTGGGTAGGAAGAACTCCCAGGATGAGGATAGCCATCCTCCTGAGCCTTCTGTTCCATGCTGCAGCTGCTTCTCACCAACTGTGAGTGATGCTGAACTTCTATTTCAGTCTCTTTCATCAGTCTAGCTAGATGGACCACATCCCATGCCATCAGCTCTCATGCTTCCTGCTCTATCAGGTCACCACAAAGAGTAGCTGAATCATATACCTTGCGTCCCGTGCCTTAGTTTGGCTCCTGCAGGTCAATACAAGCCAGTTTTTTTGGGGTCTTCCAGGTTAGACCTGAGGCCCAGAGATGTTTGCTCTGCAGTTGCAATGCCAGATCAAATCATTGGTGTCTAGACTGCAAGGTTATGAAACCATTTCTGAAGATTGCATGGGATATTTTTGGAGAGTTCAGGAAATTACTGGAATAAGGGGTTAAAAAAAGATTATAGGGCTATACTTAAGCTAATCAAGCAGAAACTATTTCTCAAGTTTCAGTGAAGCAACAACTTTGCTGGGCTCACTGTTGCTTTTGAATGTTGATGGAAGCCACAGCACATTGCTGGGGGATTCTGCAGTAGTGGACCACAGCAGGGCAGCTTTCTTATACCTCTTGAGACCTCAAACTGATACCACCTCTGCTGTCCTCCCCCACCACAGACATTACCTGGTGGTGATCCCTGCAGCTCTCCGGTACCCATCCACACAGGTTGCCTGCCTCCACATCACTTGTCATGAAGCAAAAATTCAAGTGAATCTGGCCTTGGAGCGCTCTGCAGGACGGGAGCTCTTAATGCAAGAAACCATCCAGAAGAAGAAGACTTTCCTGTGCACTAAGTTCTGGGTGAGCCACCCTAGGCAAATTACATCACTGATTTTCCTTTCAGGAAAATGCTTGTGTCACTCCCTAACCGGGGTGACATGGGTGGGATCTACTTTGTCTTGGTGTGAGCCTTTCAGGAAGGGGAATGGGTGATGCCCAGGGATGCACAGCCCAACATAGTCTGCTGGTTAGCACTGAATTTCCTTTCTGAATCTAATTTTGAAATGAAATTTACATTTGTTAAAATCTGCCAGAGTTCTGGATACCACCTATGTCCTTCTCCTCCACTACAGACCAGATGAAGCAGCTTTAGCCCTTTCTGAAGGACCTGTGCAGGTTCATATCTAAAGCTTGGGGAAATGGTGTCTTGCAGGACATATTGCAATTTCTGTAGTACCTGAAGTCAGGCAGCAACTCAACTCTTGGGAGCTACTGAAGACTAGTTGGATGGAAATAAACATGCTTGTTTTTCTAAACAGCATCTTAGAGGTTGTTTATTGTTGGTGAGAACTTAGCAAAGATCTGGGATGAGGCAGACACGTCTAAAAGCAATATCCCTTCTGTTATACTGTATATTCTCTGCTGAGGCTGCTGGGGTCTTTGGCATCCAGAGTCTTTCTGGTTGTGTTTTCTACTTTAGATTTCTTACTTGCTGGGTAGTTCTGAAAACTTAGCATTTGAGACTGTGCAACTGCTTGATCTCTCTCTTTTGATTCTCTGCTACCATCTCTCACCTTCCTGTCATCTTCCCATCTTCCTGAGCAAGGAAGACTCAGAAGTGTCAGGTGCTTGCTTGTCACCAGTGGGAAAAAGGGCAGATTCCATGGTATTCAGGGCTCCTGCCGTTCATGTAGGACAGTTTGAGATCTGGATGTGATCTGGCTTCAGAGGTTGTTGCTGATTGTTCCCTTCTGGCACAGTGGGAGGGAACCAGTTAGCTGTTCCATTTTACTCTCAGAAGATTACCTGGGGCCTGTGTGCTCTCCTCTCTCTGTCTGTACAGGTTGCCCCTCCAGCTGATGGCACAGAGGAGGTTGCCACTGTAAAACTGACCATCACAGGAGATGGGGTCAATGTTGAGGAGCAGAAAAAGGTCCTGATCTGCAAGGCCAGGAATGGCACCATCATCCAAACAGACAAGCCCATCTATGAACCAGGGCAGACAGGTGAGATGCAAATGGGAGCGGCTGAGGGTTTTTGCTGGCTGCACTATATGGAAAGACTGTGATGCCCTGCAATGTATGAACAGCCCTAGCAGAAGGCTTTGAGATCACATCTCTTGCTGTGTGGTGTTTTCAGTGTTTGTGCTGTCTGGCTTGTGATGACTGTGGAGTTGTAGGAGGCAGTAGATAATGATAACCATGTCCATGGTACCTTACATGTGGGAATGTTCACGTCAGATGTTACCAGAAATGTGTCTACAATGGAGACAGGAGCTGGGGAAGCACATGAAACAGTGGTCTGTAGGGAAAAACTGAGATCTGGTAATACATTCCCTGATTTCCTTGTCTTCAGTGAAATTTCGCATTGTGACTCTGGATGAGGAATTCCTTGCACTCAACGATTCGGTAAGTGAGTCCTGGGGGCTGTGGAAGAGGCTGCCTTGTACCATGCATGGATCCTACCTCTTTTCCACCCTGTTCATCTGCCAAAGCTCCAACTTTTCCATGTTCACCCCTGGCAGGCCTTATGAGTATGCAGAGGGACTGCCAGGGAGATGGCAGAGGTGGGCACGTCTCTTGCTCATCTTGGTAGAATAGTCACACAGCTGCAAGTAGGGGACATATTGATTCCTGATGTAATGGTGTCACAGGGGGAGTGAACAGATTGTAAATTAGGTTTTCCTTCTTGTGGGGAAGGGTGCTTTTAGTCTGCACCCACAAGCTGGAATTTGGGAAATGCTGCTTAGACATTAGGACAAACTTTTTGATTGCAACAATGTGGAAATGTGTCCAGAAAAGGCATTTTCATCATTGGAGATGTTCAGTACCCAGCTGGAGAAGCCTATGAGCAATCTGCTCAGGAAGACATGTTTCAGCAGGATGTTGGATGAGGTGGCCTCCGGAGGGTCTTTCCAAATAATGTGATCCTATACCTCTGTAACCCTCTTAAGGCCATACCTGAACCAGAGCTAGGCTTGTTTGGGTACTGAATTCTGAGATTTTTTGTCAGGAGGTAAGCAAGTACTGTGTGACCTCCAGATTGGTTTTTCCTTTCCCTTTCTTCAGACCCTACTGTAATGAACCCACCTGGTATTTCTACTTTTTGGTAGCATTTGTTTTACTTTGTATTTTTGTCAGTGCTCTTTAGTTTCCAAATCACCAGTTGCATGTCCTTCAGAGAGGGCTCTGAGTCTGAAGTACCTTGTGTATGGTGCTGGCATGTGTTTCTCTCTTCTAATGTTTGTGCATTTTTTCCTCCCCAGATTTCCCTGTTTCTCCTGGTGAGTGATGCTGAAATCTCGTGTTAGAGTAATGGTGATGGCAGTCATTTCACTGTGATGTGCATAGTCAGTTTCTGGTAGATATTACAGACCTTAGAATGGAATAGTAGAGCTTCTTTTTTTTTGCTGGATGTTAAATTATTAAACTAACATATTTCTTTCAGTTTCTTTTTAATGTACTTCTTTGAGGTTATGCTTCCAGGCACTTCAGTAGAAATCTGTTGTTCTAGACTTGCAAGAGAATAAGTAGAAAACTTAGATGCTTATGAAAGAAAGTTAGAACTGTGAAGAATCTTTGCTTAAAATCAGAGTTTAAATAAGTGTAGAAGGAGGCTCAGATGCTGGGAGCAGAATCTGAGCATTATCATGTCATCAAAATTTCCTGATCAGTCTATACCAAACCTCATTTCCTTAGCTATAGAACCTGGTAGTCTACAATAGTGAAATCCTGAAGCTGAGTTTCTATGGGATGTAGAGAGATCAGTGAGATGCTGGAACAAATCCTTCTTTCTTGTGGGTGCAGGACCCTAAGAACAACCAGATAGAGCAGTGGCAGAACGTGGTCCCTCAGGATGGCATTGCAGACCTGTCTTTCCAGCTGAGTGACGAGCCCCTGCTGGGAACGTACGTCATCAACGTCACCAGCGCCAGAGCCTACGGCAGCTTCTCCGTGAAGGAGCGCGGTATGAGCACGGGAGGTTTGTCTGAGCTGCTGACAGGACCTTGCCCTCCTGTCCAGGCAGCAGGGTGTTTATTCCTCAGTAGCTATCCTAGGGGCAAATGGAAAAATTGGTAGCATCTGTCATAGAAAAGAGTCTGAGCTGAGGTTCAGGAGAGGAGACCTCTTTGGGACCTTGGCTTAGCGTGTGGGAGGAGTGTTGTGCATGGCCCCAGACCTTTGACACAGCTGATTCCTATGGATCTCGGAGTCAGATAAAACAGGGCAATTTAGGATGGAATTTTCCAGAGAATATGAAGTCCAGTGGCCCCTCCCTTCACTTAAATTCCCTAATGAACTGTATTGGGAGGCCAGCCTCCTCTCAGTGACAATAGCTGTCAGAAGTACCAGGGACATGGGCATGTTTGGTTTTCATTTGGGAAGGAGCAAATCATCCAGGGCCTACGCACAAGTCTGTTAAAGATACATGGAAAATCTTTCCTTTCCCCTTCCCATCACCTACCTTCTTCATTTCCTATCCCTTATTCCACCATTGTCTGCCTTTATGTTAATTCTTTGTGAAGGCTGTCCCTGGCTTGTGTTTCCTACAGTTCTCTGTTTTTGCCTTCCAGTGCTGCCAAAATTTGAAGTGATCTTTGAGGCGCCAAATCAGATTTACGCACTAGAGGCAACCTTCCCATTCCGGGTATGTGGCAGGTGAGGATTCTGACTGGAGGGATGGCCCTGTGCTCTTTCTGGCCTGATGTGCACAAGCTGGATGGGTAACCATGAGGAGCTAAAGGGCAAGTCTACTACACTTCAGTCGCAGGAAGCCAGAAATTTCCATGGCAGCTGTTTGCACCCTGAGGCAACACAAAACATTCCTGTAACTATAATTCTGATACTCTAATGCCTCTTTTCTAAAAACACTTCACAAATCTCCACACACAAAACCTGAGGGAACAGCCTACCCTTTGACAAGCAACTGTTTGTGGGACTGGTCATAGCCGATATGTGGTGTTCATCTCTCTGATGAACAAACTCATGGGAAACAATGGGAAGCTTTTCCATATTATGCTCAAATGGAAACTAGAGGGAGGCAAAAAGGAATTTCCCCGGGTATGATCCAAGGACAACACTACAGTTAGCCCCATGTAAAGGTGATTTTTTAAAATAGAAGGCACTTTCTTAATCACCCATGTTTCTGCTCATTAGATGATGAATGCCTTTAGCACATCCTGGGGTTATTGCAGGTGATGCTGATATATAGTGCAGTCAGTACCTACAACACTCTGGTTACCAAAAATAATTTTGTTTGGTGCTAATAATATCACAAAGTGATCTCCCAACACTGCACAGCCATGGCCTGGCCCTACTTGCTGGGTCAGGACTCCTGGGCCTGCTGTATGGCTGCCACTCTTATGCTATACTGTGATTATCTGGCAGTGAGTGGTCTCTGGGGATATGCAGAGCAAGCCATGTGTTCTCCCACTGTGTGTGACCGTCTCTTCCTTTTCCTGCTCCCCCAAACAGATACACTCATGGGAAAAGCGTCCAGGGGATGGTTCACGTGAGCCTTTGTCAGAGGATAGCCCCATTCCTGCCCACTGCTTCCAAACCCGATCTCTGTTACAAATTCAGCAACCAGGTGAGATGCTTAGGAAGAGCTGAGCCATATTCAGAGGCATTTGTGCTCAGCCTCAGGGTAACACAAGGCTCCTTTAGCTGAAGGAATAGCAATTTTTTTGGCTGCTTGGCTACTGCTACCCGTGCTCCTCTCAGCAGCTGTGCTTGATGAGGGCGACTGGACCTCATCATGTGCCTGCTCCATATCCTGGGCTGCAATGCCAAAAGGAAAAGCACCCTGAGAGCAGGGGTTTCGTGCCGCTGCTCCTCTGCCATGTCCATAACTTCCAGTCCAAGTGCCTCGCTCAGACCTTGCTTCTTCTCTCTGTACTTCCAGACAGATGAGGCAGGCTGCTTCTTCGCCAACGTCAGCCTGTCCTCCTTCAGCCGAGACTTCCGCTACTATCGGGACAGCATAGCCGCAGAGGCCTCGCTGGTGGAGGATGCCACAGGTAGCTCTGGAATTTCTGGTGCCTGGGAGGAGGAAGGTGAAGGTGTGCTAATCTGACCAAAAGCACTGGAGCCTTTCAGGCTAGCCAAGGATCTGAGCCCATTGGGGTCTGCTATGTAACCTCACAGACTGAGACAGAGACAGCAGCTCTCGATGGCGTGACACACTCACTCTGAGTGTGGTGTCAGGTGGTGAGGCTCTCTAAAAGTTGGAAGTTAAATGGGAGAAAGACCAGATACCCAGAATCTTGGGCAGATCACCACTGAGATGTGAAAAGTGTGTGCAACTGAACATGTCCATCCCTATTACCAGTGGGTCACTCTGCAGGGAAATTGCTGAGGAGTGCTTGGCTTTCTTGCTCCCTCTCTCATGTTTCTGTCTTTCTGCTTTCATTCAGAGATACAGGTCAATGCTTCCCACAAATTACTTATCTCCAGGATTGGTGGGATGGCCTTGTTTGATGATGTGAATTCTTACTACCACACTGGACAGATGTACAGAGGAAAGGTAATTCCCAGTTTCATTTCTTTCTGAGCAATATTTCACAGTAACCTTTACTTACTGTCTTTTCTGATTCCATCTCCAGCCAGGGGCTTGGGAGGGCACAAATGACTCCCAGAGACAAAACTCTGGAATTGTCCAGTGTCAGAATAACACCCAAGACTGCCATTTACCAAATTACCCATGACAGGGAGCAGCTGTGGGCTTTAATATGTGGGGTCCAAACCCAAACATTTGGAATTTCAGAAGCCAAGAAGTTTTCTGCTTTGAAGGAGTGGAGAGCATTGGAGGTTGGACCAGATGACCCATTTCTGGTGGGTCAGAAGGGTTGGAAGGGTGATCCCTTTCTGGTTTGAAGGGTGATCCCACCCAATCTTACCCATTCTGTGATTCTATGATTGTGTGAATGAACATGATAGTGCAAGTGGTAGTATAACAGGAGCAGTGACAGTGTTGATAAAATTATTAGTGACTGAGTGATCTTGCTGTCTTTGGAAATACTTCTCCTGACTTGGGGAAACCAGAGATTCTCTCTGCTAATTAGATTCTTCTGCACTTCTCTTGCTCCCCATGATATTCTCAGATTAAAGTAATTGATTACCAAGGTAAAGCACTGAAGAACAAAGAAGTCCTCCTTGTAGTAAACTGCGCCGACCAGCAATTTAGGCAGAAATACACCACTGGGGATTCTGGAACAGCTGCATTTAGCCTGGACACTTCTGCCTGGAACAGCACCTTGGCTTCCCTGGAGGTAAGTGAAGAAGGGTGTGTCTTGTGGCAGGGGTATCTGTGCATGTCAAAGCTATTTACTGCCACACAGACATCTTCCTTGTTCCTTCCTGTGGGAGAGTAACTCAAACCTGAAACACCTCAGCATGTTCTAGATCTCGGCTGAGATCTTGGCTCTCCCTCTGAGAGCTTATTCTCCAGGTCCTGGTTGCTTTCCTCATGAGCTCTCCACAGAGAGACATGTCATTGGCGTGGCTCAGATCATCTTACAAAGGTGATTTGCAGCTGACTTGTTTAACTAGAGAAATAAACTGGTTTGGGTTTTTTTGTCTCACCAGGCAAGTGTCCTGCATCAAGATTCAGACAGAGAGCCTGGGACGGTTGACTTGAGTTACCAGCGAGCCTCTTATTTCATACATCCCTTCTACAGCACCAGCAGGAGCTTCCTCTCTATCATCCGTGTGCCAGAGACAATGCCCTGTGGTAAAACACAGGCTGTCCAGGTGGACTTCAGAATTTATGAGGAAGACCTGGAACATGGGCCCAAGCGTGTCATCTTCTCCTACTTTGTGAGTTTTTGGGGAGGCACTAGTGGGTGACAGCTGAAGGCCCAAGATCAGCATCTCTTAGAGGTTCAAGCCTGATATTTGATAGTCTTGGCTCAGGCCAGGGGGGGGAGTTCCTTCAGTCATCATGGAACTGGATCCTGGTTTTGATTCTGGTACTGCCGTAACAAATAGCAACAAAGGCAGAACCTTTCTTTTAGGCTCTGCACAGGTGCAGGGCAGGTATTTGCCTTACCTATCCTCTCCCACATCACTTCATGCCTGAGCTCTCCTTTCTAGCTTACTAGAGAGCAAGTAAAGCTAATATTCCTTCCCCAACCCCCATTTAATCTCCCAATTTAATTTCAGGGTTACTTTGATCTTCTTAGTGATCTCAAAGGCTCTGTGACTATGTGACCATCCCTTGTGTTCTTTTTTAGGTCACAGGGAAAAGAGGGATAGTCCATGCAGGTCAGCAGACTGTTTGGGTTGGGCTGCCAAGAAGTAAGTGCACTCCCCAGTGTCATGTCTAGCAAGCACTCAGTGGTCTGTGGCATCCAGTCTTATTTGGATAAGTGGTGTAAGCCTCCCTGCAATGCAGGGGTGGCTCACCACTCGTGCACTGCATCAGAGCACTGTGCCTTTCCAGATTTCATGTTCCCTTTGCCCTCCTGCTTTGTACCAAGAGAAGAATACTCAGCATTTCCCTGGCCATGGGCTTATCCTCTCTTATCTTCAAGTCTCCTTTTGCTGCTGCTCCTGCAAGCAGCATTAAACTGTAGCCTTACCCTCCATAGCCACTGTGCCTAAAATTAATCTGGGTCATTAGGATGCCACAGTTTATAATTTTTATGACTGTTGACCCACTGTTGACTATTTCTACAGCTCTTGTTTTTTAAAACCCGAATTATAAATATTTTGGGAAAAGGTCGCTGCTTTGTTGGTGATGGGATGGGAGATGTTGGGTGAGAGGAGGTTTTGAAAGATATCTGAGGCTCTTACTCTGTGGAGCCAAGCTTGAACTCCAAAGTACCATTTTGTGTCCCCAAGGCAATAAACAGAAAAGTCTTTTCCTGGTCTTGAATACCAGATCCAGAGATGTGTTGATTGTTTCGGCAGTCTCCAGAAATCTCTTTGGCCTTGAAAGACTTCAGTAAAGGAGGAGAGGATTTAAGTAGGCACACGCAGAATGGCAAAGATGATCAGACTCTATTTTCACTACCAATCTACTTTCTCTTATTCCCTCTCTTCTCCATCTAGTGCTGGAAGGCTCCTTCTCCATCCCTCTTACGTTCAGCTTGACCTATGCCCCAGCTCCAAGACTTGTTGTTTATGTCATCTTCCCTAATGGAAAAATCATTGCTGATTCTGCCATCTTCAGTGTCTCCACGTGTTTCAGAAACAAGGTAGGGTTTGTGTCTGAGGCTATGACTTAATGTGTGAGCAGGGACGTGTCTGCTGCAATGAAAGGAGAGCTGTGCTGCTGTGTCTGGCTGATACTGTGTGTGGTGCTGTCACACGAACTGCAGTTTGTGATTGGTGAGGTGTGCTGTGATGTTTGCAAAAAGTGTGTGCTCAGCATTGTGGGGGCTGCTGCAATGCCTGGGAAAGGCAGAGAGTTGCTGTCTGTCTCCATAGGCAACTGCAGCCTGGTAGGATCATAGATAATCCAGCCTAGCACAGGTCATTTGTGTGGTTCTCAGGAGAGCTCAGGGCTGCTCTGCTGCTGCAGCAGACAACTAGAATTGCTAGTATGTGGTATTGGGATGACATCTGAAAGTGGATGAAGGAAGAAGTGGATTTTACTGGCCATCCAGAAAGGGCTGAGTGCATCTGGCCATTGTAACATCCTAGGGAATCTGCTTTCTTGGCTATCTTGAATCTGCTTTCTTCACTCCCAAGGTGAATTTCTGAGAGGCATTACCCCTGCTCCACTCCTCCACAGCTGTTTGTCTGCCATAGACAGTCAGATTCAATCAAGAACAGGAGGAGTTTCAGGAAACTGAGGCCAATCCCACAAAGAGCCTGGAGATAAGGACTAGGTTTATTTTTGATCTGGGGCCCCAGAAGAAGGGGCTTCATAAGACAGGTGTGAGGTGTGTGACCAGGGCTGGCTGGTTTGCTGGGTGAAGAAGAAAGAACTGTGCTCTGACACGGGAATATCTATGTGCACACTGATGGCTCCCCCTCTGGCATCTTTCCTGTTAGAACCTCAGTCTGGTGTTTTTAATACCTTCTGGGAGTCTTGGGAGGTTCCTTGGCTCTCTGTCCAAGGCAGGTTGTTGGAAACACTCTTCATGTCAGTCCCTTTCCTGCTTGGGAAGTGGTAGGGTGGCCACCTCTAGCAATGTCACTCAGGCATTGCCTGCATTCTTCCCATCCAGGTGGAGCTGAGCTTCTCAACGCCAGAGACTCTTCCTGGCTCACAGGTTGGCCTCCGCCTGCAGGCAGCTCCTGGCTCCACGTGTGCTGTCTGGGCTGTGGATCCAAGTGCCTTTTGGATGAAGCCAGGAAGAGAACTGAGCAGCCACTCGGTGAGCGAGCCTTCTCTGACTTTTTCCCTTCCCTCCTGACAGCAGGTGGGAGGGAGGCCGCCTGTGCAGAACTTAACTGCAGAAAACTGGAGGGATCAGCAGTGCTCTAGTGTGGATGGGTGGGGATTAGGGATTAAAGAAGAGGTTGAGCATCACTCAGTGGTAAAACAGCTTCTGGGCTGGCACTGTCAGAGGAGAGCCCTGGAAGAGTGACAGCAATCCTGGGCTTTCTGGCATGTGTTCATACACAGTAGCCAGAAGCAACTCAAACAGGCCTTGGATGCGCAAGAGGAAGGGAATGCCAGGTTTAATTTGCACTAATTTTTTTTCCCCTTGCTTTCTCAGATCTTTGGGCTGTTCCCATCTGTTTATAACTCCAGGTATCCTCGCCAAGTGTCTGAAGATGATCGTTCATGTGGGTTCCCAAATTCTGATGAGCCTGATGTGTTTACAGCATTCAGGGTAAAAATGGTTGATTTGGTGGGTTGAGATCACTCATGAACTGAGGGAAATGTGGCCCCTAGCTTTACCAATAGCCAAGGTAAATATCCACTACAGACAGGACAGTGAACAGGTGCAGTTTTGGCCCTTGTTACTCGTTATTTGAATAGGTGACTTGAAATGTATAAGGAAAAATCATTGTGTGGTTGCCACACTTGGGTTGTGTGACTTAGGATGCCATGGATTATGCATTACTTTAATTGGATTTCACACAATTTGTTTAATCTTCATAGCATGAGCAATTGCACCCTGCAGGCAGAGAAGGCTTGGTACCCAAATGACCATATGTTTGAAAAGGAATAAATTTGGCTGACTCAGGCCAGATGAATTACCTTAGAAGACCTTGTTTGCCCATTGCTGGGAATCTGAATTATTCCTTCTTAAAATGAAGCAAAAGAATAGACTGAACAGCCAAGCCCCACTGCATGAGGGGATAGGAAGGCACAAGGGCAGAGGGCAGAGAGGAGAGGACAATCTTCTGGTGATTAATTTTTCCCTACAGGAAATGGGGTTGAAAATTATGTCCAACACCAATATCAAGAAACCCAGAGTATGTCCAACCACTCCATTGACAACTATACTGCAGGAAAGAGGAACGTCTATTTCCAGGCCAATGCTGACATTTGCCCAGCCCCATAAAGTGTATAACAGTAAGCATTTGACAGCTGTTTCTTCTTACATGGGAGGCTAAGAAGCATCTCTGACATTTGAAATGAAGCAAGGGATTTTAAAATTTGGGACATCACATTTTGTTCTGTTGCCATGCTTCCCAAGAGCTGACTGTGTTTGCTGCAGCCTGTGTGCTGGAGCTCCTCTTCTCTTAACCAGGACCCGAGGAACCTGTGGTGACTATAGATCTTTGCTGTTTCCAACAGAGCATCTGACATCAACCTATCAGCCCACTATGTTTCCACCTTTTTATGCAGCTGAGGAGAAAGCACACAAGCATTTTCACCAAACCTGGTTGTGGGATTTGTATTCTGTGGGGTGAGTAAACTGAGCAGTGGGGGTTTGGTCTGGGTCATTTTTTGTGGCTGGGAGTGGCAGCAGATGCAGCTGAGTTTAGATCATAGGCAGCTGTGCAAGACACTAAGGACATGTATTGTGAGGCTCATACCTGTAGGCTGTTCATTTTTGGAGCTGGTGTATTCATTAAATGTATTTTCCTCTACTAGAAAAGAGGTCTGGTCATCTGTGAGAGGTGGCTGGCATAGGAAGAAAGAAAAGCATGAGGAGCAGCAAACCAGCTTAGTTTACTGCCTAAGCTCTGCTTTTGGTAGTACTTTGGGCTTGCATTTCCCAAAATGTACTCGCAGATGTATCCTGGTATCCAGGAGGAGCTCTGTCCATAGAAGTCCTTCCCAGGACTGAAAATTGCGTCCTGTGAGAAAGGCTCAGTGTGTACACAGGGTCTGCCAAGAGAGCTTTTGGGGATTTTTCATCTGAGACTTCAAGATCTTCCTGTGTGTTCTCTGAAGACTGAAATATGCTCAGGCCAGATCCTGAGCATATTTCCCATCAGTATCTACCCTCTCTCACCTCCACTGTCCCTACAGATATATCCACATCTTCACCCCTAGCGGCAGGTATTTCCTCTGTGACTTACACACCAACCTGATCTGAGCCACCAAAAGTTTCTGTGTTGTGTGTGTTGCCTTCCTGTACATGCATGGTGAAATAAGCCAAATAATACCAGTACCTTTAGCTATATCTGCTTTTTGTGTTGGCTGTGGTGGCAGCTGCAGAACAGTTTGCTCCTCTCAAAAGTTGTGATGTGTGCACAGGACAAGTCTGTGCCCTGTCCTCATGTTGGGCTTTAAGCTGTCAGTGTTTCACAGGACAGAGAATGGCTGGATCAACCTCATCTGCTAAGCCCTACTGCTGCTAGTCCTGTTGCTCTGTTGGTTTCTGGTTTGTGGTTCTCCATGTCTAGGCCAATAAAAATAAGACTGCTGACATCTGTAAGCCACTTTCACATGTGTAAAGGTGAAGTGCTGTCTGTGATTGATGACATCTTGCAGCCATGTAACCCACTGACCCAAGTGTTCTGTTGAAATAAGTGCCTGAGGTGGGGTCCCCACTTCTACAAGGACTTGCTTGTAACCCTGCAAGGGCTGCAAGTTCAGTATGGGCTGGACTGAGGTGAGGGGATGGGGTGCTCTGCAGAGAAGAACACAGAGCAGATCACCTGGTATGGCATCATTCATGTAAATGCTTCTGCTGCTGTCCACTTCTCTCCAGCCCCAGTGGGAACAAGAGTATCACTGTCACTGTGCCTGACGCCATCACAGAATGGAAAGCAGGAATGTTCTGCACAGGACAGAACGGCTTTGGGTTTGCTCCAGCCTCCCGGTTGATTGTTTCCAAGCCCTTTCTTGTAGAGCTGCCACTGCCATCTTCTGTGGTCCAGGGTGAGACCTTCAACTTGAAGGCCACAGTCTTCAACAACCTGCAGCAATGCATGAGGGTAGGTGAGCCCTGAGAGCTCTGCAAGGAAAGCGGGACATAGCTGACACCTTAAAGGGACCTTAAAGATCATCCAGTTCCAAATCCCCTTTGAGAAGTCATGGCAATTCAGTGATGTTCCCGCTGACTGAAAAAGGCAAAACATTATCCCTGCTTTTAAAAAGAGAAATAAGGAAGTACCCTTGACATGCTTGAGAGTTGGGCCTGTGCAAACCTCATGAAGTTCAGCAAGGCCAAGTGCAAGATCCTGCACGTGGGTTGGGGCAATCCCAAGCACAGGCACAGATGCACTTGTTGCCCTTGATAACCTTGTCCAGGTTTGCCAGGACCTTAGCTTTCCCCTGACTAATCAAACAATCTGTGTGTATTCCTCTCAGGCTGCATCCCTACTTCCACCCTCTGTAGGCTTCCTTTTTGTGTTGTTGGTGTTTATTTATTGTCACCTGCCACCCCTTCTGCCCCTTCAGATCCAAGTGACCCTGGAGGAGTCTGCACACTTCCAGCTGAAGCCATGCAAAGGCTGTGCCTACAGCAGCTGCTTATGTGCCGGGGAAGCCAAGACCTTTCAGTGGAGTGTCACAGCTGAGCAGCTGGGTGAGAAGCACAGGGAGATGGGGTGGTGGAATTGGGAAGGGATGGGACGAAGGTGGAGATGTTTTCTAGGAGCTGACATAGAGTGAGGAGCTGTTTGCTCTGTTACCCAGAGTATTTATTTGCACTTTTCCTGTGGTCATGGTTACTCACAAGCCTGTGCGAGGAGGTACAGAAACATACAGGGCTCTGATCAAATTTTTTGTTATCAGCAGGTGATGTCTGTTGTATTAACAGGAAGTGTTTCCTCAGAAAGTGTCTTATGCACCTAAATGTGTGTTATTTTCAGGGCTCATGAACATCACCCTCAGCACAGAGGCTGTGGCCTCCAAAGAGCTCTGTGGTGAGGAGATACCATTTGTCCCAAAACAAGGACAGAAAGACACGATCACCAAACTCATTCAAGTCCGGGTCAGTCAAGCTGTTCTGTTACCTAAGCCTCAAAGTAGGCTTTGTACAATTCCCAGATGTTGTGTGTGTTAATTCTGGGAGTTACCCTTTGCTATTCAAAATGTGCAATTATTCTCAGGGCCTGAGCTGGGGTCAACCATGAGGGCTGATGGATGTAGAAGGTAAAGGGATGTCCTCAATTTCATACCATGGGAAACTTTAAACACTCTTTTATATCCTTGCCTCCTGAGTTCTCTGCTGAATCTTATGGCACCATTTTCACAGATATTCAGAATTTAGGATATTCTGAAAATGCATGCTGGTTTCTGACCTGAAGTGAAAATGGTGGCAAGTAGTTTGTATTTTTGTGTGATAGTGATGATACTCCAGCTGGCTGTCCACCCTGAACCAGGAGTCTGAACATACCTTTTTTCTAATCCACTTGTAATCCCATTTCTCCCCATGGTGCTCATTAAAACTCTACTTTTATGTGCTCCAACAGCCAGAGGGAGTGTTGGTAGAAAAGGCTCACAGCTCCATCCTGTGTCCCGAAAAAGGTAGATGGATTATTTTCTTCTTTCACCCTGTTCAGCCTCCTCTTCCTGCCTAGCCACCTTCTGTGTAATTCCACTTGTTGAACAATTTTCTCTGTCTGCACGATGAAGCTACAGAAGTGTACTCTAATTGTGGTGCCATCTAGGGCTTTCCCCTAGGCAGGGATGTGGGGAGGTCTGCTCTTTAACCATCAACATCCCTGGCTCTAATGTGACAGCTTGAGGCCTTTTTCACCTGTGGAAATAAAACCAAACTACTGAACATGGTGAGACTGGAGGACATGTCTTAGGATTGCTGTTCCTGTCTTGAATTTTATGTTGTATGATGGGGCCATCAGCTGATTTTGAGAGCATGAGGAGCATTGCAACCGTAATCTTAAATGAGATGGAGTAACTTCTTTAGAGAAAAATAGGTGACTTTGACCCCTGAGGGTTTCCAGGAGAAAATCCCTCAACCTCTTTATAAAGAGAGGAGTTAGGACAGCACAGTTACCTTGAGGTGGATGGAAGAAATTAAGGGTGGAACGGGACATGGATTTTTGAAGTGATTTACAGTCTCTGTGACAGGAAAATGGGAAGGTATCACAGGACAGCCTTGAACATTTCTGGGTATTTTGAAGGCTTTTTTTCATCAGAATCTCTTCCTTTTTTGTTCTCCCCACACCTTACCTGACTGGTGTCAGGGAATCCAGCAGAGGAGTCTGTGTCCCTGGTGTTACCTCTAAATGTGGTTGAAGGTTCAGTCAGAGCCACCGTCTCAGTCACCGGTAAGGAGTTAAACTATGGTAGTACCCTTGCAAATCCCATATCTCTGAATTCAGCCCTAGGAAAGCCCAAATTCCCCCCCCCCCCACCACTTCTGAGTTTTCCAGAGTTCCACTACCATGTTTTTCTCATGTGTGTGGCTGTGTTTCCTGATTACTGACAACCTAAAACACACAGTAAGGGAGAAAGTCTTAATGAGCTTCCATGTCAGGATGGGAATGTGTACAGCTCATATGAGGGGCACAGTGGAACTGGAAAGGTGGCTGGACAGAGGTGTCCCCACACTGCTGTGGGGGCCTGCCTTGATTGGTGCGCTGCTGGGAATGGTCACAGGTAGGAGGAGGTGGATCCTACTGCCCAGGAGGTGGTCAGGGTGCTTATGTTGTTTCTCAGGGGACCTCATGGGGATAGCACTCCAGAACCTGGACCACCTGGTGCAGCTGCCCCATGGCTGTGGGGAACAGAACATGGTGCTGTTTGCCCCCGTTGTATATGTGCTGCAGTACCTGGAGAAGACGAGGCAGCTGAGCCCTGAGATCAAGGACAGGGCAACAGGATTCCTGCGCAATGGTGAGTACAACAGACCCACCTTGTCCCTCTGCCTTCCCCTGTGTCCAACAGACCCAGGTTCCTACTCCCCTTTCACCTGGAGCACTCAATCATCCCATTCCTGCACAGCCATTTCATTCCAAATCCCACTGTGAGCACTCATGTCCTCTCCTGCTTCCCAGGGTACCAGATACAGCTGCAGTATCAGCACCCCGATGGCTCCTACAGTGAATTTGGTACCAAGGATGAATATGGGAACACTTGGTAAGCCCTGGGCTCTCTCCCTGCTGTCTACCTGCTCTCTGACAGCCAGGAGGTGGGCAGCTTTCTGCTTCCAGCATGAAACCCCTTGCTGTCCTATTGGCTCCAAAGTGTTCTAGAAGCTTTGCGGACTAGGGCACCCCAGTCCTGGGGATGAGCTGATCTCGAACCAGCGCATTAGAAAATAGTGCAATAGGTAAAGAGAGATCCACCAGTTTCAAACTCCCACTTTTTTGCCCTCAACTTCTGCTTAGATTCTTTCTTTCCACACATTCTTCCTTCTCTTTGATGCACTCCACCTCTCTCTGATTCTCTCTTCCTTCTTTCATGCCTTTTTTTCTGTTCTCCTCAATCAGGCTGACTGCATTTGTGGTTAAATGCTTTGTTCAAGCCAAGCCATACATTTACCTGGACAACCAGATTATCGAAGCTGCTCTCACCTGGCTGGAATTCCATCAGCTTCCCAGTGGTTGCTTCAAAAACGTGGGACAACTTTTCCACACATTCATGAAGGTAGGAGCCAGTGCGCCTTGAAGGACAACACAAAGCAGTTCTTGCCAAGTGTGCTGGTAATTGTTTAAATTCACTTGCCTGTGTTGTAGTGCTTTCTTGAGAGGGAGCAAGCCAGGGATAGGTGAGACCTCTCCTGAAAAGCTTCAGTATTTGCCTATTACTTTTCCCAGCTTTTTGGATGTCTATGCTTTTTTTAGGGAGGTGTAGATGGGGAAGTCCCCTTGGCTGCCTACATCACTGCTGCATACTTGGAGGCAGGAGCAACACCAGAGGTAAACACTGGGATTCTTTGCCATGCTTTTGCCTTAAGATCTGAGTCTTAATTAGCTTAGTGGTAGCACTTGGGGCAGGCACCTTGGTGGGACTTGTGGGCAAAGTAATTGAGTGAGTGAGGAAGATTTTACAGCTTTTCAGAAAAAACTCTTTCTTTGAGGAGGACATCCCTGGCAGGGAGAAGGTGAGGTTAAACTACTGGGAACCACTGGACTTCATGGCTAGATACAGTGCTGGCCATTTCCCAGGAATGAGCTGTTCATTCCTGCTCCCTCCACCTCCCATCCCCTTGCTGGTCCTACCCAGCTGAAGGCTGATTCTGAGGTGGGTGGATCTGCTCCCACAGTCAAGTAAACAGACATAATTTACCTCCTAATAGGGTTTAGCTTCACAAATAAAGCAGAAGTCTGGGAGAGGAGTGCTGTAGGGCAGCTGGAACTGCATGCTTAAGTAATGACAAATAAGAGTGAGCTCTTACAAGTGCTAAGGATTGTAGCTAGTGACTAGACTGTGGTACAGGCAAATAAAAAACCAATTAACTTGATGGAGAAACACAATTGTAGACACTGAGAAGTGAAGTTCTCTGGAAATCAGAAAAGTAAGTGAAAAAGCAATGCTTTTCAGTGGAAGGAAAAGCAGTGCGCTTAGGGAAGAAAAAGGAAAACAGATAGAAATTAACCTCCTTTCTGGCGATATATGTCCTTCAGGTCATCCTTTTTCACCATAAACCCAACTGTTTACTGTGGAAGTGAATTAAACACAGCTGCCCTGCTCAGCAGGCTATGTGTACTCATTAGCAGTTGTGTGGTTTTGCTGTTGTTGTCTTTGGACTGGGAAAGAAAGACATGGTGGCGTTATTCCCTCAGGAAAGGTGTTCATTTCATTGAGAGAGCACTGCTGAAGCCCAAAACCAGCTCAGGGCAGGCGTGGGGGTGTCTGTCAAGCACCTTCCACCAAGGGCTGAAGACACTGATAGAGAGAGTGGAGGTGTGGGCACAGAGTCACCGGAGTGAATGAATGGGGTGCTTTCTGTGCTGGCACAGAAATGTGTGCACGCTCTGCTTGTGTCCCAGGGCCTGCCTGGCTGCCAGGGTTTGTGTGTGACCAGCAGCGTGCCCCTCTCTCCTGCAGAGCTCGGTGGTGCGCAGGGCTCTGGGCTGCATCGCTCCTGCCCTCCCCAGAGCTGCCAGCACTTACACCCAGGCCCTGCTGGCTTACACCTTCGCCCTGGCTAAGGACGCTCGGCGCACCCAGGAGCTCCTCGATGTGCTTGGCCGAAAGGCCATCAGAGCAGGTACGGGGGGCTCGGTGCCAGGGGGACATCAGAGGAGGGACAGGTGACCTTTCTGAGCCCTTGGTATGGCACAGCCCGGGAGGATCACAGCCTCACCCTCTAGGCTCTTCACTAAGGAGAGTTTTTAGACATCCGCTGAATGAGCTCATGGTGTGTGCTGCCAACACTGTGGTGTGGGTGCTGATTTCCTTCAGATCTGTTGTCCTTTTCTGGTGCCTGAAGCGGAGGTTGGGGTTTGGGAGACTTGGGCATTCTTGTGCAGGACTGCAAAATGCCAGAGAGGAAAGCAAGCTGCCCCACGTCTTGTTAGTCCCTGACAGGGCTGGCCAGTGGATGGCTGGCTAGTATCATGTAGTTATGGACCTAGCAAACAAGGCAATACAGAATTTGGACAACTGGGAGGTAATGTATATGCAGATTATTGGCATATTAGTTTTTGTATGTCACCTTGGTATGGAATATAGAATTTTAGGTATTGCAAAATACATTGATTTTTAGCTGCCCTGATTATGTGATGACCCAACCAAAAGGTGTTTACCCAATGGTCTCTGCAGACACAAGCCACTGTGTCTAGAAGGCTAGGCCACAAGAGTTCTTCCCTGACATCCCTCAAGATTCCCTCTACTACATTCCTTTCACAGATGGGCAGATCCACTGGAGTCAGACGTCTTCCAAGCCCAGAACCAGTACCAGCCCTTGGTCACAGCCAGTGTCTGTAGATGTGGAGCTGACAGCCTATGTCCTCCTGGCCCTGCTCTCCAAGCCAAATGTCACAGAGTCTGACCTCGCTACGGCCTCTGGCATTGTGGTCTGGCTCACCAGGCAGCAGAATGCCTATGGAGGCTTTGCCTCAACACAGGTAACTCATGGCCAGGGAAGGGGATGTTTCTGGAGAAAGAACCTCTGCAAGATATGCACACAATGTATGCAAGTGTAAATGCTTTGGGCAAAGGAGCCCTTGGATGTGCAGGTCCTCACGATGCTGGTTTCAAATGTCCCTGGATGTCAGAGATGTAAATGTAATTGTGTTTTCCTTTTCAGGACACAGTAGTGGCCTTGCAGGCACTGGCTAAGTATGCAGCACTGACACACAGCACACAGGGGGATGCAGAGGTGAGGGTGAGGTCCCTTGGAGGCTTTGGGAAGAAGTTCCAAGTCTCCTACCAGAACCGGCTGCTGGTGCAGGAGGCGGCACTGACAGAGGTCCCGGGCAAGTTCTTGGTGCAGGCCCACGGCAGCTGCTGTGTCTTTACTCGGGTAGGTTCCCACAGGTCACCTTCCTGTGACCACCCTCATCTCCTCATCTTGTCAAAACCAAAACTCTGCTGCGCCTCTGTGGAAGGAAATGTGTGTTGACTGTGGGAGGAAACAGACAGAACCTGCCCAAATATGAGGACCATGGTGCTTCCATGGCTCTCAAGAGTACTGAAAGATGAAAATGTTTTATAGTAGCCCCACTGCTGTGTGTCTGACTTGCACAGTCTCAGGTGAAAGTTTGAGAAGGAGCCCATAGAAGGTTTCCAATCTGAGTGACCTTTATTTTGGGTACTGGGATGAGTGTGCTTACTGCATATCATTTATCCATTCACTGTCTGGGGTCCAATCTTGAGCAGTCAAGTATCCAGTGGGGAAAAAAAAGGTGTCATAGATGATATCAAGCTAATTATCAATGTCTTGGTCTGTCTTTTTGTCTCTCCCTGCAGATGGTGCTGAGGTACTACACACCCTCCCCACAAGACTCAACATCCTTTGCCTTGCAAGTGAAAACTGAGCCAGTCAATTGCACCAAGGACAACACACTCTCTGTTACTGTCCATGTCGATGTCAGGTAACTCTAAAAATCTTGTCCCACTTAAGAAGGAAATCTGGGCATGGCTGGAGAGCTGAGAGGTGCTTCTTGGCTGCAGTGGAGGCACCAGGCAGTTTCAGCAGGAGGCCCAGCTGGAGAGCCTTGGCTCTTGCTGGAGAGAGGTGTGCAGTGTCAGCTGAGCCTGGGGGCACTCAGAGCAGTGCAGCCATCCTCTGCGCCCTGTGAGAGGAAGCAGAGACTGCCTCGGCCCCAGCCCTGGCTGGGCTGCCTGCCTCAGGGCACTGCACACAGGGACTGGTGGTAAAGGGAAGGGAAAGCTGGGAGAGATTCTCTTTTTAATGTTCTTCCCCAGAGACTCTCTTTTTAATCTTCTCCCCCAGGTACAATGGGAAGAAATCCACTTCCAACATGGTGATTCTGGAGGTGTCCTTACTGACTGGGTTTGCCCTGGCTCCAGGATCCGGGGTGTCTGTAAGAAGTGTGGAATCAGGGTGGGGATGTGGTGTCAGTGGGACCATCTGTGCCCTAGGAGAGGGAAAGGTTGTATAGGAAGTTGTTGCTTGTCTCTTCAGTGAGCAATCTCACCATCCCTTCCCCTCTGCCACACAACAAATGTGAACACATACTGTTGGCTGTTTCTTGGAGTCTTGAGGATGGTAATACTTCTGACCCAATCAACTTAGCATACCCCTGTCAGCTAAGTACCCTAGGCTCTTGTCCTCGGGGTTTGCAGGAGCTGAGTGGCCCTGCAGGGAAATCAGTTTGAAGAGATAAGAGTCCAAAATACATTTGGAAGTGAGTGACTGAGAATCTGCCAACTCAAACTTAGATAAACCTTATTGGGATGTCTTAAAATTTCCTTTCAAAAGACAAAACTGAATTGCTTCCTCCTCTCTCCTGTCCTAGCTGCAGCATGGACACTTAGTGAGAAGAACTGAGAAAACACAAGGAGGTGTTGCCATCTACTTGGACAAGGTAACATCTGTGCTGCTAGAGAAGCTGCAAGAGTGAAGGGCACTGCCAGAGTTGTTGGGAGAATCCAGGACTGGGGCTAGCAGATGAGGATACTCAGGATTCATCTTTGAATCTACAGAATTGTTATTGTCAGTTAGTAGGATCAAATTCAGGTGAGGAATAAAAAGAACCACTCGTAAGTGAGCTGTCATTTATTTTCTTCCCCAGCTGAGCCATATCTCTGACACATATGTCCTGCATCTGGAGCAGGAGATTGAGGTGACCAACCTGAAGCCAGGCCATGTCAGGGTCTATGATTACTACAACCCAGGTCAGTGTGGAACTATGGGGTGCCAGAGCTGCCTGAGTGTTTGCACTGGGCTCTGTGCAAGGATAACTTAGATCTCTCCTGTTCTGTTGCAGAGGAGCAGGCCCTGGCTGACTATAATGTCTTCTGCATCTGAGGTAGGTGCAAATCCCTTCCTCAGCCCCCTGTACAGACCTTCCTCTGCCCCTCATCCACTTCTCTGTGTTCCATGGGAGCCCTGTGTATCTCTGATTCAGCATGTTCCCTTCATCTAGGATTGTATCTGAAACTCCCTAAGCAGAATTCATGGTACTAGTTTCAGCATATTATATTTGGGTATGGAGAGTTTCTCTTCCTGGGAAGGGGCTGAAGTAAAACAAAGGTAGTGGATCAAATAAAAAACCCCTTTCCTTTAGAATCCTTAGTAAGAGCCTGTGCTCCCTAGCTGTTAGCATCCCAAAGTTAATAATTTGGGTCACATTATTTGCTCTCTGAGTTACTCTCTCTTTTGCTGTTATTTCTCCAGGGACTTGGACTGCTTCATTACTGTCCACTGCTTCAACTCACAGGGATCCCTTAGTGCAAGATGCCTTAGAACAGTGGGGCTGCTGCATTATTTCTCCTGGTATAATGAAACACCTGGAAAGTCACATCTCAGGCTTGAGATTTTGCTGCTGGGACACATCTCAGGTTGGGTTTCAGGACTAATGAAACTCAACAGGACTATGCTGCTCATCCTGACAGCCATTACCTGGTGAATTTTTTGGGGTGTCTAATTAATTCTGATTGTTTTAATCTGGGATTTTCTTGCTTGCAAAAAGAATGAAAATAAAATACAAATCACAAATCTGGCTACTGTGGTGTGTGTTTGGACTCTGTGACAGCCTTTACCTGGGAAGAGTGAGCAGAAGCAAACTCTGTACCTCAGTCCTGTCGCTGGCATTCATTTCCTCCAGCAGTGCTGTGCAGCCGTCAGTATGGGGTGAGGCCTCCTAGTCCTGCATGGAGACTGATCCCACTGGGCATCATCTACTGCACTCAGATGTAGCTGAGCCATCAGGTCTTGGCTGCAGGTGCACTTTATGTGGGTGTGAATCTACCCTGCTGTGTATATCACAGACTGACTCTGTCCTTCTGGCATAGAAAGCAGAAAGGGAGTAATTTTAGCTTCTGCACCTCCTGTGGAGCTGGATCTTGCACAGGACAAGTCAAATATGAGTTGTCAGGAAGGGGTGGTGCCCTGGGGTTGAACCCCCTGCTAATGAGCAAGGAAAGTGAGCAGGGTCTTTTCTGCTCCACAAGGAGCTGTACAGGCAATTCAACAGCCAAAGAGTATGTGAAAATTCAACATCTATCACCGCTTTGTAAAATCAAAACTCACCATTTAAGTGCTGGTGATCACGGGTCTTTTAGGTTGACAGTGACAATTCTCTGTATAAACAGGTAGATCTCCTCGGACCCTCCCCAGAGCTGGCTGTAAGAGTGTGATGGCTAAGTGCAAAGGCAGGCTTAAGACTGGAGGGCCTGGAAGACAGGTGAAGGTTGAGGGTCAGGATTTGCTTACTGCCCTGAAAGCTCTCCCTACCCTGCAGCAAGGCTGGGATTTGTGGTGGTTTAATGGGAGGGATTTGGAAAGCATGTTTAAATTTTAAACTGTGATACTCCAGAGTAATCGTGAAGACTCAGCAAGTCCTGTCTGTGAGACAAAGAATGTGCATTTCAAGTTTGTTTGAGAGTGAACACACCGAGGAGATGTGCCAGCAAGGCAGGCTGCTGACAGCCTGCTCTGTGCTTCATGTGCAGTTTAACAGGGCTGGAATGAAAGCATGAGCAGCTGGATGGTAGCAATACCTTATGCAGCGCCAGAAGTGGCTGAGCTGATGTTGCAGGTGTCACTCTCTTCTTGCACCTTTATTTAAACAGGTAGTTTTCCTCCTCTCTTTATTCCATTTCTTCAATAGTACATGAGCAATGCAGGTCTCAACTCTTCAGAACAGAATTTTTAATTGCTTTCTTTGAAACTTTTTAAAAACACTTTGCAGATATTTCTGCTTTCTTTGCAAATGTCTCCTCTCTCCCTTGCCTTAATCACTGGCAAAGTCTGTCCTTGCTGATATCAAAGAGCAGAACTGGAGCCAGTCAAGCCTACAAATGTTACTGGTATTTGGAGAATACACTGCCTAGAGCTTGGAGTCTTGCAGAGAGGGAGGAACTTCACCTACCACTGCCAATGCCACCATGTTCTTATAATGTTTTGCAGAGCTTAGCAAAGCAGAAGTCTGAGAAAAATCCCCAGCACAGAGGTTTATTGGGAAAACAACTTCTGTGGTGGCTGTACACACACAGGAATCCAACCTACCCTTGCTGACACCATGAGGGGTAGCTCATGCAGGAGCCCATTACTGCAGGAGGTCACACACAACCCCTCACTACTCCTAGGTGTATGTGTACACACACTCTGTGTAAAAATTACACAGTGTCACTTTTGACTCAATATCCATTGTAATTTCTATTGCACTTTCTTAACAACTCTTCTGTGTCCTTTAAAATGTACTTTATGAGATTTAAACAGTAATACCTCTGATGTCTGGCTACTAGAGAGTATTTGGAAGGAGGTGGCTGTCTTCCAAGAGACTTTAGGCAGGGGAAAAAAACACTTTTCTACAAAACACATATATTTATTTTATTATTTATCTCTCTGGCTTAAACGTCCCCTTCTCTGCTTAGAGCAGCAGATGTCAAACATTCCAGTCATTTTTTTACCCTTCACAAAATCGAGGGGTTGTGGTGATTCAGGCTGGAGCTTGGTGGTGTGCATCCTTCCATTTAGCTTGTGATCAGCTCACTGCTTGAGCACTGAGAACTGCTGCCTTCCAGGGACACAAATCCACTATGGATGTGCCTCTTGCCTGTCTCTGGGCCAGCTGATGAATGGATCTCTGGGCTGGGGAAAGATCTTAGCATGGGACAGCCCCCAGGTACTGTGTGCCCTGTCACCATGTCTTGGGGGGTGCAGAGCCCTGCTAAGTGGTGCTCCCTTCCCCAGTGCCTCCTGCCCACCAGCAACTGGTCACTTTGCTGGTAGTAGGAGATGGAGATAGGACTGAGGCATATGAATCACACACATCAAACCTGCTAATTTGTTTTTGTTGCTCCTACATTTATTTATCTGTTTCATTGGGAGTTAGATTGGATTGGGTGCTCAGGGTTTAGTTTTCCAGTCAGTGCCAAGCCCAAAACTTCAGAGGTGTTTAAATGCCTGCTCTCACAAAACAGCTGCTGGAGTCAGGGGCGTCAGGATGCTCAACACCTTTGCCATTGTGAGCCCCTGTGCTGCTATGAGGGATCTGGCTGTCCCCTGGAACTGCTGTGGATCTACTGTGAACAAACAAATGTCAGCTGGGATTGTTCAGTAGGCACTGCCTGTACTTTGTGAGACCCATGGAAAGGAGTGAAGGGCATCTTAGTGTCAGAATGATTCACATTCTTGCTCCAGTTCCTGTTTGCTTGTTTGTTCAGGTGCATTTATGCATTTTTCCAGCTGCTGGCACCAGCAGCTCTGACTGAACAAAGCCCACGGAGAGGGAAAGGAGAGAGAGGGGTTGTATCTGCCTATTACGTGTGTGTGCATGAGTGGGTAAAAGAAAGCCCCAAAGCCTAGTTCTCATGTTATGGTCAGCCTGTACTAAAGAAAAGGAAAATATTGCCAAACCCTACATCTTTAAGACATCAGTTTGGTACCAAAGAATGTGGTACATTTTGATATGAAATGACCTTGATACTAAGATTGAAGAACTTCCTTGTTTTGGGAATAAGTAGTTTCAAGAACCAGATTCTCTTTCCAATTATGGTAATATACTCAGGGAAAAGTTCAGTACAATCAGTGGACTAACATACATAAAATTAGCATGTGGAAAGAAGGCCCCAAACCTGATAGTGTGTGTTCCATCACCTAGGGCTCGAGCACAGCTAGGCAAGACCCTGTAGGACTTCAGCCATGCAGATTTTGACCAATGTTTAGCCCCCATTTCCTCCACTGGTGAGGGCGTGAGTAGGTTGGCCTGAACTGGAGCACAGAGCAATGTGATGCAGCTGGGGTAAGTTACAGCTGGGGTAAGTTACAGCTGTTCAATTTTCTCTTGAAACTGAAATATCTGTAGGGCAGAAGCAATGTGAGGACTCCAGCTCTGCTTGCTCCCTGTGCTTTCCTCCTCTGTGAAGGAGCAGTGAGCTATGCAAATATACTGAATTTGTACAAAGCCCGGTCTCCATTTCAGGACTGGGACCTGCCTTGAGTGCTACAGATGCAGAAAGCCTGGGGACAGTATGACCACAGGAGTTCACAGTGAGCTCCAGCTGGGTGCACATGCCAAGGGGTCATGGGACAATCCAGCTGGAGGCAAAACAATGGGACTTAGGCTGTAACTGGTCCAGGGAGCAGGGGCAGTGCAGTGAACAGGAAACAGGCTGCTGTTTGGCAAAATAAAAGGCACATTTGTCTGAATGACGCTGGTCCATCCATAGGGGAGTAGAGGAGCAGTGAGGCTGGAGTCCAAAAGGACTTGGATTGGCTGGGGAACATCCTGGACAGTACAACCCTGTGCCTGCCGCACTATAAATCCAGGAAAGAGGTGGAGGGAAGGAAACCTCGGGGCTTCGTGTCTGCTTCCTGGGAGAAACAGCAACAACAGCAGGTGTCCTGGAGACTTTGGAAGGAGAGGAGCAGCACCCTACTTTCTACCTTGAGCAGGCCTCCCAAGAAATCCACCCCTCTGGGGCTCTCCCATGAAAATGTGGATTCCCTTCCTCCTGAGCTGGCTGCTCTACACCCTGGGGATAGTGGCACAACCGTAAGTGCCATTTAAAAATCTAGTGATTATAGTTGTGCATGCTGAGGGAGGGGCCAAGACAGCAGGGAGAGAGTGTGGGACCCTGTGTGTCACCTCCTGGAAGGGCTGGACATGGGGTGGGGTGCAGAGCCTTGTTGTGAAAGCAGGGCCCTCCTGAAGGTGGGAACCTCTCCCATGGATATGTCTGCAGTACCAGAGCTAGGTGGGCACTGGTGGTGGGAACAAGAGGGAGGGACTGCAGTATGAGGTGGGATGAAGGGAAAGGTGTAGGACAAAGTGAAGGGCAAATGAAAAGGGCTGCAAGGCAGGGGATGGATAAACAGGAACCAGTCTGCTGTCAGGGTAGTTGAGGAGCCATGTCAAAGCAAGAAGAGCAAATTCTGTTCCGTCACCTGAAAGTATTCATCTTGTATTTATCTGAAATGAACTCTATACATTCCATCCTGTCCTGTGCAAGGTCCTCACTCTGGCAATCTGTTCCAGTTTCTCCAGCAGAACAGCACCTCCTAATCTCAGATGGCAAACTCTCCTGTTGCCTCAGGCCAGCCTTTTAGTGCCAAGAGTGGGCAAGAGGGCTCCCGGGATGTGATGATATCTTGTTTCCCCACTGCAGGAGGTACCTGATCATCATTCCAGCTGCCCTGCCCTATCCCTCATCCCAGAGGGCATGCTTGGACCTTCGTGGGGTTGAAAAGCCTGTTCGTGTGGCTTTAACTCTCGTGCACCCATCTGGCAACCTCAGCCTGTACCGCAAGGTTGTCCGGAGCGACTGGATCTTCGAGTGCACCAGATTTCAGGTCAGAGTCAGGGTCTTGGCAGGGACCCCTAGCTGGCAGCTCACAACGTGCTCATCACCAAAGAAAGAGAGAATGAGGAAGACAGAAGATAAGAGGGCGTGGAAAGAGTGAATGCACAATCAGGGGGAGGGTTTGGTGGCAGCCTGGTGGCTTTGCTGCTTGTCTTTGTCTGTCTGCATGGTACTCTTCCTGCGGGATACCCTGGTGGCACACTGAGGAAAGGCTGCCTGGCCAGGCAGCAAAGCTCTGAGGAGGGTGGATAGCTTAGAAGCACCCAAATGGCAGTCACGCAGCTCATTCTTTCCCCTGAGGAGGATGCACTGTCACAGCGTGTTGTTTGTGAATCTGTGATGCAGAAAGAGTCAGACCCCTCATCTCAGACAGCTTCCCTCATGTCTTCTTCTTTCCAAGCTTTTCTTTCTGGGCTTGAAAATGTCCCGGAGGACTAGGACTAGGAAAGACATGGGAGGGTGTACACACAAGCTCAGCATAAATCTTCCTTATTTGCCAAACTCATGATCCTTATTTTCTTAGTTTGCACTGATAATAAGGCGGGATTTCAGTCTTTGTGACCCTCACACTCTAGGAATTCTCATCACCATAGACCTTTTCTTCCCTTGAGTTATTCTTCTCCATCTTGCTCCATGCAGATTCTAACAGTGGTCCTGCGAAGGAGTAAACAAAATTTCTGTGTCAGAATAGACTCCTTTTTCTCTTGTCCAAGGTCTATCCCAGCTGTTAAGCATTGTTCCCTGTGCTTCCACAGACATGGCCTTCAGCCACTGAGGGGACACCCTGTGCTGGCCTCCAGAGTAAGATGGCAAAGAGCCTGGCCTTGCAGTGCAGCAGAAGTGAGAAGAGCGCTGCTCTGATGCCTGCTAACCTGGTGGCTCTCCTGTTTTGTGTCCCAGGTGCCCCGACCTGCAGGCAGCCAGGAGGTGGCCACTGTGCACCTGAGCATCTCCAATGGCCACTACTTCAGTGCAAGTGAAGAGAAAAATGTCCTGATCCGCAGGGCTGGAACAGGCACCTTCATTCAAATGGATAAGCCCATCTATAATCCAGGACAGACAGGTGAGCAACACATGGAGCATCCTGACAGTGGCCCTGCCTTGACCCTCCCAGGCTTTGTTCTCAATTTCCTGTGAGCGGAGCGCTGAGTGATTTGTGCTATGTGGGCTCCATGGGGACAGAGGGGAGAGCTGCAGTGAGGTATCCCATGTTTTAGCAGCAGGAGGGGCCTGGGAGGGGAGGCCTCACGTGCTCTAGGAGCAGAGCTGGCTTGGAAAAGGGAGCAGACCTGAACATGGTCTTCTTGGCCAAGGCCAGTGGGACTGGTCTGCCTACACTGCAGAGAAGAAAATGTAAGGTAACCCTGGCCGTAGTCCATGGGAAAACCCCTAAATTGTGAAGCAGCTGTGCTGCTGCCACGTGTTTGGTGTAAGCAGAGCTGAGTGGGGCTGAGCAAAGGGTGAGAGGGGCTGCAGGGCAGGCATGGGGCTGCCACTAGTGCTGGGTGTGGAGCTGTGATTCTGGGGTGAGACAAGTGTGGGGCAAGTCTGTTCGCACGTGCACTCTGTCTGTAATGTGCTTTACTCCATTTTCTCCCTCCAGTGAAATTCAGGATTGTGACGCTGACTGAAGACTTTGCTCCTGTTAACAGCAAGGTAAAGCCTGTCTAAGTGGAGCCAAGGAGGTCTCCAGGCTTTAGATGGTTCTGCTTCCTCTACCAACCCCATGCCAGGGACACTGGGACAGTCCCAGCATCCAGGGTGGTCAATGCCAACCCTTGAGTCAACAAGATTTGAGCAAGAATTCCTGTTGGCTGATGGCTCTGCTGTTGCTGTTATAGGATGGCTGCTGGTTGATGGGAGGGTTGGATGGTGTTTGGGGAGTGTGCCAGCATTTCCAGCTAGCTGAGTTACCTGAGTGCACCTGCCCTTGCCAAAAAAGCAGATAGGGCTTCTGGGGACCAGTCTGTGGACTGCTGGCCATGGGCATAATTATCAGACAAAGTTGTGTACAGACATCACCAGATTCGAAGATCCCCTCCCACAGCCCTGGAAAGCTCAGTGATTTGTGCAGTGTGTGGCACCTGAGGGTGGCAGGAGAGCCTGAAGCAAGCTGCAACATTTTAAGAAAAATTAATTAATATGGGGAAGGATACACAGGAGGTGATCATAAAAAGAAGAGAGAAAACAGTATAACCAAATTATACTGACTTGCTGCTGGCAGCAGCTCATTTTCCCCATGTCAAGGGAGTGAGAAGTTGCCAGAGACTTACATATGTGGTGGCCAGGAAACTGCAAGGCTGGTGGCATTCTTCAGTAAGCAATTATATCTGCAGCCAGCAGCTATACTATTTCACTCCTCAGTCCTCAAGCAATTTAGGGAGAGCCAACAGGAATTCATGCCATGACAATTAAAATACTGAAGGCACACAGTAGGGGAGTTGGACCAAATCCTTCCAGACTAAAATAAAGGGAGAGATCCTTCCAGCTTCTTTATTGCTGACTTAAGTTCTTATTTCTTGGGCTATTGGTGAGGCCCTAGGATCAAACACTCTTTTTTTCCCCAACAAAGAGAAGGCATATATCTTATATTAATAAGACAATGAAATATAAACAATACATTTGCTTCCATGCCTACAATTGGTTCATGTACATATTTGACTGTAAAGGCTTGCTGTCTATGTGTGAATACAAACAAATTAACGCTGTTACTGTTAATTACGCTGTGATGAAAATTCAAAGAGATTGTGTTTAGCCAAAGCTATTATAAAGGCTTGAGTGCACTGCAGCATAGAAGGTGTAATACCTAGATTGTAAAGTAGATGAGTTGGAGTTAATATGGATGCTGTTCACCAGCAGTTTATTCTGCACTTTTTTTTTATTTCAGTGAAAACAGAGTTGCCTCTGATAACTTGTATGAAAGCTTAGAATGATGAATTATGTGAATTACATGTAAATTGGATGTTTACAGTCTGGTTACTCTCCCAAGCCCTGCTCCTGCCTCATTATGTGTTGTGATCCCATATTAGTCTCTTCACCAATACTGCCTGGATGATAGATGAAGTGATATAAGAACAAACAGAGAATTAATGGGCCTAGAAGGGCTGAAATGTGTCCTCCTTTGTCCCTCCCTGTTACTGTCAGCTGCACTCAGCATTAATTCATAATTTCCAGCTTTACCTCCTATGTCAGGGATTTTAAAGGAAGATTTTCTGAGTGTTCTTCCTATAGGTGATGCAGTTTTGCTAATTATTGGGATATATGTTACATATTGAGGCCATTTAATATTTGTGAACTTGGGATGATGGTATTTGAGAGTCTTCTTACTCTTCCCCATTTTATTGGAGCAAATTCTAGCTTTTATGGTTGTTCAATACCTATCAAAATGCATCTTAAATATTCAGGCATCAAAAAGCAATTCTGAAGAATAGCATAGATTTTTACTATTCCTTACCATTTCAAAGCAGTTGTCCTGGTTTCAGTAGGATCAAGCTTCTTGTATCATAATGTTTGTCACAGTACAGGGGCTGGCTGGGTGAGAGAAATATATATACAGGTTGCTGTGTCATGCCAGTTTTTGACAGTGATGTCTGTTTGCTTTGCAGTACTCCATGGTGGAAATCCAGGTGGGTGTTCCAGACTCCTCAGGTGTTATGAGGAAAGGTATTTCAGTATGGATAGTACCTAGGATGCTGTCTTAATAGTTCAAGTTACTTTTCTTAGGCTCTATGCATGCACCTTTTCTGTCCAAATGCTTCTTGTTAACAAGACTTGATGATACAAATGGTTTGACTTAATCCATTTCTACATTCAGGAATGTGGGCCAGGCTTTAGCTAATTTTTATAGTTCACCTTTACTGGAGACTGGAGAGTCTAAATGTCAGAACCTTCCATACCTTCTTTTTCTGTGGTTGTGTAGAGCAGAGTAAACCTGGGTGGGTTGGGTTCACCTCTGTTGGTGCTCCAGCATCACCATCTGGGCTAAAACCAGCAGGAACCTGTGAAAGCCTCTGAAATGTCTGCTATGCCTTTGAATCCAGTGGGTTCTGGGTGGAGAATAGCCAGCATTGCTGATGACTGCCTCTTCTTTTCTTCCCTTGCACCACAGGATCCGAACCAAAACCGCATTGGCCAGTGGCTGGATGTGAGACCAAAACAGGGCATTGCAGATCTCTCGTTCCAGTTAGCTGATGAACTCTCCCTGGGGACTTACACCATCAGTGCCCAGTCCTTTAGGTCCAGCTCAGTACAGTCCAGTACCTTTAAGGTGGAGGAACGTGGTAAGGAGAATGAAGAAAGGGATGGAAGAAGTTGCTTGTTTGTTGCTTGCCTGTCTGTATAACGATGTAAAGCCAAATATTGCAAAATAGGATTTACTGCCTGAGAGCTGTGACTGAATGCAAATCTATGGGCAATAACAAATGAACACAAGGGAGATTGTGCTGGAGATTCCTGGAGAAGGTACCTTCTGGCAGATTAAAAATACATTAAAGACCTCTGCAAGACTGTTGTGGGGGGGGGGCGGGAGGAAGGGATTCTTTCTTTGGTTTCCCTGCTTTTAATTAATGCTTGCTTTTAACTCATTAACACATTCCTTCATAGGAACGTACTCTTCACCTGTGCCCAGGTAGTCTTCTGCCCTTGATGGAGTAACTCTGATGTTTTTGTTCCAGTGTTGCAAAAGTTTGATGTTTTCTTCGAGGGACCAGCTCAGATTTATGCTTCTGATAAAACTTTCCCACTGCAAGTGTGTGGCAGGTAAGGAGAATGTTCCGGGGAAAGGAAAGATTCCATCAAAACTGTGTCTCTCCTTCCATATGTCTCCTATATTTTCAATCCATCAAAGAGAGGTGACTCAAGAAGGATCAAACTGAGTCATTCCTTTAGAAGAATCCCAAATAGTTCAAGAATCAAGCTAATGGCTTCTTCCTTGGGGAAGAGGTACCTCAGCTACACAGGAGAGAGAACACCCAGCTACAGAGAGACTTGCCCTAGGCAACAGATACCCTCCTCTGGAAGATGTGTCTGTTCAGCATTGAAAGATCCCATGTGGGAAAAGCACTTACCAGATATGGGACAGACATGTTGAGGTAAAGGCGCAGGAGCTGGCATTCCTGTAGCAGTTTATGCCTTTCCTTCTCACTTACATGCTGCTAAACTTATAGCCTTCTTAGAAGCAGTGGATAAATTTCTCTAATTATGTGGTTATCAGCAAAAAACGAGCAGATGAGGGTGGGAAGGGGGGCAGAACCTATGACAGTATAAACACAAAGAAGGGAGGACAATGAGCTCAAGAGCACTCAAAATTTGGTGAGCTCATTTGTATTCGGGGCTGCATTGTCTGGAGACCTTTGGTGTCTCTTTTTGCCACTGATTGGTCTGACATAATTTCTCATTAATTGGGACAGTTACAATCAGGTCATATGAGGCTGTAGCAGTAAATAGTACTCACCACTCTACATCACAAGGATGGGTCACAGATGTCGTCTTTTTACTGATACCATCAGGAGCATTACTCCAAAGGGCAAGTCAGAGAGGGGTCAAAGCCAGAAAAGGCAGCAAAGCAGGCAGAGGAAATACCTAAATGTCTAAATCAGCAGAGCAGGTCTGATGATGGAAACAAGAGCCTTGATCATGAGACAAACCCATAGTGAGGCAAGTCTGAGGTCACTCTGTGGCTCTATTACTGCGATTTGCTGTTGCTGTCTGCAGGGACACCTGTTTCTGCTGGCTTTAGCCCCCAAACTAATATCTTCACCAAGTGGATAAATCAGGCCCACTCGTTGTGTCTGCCTGCAATTCTAGGACAGCAAGTGCTCAGCAGCGGGAGAGCTCCAGAGGGTGTGGGTCTGCTCCTGTCCATTGCTGCATCTGTTCCTTTGTTCCTACATCTGTTGGATGCCAGACCATGCTATTGCACTCCCAAAGTACTCAAAGTGCTTTATTTTAATTTGTGCCTGCCTGCTTGCCAGCTGCAGTAAGACCTTTGTCACAAAAGGCACCTGTGTGGAGTGACGTGTTGGACAGAGCAGGCAGTGCCTCTGCCTAGGAGCTCCTCTGGTGTTCTCCCTGCAGGTACAGTTTTGGGAAAGCAGTGCGAGGGACTGTGCATGTGACTCTGTGCCAGAAAGCAAGGAGATGGCCCCAGGATGCCAGCAAGGACATCTGTAGGGAATACAGCGGTCCCGTGAGTAAAATCCTGGAAGGTATATGGGCAGTAAGGAAGCACCACAGAGGATGAAGTGTCAAGGGTTGAGTGAATAGAACAAACTGCGCAGAGCCCCGTCCAGTCTAACCTTGAATGTTGCCAGGAATGAAGCATCCACCACCTCCCCGGGGGACATGTTCCAGTGTTTTATGAGTTTATGTTTTATGACTAATCCCTTGTACTTCTGACCCCTTCCCTTCTCCCTAGCACCAAATCATACCTGTCACTCCCTATTGCAGACAGCAAGCAATGGGTGTTTCACCCCTTCTGTCAGCACATCAGTCTTCAATCTGACTCCCAGCGAGGAAGACAACAAACTTTATGCAGAAGCCTCTCTCCTGGAGATGGGCACAGGTACCCAGGGGCTCAGCAAGGGAAGGTACAGGGGCAAGAGGAACCATTCTGGGGTTTGAGGATTAGAGAGTGCACACATCCCCGTCTCCTCCTCCCTGCTGCTGGGATCACCACATGGGCATGGAGAGCTACTCTGACAGCAGCAGGAGGATGAGGAGTGGCTGGGAGCTGGATGAGTGGTGTGGGTCTGTGAGGCTACAAGGAGGCTTGCAGACAGCTTAACTAAAGAAGGAGCTGCCACAGGAGTGGCCTCCAAACCTTGAAGAATGCTGGTGTTGGCAAGGAAGCTACGGACACAGCTAAAAGGGGTTGGGAATAACAAAGTGAGATTAAATTACAGTGCACTAGTCACATCTGGTACTGATCCTGCTTCCCTTGCACTCTGCATTCCAACAGGGGTGCAGATCAACACCTCCAGCCAAATCCTCATCTCCAGGACAGCTGCAAAGGCAGTATTTGAGACACCCAATGAATATTACATCCCTGGAGTACCATACAGGGGGAAGGTGATTTTCTTCCCTTGCTTTTTTGCTGCCTCTCATTTGCCAAAGGATATGATATCTAGTAGATCTAGCTGACCCAAAGCATTTTCTGCTCCTCAGACAGAGTATTTTACCTTGCACTGTGTCCCATTGCTTACAGTGTAGCTACAGTTGCTGCATTTCAGGTTCCCTGTTGTGTTTACACTTCCAGCATCTGCTGAGAGCAATGAGTGGTGTTTCAGCAGGGATGCTGGGATGCAAGGATGTCTCAGCTGCAGGCCAGGAGAGAAACTCCTCATGTTCTAGCCACACACACCTTTTGGAGCAGACAGATTTGAACCATGCTCAGCTTCACATTAGAGATGAGGGAATTGTGCAATTCTCCTGTCTTCCTGGGGCCAGACTGAAGTCTGTAGGTGACCTACACAGGAGGGTCTGTGCTTTTTAGAGATAGGAAGGTTGAGGTATGACATTGGAAGAAATATCTGACTATGGCTTTCCTGCCTCACCCTATTGTCACCAGATTAAGGTTCAGGATCACTATGGAACTGGTATGAAGAACAGGAAGGTTTATCTTGTGATAAGGGTCATGAGGCGTCGGTTTATCAAAACATACATCACAGATGACAGTGGAATAGCATCGTTCAACCTCGACACAACTGCCTGGAACAGCTCATCAGTCTCTTTGGAGGTAAACACCACTTCTGCATATGTGAGAGTCCTTGAGCTCTACCTGTGCTTCCCCTCCTGCCCTGCAGCCCCGCTGCCAGCTCAGGCCTGGGCTCACCACACATCTCTGCCCAGAGCCAGCTGGAATGCACCAGGCCAACAGCCTTTCCCAAACCAAGCTGATGACAGCCTAACAAAGCACTGAAGCATGAAACCCTTCATTTCTGTGTGTCTCTGTGCCCTGTCAGGGGAGGTTCACACTGGAGGAGTTCATGCGCGCTCCTCGAAGGACTGACTTCAGTTACACGAACGCTTACCATCACCTGCAGCCCTTCCATGTCACAACCAAGAGCTTCCTGGACATACACCCACCCACAGAAACACTGCCCTGTGGGCTGAAGCAGAACGTCCAGGTGACCTTCACACTCAGCAGGGATGACCTGGGAGAAGACACCAGCCGTATAAGTTTTGCATACTATGTGAGTAAGGGTAGTAGATAACCCGGGGGGAAAGGCTGCACTGATAGGACCAGACCTCAATGAAAAGCTCAGGATATAGTTTAGGTCATCCCTGGAGGGATGACAGCTAAACCTTGTTCTCAGGGGACTGGGTGAATGCTACACCTGGTAGGGCTCAGCCTGGCCACACCCTGATCCTGGTGCTGGAGCTACAGTTACCTCCATGGATAAGGAGGAGGTTTCTGTCTTTGTAGCCCATCCCCTCTGTAGCCTCTGCCGAGGCTGCAGCTGGAAGTTTATTCTCCCTTTAAAACTGGTTGGGTATCCCTTTTTCACTCTGGTTATCAAACAGCTGCTCAGTGGAAATGGATTTTGGTCTGTTCTGGAGGCCAGCCTACTAGAGGAGAAACACTTTAATTATCACTCACCAGTCTGCAGTGAAGCCACTACTGATCCATTTTCCTCACTGAACAGACTAGACCAGAGACTCCTGTGTTAAAGTTTCTCCTCCCAACCGTCATGTCTGAAAATATCCTCAAGTTTGGGATTGGATTGAGCCCACAGTTAATTTTCGGGGCTTTATTTTGCTTTTGAAAGCAAGATGCACATAGATAAGTGTGGATGCACTCTGGTGGCAAACAGCAGTCTGCTCATCCCATGTCCCTCCTCCTGCAGGTCACTGGCAAGTCTGGAATTGTTGTCAGGGGCCAGAGGAATATCCAGATCGGGAAACTGAACAGTAAGTCATGAAACAGTTGCACCCAGTTGGTTTCTAGGTTGGTCATGAGAATTGCCAGAGTTCCTTCCAAATTCCCTCAATCTACAGGTCTGGAGCAGTCAGCAAACAGGACAGAGGGAGGCTGAGGAAGCAATTGTGTCAAATATGGAAGAGGGCAAAAAGAAAGAATGAAACAATGATGAGAAGAGAGACTGGGAGGATGTAGGGGAAGATGGGTCAGAGGGGAGGGAGAATGGGTCAGAGAACGGAGGGAAAGGGCAGACAGTGCAGCAGCAGAAATTGGTTTGACATTTTGAGATTATATAGCACAAAGGGAAGAAGGGAAGAAGGAGGTGTCGGTGGGCCTATAATGAAAATATTTTGCCTTTCCTTCTTCAGTGTTGAAGGGCTCATTCTCCATCCCTTTGACCTTCTCTGCCGACTTGTCCCCATCACCTTCCTTAGTGGTGTACGCCATCTTCCCCAACGGAGGGGTCACAGCTGACAGCATCCGTTTGGATGTTGCCTTGTGTTTCCAAAACCAGGTGAGACTCACCTCTGTGGCTGGGGGAGAGCTGATGAGCAGGAGTCAGGAGGCCTGAGGGAAGGAGACCCTCAGATCCTTCCAAGAGAGAACTGGGCAGAAGAGATAGGAGGGGTACCTGCAGCACAGTTCCCAGGGACCAGGAAATCTTCAGCAGTGACTTCTGATAGTAGTGGCTGAGCAGGGGAGATTCCAGCTAGTCTTCCTCTTTCTAACTGTGCCATCTGTCACCCTCCTCAGACCTCTTTCCTTTTCATATTCCTTTCCTGATGTATTGCTCTAGGTCAAGGTAGGATTCCCAGAAAAAGAAGCACACGCAGGGTCAGCAGTGCAGCTCCAGCTGCAGGCAGCGCCTGGCTCCCTGTGTGCAGTCCAGGCAGTGGATGAAAACATGTTCTTCACCAGACCAGACCATGAGCTGACCAGCCAAATGGTGAGTGTCTGTGCAACCAGGCAAAACCTCAGGAGTGATGGATGAGCTGGGCAAGGCAGGCAGGGGAGCTGGAGGCCAATGAATGAGGAGGTCTGTGTGTGAAGGAGAAAGCAAGGCCTGCCTAGGAAGAAGGACAGGAATTGGTGTGCATGCTAGGGGAGGATGGAGTGAAGTAACTGGAGGTATCTGCTCCTTGCTCAATCCTTCCCTGCCTGTGAGTTTCCCTAGGTCTATGGTTTGTTCCCTGCTGCCTACCAACGTGGATACCCTGCCCAAGTAGAAGAGCATTCAGATCACTGTGTGCAGCCTCAGTCCTTGTCATCTCTGCTACGAGGAAGGCCACAACATTCCTTTCAGCCTGACATCTTCAACCTTTTCCGGGTAATCACCTCATGATGTTTCCCAGAGCTGCAGCAGTTATGAGCATCTGAGGTATTTTCTCCCCAAGCAGTCTGAGAGGGCCTTTCCTCCTCCAGACAGACCCTGCTGTCTGCCCCAACTGAACTGTTTTGTCTCAAAAGATGTACTACCCCATTGAGCAGGAATACCTGTATTTCCCTCCACATGTGCACAAAGCAAGGTGATGAAATCCTGGACCATCAAACTCCATTTTTTTGGACTTGAATGGGAATAAGGAATGAGGTCCTGGCTGTGTACTGTTTGTCTATAGTAATAGAGAAAAGAGAGGGAGTGATCCAAATTGTTAGACCATGGGTTGTTGACATGGCTTAGTTGTTAGCTGCTCTTTGCCACTGTTTTGGGCAGATACCAGGCAGACCTCTGGGGCAGATCTCCATGCCTCCCTCAGCACTCTGTCTGCTCGGGCCAGTGCTGCTCTGGGCTGCCTGGGCACTGGGTTGTCCTGACCCTTATGGTTTCTAGAGTAATTTGAAGATCATCAGTCAGTCTTCCCTACTCACAGATGCTTTTCTGCCTTCCCTGCCCTCCCTCTTTTCCGAATAGAACATGGGACTGAAAGTGTTCTCAAACCTTGTAATCAAGAAACCCTCTCAATGCTCCCGTCGGATGGATAGGAAGCCAGTCGTAGGTGAGCTGCACTTTGAGCCTACCTGAGACATGAGATCTTTGGGGTTTGTTGGTGGTGAATGTTGTCTCTCTTAGCAGTACCAGGTGCTGCTGCCACAGTCCACCAGACTCACTTCAGTATAAGTGACCCAGTCTCCATAAAAAAGGGGCTCTGAAGGCTGTCATTGCTTGGATGTTCCCTGACACTAAAGGATGACACTCCCTTTCCTCACGGACAAACCCAAGTGAGGCCCAGGATCCGTTTCCCAGTGTCTATTCCTATTCCTCAGGCTGTACTGAGACCCAGCTTCTGTCCCCATTTGTAGCCACAGAGACAGCCATGTTCCTCTGTGTCTCAGTTTGCACTTATCAAGTGCAACTGTACTCAGCTGGCTCATGTGCCTGCCTGTATTTAAACCATTGCTTGCTGTGGAATGTGAGCTTTGTGCAGCAAGCAAACAGTACTATTACTCACAGAATTATAGAAATGTTGGTTAGAATGGCTCTCTGGAGGTTCTCAGTCTCTTAAGCAACAACTCTAGGTCAAGTCAGGAAAGGGCTTTGTCTAACCAAATCTTGGAAACCTTGCAATCAGCTCACTGCAAGCTGCTTCTGCTATCACTCTCTTTTCCCTTCATTTCTAATCTCTCCCATGAAATCAGTCCAGTCCCTTGTGCTTTCCTCTGTCAGACTCTCCTATGCCTCTCTTACTGCTTGCTTTGCCTCCAGCCCCACTGCTAGACTGTCTATGCTTGGCAAGATTCAGCTCTCCCACTCTGGTGGGACTCCTTACTCTTTCCTTCAGGGGTGCCTTCTGCAGAAGACCAAAGAATCAATGAGGAACAACCCCAGTTTACAACTCACAGAAGATTTCACCACTATTTCCCTGAAACTTGGATTTGGAATGTGTACTCTGTTGGGTAAGTGAGTCCTGACTTTACAAATGGACAGAAGGATGAGACTTTTGCTATATTTGCTATGTATAGCTCTATTTGCTATAGAGACTTGGCTGACTTGAGTTTGTGAAAGACGTGCAAAGCGACCTCTGTGTGCAAATTATGTGGCTCTTCCCTGCATTTGTAGAGTGTCAAACTCGTAGATTTTGAAGTGCAGAACTGAAGTGTACACAGATTTAAGGAACAGGAGAACACTTCCAGACAAAACCACCATGAGTGTACACAGCTGGAATGCTTGGGCAGTGTCTTGCTCAGAAGAAGGACATAAAGCCTTTACTGATGGCATTTAAGGGAGGTTTATGGCTCTAGGGAAAAAATTGCTGAGAAATGTCTTGCTGTGAGCCACTGGAGAAAAAGTCATTGGCAATACAGCAGAGGTTGATCCAAGCATGAGGACCTGTGTCACCTCCCTCAGCAGGGCCATGAGACTCCTCGTTGCACCTCCTCCCTCTCCACTAGCAAATGAACCTCTTCATGCAAGTTCTCTCTTCCTCTCAGTTCCAATGGCAGCAGAAATGTCTCAGTCATAGCACCTACTGCTGCTGCAGAGTGGAAAGTCAAGATGTTCTGCTTGGCTGGGAGGGGGTTTGGCCTTGCTCCGACCACGAGTCTCAGAACAGTTCAGCCCTTCTTTGTGGACATGACACTGCCATATTCTGTCATCCGTGGGGAGACCTTCCTGATGAAAGCCACTGTCTTCAGCTCCCTGCAGCAGTGCATAGAGGTGTGTGCCTGTACCACAGGTAACACTGTGTGGGACAGGCCTACTCTGCCCTCCAGTTTTAGAGCTCATTGTGCCATCTCACCTGAGTTGCCCAGTCACTCATCTGCATTTGTCATTCCCTCAGATCCAGGTAGCCTTGGCTAAATCCTCAGACTTCCAGGTGGAGCCATGTCAGTCTTGCAGAGACAAGGAGTGTCTGTGCGCAGAGGAGTCCAAGACCTTCATGTGGAATGTCACAGCAGTCCAACCGGGTATGGCAGCAAAAAGGGACTGGTGATGGGGAGCCCTAAATTTGAAATTAAAGGGTTTGGGAGGTCCAGAGAAATTGCCAGAGCTAGGACTCCTCTGAATCCTGAGATTTGTCCTTAATGGTGCAAACAAGAAATGCATTATGTTTGCTTTCTTTCTCTCTTCTTAGACAGACTTCAGAGAGGGCAGGAACTCCTGAAGAGAGGGCTGTGGGACCAGCAAGGGAGGAGGAGGCTGCATGGATGTGGGTGGGGGAATTTTGTGTTGTTGGTCCTATGCTGCATATGCAATGGGAAGGGTAAGCTGTTCAAGTCAGTGAAGTCGCTGCTGGTGAGACATTACTGAGTTTTCTCATGCTCAGGGTGTCTGAACAAGCTGTCAGCACCATCTGGCTCACCTTCACTGGCCAAGCCACTGAGGCCATGAAGACCAACAACCCAAAGCATCTCAGGCCACTATTGGTTAAAGAAAGTTTACTCCATTTGTCCACAGGTATAAGAAAAGGACTCTGTTAAATTTTTTGCTAGGGACTCTGAATATCTCAGTGAGGACAGAGGTACTGGACACCACGTCACGGTGTGGGGGCAGGAAGCCTTTGCCAGCTGCTGTGAGGGGGAGGCACACACTGACCAAACGCTTGCTGGTCCAGGTCAGTATGAGAACAGCCTCATTTCTGTCTATGGTATCCCTGCCCAAGGGGGAAGGCACACTGAGATGGGCTAAATAGTTTTATCACCTCAAATTTTGGCCAACAACAGCATACCAAAGCTGTGGCTTAGTTCACTTTATTTCTCCCAGGACCTAGCCAAGCCTATTATTGCAGTACTCTTTCTTGAGCTGCATTCCCAAGTCTGTGTTTCTCCCTGTACCTTTCCCTGCTTTTCATGCTGTACCTGAGCTTTTGTATGTGCTCACTGGCCAGAGAGTCCTGTCCCTTGGGCTTACTCTTGATCCTTTGTGCAGTGAAGCGGGCAGACCTGCCAAAAATGAGGAAGCTGGAGTCCCTGACCTCTGAATTCAGACTTGAACTTTCTCTGAAATGTTGCTGTCATTTGGGAATTTTATGTGTATTTTTGTTTCTGCCCTGGCAGCCAGAGGGTGTGTTAGTGGAGAAGTCCTACAGCTCCCTTTTGTGCCCAAGAGGAGGTATGTGCCTGAGACGAGGTATGTGCACAGCCTGAATGGGCTCTGCAGCCTGAAATAACTATACCTGAAAGTAGAACTAAACTGTGGGAGATCTCATGACAGAATGTTTTGAAATTATTTTTCACATAGGAAATTTCACTTCCTATCAGCCACGAATGAATAAGAAATATTACTCCCACATGCGCTGTCCTACATGAATTTGCTGATGAGTGTTAGTGGCAAAAACCTGCTCTGTAGTGTCCTTCCCACAGTGCAACTCTTGGATAGTCACCAGTGAGAGGTGCTCCAACCCTCCCACCCTGTCCCTGCAGCATTGCCAGTCTTGCTAGGATGTCCTCGATTTGAGTGATGTCCAGCTGTGATCCTTGTGAGCCCTCTGAGGTGAAGTGAATTGAGCTGAAGTGAAGCCTGGCAGGTCCTTGGTCCCACCAGCAGCTCTCATGTATGGTCTAATCTGAAAAGCTTCCAGGCAATGCACCTCGGTGCCATGACCAGGACAGTCGATGTGAGCGGGATGTAGGCAGTGTCCCACTTACCTGGGCCAGTCTTGTCTCTCCAGTTAGGGGCTTTTGGCTTGGTGTTTCATGCTGCACCTTTTATCCTACTGTTATCAGGAAATGTGGCTGAGGAACCCGTGTCCCTTCGCCTCCCTAACAACATAGTAAAGGCATCTGCCAGGGCATCAATTTCTGTCACAGGTAAGTGACTTCTCCTGTGGGCTCACAGATTGCCGGTCTATGTCAGAGCAAGGCTCTGGTGTCAGAGGATCCACTTGATGTGAAACTGTCCAAAAGAGTGCATGCTGTGTTTCTATTCCTTGCAAACACCAGGCTTTCAGATTTCTGGCTTTCACGGGAAGAGTAATCTGCACAGGAGAATAATTCTTCCTTTTCTAGCTAGGACCTTGGTGCAGAGACTTTGGACCTTGGCTATTTCTGTGTAGATACAAACAGTAAAGCTAAAAACCATGCTACAGCAGAAGCTCCTAGAGAGAAGAAATCTTTCTCAGCATTATAAAGTTGCAAAGGAACTTTGGAGAGGGTACTGGGACTGGTTATACCTACCATTAAATACATCTATTTGTATTGCAGGCCAGACTGGCATGAAGCCAGGCCTGGCATAAATAGCCATGAATACTGTGCAACAGAACCCAACAGAGATAAAAACACAGGCTTTTCTGACTGGCTGGAGGATGTATGGACACCTTCACACCATCTGACTAGCACCCCTGCTGGTTTCTTCACATTTTGATGCTTGACATATGGCCAGGTGGAACAGGCTTGGCTAAAGACCTGGCATTTCAACCTTTCCCTGAGTGCTGTTATATTTGCTTGTCTATGTGACACAGATTGAGCAGGCACAGCTCTGCTGACAGCCTTTTACAAACAGTATTTGTTATAGCTGGAGCTCTTCAGAATGCAAAAGTTGGTAAGGGAACTTATCTCCAGGCACTCCATAGAGTTGTCATGATGCCAAGCTGGAAAGAGGCATAACAGTCGCCACTCTCCATCTTGCACTCAGTTGTTTACTTCTCTTTCTTCCTTTCTCCAGTGCTTTCCCCCTGCTGAGATAAAGCACTGTTATCCCCTGCCTGGCTGAAAAGGCACCTCAAATAATATTTACACGTTCTTTGCTTTTTACACCCTTGGATAGGTGACCTCATGGGGATAACACTGCAGAACCTGGACCACCTGGTGCAGCTGCCCCATGGCTGTGGGGAGCAGAACATGGTGCTGTTTGCCCCCGTTGTATATGTGCTGCAGTACCTGGAGAAGACGAGGCAGCTGAGCCCCGAGATCAAGGACAGGGCAACAGGATTCCTGCGCAATGGTGAGTACAACAGACCCACCTTGTCCCTCTGCCTTCCCCTGTGTCCAGCATACCAGTAACTCTTGCCCTTGCACCCTCTCTGTCAGCACTGTCCCCTCTGTGTTACTATGCCATATTAATCACTGTTCCCATCTCCCCAGGGTATCAGACACAACTTCTTTACAAGCACACAGATGGCTCCTACAGCTTCTTTGGGCAGAAGGATGGAGAAGGAAACACTTGGTAATAACTGCAAACGTCTCTCACTTCTGATTTTTCCTGTCTGGGTCAGAGGCCATAATGTATTTGAGAAAGCTGACAAGATGCTCCTTCTTTGGGATGGACACAGAAGAAACTCCCTGACAGGAAGAGTCTGAGCAGACTTGGAAAACTTGGAAAAGCAGTCGGGCAGGGCAGCAGAGTTTCTGGGAAAGTGGAACAGCAAAGATGTGGTCCCAGGGAAAGAAACACCTTTTTTTTTTGTCTCTATGCCACTGCTGTTGGCCCACAGATAGCATCAGGTCATGCTAGTGGTGGCCTGGCAGCCAAGAGGGGTACACATGTTTGGAAAAAAATCAGGTAAGAGCAATAAAAAATCCTCTTCTCAGTGAGTGAAGAGGAGCTGCCTTGGCACAGCATACATCTATGGTGCTTGGCTAAGATGAATGGAGAAAGGAAGGGAGGAAGAAACTCGGGAATTCCAGATTGTCTCTAGTAATTTGGGGGCGATAAAGTGGAACAGGTGAAAGTATAAGGAGTAGGAGGGTTTTCACCTGTGAAATTACTAAGTAGTATGTAAGTAGCATATCTGTAGCGACAGAGGCAGGGAAAGGAGCCACTGGGGTGGGTCCTGTGGACCATTTCCACTTTTAGATTGACTATGAAAATTACTGTTTTTTGCAACCCCACTATGTCACTAGCTCAGGGACAAGCACCAGGAGACCTCTGACTGTCTCTTTGCCTTTTTTTTTTTGTTTGCCTCTTTTTCTTACAACGCGTCCTCTTTCTAGGTTGACAGCTTTTGTACTCAAGAATTTTGGCCAAGCCAGAAAATATATCTATGTAGATGACAAGAACATCCAGGATGCCCTACGCTGGCTAGAGCAAAACCAGCTCCCCAGTGGCTGCTTTGCCACCAAAGGGAACTTTTTTCACTCCTCCCTGAAGGTAAAGGTGGGCAAGGCAGGTAGCACTGCTGGGGAATGACTGGAGAGATTTTTGACAGCAGAAGACTCTGGGATCTCAAAAGATCCTAGAAAGTCATTCTGTAACCTGTGCAAGCCCTAAAGAGAGGGAAAACATGAGAGGAATGCTTTTCCTTCTGAGGAGTGGGTCCTCCTAACACCCTGTAAGAGTGAAAGATGTGTTCCCCTCACAGGGCAGCATGGATGATGACATTTCTCTGGGGGCCTATGTCGCTGCAGCACTGCTGGAGATGGGTCTGCCACTGCAGGTGAGCATGCTCAGCTTGCTCCTGCTCCCTCCTGCTCTCGTGGGCACCACCATGGGGGTATGCCAGCTTGTGATTCTGGTGTTCTCCAGGCTATGAACTGGGTGGGAATTTCTGGGAATGAGTCAATGTTTGGTCAAATGATGAAGTCATTCCTCAAAAGAGCCGGTGTTGTGAAACTGGCCTGATGCAGTAGTGCTTGGTGGCAATGGCTCCCAGTGCACACTGGGGCTGCACTGCCTGTTTTCTGAAGACAGTCTGTAAATTAATGGGCTTTTCTGGAGCTACATTGGGAAAATAGAATAGCATAGCATAACATAGCATAGCATAGCATAGCATAGCATAGAATAGAATAGAATAGAATAGAATAGAATAGAATAGACTCATAGAATGAGTTTCCCAGCCTCTATTTCACCCCTGTCAGAGCTTGGCACATGTCTCCTCCCAACACAGGGCAAGCTGATGCAGACTACTCTCCGCTGCCTGCAGAAGGTGGTTCACAACATCACCAACATCTACACAGAAGCCTTGCTGGCCTATGCCTTTGCCCTGGCTGGGGATTATGAGACAACCCAGGAGCTGCTGTACAAACTGGAGGAACAGGCCATCAAATCAGGTGCTGCCTGCTGGAGTAATGTATGCCAAGCTACAGCAGTCAAAAATGATATATGTATTTATATATAATATATTTATATATAAGATGCTCCTTGTATTTTGCAATAACTGCATTGTGTGACTGAAAATACAATAAGGTATTTCACAAACTATGAGAGTGACTTAGAAATTGTTTCCTCAGACTGGAGGATTTCAAGATCCCTTTGAGGGAGGAGATAGGAGTCTGTGAAAACTTGTAAAACCTTGTAAAGGCTTCACCTTGTAAAACAAGGATTCTCCAAGGCTTCACCTTGTAAAATAAGGTGAAGCCTTGGAGAATAAATTCAAGAAAGCAATCCTGGCCTGAGTATAGCGAATGTACTGAAGGAGCCCCGAAAGCACTGTGGGGTTTGTTTCCTCTGAAACCCAAATTACATCCTCCCTAAATATCCTTCATAATCCTTTCCCTTCTGCAGGAGGACAAATCCACTGGAGCCCCAAGCCAAGCTCTCCAGCTTCCACTGACTTCTGGCCTGGCACTCAGTCAGTGGACATAGAGCTGACAGCCTATGTGCTCCTGGCGTACCTCTCCAAGCCACGGGTGCACGCCGGTGACATGACAACTGCAGCTGGCATTGTGGCCTGGCTGACACGGCAGCAAAATGCCTACGGGGGTTTTGCCTCCACCCAGGTAACCAGCAACTCCCCGTGGATCTTTTTATACCCTAGGCTGGCAGCACAAGTCCCCTTGAGGAATTCCTCTTCCAAGCCAGTTCCATTACGGCTGATGCTTTCAGAGGAGTGACTGTCTCTCCCTCCCTCTCTAGGACACAGCTGTTGCATTGCAAGCCTTAGCGAAATACGCAGTGAGGACGTTCAGCACCTCAGGCCAGGCAGTGGTGAGGGTGAGGTCCCAGAGGGCCTTCGGGAAGGCATTCCAGGTCAGCCGCCAGAAGCGGCTGCTGGTGCAGCAGGCAGCGCTGCTGGAGATCCCGGGGCAGTTCCTGCTGCAGGCCCACGGCAGCAGCTGTGTCTTCGCTCAGGTGAGGGGCTGGGATGAGCGTGGGGGCAGGAGGACTCTGCCTCTTTTCTCCTGCATGAGATCATGCCTGGCCTGTCTTTTCTGCTCATGGCCCTTACCCTGCAGACAGTGCTGAGGTACCACGAGCTTTCCCCACGGACTCCTGTGATCTTCACACTGCGTGTCAGCACAGAGCTGAACAACTGCAGCCAGGCGAATCCGCGCATCCTCACTGCCCGCATCCTTGCCAGGTGACTCCAAGGGCTGCTTCCTCCTCCAGCAGGATGGAGTGAGCTTGGGAACAGCAACCAGGAAGGGCTCAGGGCTCTGGGAGACACCCAGAACAGGACAGAGGGTGAATTGGACAGGTGGAAGGTGCTGGCTAACTCCTGTGAGAGGGAGCAGTGGCTGCCATGCCCCCAGTCCCAGATGGGATACCTGGCTCAGCGTGGTGGTGGAGGGAAGAGAGGCTGGGAGGGCACTGTCCTCACAGAGTCAGACTCTGTTTTTTTTCTTCTCCAGCTACATGGGGAGCAGAGTCACATCCAACATGGTTATCATAGAGGTCTCCCTGCTATCCGGATTCATCATGACTTCCAGATCCAGAATGTTGGTAAGAACTTTGGGAGAAGAAAACCAAGCTATGGTAAATGGATCCTGCCTGCTTACTCCTGTTGAGAATTGCTGATTTCAGGCCAGGTGGTAGCTAAATTTGCAGGAGACCTTTGCTGTTGCAATTGCACCAAAACCTCTTGTTTTCTTACAGCCCCCACAAGGGAGATCAGAGGTGGTTCAGGTTCTCCCACTGCCAGTGTTTGGACTTGGGCCAGGAACAAAGTGTGTGTGCTGACACCAGGATTTGTTTGTCAGAAAGTCTAAGACAGGATTTCTCAGAGATATTCTATCTCTAGCTAAAAATATTCTTTTGTTTTCCAATTAAATCATAAACTAAATCACAGCACCCATGCAGGTCTTTAAAAGCAGTTGAACACTCAGTGATGTGAAATAAGAATCTCTACTGGTGCCTGCACCCATTTACTGACCAACGTATCAATAATACGTACTACACACACAGCCTTTGGTCCCTAGAGGGGGAGATTCCTCTGCACTGGGCAGGGTCAGTGTGGTTCATACATGAGATGCTCACGAGGGATGTCCAAAAGGGACTAGCAAAGACACAACCACTGAGAAATGCACAGTTCCACACAGAGTCCAGCTCATACCTTCCCCTCACCAAAACACTGGCTCTGTCAGGTCAAGAATCCCTAAGGAAAATACTCACACATTTCATTCTATTATTGTTTCTTATCCTAGCTGGAGAACAGAACCATTGTTAAGAAGATAGAAGTGAAAGCTAATGTGGTCTACATTTATCTGGAGAAGGTAAGTGAGAACAAAATTATTTGGTGTGGCACAGTGAGAGCAAAAGGTCAGAGGACAGGGAGCTGTATGAGAAGCCTGAGACTAGTCTAGGTAAGAAAAGAACACTGTTAGAATTGGGGGCAGAGGAAGTTTGCCCAATTCCATTGTCATTGGATTAGAATATTCCTACACAATATTGTGAAAATTCCTAGCACAATATTGTGTCCAATTTCTTACACAATACTCCATTTTAAAGTCTAGAATCTCTAATGGATTAGAGAAATATAGTGCAGGAAAACATTCAAATAAGGGAAGATGAAGATGCTGTTACTTTTTCTCCCTTTCCTTGCTAATTTCCTTCCATCTCCACTAGCTCAACGATGAATCTCAGACTTTCATTCTGCAACTGGAACAAGTAATTCAGGTGAAGAACCTGAAACCAGCCAGCATCAAAATCTATGATTACTACCAGCCAGGTGGGTTGCAGTTTTCCTATTATTTGTGGGTGGGGAGCTGGTTCCTGATTCTCTGGCTGGGAAGAGACATGAAGTCTTCTCTATGTGCATCCATGTGTAATCTCCTTCTTCCCTTCCTTTTGCAGAGGAGCGAGCCTTGGCTGAATACAATGCTGTCTGTAGTTGAGGTAGGCAGCAAATTCCTGTGTGACACCAACAGTGGCATCAATAAATGGTGGGTCTTGGGCGGGAAACACGGAACATAAGCAAACACAGGAAGGGCAATGATAAGCAGTGGGGAATGTACCGAGCTAGAAACAGGAAGTATCTGTTTCTAGGAATATGGATCAGCTTTTTTAATGCTCTATCTCCTCCTGTGCATGTCTGCACCTGGAGGTGCAGGGTTTTGTACATAAGCAGAGGTAGAGAATTTATTTCTCCCAGCTGCTTTTAAATGCAATTTTCCTGGTTTGGGAGAAAAACAGTAAACCTGAATAATCATTCAATCAGACAGTTCTAGTCTTCTACTTTTAATAAGATGCCACACACAGTCTGAGCCTTCCAGAAACTAACTGCTCAGCAGGAAATTCCAAGCATTTTCTCTTTTCTTCGTATCTCCATGTGGTGACAGTTGGCAGGGGCGACAAAGGACTGATGGGGAGAGACTGCAGAGGAGGGATCTATCCATGTTCCTGTGAAGACAATAAAGGACACAAAAAAAAAAAAAAAAAAAAAAAAGTCCCTGAAGTATTAAAACTAACTACTGGGAACTTAGGGGCCTTTTCTGTACCTTGTGACAAATGGTACTGTCAGGCCAAGGACAGAGCTCTTATCACCCAGAGGGTGGTTGGGCACTGGAACAGGTTTCCCCAGGAAGTGATCACAGCACCAAAACCAACAGAGTTCAAGAAGCATTTGGCCAGTGCTGTGAGGCACATGGTGTGACTCTTGGGGCTGTCCTGTGCAGGGACAGGAGCTGGACTCCATGATCCTTGTGGGTCCCTTCCAACTTAGAATGTTTTATGAGCTAAGATTCTCTCTTACTTCATCTATACAAAGCTTATGTCAGAATCTCTGGTAAGGGTGTGGAGCTTGTGGCAAACATCCCAGGACAGGGCTGTGTGCCTCCCTCAGGTGATTCATGGAGCAGGTGCTTTTCCCAGTCTTGTGGGCTGTGGGCAGGAAAGCACACAGGTGCAAAGAAAGTTTGGAGCAGGGACAGGTGCTGGTCAAGCTTAAGCTTTGTCTTTCTCAGCATGGAAAGAGGATGGGCAGGGGTCCATTCTCTAGTGTGGATCAGAAGGCAGGCTGAGATGGAGAAAGGCTTGGCATTGAAACGTGGCCAGGCCCTGGAGTAAAGGTGAGCATGGCATGTTGTGTACACAGGGCTGGAGGGATGCGAAACTACAGGGAAAGTGCCAGGAAAGGGAACTGTGGTGACTTGAATAAAGTGTATTTTTATGCAAAGGGACAGGACTGGTGATAGTACTTGGTACATGCAGTCCTTGTTTTCTAAAACATATTTCCAGCTTTGTCATGATCTTGTCACATCAAATCTTCTACTTCAGTTCTCTTTCCCTCAGTTTAACCACTGGGATACAAGAACTCATTCTTACTTGGCATTGCAAATTGCTTTCTACCCTGGACCTGCAGTCTGGCAAGTTTCTTGACCAAGGGCTTTGCCTGCATCTCCCTACCTTTCCATATTCTTCAGGACCATGCCTGTGATAATAAAAGAGGTGTTGGGCCCTCACCTCACTTGCATGGGACACTGTAGCTCATCATTGCAGTTTCTTCTGGAAGACAAGAAAAAAAGTGCTGATGAGGCACATTGTCAAAAACCCACAAAAGCAACCCAGCATTGTGCCACTGTTCCTAGGAGGGATGTTCCCTCAGTTTACAGGCTACAACTCCCTCTACGTGACAATGTGACACATGAAACCACTGGTGTGTGCCCATGCCTCTGCAGCTGGTCAGGATTCACACAAGGCAAGAGGCTGCAAGTCCCAGAGAGGCCCATCACAGTTATGAATGCTTCACTTGCTGAAGGAATAGCAATCCCTGACTCGTTTCTAGCTTTTCTTCCCACTAGGAACCCCACAGCACAGAGGACAAGTTGGTTTTGGTTTTATTCTTCTAAGGGGGCCCTTAATCTTCTGAGTCATCCCCCACTATGGTCCCTCTGCCTTTTCTGTCTCCGACAAAATAAGTGCTCAAAAGCACAGCTCATTGCTCCACTCTTGTTGGGAGAGCCAGAGCCTCAGTGATTCTATACACCAGCTTCAGGCCTGCAAGTTCTGGAGCCAGAAGGAGGAGGAACTACCATTTTGAAAACCAACAGGTTAAGTTCATGCCTAGAGAGCTTCTAAGGGACAGTCAGATAACCATGTCAGAGCTGGTACTGCCTTAGACTCAACAAAACTCAGGAATTTTCTTTCCAGAAGTACATTTGGGTGGTTTTTGCAGCATCTGAGCTCACCTGGCATATAGTAATCATAGATCTTGATATTGGCTGGTTTATGATCCTTCACTTGCATGTCCTGCTCCACCAGGAAAGTGTAGGTTTGAGGCTGTCTAGTCAGCTAAGACCAAGAAATGCAAGGATTAAAAACAGAAAAAGACAAAAAAGTCCTGTAAGACAACCCCTTTCACCTACTTGCACTCAGGCTCTGTAGAGACCTCACCACTGTAACACATCTATTCTGCTTTCTAGTCCATCTCAGAAATATCTTTTACTTCCCATTCTATCTTCCCTTTATGGTCACCAAATTTAACTCAGCTCATGAGGACCATCAAAAACCTACGGAGTCAGTGTGCACTACCTAAATGGCATGCTAGTGTTCCCACCAATCCCACCTTCCCATCCAACTCTACACTGAGCTCCTTCATGCACCTGGCCTCAGTGGCTACTTTCTTATTCACAGTGACCACAGCTCTTATTCTCCAGTCTCACATAGCCCCCATCATTCAGCAGACAAATACAGGCTGTGGACGAACATCTGCTGTAGGGTAGTGGTTACATGACCTGCTGTTGATTGCGGTGCACCTTGTGTTACCCGGCAGCTTGAGCTGAAATATTTATCTGTATTTTCTGCTCTGTGTTGTAGATGTAATGAAATCAGCAGCTCTGCAAGCCTAATGCATCCATGTGACACTAAGCCACTTCTATGGGGCCAGCTTAGCTCAGCCTACTGACAGAAACTGAGGATGAAGAATCACAGAAACGCTCCTTAGAAATGCTGGAGTTTTAAATACATGGCAGGTCTCATTTCTGGTGCTGTTTAGGTATTCATGGAGCTAGAAAAAGGCTGGAGTGGTTGTTAATCTGTTCATTCATGAGGCTGTGGAGTGAACACTTCTGTTCACACAACCGTCTGGTTTACTTTCAAACGAACTTGGCAAAATCCATGAGCAATCTTGCATGCACCCTGCTGCATTCAGGTTGCTTAAGACTTTCTAAGACTTCAGGCTTGCTTGGGTTTGCTAGGTCGATCTTATTACTACTCCCCAGTCCTACTCAGGCACCATATATATGGACTTTCAATAGTCTCTAACAGTGCCAACAGATAGGCTTAACATGAGAGTTTGCCTTGTTTCACTCAAGTTAAGTAGCCCTGTAAGTGGCTCTACAGATGAACAACTGCCAACTGACATTTCTCCATATCAGCAAATGTGGCTGGTATGCAGGAACAACAGCTCTGGAGAGTTAAAATAGTAATGAAACCAATAAACAAGAATAAAAGCTGTCAGTCCATAGCCCCTTTAATGATGCCCAAATTACACTCACTTCCTCCAGGTAGAGAACGACTTGGTCAGCTTTGCTTTCAACTTTCTTCACTAAAGGCATTTTCTTTAGCTGAAAATAGGGAAAAAAAATCAGAAGGGCTTTAATAAAAAGCAGAAATATTCAGGGGTATTTGTCCTTGTGAGAGGATGGGCAAATATTTATATGGCCAGGGAAACTGTTGATGTAGGGAAAGGCATGGTGCAGCTTGGAAGAGACTTTGAGTATAAGGACTTCTTAGGAAGAGAATAACCCTGTTTCTCTGCCCACAGGAATGATCACATTTCAGTATACAGTCCTGCATGATGGACATCCATCACTGTTCCCATCCCAGCTGGACACAAATTCGCAGTCTCACCTCTTCCAGTGAACCTGCCACGGGGCTGTATCCAGACAGCAGCTCCACTTGGATCAGGACCATGTTGGTGGACACACGGTTCCCTGTGTAGCTGCAGCAGGAACCCAGGGGACAGCACTAATGTTACTTTCTGAGCCATGATCTCCAGATACTCCAGCCCAGCTTTGGTACTCAGGTGGAGGAATGTGCCTTTCTTTCCAGTGTTTCTCCTGTAAGCATACCTGCTTCTGCACTGTAATAAATCTTTGTGCTTCCCTTGAGCTCACTTCTAATTGTGCCAAGGAGAGTATGTTCCTTGGAAGCCTTCTGGTGTTACCTACTTTAGGTATGGCAGGGAATATCACATCCTGTGCCTGTTCTCTTGGCAGTTCTGTCCCAAACCAGGTAGGAGTACAGCAGAGGAGAGTGGTGTGACAGTCAGCCAGGAGCAGAAGAGGGAACACTTAGGAGTATGTGGCAGTCCCACAGGACCTTCACACCATTAGTCTTTTGAGACCTAATCCTAGAAAGGGCCGAGACCCACAGACCTTGGTATAATTCGTGGTGAGGGGCATAGGACAAGACAGGACTACAGCCTGAGCCACCCCTCTGGGGCCTTGTGCCTCTCCCAGCTGGGGAGAGCACAGTGGGGTCACCTCAGCACTTGGACGCCACGAGTGAAGGGGAACCCTGCCAGCAAGAGACTGGAATGGTGCGAGAAGTCTCTCAGCACAGGGGAGGAAAGGGGAAACTGAGTGTCTCCTACCGAGCACGAATGGTGACGGGGAACCGGGAGGCGTCGGGCACGGTGCACTCCGTCTGCACAGATACAGCAAAGGTGGCCTCGCTCCTCAGTGGAGGGATGTGGTACCTCAGGATGGCCTGCCAGGACAGAAAGTAGCTGGATGGCAGAGAATAGCAGGGGGTTCTTTGCTGGAGAGTATTCTTGTCTAGACTAGCTACTGTTTGCTGTCTTGTATTGGTGTAAAAGAAAACCATGTGACAGAAGCAGAGGTTCTGCTAGTAGTGCACTGCTCCTGGTGGATTTCTTGGAGGAAAGAAGCTGCTCTGGCTGGATGGAGATGATCCAGATTTCATCTGGGCAGTAGATGTTACCTTCCTGTTGGAGCACAGCTACCCCCACCAGCCTTGAAGCCCAGATTCTTGCAAGTTACTACATCAGTTTGTTTTCTTGGTTGGCTAAGTAGCAAGGTAAGATGTTCTCTGACTTTCAAGGTTTTCACCAGACAGACTTCTTCTTCCTGGCTGGGCTTACCTGCAGGAAAAGACACCCATGGCCCTGCACATGCAGGGTATAATCCTGGGGAATGGCTGGCAGCTCTACTGTCTGCAGCAGGAGCCGATTGCTTTTGTCTACTCGGAAGTTTTGGCTGAAACCCTTGGAAGTGAGAGAAACCTGAAGATCAGGGCTATCCTTGCTGAAGATGTTGGTTGCATAGAGGGCTAGGGCTTCCAGAGCAGCAACGGTGTCCTGAGGAAAAAGAAAAACCATCAGGAAAAGTAGGATTCCTACTTCCTATGCATACCCAGTCCTTAGCCTTTTCCTCCCTCATACTGCAGCTATAGCACAATAGGAGCTGAGCTTTTCCCTTTGGCTTTTAGCATGGGATTATCCATAACTCCTAGGACTTATAAATCCATACATCCTTTTTATATTTATTCATTTTTCTTTTTTTATTATGGGCTGTTAGAACCCACTGCTCTCAAAAAATCAGCATCAAATCTGATGATGATGATGATGATGATGGCTCAGGGGCATTACCTGGGTTGAAGCAAAGCCTCCATATGGGTTTTGTTGCTTGGTGAGCCAAGACACAATCTTGGATGCCTTTTTGATTTCATCTGACGACAAACTTGACTTTGTAAGATGAGCCATGAGGATACTAGATGTCAATTCCACATCAACAGATGGAGCCCGATACCAAGATAGGGAATCTTCTTCCTGTTTGGACTGTTGACTCCAGAATATTTGGTCATCTAGAGGTGGAGTGGGAACATTTATGGAGTGGGTAGCTGTATGTAGTGACCCTGGAGTTCTATTTAGCCCCTGTATATAGCTATTAAACGTGTATATTGCACATAATACAGTTGGACAAGATACACACGCATAGCTCCCTATTTGCTCCCCACACCCTGCTTTTCCCAGCAAAACCTTAGGCCTCCAGGTTCAGGAGGAGTTCCACAATATCCATGAAGCTCCCCTAGTTTGGGTGACTGGGAGGCCAGGACTGTGAGATGATCCATAGAGACAATCTGTCTCACAGTGTGGATATCACCTGGGACAGCTTGGCAAGCTGAGGCTTGTATAGCCAAGCCTTGGACTCCCCACAAAGCTCTGGCAGTACTCCCCCTTCCCTACTCCTGCCCTTCACTCCCATGGTTATTCAACCCAGAGATTTCCACACAGTTCTGCCAGTGGCCCTCCTTCCCGCCCCAGAGTTTGTGGTACCTGATATTATGGCAGCCTTATCCAATCTTTTGAGGATTTTCTGCCTGAGGGCCTTGTCCCCTGCCACTGCAAAGGCGTTTGCAGCCAGTGCCAGGCTGTAGAGGTTGGGACTGCCAGTATCAGCATGGACCAGGTCCCTTATACACTTCAGAGCTTTCACCACAACTGGGTCCTAGGATACAATTGAAAGCACTCTCGTTATGGGCAGGGTGTTTGGGAAGGGAATGCAAGGTGGAAACCAAAGGCAGAGCGCAGGCAGTGCCTGCGAGAGGCTGCACACACAGCCCGCTCCTGCTGCCGATACTCACGGAGTGAGGCATCCCCGAGTGTATGAGAGCCACCACGATCACAGAGCTCAGCCCCAGGCCTTCCTCCACTGCACCCTGCAGACATCATAAAACACAGATGAGGGATGCTATGAGAAGGGAGAGGGGAAAGTTTTCCAATGCCTTCTGGTCCCCTAGCAAATGCCAGCATAAGTAACAGTGCTGGTCCTATTCCTTCTCCTAAGGAGGTGACAGGACTGGTATCCACTTTTAAAGGTCCTGCTTACCAGAGCAGCTCTCTGCCAGGGTTCCCCAATCTCTTCTGGGTAGCTGATTTCCTCCCTCTGCTGAGCACATTCCCCTTTCTCCCAAATATAAGATTTTCAGTAGCAGATTTCAATGCCAGGGGAAAGTGATGTTCCCACAACCCAGCTGCAAGGTGGTGAGTGTTAGCCCTTGAGATGGAGGTAGGGCAGGGCACTATTTCAGTTTCCAAGTGCACATCAAACACAAACCTTCATCATTCATAACTTGAAAAAGTGCCACAGTGACTAGGCAACCCTGAGTGTCACCCAAGGGTGACCCTGGGCACTTCAGAGCCTTCCTCCTGCAACAGAGTTAATTTGTCCTTGGCACTCAAACTGGACCAGAAAGTGAAGGAGATTTGAGGTACCTAAAAAACCACCAGGACATGTCATACCATCAGACCATTGTTGAAGAGCTTCCCCACACTCTTGAAACAGCCAGATGGAGTCTGACTTTTAATCAGGGCACTGGCAGCATCATTTATATTTTGTTCATCTATGTGGATGAAGTCCCGGGCTTGGCTGAAGGTCTTCAGGACAAGAGCAGTAAGCCTAGAGCCAAGGAAGGAAGAAAGATATAGAACTGAATTGTCACTTGATGCATGTCTTCAAGAGGAGACAGGAGTCTCTGTGTCTTCTACTACATTCTCCATGTAGAAATACCAGCAGGCCACAGCCCCTGTGCAGATGGAGAACTAGAAGCAATGCACATGAGCTCAAGAAGTTTGAGGTCAGAGCCATGTGCAGCAAGAGAAAAAAATTCATTTTTTCAGACCTTCAGAGCTCTTCTAATTCCAACAGGGTACTTTGCTGCCCTGGAGGGCTGACATTTAGTGAGCTCACTATTCCAAATCCTGTTTGGGCATTCTAAAAACCTGTAAAGAAGGTGCTTTTGCTGCCAAGTTTTCAGAATAGGTCTCATTTGGGGTGCCCAAGAACTAACAATCCAACAGGGGTGCTTCGGGTTAGTTCACTTTTGACCAAGGTGTTCCATAGACTAAGAGGAAGATTTTGTATATTTATCCAAACAGATAAATAGGGAAAGTGACGGCATATTGGGGAGTGTGAAACCTGGCATGACATAAATGTTACGGAGTAAGAGATTATTATTGCTCTGATTTCAGCTAGAGTGGAGTTAATTTCTTCTCAGTAGCTGTTACAGTGCCATGTTTTGGACTTGGCATGAGGATGGTGTTGAGCGAACAGCCATGTGGTGCTTAATTTCCATCTGGGCTGAAGCCATGACACCTTCCAAAAGGTCTCAGGAGCAATTTCTGTTCAAAACTCCACACCTTCAGACTACCTCAGTTTCCCCAGACCAAAATCCAAGCTAGCTCGAGCCTAACCAGGTCAAACTGTTTGTTGTTCCTCAGTTGTGTTTGGATATTGTTGCTTACCAAGTGTTTCCTGGCTCACTTCCTTCCCCAAAGGCACTGTATGAACCGTCTGTGTGCTTGTACAGGAGCTGCTGCTGATATCCTGCAGGAAGAGGCTGGGGATAGTGAAGATGCTGTGTGCCTGTCCTGTTCTCCAGGTGCCAACCTGCCCCACCAATCCTGCTGATCATTACAGAGAGCATTATCTCTGAGGAATTTAGCAGAGGGGTGCCGTGTACTGCTTGCTCCACTGACATGCATTAGCCTGATTTACACTGCTGCAATTACCATGATGCCGGGCAAGTGATGCTGCACAAATCCTACTCAGCACCAGGCCTCTGCTGAGGCTCCTTCCACACAAGTACTGTAGTGGACATCACCAGCTTAACAAGCCAGAATTCACTCACCACTTTCCAGATAGCCAATTGCCTTCTGTTTGATTTCTGGAGTCAGCTGTCCTGTTTCTTCAAGGTATCGCGTGATAAAGACGTTTGGGGCAAAATGAACCATGTTCTGCTCACCACAGCCACTGGACATCTGGAGAAGCTCATCTATGTTGTCCAGTGCTGTTCCCATAATGTCACCTGTAGGACAGAACCACAGCTTTGGGAGCCATACATACGCATTCTTGTGTGTAAAACTCTAGTCTCGCAGATTCTCCAGGTAACCTGCAAAGACTGATCTCAGTTCACCTCTGCTCACGTCATGTCTAGAGACTGTAGGAACAGAGATATGGTACTTGGCTGTCTTTCCCCTGGCTTGATGAAATTATACATCCATTCAGTGCCACTTGTATAGGAGAGATAGGATACTGCTCTGGAAGACAGTACCACATCTTGCTGTACATATTCCCTTTCATTACTTTGTTTGCTAAAGAAGACACAGTGGCAACAGAAGAGATGTGTCCTGCAGGGAAAAATATTACTTCCCAAGACTCTTCTAAAAACTCACCTAAGAAAGAGATGTGGGCTCTCTCTGACCCAAGGACAATGTTCTCTGGCATAGTGAAAGAGATGGTCTCTGAAGCTGAAGTTCCTGCAAATGGCAAAAACATCAGAACAACAGGCATGAGGAACACAGGTGTCCCCCAGGAGATGGTGTAAACAGGTCTGGGATCACCTAATCCGTTGGTGAAATCAGTAATCCAAAAGAGAGGATGACACAGAGATCCAGCCACCCATTGATGAGGGTCTGTGATGTGGTCAGGCAGTGGCTTGATGTTGCCAAGAGCTTTTACTACTGGGTAGGGCTGAATGGCTTTGCCTACCCATAAATGTTCCAAGATCCCTGACTTTCTGCTCCCTACACACCTCCAGAGAGTCCTAGAGGTGTTCAAAGACCACACTGCTTCCATCTCACCTCTGTTCTGTGCACAAGCACAGCCCCAGTAAGACAGTACTTGGGGGTCTCTGCACCTACCTTCAGGGCACAGGAATGAGGTGTGGGTCTTTTCCTCCAGCTGCCCCTCTGCCTGGTGGGGAAAAGGCTGGTCAGCTCAGAAGGGAGAGAGGTAAAATCAGAGAGCAGCTGTGCAGCACCCCACCTTTGTGCAAGCACCTTTTCCATCCTTGTGTGCCTTGGCAAAGGGGTTCATATAGACAGCAGAGATATCCATGCCAACAGTGAAGTTGTTCTGGGAAGCAGGTTTCTCAGCTGCTGCATGGCCTTTGACCCCACTGCCCTGCCAGCAAGCAGTTCTGACATTTCTGTCCCATCCAGTCAAGGCGCTCCAGTACAATCTACCCTCAGAATCTCTCCTTGACCAGTCTCCCTGAGAAATGTGCCCACCTCCCTGGCTGACTCCTCCTTCCCAGAGCCACCCACCAGACTGTCTTGAGCACGACCCAGCTCCAGCCTTGCCAGAACCCACAGTGCAGCCTGACCTTCACCAGCAGGTGTTTAACCACTGTGTCCTTCCCTCCAGACTCAGGCACAACAGCTGTACGCTCCGTGCAAACATCTTCCTGCTCCACCACCTCAGCAGTGACGGTGAAATTCACCTTCCCTAAAAAAACAAAACATCAAGAGGCCGGTTGGCACAGCTATGCCTATGTTTTTGTTCACTCAGCCTCGGACTGCTCACTCATGCTTTGCACAGTGGGCCAGCTCTGGCTTCCTCAAGCAGCTCTGCCAGCGCTTCCCACCCCTGCCTCTCCCTTGACCCCTTACCTAATTTTGTAGCCTTCACATCCCAGGAAAATGTTTTTGCTGAATCAGGGCACAGGCAAAGAGTGAACCTGACATTTTCATGAAGAAACTCAAAATCCCTGGAGTCCATTAGGCTAAGCTGGAGCTAAAAGTGAAACAAAATGGAGTTCAGATTACAGAGCTTCTGTTGCTGCTGTGTTTTTCCATTCAGGCCCTCGATTCAAATAATAGTCAACCCCACATGCCAGGGGTGAGTATGTTGACGGCCTGTTGCAGTATCTGTGGGACACCAGCAGTGTCCCATGGATATGCAATTTACATTTGTAAAGTTTGGCTTCTGGGGAGGGATAAACTGGTCAGTGACGGCTCTGTGTGAAACTAAATTGTACAACTTCTTCGGTGTCTTTTGCCCAGTGCCTAAGCAGGCAGCTCCTCTGTTTGGGTCTCTATTAGTAAAGAAGAACACATTCCTCTGCTCCAAACCATCCTGGAGGGAGCCACTCACCGCCATGCACTGCTTCAGGTAGCTGAAGACTTTGACTTTCAGGGGAAAGGACTCTCCCCGGAAAACAGAATAGGGCAAAGTGGGTTCCACAAAGAAGGGCTTGAAGCTCTGCAGGCTGGTGGTCTCTGAGATTCCCAAGCCATGGCTCTCCGAGGTGCAGAAAGTCATGGCTCTCCAGTCTGTGATACTGTCAGGTACTGTGACAGCTAGCTCAGCAGCCCCTGAATCACTGAGGAGAAAACAGAGTGGAAGAGGTTGTCCCCACCATGGAAAGAGCTCTCTTAGGAAGACAAATGCAGAAATTCAGACTATGAAATGGAAGGGCATGTGAAGGTGTGGGGATTCCTGGCATGTAGGACAGAGGTATGGGAAGGATAGCAAATAGGTGAGCAAGGAATGACTTGAGAGGAAAATGCAACGCAAAATTTGCTTCCGAGCAGTGCTGCACCTGAAATTCCTCTTTTGTGTGGACACAGAGGGCTCACAAGGGCCCATGTTATACACCCAGTCTGTGCCATGGAGTATAGTGTGACACTTTCTATTGGGAAAGTGTGGAGACAATGGAACATGTCTCTTCTGAGGTGGATATTGACAGGACAAAAGGTAACACACAGCTGGAATGTGGGAGATTCCGACCTGACATAAGAAAACACCATAAGGATGGTCAAACATGGAAACATAATTTGAGGAATCTCCATCCTTGGGGATACAGAGTATTTTACTACAACTTGATCTATCAGGACCTGCCTTGTGTAGAATGTTGAGCCATGGATCTGTGGAGGCCTCTTACATCCTGAAAGAGTGTGCGATGTTAAATTCCCAGAAGCATTTGGAAAACCTCAAGCAGAGACAATAACTGAACCGAAACTCCATTGTCCTTATTCACTTCCTCATACCTCCTTGTTTTACTTTGTGCACAGAAGGCAATAATGCCCTGTCTCTGCTCCTGCCCATTCTCTCTGCTGTGTCTGATAGAAAGTCTGTATCCCTGTGGAGCCACAGCCCATAACTACTCACTTGATGGGAACTAGAGTCCAGATGAATGTCTCTGGGAACCAGGTCCGTGCTGGTGCTGACTCGCTGTCCAGCTCGGTGAGCTCTGCCTCAGCAGCTTCAACAGCAGCATCTGCTTCTGGGTACAAGCTCTCCAAGTCTGCCAGCTCATCAAAAGCTATTGGGAATACAAGCATTCCTTCAAAGGCAGAGCAACTGTCAAACCAGCATAGAGCTCAGCCAGAAAAAGCTCAGTTCTCTTTCCCTCCCACCCCCAGCCCAAACCCTCTTGTCCTTTCCAAGATGCCCTCAACTTCGTTATTGTCTTCCACAAGACAACCAGGAGGCTACGGGGATTCCAGTATGTGTGCTCCCCCATGAGACATTTTACCTGCTCAAAGTTTTGCTCTCATTCCCTGCAGAAAAGCAGGGATACTGCCCAATGCCAATCTTGGTTCATTCTCTGCTTTCCAGAAAGACCTTTCCTAGTCTTACAAACATATTTTCTTTACTGAGACAGATGCCCCTCTTGCCCATATTATCTTCCTGCTCACCAGATGAAGCTTGCAAACAGGTTCAAGCCCTGCAGCCACCCCTGTACCCCTCCAGTGCACTGGACACACATTCCTGCCAGGGCCTTTCCCTCTCTCTGTGGAGCACATCTCCTGTACAACCTCCCACTCATGTGTGTAAGCCATCCCCAGCTCCTAAATACACTGCATGTTCAGCTGCCCATGTGCAGCCTATATGTTACCCGTGATCTCCAAAGAAACAGGAAAAATCAAGATGTACACATGTAGTCGTAGTCAAAAGTGGTCTGGGTGCGGCATTCAATTGGAGACTTGATTTTAAGGCTGGTTAAAAATGTTAGACCTGCATTCTGGAGGAAAGAAGGGGGAGAAAAGAAGGTATATTTCTGTGGAGGCATTGGCATTCCGAGAGCCTGTCTCTCCCCCTCCTCCCAGCTTATCACAGCTCCTCTGTGGTGTTGCACATGAGCACAACCCGCAAATTTGTATTGGCAGAGAAGGCAGAACTGTCCTGCTCCCAGAGCTTGGTCCTCATGCCAAAGGATTGTGGGGGGTGACCACTTTCATCTGCATGCCTGTACACGAAGTCATTATTTTGGCACCACAGTTCGCTGCCCGCCCTAACCCAGACTTTTCTCTATCCTTCACTGCCATTCCTTTCTACTATTCTTTCTCTCCTTTCCCTGGGTTTCCCTTTTCTCTCAGGTGCTTTGCTTCTCTAACCTCCAATTTTTTCTGACACAGGCTGACAATCCACTTTGCTTCCAATCCCTAGAAACTCTGAAGGGGACTAATGGGGAGTTGGGTTCTAGGAATCTGCCTGATCAATGGGAATTTATCATACTGGGAGCATAGAGTGTCATTGATCTCTTAGCTCAGAAGCTTGGTAAATTCAGATTGTGAAGTCACCAGCAGTTACAGGAAAGACAGTCTGAATCTACCTGTGCTGACCTGGGATACAAAAGTGCTCAGCTCTGATATTTCAGGCTTTTTAGAAAGTAGATTTACCTTCAGAAATTCATAAACATCTGGTTGGGACACTGCATAAGAGTATCTGTTGTACATGAATGGTGACATCATTCCTGGTGAAAGGGTTGTCTGAGAGGCATCAGTGATTCCAGGGCTCTTGTGGACAGTGCAATAGTCACTGTAGACATCTGTGAGGGTGCTGAGCTGCTCCTGAGCATAGCTGAACATATTATACACCTGTATGGAGAGAATAAGAACAGTACAGGTCAGTGTGAGAGGTGGGAAGATTTTAAGTTCTATCCAGAAATTTCCTGTGGTCTCAGAGGCCAAGCTCAGGTTCTGCCTGTCACAAAAACCCAACTCCAAGAGGTTTTTAATTTTATAGAGAACCTCCACAAATTTTGCATGTATAGCACCAGAGAAGAACATGAGCCCCTCTGGGGGTATGGCTGCATAGCTGTGGCCACTTCTAGCTTAATAATTGTACCTGTGAACTGAATGCAAACACTAATGACACCTGCCCTGCATAGGGGGAACATTGGACAGCTTCCTGTCTGACAGAAGACGCATCCTGGATCCACCAAGACAGTGTCAAGAGGCAATTCAGATGTCCCTTAGACCAAGGTCTAGAAGAGAAAAGCGACCCTTCCACTGCCAATACACCACAAAGAGCACACTCTGTGAATGGAAGGACTGTCTGGTTTATGTGAGCTGGAACAAAGACAAGAAGCCTATCCTATGCATGGCATTTTTTCTTAGCACAACTTTTTTTTCAGAGCATTGTTGTGAATCAGTTCAGGAGATGGATGTCTCTTGCCTTCTGCTTGCCACTGTGGTAAAGCACTTTAACAAGGATGTGACTTCAGGCTGTAGCTGGGGATGACAGTGGGTTATTCTAACAGATAAACTCTCTGTAGGCACTGGAAATTTTGGCTGGTGTTTGATGCTTGCCTTCATTTTTTCTTATTAAACCATGCCCTGTCCCCATTCAAGCACTTGTTGATATATCTACCATGCCTCATTAGGCAGCAATGGTCAGCATGAGGTGACTCACACTATCCCTGGATAGCTCAGCCTCTGGCCTCAGGAGAAGGACACTTTTGTCTACTGCACGGATGCTGCACAGGGAGCCTGGCGCAGCCTGCACATGGAGACGGACAGCCGATCCAGGGAGAGCCACTGCGTCCGAGAAGCTGAGCTTCACCTGGAACAGCAGAAGAAAGGGGGACTGCAGACACTGAGATGAAGGAAAGGGGAAGCTGGGGTTATTGGATTCTGCTGCATATCTACTGCCAGTCTGCAGATCATCAGCCAGCCTCCAGCCTACCTGCCCCCCTATGTTTTGTGCACTGCTTACACGGTTCCTGAAGCAGCTGGACACTTTCAGACGGAGGGTGTCTGCTGCCACTTGTCCCTCAGGGAAGGCAATGTAAACAAAGAGGGTAGCCATGGAGGAAATGAGATCAATGGGCAGACTGACATTGAAAGCCCCACTGTACTGACCTGAAGGAAGGAAAAAATTGAAAAAGTACAGCAAGGTGCAAGGCAGTCTGCAATCCAAGGGTGACAGCAGCAATGTGCTCTTCCTCTGTAATACTTCTGTACAGATTCTTGCATAAAAACTATTCTGCCTTGCTTCTGGGGAGGCCACAGCTAGGCCAGGATGGAGGTTTTTACAGCAGTGACCTTATATAATGACACACCTTGGCAACAGTGAGCACTTGGAAGAGAAATTACTTTCCACTTGAGCCCAGAAAGACTCCATAAGTTACCTTGGAAGTCTCTGACAATTTCCTGCTTGGCAGATAAACTCTGACAGTGTCATCATTTAAACAGCAGAAAAAAAAAAAAAAAAAAAAAGGAAATTAAAGACAGAAAAAAAATAGCATATTTCCTAGAGGTTTTTTGTGCCAGCTCTGTGGTTTCCTGTTAGTCTCAGATCTCTTTTTTTCTCCTTCTCCATCTAGGCTGGAAAGACTTTCTTGGTGGATCCCTTAATCTGTTCCTGGGAGTTAGATGTTCTTACCTGATGGTGGATCAAGAAGCACTGTTGTTTGGCCATGATGCACGAGGGACCCTCTGGCCATAACCTAAAGGGTAATGAACAGAACAAAGGGTTGAGAGTGCCTCTGCTCCACGCTTCTGGGCTCGCAAAGGGCTCTGTGCTGACACAGACCGGGCTCAGAGCTGACCTTGCTGGCGCTGCCCGCACTCACCAGGTGGTAGAAGTGTGCTCTGGCAGCCCGGTGGCCCAGCTCTGTGGCAAGGATGTGGTAGTGCACAGTGACCTGCTGCACATCCCCACAGGCTGGCACTGCCCGCACGGGCTGGATCCTCACAGAGCTGCGGCTGGAGGAGTAGGAGGCCGTCAGTGGGAGCGATGCGGTGCCGTAAGACACCTTCATGTTTTCGCTGTTCACGTCCTCTGGCTGGGATTTTGCCTGTGGCACAGAAAAAAATGTCTGAGGATTTCTTACAGCTCTTCATGCACCAAAACCAAGGCTGACTAAGCAGTGGGCTCTGAACTATCCCAGCGTAGGGTGTCTACTTCCACCTACACCAAGTTCAATATGTGGGTAAAGTATTAGCATAGATCTGCCCTTATAATGTATTTCAATTCTAGTTACCTGCTTAGCTCCAGACTGGTTTGCAATAACTGGTTCCTAACCTGTAGTATAACTTTACTGCTGTTGACCCATGCTGATGTCTCTAAGACGAAGGAGGCCATCCCAGTGTCATCTGTGAGGTAGGTCTTGGTCTGCTTCCTGCTCCCGTAGGACACTGTAAGAATCACCTTCTTGTTCTTCATGTGTGTCCCATTGGCACTTCTCAGTTCCAGCTGTAACAATGCAGAGAACAGTCAGAGAGTTGGAGGCCTCAGGACTGAAAATCCACATCCCAGCAGAAGTCCCAGTCTACTCTACAAAGAGACTCTCAGTGTGATATTTAGCATCTCCAACCCTTCCCCATTTATGCAGTGGCCATCTCATCTAGCAAAGCCACAGATCCTGCAGTCACTCCTTTGGATAACTGTTGCCCTGATTTTTAAAAGTGTTAAGTTTTCTTTTATAGTTCTTTTGAAAGTTTTAAAGTTCTCATAAAACTTCTTCAGCCTTCTGATCTGTTTACATATTTCTACTGGAGTTCTCACACACTGTTCATGTAAATAATGATTGTTTTGCATTCTTCTTTGTGGGAGGAGAGAATTGATGGACTGTTAGTTTGACCAGTGTCGTTGGAGAGGTGGTAATTCCATCCTCCAATCCACGGTCACCTCTGGAATTCTATAAATACCAGATGCTTGAATAAAACTTTCTCTTTTTTCTCCTTTGAACTTACCAAGCGTCTGTGTACTTACTTTGTGTCCAGTAGTGACATGTAACCTCTTGGTAGATATATCAAAGGAGGGTCTGGGAGAGAGGATTGTACTGGCAGCTTTGGGCAGCTCAGAACAAGGGGACCCCTGGGCACTTCTGTGCCTATCTGCTTAGACCCAGCTGCTGGGCTTTCCAAGTTTCCCTTTTCACTCACATTTCCATAGTAGGGAGCTCCTTGCTGATAGTAGTAGCTCGTCCCCCAGAACTGGAGAGCTGTGATATCAAAAGTGACCTTGCAGTTTTCAGTGGTGTTGAACTCCACCCCTGGGAAAGACAGGAGGCACATGCAGGTGAGTATCGTGTCTAAGCAGGCATCAAGAGTGGATAACCTCAGTTAAGGGGTGGACTATCACTCATAGGGCATTGCAGTTTCTCCATGCAGCTTCAGGAGTCATTTGACACATATGCACCCAGCTATGGTGCCTCCTACACTCTGATGTGACAGAATGACAGCAGTCTATCTGGAGCTCTCTGTCAGACACTTCTCAAAGACTCTTTCTCACTTTAAGATGGTCCTACTCATAACTGTCCTCTTCCATTCTCCTTCCCTCCTCACAGCAGTCACTAAAAGGCAGCATTTTTCCTTGCCTTTCCCATGTCAGTTCACAGCCTGAGGTTTTGTCCTGTGTACCCATCTGAAATCACTGCAGTTATGTGGATGTGTGCCACTGCTTCTGGCAAAGGGCTGTGAAACATTTTCTTCACAGGAAGAAAAGGAAGGCTTTGCAAAATCTTGTGAGAGTAGGAACATTATAAGAAACCTTATCTTCCCATCTGGGATGTGGAGATAAATCTAATGAGGAGCTAATAACAGTACACAGTCAGGGCCTTGATTATCTCCAGTTGCTCTGAATAACATCCCATTCCAATAGACTGTCCTAAAATATGGTTTAAGAACAAGAAAACCTGGCCTGGCCCACCTCTGTACACATTTTTAATGTGATGAGAAGACAAGAGAAAGTAGCTTTTGCTCATCTCTGTCAAAATAAAATTACTGCCAGAGCAGGCATCAAGAGTGGATGAACTCAATTGTCTTACAGATAAAAACCCAAAGACAAGTACATTTTATGAGTGTATAATAAAAGATTTTCCACAAAGTGTAGAATCAGTTTTTATTACCTGTTCCACTTTCTTTCAGAAAAGCCTCAGCTTCCAGATTGAAATCATAATTATCACCATGCTTCCGGAGGAAAACCTTAGTATTCACTTTAGTGGAAAAGCAGCCATCGTTGTTTGTCTGGGAACGTGAAATTGTATTTGTTAACCAATCATGAAGGCAAAGGAGTGTTCTATCTCTTTGCCCTCTTCCCTCCCTTTTGCAAGAGGGGTGGGTGTCTCCCATGCTCACCTCGCCGGTGTAATCCTTACAAATACTGCGCTTGGCTTTGGAAGACTTGCGGTTATAGCGGATGTGTTTACGGCACACCACAGCCTTCACGCTACCCTGGACTGCTTTCCCATAGGTGTACCTGGCAAAGGGAGCACAGAGGACTTACACTCACACAGAAACATTGGCTCAGGAGTGAGGAATGTCAGCTTTACCCTGTGCTTTGCAGTTATACAGCTCAGCAGAGGAGGCCAACAAGTACAAACGGCCTCATCAGATTGAGACAGAAGGCAGTGGTGGGTGAGGTCTCTCCAAGTCAACACTAGTCCTACCAGGCAGGGATAGGGGACATTGTGTTGGCCACAAGCCGAGCCATTATTCCTACAACACTGTCACTAACAAATACAGCAGAAGTGCTGTGTTGTAGGGCACATGCTGCATTGACGAAATGCACTGCCACACTTTCAGACTCACAGAGAATGTAGGGAGAGAGAATATGGAGAAAGGTGAGAATCCAGGAGAATTGCTTAGCAAAGGATGACAGGGTACCAACTCTTGGGGTGAGGGTAGGGTTGGCAGAGACCATTTTGAGCTCAGTTATTGATGGCTGTGCATTTTTCAAACCAGTAAAAATGCACCTTCTGCCATGATAAGTCAGCTCACATGCCACAGACGTGGAGAGGGAAGTTTTCCTCTAGGATGGTGACCACCTGAGGCATCTGGATGGAGACACTGAACTTGGGCAGCACTGTGTGAAAGCAAGAAAAAGATAATTCAGTGAGAATAGAAAGACTTAATTTGCTCCAATCCTTAAAAAGTGGTTGTTTACAGAAAAAAAAAATCTCTCTTTTTGTCCCAGCACATGGCCTGGTAGGAATACACCAACAGCCCAGCTAGGAGAATGGGACAGGAGTAGGCAGTCTCCTCCCTAGAGCACAGCTGGGGGACATTGTCTCAGCCCCATCTGCAGGATATGGGGGAGGAGAAAGCCAGTGGGCCTGGATGTAGGTAAGTGATTATACCTGCGGGCAGGCAGCTGCACTTCCCAGGAGACAGCAGAACCAGCACAGCTGTTCACAGCTGCATGGCCCATCCAGCTCTGTTTGTCGAGGGCGCTGGAGGCTGGCAATACACCTTTCTCTGCTGCCACCAGCTTCCTGAGACTCTTACCATACTCCTCTACCCTGAAGGTGCGTGTGAGGCCAGGCATTCTGATGCTGTACTCTCCGAGCGGTGCTTCTGCAGCCAGCGGGAAGGACAGATCCACAATGCCTCCCACAGGTGTAACATCCAGCCACTGTGCAATCCGGTTCCCTTTGGGGTCCTGCACAAGTGGAGTAGAGAGTAGTTATTTTCTAGCACAAAAAGACTTTTGCAGGATGTCCAACATACCAACATATGTCTGAACACATATTCTCTTTTCCTGAGAGCCCAGGTCTATGGCACAGCTACAATGCTCAGGTGAGCCCAAGTTCAAAGAGGAAAGGACTTTTCTCCCTGTCTCATTGACAAAGTAAATCTATCATATCATTGTTCCCTGGTGGCATTGCCATCTCTGACTGCTGCAAAACTGTTGTTTACTGCCTGCCTATCTCAATAAGAGAAAGAAGTGGTCCTTCTTTAGAGATCTCTGCGGTCACCTGAGCTGGCACAGCTCACAAGGTCACTGTGGAGACATTCTGCCTAAGGCATGAGCTACTGGGAAGTGATGTCTTGAATCCCCAGGAAAGAATGGGGAAACAAGTCCAGGACTCCATGCAGGGCAACCATTGAGGCCCAGTCATGAAGGACAGTGTTCTCCCACCGCTGGTTCTGGGAGGGCAGGGTACAGAACTCTGCTACAGCCACACTGCCCAGCCAGTAGGAGCTTTGTGATAAGTTGATGCTTAATGTGGAACAAGTGGGCACTGCTGAAAAGGTGACGCTGGATCAGAGTGCTATGTTTGCATAAACTGGCATAAAGTATTGCACAGATGTCTCAAAATGGTGTTCATGTAATGATTCCTCACTGGGTATGACATGTATATTAACTACTGCCCATTGCTAGCTGGGACTCTGACCTCTCTGCATGGGTATTACAAACCCCACCACCCCTTTCAGCTGTCTTTCCTCAGCACAGTGATTACTCTGAACAGATTTTAAGAATCAGCAGCCTGAAAGCTGCTTTAGGAGGTGTTTCTAGCTGTGCAGTCACAACACTAACTGGTCAAATGTTTGTTTTCTATACGGTAAATATAAAAGTCTCCTTAAGAAAACTTCAGGATTTTCACAAGTCTTCAATTCATAGGCTAGAGGAACTAGAATTCCAATAACCACTCTAGGAAGGTTTGCTGGTTTTCAGTGGCACCCAGGGATCCCTGTGTGATCAGTGTCGTGGCTCTGCCAAACTTTTGTGGACATGGAACGAAGGAAGGGAAGGAACAGTCAAGGACTGTTCCCATTCATTCTGAGCTAGCTGACTTTCTGCATCAATATTTCCCTACCACCATCTCCAAACCTGTGTCTTCCCCAGGATGAGAACAGTTCATCACTTTCAATAAAGTAGGAGCTTTACCTTCAGTTCCACCAAGCGCTGCTGTGGGGAGAAAACAATAGTTACTGTTGGGATGCTTTCAGGTAAGTTACCGTCCACCTCCCTGGTATTTCTTAATTCCCCAACCATCCATCAGTCTTTTCTAAGCAACTGCCCATAACCCATGAGCAGCTCCTGTCTTGCAGGTGGTGCCCAACACTGTAAGCACCAAAAGTAATTTTGAGACCAGCTGTACACACATCTCCTGGCTGGGTCAAGCACTGATCTAGAAGACATGCAGGCAGCTCATAACATTTCCACACTTCAGGTATCTTCCCTCTTGACTTACTGTTTCACTGCTGGCAATAAAATTCTGATCCAAGGTCACAATCCGCAACTTGACTACAAAGCAAAAGGAAAACGGGACTGGCTGAAATGAAATCAAGTCTCTCAATAGGAAATAACAAGAACACAAGGCTAAGAAAGATGTGTACATGTGTTTCACTGAGAGGATGAGGGCAGCAGACACAGCCATCCACTTCTAGGCCTATGCCCAAAGCCCTGCTAGGAGCTGACAGCCTGCTAGAAAAAAAAAGTGTTAGGAGAGGCAGTGTGGGGCTTTCTGGGAAGGCTGGCTGTGCTGGTGGCAAAGAGTATTTTTCTGGACAGTGGACCTGTGGTGGGCCACTCAGTCTTGCCTGCACTGAAGGTCATCCCAGTGGAAGGTGTGCAGAGGCATGGGGCAAACAGCTGAACCCTGTGGTGATCTGAGCTGTGCAAGGGCAGTGGTGGGACCTGTAGGTGTGCAATCCTCACCTGAGGAAGTCTGTGGGGAAGAGAGGGATTTAGAGCCCTGACAGACAGCTGTGACTTTAACTGGAGCAATCATGAGTATAACACTGTGGCTTCTAAATATTTTCTCACGCATCAAGGAAAACACACAAACCCTGTTCACAGTGGCATACGGCACACTGACATAGGAGAGATATTCCCAAACCCCTCAAAGCCTAGAAGGAAGCCTGTGGCCCATCTCCCTTCCTGAGCAGGTCCTGTTCAGAGGACTAGAAGAGTACCCCACATTTTGTGGCCGGAGGACCACCCTCTCTCTCACAAGACATGGCATTCTGTCCATACCAATCTGTCCAGGTTTGTACACAGGTTTGTCTGTCTGGATAAAAGTCTTCTTGTCTGCATGCTTAATTAGGACTTTCTGTTTCTTCTGGAACTCTGAGTTGGCTTCCGAGACTGTGATAACAACAAAAGCCACTTCATCGGGGTTTCCAACAGGAGGAGGGACCTGCAGGTATAGTTATAACCATCATTCAGGGTGGATCCCATTCACTGATCCCAAGGGTTTTGGAATAACAATTATGATATAACTTTTGGGTTGCTCTAGTTCTTCTTGCCTGGAAAGCTTCACAGAACATTTCAAATAGTTTTTTACGAGGGTAAAATATTAGTGGGGCTAAATAGCAGAAAGGACACTGGCAGACCTATGCAGGCTGAAGCAGAAGATTATTGGCCATTTAAGATGTCCTCATAGGAAGACACAATTCTTTGCATTCCTGCCCAGCAAGAGCAGAACTCATGCAATATCCACCCTAGTAAAAACCCTTGAAAGTATCTTCCTCACCTGGAAGCTTCTGCAATGGAAGAAGGGGAGCTGAGAGACAGACTGAGTGATCAGAGTCTCATTCCCAGCTCTGCTTTGCAAGGTGACTGATACATGGATTGGGACTGCTTGCTCTCTGCTGAGCTGGAGACACACTGTCTCTGAGAATGGGTGGTAGAGCTGAGATGGTATTGCCACAGCATAGTTTCTGTTAGGAAAAAAGAGAAAAAGAAGAAAGAAGAGAGAAGTCAGGTTAAACTGACTTTCTAAGAGGGCAGGTTTTGACCTGTATTTAGGTACTTCCTAGCAGACTTCTGGTCTCTTCACTCTGCTGTCATGACACCAGTGGCACATGACACTGTTCTCATCTATAGGTACTGCAGACATTGACAGTGAGGCAGTACTATATGCTGCATGCACATATAAAATTATAAAGCCACTACCTTACAAATTAAAAGTGAAAATAAGGTGAAGGGACCTCCCCACATCACCCAAGGAATCAGCAGCAGCTTGGCTCTCTTGCAGGTTTCCCAAGTCTTCAATGTTTTCACTGAACCACACTACATTATCACCATCAGTTTTGTTGGCTGGTTTTCCCACTACTCTTGGGCTCAGAAACAATGTCCTCTGTGAGGGACCCAGTGTCCCAGCTCCATGTCCCAGCCACAGAGACCCATGAGCACCTTCACTTCAGCTCCTGACAGTCCTCTTTGCCCTCTGCTTGCTCTCCCATCTCTGCATCTACTCTGATCTGTGTCCATAACACCAAAAAGCTGTTCACTGTTTGCTTGCTCCCATCTTTTACTATACTGTAGCATCTAGGACCAACAAAAAGCCAACATTCAAGCAGATTTCAAAATTCTTATCACTGACTCCTCCCACTCACTGCCTTTGGACAGGCTCAGCCAGCACCATGTTTTGCAGGAAGCAGAGGGGAGGGCCTGGACAGATCAGAAAAGCAGGAGGAAGGGAGGTGATCTGCTGGCAGCTCTCTGGAGCTCAGCACCCTGGCAAGAGAGAGTCAAAGTCCTGCTGGCCGGGAGCCTTTGACTGCTGTCACACTTGAGTGCTGCCAAGCCGCCTTGAGGATCTCAAAACACACACCAACAACATTTTGTTTTTCCTATTTGAGCTGACTCACGGCACCGCCCTCTGCCAAAGGATGGGATGAGCTCTCCTCCCTCCTTGTGCCAAAGGATGGGATGAGCACTAAAATTTCACTGCTTTCATCCCAAAGGATGGGATGAGCACTGAAAAAACCTCCCCCACCCCCCCTTGCTCTTAATGATCCTTTTACTTTTGTCTCACTAGTTTAGACACCCCCCTTGCTCTTAATGATCCTTTACTCTGGAACATTTTCTTACACCCCTTTAACATTTAATCCCTTGCCCTTGCCTTCTGAGCTATAAAAGTAAGAAAGAACATCTCTGGAGCTGTCATCCAAGGGTCCCAAGATACAAGCTGGATCATGAATCTATGAAAAAAATTGGAATACAGGCAGGACAGCAGACAACCTATTGAAGGAAGTGGTATTTCCATAAAGCAAAGCTTCATGCTGAAGGTTAACACTGGCAAGCAGACAGCAGTAAAGCACATCCTTTGAGTGGGAGCTTGTCAGCCTATGGAACATGTCCTAGAGGAAGTACTCCCACTGGAGAAGGTTTTTAAAACTAGGCTTGTGCACACATGCAGCAGGAGGGAACCCAGCTACAACCCGCTGCCATATTTTCCACCGTAACATCTACTGCTCAAGCACAGTCATGCTTCTGTTTGCACTTGTGCCATGGGTGCAAAAGCAAACGCCTTCCAAAAAAGCAAGAACAAGTTCACAAGCCAGGACATCACAGCAGTGTCTGCTGGAACAGGAGCTGCATTCCTGACAAAGTATATGAAAAGAAGCTGTACTGGGAATTGTCCTTGACAGAGGTCTGAGGAAAGGTGTGGTGGGAGCAGATGGCCAACCAAGCCTGACTGATCATACTGCTGTACCAAGAGCATCTCTGCCAGATACTTGGGCTCATGTTTGCTCACTTTGTAAAGACACTCAGCTTTGCTGGCTAAACTATTAAATGGCGACCTATGACTCTGGGAAGAAAAGCTTAGCCCAAAGAAAACATATTCTGGAACACAGCAGGAGATGTGAGATATTGGAAGGTCAGAATTAAGCACATGCAGAAAGCTGGCAGTCGTTCTGCCGAGTCCTTGCTGAAATACATGGTCTACATCAAAGGCACTAAAGGAAGAGCCAATTAGCAGGGGGAATGTAGGGAAAGTGCACATGGAAACCAAGCAAAACCTTGGGAACGTGAGAAATTATGCCTCTCCGGAAAAACACTCTTCACCTTAAGACTTCTGTCCCATTTCTGTCATACTGCCGCCCCCCGCCAGGATCCCTCACAGACCAGAGCACATTTGCAAAGCAGCGAAGTTCTTACAGCATTGCAGGCATTCCAGCCGCGCTAGGAAGGAGGAGGATGCAGCCCCACAGGAGAATGATCCTCCACATAGCTGATTGCAGGTCGAATTCCTCCAAGGAAAGCTTAGCCACTCCTCAGTACCCCCTTCTCCCCTGCTCCTGCTGTCTTCCTTCTCCCCCTCATCCAGAGCCGACGGAGCTCGCAGCTCCTGCGCTGACCAGGCCGTTCCTCCCTTGGCTTCAGCGCCAAGGTGGAGATCAGGCCGCTGCGCTGGGAATGTGGGCGGGAGAAAGGGGTGGCGGCCGTGTTTACCGCTTACAAACCAGAGGCGGCTGCTGCAGACTCTGTACAGCTTCTCGGTGGTTCTCTGGGACAGGGCTTGTCTGCCTCAGGCAGCACAGCTGCTGGCAGCAGGAGTACTTAGTTACTCTATTTGGTATATAGGCAAAAAAAAAAAAAATCCAAATTTTTTTTACTGGGGCATCATCGGAAACATTTGGATGCAAAATAATTCTTTGTGATGTCGGTGGATTTTTCTCTGTAGTTCTTCTTCTATAGAACTTTTTAGGTGTTACTTGCCTCTCACTGGAATTTCACTCCTGACCTGCAGCCTCCAGCTGGACGTGCCCAGGGCTTCATATGCAGTTCTGCCAGTGTCCCCATTCCTCCCTGGAGGAAGGGAAGTATTTTAGCATTTTATTATCTTTTGGTTGTCTTTCTGTTTTTTCTCTCACTAGTTTAGGCTTGAACTCAAACCCCATTTTAATTTTGGAGACTCAGATGTGCTCCCAGATCAGGGACAAGCAGTGCTTTAAACCCGAGGTTTATCTGCAATGTGAGTGCTAGGTTGAAGGCTGGTGTGCCCACATCGGACTGTGGTCCAGGAGAGTGGGTGCTAAGCACACAGATGGCCACTGTGCCAAGGTAAACCCCAGGGATTGCTTCAGCCAGGAGCAAGGCATGGGTGGATGGCAAATTCTCTCTGTGCTTGTGTACCTTTGGTTGTGCTCTGCTAAAACACAGAGGGGCCAGGACAGAATGACGACATCCACCTTCTGGTGAGGTTGTAACTCGAGGGCAAATTCATCCAAGCCCTGTGCACTTCACTGCTGCCACTCAGGAGATGGAAACACAAGGATGCAGTGCCTGGGAAGAATCTGGAGGAAGGGAGTGGTGGTGTCAGTGTAGAATCACCTTATGGATGGGGGAATCTGTCAGAAGACTGGGTATCCAGCTTGGACACATGTAAAGTAGAGATTTGATAAAATATGTGTGGACTTTATTTATTTATTTATTAGAGTGTCATGCTTTATTTGGAAAGACCTAACAGTGGAACTATGAGAGGAGTTGGCATAGGTAGCAGGAGCTGCCCTGGAAAAGATTCTGTACCCAGGAGGATCAGACATGGCTGGGATGGATGGGTGGACAGAGGTAGTGATGCATGGAATGGAGGTGATTTGAAAGGTTTTTACTCCGAGTTGCAGTAATGACTGGATGAGGGGAAGATTGCTAATGTTGCTTTTTAAAAACTGATGATGCTTTTTACAAGCTGAGGACAGTAGCTGATGTGCAGATTTGGCTCTCATCAGAAACTGCAACCAGGGTCCAGACCAACCCCGGATGAGATGAGACTCTCCCAAGTCCCCTTCAGCCTAAGTTAGAGACATATATTTCCATATATCTGTTCCCAGTGTCCTGGCATCCACCCTGGCCTGGAATAGCACCTGAATGTGAGTGTGGGTGGAGAACTGTGCTATGTGACCTTCAGTCTGCTGTTGGTGGGGGCAAGTAAATATTAGCTCGTGTCATTAGCCTAGAAAAGATATTATATTAACTCCCATACTCCATGTATTAACTCCCCTACTCTTTGAACCTAGGAGTACTTGAGGGGGTATTTAGGATTGCTCCAACCCATCAATACATGCAGTTCTCTCCTCCAGTGTGGATCTAGTCAGCTGTCTGTCCCAGCCCAAGCAATGGGAGCACCACTGCTCCTCTTGGCCCTGACCCTATTCCCAGTTGCAGCTGCAGCAAGCCTGGAACCGTGAGACTCTCTTCTTTTGATTTTGGGGGGCTTGGTGGAAGGGCCTGTTGTTGAAGGGTGGTGCTGAGGGGCTGCAGTCTTTGGCACCCCAGAGCTGGATGGTGGGGGCCTGGCTCCCAGGGAGGCTGAGCAGAAGCAGCTCCTGCAGAGTCCCAGGCATCAAGCACTGCTGCAGGGGCAGCCCCCGGTGTTGGCTTGTGCAGGAGCTGCACTGCACACGCCACAGTGCTACAGAGGCCACAGGAGTTCTGCCTCTGTTTGTGCCGAACTGGTGGGGGTGAAGTCTAGTACGAGGACAGAAGTCTAATGCCACTGAATGTTTGGCTTCTTTGGCTTCCTCACACAGCCTTGCTCTGTGTACTCGCAGCTGGAGCATTGTGGACTGGGCAGCTGTGTCCTGGCTGGTGGCAGGGTGGTGACACAGAGAAATTGGGAGTTTTCTATACTGGGCATATTCCTCCTTTCTCGTTTGAAAAGGAGCTTAATTTAAAAGCATTAAACTTCCTTCAATGCAGTCCTCCAGACATTTTTCACCCTTGGTCTACCTCTTCATGAAAGCAGCAGAGATAGATTCTGGCCTGTCCACCTCAGCCTCTGACTTGTTTTTGAACATGTGCTGCTCTCTTCTAGTCACTATCTGGTGGTGTTCCCTGCTATCATTCAGCAGTCCCAGGAGGAGAAGCTCTACATTCACTTCAGCTCCCTAAATGAGAACGTCCACCTGGCTGTCACCTTGCAGACAAAAACCCAGAATCACACACTGGTGGAGCAGGATGTGGAGAAGCCGGGCACTTTTCAGAGCATCACCTTCCAGGTGAGTGCAGATGTGGCTGCTGATTTGACAGGGGATACTTTCACGTTCACACAAGAGCACGGCACTTCTCTGGTTGCACTGTCCTTTTCCCTCCCATAGCTTTCAAGCAGGCTAAGTATATTTCCCTACCAGTGCTAGGCAAAATACAACAGTGTCCTGGAGTCTAAGATAGTAGGGCATCTTTCCTGTGTGTAAAAAGGTCTTTATAGAAAAGAACAGATCTCTTTTGATCTGTATCAGCACATTTCATCCTACATAAAGCGTGCTAAACATTTATTTTCAGTTTAACCAGTGTTTTGTCCCTAAAAGTGCTTGTATATCACAGCAAAAGTCAATGCATTGCAAATATATTCCTTTCATCCTTGTTTCCTCAGGAGCCTGCCCCTTCAGCTCCTAGAGGACCATTCTGCTCTAAAGCTGCATCTACATTGCCAGATGTAGCTGCAGCCTGCATAGACATTGAGCTTGCTTTAATTTAGCTGTGATGGTGCTGAACCCACAATGAACTGAATTTCACCAAGTGTCAGAATCTGTGGTATTGATGATTCCGAGATTGTAGAAAGTCTCTGTCTTTCTGCCCCATTGCCAAAGAAGAAGTCATAATTCATCTGTGCTGTTTTCAAGGTTGTTTATTCTTGCTTATCTATAACATGTTCTGCTGCCCTGCCGCAGGTCTGTCCTGCAGGGCAGCGTGTGGGGCTCTGCCCCTCAGTGGGATGTTACAAACATTATATACCAGAAACTTCCTGTGCTATATTTACAATAATGTGCCAATATCTGTCACCTACGTTGAACAGTGTGTCCTCAGCCTAAACCAACAGAAAAATACCAACACTACAGTGAAACATGGAGGGCATGAAGGAGAAAAAGGACAAGACACACCCAATTTCCTCCATCTTGTCCCCTTTGAACCCCTAATCTAGAAACCTAAAATTTTACTTTTGCACCCATGCCACACTTAATTATTACTTATATCAAGCACTCAGAGCTTGTAATTCATCCTGTAAGATTGAAAACTCTTTTCCATGGACAGAGATCAGAGACAGTGTCTCTCGGGGCAGGTTGAAAAAAAAAAACAAACACCTGACCCCCTGCCGCGGTCCCAGGCCTTCCAGGGCAGCCAGAGGGAAGCTCTGGATTCCCACAACCAAGGATATTTGTAGATATTTCTGGAATGCCTTGAGTTCCTGTCATTGCTGACTGCTGCAGTTAGCTTATCTAGACACACTGACAACAGAACTTTCAGCTATATTTCTGGAGAACCATGGAGATGTGTGTGGTGCTGAGGCTCTACAAACTGCCCCTGTCTTCCTCGGTACTGCACAAAGTCACTGTGCCTATGCCCTGATTGCCCTGCAGACTCAGGAGCATTCAAGGAGGGGCAGTAGTCACTTTTGGCTTTTACATCAGCATGACAATAATTAACTAAGAGTTTGGTGCCAGCCCTTAGGAGAGAGCAAGTCCTGGTTCAGGAAAGCCACCAAAACCAAAACCACCAAAAAGATCTTTCTCCTGCTGAGGTTTATCTCTCTGATGCTGAGATGTCCTGTGTTTGCCTCATCAGCATCCCATTTCCCATTACTTCAGATCTGACTTTCCTGTGGTTTACTTAGTTCCATAAAACTCTCACATTTATGTTAAGTGGGACAATTACATGTTGGTCAGTTCACTAGTAAGTTAATGAACAAGACAGTGATTGCTTCTCCCTAGAATCACAAGTGGGTTACGGAGTCATACAGAAGAATTTAGACTCTGGAATCTGGGGATTTTTTAACAGTGAGATGATATCTTATATCTGTGACAAGATGCCAAGTTTCTGATGAATTTTTTTCGATTTCCTTGTGCCAATCAACCTAGGTGCCAGACCTCATGTTAACTCCCAAGAAAACAGAGGTAGGATATGTCTCTTATCTATTTCTGCTCTTACAAATTAGAGGGCTTCAGCCTCTCCTATGCCTGAGCCATGTTAATGTTGGAGGTGCAGGGTGGGAAAGATAGTAAAGAGGGAAAATAAATGTGCAAAGAGGCAAACATGACAAGCAGAAAGGCAAAGAAGAGGGAATGAAGAAGCTGGACAACAAAAAGGAGACTATGACTGGGAAAGGAGAGAATTAAATCCCAGGAGATGAAAGGAGGAAGGGGACATTGGAGATTTTGGAAGGACAGGTGCCTCTGGTTCTGTTTCAAGCTCTTTGTAGTCTGAGGTAATTTGTTGGTTTTTTTTGGTTTTTTTTCAACCTGACAGTCAGAGGAGGTGGCTTTTCTGCATGTCCTGATCCACAGTGGAGACAATGTGCTCCTTGAGGGTGACAAAAAAGTTCTGGTCAAGCCCAAGAATAATATAATTCTGATAGAGACAGACAAGGGCTTATACAAACCTGGAGAAACAGGTAAGGCAAGAAGGCAGCGCATGGAAATGGGGAGGGAAGGGTCAATATAGCAGCCACACCTGGAGGGAAGATTTCACCAAGTGCAGCAAGCTAAGGCTGTTGGAGATGGAAGGAAGCAGATTACTATCCAGCGTTTCTAGGAACAGGTTGAGTCAGGATGTTCCTCTCCAAGGTGTGTTACACCAAATTCCCAGCCTGCTGCTCCTGGCTGTTGTTTTGGTGCCATATCTCTAGTGAGATGTAAAGGGAAAGCCAGGACTATCCAGGACACTGGACAGCCTTGAAGACTGTTGCTCATATTTGAGTAAAACCTAGAGTGTCAGTTCCAAGCTGTAGAATTACAGAGTCCCCACAATCTTCATGATATGACTGGACTTGAGACAGACCCCACTATAGACAAGCCCACTGTTTACCCCAGCTTTGTAATCTCTATAGGTAAAGGCAGCGGGGTTCTGCAGCACACAGTTGTGTATAAGCCTCCCAGACAAAGCCCTCTGGGGTGGGAGATGCTGGGGAGGGCTGTTTGGGAAAAGACCTGAGCATCTCTGAGGTATGAATACTGGAGCATGGAGAAGGAGAAGCAAGTTTGTGCAAGAACATGTTGCAGATAGAGTGCTTTACTATGTTTTTCTTTATATCTGCAGTGAAATTTCGAATTGTGAACCTTGATGAGAACCTTAAGGTCATTAAAAATGAGGTGAGTATCACCTTGTGCCTTTCTAGAAGTAGGAGCTTCAGCATGAGACACATTGAGAGGCTCATGAAAGAGATATCTCCCTTTATGCCTGTTAAACTATAAAAATAAATTATCTTAGGAGGAAACCACGCATCCACTGGTCCCTTGTAAAAAGATGGGTGTAAGCTGGCACAGAGGGAGGAGGAGACATACTGTGGGGTCTGGATGGGGCAGAAATTTCTGCTCAGGGACCCATGACAGGCAGAGTTCTTTATACTGGTTCACATGGATGCTGTTTTACAAAACTGAGATTGTGTTTCTCTTGTTTTTACAGTATTCCCAGATATGGCTGCAGGTAAGTGACAAAGAAATAACCAAAGGGATGTTTCTGTCTGTTCTACTGAGATCTTTCACTCCCAGAGGTGTGCCACAAATGTAACTTAATGAAGTTATGGTTATAGTTCAGGTTCAGCCAAAAGTTCTTCTGTGTGGTCAGCTTCTATGTGGTCAGTACAGCTGCTTCTCCTTCCCATGGTGTGATGATGTTGCCACTTCCGTAGCTTTACTGTTCTTGGCAGCCTCTGTAATTCCTAAGTTTACTAAAATAAATCTGGAGGGAAGCAAAAGTATCTCTCCTGGCGATCTGGAGTCCTCTCTACTGGGTCAAGTTTAAGCCCTTGGAGTTCCTTCTTGTGCCTGAGTATGGCTGGACCTGCCAGGTACACGTGCTCCCAGTGTGACTTGTGGTTCTGAGTGCCCTTTTCCAAACAGGATCCTGAATACAACCGTGTTGCTGAGTGGCTGAATGTAAAGTCAAATCATGGCATTGTGGATCTATCCTTCCCCCTGGCATCTGAAGCATCGCTTGGGAACTATATCATCTCAGTGCAGCAGGACATGGCTCAAAAAACCTTCAGTGTTAAGGAATACGGTGAGACTTCAGCACCAGAGGGGAGGGAAAAGCAGTGTGGGTAGCTGGAGGAGAGAGCAGGGGCTGCAGCTGTGTTCATCCCACCTTTTGCCTTAGGAGAACAACAGAATGGACACAAGGATGGATGGTCTGTGTGCACACCTCATGCAGGGCTGGAGGTTCTGTAGCTGCACAGGGTACAAAGGAGAGGCCATGGGCTGACATATCACTCTACCTGCATCTGGGCCCTGTAATGAGCACGTTTTGCTGCTCATTGTCACCGTTTTCTGGGCTAGGTTTGTCACCCACTCCAGTCAGTTGCTGTAATGGGAAGTGGAATCATGCTTGGTCCCATTAATTGGCATTGATAAAGACAGAACCTTGTGCTATTCAAAATTTTTAAGCTTGCCTGAGCTGGAGTAGAAAGCAGTCCCATGTGCAATTGCAGCAGCAAGTTCAGGGTGGTGTGGCTGGAGGGAGTAACTCGACTGCAGCATGTTGATGAAGAACTGGGGACGTCACTGTCTTTCCCTCATCTGGACTGCAGCTATAACACAATTTCTGTCAGTGTCCATACTCATCCATACCATCCATTGTTTTTTTCCTCAATCCTTATCTTACTCTCTTCCATACAGTGCCGAAAAAATTTGAGATTAAAATTGAGCACCCTCCACATATCACTGCATCAGATGAGGAATTTCAGCTGGTTGCCTGTGGCAAGTGAGTACATGATACCATTGTGATCTCTGTCCTTTGGCTCCACTGCCACCTCCAGATTGCTCATGAAAAAGAAATGGTCTTCCACTTGTCAGTATGATCTTTTTTGCATTACCCTGTGTCTTGGGGAAACAGATCACACTCTGGAATGGGCTCCTTCTCACACCTGGTCACTTACTGTGAGGCTGAAGGACACTAAAGATGCTGGGTATAGTGGGTGGAGGGGGATGCAAAATTATTTTAGAAGATGAGCTAAAGTTCCTGAGCAAACAAGGTACAAAGCAAAGCTCTCCAGGCTCCACTTCTCCTGATGAGAATGGGAGGTGTCCTGTACCAATATTTCTGCTGACAGTCAGCAGTCTGTCTTTTGGTGAATGTTTCTCTCTTTTGACATAGGTATACTTATGGGAAGCCTGTTCAGGGGAAAGTAAAAATTATTGTTCTGACATCCACCCAGAACATAAACGACAATTCTACAAGTTTGGCGATTCAGAAGCAAAACAGTTGGGTAGGTGAACAAATAGGAGATCAAAAGTGTCTGGAAATGTGCTTCTGCCCCCTTAACCTGCCTCCACGCATCTCAGATGGGCACCAGCCTGTCCAGTCTGGTGTCTGCCCAGTTGCTGGACATGACCAGAGCACTGATTCCTCTTCCCATAACCCTGTTGGTGGAATTACAGCTCTAGCTGTGCATTCCTGACTCCATGCTTTGGGAGAAGGTGTAAGCCATGGGAGGCAGTGGTGCCTGGGACCCTTTCCAAGGGTCTGCATCACACTGTGTGCAATCAGATCACCCCATCAGGTGGGGCTATTCAGATCACTGCCCTATTCAGCCCTGTGACCACACCCACCAATAAGCAGGCTATCAGAACATCAGACGGACTGTGGATCCGTGCCGTTTCTTGCTCTATCCCTGCACAATGAATCATCTTAAGCTTGCTAGTGTCTGGTCTGAAATTATGTCCACTGCTGGTTACATTTTCTTCTCATATGTGTCCATTATTTTTTGTGTTTGTGCTTCGCATTTGTTTTTTTCCCACGGGTTTTAGATGCAGCTCTTTTGGCCTGAGGGCCACAGGAAAATATTTCTAAATGTCAGACCAGCCCGTAGTGAGCCAGAATATAAAAATCTAGCTGGATCTCTGCATCTTTTAAAATGCACTCCAGCTGGAATGCTGTGCAGTCTTAGCTGTGCAAAACATCCGCTGAATGCCAGCTCCACATGGCATGCAAGAGGCCCTGAAAGGTTCTGAGGAGCACTTCACAGGCATGGCTAGAAACACTGGCTATACCCAGGCTCTGCCTCAATGATTGGCAAAACTCTTGCCATCTGTACCTGGCAGGATGCCTGTGTTTAATATGGCCATGTCACAGGAATGGTCATGTTTGGAAAGCCACACTGTCAGGCTTTATTCATCAGGGCCACAACATTTCAAAGAGACCTTTAGCTCACATAATGAAATTCATGCCCTCTCAGCTACAGGATTTGGGCTGAATCCAGTCTCCTGAGATTCTCTGTGACATAATTAACCCTTATGTGATTTGTCTTAAATACTTTTTTTTTTTGCCACTTTTTTTGGTGATTGTTTAATCCAAGCATATTGATTTTCTTTTCTGCCTAAGGTATCCATGATGGGTTTCTGCAGTTAGGATTTGGGAGCTTTCCTCTATTCCAAAAATATCTGGAAATACTTCTTTAGGATTGCTTGGCGTCTGTGGAACAGTTTTTCTTCCTTCACACCACACTCTTTCTCTCTGTTCTCCTCTCTGTGCAGACAAATAAGGATGGCTGTGCTACTTTCACAATAAAGACAGAAGCTCTGGAAATAAATGAAGCTGACAGCTATGTAATTGCAGAAGGAAAAATGGTAGAAAATGGAACAGGTACTGGATAATACATGGAGCATTCTCTTCTTCACAGGCAACATTTTTGGTTTTGGTCTTTAAGTGGCAGTGGAATTTCTTTTGAAAAAGTAACTTGAAGGTTCTCAAATCTTCTGTCATGGCAATAGTCTCTATTCTAGTACCTCTTCCATCTGTTTTCACCAGATTTCCTGATCCTCTCCACTGTTCACCTCCCTTCGCATGTGTGTAACTTCTTAGTGATTGCCTGGACACTGAGGGTGTTCCTCAGCCAGTTGCAAAGTTCTGGACTGCTTATAAATAATCATTTAGTTTCCCTCTATCTTCAAAAAACATAAACAGATAAACACATAAATAAATACTTATAGGCTATTATGCATCATGTCATGAAGCAGGAATCCCAGAAAGCTTGATGGAATCATATCCTAGAAGAATGTATTTTGTCTCCTAAATTTAGAGCTTGTAGATGTCATAGGTAGTGTTAAAGTACATTTTTTACTTCTGCTTCCCTAAGAACACTGCTTCAGATTCAACAGATTTTTCATCTCTCCATCCAGGAGCCCATTCTGTGGAAGTGGCTCTAATTCCCATTGCAACGGTAATGAAATCTGTAGAGTTTGTCAACCTCCATCCATTCTACAAACGAGGGATACCATACACAGGGAAGGTAACATTCATAGATCCCTCCTCTGCTCAGAATGAATCACAGATAAAACCTTTTGTAGCAAGAAATGTACAGTCTCCAGGAAAGTAAATGCTACTCTGTTGGCACCCAGAAACTAGGAGTGAAGCCTGCTGTAGAATAATTTTTTTTTTCCTCCATCCTAACATAGTATATTTCCTGGACTGGAATTCTGGGGCCAGCTGCAGTTTCTGGAGGCTTCCCCAGGAGCATCTCCTGAAACTAATCTGTGCATATGGGATGGGGGTGGCGTCAGCAGGCACATAACATTCCCTTTGGATGAAAGCTCATGGTAACTTGGCAGAAATCTCTAAAGCCGTGCATATCGGTTCACTGGCACTCATTTCCAACTCAGGTCCCGTGAGTGATGCCAGGACTGCTGTCCTAGGGCTAGGAACACTTTCACCTGGGCTAGTACTGACCCCAGTATGGAGGGCAAGGAACAGCAGGAGTTAAGTTGTTGGAGACAAATCTCTTTCTGATCATCAAAGATCCTGCAGCATTGTCCAAGAAACATCTCAGGATCTGAGGAATTCACCTTTTCCCCCAGTAGAGGTGTCTCATTTGCCTGTATTACTATTTTGTTCTAGTCCTGAACAGCTTCAAATTGTTGCTTTCATGTATTTATTGGACTTTTATTTGGATCCTTCCAACTGCCCTGAAAGCTAAAAGGGCTGAGGGAACCCAGTGATAGGAGCAATTAATATTAAGGACTGGCAGTGCTTCAGAGTCTGGCACAACAGGGTATTAACTTCTTCCCCTTCCCTACAGATATTCTGCCACAGTTCAGAGTCTCCACTCAGAAATGAAACAGTCCATCTAATAATTGATGTCAATGATAAGGAGACACAGCTGTCACTCCTCACAGATGAGAAGGGGGAAGCTGACTTCACACTGGATACCACCAGTTGGAACAGCACAATGGTTTCTCTGAGGGTGAGTACCAGCCACTGAGAATCTTTTATCTGGTGTGGGGTGTGTCCCATCAAAAGATAGAGGAAAAATGAGATTGTGTCAAATCTACTAGGCTTAGATTTTTGCTAAAACTTTGTAAGAGGAAATCTCATAAGAGACTTTAAAATTATGTTTCAGCAAATTATTTTAGGTGTGCAGATGTGCAGTCTGACATCAGCTTGGGTGATAACAGAGTTTCAACAGGTGTACAAGCTCCCTTGCATCACTTGATACTAATTGTATTGTCCTCTTGTGTTTATGTGCTCGGAAGGCTACCTACAACCCTCCAAGTGAAAACAGTTTAATTTCTGAAATGGAAGAAGATGACTTCCACTGGCTGAAACCTTTCTACTCTGAGAGCGACAGCTTCCTTGAGATCAAGGCCAAGAATGACGTGATGTCCTGTGATCAAGAGCAGGAAGTGCAGGTGGATTATATCCTTTCCCAGGATAAACTCAGCTCTGAAGAAGACCACATTGATTTCTACTACTTGGTGAGCACAGAAGACAGCTGATTCTCAGGGCAAGGCTATGCTTACTGGCATTTTACCCTTTTCTCACAGCACAGAGATATTAAAAGGAAAGGTAAAGCTACTCCTAGACAATCAGTTTGTGACTTCTGTTCTGCCCAAAGCTGTGTCTGCTTTCCAGTTCCTGGACCTGCTCCTAGCCCCCAGCTGAGTTGCTTTGTTATCCATGTCTTGACCTAAACCTTGGCAATAGATGCCTGCCATTTGCCCTACTTTCTCTTATGTCCATATGGATGGCGGTGGCTGGCTAGCCTGAACTCTGCCCAGAAGGTGTGCCCCAGATGTCTGTGTCTGGGACAATCTGTCTGAGAACTAAGAGGCAATCTCTGGGGCAGCTGACATTCCCCTGCCTGTATCTTTGCAGGGAAAAGCTTGAAAGGCCCTTGCACAGGGCCTTAATGCACACCACAGGTATGCAGTAGTGTTTGATGAAGTTCACTTTCAAGAAAGCGAGTCAAAGCAAGGGTGTGACTAAAGCCTAGCTGAGAGGTTATGACTGTCTTGGTTACTGAACTGGACTCCCTTGTGCAATCAAAAAGTACTGGATCCTAGTAATGCAAAAATCAGAGTTCACCGGGTCTTAAGAGCATAGCTTCATAGCTTGAGAAGTACCTGTGGCTTTGCAAGCAGCCTCACCTTCTCATGGCCTAACCAACACCTCTTAAGTCCTACCCAGCTATACCATCAGCATCTGCTGTAGGACTCTGGAGATCATGTCCTGCCAGAGGAGCTTCTGGGGCAACATTTGTCAGATATAATTCTCTCTTCCTGTGTTCTTTTCACACTTTCCTCATGCTCTTGGAATTCAGACCCTTGAATGGCTCTTCTCTTTGTTCTTCAGGTGATAGCAAAAGGCAAGATCCTTTTCAGCAGAGAGAAAAAGGTGCCAATTACCCAGCGTGAGAGTGAGTACAAACATGAGAAGTGTCTCATAACACACCCCAGAAAACTGACCACTCTCCAGTGACTCTGTCTGCAGGTGTTATTCTTATCCACAGGTGGGAAATATTGAACTGAGTTCTTAGTGGTGATCCTGCTCCTAAGACCAACACAATCTCCTCTCAGTTCAGTGTCTTGCTAGGCAATTGTCCTCCTTCTGTCTTGTCTAATTGATCTAACATCCAATCTTATGACTTTGTTGCTAAATTGTACCTTTGGAGAAGACATGAGTCAAAGAAATGGCTGATATGCTTGGTTTATTGTTAATTTGTGACATTATCTGCATGGGGTGTTCTTATTGTTAAGGTAGAAATTATTAAGTCCCTCTTTTGATTCTTAATGTGTGTCCCACTCCAATGAGTTGATTTGTTTGGATGTTGTCCCTCTCTTCCTTGCTGCTGTTGCAGATCTGCAGGGCTCCTTCTCATTGACTCTGCCTGTTGGCAATGACTTCCTGCCTGACATCAAGCTGCTGGTGTATGCCATCTTCTCAGATGGAGAGGTGGTGGCTGATGTGGAGCACTTTGAAGTAGAAAAGTGCTTCAGACATAAGGTGAGCAGAAATCACACAAGGAGTGTGATAGCATCGTTGATGTGCTCTGGTCTGCTGTAGTTCCCGGTCCTGTTTTATCCTCGTCCAAAGGGTGTAAGCTGGATATATGCAAAACCAGATGCCCAAGTATTTTGGGTGAGAAACAAGACAGATAACCTCCTTCTCCCTGAATTCCTAGTCCTGCTCACCACAACACCAGCTGGCAAGCTTTGCTCAAGGAGTAAACCATGTCCCCTTGAGCTCTTTTTTTCCCCCATTCCCTCTTACTGATTTGGGAACACACTGTCCCTCATACGCTCACTAACACAGAGGAGAAACGTGTCTGCTTAGCTCCCTGTGGTAGTTCTGGTTCAGAGGGTGATGGATAGAGGAATTTTGGCTAGGGCTGTGTGCACTCAGCCCCTTTAACCTTCCCAATGGACTTCCATGATGGCTTGATTCAGCATCTCATCTTCCTTCCCTACCTTATTCAAATCTTTCCCTCTGCAACCCAGACGTATAAGAGTCATAGGGTCCCACTCTCCAAGGCTAAGCCCCCAGACCTTGTCATCTTTTGCAGGTGGCACTGGAATTCTCACAAAAGGAGGAGGTCCCAGGATCACAAGTCAGACTGAACCTCAAGGCTGCTCCAGGGTCCTTGTGCTCTGTGCGAGCTGTTGACAAGAGCATCCTCCTGGAGAGGAACCAAACCCTAACAGCAGAGAGTGTGAGTGCAGCCTGCTGTGTCCCACCCTTTAATGCCTGCCTGCCTTCTGCCTCCATGCATGGGTGGCAGGAAGCCCACAGTACACACCAGGACAGCTGCAGTGTTAGGTGGCTGCCCAGCCATGCCCCTTCTTTGGCCTCTTCTGAGCAGCTATGGGGTGATTGTGTTTTTCATCTTTGGCTCTGTGCTGTGAGCCTCTGCCTGAAGGGTGGTGGCTGCTACATGGCACTGCAGGGAGAGCTGCTTCAAGGAAATGCTGGTGCTTTCTGCTTGGAGGGAGAGTGCTTAGTGGCCTCCCTCACATCCTCATCTCTGCTTTACTGTCTTCCACCAACCAGTGAGGTTAAGCCTTTAAAATGGAATTTTGCTCTGGCAGGGTCCTCCTATCCCTCTGTGCCAACCACTGCTGAGTTAGAACCATGTGACAGATCTGCGTTTTGGAGCAGTTCTTTAGAAAACAGTAGCTAGACAAAAGCACACAGTACCCGGTGAAAAGTGGTCAGTATTTTGTCAGCACTCAGGTGGATTCTGAGAATCAGAAGGGCTGGAAGCACCTACCTTAAAGCAGTTGTATGTTTCAGAGGAACTAATTTAAAACTTGGAGCAAAAATACTGCAAAAATTTAAAATCCTAACACAAATCCACAAAGTGTACCAGAGATAAAAGAGGTGTATGCCTCATGCAAAGTTGTAAGTTAAATTATAGGTATACAGGGTGTTACAAAGAAACCTCACCAAATCCAGGGGGTGGCACTACACCTGTTGATAGGGCCCACAGTGTGATCTGGTGGTCCATTTCATAGGGATGCTGTCCTAGTGTAGAGCACTTGCATCGTCTGTAACAGGTGTGTAAAGTAATAAGCTTTAATTATGTAGATCAGATGTGCCAATGCCTTGTGTTTAAACTGAAGCATTTTTATCCTAATTTTGCACCCTAGTGTTGAAAGGCTTGAACTGTCTTGCAGCCTAAAAGCTGCTTGTCTACATCCACTGCTTGGATTGATGTCCTTTAGTATATATTATCCTATATATGTCCTTCATATTATGTCCCTTGATGTAAGCTGGGCCAGTGCGAACTTCCTCAACTGCAAAGCTCTTTAATATAGAATAGAGGGCAACAACCCAAAAGTTTGACCCATACGCGTGGTTGTTGGCCAGCTCTGTTTGAAGGCCTGCGTTTTTCCATTGCAGTTGCATGAGGAAATCTTCGAGGACAGCTTCATGGTTGGAGGACGAGGTTTGCCTTACCGCCTCGAAGACTTTGAGGCATACCCTTGCCTGCCCCAGCAGCCCAGACCCCACAAAAAATCTAGGATGGGTGCACCGTGGTACCAAAGTGAGGCTGATGTCTATAACCTGTTTAAGGTGGGTGCCTACACCTCCTCTAAAATTTTCCTGAGCTAGTAAGTCCTGCTGTCCTGAATGCGCTGTCCTGAATGCCTACAAGTAGTCATCTGCTCCTTGTTGTCCAGCATAGCCACACTCATCTGGGGACTATGGGGAAAGCTGAGTAAGTATAGTCCAAACAACCTGATAAGAAAAAGATTGTGTGAAAATGAACAAATTTACTTCAGGTTCCCAAAACTACAAAGGAGTAGTGGAAAGAATACAGCAGTAATGCCTGAGCACCTCACCATATTCTGACCAATCACCACTTGTCTATTATTGTATTTACAAACTGCTTTGCTCTGTGTTTCATTGAGCATCTCCTTACTTATCCTCAAGCAGTTTAAATGAAAGGAAGTCTTTCACAGTTTGGCTTTATAGCTAACTGTCAAGACAAACAACAAAATAAACTGATGTGCTAACAAGCACCATAGCCAGAAAAGTGTTAACATGTCTGCTAACTGAAATGCAAGAAGTGCTGAGTGCTGCTTCTGGCAGAATGCTCTTTAATAAAATATATTCAAGTTGAATCACCTCAAAGTAGGAGAAGAGGGTAACAACACACTGAAAACAACGCAAAATGTAGACTCAATTGCATGGGTTTCTTAAGTTAACAGAATTCTGCCATACAAATACAGACCCTGATTCCCTTCAAAAGGCATGTTGCTGTCTCCTAGATGCTTATTCCTTAGACTGTGTGTCATTGCCAGTGTTGGGCATATGAAGTGCACACCTAGTTGAAATCTACTTGAGAAGTAATAGTTGGTCCCAGTATTCCTCAGAAACTGGTTTCCATTCCTCATGCAGTGGTCAGAGTCTGAGCCACAAGGTTATGCATATGGATATAAACAAGCAGCCTTTAAAAGTGTTTCATCACTGGCCACCAGCCTCCATTTGATACCCATGATCATGAGATTGTTTCAACATTCCTTGTTCCCTTTTATTTATCAATGATTTACTGTCTGTACTATTTTCCCAGAAACTGCGTATGAAAATATTTACCAACACTAGAATCAAGAAACCTGTTTCCTGTGTGCTTCCAGACTTTCATAAAAAGATACATCTAAGAAAACACTTTATGGTTGGTAAGCAACAGACATGTTCAACTTCTTGAGTGAAGGCTCTTCCCTCTCCCAGTTTTGGCCAGCCTGCAGCTGAGACAACTGACCCCCATCCTGCTGTGTTTCTTGTTTGTATATAAGAGAAACAAAGTTTGTGTTCATTTCAATGGACTTGATTTACAAATCACAGGTAGAACCTCAAATCTCCATGCTTTCTTGGTGTCCCTGTGTTCGCTGTTTTTCATACAGAACGTAGTGTGCTCTCTACCAGCACTTTCACAGATCATTTAAAGGAGTGTGACTCCATTTCAGCATGCTGTTTCCTGATGGATCCAGACCAAATTTGGATCTGTCAGACTGAGCCTTGGGCTAAACTCTATCCAGCTCTATCTCCCTAAAGCTCTGTTCCCCAAATATACCCACACTGTGTCAGATTCTTGTTGAAACACCAGCCCTGTCCACTCATATTCTGTGTCACAAAACATTTGTGGCTTGTTTTAGATTACCTATGAATGACGAACTAGTTTCACTTTCTAGTTTTCTGAGGTATCATTTGCTTTCTATCAGCCAGCCAAGCTACCCTTGCTGATTCTAAACCTCACTCTGATGACAAGGAGAAGCCAAAACCACGGACGCTTTTCCCAGAGACCTGGATTTGGGATTTGGTGTCTGTCGGGTTGGTAACAGCCCCTGCCTTCTTTCCCCAGGGACACTCCAGGAGTATTCTGACTGCTTCTAAGCAAGTCCTTCTCTTCTGCTTTCTGCTGCAGGGGTGATGGACAAGCATCTCTCCAAGTTGCTGTACCTGACACCATCACAGAATGGAATGCCAACACCTTCTGTGTTGCCGATGCTGGCTTTGGCTTCTCGCCTCTGATATCTCTTAGGGTCTTCCAGCCGTTCTTTGTGGATGTATCACTGCCATACTCTGTGATCCAGGGAGAGACTTTCAGCCTAAAAGCCACTGTCTTCAACTACCTCAAGGACTGTATCCAGGTGAGTTCTTTCAAGCGAGTCTCCCCAATTACTGATCTCTGTCTGAACAAAATCTTGAGCCCAAAGACAAGCTCTGAGCTCCTCAGAGCCCTTGATGCTGGTGTCTGGGCCAAAAAGCAACAACCTTGCACTTTATGACCCAGAGTATTTGCTGCTTGGTGCAGTGCCTGTTACTAACACTAACCCAATGTGTGCTTGTATGTCCAACCATGCTCAGGTCCACACCACCCTCACGGAGACCCCAGAACTAAAGGTGGATGACTGTCCAAGCTGCCAGTTCACCAGCTGTCTCTGTGCCAACGAAGCAAAAACCTTTGTGTGGAATGTGACAGCAACTAGGCTGGGTGAGGCTGGGCAGAGGGATTGTGTGGCAGCTCCTGGGAGCAGGGGTGGAATTTGCCCACGTCTGCATGTCTGGATCTAATGCTTGTACATACAGCTGTCTACTGGAAATGCTCAGCAACGTGTCCCTGTGCTCCCTGCAGGCAGAGTGAATGTCACTGTGAGCGGCGTGGCAGAAGAGTCACACAGTCTGTGTGGTAACAGGATTGCTGTGACACCTTTGCAGGGAGGGAGAGACACAGTGATTAAATCTCTGCTTGTGAAGGTTGGTCACATCTCAGGGTGGAGAGCCCCTGGGGACAGGGGTTTGTCCCCTGGGGAAGTCAGCAAGATGCTACGAGGAAGTTTAGCTCCTTCTTGGACATCAGAAAACTTGCTAAGGCAGGGTGACTTCCTTTCCTGTCCTTCCTATCTGAACTACTCTTTCTCCATCTGCAGCCAGGAGGTGTCCTACAAGAGAAGACCCAAAATGCCTTTCTCTGTCCTGCAGGTATGGGACAAAAATTCCTGACTGCCATTGATCATGAGACCAGGATGGAATGGACAGGGTTACTGCAAATACCCAGAGGTGGGGGGGAGTTAATCAGAGAGCAAGCACTGGTGGCACCGTCCTGCCTGGGAGAACAACCACTATAATTTGTCCATGTCAATATTTTACCTGGCAAAGTTTCCTATATTGAGGCATTTGTATGCAAGTCTTGGCTCCTGTGACTCAGTGTCACATTTTGCTTCACCTGGTCTCCTTAGATGTTACACTTGTATGAATGGCTTCTTCCATGGGATAAATGTCTGGGTTTTACCTTCCTCAGATAACACCGTCTCTGAAGAGTTCTCCCTGACCCTGCCTGCAGAAGTGCTGGAGGGATCTGCCCGAGTCACGTTCTCTGTGATTGGTGAGAAAGGCTTTCCCTGCTCTTGGGTCTGTAGTGAAAAAAACTTGCACAAAGCTTTGGCCTTATTGATGTATTGACCCAGCTCCTAATTAGATAATTTATAAGGGGTGTGATGTTTGCCTCAGAAATGTTGATCAAGTAATCTTTTCCAATATTAAAGTGAGCCCAAACTATCCCTGCATATTTCCACCAACTTTGTCTCTGTAATTCCTTTCCCACCTTGATACCCACTCAGGAGCAACAGCTCTCTTTACCTTTCTTCAAACTTCCCTCAAGCTTCCTTTCCTCCTCCCAGAACCATGATGGCCTCCCTTCCTGTGCTGGCCTAATGTAGGAAGGGTCACCTGAAATCTCAATCACATCTATTCAGGCAGGGACTGGCTCTTTTCTAGGATCCCAGTAGAGTTTAGGGAAGGCAGCAGTCCTTTTGTTTTAAACTGCTCAATGTCTGTGCTTTTCCTTTCTCATGTCTCTCCTCTCAAATGTTAGGTGACATCATGGGTCCAGCACTCCAAAATTTAGACCAGCTGCTAAGCATGCCCTTTGGCTGTGGTGAACAGAACATGGTCCAGTTTGCACCAAACATCTTCATTCTCCAGTACCTGAACAAGACTAAACAACTGAACCTAGAAATTAAGGATAAAGCACTCAAATTTCTGACAACAGGTAAGTGTTGTCCTTCTTCCTTCTGCTGCAAAGTGAAGCTGCTAGAAATCAAGATTGTAGGGCACAGATCTGGTGGGGAGCTGAAGGGCAGGAGTGGGAGCAGCTGCCAGAGCTGTGACAAAGGAAGGTATCACAGAGAAAAGGGAAATGTCTCGTGGAAAGAAAAGTTTCTGAAGAAAGCACAACTTGTCTCTGTTGGTAATTGAGGTACTAAGTCTTCTTTTTTGAGAAAGATATGGGTAATTAGTGATTTCCATCATTATGTGATGCCTGTTTCTGTATCAGTCCAAGGCTGACAGAAACACCTTGTGAAAAGATGGTATCAGTTGCTATTACATGGAATAAAGAGTAGCCTTTGGGAGTAAATATGAGTTCAGTAGCTTAATGTTTCCCTGTATTTTAGAAAACATATTTTGCGGTCATGTCAATTCTCTCCAGTGTAATCTGAATTTAATATAGTGCCAGTGTTCGTGCCTCATGTTGTATTATGCCTCATATTTCAGCCTGCCTGTCTCCTTGTCTGGACAGGATTTGACTACTTTTTTTCCCCCCTTTTTCTCTGGTACTGCAGCACGTACTGAGAACATGTACATGTATTTGGAAGAGTGGAGTCTACCCAAGAGAATGGTAGTGGCAGAGAGGAAAGAGAAAGGGTAAACACTAAGGCAGTGAGGGGGCTGGAGGGAGAGCAAAGAGATGCAGACAGCATTCTGCCCTCAAAGTTCGAAGGCGTGGCTTTGTCGTTCCCTGTACATCCCATAAAAAAGTGCTTTGTTGGGTCCCAACAGGGCGAGGAGAAGTGCTGAAAAGCAATTAGTGTTTCATTTGTGTCCCCTCTAGGAAAAGCCTTCCTCCTCACTCCTACCACTATTTTTGTTCACAGCAAAGCCCCTGAGGGCTCCCTGGCACATGGGGAGGTGGCTGAGCATGTCACCCTTCTGCAAAACAGCAGGGCAGGAACCCACAGCACTTGCTCCAAACAGCTCCAGTAGTGCAAAGCAGCCACATGGCCACTTGAGCAGCGCTGTGCAGCAGCTTCTTGTCACACTGATGCTGTGGGATGCACGGGGAGCTGGGGCTCGTGTCCTTGTCTCAGTGGCTCTGACTGTAAGACCTGGTGAAGCCACTTGCTGTGAAGCCATCTTCCCATGGCTAGGATACAGTTTGAGATGCTACAGGTGCTCACAATCAGCCATGTCCTGTTGTCACAGGTTACCAGCGTCAGCTGCTCTACAAACACGATGATGGCTCCTACAGTGCCTTTGGGAAAGGTGATGAGCAGGGCAACACATGGTGAGTGACCAGAATTGCTATTGTCACCCTAAACCTGCCATCCTTGCTGGTTCATCTCCTGGCTGTGACATGGAATTCCTCTGTGCTCTGCTCACAGGCTGACAGCTTTTGTAGCCAGGTCCTTTGGGCAGGCCAGCTCCCACATTTACATCGACAAGGACCACGTGCACGGCGCTCTGCGCTGGCTGCAGAAGCACCAGCTGCCCAGTGGCTGCTTCCAGAGCGTGGGGAAGCTCTTCAACAATGACCTGAAGGTATGGCTGCCAGACATGGGAGTGGGAGCAGGAGGAACTATATGTGAGGCACAGGGTTGCTTCCTCAGGCTTTTCCACTGTGAATAGTAGCACAAAGCAATGTCCCTGTGGCTTAGCATGGCTAAGGCATCTTCCCAGAGCTGAATGAAAAACATGGCCTAAACCAGAAGTCGTTTCCTCTGAGTAAGGTTTTAGACTCTGCTAGGCTTTCTTAATTTTTACTCTAGCCAAAAGACAGCACAGCTAATTGTGCCAAGGCGCTATGAGGACGCTGGGAAATGAGAAATATTTTTATATTTTAGTGTTTGTCTAGAATATCCTGGCTGCATTCTCCCTCTTCTCATACCTTATAGTGCCCAATACTCCTCACACAGGATTGTGCTCTAATACAGGATTGTCTGAAGACACAGTTGTTCCTCCACTGCCCCAAAAATATGACTCCTCCTAGAGCTTGCCATCCCCCAAATGATCCCTGCAGTGTAGCTGGAAATGCACCAAACTCTTGGTGAACATGCCCTAGAGCTTAGGTACTGAGCAGTGCATGTGCAACATGGCAATACTTGGGTTCATCGCCTTTGTAAAGGTACCAATAATCCATACAGGTCAGATTACAAAACTGCCCACATTAAATACAAGGCAAATTTCTGAAAGAAAACAGGCTGCTGCATTCATAAGTCAAAGGGTTACACACTTTTTCCTAAAATTTGGATGCAGCACAAAATAAAACCAGAGTGCACACGTAGACCGTTCATCCTTGTCTGACTGTCATTAATTTCCCACCTTGAGCTTTCTATGTGAACAGAACTTTTTGGAATAGGTTTTGCACCTCCACCTGCCTCACACTTACAAAGTTTCTTCTAGTCAGTGTGAATGACACTTCTTAGCATCTTAGCCCAATTTCACCCTCTCATTTTAGATGTATTCTTGTCTCATATCTGAGGATGTAAGCAGAACCTCCCCAAGAACAAATGTTCTCTGAGATGAAAAGCAGCTCCTGAAAGCCTGTTAAACACATACTAATCTATAGTTTCTCAAAGTCAGATGACTTATATGTAAGTCATCTGCATAACTTCTTCATTATGATGCAAATCCTGCATCATAAAAACTTTATTTGAGTTTACAGTGGTAACATATTTAATAAATTGCTTTACAGTTTGTTTCATGCCTTTCTGTGAGAAGGGATTTCTAGGCTGTCTGAACAACATGGCTGAGACTGCCCTCAACAGCAAACTTTCAGGATATTCAGCAAGTGAGCCTGGAGGGCTTTCCTGTCCAGGAATGCCCAGGAGCACATTGCTCTGCTCTCCCAGATGCAGTTTTTGGGGCTATGCAATGACAGGCAAGCAGTGGTTGGGTTTGTTCTTTTCTGATGACTGTCTGTGTTCTTGCAGGGCGGTGTGGATGATACAATCTCATTAACAGCCTATATTGCAGCTGCACTGGTGGAACTCCATCTGGAGAGGAATGTAAGTGACACCTGAACTCTTGCAGGGCTTGGGAACACGCTCCACTACTCATTCCTCCCCTGGTTGGAGGCTTCAGGGAGTACCCAGCTTGAGCTGGTGAAAGATTCTGTCATTCCCACCTTGCTACACAATAAGCTAAACAGGAAAATTTTGATGAGGAGTTCTTAATATAAATGGCCTGATTTGCAGCAAAGCAGAGCACTTGCTTTTCCCAGCTCATCTCAAGGGAAACAATTGTGTCTGAAAATAATAAAGGGCTTGCAGGGAGAGGCAAGGGTTTTCATTAAACTGATCAACAGAGCTAAAGGAGAAAAAAAGGACAACTTTTCAGGTATGCACTGTCGCCTTACCCCAGTTAAAAGAAGTGATCTTCAAGACAAGTGTAGACTGTTCTAGAAAAAAAGAACTGATATTCCAGGCTAATGGTACAGTTCTAAAACCATCATACCCTTCAGGATCAGACACCCAGAGCATGTGTCTCTGACAATTCTGAGCCAGCATGTTACCACACACTTCCTACAGCTGGGTTCTCCACTGTATTAGCAATCCCCCATCCCTATGATAAGTCCAGCACACCTTTGCTTTCAACCCACAGTCAGCGATGCTTTGACCACTCTACCTCACACTTCACAGTCCTGAGAGAGATGCTAGCACTAAAATACATGAAGGATGTGTTGGGGATAGATGTTCACAACAACATGGTGTTTGGTCAGAGGAAATTCCCTTGGTTTGGATTCCTTTTTCAGGACACCATGTTGGATAATGCCTTACGTTGCCTCAAGAAGTTAACACTTGATGAGACAAGCCTTTATGTCAAAGCTTTGATGGCTTATGTCTTCACGCTCAGCAAGGACATGGAGATGAGAAAGCAGCTCCTGGATACGGTACAGAAGGAAACTGGTAGGTTGTTGCTTTGGGTTCCTAGAGATCAGGACTGTGTTCAAGGTCTGATATCTGTAGCATTTAATTGCAGTATTCTGGGAGATTTAGCTATTCACAAATATGCTTTTGTGTCAGAAAAACATAATTTATTCAAGCTATGATAATCTCTTGTTTTCTCAGACCCAGGAAATAATTTCTAATCAAAAGCAGCAGAGGTTATCCATGCTTAATTTGTGCAGTTAAAATGCTTCTTTTGTCATGGTGCTCCTGTCATTCTTCAGGAATTCATACATAGTACAAGAGATCTTGCAGAGCAAACTTGTTTCACCATGTCTGTTCAGGACATTTACTTGAAAAATTCAAACCTTTTGACTGCTTCCCCATTGCTGCTATACTCAGCTCAGGGCCCTTGAGTGGGTGGACATTTACTGCTGAGCTGCTGAGCTTGGTTCTTCCTTTTGTCTCATTAGCTTGGGGAAAAAATAGACTGTCCTGAGTAAGGATGCTGAGGTGGGTGTTCAAAGCACCTAAGCCTATGGTTAAACAGTTGGTAATATTACCTGCGTTGGTTTAAGTGAGTTCTTCCCCACATTTGGTTGTCTGGCAGTGTGGTGAGCTACACTGAGGACTGAAAAATAACATATTAAAACAAACAAACAAACAAAAACAAACAAACAAACAAAACCCCCAAAAAAACAAAGGGAGAGAGGATTTTTCAGCCTGACCAGCCACCAGTGCTGAGTGTTGCTCACTGCATAGCCACTCAGGCTGGCAGCTGGAACAGGAAGGAGTAGAATTGCACACATTCAGTGTGTTCAGAGCTGCCTCTGTGATAATACAAGAAGGAAGATACCTTCCATTGTGATAAACATAATGAAGGTTCTCTGTAGGGGACCTTAGCTAAATTCTGAAGTCTTGAGGCTGGTATTATGCAAACAAGTGATTTGCTGGTTCTTCTTTCAAAAGTGAAGGTTTTTTCTGAAAACTGACTTTGAATTTAAAAGCATTTTAGGTTTTCACACTTGTATCATTGCAGAAGATTCCTACACAATTAAACCTGGCACAATTAAGCTAAATTCTTAGCTGAATTTGGTTAGTCCCCTACTACCACTGCAGCAAAATATTCAACTGGACCCGTAATGTATTCAGTGCTTGTGAGCTTGGACCTGAAGTGAGAGCCCAACTCTTGCTTAAATTGCCCTTCACTCTGCACTGCATAGTGAGGATGCCAGCAAAATAAGTTGGGTAGTCTTTCTCCTCCAGTAGCCTGGCAGCAATTTGCCCTCAAAGACTGAGCAGTTCTTGTACAATAGGTAAAAGTGACTGGAAATAAGTCCTAGAGCTTTTCAGCACAGGGGGTCCCATTACTCTATGCTAGGCAAATGCAGAAACAGCAAAAATGCTGAAGCTTGGAGACATTAATTTGAATATACAGGGATCTACAATTCTTCTTTTCCACATATTTCTTCCCTCATCAGCACAGCTACTGACATCACAATCTGCTGATGAAAAGTCTTCTTCCATGATTGAGACAGTAGCCTACATCATCCTGGCTCATGTCTCCAAACCAGACTTGTCAGTCAATGAAGCCTCGGTGAGCAAGCTTGTGCACTGGCTCAGTGCACAAAGAAATGCCTTCGGAGGATTTGCTTCCACACAGGTAACAAACCAGGGGAAATCATGGGGGAAAGAGTTGTTGTGCCTGGAGTGATGTGCACACCTCTTACGTGCATGTCACCCTAGACCCATCCTTTGCAGACAAAGGTATATGAGCCCCGTTTGGGAAAGGGAGTGCCATGGGGAAACTCTTCTCTGTGTAGTGTAACTGGGATTACTCAGGGTCTCTGACACTGCTAAGCCCAGAGCTCACAAGCTGCCCATTCCAGGTAACAGAAATCATCCTTCTGCCTGTGGCATAGACCCTACCTATGCACTTAGTGGGATAGAGCCTGCCTGTGTCAGAGTGTGAATCAGGGCCATGAGGACTGTAGCTCTCTCTGAACTGAACTGAAAGTCTCCAAACTGCGGTGCTGGGTCTTGTTGTGCGTGGCCCCACAGGAAAGTGACTCTGAGTCTCCCTCCAGGACACGGTTGTCAGCCTGCAGGCCCTCGCTCAATATGCAGCCCTGATTCCTCAGGAGATCAGAGATGTCAAGGTGGCAGTGAAAGGAGAGGGGGCTTCTCCATTGGAGTTCCATGTGCACAGGAACAACAAGTTGGTCCTGCATCAGGCATCTCTCCATGCAGACACTGGGACCTACACAGTGCAAGCGACGGGCAGTGGCTGCGTTTATGTCCAGGTGTGTACGCGTAAGGAACAGAGCTCTCAGGTTTTGCCTCTGACTACTGAAGAGAGGTTTGGCTTTTTAAGCAGGTACTGTAGCCTCAGGTTCTGAGTAGGATTTTGCCTTCTAGGCAGAAACATGTCAAACTTGAAGGTACTCAGGTGTACTTTCTTGACAGGGTTTCATGTAACTATCTCTGGTATCTTCTCAGAAGTGTCTCAGCTTTGCTGTCCTTTGCTCCTACAGAGGCATGTCATTACTAAGAGACCAGTAGATCTGAAGTCAGGAGTATAGAGACACAGAAGAGTATATGCTTCAATTTTGAGTGTGTTGTTGATGTCACTGCTTGAGAAGCTGGACACTGTATAGCTTCTGACACAAAATTCTTTGGGTATTTATCACTTGCAGAGATGAGGAGTCATGTGGTACCACAGTCTTCTTATTCCAATACACCAATACAATTGGTCCATCAGGAGGATACATTATTTTTCTGGCAGTTTCGATAGTTGTTCACTTGTGAACCATTCATCCAGCAAAGAACTCAAGTCACTCCCTGTGAAAACCTTTTTTGCTGGGTCACTTCTGTTCAGATGATGCCCACAGAAGAATCTTACGATGCTCACAGAGAATCTGCAAGCAGTGTCTAGTTAAGGGGACACCACAATTATTAATTGTTAATGCATGTAGGAGGTAAATAGAACCACACTGCTTGGCTACACTTGCATACAGTCAATGAGCATAAGACATCTAATGAGCACATGCTGGGGAGGCAGTCAGTCACCAGGCAGGTAGAGGAAGATTGGCTTATGCTGCTTTTGGATGAGTACGATCATCCTGCTTGCTGAGTTGTCTTCTTCCAATTTTTAGTTCTTCTTTCGTAAGGGATTGTAATTGTTCTACCAGTATTTTCCCCTTGAGACCTAGAGCTACTGACTATCAGCATGTCAAGTGTTAACAGTTACACTTCTTTTTCATTGTGGGACAGTGGTTTAGCTTAAGTGCTTCCTTGAACCTTAACAGATACTTAATTTTTTTTATGAGACTGAATGAGGCCTTGAATCACAGATAGCTGAGTCTCCAAGTTTTAGGTTGCATTTGACAGGTGTATCTGATACAATGTATTAAACAGCACATCTCTGAACAGAAAGTGCATCCGAGTCCAACTGTGTTAGCCAGCAATCCATTAAAGCTGGATGCACAGCTAGTGCTTTATTCGGGGAAACTCTTGAGTTTCTTGACAGAGATGTTTTCTCCCCCACCAGACTACTTTGTACTATAACATCCCACCACCAAAAACAAAAGAAGTCTTTCTCCTGGATGTGGAAACAGTCCCAAGAGAATGTGATGGTGTCAGGAAACAGTTTGACATCCATGTGTCTGTCAGGTATAAGATCCCTTGAGGCTCTTTCTTCAGTGGAAAAAAGTATGAATCCAGTGTATGACTAGAACCCCGTGAAAGCCTCCTGTCCATAGAATCAGAGACACAGGATGACTCTCTTCTTCTCCATAGTTCCCAAGGAGATTGTTAACTGAGAATTAAGGCCTGGAGAAGCATGGCAGTGCAGTGGTAGTGTCTTGCACAACCACAGCAACCATCTCAGGCAGCTCAGCAGTCCCCAGAGCACCAGCAGCTGAGTGTTGGGAAACGCTTGGCATCCCAGGCTGAAGCAGCCCTGAGGTGCATCCCCTGTAGTGTGAGCCACTGCTGGAACTAGGCAGCAGAAACTCCAGTCCCTATCCATATTTCATTTGCCTGCATCTGTCTAGAGTGAGAGTCTTGATCCATATTCTCCGTGACTTACTGTCCTTACTGAAAGAGAACAATACCAACATTTCCACTCTCAGCCTGTAAGAGCAAAGGTCAGTTCCACCAGTTGGAGAGGGTAACAGGAAGCCATATTATTTCCACATTAACCATAGTGCATTGGCTGCGCAATCTGTGTCCATACTGAGTGAGTAGATGGGGACCACTTTTTGTCCCTTTGTCCCACCAGTTAGACATACTGCTGAGCTTTCATATCACTGTAGGGCAGGGCAGCATTTAGAAGTGTCCATTATTATCTCCTAGAAATGTTGTGCTGCCTTCCACATCTAACATGCTTCTTTCCTGACCCCCTTCAGATATGTAGGGGACCGTGGGACGAGTAACATGGCCCTGGTGGAGGTGGAGATGCTCTCAGGGTTCATTCCTATTCAGAGCTCTGTGAAAGAGGTAAGACTGTTCCTTTGGCTTTCCTTGAGGATATAAAAATCTATTTTCCAGATGTAGCTCAGTCAGAAATATCCAAACATATCCAAACATTTAAGAAGTGTCAGAGAATGGTAATTACAAGAGCAGATATAACAAGCTATTTCACAAGGCAACTTTCCACTTGTGCATGTTCATAGTGAAGATTGTATACACAGGAAGAGGTCAGAGGGAAGATGAAAAAGCACCAAGTTAGAATCACCTGGGGTGCATTGGGCCCCTTTGCACTTACCAGTGCCATTTTTAGGGATATTCTATAAAGTAGTGTTGAATCCCACAGAGTTGTTCAATGACATGCTCCAGTGTTCCATACAATAGCTAGGAAGATCCAACATAGCCTTGTACTAACCAGTTTTCCCTTTGCTATCAACAATGAAAGTAGGAACATGGCCCAAGGATACTTGTACCAAAACTGGAAAGTATTTTCTAAGGCTTGATATGCTCCCAGCAATCTCAATGCTGAGGAAGGCAAACCTGACTAGCCCTCAGGCTAGGCTAAGTGCTTTTGTCAACAGTGGTTCACTGACAAATACCAAACCTGCTGTGAAGGGATGGCAAATAAGCTGATATTAACCAAGCTTATCTCTTGCCTTCCTATACAGCTGGAGAAGGTACCCCTCCTGAAAAAGACGGAGATAAAACCAGACAAAATCACAATCTACCTGGAGGAGGTAAGAGGAGGACCACAGGGAACTGCCCACTCTAGTAGCAACTGAAGTACTTTGCATGGGGACTTTTGCAGATTAGAAATACAAATATCTAGGCTGGTCAAGGAGGCTAAAGTTTTCACAAAAGAGGAAGAGGGTGGAAGAACATGGAAAGATAGGAAAAAAACCCGTTGATGCAGAAGGAGTAAAGTTAGTATGTAGGTGATTTTGAGATGATCAGTGCTTTTCTTCTCACTTCCATTCTTCTCTCCAGCTGGGTGAGAGTTCTCTGAAGCTTAACATCTCCGTGGAACAAGATGTTGAAGTGCAGAATCTGAAAGCTGCAACAGTGCACATCTATGACTACTACAAGCCAGGTGAGATTTCTCTCACATTGGTGTAAAGTAACTATTGTATCCCCAACTCAGACATAATTATGTCTGTGACTATAATTCCATTTAATTCCCTTATTCCAATGCATGTCCTCCTGCAGCTTCAAACTTGGGTTTCTTCTGTACAAAGCTTCAATATTCAAGTAGCCCAGTTCCTTAGAAAAGTTTCTTGAGACAAGGCTGCCTGGCACTATGATTATGTTGTGGGGTGTTTTTGTTACATGTTCCACGACTGTGTTTGTTTTCTTCATCTAGCTTCAAGCTAGAAGACTTCTCTGACAATTTGCCATGACTTCTTCAGCTTTTTACCTCTCCTGAGAATACTTAGGCATTTATTTAAAATCAGTACTACGTAGTGCTACCCTGATCCACTAGAAGGCAGAATTTAGTTGTATGCATTTCATGTACAGTGTAATAATCCTACCATCCATTGTGAACTGCCATGTCTCAGAGGATAATAGGAAAATAATTTGTTATCCTTTAAAGCTCTAAATGAATTATGAGCACAGAGAAGAGAGATCTTGATGATATTTTGAGTCTCTGATTATTCTGTGCTCAGTATGAGACAAAACAGCAGATGGAACACTAAAAATTCTTTAAAAAAATAAATTGAGAACAAAACAGAAGAAGTGCCGCTGGAGATTTAGAAAGCAGCACTATGTGTCATATACTAAATTCCATTCCCCTTCCACCGTGGGAAGAAAAGGACACTTTTTAATCCAGCTGTTACAGAGCTAAATATTGACAGCTAATATGCTCTCTATCTCGGCTATTTTATCTTATACAAGAATTTTTTTGCTTAATACATACAATTTAAAGTGTGTTATCTGGCATGAAAATACTAATTATCAATAAATAAGCCAGGCTATCAGGACATGCTGTGGAAAGGTTTTTTATTTACAAAAAATGTCCTTGCATTAGAAGGTATCACTGTGCACAAGGTGATCTTTTACAGCTGTGTGGGATACATATTGTGATTACTGGCCTGACCCACTAGAGACATTTCTTTGTTCCTGCATTCACAGTCTGAGGAGTGAAAAATTAAAGTAGTGGGATGGTTGTGCTACTGAGAAAGAAGTTTGGCACTACCCTACCATGCAGCCCTGCAGCTTACCACCCTGTCCCTCTTGTTTCTGCAGATGACCGCTCGGCAAGAGAATATGCTTTCCCCTGCAGTTCAGGTTAGTGCTAACAGGCTTCCAGCTGGGACAGGGCAGAGGACTGGTGGTAAGCAGGCAAAGCATCCCACCTCTGCTCTGCATTTAATCCTGTCATGTGATGCAGAGCCTTCTTGGACTGCAGGTTGAATTGGGATCTACTTACTAGTGGTGGGCACAGTTTCTAGCCCAGATATTAATCTCAATGTAGATTAAGGCTTGAGCATACCATGGAAGGTTAAAATGATCTCTTTTTATTTCATTTCCATGCAGTCCTCACAACATCCCAAGTCTAAGTACAACTGGAAATGCCTGTCAATGATAAAAAGACATTGCAATTCATCCCATGAGATCTCTTAGTCTGCAGACACCTTCCTAAAAATTCATCAGGCACTTTGCCTTTTCTTTCCTTTCTTCCTACAGATGCCTCAAAGCAGGTTTCCTCCTAGTATGCACTGACTCTGCAACCTGAGTTTGCTGCCTGCATAGGGAAAACATCATTGCTCCAGCTCTCCTCTTCCCTGCTGTGTTGGAAGCACCCTAGTTCCTTTGCCCTATGTTTCTATGTGAAAACGGGCTTAATACACATTAGTTTGGGAGCAGGTGAAATAAAGTATGTGGAACCTGGAAAGAAGGCAGTGACTTGACAGTTGATGAAGATTTCAGTGCGTGAAAAAGAGGTAAACACTGTGCATGTTGTGGTTACATACTTAGCATTTGGTCACCATAGTGATTTAAATCTCTCTCCTCTCCAAGTCCCATCTCTGAGCTCCCTTTTCTAACTCAACAGTTGATCTGCAACCAAACTCCATGCAAAAAAACCCCCAAAAAACAAAACAAAAAAAAAACCCCAAAACAAATAAACAAACAAAAAAACCCCAAAAAACCCACCACCAACCAAAAAACCAACCAACCAACCAACCAAAAAAAAAAAAACACCAAAAAACAAACAAACAAAAAAAACCAAACCAAAAAAAACACCTCATTTTTAACCTGATCTGGTTTACTACCTGACCCTGTGAGTAATTTTTCTGTCACAACTGAAGAGTATGAACAGGCAAGGGAATGCTAAGGAACTTTACCAGTTCATTCAGACAGAAAGGAACTGTACAACAAAGTCTTATGAAGGGAGGGCATAAAACCAAAGTAAGACTCACTACACATTCACTGCATGTTTAGACTCTGACAACACATAGTCCCATCCTGTCAAGCCATTAACCCAACTGGCTAATCCTTACCTGTGGCGCTACCTAAAAAAGACAACAATCTGAGGAATTTCAGGATGCAGCACATGCAACAGTGTATGCAGATGGCCCAGCGGGATATGCAGTGCCATTAGGGAGATAGCACTCATAAAAAGGGAGACACTAGATAAGAGAAAATGGGTACTAGTTTTACAGAGCTGATTCCCAAAAGAGAAATTACCAAGACAGTCAAACAAAAAATTTGAAGTAAGGTATGAAGTCAACAAGCCCAGGGGTGATGGAAAAGAAGAGAACAAGATAAGCTTCTAAACAGGAAGTACTTTAGGATAAAAAGAAAAGGGGGAAAAGGAACATGAAGTGAAGCAAGTCATATGACAAAGATTGCTTGGGTTATCCCTGTGTGTAGTAGCCCTTTGCCTGATCAATACATCTTGCAAAAGGACAGCAACTGTATTTCTTTCTCTGACCATTCAGAACAATTGGTCCATAAAGTGGGCAGAACCAGCCCCTTCCACATGGGGACAAAAGGAAAATAAAAGTCTCACAGCAGTGCTTAACAAGCATTTAGAGGAGGCAGAAAACCTGAGAAACTGAGTGATACATTCTGTGGACAGCTGACGCAAAAAACAGAGTTTTATTCAAGGAAGCAAAAATATGAAGGCACAAGCATTGTCCCTTCCCAAGACATTGTAGGAGTCAACAGGCACTGTTCAATGGTGCTCTGCAAAGGGAACATAGTGAGACCTGTTGCCTGTCCTGGTTGCTTTCCTAGCAAGTCTCTTCATCTGGATATTTGGGCTGGACTGGAAGAGCTTTGGGGTTAAAACCCTCTATCTGTTGAACTTCAGACAGGGAGATTGTAAATAAAACCTGAAGTCTGTAACCCAGCATGCTTATTGTGCCCATAAACCAGGCTCTCCCATCTCTAAATGGGTATGTGCCAAGGGTCTGCTTTACAGTTCATAGGATCAGATTGCCATGAAATTAGATCCCAATAGAAGCAGGCCACCAAGATTCCTCTGCTTCTGATGATAGGATGTCTTGGCACCTTGTACCTGCATGGGGCAGATAAGTGAGAAAAACAAGGGTGTGAAATATGAATACAAACAGATATTTCCAGACTGTGGTTTCAAATCAGATAGATGTTATTCAACTGCAGGTGAGGGGCTGAGGAAGATGGCAAAGCAGAGAGCTGAAAAAAAGCTGCTGTGTGGCAAGCTCCCATACAATAGGAAAGTGCAGTAGAAGTCAGTGATGTTTTTGCCTCTTGAATTAAATATTAGGGGATGCAGTAAGTGGCTAGTCTGTGCTGGATGGCCAATCTGATGCTTGCTCAGTTCTGTGGCTGTTGAAAAATGCTCTCTGTCCTTGGTGAAATCCATAGGAAATACCTTCCAGAGCAAGAAAAGAAAATTTGTAATGTGTAAGCAAAGGTAGGGCTGGTGGCCTGGACACTTCCTTCCACCATCTCACGACAAGCAGCTGTGTGGTCTTGGTTGCCCAAATAGTCTGGAGGCAACTGGGAAACTTCCTGCAAAGTTTTGCTGCTTTAATCTGTAAAAAAAAGAAGGCCCAGAAGAGCATAGTGTGGGCAGCAGCTAGCAGGCAATCTGGTCACCAGCATCTCAGACAGCAAGCGACCTTTCTGCAAAAATAAGCTTTTAAAAGGAGTGTGAAGTAGGCCCCTTGAAATGAGGATGACTGTAATCACACAAGATGGCCCCAAATGGATTCTGACCTTGTTAGGGCACAATTATAAAAATATATGGCATATTAAAAATCTGTACATGAAAAAGGTAGCCTGTACAATGAACAGTCCACCACAAAAACAGGGTGTTCCTTCTGAGGTGCCTGTATCCTACACTGTAAGAAACTGTACGGCACAGTATGCAGGCTCATGCTTATGCTACACGCTGTTTATTCACCTGTGAATAAGGTTCATGTACTACCACTGTCTTTCTGATAAATTGGAAAAAAACCCCGCGAGCTCGGAAGGTGCACTTTTCCTGAAGGGCCACTGAGTGTCACCATCGCTCCGTGGCTTGCTCTGCAAGATGCCGTTTCTCCAGGGACTAAACCTCCTTTTCTAAAACGGGCTGGAATAGGGAAAAAAAAAATCATTCGAATGAAAATAGGCTGCTTCTTCCTTTTTCCCGGAGCTGGGAAGAACTGCACCTAAAACGTGAGCTATCTCCGCAATGAATTCTGCCTTATGTGTAGGCAAACATTTGACAGGTTTCCAGCCAGACCTCTAAGCCAGTCTTACAATTTGCAACATGATCCTCAGTGACAATTATGGGACTGAACAAATGCTTTATCGGGTGACACTAAAAAGGTTGGGATCTCACCATTTGGGGAGCAGAATAAGCAGAATAGATATTGGCCAGGTGCAGCTGCTTTCCCTGAAAATATTAAGGGCAGCTGAACCTGGTGGACTGAAAGGTCCGGTGACTTCCTTTTTTCCTGGGTCAGTGGAGGTGAGTGAGAGCTTACTTGTTTCACACCCTAACAGTAGAAGACTGTTGTGCAAGTCCACAAAAAGACATGCACACATAGGTTAACGCTGAGAGGAGACAATACTTCAGACACACCCACACCAGTACAGTGTCACTGGCCTGATCCTGTTCCTAAGGATGAGCACTCAGAGAAATGCATTTTCATGGGTCTCAGGTTTTTGGCCCTATAAAACTTTCATCCTACTTGCTGGCTAGACAGGCCACATGCACAAAACAAAGAGCACAATAACACGGGAAACAATTCAAATAATTTATTCAAAATGTAATGCAGGATCCGGTGATCAGATACAACCCTTGCGCAGACAAACACACTGATTGCATTTGACTGGCTTTGTTAATACCTGCCTTTTCTCTGTTTGATCCACCTTGATCATACCATTTCCCCGCCTGTAATTTTTACCCCAAGCATACCAGTGCAGTTTTGAAAACCCTAAAATTCTCTTTATCGGTTCCAACATTCCCCCACAGCTGCTAACTACTCCCCCTCGTAAGTCCTAAAGCCTCTTTATTGCAGTATTCCCCCTACTTGTATTGCAGTAAACTGCCCTTCGTTTGCATACATTCCAGAGAGTTTCCTCCTTTGAATCCACTTCAGTGGGTTTTGCAAGTGAGACAAATGGCTTAGTCGTTCATCCAGTTGTTGGGGCTTTTAGGCGTGGTTGATTCACAGGGATTACTGTTTGCTGGGTTTCCTGCCTTGTCATTGTTTCTTTGTTCCTTGTCTGAACTTTTGTTTTGAATAACCTTAAATATCTCCTTGAAAATCAGCCAGACAGTTTTCCATCTGAATTGAAGAAGAACCCTCAGCATTTAGAGCAAGTATGTTTGGTAACAGCCCAAATGCCCTCCTGTACCGGTGTGTTTTGCTGCTTTTTAGGCAGCAGCAAATATTATTCTCTGATTCTAAATCAGTGGGAATTGACTGCAATTCATTATGGGATTTTTTTCCTGTGAACTGATAGCCTAGCATTGTCGTTACAGAACCAGGTGCAACTTTCTTGCAACATGAAGCTCAAAGATGCCGTTTGCAGGAGTATTTATGGTCCTTATAGCCTCAGTGGTGCTTGAGGTTCTGCACCTTGTAGATAGAGCATGACTCATTCCTGGTTGTCTCTTGCTACATCCCACTTGTCCTTGGTGCACGTGATGGCATTCTGAAAGGATTCTCACCAGCCCTCACCAAGCTGAGCCACTGGTCTGACCTGATGGGCATTTATTTTCCTAGAAACAGATATGTTGATCATAAAATAATAGAATGCTTTGGTTGCAAGAGACATTAAATATCATCTAGTTCCAAACCAACAGGAGGTGGGCAGAGCCACCATCCACTAGACCAGCTTGATCAAAGTCCCATCCAGCCTGGACTCGAACACTTCCAGGGATGTGGCATACACAGTTTCTCTGGGCAACCTGTGCCAGTGCCTCACTACCCTCAGAGGAAAGAATTTCTTCCTAATAATTAATCTAAACCTGCTCTTCTTAATTTTGGAGCCATTGCCCCTTGTCCTGTCACTGCATGCATACATACTTCCTCTCCACTTAGCATCTAAAGACAACAACATTACAGTTAAAAATTCGTAAGTTTGCCATAATCAACCACTCATACCCTAGGCCAGGCAACTGACGGGCAACAAACTGATACTCCTGGAGAGTAATCAAGAGAAGCAAGGTGCAAGTGCTTGCACAGCGCAGCTTCTCTTCTAAAAGCTGCCAGCGAGCTCTGGCACTGTGGCTTTTTTATTCCTGCTCATGCAGGTTTCCATGTGTATATACATATGTAGAAGGCAGAAAACTTCCTGCTGTGTCCTGGTTGTTTGTCAAAGCTTGTTGCAAGTCCAACACAAACAGTTTACAACCTACATTCTTCTCCCAGGCAACTAGCAACAGGACGAGAGGACATAGTCTTTAGCTGCTGTGCCAGGGGAGGTGTAGGTTGGACAACAGGATGAATTTGAAAGCATGATTAGACGTTGGAATGGGCTGCCCAGGGAGGTGGTGGAGTCACCGTTCCTGGAGGTGTTTAAGGAAAGACTGGGTGTGGCACTCAGTGCCATGGTCTACTGCCATGGTGGTGTTCGGTCCTAGGTTGGACTCGGCGATCTCAGAGGTGTTTTCCAACCGAATTGATGCTGTGATACATGAAACGACTAACATTTAAAAAGGTTCACCAGTCGCCAGAAGGACGGACGGTAAAGCGAGACCCGGCAGAGGGGACAGCCGCTCAGGCTGGCGAAGAGCGCTGTGCGAGCACCCGGGCTGTGACTCTCACCAGCACCGTGCTGCCTGGGTGCCAGCCCCGCAGGCACAGCGAGCAGCCGCGGGCGAGCAGCGGGGCGGGCTCGGGGCAGGGCCGGGCGCCGCTCCCGCCGCCGCCGCACCGCGTCCCGCCGGGCTCCGCTCCCGTCTCCCGGGCAACGGGCAAGCGGCGCCCGGGGAAGGCACCACGTGCCCGGAAGCGCCTCGAGGGAGGAAGTGACGGAGCGCCGGGGGAGCCCCAGAGGCCGAGATTTAAAAAAAGAAAAAAAAAAAAAAAGAAAAAAAAAAAGGAAAACCCAACAAAAACATCAAAACGAGAAAAGGAAAAAAGGGATTAAAAAAGAGGCATACGGGGAGAGGGGCGGGCGGAGCGGGCGCGGGTCCCGCCCCTTCGGGGCCGCCCCGCCAGACCGCGGCCCCGCCGGAGCCGCCGCCAGGTGCCGCCCCCGGCCCCGCCCGCCCCGACACCGGAGCTGCCGCCCCGCCCCGCCCGCTCGGCCGGGCCCGGCTGCCCGCGCGCGGGGGGCGTGTCGGGCGCGGCGGCGGCGGCGCGGGGGCTCCGGTGCGGCGGCGGCAGCGCGGGTCCCGCGGGCGGGCGGGCGGCGGAGCGGGGCAGAGCAGAGCCGAGCAGAGCCGAGCCGAGCCGCGGCAGCTGCAGGTGAGGCGGGGCCCGGGGCGCGGGCAGCCACGGCGGGGAGAGTTCCCCGGGGCCGGCGCGGGATGGAAGTTGACAGCGGCGGCGGAGCAGCCATTGTCTGGCCGGCCCGGCCCCGAGCAGCTCCCCGGCGCAGCCCCGCTCCCTCCCCCGGGCAGCCCCCGCCCGGCTTCGGGCATCCTGCGGCGCATCCCGCCTCCCGCCGCGGCGGGGCTGCGGGCACGGCACGGGCGGGCAGGGCGCCCGCACGCCGTGTCGGATCAACTTTGCCGCCGGAGTTGCCGGCGGCCTGGGTGGCTGCCGCCGCGCTGTCCCCTTCCATCCTCCCCTCCTTCCATCCTTCCTTCCCTCCCTCTCTCCCGCCGCCGGCCGGGCGAGGCGCTTGGCGGGGAAAGGCGGGCTGGACAACGAGGGGTGGGGACCAGGTGGTGCGAGGGTCCTGCAGTGCTGGAGCGTCGTACCCGCTACTGCTCCCAGAGCATCCCAGAGCAGTCATCTTGTCCCGGCGGTTCCACACCTCTGCTTGTGTGGCTTGGAAACTGTTGTAGAAGCATAGTAACAGCAGCGAATATGCTGTAGTACTCGGTGCTAATTTTGCTCCTCCAAACCTGTGGTGTAAATCTTACGTGTTTCCTAACTTAGTTTCTCAATGATGAAGTGACAAAACCACTAAGGAAAGTTAGAAAATGTTGTGCAGGCAGCAGTCATGTCCCGGGGGAGTAGATGGAGTGATCAAGTAAAACTTTTCAACCTCCTACCTAGTGCTTAGTGATTAGAGTATTGTTTGACTTGACTTTTGTCTGCCCTTGTGCTTGAGAAAGGTCAGGAACTTGTAGATGGGCCACCTGTGGTGTTCTCGGTGTGTGCTGAGATCAAGTGTGGGTTAGGCTCTGGAGTGGCCCATGTTCTCATGCTTGTACTGCTGCCTGAGCCAGTTTTGTCCTTTCTCCTTCCCGTCCTTTTTGCTGTGTGGTCATTCCTGCCATGGTGCTAAAAAGCTTTTGTATCCTTCTGTGTCTGCCTTTTAGGATGCAGTTCTAGCTATCGTTCAAAGGTTAATTTCCAGTAATAGCCACGTTGTTAAGTGTGTGTTGGTTTTCCTTTTTTGGTTCATTTGTATGGAAAATCCATGGTTTAATAATTTTTAGTAGGTTATCCATCTCATGGAGCAGCTAGATGAGTCAAGTGATGTGATAGCCCAGTGATCACTAGGTTTTTGTAAGAGGAAAGTGCTTGGGGATGCAGTTGGAGGAGGGGAGAGTGTGTAATTGTCCTATTTTGTGTGGAAATGGCCTGCGTTTGGATGGGATTACGCTAACATGGAGCTGCATCCTTAGATGAACTTGCTTGGGGAAATGCTGTGCCTTTTCACTTTTGTGTTTGGAAAGAGTTTTGCTGGATAACTCTCCTTGCTGTAATTGACTTAAAATTCTTACAGCCCTTCTGCGAAGCAAGCGTGTGCTTCTCTGTCCACGTCTCCAAAAGGCCTTCTGCCTACAGAGAGACCAACATTTTCTATGCCTCATGCCAGAGGTGTTTCAGCAATATTCCGTTTATGCTAGGACCTCATTTTAATAAAATCTAGATCAATATGGAACTCTCAAAAATGCTGGAAATCTTAGGAATTGGTGGTGCTACTTACTGAGGAAACACAGATTGGTGGAGCAGAGCACCAAGGCAGAAGCCTGGCTTCTCCTGCTGAAGCTGTTGAAGGCAAGGGTATTTGCTGTAGCTAAGGTGAACATCTGTTGCATCCTTTCCTCTCTCATGGGCACTTGTGGCATCACAAGTGATGTAATTCAACTCGGTGCTCTGGCAGAAAATAGGGTTTTAGGGTGCCTTTTCTGCAGCTACCAAGTTGATCTAATGAGCACCAGAAGCTAGTTGAAGGAGGAGGATCTGCATTGGGAAGTTGAGGTGGTCAAGGGAACATAAATTGTCTCCTAATGGCGTCTGAGCTGCGGGAGAACTTGGTGCAATGTGTGTAGTAGCTTCATCTGCATTTTAACCCCACTCAGGTACTTTATTTATCTACTACAGTTTAATTATTTCAAAAAGTCTGTATTCTCTCCCTTCTCAGTGTTTATTTTCAAGCTTCATTTAATTTTTCCCCTCTGGGGAAGATCTTTAAGCAGTTGCTTCTCCAAGAGCTTTTATATTCTAGGTAGGTTTATTGACAAGCTGTTTCTAGCTGAAATAGGGTTGTGCCTGAAGACAGTAGTGGCCATTTAGAATGAGGTGTGTCTCAGTTAAAGAATTTTCCAGGTTTTGAGGAGCAGGTTTGAAGCAACAGTTCCCTGATTTAGCCACCCATCCTCTGCAGAGTTAATGCTGTTGTCCTACTTTAAAGACATCTGCTGCCCTTAGCACCCTTTCAGAGTTTAAAAAGTTGTGTGGCTGAGAATATTGTTGCACCTCCATTTCTGCTGTGCAGGTCTGTTTGCTTATACACCAGGAAAATGTTTGGTGATGGTTGTAAAGCTCGGAATCTTTGGATTTAAAAAGGGCTAGATAAAGGGGCTGTGCTGGTGCTTTGGCTCCTGGAAGCTCATTTACATGGGTCTCATTTAGAGGTCTCAGATACGCTAGAGAGGAACTAGCTGGTATTTTGGAAATAAATAGGCTGTCTCGTTGATAATAAGACTTACCAGAAATATTTTTTTTAAATCTTACATGGAGTTTTAACCTTCTAAAAAGTCCGGTTGATTTTCTTTTTTTCCAGTGGAATTCTGTTGTATTATCACTTTTCTTCCCTTTTCTGACTCTAGCCCCTCCTGCTGCTACTCCCTGTGTAGCTCATGTTTCTTGCTGCAGGAAACTCCCTGATCATCTCAATGTGCTACTCTTCTGCTAAGCACTCTATTCAGTCTCACTTCTCTTCCTCTTAGCTGATGAAAGCCTTCTTCAGTCCTGCAATTCACTGCAACTCATCTTTCTGCTGCTGGAAGATCTCCCTGGTTCTGCATGACCTCTTCAGCAGCTTTTGCCTCACAAGTGTTGCCAGTGAACACTTCATCCACTCTCCTTCTGGCTTTGTTCCTCCTGAAAGTAACTTGCCACCACAGATACCAGCTTCTAATCTAGTATTCAAGTTAAGATCTCTTGGGTGCAACAAGTAGCTGGAAAGTTCATGTGATCAGAAGAAGAGTCGAGGGCTGGGGGCTAAACTGGGAGTTGGTATCAGTAGGGCATTGGAGCTGAGGGACTGGAGGAAGAGAGGATCAGAAATTGCCAAAGTGGATTGGAGGATGGAAGCACAGTGCGATTTGCCTCGGTTTGCTAGTTTCTATTGAAAGGAGAGGTGGTCAGGTCTCTAACTAGAATTGTTTTAATGAGCTGCAGCTGCTTCTTCACTACATTTTTAAGAGTTCAGGATACTGCAGCTTGCAACTATAACATGGCGATAAAAGAATATGCACATTACATTTCTGCTGGTGGTAATAAAAGATTTAAACTGTGAGTAAGATTTGTGGGTGATTTTAGAATCTCAGCTTCCCTGGTCCCTGCGATGTAGCAAAGCTGTGCAGGAAGACTGGTATTGAGATATTCTAGTACAAAAGCTGTGCAATGTAGTAAAATACAGTTTGGTTCATTTTGCAGCCTGACTTAGTTTCCAGTTCTTTCAATGTAGGTCTGGAGTCCATCTCAGCCTGAGCTCCTGGGATCCTGTCACCATGGAGACTGAAAGTGAGCAGAACTCCAACTCCACCAGCGGGAGCTCCAGTTCTGGAGGAAGCACCCGGCCTCAGATCTCGCAGATGTCTCTCTATGAGCGACAGGCAGTACAGGTGAGCCATGGGTATGCTCTGGGATGGATGGCAGTGCATCACTGGAAGCTGGTGGTGAGCCCTTTTGTGTTCCTCTGCGTTTTTGTGTGTCAAGGTGGGACTATGCTTAGAGGGCTATCATATTTTCATATTTTGAAATTCTTATGCTAGGCCTGATGTTTAGTTCTTGTAGTCTGAGGCTTCATGTTTTATAGGTTACTCCTTCAGTGTCCAGCTTCTTAGATATAGTCTGTACTGTGGTCCAATAGATTGGTTTTAGCCTGCTGTTCTAGAGCAAAACAGTTTGCCATCCCAGTTCCTCTATGCCCTCCATGCACAAACTACACAGGAGCATTTGTCTGCCTGTGTAAGCATGCACATCCCCAGCTTACTGAAGTTTATTAAAGTCTTGCAAGTGTGATTCCCACTGTCCTGGAATACACCTGTGATTCAGTGTGTCACCAAATTTATAACTGTTCTATGGATTTGGATGTGCTAATCTGGTGCCTGCTTTTCCATGTGCTCTAGGGATGTTCTCATGGCTTACTTACTTCGTCATTGCTCTCTTCAATTACATTTCAATGGCATGCAGTTTTTGACAATTGAGTTTTCTTCTTTATCTAGGCCCTGCAGGCACTCCAGAGACAGCCCAATGCAGCCCAGTACTTCCATCAGTTTATGCTCCAGCAGCAGTGTGCCCAACTTCACAGCCTGGCTGCTGTCCAGCAGGTGAGTTGCCAAGAGGCAGAAGGAGAGAAGTTGGATCATTCTCTGGGGAAGATCCAGAGGTTCTGTTTTTATACAGTGCCTTGTGCACCGACTCATCCTGAGACAATGAGTCCCTAAACACATTGCTTAGAGTTAATACAAGCAGCCAGTCAACTGGAAGCCTGAAGCAAAGATTAATTTGTTTTTTTGGGTACAGAACAGGAGAAGATAAAATTTGGCATCACCATCAAGGAGCTTGCACTTGAGAGGCCTATTTGTACCCCCTGCACCTTCTTTAAATAAAAGATGGGTGGTTAAATCAGCAGTGAATGCAGTAGTACTTAAAAACTGCATTAAAGTGAACAGTGGGTTGTTGCTTCTCTGAGAATAAACATTTGTATTTGCATGAAATTTCAGGCAGCGTCCTCTGAAATGTCTGTGTTGGAACTTAGTAGCCATGTTTTCTTTACCAGCAGGAGGGTAAACCTGTCCAGCCAGGAAGCTGTCTCTAATTGAGACATACACAGATCAATATAAATCAATGTATTTTATGATGTATAGTTGTTGAGTGATTTTTTTTTTCTTTAGCAGCTTTGCTCACCTACTAGACTTACTCATCAGTTCAAAATGGATTATGTGTGACATGAATACATTCTGTTTGTGTAACAATACCTTGGCAGTTAGTCCAGCATGTCATTGTTCTCAAAATCCCTGACTGCAGTCTTATAGTATAGAATAAATAGAATCTTCTCATCAGTTTTGCACAAATCTTAGTTACAAAACTAACGAAACTCATGCAGGGGGATTCCCCTGGCATCAGACAGGGAGAAATAATTCTATCAATATTTATGTTCTTCCACAAGCCATATGTTCTCTAATCTGAATTTTGTTACTTGGAGTTCTATCATTGCATTGCTGCTAAACTGCCTAATTAGCCCAACAAATTGCTAATATTGTGGGGAACGTCTGGGTGTTAACAGTGGATTCCAGCATCGGGGTGAGGGTTGGATTGCAGTGTGTAGTATGATACGCTGGGTAAAAGTAGTGCATGTACCCATGGGTGGAAGGAAGGTCATTTACTCTGAGGGTAAGGGACTAGGTGTTCTAACAGAGTCAGAAAATTGGGCTGGATTGAAAAGTTTGTTCAGGCACTCATTCCTCTGCCAATCTCTCCTGCAGGCTACAATTGCAGCCAGTAGACAGGCCAGCTCACCCAACACTAGCACCTCGCAACAGACCACCACCACCCAGGCTTCTGTAAGTAAAACTGCTACCTCACATACATATCAAAGCCTCCCTCCCCCTCCCCACCTTGTTTGGTCTCCTCCTTGTCTTTTAGGATGCACATGGCTTCTAAGAATCTGGGGAATCAACAAGATGGAGACAGCTTTGAGGATTTGGGGTGCTCTCGTTATTGGTGGGGCTTGAGGAAAAGAGATAAGGTTTTTGGGTGAGAGAGGCCTCTTAGCTGGAAAGGTAGACCTGGATCTCTGTTAGCTGAGGCTTTGGGGATACATTGTCGTGGATTAGAAAAGGATCAGGACTTGTAAGAAGGAGGAGTTGTGAGCAGCTTTTGTCGTAGGCAGAGCAGTAGTTTGTTGAATGAGAGGATGTCTGCTTTTGTAGTGAGTGTTCAGGAGCTTGAATTTACTCAGAGAGAAGATGGATTGGTAGAGAAGGTTTTGTGGTTTTTTTACCTTTACTTGGGAGGCTGGAGAAAATGATGTATTTTTTTGGATCTCTTATTGCAGTTGCATGCTAACAGTGATTCTCAAGCTCAGCATACAAATGAGGTCAGTATCCAGGGCTCTGGCTAATATAGATCGTGTAGCCTGTAGGACAAGCCCTCCAAGATAAGAACTTCTTCTTGGTCCCCTGTGGGATACAGGAAATAACTGTAAAATGTCTGTTCTGACGGTACCCCACTAAGTGTATTTGTACTTATTTCTTGGCCTCCATCTCTTCATATGTGATTTGAAGCTTTTTTCTATTCTAAGATCAACCTTGCCACCACCTCAGCTGCTCAGCTGATCAGTCGGTCCCAGAGCGTGAGCTCCCCGAGCGCCACAACGCTGACGCAGTCTGTGCTCCTCGGGAACACCACCTCACCGCCTCTCAACCAGTCACAGGCACAGATGTACCTTCGGGTAAGAGATGTGCATCAGTGTGGCCTGACCATGAGCCCCACTTAGCAGCCACTGCAGAGTTTCACTGCTTGGAATTACCAACACCTGCAGACTAACCTAGTTTTAAGGATGTTGCAGTATATTTTAAAATTGCATGGGGAAGGTCTCCTCCCTGAAGCCACAAGTTTGATTCTGGGCTCAGCCTTCAAGAATGTGTGTCTGCTCTGCATAGATGTTAAAGGTTCCATAGCACTTCTCACTAGAGTGTAAATGTGAAATACATGTCCTAGACTTGAATGTAGCTCACAGAAATAAAGCTACTCTTCTGGTTCAATGCTGGAACAGATACATAGTAAATTACTCTTCTACTGCTTGCTGAGCTCAGGGATAGAAGTCAGAATTCAAGTAAGCCTAGACAAATAAATCAATGTGAACAAATGTCATCCTTTTAATTGCTTTGCAGTGCAGCTAGGTAGAAAGCATTAGGCTTCTCTCTGGAGTCAAGTCTGGGGTTTGGGTTTTATTTGCAATATTTTATTCCAAAATATTTTCTGTTTTCCAGTTGGTTTCAGATACAGATTGTAATCCTCTTCTTTTCAAGCAGCACTAATCTTGGGTGTATGTTTTTTATCACTGTTGTTCAACCAGTTCTAGATACACAGCCTTGGGCAGTCTGTGGGAGTTAGCCCAGGCCTATGTTAGATAGAAGAATGCTTGTTTCCATAAGGAAACTGTTCCGAGTTGCCTGCTTCGGAGGGTTATGTTCAGTGTTATAGTGCAGGGAGGGTTGGTGGTTTTGCAATGTGTGACATTGATTGCAGGCCTAATGTTCCTTTATGATCTGTTTGCTTGTGGTTTTCTTTTTTTTTTTTTTTTTTTTTTTTTTTTTTTCCTTTCTCTCTTCTGCCTCTGTTCCTTTCATTCCCCATCACCTGATCCTCAACAGCCGCAGCTGGGGAACCTGTTGCAGGTGAACCGGACCTTGGGCCGCAACGTGCCTCTCGCCTCCCAGCTCATCCTGATGCCCAATGGGGCTGTGGCTGCTGTCCAGCAGGAAGTACCACCCACTCAGTCTCCTGGGGTCCATGCAGACACAGACCAGGTCAGTGACCGTCCTCCCTTTCCCCTGCTTCTGCCACACCACACTCTGGTCTTTGTCTCAAGCTGTCCGTGTAGAGCAGGTTAGAGCTATTTTATCCCCAGCCCTTGTCCCTGTGCAAGCAGCAGATTTTGCCACCCTGTTTTCATGTTTGCTTTCTGCCTCCAGAGATAAAATTCATTTCTGCTTAAAATTTCTGAGGTGAGCACAGGCTGGATCAATCCCATCTTCACAGTTTCTTGGTTGTTATTGTGCAAAAAGAACTCTTGAGTTCTATGTACAGTTTTCAGTTGCACTGCAATTAAGGGTCTTTGCCAGAGGTAGTATTCCTTCATCCAGTTGGTTCATTGTTGTAAAGATGCCAAAGACTTGTCTGAAGCAATATTTTTGAAGAAAAGTTAGCTGTGATCAAAATTTGGAGATAACGTGACATTTGGAGCAGAAGAAAATACAGAGGATGGCAGCACCAAAATGAAGAGTGAAATTAGAAAGGGTGTGGGCCACGAGTAGATCTGTGGGACTGGGGCAGGCAGGTGGCACAAAAACTGAAAATTAATGACTGGTCTTTAAAGGGGTAACTCAGTGCTTCTAGAGCCTTGCTGAACTGGGTCCTACCACTACCAGGGTATGGCAGGTAGGTCTGAAGTCCATCCCATGCCCTGGAGAGAGACTGTGTCCCCAGATCCTGTTCACAAAGTGCCACGAGATCTTTCATTTCCATCAGAGATTGGGCAGGAGAGTTCAGGATAATGTGCTTCCTGGGGAGGGCCGTGCTGAGCTGTGCCCAGCAGTGTTAGCAGCTCCTCACATAAGACCTGAGGCATCAACTCAGCCTGCATCCCAGCAGTGTGTTGCTTATGTGTGCTCTGTTACACTCCTGGCAAGTACTGTGTATCAAGCGCATGGATTCTGTTTGGTGTGTGTGTCTCTAGGTGCAGAATTTGGCTGTGAGGAGCCAGCAGACCTCTGCCACTAACGCCCAGCTCCAGGGCTCTGCTCAGAAGACAGCCGTGCCAGGGAGCTCCCAGGCTTCGGGCCTGCCGCAGGCCACCAGCACCATGGCAGTGGCCCAGGCCTCCTCCAGCGGGGCAGGCCAGTCCCTCAACCTGAGCCAGGGAGCAGCGGGCAGCAATGGCGTCTCCGGGGCTGTGGTGGCCAGTGGTGGGAGCCAGCCCTCGATGGGACTGAGCCAGAGCTCCTCAGCAGGTGCCGCTGGCAGTTGCCAGAGGAAAGGCACCGGGGTGGTTCAGCCATTGCCGGTGGCGGCTGCCCAGGCCGTGACTGTCAGCCAGGGGAGCCAGACAGAGACGGAGAACGCAGCTGCAAAGAAGGGTGACACAGACAGTGGTGGACAGCAAACAGTGGGCATGAACCTCACCAGGACCGCTACACCAGCACCCAGCCAGACGCTGATCAGCTCAGGTAAAAAACTCATCTGTTTTTTTCTCTTCAAAATCATTGGGCCTTCACAAGAATGACATTTGGAAGCCTGGTGATAGAAGGTTTTCCAACACATCTCCCAGCTTTGGTCCTCGAGAGACTTGTCTTGAGGGGTTATCCCTTTCTATTAGCACAGGAAGTTGATTTAATCCCTCATGTCCTCTGCAAGTAAGCTGTCAGTCATTTTGGAATCTGATGTCTCAATCAGTGAAGTGGCTGCCTCATTTCTGTTGTTGTTGTTCCCACCTGAACTGTTGCTAACTTTTGTGGTCTGTTTTTTTCTTACTCTTGTTTTGTATAGCAACATATACGCAGATCCAGCCACACTCACTGATCCAACAGCAGCAGCAGATCCATCTGCAGAAGCAGGTGGTGATCCAGCAGCAGATAGCCATACATCACCAGCAGCAGTTCCAGCACCGCCAGTCCCAGCTCCTCCACACAGCCACCCATCTCCAACTGGCTCAACAGCAGCAGCAGCAGCAAGCAGCATCTCTGACCCAGCAGCAGCAGCAAGCCCAGCCTCCGCAGCAGCAGGCTCCCTCTCAAAGCCAGCAGCAGGCACAGACCCTTGTGGTGCAACCTATGTTGCAGTCCCAGCCACAGCATTTACAGCTCCAGCAGGACAGTCCGTGCCAGGCAGCCACCAAGTCACCTATTCCTATCCAGTCAAAATCTCTGGTCACCCCTATCAAACCCCCTCAGCTTGGGCCTGCCAAAATGTCAGCAGCACAGCAGCCTCCACCACACATCCCAGTGCAGGTAGTGGGCACTCGGCAGCAGAGCTCAGGCCAAGCCCAGGCTTTGGGCTTGGCTCAGATTGCTGCAGCAGTGCCGACGTCGCGGGGAATGCCAGCTGTAGTCCAGCCTGTTTCCCAAACCCATGCTGCTTCCCCATCATCATCTTCAGCTCCAGCATCCTCACAGGAAGCTCCCCCTCTCACCACAGGGGTGAATTTGGCACAAGTTCAAGGCACAGCCCACATGGTGAAGAGCCCAGCTTCCTCTCCAGTTGTGGCTCAGATGCCAGCAGCATTCTACATGCAGTCTGTCCAGTTGCCAGTAAGTGATACCATTGAGAAGGAGAATAGCATATGGATTCTCTTTGTTCATTCCTAGGACACCAAGCGCAGTCCAGGCCCAGGTCAGTGGGATGGGATGGGTAAGGGGTTTGGGGAAAGGGATGTGGAGACTTTTTTACCCTCAAAAACACTAATTCCAATCCAACCCCTGGGGTTACTGACTACAAGCGTTTCTCTTCCACATTATCATTCAAAGGCTTGCATGAAGTTAATAGGTGAGACTCAGAGCCTGCCTCAGAGGGGTGGGTGTCCACATCACATACTAAGTATCCCATTGAACAATGGGGTTTGGTTGACCTTGGTTACCTGCTGGATGACCACCAAGTTGCTGCTCCATCACTCTCCCTTCACAACATGACAGAGGTAGAAGAATACAGTGAAAAGCTTGTGGATTGAGATAAGGATGTGGAGATCACTTTCCAATGACCATCATGGGCAAAACAAACTTAGTTTGTGGAAATGATTTATTTTACTGCCAGTTTAGTGTAGGATAATTGGAAATAAGAACAAAGCCAAAAAACACCTCCCCCCTTCTTCACAGGATCAGCTTCACTCCTGACTCTTCTACCTCCTCTCTCTGAATGGTTTAGGAGGACAAGAAATGGGATCTGTGGTCAGCTCATAAGGTTTTGTCTCGCCCTCATGCTTTTCCCTTGCTTTAGCATGGGGGAGTCCCTCCCATGAAATGCAGTCCTTCACAAACAATACAGTCCTTCATAAAGTTCTTCTCCAGTGTGGGTCTTTCCCACAGGATGCAGTTTTTCATTAACTGTTCCAGTGTGAATATTTCTGGGTTACAGATCCCTTGGTGTGTGGTACCAGCCACTGACCTAGGCCTCTAGGTCCATGCTATTGTGAATTGTCCAGCTAGAGCCTACCTAAATCCCTGAGACAACAGAACTTAGCCAGCTCAGATCATGGAATCATAAATATTTTGAGTTAAAAAGAATCCTAAAGATCATATAATTCCAACACCTCTGCCATGGGCAGGGACACCTTTCAGTAGACTAGGTTGCTCCATCCAACCTTGCCTTGAGCACCACCGTAGCCATTTGCTGAGACTCTTTCTAAACTCTTGTCTGCTTCTTCAGGAAGGTGTCGCAGGATTTGTCTTGATTTTTAGAGCAGGGAGTCAGTCTGCTCCTGGTGAATGTATGTACCCTACTCTTTTCAACTCTTCATTGAAGCTGATCTGATTTATCAAAAAAACGTTTTTGGAAACTGCTTGAGTGAATGTCATTCCATTTCCCCTATTAATAATCCTTTGAGGTTCACACAGTGTCTTGGTCTTATACCAGTGTATCAGCATGACTTGGGACATTAGATCCTAGTCTGGCATGGTAGTGAGTCTCCTCAAGCTTTGTTCCTAGATAGCAAATGCTCCCAAGTAGAGGTATGTATGAGGGAGCTAGAGGCATCTCCAGAAGCAATCAAGTGTGATGGTGGAGGATGCTTTTTTTCTTGGTTTGTTTTGTTTTGATCTGGTTTGTTCTGTGCTTTGGAGCTTTTCTATCTGCTTACGTGTTCCTCTTTATTCCTTTAGGGCAAATCTCAGGCCTTGGCAGTAAAGCGCAAGGCAGAGTCAGAGGAAGAGAAGGAGGAGCCAGCCAGTGTCACCGCATTCCTGCCTGCCAGGTCCTCTCCTGTAACAGACAGCCCCAAAAACATGGAGGAGAAGAGTGGTCTTGGAGGTGAGGTACAAAAGAGAGCTCTGTCTGTGTGTGCTAATGACCTGAAGTAGGTAGAGCAAAGTTAGCTCACTCCTGTGCTGTTAACTTTCAGATAATTCTGATACTGCTGCCATTGCAACCACAAATGCCACATCAAGTGACGGAGTCTCGGCCACCCCTACCTCTGCTTCCACCCCAAACCTGGCATTGGTGTCACGTCAGATGGGAGACTCCAAACCTCCTCAAGCCATCGTCAAGCCCCAGATCCTCACACACATCATTGAAGGCTTTGTCATCCAGGAGGGAGCAGAGCCCTTTCCAGTAGGGATTTTTTTGTTGTGGGGGAAGGAGGTGTAGCACTTTCTTGGGAGGGTGGTGGGCTTCCATTTTGCATAGAAGTATCTTTCCCCATATTCCAGTTTAGCATTTTTAGCCTGAGACACAGACAGTAAAGAGGAAGGGAAGGGAGGGAGGTGTCATGAATGAAGCAAGGCATTAAGAGGTGTCATTGAAGAGAAGAGGTTTGAAGGAGTAAAAACAACTGTTGCAGCACCTGCTTGCTCCAGTTGTCACAAAAGCAATAATTAATGCAGGAATTGTAAGGAGGCCCTCCTCTTTGTGAGGGAAAGATGCATTTTGAACAGGCAGCAAATGAAGTTGAAGTAAAGAAGGGGAAATGGAGTTACATGGAATTGGACATTATTCAAGGCAGATAGTGCTTGCGGATCTTTAAATGAACAACCAAGCCCATGAGTCAGGAAGCTGTAATGACTTTTTTTAGCATCTCTCCTTCCCTGTTGGGCAGAGAGATTCTTCTTAGTTAAATTTTGAGCTGCACATACCTTGGCAGAGGGTGGTGGACACAGGGAATCCTTTACTTGTGGGTCCAACTCATTCTCTCCTTGTCCAGGTGGGTTGTTCTCAGCTGCTGAAAGAATCTGAGAAACAACTGCAGGGAGAGGCTCCTTCTGGTCAGAATGAAAACCTGTCCAGCAATTCTTTGGGAGAGGATAGTGCTTCCATGGGTGAGTTTCACGAACATGAGGACTAGCTAGAGTTACTGAAAATCTCTGTATTAAGCTGATAATATCAGCTTAATGCATTACAGACTTGTATATCTTCCTGCCACCTCCTTAAAGATTTGACCTGTGGAACTAGGATCTTGCTTTTTTTGAGTGCCAGAAGACTGGCAATGTTTTTTTGTTGTTGTTGTAAATATTATCTAACACATCCTGTGTCAGCAGTAAGCAGGAGATTCTGAACTGTACCTGTCTTTAATGACTGTAGGCTGTAAAGGATGTGGACAGAGCAGAGTGATGGAGATTTCCTCCACAGCCTTGTAGGGTGCGAGGAATGCACTATTTTTTGTTTGTTCCATGAAGTAGTACTGACCAGGAGAAAAAACTGCTCTGTTTGATATGCTGGGGTCCTAATTAGCCGAGCTTGTGCTTCTTTTTTTCCTATTTGCTTCCCCAAGCTAACTACTTACTAGATTCAGTAGAAAATAGTGCTTGGAATCCGTCTGCTCAGAAGAAGAGCAGTGGAATGGGAAATCATGGGGTGTGTGATGTGCTTCAGTTCAGATCACCAACTGGTGTGTGTCTCTGTATCTCACTAGAGCTTGACAAGAAGGCAAACTTGTTGAAGTGTGAATATTGTGGGAAGTATGCCCCAGCAAGCCAGTTCCGTGGCTCCAAGAGGTTTTGTTCCATGACCTGTGCTAAAAGGTAATAACAGCAAGATGTAATATTCCTTTTCCCTGACTACATGTTTGCTGGAACTGGATGAGCACCAGTCATTCAGTGCCCCTTCTCCAAGTAGTGTACGACCTTTCAGTACATCTGATCCTCCCTCTGTCGCTTGGAGGGCACAGAGATCCTTTACCACTAAATGATTTGTAAATGCTTCTAGGTCTGGAGAGGTGGATGTGTTGCTGAGTATAAATAGGATTTCTGGGTTGCTCAGAAAATGAACTGGGAAGGGGGAAATTCTGGGGCTATAAAGAACCTCTCTTCAGAGAAATGTACATTTGACTGACTAAATAAATGCATACTGGTAGTGATCTCATGCATTGGTACTAGACAAAGACACAAGGTAGCATTGGGGAAAAAGCTGGGTAGAAGCTAGACTAGTCATTGCTGCCTCCTGTGATAGCAGAGTGCTTGTTATAGGTCTTTTTTCCCTTAGGGGAATGACTTAATTGACCCTTCAGATGTTAGATCAAGAATCTGGTGTCCAAGTATTGCTTGTGTCAGAAGTCTGGACTGGTTCCCTCCAAGGGGAAGTCTTAGAAGGAGGAGGAACAGAACTTGATGGTAAAGAGGAGTCTTATCCCCATCTAGAGCAAGGAGCAGTAGTAAGTTCAGATAGTTGCTGCTTTCTAACTGCTCTCTGTTTCTGCTTACTTGAGGTACAATGTCAGCTGCAGCCATCAGTTCCGGATGCAGAGAAAGAAGATGAAGGAATTCCAGGAAGCCAACTACGCCCGTGTGCGCCGACGGGGACCACGGCGCAGCAGCTCCGAAATCGCTCGAACAAAAATCCAGGGCAAGCGCCACAGGGTAAGGACACACACCTGTCAAGGCAGGCTTGCGTAGGGTTTGTCCCTTCTGGCCATACCACTTTGTCACAGTGGATGCAGGATGTGCCGTGGGCATGCTGACACACTTGTTACACAAGGCACAGGGAGCTGTTCTAAGCCCTCACGGACTGCAGGAAGTGTGTTCACGTTTGTACTTGTTCTGTGCACTCTGTGTTCGCTCCCATGTGCATCTTGAAGGTCTCAGTGAGTGAGACCAGCTGACAGCCTTGGCAGAAAACAATCCACTTTTCCCATTTGATTTGCAGTCTTTCACATGAATGACTTGAATTGAGCTATAGATTAATTGAATGAGCCTCAGTTTGATGTGAGGGAGCTCTTGTGTCAGCTGCCCCTGGACCAACAGCCTGAGACAGTTGTGCCAGACTGTTGGGACAACTTCTACTGCTCCTAAATGGCTTGTTTTGCAGCTGGTAATTGTGAATTTCTTTTAAAAAAACCCTTTTATTTTCTTTTCTTTCTTTCTTTCCTGTGGGCTTGTAGGGCCAGGAAGACTCGAGTCGAGGTTCTGATAACTCCAGCTATGATGAAGCTTTGTCCCCTACATCTCCAGGACCCCTGTCAGTAAGAGCCAGTCATGGAGAGAGGGACCTGACAAACTCTAATATGGCCCCCCCTACCCCAGATCTACATGGCATCAACCCAGTCTTCCTGTCCAGCAATGCTAGTCGTTGGAGTGTGGAGGAGGTTTATGAGTTCATTGCATCATTGCAAGGTAAAGTTGAGATCCTCTCCTGCACTCCTGTGATCCAGTAGCACGGGGAGATTAGGCTCTCTTTCTGGAAAGAAAATGGTCTCAGTGGAGCCTACTGCTTTTAAACCTGTTTCTGAATTGGAGTAGATCATAGAGATTGATTCTCAGGATTTATTTCTCAAGTAGCCTGTGTGCTCAAGGAGACTGTGGACTAGAGTGGAGAAAGGGGTTGGTTAGATTCCTAGCTTGCTTTTCTGTACCTGCCAGAGATGCAGGGGGAATGAGGGGAGTGCCCAGTGCACATATGCTTCTCACTGCTTTTTTTTGTTTTGCTTCACAGGGTGCCAAGAATTTGCTGAGCAATTTCGGTCACAGGAAATTGATGGTCAGGCCATGTTGCTTCTGAAGGAGGAACATCTCATGAGTGCTATGAATATGAAGCTGGGACCAGCTCTCAAGATCTGTGCCAAGATCAATGTCCTCAAGGAGACCTAAGAACTCTGAAGCCAGAGGTCTCACTTTTACTCGGACCTCAGGGCAGCTGCCAGTTTTGGAGTGTCCTGCTGGGGCGGGGAAGAATGGGACAGTCCCCTGTTGTCTTGCATTCAAGAAGAATTAGAAGGAATTTAACTGATTGAAACTGCCATGCACAAGCCCATCTCTTGGTCTCTTAATGGTGCTACAAAGTTGAGGAAAACTGCCACCTGGGGCCTTTAAACAACTTTCCTTCTTCCTGATTTTGAATATGCCTCCCCTGTATACACCACATAAAGATGTTAAGGGGATCTCTTTCTGTCTTAAAACACTTCTGCCCTCAACCCTTGCTTTGAAGATCATTGCCAGAACTCAAGGCACAGGAAGAGCTGGCCCCACATGGACACTGGGAGCACCTGTGCTTGGGGCTTTTGTGAAGGGGAACAAATTGCAATTGACAGAGGTGACAGACAAGAATTTGAGCAAAAGGGGCTGCTGCTTTTCCACTTTTAAAAATACCAAGGCTGCTCATGAACTGGGTTTAATAGCCATTCCAGCATGCATACCAAACTTGAAGGCCTGTGGCAATAGGAGCTGTCTTGTCTTCTCTCTGCATGTCTACAGGAGACAGTAAAGCTAAAGTGTTGTGGCAGCTATTTACTCCAGGTGCTCCTCTCGGAACCAGTCAGAGGATTTTTCCTGAGTACTTATGACAAAGTGATGGGAAACTCAAAGGGGAGGGGATTGTTTTACATTAGGGAAACTTGCAGCACGAGGTTTGTCTTCCCATTGTGTTAGAGCAAAATTTACAGATCCAAAGCAGTCTCCAGAAGCACCAAGGATCTTCATGAAATGGGCAGGGGTTTTGTTTTGTGTGTTTTCTTACCAGTTTGTATTCTTTCCTTTTCGTGTCTGTCTTCGTTATCCTCAGGAGAGCTTACAGGACAAAATTTAGGCTGACAGGATTGTACTGCTTGCCTCAGGCATTTTTTGGGTTTTGTCGTTCTTTTTGTTTTGTTTTTTTGGGTTGTTTTTTGGTATCGTAAAACAAGTATTTCTCAGTTAAAAGAAACCAAACACACCCCGTACAATAATGGAATACTAATCTTTTAATATGACTTCTCATTTCTAAAGGGTAGAATTTTTGTTACAGGCTGACTTTCTCCTACTTGGCCCCTCCAGGTTTGCTTAGGGGTTCTTTGGTTGTCTTATTTTTTTTTAAGGACCAAATGTGGTATTTTGCTGTTTTGTAGCCAAATTGCCAAAGGTGAAAACCTGGGCAGAGTTATTCTCTTCCACAAGCACTCTGCTTCAAACAGGCAAAACACCTGAAGGAGTTACACAAACTGTGAAGAGGTAAGTGCTCTCTAGAGCCAAATACCTGAAAGCAAAATGGTGTTATAAACCATGTATCTCAGCTTTTCTGTTTTCAGAAGTTTCACATACATATTTGAGTGAAACATAAGACTGTTCTCTGTGTTAAGCACCTACTGTTGCAGGAAAGCTGTAGTGGCATGGGAGAAAGCCTAATAGCATAGGTAGGAAAACATTAGAGATCTTTAAAATGGGCTCTTTATTGACCCATGTTAGAAAAAGAAGGAGGAAAGTGCTTAGTAGATGGATAAAATGTGGCAGCAGCTTCCTAGTCTTAACTGTGCTGCTGAATCTCATTTTTGTGACATCATTTTTCATGTGAGAAGACTTCTGAGGCTTTGTGAATGCAAATAGACCCAAAGGAAGCTGCCCGTGCTTGCTTGCACCCTGCTACCACGGGTTTGGTCTGATGTAATCTGGGGACAGAGGAGGGGGAGGTTATAATCAGCAGTGAGCAGAGGAAGGCTGCCCTTAAAACATTTTATCCTGGGTGTGGTACAACTCCTGCTTAGTTTGACCTTTGGCAGGGTAGGCAGGCAGGTAGCCTGCCACTGTTGCCATCTATTTCTGAGGACTGGATTTTATTTCAGTCAAATGGGAAGACTTCACTTCTTCATTTAATGTTCAGTGTTCTTAATAAAAAATCCTTGATCAGGCTTTGCAGATCTGGCTGCTTTTTAACCCCTGAGTGTTTGGAAAGTACAAACCCCATCACTAAGTTATTTCTGCAGAAAAATACAGAGCATAATCCATAATTACCTAGCTTCTAAAGTTTCAGTTTTGAAATATGTGGATAGCCTTCCCTTCTAGGCCTGAGATGACCTGGAGTGAAACAAGGTGGCAGCAAAAACCATGAAGAAACAAGAACATGTTCATTACTGGTAAAGAGTTCAGGTACAAGGTACCACATACAGAGAACCCTTCACTTTTGGGTGAGAAAGATGCTCTGGTACCAGAGCAAGCTCTTGCTACATCAGCACAACACTTCACCAGGTTTTTTGGTCACTTTATTTTTGAAATTTGTGTTTTGTACAAAAAAATTACCACCATGAAAACAGTAACGGACTTGCTGACTTCCTATTTTTCCCATGTTATGAGAAAGATTGAGACTGTAACAAAAGTCGAAGAAAGCAGGAATTGCTTGCCCACTCCAAACCCAGAAAGAAAGCAGGGCCACCCCTTTTCTCTCAATGTCTTAAAAATACATGAACCTTGTCTGTACTCTGCTGTTAACACAGTGGTGGCTTGCTTATTCAGTCTCTGCCCCCCAGACTGGGGGCAGTTCTCAGCTAGTCCACACAGTAGGGTAGAATGGGATTGCTCAGTCTAGCCTCTCAAATAAAAAGCAATTTAGAATCCAGGTGTGGAGTTCCTGAAGGTTCCCATTAAGTCTACAACTCAAGCGTACCTGCTTTTCACCGGGGCCCAAGGAGGTCTTTGTCACTCCCAGCCAGTGGCAGTATGTTAAGTACCATCTGCGCAGGGCAAGTGTCTATAAGACTGGCCTGCACCATGCTTAAGGGGACAGTGATTTATGAAAGCTGACCATGTGAGAGTCCCTTATCCAATTCTCAGTGTGTTAGCATTCTTAGCCAGGGCTTCCATCGTTCTTTTGATATAAAAATAAATTCTGACGTCTTCGTAGGAAAACCCTCTGTAAAACAGGGTACTTCTGGGGAGTGTAAAATCACAATGCTGACAGTGACTGAGGTGTGTGGGCAGTCACCTCAGGAAGCCTGTGTCAGAACTCAAGTGGCAGCTACCTGTCTCATTTTGTCTTAATGTCACCTTCAGTTTCAGCAAATGTTCCTTTTCCTTAGCAGCACATCTTTTCCTTTTGCTTCTCACTGATTGAGAAGACTGAGTCAATATTTTGAAGCCAATATTTTGACTCCATTTAACTCCTATGGTTTTTCAGCATTGCCTCTCTCCAGTCTGAGAGGATGGCATGAATCCCTTTAGAGCTGTTGAAGGAAACTGTTGAGAAGTTCACACCACTGCCATTAGGGAAACAAAAGATTGCAGAGGTGCTAATGCCTGTTCACCCCCAGAGTCTGGCATAGAGCACTCTGTGCCAGTTATGCTGGCAGAAATTGTCTAACAGCGCAGAAGCTAGAAAAGCTGCAAATGCATTCAAAGAAAAATAATTCCAGTGTCTTACAGATCGTGTAAACCCTAGTGAAAAAATTAAAAAGACAGAGAATATCCCTTTTACAGTGTCAGCTGTTTTAAACCATAGCCTTTTTCCCTTTCTGCACCCATCGATGCCCCTTTTTTCCTCTTAGTGATGTATCTCCTATTCCTGCTCAGTGCTGAACACTCATATTGCTGTTTTCTGCTCAGCTGTCAACACTTCTCCCCTGAGCTCTGCTGCACTTTTAAAACCCAACCCAGCATTATATTTATAAGCCATGCCATTAGGAACCAGTGCTGTTCACATCCAGAGGCATCCATGGGACTTGACACACCAGAGACAGCGGAAGCAAACAGCGTAAAGAAAATCAGAAGTGAGAGTAGGAGAACTGGCTGGGAGGCACCTGGCTAAACAAGCACTGGGGAGATGGGGAGAAAAGATCTTGGTGTGGAAAGCCTATCACATGGGCAGCAAGTGGTCATCCCGTTCTTCTGACTCCTCTCCCAGCTGGTCATCCCCCACGCCACGGTACGCGGCTGGCGCATTCCGAGGCTTGGATCGGCACACAAAGTCACAGCCATCCTATGAGCACAGGACACAGCACCAGCATCAGACTGTTTGCAATTGACTCAGCATCCAAACCAAAGCAGCTCCTGCGATTTCTCTTCTGCTAAGGGATTATGCCTGTCCTTGTGCTACCTGAAACATCTCCCCAAAATTTGGGGATAAAAAACATCCTACTCGGTCTTAAAAGCTCTGGACAGTTATGCAACAACATCAGGCCAAGGCAAGTATGAAGGATAAATACCACTGCCTACAATGACCAAGGAAGGATTCACAGTCAGAAGTAGGCATTTCACAGTCCCCAGGTGAACATTTCTACCTGGAAAGTGTGAACTCCTGAGGAGCACATGTTCTAGTTTGTTATGGAGCAGTTGCAGGATAGAGGCAGGAAATTGGTCTCAGCAAGGATTAAAAAATCGGATACTCAAGAAAAAGGAACCATACCCTCTTCTGCTTTGAAGTACGCTACCCTAGTTGTTGGTCTACCCAAAACACAAAGTTAGTGCCTTTTTCTCCTAAGATGGGCCAGGCTGAGAATACATAAGAATTTTTACTCACTGCCACCAAATTGCCCAGATCTTGCCAGAAGGCAAAGTGAGGAATCTGCTCCATGCCCTTTGCTCCCACAATGAGGCGCTGGTAGAGGAATCCACCAATGATGTAGACTGCAATCAGTGACACAAACCTAAGAGGCAGAATTAAAAAAAAAAAAAGGAAAATCAAAGCTGAGGAAACCCTATAGAAAATCTCTTCCGAGATAGCACCACTCAAGAACAGAGCTGTAAACAGAAACCAGACCATAAAAGGTCTCCAAGTTATCAATCTGCTTGTATTAATCTTTTAGCAGCATTATGTGAAGTAGTGCCTCCCAAACACAGAAAATGAGTCAAGACTCCTGGTCTGAGTTCCCAGCTCTGGCAAAGAGCCATCATATAATTTTAGGAAGTCAAATCTCTCATGCTTCAGTGCACTTGTCCGTAAGCTATGAAGGAAAGCGTTTACTGGGAATGGACCAGCCCAGCATCATGCCTTGAGCAAGAGCCTTTGTCCAAAAAGCTCAGAGGCATAGTAACATCTAATGGTGGCTGTGGGAAACTACACTGCAGTAATTTAGTCTTACTATATCATTTGCTACAGTTCTAAATAGTACTGGAGATTATGACTCAGGCACAAACAGCTCTTCAAATGACTCACGTGATCAGCAGAATGGAGCCAACACTGAGGTGGGAATTCTCAGCTGGACAAGCCACACTGCTGTCCATTTCAAAGAGGTAGAAACACTCCTGCTCCTTTTCCCGCTCTTCAGAAATAATGCTGAATGAACTCTGCAATTTGGGAAAAGTGAAGTCATGTGAAAACATTCCCACACACACTGAACTTCACCAGGAGATAGTTTTATCAATGTTGGGGCAGCTGGGCACCAGACACTTGAGGCCAGCTCACTGTCCCCTCAAAACCTCTCTGCTCACAACCAACCATTGGTCTGGCAGCCCCCGATGCTCTCTCACCCCAGGTGTCACTCACCGCTGTAACTCCCCGCTTGCAAGAAATCATTATCACAGCTCGCCTCTTCTCACCACTGCAGTGCCTGCCATATGAATCACCTCCTTTATAAATCAGCATGATCCAGTCACCTGCCAGGAGAGAAACAATACAGGCTACAAATCCAGATCAGGAGGCGAAAGGCAGCTCCTGAGTAAGCCAAGTATTGAGTGGAATCGTACTTCCATTGAAGACCTGGGTTTCATTGATTCTTCCTATCACTGTGGTCTTTCCATTCTGTCTATCTGTTTGCACCAGGCCACCGAAGTCGTGTGAGGTGCTGTTGACCTCCCTGCACACCCTGAAATTGTAGACGTAGTTTTCTGTTTTGCCCTTCTCCACAGTCACGTTAAACCTGCAGCAGGGAGAGGACAGAAGAGACAGCTCATTGGATTACAAAGAACACTCGGAGCAGTGTCACTCCAGACCCGGCAGCCCATCAGAGACCAGACCACACTAACAGGGGGAGTCCATTCTGCAGTCTGACCCAAATTCTTCCTTCCCCTTGGCCCACTGCGCAGCCCGGAGGCCTGCAGGGTGTTGTGCTGTACCTCATGTGGCTCAGGGGCTCCAGTTTCTTCAGCAGGGCTCTCTCTGTCTGCGACTCACTGCTCTCATCACCAACCACATCACAACTCCTCTCTTCGGACTGCTCAGCCCCCGCTACAGCCAGAGCCACAAAGACCAGCAGCAAGGCAGAGGTATGGCAAGGTGGTGACATCCTGGACACATGCCACAGAGAACACAGAGGATTAACTTCACAAAGGATTAGTTTCAGCCCCCTGCAAACTAACTTCAGGGTCATGGAGTCAATGATTAGCCACTTCCTCAGTCCTGACTGCAAAAAGGAGAAGCTGAAACAACTCACAGTTCACAAGAGACTAAATCTGAATCTCTTGCGCAGCCAAAGTCAAATCACTGGGCTGATTTGGGGCCCTCTTCTGAATGTGCTTTGAGACCACAAAAAGTTTTGCTGCTGAGCACGTTAATTAGCTGCCAGAGCAGAGTCCAGCAGACTGAATGCTGGAGTAAATTTCAAGCATAATCCACTGTTTGTTATGGTGTTGCACTGAGAAGCCAGTCAGCAGAAAATTATTTATGAGGCCTCTAATCAATCATCTTCACAGCTCTCGTGTAAAGAGCTCACAGGGAAGAGCCACTGTGATTAGTAAGGCTCTGTTCATTCAAGTGCCTTAATCTTTATAATGATCCCAGTATTCCTTTAGCTGAAAATCTGAAATACATTAATAATGCTAAACTGCAACTTCACAGAACCTTCCTTTCCTTCCCAGTTTCGACTAGGAAAGGAGGAAAGCAAGGCATCCTATGTAAGATGCAATCAACAAGGCAGTAATGAAGATAATAACAGTAATAATAATAACAGCAATAAAAACAACAACAAGAATATTATAAGACTATAAGATTTGGCTTTCAGGTTCATGCTAAAATCACGAATTAAACATTCAATGATGGCACCAGCCAAACAATGCAGTGCAACAGATCCCCTCCCTCCCCCACCCCCCCCCCCTTCTTGTGTGGCAGATTTTGGTAAAGCTCCAGTCGCTGGTGGAAGGCAGGCCCTCCATTAAATAAGCACCTGGACACAGAGCCCGTTTAAGTGAACCTGATGATTTCCACAGAGCCCCGCGGAGTCCACAGCTGCCAAGCGGCTCTGCTCGCCATGGGGCACCAAAAGAACGCAGAAATCACGGAGTGGGTAAGGCTGGAAGGGACCAAAGTGGGTCACTTGGTCCAACTTCCCTGCTCAAGCAGGGTCGCCCTAGCGACATGGCACAGGATTGTGTACAGACGGTTCTGCAATATCTCCAGCGAGGGAGACTCCACAGCCTCCACGGGCAATCGGTTCCAGCGCGGTCACGAAATGAGGAAGCCCGTGACACGAGCACTCGTGACTGCCCTCTCCCAAAAGCAGAACCTGCGCTAGACATGGCTTCTCCCGGCAACTTGCTGCGCCTCGCTGGGAGCGGCCCGGCCGGGGGCCCCTGCCCCGGACCCGCCCGGGACGGAGCGCGGCTTCGCCCCGCGGCCTCGCCGTGCCCGGCCCGCACCCGCCCGGCCCCGCGCACCCACCTGCGGCCTCCCGCGGGGAGCAGAGACCCGCGGCTCACGCGCATCCCATTCTGGGCGGCACGGGCACCACAGGCACGGGCGGCACCGACCTCCTCCGCGTCCCGACCGGCTCCCTCGGCCGCCCCGCGAGCCGGAAGCCGGGAAGAGCGTGGCGGAACTGAAGCCCGGCTCCAATGGGAGCGCGGGAGCGGCCGGGAGCGCCCGCCCAGCAGCGCTGCGGAGCGAATGGTGCGCGGCGGGGAAAGACGGGCAGGGCCGGGGGCGCGCCGGGGCACGCCCACTTCCTCTCTGCCAGCCAATGGGCGATGAGCCTCAGCACGGAGGCCCCACCCCCGCTCGCCGTTCTGCCAATGAGCGACGAGGGCGGGCAGAGAGGAGGAGCCCTCACGGCGCGGAGCCGGAGCGAGCCGCGCCTGCTGTGCTGTGCCGTGCTGTGCTGTGCTGAGGCGGCGGGGAGCAGCGGCACACAGCCCCGGGACGCGGATCGCCGGGCTCCCGGCTGCAGATCAGCGCCCACTATGGCTCTGTGACTGTCCCTCGCTGAAGTCGCGCTCTGCCCTCTCCTGTGCCCCGCGCAGGTTCGGAGAGCCGCAGGCAGGTGGCCGCCTCAGCAGGAATGAAGGGCTTCTCGGCATCAGCCTTCCCTCGCTCCCGCTCCGGAGGCGGTAGCAGTCCCTCTGTGTTGAGCTTTGCCATACCCACCAGGTGCCTCCAGAGTGAAGTGTGTTGCAGGAGCAAGGCGCCTCGACCACTTCACAAGCTGCTTTGTGGCCTTGATCCTTCTGATTTTGTCCCCACTTTGTGTCTCTGGTGGATTCTCCATGTTTTGTTCTTGTACTTTGGAATAAAGGTGTCTCCCCCAACTCCTGCAGATTTTACCACTGTAGAGGGATTCCAGGTCCAGCACACAAGGTTGGAGTGCTTGAGCATCTTGGATATCATTAATAAAGCTATAAATGTGAGATGTGAGACTGGCGTGTTCAAAGGACATCCCTCTCCTTATGATGAGTTCCCAGAGCATGTCCCACTTTCCAGGAGTCTGCTAATGGAAGGGACACATCTTCACCAGAGTTCTGAGGCTTTTGCATCCTCTAGTTAAGAAAGAAATGCTGCAGTTAGTGAATGTACCAACATGCTGGAAAAGGTATGTGTCTGAGTGAAATTTGGGAGGTTCCCCCTTTGGTATGCTGCTTCAGTAGTGAAGAACCAGGGAAGAAGTGCTGCTGGCTCCTGGAAAACTGTCCAGTTTAGTCCTACTGTGGCTCCATACTGACAGTATGGCACAGCTGCATTAGTCAGATTTATTTATTCACACTTACATGTAAGTGTGAATAAATAACTGAGAGTTGCTTTCATACCTTCTACAGCGTGATCCTTCCCCCTCTACTTCCTGTCCTACTGGTATTAGGGGGGAAAAAAAAGGTAAACGACATTAAAACAGCTCTTAATTCTTTCCCACGAGCTTACACTTCTCCAGTTCTTCACAAATAGTGCTGTATTTGTAGTCACTCTGGGCCAGCAGGCAGCCTGGGCAGTTAAAAAGTGACAAAACTGGCAGGAGCTGGGAGAGGCACCTTTATTCCAAAGTATGAGAGAACATGGAAATACTGGAGATAATCTACCAAAGAAACACAAAGCTGGGATAAAATCAGATTTGGACACTTAAGCTGTGTCTGAATCCTGTTAGTTACTTTTCAGCTATATAGACTGTATTCCCAGCTAAACTCCCTTGTGACTATAGCAATTTCTGTCTCTCTGAGCTTGAGAGCTCTCTTTAGACTTCTCTATTATTCACTGGAAGCATTTAGGAGAGACATTCTGCCTCTTGTCTTGCTCTGCTATCTTATGCCTTCCCCATCCTTTCAAGCACACACTCCCTATCTTGCTGTCCACAGGCCCTATCTCGGATTGGAAGGAATGCAATATGCCACCCTGACAGGCAAGTGAAGAAGTTTGCACAAATATCCAGTCCCTTCCCCACCATGTGCATTTTAACAATGGCAAATCCCATGCAGTAATTTAGAGCATGTCACCAGAATTTAGAACATATCACCAGAAGGGGGAACAATCTTCCCTGTTGGAGGTAGCAGTCATCCCAACTCCTTTGTTGAGCATGCCCAGACATATATTGGAAATTAACTGTAGTGTACTGTGCTGAAGAAGTGCAGCCTGAGCCTGACCAATATCCCTATTCTGAGCACAAAACGGAAGGGATCAGAATGTGGATTAAAACAAAAACCAGCCAACTATGCAGCTAGGAGATTTCTTGGGGTGCTGGAAACATCTGTACTCCCCACCAGAGTCACAGAATCTTTTAGTTTGGAAAAGACCCTGAAGATCATTAGGCAAGCCCAGCACTAAACCATGTCCCTAAGCTCCACATCTGCATCTTTTAAAAATACTTTCAGGGATGGTGACTCAACCACTTCCCTGTCCAGCCTGTCCCAGTGCTTGATATCCTTTTTGGTGCAGAAAATGTTGCCGATATCCAATCTAAACCTCCCCTAGCACAACTTGAATTATTCTCATCAATGGTCAATACTTCAAAAGAAAAGTAGCTTTTCCTGTTGTTGCTGACCATAGAATCACTAAATGGTTGAGTTGGGAAGGGACCTTTCAACATCATCTGGTCCCACCCTCTGCTCAAGCCAGTCCACCTTCAACCTGGTCCACCTACAGCCCAGGACTGTATCCAGGCCACTCCCCACTGAGGGACACACCACAACCTCTCTGGCCAACCTATGCCAGTTTTCAGCCACCCTCAGAGTAAAAAAAGTGTTTCCTGGCAACACCTGTGTTCAGAGGCAGCATCTTCTGTCTTTCAGTTTGTGCCCATGGCCTCTTGTCCTGTCACTGGGCACCACTGAAGAGTTTGACTCTTCTTGTACCCTCCCTTCTGGTAATTATATACATTAATTGGATCCTAACCAAGAAGTCTTTTCTCCAGGCCAAGCAGTACCAGAGCTCTCAGCCTTTCCTCCCAGGACAGAAGGTGTGGTCCCAAAGGATAACTCTTTGTGCCCTTTTGGTAGATTCTCCTCAATATGCCCCTGTCTCCCTTGTACTGATGCTGTTGAGATGTTGACTTAGATGTACTTGAGGAATGCCTGCTCTCAGTGCCTACCTCGTGGCTCAAGCACAGTCACACTGATATTGGGTATACAGAGTTCCCAGTTTGAAGTGGAATTGTCCAAAGCTCACAAGGCTTCAATTTCAAACCTGTGCTGTCCACCTTTCTTCCTGTTTGACAGCAGTAGCGCTGCCAGTTTGCCATAGCCATTGCTTGTCCCACTTTTCACCTTGTACTCTCACTATTCACCTTTTTTTTACCTTGTGCTGTCACCATCCCACTGTTTCTGCCCTGAAGGAAGCTCCTCAGAGCACCACGAATCCTCCCAGTTGCTGCATCTGTGTAACCACACCCTCTTGCATTAGCAACAATTAGAGTGCCCCTGAACTTTGTCATTAATCACCTTTTCCATTAGCAGCTGTTCTTGAGACATCCTCCATCAGGTTAGAAAATGAAAGCTGCTGCAGTTCCACCGCTCTCCATTGTTGTAAATTTGGTTATCTTAACAGCTGGAGATAGAGGTAGCAGCTTTATATTTCTTGTCTTCTGAATATAGCCTCAGGCTTCCTGTTTCACAGGCATTGAGCCCTGTTACTTAACAGCCTGATTGAAACATCCTTTTGTGCATGCTCCTTGCTTTGGCATGGAGGCAAGCAGATCAGAAATTTCTGCAGCTGATGAGAGCGAGGAAGTAACATATACTTCTCTCAAATTCTCTCAGACTCCTCCAAGGGCTAAAGCTCCACAGGAAAAAAAAGGTGAGGAAAGATGGATGAGGTAGGTCAACCAAAAGTTTTACTTTGAGGGAAAGCAAGATTTAACAGAAACACTCTGAACTGGCAAGTGATTCTGAGTGCTGGCTTAGAGAGCTGTTGCTTTGGTTCTAAAATTACTGTGGATATTAAAGCTGATGAGTTAGAGACCCAGCATTTTCCCCCTCCCTCTTACCGACCTCCTTCAGTGTCTACTCCTGGGCATTCAACTCAGGCATCCTTTTCTTCAAAACTGGTTTACAGTTGTCTGCTTGGCAGCAGCAAGAGGTTGTGAGCTATAGTTCTTTGAAGGGCAGGCAAGATGTGAATACAGATAAATTAGAGGCACCTGGTAATCAGAGATCAGAGACAGAGAAAGCATATGAGATCATCCAGCCTCTCTTCTATGGGGCTATGCAGGATTCTTTTGTGATTTTTCTTCCCCCCTGTTTTCTGTGTTCTAGTGTTACATACCTCCTAGTGAGCAAATTTTCAGCTTTTGCTGTGAAGCAGTTCTTCAGGGCACTTTATTATCAGGAAGATTTTCTTAGTGCCTTCCTTAAATTTTTTCTTTCCTTATTTCCTCTCCATTAGTCCTGATTAGACCTGCAGATGTCACACCGAACAAGTCCTCTGGCAGCTTAGTTGAGAAATACCACCTTCAAAGAGTCCAACTTTGCATTGGAGATAATTTTTTGTAAATATTTCCTTCATGCAAAATGGTGGAGGGGTTGGAACTAGATCAGTTTTAGGGTCCTTTCCAACCAAAATCATTCTATGATTCTATGAAGTGTCAGTGAGCTTTAGATGAGTTCTGTTGCATTGGCTGCAACACTAATTGTTGACTTTAAATTTTCAGAGGTGTTACAGCAAAGGGGACTCTCACTGTGGGATACAAGATTTCTATACCCTGATCAGAATAATTTTGTATACCTGTGGAGTTTACTACTGCCTGGTCACTTGTTTCACTGTGAAAACAAAGCCAGCACAGAAACTCCCCAGTTACTATCTGGTACTCGCACTCCATCTGTTTGGAGGGCAGTCTTGCTTTTGAATATGTTTTCACCAGAAATTATGTTTTCTGTTGCATCAGAAAACACAGTAGCATCCTTTCATACCGTGCCGTTCCTGTTCACCCCCACCCTGTTGAAAGGGGATTAACCAATGCCCTCTTTAGATGTTTGCATTTTTCTATTTAACATCTCTCTACATTATTTTATGGAAACTCATCTTTTTGAGCTATGGTCAGACAACCAAAAATAAGGAAGCTGGTACTTGAACACACTTTTTTTGCATATTATTTGATTATTTCTCATCTTCAGCATGAAAGAGATCCCAAAAGAGCTCGTTTCAAGTACCTTTCTTTTGAAGGTCTTTATGTTCAACTCTGTTCCTGCCTCCATGACTTCTTAGAGATGTGCTCTCAGGTATTTTCCCTCTGTTGAAATGCACACACTTGCTGACTTTGCAGGCACAATAAAGTCAGCAAGATTTTACTGACTTGCTGACAGTAAAGCAAGTATCATGGGTGTGTAGATCAGTCCTCTGGTCAAACCAACGGGTTTTGGTGCTTAAAGACTCCTCAAAAATGAAGAGTTGCCCTGGTTGTTTCTTCTCTTTGGCTTCCAGAGAGTCTTAGATATGCTGCACTACCAGAATATCAGTAAAGCAGTCACTTAAGACAGTGTTAGCCTGTATATTGTGCTTGTGGTAACCGAAATAGCCAGTTCTGTGTCACAGCCAAGAACAGAATCCTTGTATCTCAAATTCTCCTCGGCTCTAGGTAGTCATGCTGCTCCCATACTGAGGTAGGCAGGAGCAGAGGGGAGCTATCTGGGACAGCATTCTTCAGATTGTCCTAGATGAACTGAACAGTAAAATGCTAATGGCTTTCAGTTTTTGAACTGAGTCTGGACTCACAAACCTAAAAATATTGGGTCATGTTGCTTGGAAATGAATAGAGAGTATCAGAGTCATTTCTCCAGAGTGTGGGAATCCAGGGCTTCCCTCTGGCTGCCCTGGCAGGTCTGGGACCCTGGCAGGGGGTCAGGAATCCCCCTGGACAGAGCCCCGAGAGACACTGTCTGTGATCTCTGTCCATGGAGAGGAGTTTTCAATCTTACAGGATGAATTACAAGCTTTGAGTGTTTGATAAGAGTAATAATTAAGTGTGACACGGGTGCAAAAGTAAAATTTTAGGTTTCTAGATTAGGGGTTCAGAGGGGACAAGATGGAGGAAATTGGGTGTGTCTTGTCCTTTTCCTCCTTCTTCATGCCCTCCATGTTTCACTGTGGTGTTGGCATTTTTCTATTGGTTTAGGCTGAGGACACACTGTTCAACGTAGGTGACAGATATTGGCACATTATTGTAAATATAGTACACATAGTTTCTGGTATATAATGTTTGTACCATCCCACTGAGGGGCAGAGCCCCGCACACTGCCCTGCAGGACAGACCTGCGGCAGGGCAGCAGAACATGTTAGAGATAAGCAAGAATAAACAACCTTGAAAACAGCACAGATGAATTATGGCTTCTTTTTTGGCAACGGGGCAGAAAGACAGATACTTTCTACAATCTCGGAATCACCAATACCCACAGATTCCGACACAGAGCACTGAGAGACTTGTTGGGGTGTTTTGTACACCAAAAGTGAAAACATTGGATATTTACATTAAATGCCTACCAGTCCACTTCCCCTCTTGGACAGATTCTTTCACAGTTCATCAGACCATCAACAACTACATGGAAATATTTCTGGATGCTCCATTCAGATTTTCCTCCTATTTCAAACTCATCTTAGGTACTTCTCTCATCCACTCCTACAAGATCTTCACATGTAGTTCGGGGGCTGATGATCAAACAGAAAACCTTGAACCTGTTTTAAAAAGTGTGACCTGCAGGGGCTCCTTTTTGCAGCAGGTAAAAATCCTAATTTGTGAAATACTTATTCCACTTCTCTGGATTTATCTCTGCACTTCAAGTGCAGCTTAAATTCACATCAAACACTTCCTGTTTTCCCACTTCACTTTGTTTTTTTTTTTTTTTTTCCTTCCAAAATTATCTAATTCCATATTTTTTTCATTTTAACGAACTTTAGTGACTGCTGGGGTTGTGGAGGTCCCCTGGGATTTTGTTTTGATGATGAATCATTCCTCTTTTTTCTGCAGTTGGTTTGAAACAATGGAGGGTGAACTGCTTTATTCATTGCCAGGAGGCACCAGCTCCGTGCCCGGTGCTGACATTTAAGGATTTACTGTTTCAAAGACTGCCATTCTGGTTGTCTTGCTTGGCAGTTTTCCCTAAAATCTAAGAGTGATTACAAGGATGCAGGAGACAGCTTCTTTGGGGAGGCAAGAGAGGAAGAAAAACAAAAGTACAGATGTGATCTCAGAACCAGGAGTTATATTTCATCAGATGTTTATCCCCTTTTGCCAAGTTTTCAGTTGTAATCTGCAGAGAAAAACCTCCACCCTACCCCTTAACCTTGGGCTGACTTCATTCTCCTGAGGCTTAATCTGATGGCAAACCCCAAGCTGTCAGGGATACAAACAAGAGGAATAGAGAGCACAGTCAAGTTTAACTTCCAGACCCAGTCCAAGTCCTTCAGTTCTCCTGCTGTCCCTTTGTGCGAAGCTGATGAGTAGGTTGTAACTGAAAAGTCTTTCTGTATCTTGTCTCTGAAATGAGATGGGGTTTTGTTATGTAATAATGATTTTAAAAAATAAGAAGTTTTACTAACTTTATGTTTGGGACAGCTAGAAGATCCTACAAGCTTCAGGAAACGTGAGAAAACCTCTATCTTAGAAAAGATCTTTCTACCAGAAGAATGATGCTTACAACTATGCTCCCTCATGATCTCCCTTGTTATCTTAGAAACTTCTTCTAGGTAAAACCACAGGCCTAAGTGTTTTGCTATAGATGAGAAACTGGCCTTAACATAAGTGAGCCTGAAAACTGCTCAAGATCAAAATAAATTAATTTTTAGTAATTTACTGATCTGGTCTACTTTCTGTATTTGGACAAAGCTTCCAATATGTAAAGTATGCGTTCTTGTTTTTAAGTGGAGTCCCTTTACCTTCTGTTTTAGCACTGGCTTTCTTTGTCTTTCTCACAATATTCTTCATATGTCATATATCTTTGTTTTCAACCTCACTTAAGAGATCAAATGTGTTTTTTTGAGTCTTGTGACATGACCAAGAGAGAAGCACCTCAAATTTCATGAGATCCATGGGGATGTTATTGCTAGATTTGGGTAGAAGGCACTGGAACATCACAAGAGCAGGATGTGGTACATAAATTAGCTGCACATTTACTGCTTTTTAGAAAGTGCTGTTGTCTGTGCACTGTTGTAATGAGATTAATAAAACAAGCAAAGCAAACTCCTTGGAGTTCATCTGTGCCAGTAAGTGTCATCCTGTCTTCTGTTTTGGAGAGAGGAGATTTTAGTGCTGAGATTGCAAATGTTTTATGCAAAGCGAATGCCTCTTGGGTCAAACACAGCTCCAGGAGATGGCAATGGAAAAGCAACATGTAGCTTGGAGGTTAACATGTCGTGCTGTACAAAAGCAGACTTCTACAGGCCAGTCCTGACCAGTCCTTTGAAAGTAAGCTGTGCTGGGCTACGGTGGAAGTTGCCCCGAGGACTCACCCTCTGCCACTGCCAGTGAACAGCAAACAGTGGTGGTAAAAGTGTGAAGGAGGAGATGTCCCACGGTCTTCAAGGCTGTCTCTCCCATTCTGTCATCCTACCATGGAAGATGAAAATGTAGAGCCGCCTTGGGAGAATCCTGGGAAGATGTAGCATGACCATTTGTCTTAAGCCTGTGAACAGGATGCTGAGATTAAACCTGTTGTTATTGCTGGGTGAGCTGGGGGAAAATCTTTCAATTTCTTTTTACATGTAAGCTGGAACATGGTGGCTGTAGCAATGCAGCTCTCTGATTTCCACCCCAAGCTTCAATGCTGAGGCAGGAGTGGATTTGTTGGGAGGCTCCTGCCAGCATGAGGTGTCACATGTTGTCTAGGTGGCTCCAGCTCACTTCTGGTAGGTGCTTCCTGTGATGGGGTCAGTCACTGGCCAGGCAGGGGCAGAGCTGTGGCTCATGTGGGGAAAGGTACCCCCTGGGAAGTTCACACAGGAACTGGTGGCCCCAAACCCAGCTGAAATGGGGCCCTGGGCTGATGGGGAGGCCCTAGTTTGACTGGGCAGAGACAGTGATAGTGATGTCCACCATGTGCAGAGTGTATACAGACACAATGCTCTAAATAGTGCAGTTCCTTGTGGAAATGCCCATGACACAAGCAAACTATGTAAAACCACATTCAGTCTTCATGTAGCATCTGTTCACTATGGTTTCTTTTCTCTTTTACAGTTCCCCATCTGTGGACAGCAGTTCTGAAGGGCTTGGCCATAGGCTTTGGGACATTGAGCATCTTCCTGGCAATTGTTTTGATCTGGAAGATGAGTAAGTGCACAAAGGGCTGCTGAGCATGAGCAACCAACAGCAAAGGACCAGCAACACATCTAACCACAGAAACTCCATTGTATGGAGTTAAAACCAGAAGCTCTTCCAGGTTTCTACCAACCTTATGTACCCAATGCCTATCCAGAATATTTTGAAGAATATATTCCTCATGCAGACTCCAGGAAACCCATTTCAGATCCTGTGGCAAAGAACAGTTAAACATATTGAAAAGTCTTTGTAGACTTGCCTGGTAAATCTAGTGGTAAACAGTAGAACAAATAGGTCTGTAATATATTTGCACACATGCAGGTGGTGCTAGACTATGTGGAGGAGCTTCCTGTTAAAATCCTTCCACCCAAAGTGGGACGTGATCACACCATACCCATAGAGTGTGATCTGTTTTCAGATAGCTGGTTGGGTATTATTTGGTACCTGAGTGGTTCAGTGGAAATTTGGGGGCAGGGTGAGTGTGTGCATGCTTGCCACCAGCATCACAGCGCATGTGACTATTGTAAGATTTTGAAATTACACTGTTACTTTCATAATCTTGTTCTGATTTGAGTTTTCTGCATTTCAGCTATCCAAATGAGTTGTTCCTCAGTAGGTCCTTGCTGACAAGTGTTTCTGTTGGTTAATGGTAGAGAAGAGTATGAGTATTTTGACTTCTTTACAGGTGACTGCCACCCACACTGCCCTCAACAGTGGATGGCCTACAGAGGGAGCTGCTATTTTTTCTCCAAGGAGAAGAAGGATTGGAATTCCAGCCAGGAATCCTGCAGGGCACAGGGTGCTCACCTCCTGGTGATCAGTGACACCTTGGAGATGGTAATGGTTTTCTTTGGCTTTGAGGATCTCCCATTTCCATCCAGATACCTAAGTGATTGGCATACAAGCAGTGCTGTCACTTCAGCAATATTTTAGTTTTAAAGGAAGGGAAGGATTTATGACTGTGGTGTTACACATCACAAAGTTTGCAGGAAGCAGAGAAGCAAAGGGGAAAACCGAGAGATAAGGGTCACTCAGAATCATCCTATGAAGGATGGTAGGAGACAGCCTTCTCCACTGTTCCTCTCCACCTCCTCTCCTATTCCCAATAAGACTGATATGAATTATTACAGTGGCACTAAGCAGTTATTGTATTTGTTGCCTACAAACTGATAGGACCCCACTCTAAAGGAGTGCTTCCTTTACAAAAGCAATACTTCTCCTCCCTGTGAGTGCTCCAGCTCCTCCTGCTCAATGACCCATGCCTATCCCTGTGTTCATGCTTAGATATTTATTTCTCAGTCTCTTTTCAGTGCTTACTTCCTCCCTCTGCCGAAATACCTCAGCTGTGCTGGTGAAATAAGGAACCACGTGTTCCATTGCAGGTGCTCTCTGGGGGCAGGGGCATGTGTGGTCACTAGAGAAAGGGGTAGTGCTGATTACTGGGGCGTTGAGGCACATCTGCTTAAGTAGAGCAGAAACCTTGATCCAGTTTTGTTCAAGCCAGGGCTTATTAGCTCAGGTGCAATGAACGTGGACAGCTTCCAGTCCGTGGACAGAAGTTGCATTGTGTGATGTCCTCTGGAGGATTGCAAAGCCAGGTCTCTGCTTGATTGGGAGTTATGTACTAGGCTCTCACATTTGCTTAGACAAATCCTGTCTCCTTGAGAAATAGGTGTCTTCCCCAGATTACCCATTTCTTTGGCATGAAGAAAGCCTTCCTGCTCCTGCTGCTTTCTTACTGCCATCTCAGCTACTAGACTGTTACCATTATCCCTGCTCAAGGACAGGGTTAGGGTTAGATTTAGGGTTTAGACTCACCCATCTAAATAAGACCTTTCTAGCTATCCATGCCTTGTACTGTGAAGGCTGTGATTGCTCAACCTCCAAGTGCTAGGGAAGTGGATTCATCTCCAAACCACCAACAACACTTGAGTAATTCCTCAAGCTGCTCCTATTCCCACAACTTTACCAAGCCAGCTTTGTTAATGCTTCTCTCTGAAGAGGTCTTCTCTGAAGCTTTGTTTATGGCAGCAGGAGATAAGGATGGAGCCCAGCCATACCCCTGAAAGGTTGCTGTTATTTGGTTGCAAAGGTGGGCAAGACAAACTTGCCTTTCCTGGATTTGTCTTTTTTTTTGTGGGGAGGAGGGTTGGGGATTGAGAATTTACTTCAGGGCTGAGTTTCTGGTGCAGGCTTCACCATTTAACAATAATCAGAGGTTAAAAGTTAGCTAAAAGGAAATGAACATTGAAAACACATAGGAGGAAAATGTATATGAAATTTTAAAAGCTTTCATACTGGGCTTGTTACATATAACTGTCAGTGCCTGCACGTCCTGCCCTTCCCCGCCCTTATTTTACCTTTAATTGTTAATGCTTCATATTAGCTTGCTAGTTAGCTGTATAGTAGGGTGTTGATATTAATATTAATGGCATACCTTCCTACATAAAGCTCTGTGCAGGAAACTCTGGGAGACTGAGGTGCAGTTCATAGAATCATACAATCACAGAATATGCAGAGTAGGAAGGGACCCATCAGGATCATTGGTTCTGACTCCTGGCCCTGTCATTAGAAGGTGTGGGGAAGCAGTATTGTGAGTCACTTAAGGAACAGTGAGGTGAGGGGATGTATCTTGCTCTCTGTTCTCTTTACTTATCCTTATCTCCATTTTCAAGCTGGCTTTCATTAGTCACTTTGTAATTCATCATAATTTCTAGGATCTATTCAAGCGTATTCAAGCAGAATGTTTTTGGATTGGACTGAGGAACAGTACAAGCTCTGGATGGATTTGGGAGGATGGCTCTGTATTAAGTGATGCCAGGTAAATTTCATTCTGTTTTAAAAACAATTATGCTTATTCAGATTGCTTGGTGTTCCAGAACACCCAGAGTTCCTCCTCCAGATGTCAGGAGCTTTCTTGCTGGGTAGATTTTCTTCTTGCTGTCACCTGTACTCACTAAGCTCAATAGGGTTTACTTTTCACTGCCCTGCACCTTGTAAAGGCATGTACCTGTGAAAATCAGGTCAAGTATTAGTATCTCACTCTCTGCTTCCCCCCAGCCGCTCAGACCAAGGACTTTATTTACCTGCACCAGTACACAGATGCTTGGTCAGAAACACATATGGCTTTACTGGGTGTAGCCACCTTGCACCCATTCTGTAGAATGCTGTTCTCACTGGGTGCAAGAACCCAGCCTTTTCCTGCTCTACTGGTGCCAACCTGAGTCAGAACTTTAATTTTATGTCAGTCTTTACTTGGACAAAAGTCAGTGTTTTACATGAGGGAAAATATTTTTTATCTGGTGCGTTTGCTTGGCCCTTTCCTTTTTATGACAATTAAGGCAATGAGTTAGTTTCTGAAGCCCCTCCAACAAGCAAAACTTGCCCAAGATCTCACTGTCAACAGGTCAGTACTCTGAGCACTTGGCTTAGTTCCCTGAATAAATCCAGCTTTCTTTCCTACAAACTCCTTGAAGGCAGTGATCGTTCCATGAGACTTTCACCACTGCCACTCACATGCTGGTGGATATCACTGCAGGGAATTGTGTCTGCGTTTGGGTCTGATTTGGGTTCCATGATGGCAAAATTACTTAGCTGTGGCAGGTAGGTAGGTTCTTTGGTGTACATTTTATTTTCTAACAGCTGCCTTTTGGAGGTCTGGTTGTTTCTCCTCCTCTGGGCTACACCCATCAAAATCAGATGTTTTTAATTCCTTGTCTCCAGGAGACAATCTTAGTATTTTCTTTCATTCTCATTACTGTTCAATGTCTCTTGCAGGGTCCACTCTAACAGCCATGTGCAAAATTGTGCTGTCCTGATGAAACATCAGTTTCGTGCCTCCAGCTGTGAAGTTTCAGCTCCATGGATCTGTGAGAAAGCACTTAGATAAATCCTATGTGCTTCTTCATCTCACAACGACCTCATCAGTGGTATTAGTTGATCATTGTCCTGCAAACTGAAGCTTCACACAAGACCAAGGACTTGCCTTTTCCATACCCTCGCTAAAGTGTTTTACAAGGACAGGTTTGTTGTCCATAAGGGTGTATTACTCTCAGCAATAGATCTATTCTCAGTGTTAGATTACTGCTGTTTGTGACCAGATGAGACCTGGGACATGTTCCCTGGCCTACTCTTTCCCTTATTTATCCTATAAAGGCAAATAAAAGCTTTGTTACAACAGGTGTCTTCAGACCTCTGGGGGGACCTAGTCATTTTCCCTCACTTTTAAGTATCAGATTTCATTTCCATCCTCTGCAACTCCATTGTCTGGTATCAGAAGGACAAGGAAAATGAGGCTTGCTGTTCATTGACAAAAATCATATTTCGCCCAGTGGCAGCTTCTCCTTTTACATCCCAGTGGTATGAGTGGGAGAGAAGAGGGTGAAATGAAACTGCAGCTTCTGTAAATCCAGCAGTGAAAATAAATCTCCAGGACTGCACTGGACAGAAAGTGTGTACCTGTGCCACTTCTTCTCTCTGTTGGAAGGAATTAGGAAGGTTTAACCAAGCTAGTAAAGAAACTGGGCTTCTGGAGTCAAAGGAATACAGCTAATTCTGTGTAATTATTTAATCCACGAAGAACCTGTTTTCCTCCCCACCTGTGCGTTTTCATACTGCAGATAGAGGAAGCAGTGGACAAACTCTTAATGCAATGACCTTTCAGTTCAAGTAGAGCAGAGACAGGCTTAGAGTTTGAATGCCATAAAAACACAGTGAATATTTGGGAGTACTGTCTTTAGTTTTGGGCTGCTCAGTGCAAGAGAGACATGGACATACTGACTGAAGAGTCCACAGGGACTCAAATATGATGAAAGGACAGGAGCATCTCCCCTGTGTGGAGAGGCTGGGAGCATCTCCCCTATGGGAGAGACAGCTGGGATGGTTTATTCTAAAGCAGAGAAGGCTAAGGAGAGATCTTATTCCTACAATCACAGGAGCACAATAACCAACTTCAGCATTTCAATTCCGACTACATATATTCGCTTCATATTTTTATTATAATTGCAGGAAATCCTTACCAGCTACCAGTGGCGTTATCTTCCACCTGCTTAACAGGATGCTACACATGAAGGTATCAAGGTGGATAACAATAAAATTATGGATCTTAACATATTTAGATAAGTGGATGTCTGCTGAGCCTCATATGGAGTTCACTGAGATGAGGGTCTCAGGTGAGAATGTTTTACAGCAAGAGAGAGTCTGCTGTTTAATAACCATCACTGCAACAGCCAGACCTGGGGAAACTGCAGTGTAGTTGGAGGTCAAAACTTTAGAATTTTCATGTTGGGTTGTTTGGGTTACTTTGGGTGAGTAATTTTATCTGTGCTAGAGTCCATTCAGCTACCAAAAGACAGTTGTTCCTGACTCGTAGAAAGTTGCCAGACACTATGAAACAATGCTGAACACTTTGCTTGCTTTGTCAAAATGGTGGTAGCACCTGTAGAAGGGAACCTACCAGTTACCTTACCAGAGAATACCACTGAAGTAACAGCTTCTCATATTATCATGATATGTAGGTGAGATGAGCATGTCTCTGAGCATGCCTAGTTTACCTTGCCTGAATGGATTGAAGACATTTCACTTCAGTTTTTGGCTACAGAGCAGATTTTTGACCAAGGTCCTAATGATCAGGAGCAGGCTTGGGAGCCATGTGAGCTGTTTGGCTAGTTGACAAAAAGGGTAGATCTCTATAGAGCTCCCTCTGCCATGCACGGTTCTGCATCTCATCCTGTTGGGTTTGTGTTCCACCAGTCCAGCTCCTGACCTTTACCACTGTAAATGATCATGTTCAAAAGGGCTTTGACCAGCCCATATGTACAAATCCTCTATCTGTGGGTGAGGCAGACTTTCCTGGGTTATATTTCTTTTGGGCAAGCAAAGCCATCTTTAGGTGTCAGATGCAGAAGGAAGAGCACAAATCTGGGCTGTCTTTTGTGCAATTCCCAAGGAAATTGCACATGCACAGCTATCCTCTTTTTTCCTATGCAGATCACTGCAAGGCAGAATGAGGTCTGTAATGAAGGTTTGTTATTGTACTGCACTTGGATTTCTAAACTCCAGAGTTACTCAGCTTACCAAAGTTTTGATGATTATATTAGGAGAAGGGTAGGACAGGCAGAAAACCATTTAATCCTGCACACTTTTTTATCTGAAAATTATGCTTTATATCCTCTAACATAGATCTCCATTCTTTGAAGTTTCCATTGGAACTATAAGTAAGACAGGTATTCTACTACCACTTGCAAGTGTAATAATTACCAGAGCTATTGATCCTCCTGCTGCAGACCAAGTAAAGACAGTGGTCTAAAGACCCCATTTCCCTCTATGGTACAACATTGCCCATCACAGTGCATTATGTGTATTTGCACTTAATTAAACCAGGATGACTCCATCAAACAGCAATTTGATCTAGATGTACCAATAACTTGACCTGGAACCAGAACCAGTATGATTAAAGTAAGACCCAGGCCACATATGTTCTGCTGTGTGAGGGTAGCTGCTGCTTTGGGCAGTTGGTTAATGTGTTACCTGCTGTTAATGGGTTGAACTTTTGGCAGCTTCCCATCATGTCACTGTCCCTGTTTCTGTCAGGTGAAGGCCAGATCATTTTAGTTGACTTGATTTTCCAGGCATTTTGTGGCCTCTTTCCTGGCATTAGCTTTGATGGGACTGGGAACAGAGAGCAAAAGGGAACAGCGTGGGTGGAGAGGGAAGGTTTTTTTCAATTTCCATTCCCTGTTTTCACAACCTGTTAGTGGGAATTAGACATACCTGGGCTTGTTTCCCAAATCCTAGCTCAATCTCCTGCTCCCAATTTGAAGGAAATCAAACATCTCCTGCTCTTCTAGCCACCTCCATGACTAGTGCCATGTCCAGCCCCATACAGAGAGCCCGACAGAAATGGAGGCTTTCTGCTCATGCTCTGCTGTTAGCCCTTCTTTCCTTTGCTACAGCCTTTCCTCTTCCATTGCCTCTGTCCTGCCCCAAAAGAGACCCAGCTCCAGCCTGCCAGGAACCCTCCCCCTCCCCCCCAGCACTGGCCTTCTGCCCGGACTTGGAGCTGCTAGTTCCAGCTCCTCCTTGCTGCCTCTCCCTGTTTCCAGATGGGCCCTGGCCCCCAGCCCTTATCTCCTCCAGCCCCTGGGCTGTTTGCAGAGGAGAGTATAAAGGGGCAGACTGGGAGAGCAGAGAGGGAGTAAAAGCAGCACTGGACCACACTGAGTGTCTGCTTGACTCACCACGTCCTGCTGTGTACCATGGGGATGAACGGGCTGCTTATCAAATCAAGCATCTTCCTCCTCCTCTTCTTCCTTCCAGGAGACACCTCACCCATCACAGAGCCGTAAGCAATGCTGGGGGGTCTCTGGGCAGGCAGGAGACCTTGGCTGGATTCCTGTATCTATTTTTGTTTCCCTTGTCTTCTATCTAACTTCTTTTATCCAGGAATAAAGATACCAGGGCTGGGTAAAGTGCCTTCTACAAACAGGAACTCTAGTGCTTGAGAGAGATGCAAAACCAGCCGTGAAACTGAGATATCAGTAAAACTTCAGCGGATTGACAGGATTTCAACAAAGTTTTATGCACAAAAGTAGTTCTTTTGAAAGACAACTTTTCATAAATGTTTCTGGCATGAGGTCTTCTTAAGAGACAAACTATTTTGAAAGGACAATGAAAAGTTTAATTTTGGGTTGACTGTCCTGCTCCCAGGTTGAAATGCCCAGGAGCTGGGAATGGCTTTTTAAAAACGATACTGAGAAGAAAAGGAACAAATATCTCATCTGGCATTCTTGGAAAGTGCTTTATTTTTTAATTTACATTTTTCAGCTCAGCCAAAGGAATGAAAATTCCCTTCTCACCCAGGGTAATGTGACACTGTAAGACTGTGACATCCAGATTTGTGAGGGTATATTGTCCTGCCTCCTTTCTTCCCCCAGTTTTGCCCCGTTGGTATGTGAAGGGCATTTGTGTTGTGTGCATGTGTGTACATGTGTGGTAGGAGCAGCACATGAAGGGTCCTGACATCCAAAAGACTTTGTCCTTTGGCTTTTTGGCAATGCCTCCTCCTCCCCTGCAAAGCACAGAGTACCTCACCCATCACAGAGCCCATCACAAGGGGTGCAGGGAAATTTCATAGCAAGGCTGTGCTGTAGTGCTTTCATCAAATGGAGGGGATAGACAGTGGAGGGGCCAGAGCTTGATCCTTGCAGACCAACTATTGGACAAAAAAGTGCCAGAGCTTCTGCTACTGCTGAAGGGAATGCCTTGCCTTACTGCTGAGGTGTTGAGGGCTCTTCTCCCATCTGTTCGCTGCTCTGAGTATGCCCACTGGAGGCCAGTCCTCTTCCACAAAAATGGGAGCACGGTTAGCAGTGCTGGGCACTGGCGCACCACCAGCAAGTTGCTACCCTGGGAAGGAAGGAGGCTGCTCAGGGCTGAGCAGGGATCCCCTGTTAAGCTGAGACAGAAGGTCTTGCTTCCCTGAAAACCTAAAACTTGTTTGTTTTTGCTTAAGATCTGGCACCACGCTGTGGCAGTTTTGAATCTCTGCGAGGAATGAGAGTAATGCTACAGACGCTTCACAGTGTGTAGTCAATGGAATTTATTCACTGGGTACTGGCCTTTGTGTGGCTCCTGAATGCTTCTAACAGTGTCTAGCAAAGGTGACAATTGAATTCCCCCCACCTCTATTCAGGATCCCAGGAAGAAGTGCTGCTGCTATGCCAGAACCTAGAAAAACATATCCTTTCCACATGTTTGTGTGGAGGATTTCCTCTGTATTTTGCATTTGAGACTGATCTCTCTGCTTTCCCCTTCTCCTACAGACATGCTGGAAATCTTGTTATATGCTTAGAAAATGCACCCTTCTCCCTGTGCAGAGAAAGCTATAGTCATCTGATTGGTAATTTTGTTCTTTATAGACAGCTCTGTACCTGTTCCTGCTCCTCTGACCTATCATTCTCCCTTGTTCCTAGGCAGTATCTGGTGCTGGTGCCCTATCTGATACACACAGATTCTCAAGAGAAAGTCTGCGTTCAGCTGACCCACCTGAATGAGTCTGTGACGCTGAGTGCCACACTCGAGTACCTGTGGGGGAACGAAAGCTTGATTGATGACGTGGTGTCAGAGGAAGACGTGTTCACCTGCATCCCTTTCTCTGTGAGTATTTCATCCTTGTGGGATGATCCTTTGTGCTAGGCATAAAATGTAAAGGCACTGAGAAGTAATGACCAGAGTAACACTATGTAGATATTCACTTACCTCTTGGTTAAAGTTGTGTTCTGTCCATCCTCAACACCCTCTTACTGCTGAGATCTTAGTGTCCTAAATGACTGTGAGATGCTGAATCCTAGAAAGCCACCCCCTTTCTAGGACAGGAGAAGAAAGTGGGTTTAGTATATTGACACTGCTGATGGCTGTTTGGTGAAATGGTTTTCCATATCATCCTTCTACATCCTCAATCTGTCACTTCAGTACCTTCAAATTGTAGGAGAGCTTTTGGACTTCAGATACTTTTCACCTGGTGTATACTGAATTAATGCAAGAAAATAGAGCTGTGATTGCCTGTATCTGAAAAAACCTAGCAAAGCAAGTAATTTATAATTTAATATTGAAAGCCCCAGGGACTATAATGAGTTGTAGGCAACTAGGAAAACCTGATCATTTATCTCAGTGCTTTGATTATGTCTTTAGCCTGAAGAGTGAAGAATTGGTCTTCAGGACACTGAAAAGGTTTGGCATTTTTTCTTGGTTTGTCAGATGTAGGCTGAAGAATTACTTGGTCAATTGTGAAAGAGAAGTATAGATGTCTGGCATGTCTGGTGGAAAAAGAAATGTTCTGCGAGGACTAAGAGCATAACCTGAAATAGAAGGCAGACTCTTCCATTCTGCTTGTGAATGTTAAAAGGAAAAGGATGGAAAGGTTTGGTCAGGGCAGTAAGAATTTTTAAAAATTGGGTGCTAGAGCTAGGAGTTCCTTTGTTGCTCAAGCCTTCCACAATCACTGCACAGCAGGAGGAATAGGTAGGAATACGGGACAAATAAAAATCAGTGTCTTGTTCCTAATTATAGTTCCTCTCACCTCTGTATTGGGTCCATCACAATTATATTACATTTCTTATTTCATAAAGGCTAGTTCAGTTCAGGAAGGCTTTAAAGGTGGTCTGTTACATAATTTCCTTCTTATTTTCCAGCTTCCAAAACCAAGAGTCCCGTTACACTTCGTGTTTCTCACTGTGATGGTGAAGGGGGCCACGCTGCAGTTCAGCAACCGCAAATTATTGACGGTCCGGAACTCTGAGAGCTTGGTCTTCGTCCAGACAGACAAACCCATCTACAAGCCCGGACAGACAGGTACCAGGAGAGGGGTGGACATTTGAATTTGAAACAAACATTTGTACTAAAACTGTTGGATCATGCTGGCCAGATATTGGTTACTCTCAGTGGGGGTCAGAACTGCAACCTCATGGCTGAGACCTATGTTTTATTGCTCCAAAAAGGGAAAATTTGAAGACTCTTTAGGTGCATGCACATATATGGGCACCTGCACACTCTCTCACTCTCACTGTGGGCTCTGTTGATTGTGGGCCATGCAGTTAGGAGGTCTGCATTAAAACCAGAGAAAGACTGGATATTTATCCTATAGAGAACAGTGCCAAAACTCAGACTAAGTAATGAAATAGCTTCCAAAGCAGCAGCTGATTTTGCTCAATGAAGACAGAAATAATTATGTAAGCTATTTATTTCTTCTGGGCCAGTGATCTCCTAAATTTGGCCTGGATAAAAACAAATGTCCTAAAAGACGTACTGAATTCTCTCTCCACTTAGAGCAAACACAAACCTGCAGCCAAGTGCTGAAGTAATTTGCTTGCATTCATCCTTCCTAGGAAGTCAGTCTACTTATAAGAAAATTAGAAGACCGATGTGAATTTTGGCATAAAAATGCCTCATTGCAAAGTAGACAAAGGCAACTTAAATTTAACTTTGGTCCCACTCAATGAGATTCTGATGCCTGTGATCAGTAAGATGTTCACACTGCCATGGATTTGCTCTTAACATCCTCTTTTTCATGTAACCATAGTAGATGGGTAACCTTCTAGCATGACCTAGCATTCTAGTAAATGGAATTTCCTTAGAAGAGAACAGCCCTTTTGTCTGTTATACCATTTGTTTTTGCAACTGACTTTTTCTGGTTACTGATTGCACTGTGGAACCTCACTGTCTTTCTCCATCAGTCCTGTTCAGAATTGTTTCTCTGGATGAAGAGTTCCAACCTGTGAATGAAATGGTAAGCATGATACTTGTTTTTCAACTGATTTGGCCTTAAGTCAAATGTGAGTAAAGAGAGGAAAAATAGTCTCTGTTGGGGAGAGCTCTCAGTACACTGAGATAACTGTGAAAATTCTGGGTCACCTCGGATCTTTTTAACAGGATCTGTTGTCAAATTTCTGCACAAAGCTGCCTTCTGCATTCTTGGAAAGGTTAGACAAACTGCAAATGGACAGTGCTGATATAAACAGTGAGCAATCTGCCATTACCACAGTGTGCACCTGTTCTTATTAGCACTGCAGATCATCCAGAGTTAGTAATTTTGGCTGTCTTTTGTACCTGAGACAAAGGATTGTCCCCGTCTTCTCACTCCAAAATGCTATGATGATCCATACCAGCAAGTTTTTTCCTTACCTCATTGGATGATTAGCTTTTACCCTGAAATGTAGTTGTAGCCCTAATCATTTGATTGTGCTGCTTCCACTCTAAACATGCTTCTTCCTTTTTTCTTTTTCTAGATTCCACTGGTGTATATTGAGGTATGTACAAACATTTAATTCAAACTATTGCACCTCAACCTGGGCTGAGTAAACAGTTGCCTCAACGTAATTCTTGTTTAGTTTTTGCACTAAGCTGGTCCATTATGTTACTTCGACTATACAGAATTTTAACTCATATGGTAGCTACCATGTACCTGGGCCCAGGTTACAGCTCCTCTGTCATCTTGCTGTATACTTCCCCCAAAACTCTGCTATTGCCCTCCACTCCTGGCCTGCAGCCTCCAGAAACACAGAGGCTGTTCCTCCCTGCACTGCTTTTGCTAGATCTCATTGCAGACTCCCATTGTTCTCACAATCTCCTTGTGGCCACATTATCTGTAGGACCCAAAGAAAAATCGTCTGTACCAGTGGACAAATGCAGAGTTAGAGATGGGATTTATACAGCTGTTCTTCAACCTCACCTCTGAACCTATCCAAGGGACCTACACTGTGGTGGCACAGAAGGCCTCTGGGAAGAAAGTTCAGCATTCTTTCTCTGTGGAGGAGTATGGTAACTGTCACTGCAATTTTAAGTTCCTAACAGCTAGTCCCATGGGACATTTAATCTTAATTGAACAGTGCAGCAGATCTGATCAGGATGTCCAGCATCTCTGGAAATTTGTTTCTGTGTCCTTTCCTTCCCAAGAATCATCTCTTTAGGAGAAGACTGAAGGACTTGGGTGACCAATCTCCACTCCTCCCTAAGCACCAGACCATGGAATGCAGCTCTTCAGAGCGCCCACCTCAGCAAGGCTCCTATCAGGAGGAGCAATGTGCTTGGATCAGTCTGTGCTGACAGCCACAATCCTTACCTCCTTTCTGAGGTGCTTTTAGGCCACAGCCTCATCTCCAGTTGGCTGCATACCTGTCAAATGTCACACCATAAGTCTGGGTCTAGGCTGGTAAAACAGAGAGATAAATCAGTAGGAGCTTCCCACAAACTAAGACTGTACCTTGTGTGATATTGTAGTGCCTTAACCTCCCTTTGGTGCTCTCACGTCTATAGCACTTCCATCTGCTTGGCTGGAAAAATGGCATCCCAGTACACACCAGAGCATGATAACAACCAGCATATCTTTCCATCCCAGCAAGTCAGCTGAAGCCCTTGTTACATGGTCTGGCATGACCTGGCTCATGCAGCAGAGAGGTATCCTGGAAGATGAGTCTTGAAGTGCTTTGATCTCCTCCAGTTGCAAAACTATGCTCTGTTCTGTGCCCTGAATCCCCTCCTAGTTCTCCTAAGACAGTCACCATCCACTTCCCCTCCTGCAACTGGGTGTGGATGGAATGTCACCCTGTGCTGTGTCACTGGAGAAGCCAGGGTGTCTTCCTGTTTTGAACATTGATAAGATCTGCATGCTCTGAAAATGCAGAGACCAGGCTGCAGTCTGTGTGTTTGTGGGAAACTTCTACTGATTTATCGCTCTGTTTTACTGTATCTTACTGCTGTGGGACTGATAACCCATGTGTTACCTATGAAGCTGCTGTATTTGAATTGCTGGCGTAATAATCTTGTCTTCTTACCTGGCACAATGCTTGGCTTAGGGGTTTTCAACAATTTCAGTGGGATGTGCAGGTGATAGAAGCCTCTAAAACCTGACTGTTTAGATGTAAAAGATTTTTAGGTAATTTGTAAGAACAGCCTCTGAGCACCTTCATGTGTCATTCTGATGCTATTCCCTACCACATAGACTGTTTTCCTTTGGTTTTGCTGCAGTGCTGCCAAAATTTGAAGTGACAGTGAAAATGCCCAAGGTGATCAGCATTCTTGATGAGGAGCTGAAGGTGACAGTTTGTGGACTGTGAGTGTCATTCTTTCAAGTTCTCTTTGGTTTCGGTGTTTTCTTGAGTTGCTGATGAAAGTTCAGTTGGGAGGCTGAGAGATGAGACATTATTATATTTCTCAATCCTTTTGGGGTCCCAGGACCAAGCAGACTGTATCTGCTATTAGACAAAAGACAGCAGTTACTGTTTGATACACATTGTGTGTAACATATAGAAACATATTTTTGATCTGGTTTTTTTTGGGTTTTTTTTTTTTTTTGAGAGTGTTTCTTGCATATTTTTTGAGTCGTTGAGGATTTCTCACCAGCTATGGTGCTAGTAATGAGGTCTTTAGTTCAGTTTACCCAGGAATGATGTTTTAGCTGTATCTTCTCTAGTTATTGTGGAGAGGAAATCCTAACGGATACAGCTTCCCTCTTTCCTTTGGGCTACCTCACTGGATTCTGCCTTGCAGTGTTCCATACACCCTGTAGGGAGAGCCAAGGCTTGGGCTGAAGAGTGAGAGTAAAGACCCAGAGCTCATACATACATACATACATACATACATACATGCATACATACATACATGCAAACATAAACCAGTTCTGTCACAATTGGGTGGTTGGGTAGATGCAACATGTTGCAACATGTTTTCCAGGATGAGGGGGACTTGGGACAAAATCAGCATTAGCATATGGTACCAGATTCCTTTCTGCCTCTTATTTCCTATCATGACCCTGTATATCCTGGAGGAAGCTCTAGGGAAGACAGCTGGCATCAAAGGGGATGAGCCTGTAATTTTTCTACATCCCTCTTACATTCCTAATGTCTCTGTTTCCCTTTCAATCCTCCCTGCTTGTAGATACACATTTGGGAAGCCTGTTCCCGGCCTTGTGAACTTCCGTGTCTGCCGGAACTATGAACATGCAGGCGTTACCTGTTATGGTGAAGAGGCTAGAGCAGTCTGTGAGGAGTTCTCTGGACAGGTGAGACAGGATTACCCTGGTGGGAAGGGTGATTGGAGAAAGTGTTATTGAGCATGCCTTGTAGGCACAGGCTTGCTCTGAGTTCAAACTTAGTGTCAAAGTGTGGTGAGGCAATGGCACAGGTTGCCCAGGGAAGCTGAGGATGCCCCATTCCTGGACACGTTCAAGGCCAGGCTGGATGGGGTTTTGGGCAACCTGGTCTATTGGGAGATGGCCCTTCCTATGGCAGGGGTGTTGGAACTTAGATGACCTTTAAGCCCCATTCAAGCCAAAACCATCCTGTGACTGTTTCTGTGAAAATCCATGTATTTTAAGGAAGGCTGAAGGATGAGAGAAGATTGGGTGCAAGATGAAATGTGAAAGGTAAAAATAAGGGGGAAGGTCTGAGCAGTAAGAGCAGTGTGTGTAAAGGCTAGAATCTGATGGAGAATTAAGAGATGAAAGAAATAACAGAAAGGTCAGATGGAGTGTAGAGACTGTAAGAGCAAAGATAGAAAAGCCATGAGCAATGTGAGCAGAATTGGAGTTGGCTTACACTGCAGACAGTGTGTGGGGTCAGAAGCTGGTGTTAGAGGAAGGAAAGGAGCAGAAACCAGGAGAGAGGCTGATGCATTTTGAGCAAGAAGGAAAAAAATATGGGTTTAGCAGCAGTGGTTAAGACAGACAGAAAAAAACCCACTTTTTTCACCTTTTATTTGGCAAGAGCTAAACTGAAAGGTGTTTGGAGCACAGACAAGTGCAACAAAACTGGGTTAATTGACAAAAGTTGGTGTCATAGCATTTTTGGAAATATACCAAAAATATAGAAGAAAGCATACAGAAGATGTTTTTTGTGGTCCCTGGGCTCTGCTACAGCATGAGCCATATGAGTCTACAGCTACCTCTTCCACTACTGTTGTTACAAGTGTCAAAAAACCCCATAAATACTGTGGTGCTAACCTCTGTTCTAGGTATCTCTTCTGTGGAGACTGGCCTTGCACATGAGTTGCTGAAGAGAGGTGGCAAGCTTTGAAAATACTTTTCCATACACAGGCTTTGGTTTATGTATCACTTGTATGGCTTACACATTTTAAGTAAGCAGCTTTATTTTCTAACGAGCCTGATGCCTGACAAACATTTCTTATGTGGCACACATTGACTAATTCCCTATGCACTTGTACCAACTGTTGACAGCTCCAAGCTTCACAAACATACACAAAAATTGTCTAGTTTGCAAACTTTGTTTTTTCTATAATCTTGCTGGAATATCTCAATATGCTTTTTGCCAAGTTATTTATGTCTTTTTCTAGTTTTGATAAAAACAACAGAGGTACATTATCTGTGAGATTATGGGCTTCTCTTTCAGTTCAGAACAACACACAGTGATGGATACATTAAGTTGAATAAGCATTGTATAAATGAGAATATAATGGTTTTGTTTGTTTTCCTCCAACAGACAGATATCTATGGCTGCATGTCTGAAGTGGTAAAGACCAAATTATTCCAGCTGAAGAGAAGTGGATATGGGAATAAGCTCCATGTAGAGGCTAAGATTAAAGAGGAGGATACAGGTATGGATCATCTGGATGAAAGAGCCATGTAATGGGCTCAGGAGAAACCAGCAGAGGGGCCTGCCCAGTAGGAATGAGGGATAGAAGCAGACTGTTGCTCTTCTGGAATCTTAGCATTTTCCTGTCTCTAGTCCAGGACCATCAAGAAAAAGTTTGTCCAGCAAAGGAAGGTTGGCATAGAGTAAAAGGAATTCTGGTCAGGCAGAGGCAAATTAGTTCTTCATGCTTCTTTCTGCAGGAGTGGAATTGACTGGAACAAGCTTCTCTGAGATCACAACCACCATTAGCAGAGTCATATTTGAGCTTTCAGATACTTACTACAAGCGAGGAGTCCCCTTCTTTGGGCAGGTAGGGAAACCATGAGAATGAAATGGCATGAGTGCCAAGCAATGATGTTACTGAACCTTCTGGTTAGATGTATGCCCCAACTCTGCAGGGATGCTGGACCTCAGTGCTGCTAATCCCTGTGGGTCTCCTTTCCTCTGAAGGCTCTCAAACTCGGGAACAGCAGCTGAAAGCACAGCCTTCATTCTGTCCTTGTGCTTCTGCCTCTCCAGGCCACTAAAATTCTCCTCCTACAGTCACCTGCTTAATTGGAGGCCCTAGGTGTGTGAGTGCATGTCATTCTCTCTGACCCAGAGGCACAGATAAGAAGGAGGCATAGAAAACGTATTCAGAAAGTTTGCAGCTGTCTCTGAAAGAGATACATGTAAAGTGCTGTTGAGGCTTCCTTGTCTGATATGGGCTCAACATCTTTACCTTGGTGTTTTACCAGTCTTGTTCAGGTGGCAGCCATCCCTCTCCTTCTAAACTGAACTGGTTTTGCTCCTCCAGGTGAAACTCGTGGATGGGTCTAATGCTCCAATTGCCAATGAAACTGTGAGAATTTCTCTTCAAGAAGGAGAGGAACAGAGCTATACAACAAATGAAGAGGGCATTGCAGAGTTTGCCCTAAACACTTCCTCACTGGCCTTTGAAAATGTTGGAATTAGGGTAAGTCCTTTGGGCAGAGAAGATACAGATAATGAAGCCCCCACAGGGCTGGAGGGGAAGCTCTAAAATTTCAACTGTATATGCAAAAGTAGTTTATTGTTCTTTATTGTTTGTGTGAACCTTGACACCAGTTTGGTGGAAAGTCATACAGCAGACTGAGGTTCTAGGTCACAATTGCACTTATCTTGTAAGTATTTGATTTCTGCTTGGCAATTGCAATACAGGATTAGAAGGGACATCAAGAGATCATAATATTCCATTCTGCTCCAAGGGATCACCAACACTATCTAGTCAAGGGTGGGTCTATCTCCCATCTGCACACCTCAGAGCTTAATTTAGCATTTCAAGTTTCTAAGTACAGCTCCTGGCTTTTTTGTTTTTGTTTTTGTTTTTTTTTTTTTTTTTGGGGGGGGGTGTTGGCTTTTTTTGGTTTGTTCATTTGTTTTTGCTTTATTCTGGTTTGTTGTGGAATTTGTTTGTCTGGGACAAACAGGTGCTGCTGAACATCTTTTTGTTAGTGGGAAATGCCATTGGTTGTGTAATACGCATATTTTGTAATATCACATCCTGGAGCACAGGAGAATATTTGTGTCTAGAATTATATTTGCTCTAGTCTCTACAATTCCCTTGTCACAGACTAAAACCATTAAACATTTTCCAGAAGTTACTACTAGATAACTGAAGTTTTCCGATTTTTGCAGAATAAAGAAAAGGCAAGAATTCCCAAGTAATGAGAAAGATAAAGAAAAAAGGGCATGTGAGGCACACCAAATGCTGAAGCACCCTTCTAAATGTGAAAGATCTTCTCCTTGCTCTCATTTTTAGGAGGATCCAAACTCTCTTCTAAACTTCTACTCTGTTTAAGTTTTGAAATATTAGTTGGAGATTGTCCTTCTTTTCTATAGCATTTGTAGCTTGATATTGGCACTGGTAATATTTGAACTGAACAGCATTATCCCTTATTCAGTCCCAATGCTAAGGAAAGAAATGGAACTTGGCTTTTCTCCCCTTTAGACTAACTTGAATATTAAAGAGGGCAAGGCATTAGTTTAAAAAGCCCTTAAAGTGACAGTGATAGTAAAGAAAAATCTGGTATGATTCAGCTTGTTTGACACAAATTCCAGCTTCTGTGGGAATGAGATCATTCCCAATGATTTGCTAAAGATACCACCATCCTGTCTTGCACTTTCCAAACTCATGTGTTGGAATTTGTTTTTCTTAATTTTTTTAAATTATTTTGTAGACATTCAAAAAATATTAAAGCTTTAATATTAGGCAATGAATTTTGGTCTCCAGTTTGGCCACCTCTGTTTGAGGATCTATGTATGTATTTTCTCCTTTTCCAGGCAGTTCATAAAAGGAACACCTTCTGCTATGAACATTCCTGGGTTGTTCCATCTTATGGAGAACGTTATCTCCAACTAAAGCGCTTTTACTCTCCAAGTAATAGCTTCCTCAAAATTGAGCCCAAGTCCAAGCCACTAAGCTGTGGGTCCTCCACAGAGATCCGTGTGCATTATATCCTTACTCCAGTGGCTATAGGAGACCAGAAGAAAATCACCTTTTACTACCTGGTAAGTTTGCACCTGCCATACAGTGAGGTTGTCACTGGCAATTATAGGGGGATTAGAAATAAAAAGCTGTGGTTTGTGGCAGCAGTCTTTAAACACTTTCTCATCATCCTTCACATGTTCTTTAGAAACAAAAAGGACAGTCTGAGTTGGGAGTAAAAAAGTAAGGATGTCCCTGTACCCTCTGGGTGAGCACCAGAACTTTGCTACAGGGAGGCAGAGAGCTGGGTGTGAGCAGTAGATATAGAGCTCAGTTGCTCTCTTTGCAGGGTCACTAACTTTCAGGTTTGGCTAATGCAAAACCACAATCACAACAAAGTTTCTCCTTCCATTCAGGTGATGGCCAAAGGAAACATTAAGCAAGGAGGCACTCACATTTTGGATTTGGACCAGGAAAGTGGTGAGTTCCTCTCCCCCACCAAACTTTCACTTTTATGGGGGGCTAAGCAACTGTGGCAGACAGACATACATTCTGCTTCCATGTAAATGCAGGGATTGATATCTGCATTCCTCTAACATCGGAAAAGTTTGACCTTTATTTTCTCTGCTTTTAGGCTTTTCACAGATTTGCTCTAATCCCCTGTGCCACTATCTTTCTCCTGACATTGCACTTTCTGGGGCTCCAGTGCTTCTCAGAGATATATTTGATAGTCTGTTTTTAGAAGCTGAAGCAAAATTCAGCATACTTATGCACTGGAAAACAGGCCTTTTCAGTCAGACAGGGAGACTTACACATTACTGTGAACAACAATTCATCCCACTTGGATGCCTGGAATTTCATAATGGCTAGGATAAATTTCAGCATAAAGTCAAACCTAGAATTTTGGCTGCTCCAAGAGAAAGATTTTTGCACCTTAACTTTTTGCTATTGTTCTGTTTGCTAGACAATGGTGTCTTCTCAATACAGCTGAATGTACAAGCTGATGTTGCTCCAGTGGCCCAAGTGCTTGTCTACACCACAGTCTCCAGCAAGGAGGTGATTGCTGATTCAGCCAAGTTCTACACAGAATTATGTTTCAACAATAAGGTACGTGTTCACTTCCTGAGGGAGCAGCCACCAGACTGCAGTGTGTTCAAGCTCACTTATTTAGATTCAGCCTGGTTAAGCTAATTTCTTTGTATACGCTAACGCTGGACAAGCAACATATCAATTTTGTAGGTAGCTTCACTGCTTACTGGTTTGTGCTGGGAAAAAAGTGTTAACGGGATAAACTGATAAAACCCCGTTTTGTGACTGGACAAAGCTGCTGATCCTGCAGATGGTCCTGGGTACAGTGACTGGTACTTGTTCAAGGACATGCTTCACTGTCTGATCACATCTAGCCCCTATGTGGGATTGCCTCATCACACTCACAATGACCACAAAACCCACAACCACCTTAAACATTTTATGAGCAATTGTGATGCTTGAAGTTGCCAAGAACTCTTGGTGCTGATTCCCCTGGCACTGCTGGAAGGGAGCAGTAGCCCAGAGGAAGCGTAGAGGGAAGTGTTCATGTGTATGGGGACCTTGTCAAGTTAGAACAGAATGCTGATCAACTGGAAGGAAAAGTCCTGTGACAGTAGGGCATCTGTGACATAGCTTTTCCTGTGGTTACAGGTGGACTTAAGCTTCTCCCCTTCGGAAGGTCTGCCTTCCTCAGATGCTCACTTGCAGTTCCGAGCCTCCCCAAACTCCCTCTGTGCTGTACGTGCTGTGGACAAGAGTGTGCTCCTCATGAAGCCAGAAGCTGACCTGTCACCCACCTCTGTAAGTTCTTGCTCTCTGGAACAAGTTGGAGCCTGCTCAGAGCAAGAGCAGCCAGTGCTGGAGTGGAAAGAGGGAACAGTCCTTCTTGGCAGAGCTGACACAGGAAGCGCCCCTGTGCTGCTTCTCATCTTCCTCCAGTGGGCAAAAAGATGAGAACTGGGCAGCAGTTGTTTCTTAGGGGTTTTGTGTGATTTTAGGGATGGCAATTAGAAAGCCCTTTTAAGGGGCCTGCTTGTCTTGGCCAGAGCCAAACGCTGTTGTGTGTTTGATGATAATTTTTCAGTTATTCTCCTCGTGCATGGATTAATTTTCTTGGGGTAGCATCTGGAAGTGTCAAAGAGTTTATTTGACTTTTGCCAAGCAGAAAATGACAGTCCCTGTGTAGGGACAAGATATTACAGATGGTTTGACCAATGTAATTTTTTACATATTTGAGCCATAATAACCAGAGTAACATGCAGAGCATAAAAAAAAGAGGCAGTATCTGATCCCTTTTTTGATCCCAAATTTTGATCCCTTTTTTGATTCCCGAACTCTTATTGCTCTCAGCACAGGCAGGACCGTGGCAATGTGGATATATGAGCTGGTGATGTGACTGGTGCTTGCATCCAACTCCCTCAGCTATGTTTCATAGCAATGGACACTAAAATGCCAAATGCTCTCTGTCTTTCTGCCAAGGTGTATGACTTACTTCCAGTGAAGGAATTCCATGGCTATGCCTATGATTTGAATGCACCCTTGGAGGAGCCCTTGTGGAATTGCATGACTGTGGAGCCAATAGTTCGGGATGGGATCACCTATGTTCCAGTAATGGGGGTGAATGAAGAGGACACTTACAGCATCCTAAAGGTACAGCCCCCCTGGCCTGGCTAGGGAAGTGGAGTGGGAGAATGTTTGAGAATGCTTAAGCTTTCTGTGGCATCATGAACCTTAACAAGGGAGGGGTTTCTGCATCTGAATGATCTGACAATTCTTTTTATCCAGAGGCATATTCAGTGAGGGTCATAAGCTTTACTTGTCTTGTCAAATATGCTTCACGCTTGGCAGAAAAGGGATCAGTCTCAACATTTTCTTACAGGAAAAGGTTTGAGGTTGACTTGAAGTGAGGTTCTAATTGGAGGTAGATGGTCCCATGCCATTATAGTTGCCTCGAATAAATCAGTATGTTCTTGAGCTGCATTGTAACCACAGATATTTTATTCCAGAGGGAAAGCTTTATATTGACTTCCTGGCTAGTCCTGACTCCTAGGCTGAAACTGGACTGGAACCAGTGTCCTAGAAAAAGAGGAGATATATCCTTTGGTCTCTCTGAGCCACTCAGGCACTCAGACCCAAGGACTGGGGGATCATCTCAAGGTCCAATCCATACACAGTAACAACTTCTCCATTTTGAAGCAGTAAAGTGCCAGTCAAGTCTGCTGGGTAAACCTGAACAGGATTCAGAAATAAAAAAATGTTTGGTTTTTCTCCCATAGGAAATGGGTTTAAAGGTTTTCACAAATACCAATGTGAAGAAGCCTTGGATTTGTGGCCCGAGTAATCACATGTATGCAGGCCATCCATCGGCTCGCATGGGAGCACCCGCAGCCATGGCTGCACCACCCATGTATGCAATGAGGTCAAGCGGTAAGGGAACTCAGTTTTGTTATTGCTTCTGTTCTCAACAGAGATCCTGTTTGTATTTTGGGATGAATACTTAAACAAGAGCTGGGGTTGTGAATTGGAGCCTTGGAAGCAGTACTGAGCTGATGGGTTCGCAGATTTCAGCTTCTGAATGGGTTGTGTAGGTCTACAGACAAGCTTTGGTAACTCCACATTAGAAATCAGCAGAACCAGACAGTGTTCAAAGACTGGCAGAGCAAAGGATATTATCCTGCTGATAAATTCTCTGTTCATTAGGCTTTTACCAGTAGACTTCTCTTCCTAGATTATTGCTAACAGAGTCTCCAATACCATTTTCAAGCTGTTCTCATTGACTCAGCCAGTCTTATGTGTGGTCAAAACCATGAAGCAGGTGACAAATTTTTCAGTGATGAGTTGGTAGACTTTGTGAGCTTAGCATGGTAAGACATCTATGATAGAAGTCCAGTCTGAAATGGACCCATCCTATTATCCTATTTTTAAGAGCTATCTTAACTCTTATACTGCAACAGGGCAAGAGAATTGGCCCTGTTATCCTTCAGTCTCATATTAAGGAAAATATCTCAGAAATTTAAAGTTGTTCTAGCTCAATAGCTGATTCAGAGAGTTTTCCTTTGGCAGTAGAACCTGTGATTTTGTATGTGTCCAGTTTGAAAACAATTTCAGCTTCTGACAGAAGTTGCTAAGATGGAGGATAGATGCCTTTTAATTATTTTAAACTAAAATAAGCATCACTAAGAAGACTGAAATACCACAATAGAAAAACACAAGCAAGCCACCTGACACTTTTGTCTGGATGTGGTATAGTTCTAATAGCATCTTTTACCTGTCCCTGAGACCTTCCCAGGCTCTGGAGATCCCTGTTGCGCAGTTAGCATGAATACTTGTTGGCTACTCAATTGTTGTCCAAATGCAGAAATTCAATTAGCCAAAGTAAAGATGATGAAAATTAGTATTTCCTTAAGAGCTTTTCTTCTTTTTCTGCTTGGATGCATTTCTCTTTCTGTTTGTGAAAGCCAAGCAAACCAAGTCCCACCCATCCCATCTTTGTTTTCCAACTATTGAAAAGTAAAGTAAAACAAAATGTTTAACAAATTTCATCCCAAGCACAGAATATTTCATTGGGAATAAATTTTGTATGTGAAAATTTTGTTTTAGTTGAAATAGCTCTTTTTACCCTTCCCATATTCCAGCTGCATGTTTTTATTTTGAGTATTTTCAGCCTAGTTCTTGAGGGGGCCATAGCTTTGACAGTAAGTTGGCACTCTGAGTCACAGTGACCCTACAAAAAGCAGTTAAACAGAGGTATGTTCCATTTCTGGCTGGCCTGATTAGGATGGAGAACATCACATGAAGGCTGCACCTGAAAGAGAAAAGGCTGCTTGCATAGAAGGTCCTAAATAGGTTTTTGCTCTAAATACTTGGGTTTTTTTAAGCTTATAAAGTGCTGGCTTCCAAACTTTGAGGTCTGCTGGATGCCAGCAGAAAATAATGGAAGGTTAGCTCTTGTTGCCAATAAGCCCTGACCCTGAAACTCCACTGCTGCTGGTACCATACCTCACTATATCCACAAGCATCTGATTCTGATTGACACTTTCTCAGACTGAAGCATGATGCTGATATAGGTTTTGCTTGTTTGGAATTCTTTTTCATCTCACCACATTCAGAAGGTCTGTCAGAGAGAAGTTCTAACCAGTTAAGGACTCCTGAAGAGGTGACAGAGACAGTCCGAAAGTATTTCCCAGAAACCTGGATTTGGAGTTTAGTACCTATAAGGTGAGTACCTTGGTCTACCTCATTCCTGTTTTATAAAACTGAGTTTATAAGATGAAAACACGAATCCCAGAGTGTTTGTCCGTCATTGTTTGCAGAGACTATTTGGCAATCCTCTGAGATGAAATTACTTTCAGCCATTGTTAGGTTTGTCCAAAGAGTGGACTGGAAGATGTAGAGTGGTCCTACAGTAGCAAATGTAGTGTGCCCCATCATTCACACAGCAAGCACTGTTCAGTCAGGTCAAAAGGGGTGCAGGTAGTCACCAAAATGCTGTAACATTTATCCTTCTGTCCTTGCTGTTTGTCCCTCACCAGCTCTGAGGGAAAAGCTGATCTAGAAGTGACCATCCCTGACACCATCACTGAGTGGAAAGCCAATGCATTCTGCACTTCAGCAGACACGGGCTTTGGCCTGTCCCCGACAGTGTCCCTCAGAGCCTTCCAGCCCTTCTTTGTCGAGCTCACCATGCCCTACTCTGTGGTGCGTGGGGAGTCCTTCACGCTGAAAGCCACCGTTTTCAACTACCTGCCTGCCTGCATCAGGGTAAGGGAGGTTTAAATCATTCTCTGTAGCTGTGTACCTTCTTGTGCACCCCTTGCCTTTACCTACTCTTCTTACCCTATCTCTCAGTAGCCCTAGGCCCTTTGCCCCAGACTTTTTATTTCTCCTATACACTCCAAATGCAGAACCCACAACTCCAGTTCCCTCCTCCTTTGCTACTGAAGAAATAGCTGTTTCTATGGCTTCCTAGCTCAGTTTCTCATGATCACCCTTTTTTAATTGCACCTCTGTCTACAACTGGCAGGTCAGTGTGACTCTGGCTCAGTCTACTCATTTCCTGGCTACTCTGGTGGAAAAGGAGAAAGAATCTCATTGTCTCTGTGAGAATGTGAGGAAAACCGTGGCTTGGCTGGTGACTCCCAAATCTCTAGGTAAAGGTCTCATGGGGGTGCTGAAAACTGCGGGAAGGATTTCTTTGTGCTGTTCTTCCTATTCAGTACTGGATAGTAGAGCAACATATATTCCTGGGAAGCACGCCAGTTGAGTGTGTCTGATCTGGGAGGCAAAGACTGAGGGATTCAGAGATCCAAGTGTGTGTCTGACATCACATGCAGTACCATCAAGCCTTATAGCCCTTGGACAGCATTTCCTGAGGCCAGAGATAGTGCTGACCAGCAGAGATGTTCTGCCAGCTTCATTCCTCCCACAGATTAGATGTCTTCCCCATGGGATCTTCACACTTTATTTTCATTCTTGGTGCGGTAGCAGCTGTGGTGTGCGTGGAGGGCTGAACAGCAGTGGGGCCGGTCACACTCAGCACTGTGGTGTCCTAGGTCCTGTGAAAGAGTCTCCAAAATAGAGTCACCTTTCAATGACAGTACAGCTCGTGTAGAAAGCTTGGTTTTTGTGGGAAAGAAGCAGGGCCCAGCTGTGACAGAAATCTCCATCCATGAGCCGGCAAGGTGAAACTCCTGAAAGTAGCAGTGAATCCCGTTGCCCAGCTCTGCCTGGCAGGGCTGGCTGACCCCTGTTTCCTCCAGGGCAGGTGGAGTTCTCAGTGACCACTGAGGCCCTACAGAACCAGCAGCCCTGTGGGAACTACATTGTGGAGACCCCCGAGAAAGGGCGGAAGGACACGGTCATCAGACAGCTGCTGGTGGAGGTATGTGGGCCGTGGGAAGGGAGGACTGAGCTTTCCTGTGGGCTTAAGCTTACACAGTGGTACAACTGGATGGATAATCTCATCTAGCTCCCTTTCTTGTTAAAGGTTGGACCAGATGATCTTTTGAGATGGCTTCTCACCTGGTCTGTCTATGATTTTATGGCATTGCTGTGAAGCATGGCAATATGATGGTTTTACATCATCTTTGTACTTCAACAGGGCTGCATAAAGACTTCAGCTTAATAATGTGCCTTGTGTCTCCTGGTGGAACTAACTTTCCCTGTCTTCTGCTGTAACAGGACTCCTACTGTAATCCATCCTTCCCTTTAGCTCCCATCTATCACCTGCTATTTCAATACACTGTCTTTGCAGCCTCTCCCCTTCTGACACACCCCCAGTAATGGCACACCCATGTGTCAGTCAGCACATGCTGCCTCTCTGCTTCAGAGTGGCCAAGCAAACTGCCTCTTAAGCTGAGTGTTTTGCAATTAGTTTGGTAACAAAGACTGGCACCAGGATGAAGGTGAGGGATTCACAAGCACCTATGGGAATTTGATGACTGTAGGGGAATCCCCTTAAACCTACACGTGAAAACATGTTGAAATTTTACAGCTTACCAATTTCCTGTAGCAGGAATCGTTGCTGATGTGTTGTGGAACTGAAGGAAATACTATGTGGTAGTATTAGATAGCCTTTATAGGAAATTGTTATATGAAACTTTATAGGAAATAGTTTATATACTGAAGGTGGTAATGTGGCAGTTGCATTCTATATTCTGAGCTTTCCTCTGTATCATAAAACCCCCTAATATTTGCCCACCACATGCCATCAGTAGTGTCACCAGATACTACAGTGTACTACATCCTCCCTTTCTATTGTTTACATACACAATTTTTTTTCACTCAAGCATCTGCAGCATTACAATAAATAGCACAGCAGACTTCTTTTCAGCACAGCCCTCTGTAATGCTGCAGTTCCTTTGTCACAAGGATGTTAGGTGACTCTCATTAACAATTATTGGAATTGCAGGTCATCCATTTGATGGTCCTGCAGTGTTCTCCTCTCTTTTTCCTGTCCTTTCTCCACATAAAACACCAGTCATTTAGGACCACATTTCTTTTATTTGCTTAAATTATTTCAGAGCTCTGTATTTCAGGGAATGCTTGTGACTGCCTCTCCTTCTTCAGTTCCCTCACTTTTCTTTTTACATATCCCTCTGTTCTTGTGAGAATTCCTGTCTCACTAATTTCTCACCTCTGTTGTTTTCCATCCAAGCCTGAAGGAGTTGAAAAGGAAACGACCCAGAATTCTGTGCTCTGTGTAAAAGGTAAAGCCCACTTTTTGCACACTCTCTATTTGTTCCTGTGTGGTTTGATGGGTGGGATGTGGAGGCCTTCCTCTATAATATTCCATGTAGTCTGACATTTTTGGGTAGTCAAAACACACCCCATTGGTAGGGATTTTGAGACATAAGACAGAAGAAAGTCCTAAAGACTTGACCATCCTGCCTAAGCATCAGGGTATGAGCTAGGACAGATTAAGCATGGATGTTTGCATCCCTGCTCTCTTTAATTTCTGGCACTGGAGTTACAAGTCCTCTTGTTTTCTTGCACACTCAGGAGGAAGTTGTAGACACGTGATCTGCAGTACCTAGAAGTGGCTGGGAGTGGTTTCATGCAGAGATTGTGTTACAGCCAGGGAAATATGAAATAACTGAAATCAGGGCATTTCTAATAGGAAGAGTTCCTCTTGTTACGCTGAGACCCCCTCCCCTTCCATTAGCCATTTCTTGGAACTGCTCTGAAACTGTCTGGGCCTTGTTTCTTTCTCAGGAGTCCCTGTGAAAGAAGAGTTTTCCCTGTTGCTGCCTGAAGATGTGGTACAAGACTCAAGCAGAGCGTATTTCTCAGTGCTGGGTGAGTCAACAGGCTGACATGTGCTGTTTCTGACTCCTTGTGTGGACATCCTACCTCACAGCTTTTTCTCTTGGCTTCTAGCACAGCTCATTCCTGTCTTTAATCTCTTCTGTCCTGAGCACTTTCCCTTCTGTTTGTGCTATTCCTTTTCCCTTTCTGCAAGCCTTTTTTCTCAGTCTTCTCACAATGCCCTAACCTTTCTCTCATTTCCCTTTTTTCTCTTTCTCTGCTGCTCTATGTTTTGTTCCAGGATCTTTATCAAGCCATATTATCTTTCCTTCTTCTCTGATATCTCCTGCATCTGTCATTCAGTAGCTTCCTCTGATTCTGATAGCCCACCCTAAATATTGTTTGCATCCCTCTGGTATCTCCTGCTCCTCAGGTGACATCATGGGCACTGCCATGCAGAACCTGCACCAGCTCCTCCAGATGCCCTTTGGCTGTGGGGAGCAGAATATGGTCCTGTTTGCACCCAACATCTACGTCCTGGACTATCTGAACAAGACAGGGCAGCTGAGTGAGGAGATCAAATCCAAGGCCACTGGATACTTAGTGAGCGGTGAGCTGAGACATGGATTTTCCTTCTGCTTTGGCTTTTTTCTAGATCCTGCCTGGGGTGGGTCTGCCAAATGCTGGCCAGAGAGGTCTTCTCTCATACACAGATGGTCTCTGCTGTATGCTTGAGGGGGACCCTTTGCTGCTTTTTTCTTTATTATTTTGTGTTGCTTAAGCATTACTGTACCTGATCATTGCAAGCACTTTTCTCGTGGGGTGGCAATGCAGTACAGCGTTGTCACTGCTACAGTGACTCATTCATTGTCATTTATAGGTCCTGCCATCCTTCTGAAGAAAGGCAGGTGTTGCTTTTCCTTGTTCATGGAGTTGGAGATGTACCAGCACTTCATATTGGTTAGATGAGGACTGACCTATGCCTCTCTCATTTGCTTTTGCTGATGGAGCTATTTTTCCATTTCCCCATCCCTCAGCAGACTCTTTCTTTTATCTGAATCTTGCCTTATCTTTCTATTGCAGGTTACCAGAGGCAGCTGAACTACAAGCACCAAGATGGCTCCTACAGTACCTTTGGACAACGTTATGGCCAGCCAGGGAATACCTGGTGAGATTTCAATGCCACCTATGTCTCTCCAATATGCTTCTCTTTCTCACCCACACACTTATGATAAATACTGCCTGACAGTAAATAGGAAATGATGTTGCACACCAGCAGGCTTTCCAGAAACAGTGTGGTCCCTATGCTGCCTCCTTCTTAATAAATAGGCTACATCAGCCAGTTTATGGCTGAAGGGCTTCCTCCCACCAGCAGCTCTGAGGACCATTACAGACAAAAAGGAAATAGAGACAAATTGGGGAAGACGGGAGCAGGGATTTAACACCCTGACTAAAGAAGGCTCAAAAGTTGCAGTGACAGTTCTTCTAGACTAACATCTGCTGAGAAGTCTGCTGGAAAACATGGTTCCATATGGAAACATATGAGGAAACACAAGTGGAAAGGTTGATAATCCAAGAGCAGTGCTGAATGTATTTTTTTTCATGTGTTTGTATGCTACTAAGCAAAGACAGGCTGGAGGAGCATGTGTGTTGCCGTTTTGACTTATTCAAAAGTTTTGACTTGCTCCTGTAAATCATTGTCATGTGTTTTCAATTTTAAGTAAGGATAATAATGGAAGAACTCATCACCCTCAGTTTGCTTTTAATTTCTGAAATGGTAATTGGCTTTTGACAGCATGTTGTCTTCTTACCGCATGCCAGCTGCTTTTCCATAGCTGCTTACAACAGCTCTTAACAAAAACTATTTTAACATGTTCTGCTTTACTTTAAAATTCTATGGGAGTTCTGGGAAACCCAGGAAGCATTAGTTTATATTTTAAGAGTTCTACCAGCAGACCATGAGCTCACAGGAATTTAATTATTCTTCCTTGTAATTTTGAGTACTTCTGTACTTATGCATATTTACCTAATTGGCATGCAATTACTGATATTTTTCAAAGAGCTTTTTTCAAAGACAGATCAACAATCATTGTCCTTCAAACTGTAGCCTCAACACAATGAGATCACAGGGTTTTTTGAGCCAAATGAGAGACAAAAATGAGAGACCAAAATCCAAGTGGAATGCAATTTTTTGACAGAATTTTTTGAGGTCAGGATGTAATATACATATGATCTGACTAATTGGCCCACAGTTTCCCAGCCCTTTTGCATGTTTCCAGATAGATGAAGTGCACATGGGCCCTCTCAACTGAAATGGGCAACAGGCCTGCTCAGGCCCTTTCTTTTTCTCCCTTTCAGGCTCACAGCCTTTGTCCTCAAGTCCTTTGCCCAGGCCCGGCATCACATCTTCATAGAGGAGAAGCACATCCAGGATGCTTTGCATTGGCTGTCTTACAAACAGAAGGAGAATGGCTGTTTCCAGAGTTCTGGGACACTCCTGAACAATGCCATGAAGGTAACAAGTCTGCTGGGTTGTTTCTTGTGACGCTAGAACTTAGCCACGAGTCAGATGAGCTTCTTGAGGCCAGTTGAGCTTTTTGAGCACATAGGGAGATGGGATATTCCCATACCAATGGCAAACACTGGGGAGGGAGCCATGCACCCTTCTGCACTTGTTGGTGATACCTTCACATCAGCTGCAAGAGGAAGGAGGCAAGCTAAAGGACTGCAATGCAAAATAGTGCATTGCTCCTACTGGAGTGGGAGAAAAAACTGAAGATATGAAGGTGGGTGGGGTCAGCATCTACCTTTGTGTTTCCCTGCAGGGTGGAGTGGACAACGAGGCCACGCTGACAGCCTACATCACTATCGCGTTGCTGGAGATTCCACTGCCTGTGACTGTATGTATCTGCATCCTAACTTGAGCCAGTTCTGCTGTGTCAGTCAGCACAGCATTGACCAGAATTTGCTCCAGATTGGAAAAACAACTTGGTTGTTGAACCCTGTGATATAAGAACTGTCATATTTGTTATATCTGGGAGACATTGAACCCTACTTGCTTCTAGACCTCCTTCCAGCAGTCCCCTCCTGAAAGTTCAGTAGGATGATGTGATTTCAGTAAGGCAAAAGCCTTGTTTCTCCTCACCCTTCTAATCACTGGATTTCTCTCCTTCCAGCACTCAGTGGTGCGGAATGCTCTGTTCTGCCTGGAAACAGCAGCAAATCAGAAAGAAAACCATGTGTACACCAAGGCACTGCTGGCATACGCCTTTGCCCTGGCAGGGAACAGGGAGAAGAGGAAGGCATTGCTTGACTCACTTGAAAAGGAAGCCGTGAGAAAGGGTGAGTGTTTCTGGTGAGCCTTACACCTTCCCTCGTTAGAATGGCTTTTGTTGGTGGGGCAGAGGCTGCAGGCCCTGGCCTCTGTGGGTAGGGAGAGGTGGAGGGAGAGGAAAGCCTTGTACAAAGGGATTACTTTTCTGAGAAGTCCCTCTCAGGGCCCAGTCCTTCTTCTCTGCTCCCAGGGAGCTCACCAGGAAGCACCAGGCACCATCCCTTGATGCTGAGCTCCTGGGTGGCTCTGCTCCCACCTCTCCTCAGCCAGCTCCTCTCGCCACGCCAGGCACTGCTTAGCAAAGGCTTAGCAATGCCCAGGGACATTCCTTTCACTCCCAGGGTGTGGGCTCAACACAGAACAAAGGTGACCTTGCACAGCACAAGGCATGTCAGTCAGAGAAGAGATGGGTGTGCTGAGAGAGAAAATGAGCATACAGGGCATTTTGGAGGCTGCAGCACAAGTTCTGAGTCATCAGGGGAAACCCTAAAATCACTTAGAACTAACCTGGCTAAGTCAGGATGGACAGTGGGTTTGGCCAAGCAGTGGACTGTAGCCCATGAATGTGAATGTGGAGGACAAAGTGGTGTCTAAGCCTGAGGCTCGGCAGTCTCACACTCATTGTAAACCTGCAAAATGTGTAAACCTGACCCTTCCCAATTAGCCCTGCATGTCAGACACATCCTGGCGGCTCCGACCTCCCAGCTGGATCAGGCAGCAGGTCAGGAAGTCCCTTGCAAGATTTACTAGTAACAGCTGCTTGATGTCTCTCTCCCTGGCTCCCGTGAAGATGGCTCTGTGCACTGGCAGCGGCCTGGGAAGGAGGCCAAGGCTGATCTCCCGTTCCATCGTTACCGAGCTCCCTCTGCGGAAGTGGAGATGACGGCCTACGTGCTCCTGGCTCACCTTTCCTCGCAGCCAGCCCCTGCCCAGGAGGAGCTGGCATTTGCATCCCTTATTGCTAAGTGGATCAGCAGCCAGCAGAATCCCAATGGAGGCTTCTCCTCTACCCAGGTGAGCTGCTTCCCTCCAGCCACCTCACACGTCCCGGTCAGAAGACAGGAATTGATGGAGAGCCAGGAGGGAGCACAGAAGTTTGGTCAGGAAGGTGGGAACTGTAACCCTGCAACAGATCCATGCAGTGCCTCCCATGGTTGTCAAGTTCCTGAGAGGCTACAGACAAATCTGTCAGGGAGTGCCCCTGGGAAGGGAAATATGCTGAAGCTGCTCTTTCCCTGTGTCTTTTTTTCTCAACATTGGAGAAAGTGAGGATGGAGGGGAGGGAGCCAGCTGGCATAAAGGGCAGGCTGTAGGAGGACAGGCTGTGGAGAGGCTAATTGCATCCCCTGCTGGGATGCTGGGACTCATCTCTTTCAGGACACAGTGGTGGCTCTCCAAGCCTTGTCCCTGTATGGAGCTGCCACCTATGCCAGGAGCGGGGCAGCTTCCAAAGTGGCCCTGCGATCTGGAGGGGACTTCCAGCAAGACTTCCAAGTGGATCCCAGCAACCGGCTGCTGCTGCAGCGCGTGCCCCTTCCCCACGTGCCAGGGGAGTACGGCGTGGAAGTGTCTGGTGAAGGATGTGTCTACCTGCAGGTGAGGGTGCTGGGGACAGCTGGCAGCTGGGAGGGGAGCCCCTGGCCAGGCTGGAGAGGATGGAATCATAGGATCATCCAGGCTGGAAAAGAGCCTGAGATCATTGAGTCCTTCCGTTGTAGTAGAGGAGAGTAAAGAACAGGAGAGAGGGGAGAAGCGGATGGCTGTGGGTAAGGGGAAGAGGATAAAAAGAGTAGAGGAATGTGGAAGAGAGAGGGGGTGAAGGGAAGGTGGGAAGGGAAGGCTGTGCAGTGTGGAGGAGCTGTGAGAAGTGGGAGGCTGGGTGTGAGAGGATCCCCTCTGTCCCACGCTGAGCACGCACACACACGCTCACACAGAGCTGCTGCTGTCCCCTAGACAAGCCTGAGGTACAACGTGCAGCCCACGCAGGAGGAGGCGCCCTTCATGCTTCACGTGCACACAGTGCCAGAGGCGTGTGTGGACTCCAAGGCTCACAAGGTCTTTGACATTGGCATCAATGTCAGGTGAGTCTGCGTTTCGGTCTGAGCTTTCCTCTGGAGCCTTGGGAGCTGGGGGAGGTCTGGTTGTTCCCAGGGTGAGGCAGTCTGAGAGTGCAGCACATTCCAGGGATGGTGGGCAGGAGGCAGCTGTTCTGTGAGGAGAAACTCTGGAGGAAGCACTTGTCCTGCTGTGTGGGCAGCCCAGGGCTGGGCTCGTGGGAGGCCGCGTGGATGACTAGGAGAACCTGGGACAGCTGGAGAAGAAGGTGCTGGTCTGCCAGGACTTAGTGGGGTGCCAAATGTTATGAAAAAGTTTGAAGTGTGCCCAGCTCTGGCTGATGTACTCTGGATCTTTGTTGCTTGGTTTCTCAGTTACACAGGGCAGCGCAATGTCTCCAACATGGTGATTGTTGATGTGAAAATGCTGTCAGGATTTGTCCCCTTGAAGTCCTCAGTGAGGAAGGTAGGAGCCTATTTGTCATACAAGCAACATTGAATCATAGAGTCATTAAGATTGGAAAAGATCTCCATATGCAACCTTCCACTGAATATCACCGTACTATTTATTATTATATCACGAAGTGCCCCATCTACGTGTTTCAAAATTATTCCAGGAATAGTGACTTCACCTGTTTCCCACAAAGCCTGTTCCAATGCTTTATCCCTCTTTCAGTGAAGCAATTTCTCCTAATATCTAACATGAATCTCCCCTGCCACAACTTGAGGACATTTCCTCTTGTTCCTATACTATTTGCCTGGGAGGAGAGACTGTCACTCGCTGTGCTGCAACCTCCTTCTAGGGAGTTGTAGAGAGCAACAAGGTTCCCTCGAGCCTCCTTTTCTTCAGACTAAACAATATCAGTACCCTCAGCCACTCCTCATAAGACTTATATTCCAGTCACTTTTCCAGGATCATTGTCTTTCTTTAGAGTTTCTCCAAGGTCAGAAGTGAGGGATCCAAAACTGAGTGGGAATTAAATGTGCAGCATCACCAGTGCTGAATACAAAGAGAAAATATCCACTTTCTTATATTCAAGACACCTTTCAAATGTCTGTAGCAAATGACAAAGCTTCAGCTTGATTTTGTCACTGTCATTTGCACATTTGACATGTACCATATTCTCTTTTCGTACATGGCTTAAGGCCAGCACAAGGGGAGAAGATGTGATCAGTCTGAGAAAAAATAGGATAAGTAATTTTTTCTTTAGATTGATGGTGGGCACTTTTATTTTCACAGTGTCCCAACAGCTCCCCATAAACATTGCTTGTGCATAGCACATTAAAAAATAGTGTTGTTTCCTTTTTCCCTTTGCTGATATAAAAACATCTTATAACATCATGACTCTAGGTGTTGGGTAGCTGTTTGAGATGCTGATTAGATGCATGGACTGGAAAATAAAGGTGGTGCAAAACTAGTAGGCCAGAAGGAACATCTTTTCATTTAATCATTCCATCACTGTGTTTGATCCAGTGCTGAAGCTCTTCTGGAGCCAGGTTGTACTTCTTCAGCCAGCCTGGTGAAGGGAGGGCTGGAGACCATGATACTTGTGTGGCACACCCAGGTGGCATTTCTGTGCTGCTGGCTTAGTTCCCTGAGTACTGCAGTATTCCATCCAGAGTACATCCCACCCACGGGGCTGTGCAAGGGGCACAGGGAGGCCACCTTCAGTGTAGTAAAATCTTGGTCTTCTTTCTTCAGCTGGAAGTCCACCCTATTATTGAGCGCACAGAGCTGAATACCAACCATGTTCTACTATACCTGGAAAAGGTGAGGATGAGGCAAAAACACAGGCAGTGGTAATTTTGGTGGCATAGAGCAAAAATCTGGGATTCAAAAGTACCATCGCTCTGCTAAGAATGGGACTGAATATTTTACTGTCTTTTTCTGACTACAAACTCTTAAGGTTTTAGACTTAATGCTACTTCTATCCCAGCCCTCAGCCAGCATTCCCTCCACCCTATGCACAATTTTCCCGACAAGAAGAGCCTCCCCGAGGGTGGGGAATGGTGCTAGGGTTTGCCCCTGCCCCTCAGCCAGCCCTACAGCTTTGTGTCCCCCCAGAGCATGGGGGGCCAGGGAGAGTGTGCGAGCTGGGGGTCAGCACAGAGGCACAGGGCAGCCCCTGCAGTGCAGAGCCCCCCTGAGCCTCTACTGCTTCCCTTCCCCAGCTGGGCAGGGAGACCCTCAGCTTCTCCTTCACCGTGGAGCGGGACATCCCCGTGCGGGGCCTGAAGCCAGCCCAGGTGAAGGTCTATGACTACTACGAGACAGGTGAGTGCCAGTAGTGCCCGTGGGAGAGAGGCTGGGCAGGGGGACACACGGAGGGGCACGGGAGCTGTGGGGACCTGCAGCTGGCACTGCCACCCCAGCCCTGCCCTGAGCTCTGGGGGTGCAGAGGGACTGGGGTAGAGCCATGGGTGCTGGGGGTGCTGTGTTCATTTCTGGCCCTGCAGTGTGGCCGTGCCTGTGCTTCCAGGCAGACCTGCTGCTCCGTGAGCCTCTGCTGTCCTGGCTGATGTGCCAGGGGGGCAGTGACAGAGCTGTTTGTCCTCACCTCAGCCTAGTGTGCTGGGAGGAGGTGTCTGAGCAGCCCCTGGCTACACTGGCATGGAGACCTGCTGGAGCTGCCTGTGCAGGTGGCTCTGGCTTGCTGCCACTGCCCCAGACAGGGCTGGGACTGGGGCTCCCTCCATCCCAACTGGGATCTCTGGGGGAAACTGGGGATGGAGGCACCAGCCTGCTGCGGGGTTCTGGGAAAGGCATCTCTGTGGCACCCATCCCTCTGCCAGCAGTGCCAGGGGTCATGAGAGCTCACTCTCCCTTCCCTTCTGTTTTCCAGATGAGTTTGCCACACAGGAATACAGTGCTCCCTGCACCTCAGGTAGGTGCCCACAAAAAACTGAGATGCTCCAGCAGGGACTGTTGCAAGTTGTCTTGAACTAGAGTCTTTCTTGTTTCCTGGTGTTTCCTTTGCCTGTGTCTACTCTCAACATTTTTTCCACTGGGCCTACTGCAGTCCCCATGTCAGTACAGAAGAAAGCAATGCTGCCACCCAGCTTCCTCTGTAAGATCAGATACAGCTTTCATGTTCCTTCTTTGCATATAGCAATCTCAGTATTACTGCCTTTGTTTGTACAGTGGCAATTGCCTTTTCCTGTGTTATCGTCACTTTATGCAAATACGATTCAAGTCTCCCTTTGGATAGAGCATCACACTCAGCCTTTTAGGGCCACATCTGCTATGCTGCAGACATTGACAGGTACTGAGGAATTGTCTCCCAGATAGCTTGGTGAAATGTTGATGTTACTCACATCTCTTTAACAAGGGCCTTTCAAACTCTTCCCATGTTAATTTTGCTTTCCCATGGGAAATGCAGTTGCTGAGAGAGAATGTGTGCTTGGATAGCTCATGTATTTCCAGGACAAATCTGCCTCCCCTCTCTGTAGCATAGACATTTTGAATGTGTCCAGTCATTCCCATTCTGTAATCTGTCTGCAACTGGGCATTTTTAGGTGAAGAAGGTTCTCATAGTTTAACAGGCTTGAACTCACATAGCCACCAGAACGCAGCGATATCTGGATATCCCTCACCAGAATATTTATCTCACTTTGTCCCTTTCCCACCTCCAGACGAGGCTGAACAAGGAAATTCCTGAAGAATGCATCTTGTTGGAGCCCTGCTGTATCAGCTCATGTGTCTCTGCCCCTAGAAGATCTTGTTAAGGGAGGGGTATTGAAATGCAAAACACAAGCAACACTATAAATAAATTAATTCTTGTTTCTCATCGGATGTCTCTGGCCTTGTTTTCTGTTACTGTTACACTTGTGTCTCTTCCTATCCATGTCATGGCCTGAGATTTCAATCCAGAGCCATCCATGGCAAGGTGGTGTTTGGGAACTCCTCAGGAATACCAGAAGGCAGACAGCTTTTGGGAGATTGTGGGTTGGGAGATTTTTCTCCATACTTGCCAGTTCTCTAAGGAGAGAGGACATCGTATCTCACCCATTGTGTGCTGGAAGTTTGTCCCTCTGCCTTTACAGAAGGTGTTTTCTGCAAGGTGATCCTTGGACATAAATCTCTGATCACATACTGCCTTTGATTGCACTGTGAAATCACTGCTGTGATGTTCAAGGACACTGTCCTTGATGTTCAAGAACCTGTCCAATCTGATCTTTTGCAGCAGCCCAGATAGCAGTGAAGACCTGTGGACTTTCCCATTCTATCAGGGTCTGCTTGTTTCTAAGCAGCTAAAGTGAAATCAGAGAGGGACTGGGAGGGACTGACCTTTAGAGTGTCATTCATATAATTTTTTAGGTTGGAGAAGGCTTTAAGGCCAAGTCCTACCATTAACCCAGCATTGCTCGGTCCACTGCTAAACCATGTAGGGTTGCATGGGGTTGTTGTGTAGACAGGCCAAGTGTAGGACCCAGCACTTGGCCTCACACCACTGGCCTTGACCCATGGATCCAGCCTGTCCAGATCCCTCTGCAGAGCCTTCCTGCCCTCCAGCAGATCCACACTCCCACCCAGCTTGGTGTTTCCTTCAAATTTACTGAGGGTGCACTTGATCCCCTCAGGTCATTGATAATTAAGCAGGAGTGGCCCCAACACTGAGCCCTGGGGTACCCCCCTGGTGACCAGCTGGATGTAACTCCATTCACCACCTCTCCCTGGGCCTGGCTGTCCAGACAGTTTTGTACCCAGCAAACAGTGCACCTGTCCAAGCAATGGGCAGTCAATTTCTCCAGAATTCCGTGGGAAGTGGTATCAAAGGCTTTACTGAAGTCTGGGTAGCCTGCATCCATGGTCTTTCCCTTATCCATGGAGTGGGTCACCTCGTCATAGAAGGAGATCAGACTGGTTAAGCAGGACTTGCCCTTCCTAAACCTCTGCTGGCTGGATCTGATCACCTAGTTCTCCTGTATGTGACACATAATGGCAGTCAAGATAATCTTAGGCAAAAATTCAACCAAGAACCAACTTTGCTCAACTTTATGAGCAAAAACGCCTTGCATTTTTCATAATTTTTAATACCTTTTTTTCTCCTTGACAACTAGGCTTGCAATGCTTCTGCAGATTTCAATGGGCAGGACCTGGATTCACATCTCATCATTTGAGCAAAATATTTTTCATGTACATTTTCCAAATGGCTGTATTTGCTGTATAATGGTCTAAATGTCTGTCAGGGATGCAGAGGCAGTCAGCCTCAGTTCAAGGGGTCATATGGCACCATGTGTGTTTTACTTACATGTTTCTACATGCAGAAGTGCCTTTCACCCTGCCAATGTAAGCTTAAGCAAATACACCTATAGGAGTCCCACTTGTAGCTTATTTCACAAATACAGACCCTCATTTCTCTGGAAAAACAATTGCCTCAGGGTAGAAAAAATGGATGGCTATATTATTTCTAATTCAAACCAAAATGCAATTTAGCTGTATTAGAAATTTTGCTCAGCTGTCACTGAAGCTGGTTCATTACACAGTCTCCTCTGAATATGAGGCATCAAAAGGCTTTGAGTGTCTAAACCCCAAACATTGCAGAAGACAGTGTGACATAATATTAATATCTAGCAAAATAGATGAAGAATTTTATTTATTCTCAATGACACTGTTTGTACAGGCACACTAAACCAAAAATTGGATGGAACAGCCAGCTGTGCACACTTCAGATGCACAACATGCCTAACAATAAGCATTTCATGAGAATAAACAGTGACATAAGATTTTTTTTTTGCATTCAGAAGTTAAAACCGCAAATTCAAGAGACAAAACGAAGAAAGAGGGATCATTTCTGGAGATGTCTAAGACTCCTATAGACAGTTTCATCAAAGCAGCTATGTGATTTAAATGAATGTACCATTTAAATTAGACATAGGCAGGTAGGTTAGTGGCAAATGCCATTACCTTCTCCTTGGGAATCTCCCAAAAGTAGCAGACATGAGATAATGGAAACTTCCAGAAGAAAGCTCAAGCTTCAACAAGCCATTGTAAGTCAGCAGCTGAGGGCATAATGCATGCACACATCCCTTCTGCCCCCCTGTCGTTCTCTAATCATTGAAGAGGGCAGACTGTCTCCTCCCACTCTTCTACAAACGAGAAACAATCCCAGGAGGGATGTCTACAGGGAGTATCACAGAGGCTGATTTTCATGTAGCATTAGTTGATCTTCTAGGCTGCCTAATGGTGGGAGACATGGACAGGCCTCTGCAGAGACCAATTCAATTGATTTGCAAGCCAGAGGAGAGAAATTGTTCCCAAGAACTACCTGTCCTTCTCCATTGATTAGACTGCATCTCAGATGATGAGTTCAGAGAACATAACACAGAGACAGATACATTAGAAAGGCTGACCCCTAGTTAGATCATTCTGTCCTCTTTTTTCCCCCCTTCACTTGTTAGCCTTATTTCCCTGCACACAGGCATTGTTAGATGGGTTACTCTTTAACCTAAGAAGACAGGGAGATTAAGGCTGTGACTGAAAGATGAGCAGGAAAAATCAAAATGGGGAACAAATTGTTCAAAAAAATCATTGGTGAGTACAGTTAATTTATTTGTAAAGTTCACTTTCCATTCCATGCAGGCATTAATAATGTCATGCTGTGGTGGTGGTGGTGAGGCAGGCAGGTTCCAGCATCTGGAAGTGTTCTTCAATCATTCCCCTGGTCTACTTCCTCTGCAAGGATGAAAGAAGATGGGAGGGAACAGGAGTCAGAGAGATATGTCTATCTGCTTTCTAAGGTTGAGAGACAGTGGGAGCAAGATGTAGATGTGGAAGCCAGGTTGTGTGTAAAGCACGGCACAGGAGAGAGTTGCTGTTTTACCAGGGTGGAGGGTCATCCACAGCACTCACTGCTTGTGTCACCTTCAAGGGACAGTGAGGCTGAGAGAGGGCTGAAATTCTCCCTGACCCACTGGGAGAGATAAGCAGAGGGATTTGTCACAGCTGAGATGTACACAGTGCAAACAGAGAAAGCTGGTGGGTGTAGCACTGGGACATGTTCTGTTTATTTCTCTGCAAAGAGTGTAAGAAATCTGCTGCACTCTATTGCTCTACTATACAGGGCAGGGAAAGAAGCTTGGTGACTGAGATCTGCCTTCTAGTCAGTGCAGGCTGCCTCTGTACATTTAGACTAGTGGATGAGCCTCTTAAGTAGCAATTTCCCCCTTTCCAAGGAAGATAAAATCTCTGCTTTTTAACAGAATTGGGGAAAAGTAGCCTAAGATCTAAAGTCTCCCCATGAGTCTCACACTGGACAACCAGACCACACCAAAACACCATTTGGAAATGTTTTGCTGTTCACTCAGTGTTTGGACTTAAACATATTTTTTCCATGAAGGGAGGCTGTAGGTCCAGAATCAGCAGAAAGCAGCTGTACCTATGGACACTCAGATTAACAAGCACTATAGAATACAAGTGTGGGAGCTCAGGCCCTCTTCTGCTTTTTCAGTAAAAAAAAAAGGGGATAAATGCCACCATTTACCACCAACCAGCAAAAGGCAAAGATTTTGCCCTCTCCAAGTCAAAATAACTTTTTCTAAATCTATTCTCAGGTGTCACAGTCAGGTCCTGTGAAAAACCATTTCCCAGGAACTCTGCTTTCCAGAAGCCTCTATATTCCAAACACCTGAAACTGGGCAATTGAAGGAAAGCAAGACCTGCCAGTCTTCATATTGGAAGACTCCATATAGGACAGGGGAAATAACCTTGGTCAGAGTTTTTTACACAAGCTCCTAAATTACCTGTGCTCCTAAGCCAAATGGCCTTGCATTGCAGAGAATCCCCGAAAGATGATGGTATTCTGTCCTGACAGCTGAGACTCCAAATCAAGACTGAGGGCTGCCTGTCCAGGTTTATGAGGCACAGCTGTCTCCTGAGAGGCCCTGGGGCAGTAGGAACCTTAGCAGGAAGGAGCTGTTCCTCCAGAGGGTAGCAACCTAAGGCAAACTTGCTATCTGGGTAACTCCCATGCTCTCTGTTTTACACACAAGATCTGTGCCTGTAAGCTGGGCCAGTCATCCAAATTCAAACAGGAAGGAAGACCAAAAATAAAATGAAGAAGATGCAGAGAGCAGCGAAAGAAGAAGTATCCTACCTGAGGTGCAGGGAGCACTGTATTCCTGTGTGGCAAACTCATCTGGAAAACAGAAGGGAAGGGAGAGAGAGCTCTCATGACCCCTGGCACTGCTGGCAGAGGGATGGGTGACACAGAGATGCTTTTCCCAGAGCTCCAGAGTAGGCTGGTGCCTCCATCCCCAGTTTCCCCCAGAGATCCCAGTTGGGATGGAGGCAGCCCCAGTCCCAGCCCTGTCTGGGGGCAGTGGCAGCAAGGCAGAGCCACCTGCACAGGCAGCTCCAGCAGGTCTCCATGCCAGTGTAGCCAGGGGCTGCTTAGACACCTCCTCCCAGCACACTGGGCTGAGGTGGGGACAAACAGCTCTGTCACTGCCCCCCTGGCACAGCAGCCAGGACAGCAGAGGCTCACGGAGCAGCAGGTCTGCCTGGAAGCACAGGCACGGCCACACTGCAGGGCCAGAAATGAACACAGCACCCCCAGCACCCATGGCTCTACCCCAGTCCCTCTGCACCCCCAGAGCTCAGGGCAGGGCTGGGGTGGCAGTGCCAGCTGCGGGTCCCCACAGCTCCCGTTCCCCTCCGTGTGTCCCCCTGCCCAGCCTCTCTCCCACGGGCACTACTGGCACTCACCTGTCTCGTAGTAGTCATAGACCTTCACCTGGGCTGGCTTCAGGCCCCGCACGGGGATGTCCCGCTCCACGGTGAAGGAGAAGCTGAGGGTCTCCCTGCCCAGCTGGGGAAGGGAAGCAGTAGAGGCTCAGGGGGGCTCTGCACTGCAGGGGCTCCGGGGGGATACTGATGCTCTCCCCAGACACCCATGCTCCGGGGATGTTAGCAGTGCTCTCCAACTCCATTTTGTGCTCTTGCCATTGTGCTGCAGAGTGCAGCATGTGCCCCGTGGCAGCCCTGGGTCAGTCCTCACCTGCTCGATGTACAGCAAAACATGGTTTGTGTTCACTTCTGTGCGCTGGATCTGGTGAAACCGCGTGTTTGAGAGCTGGAAAAAGGAGATGTGGAGGAGGTTGATGATCTGAAGGGAAGTTAGTCAATCCTCCTCAGTTTCTGCCCACCACTAAAATCTCACTGTGTAGGTGCTTAGAAGTAAAGCATAGGAATTGTACTTCCCAGGGGACTTGTCAAACACTCTTCTGTGAAGCCCCACATACTACGATTTCCCTCAGCTCCCACCATCTCAGACTCTTTCACCTTCTTGACACAAAAATGGAATGAGGGACCAGCATTGCCATGGCTGTCACATATCTCCCAAGGCTCCTGAGTCCCTGATATTAGACCTGGTGGTCTCCTTCCATCTTTCAATCTAGGGCTAAACAGCACATATAAGCAAGCTACCACAAGAGTTTGAGGAGCAGGAGGGGAATGCTGCTACTGGCATCCCTCATGCACCCGTACTCCAAAGCTGAAGAGTGGAAGACCTGGAGGAAAAGATGGACAGGTCTAAGAGTAAAGAAGGTACCAGGAAAATAATTAAATGCTACTTTATATAAAGAAATTGATGCCCCATATTAAAACCAGAAATACTCAGAGAAATGCTTCACCGTACCTTCCCCACTGAGGACTTCAAGGGGACAAATCCTGACAGCATCTTCACATCAACAATCACCATGTTGGAGACATTGCGCTGCCCTGTGTAACTGAGAAACCAAGCAACAAAGATCCAGAGCACATCAGCTTTTTCATAACACTTGGCACCCCATTAAGTCCTGGCAGTCCAGCACCTTCTTCTCCAGCTGTCCCAGGTTCTTCTAGTCATCCACGCAGCCTCCCACGAGCCCAGCCCTGGGCTGCCCACACAGCAGGACAAGTGCTTCCTCCAGAGCTTCTCCTCACAGAACAGCTGCCTCCTGCCCACCATCCCTGGAATGTGCTGCACTCTCAGACTGCCTCACCCTGGGAACAACCAGACCTCCCCCAGCTCCCAAGGCTCCAGAGGAAAGCTCAGACCGAAACGCAGACTCACCTGACATTGATGCCAATGTCAAAGACCTTGTGAGCCTTGGAGTCCACACACGCCTCTGGCACTGTGTGCACGTGAAGCATGAAGGGCGCCTCCTCCTGCGTGGGCTGCACGTTGTACCTCAGGCTTGTCTAGGGGACAGCAGCAGCTCCGTGTGAGCGTGTGTGTGCGTGCTCAGCGTGGGACAGAGGGGATCCTCTCACACCCAGCCTCCCACTTCTCACAGCTCCTCCACACTGCACAGCCTTCCCTTCCCACCTTCCCTTCACCCCCTCTCTCTTCCACATTCCTCTACTCTTTTTATCCTCTTCCCCTTACCCACAGCCATCCGCTTCTCTCCTCTCTCCTGTTCTTTACTCTCCTCTACTACAACGGAAGGACTCGATGATCTCAGGCTTTTTTCCAGCCTGGATGATCCTATGATTCCATCCTCTCCAGCCTGGCCAGGGGCTCCCCTCCCAGCTGCCAGCTGTCCCCAGCACCCTCACCTGCAGGTAGACACATCCTTCACCAGACACTTCCACGCCGTACTCCCCTGGCACGTGGGGAAGGGGCACGCGCTGCAGCAGCAGCCGGTTGCTGGGATCCACTTGGAAGTCTTGCTGGAAGTCCCCTCCAGATCGCAGGGCCACTTTGGAAGCTGCCCCGCTCCTGGCATAGGTGGCAGCTCCATACAGGGACAAGGCTTGGAGAGCCACCACTGTGTCCTGAAAGAGATGAGTCCCAGCATCCCAGCAGGGGATGCAATTAGCCTCTCCACAGCCTGTCCTCCTACAGCCTGCCCTTTATGCCAGCTGGCTCCCTCCCCTCCATCCTCACTTTCTCCAGTGTTGAGAAGAAAAGACACAGGGAAAGAGCAGCTTCAGCATATTTCCCTTCCCAGGGGCACTCCCTGACAAATTTGTCTGTCGCCTCTCAGGAACTTGGCAACCATGGGAAGCACTGCATGGATCTGTTGCAGGGCTACAGTTCCCACCTTCCTGACCAAACTTCTATGCTCCCTCCTGGCTCTCCATCAATTCCTGTCTTCTGACCGGGACGTGTGAGGTGGCTGGAGGGAAGCAGCTCACCTGGGTAGAGGAGAAGCCTCCATTGGGATTCTGCTGGCTGCTGATCCACTTAGCAATAAGGGAGGCAAATGCCAGCTCCTCCTGGGCAGGGGCTGGCTGCGAGGAGAGGTGAGCCAGGAGCACGTAGGCCGTCATCTCCACTTCCGCAGAGGGAGCTCGGTAGCGATGGAACGGGAGATCAGCCTCGGGCTCCTTCCCAGGCCGCTGCCAGTGCACAGAGCCATCTTCACGGGAGCCAGGGAGAGAGACATCAAGCAGCTGTTACTAGTAAATCTTGCAAGGGACTTCCTGACCTGCTGCCTGATCCAGCTGGGAGGTCGGAGCCTCCAGGATGTGTCTGACATGCAGGGCTAATTGGGAAGGGTCAGGTTTACACATTTTGCAGGTTTACAATGAGTGTGAGACTGCCGAGCCTCAGGCCTAGACACCACTTTGTCCTCCACATTCACATTCATGGGCTACAGTCCACTGCTTGGCCAAACCCACTGTCCATCCTGACTTAGCCAGGTTAGTTCTAAGTGATTTCAGGGTTTCCCCTGATGACTCAGAACTTGTGCTGCAGCCTCCAAAATGCCCTGTATGCTCATTTTCTCTCTCAGCACACCCATCTCTTCTCTGACTGACATGCCTTGTGCTGTGCAAGGTCACCTTTGTTCTGTGTTGAGCCCATGCCTTGGAAGTGAAAGGAATGTCCCTGGGCATTGCTAAGCCTTTGCTAAGCAGTGCCTGGCGTGGCGAGAGGAGCTGGCTGAAGAGAGGTGGGAGCAGAGCCACCCAGGAGCTCAGCACCAAGGGATGATGCCTGGTGCTTCCTGGTGAGCTCCCTGGGAGCAGAGCAGAAGGACTGGGCCCTGAGAGGGACTTCTCAGAAAAGTAATCCCTTTGTACAAGGCTTTCCTCTCCCTCCACCTCTCCCTACCCACAGAGGCCAGGGCCTGCAGCCTCTGCCCCACCAACAAAAGCCATTCTACCGAGGGAAGGTGTAAGGCTCACCCGGAACACTCACCCTTTTTCACGGCTTCCTTTTCAAGTGAGTCAAGCAATGCCTTCCTCTTCTCCCTGTTCCCTGCCAGGGCAAAGGCGTATGCCAGCAGTGCCTTGGTGTACACATGGTTTTCTTTCTGATTTGCTGCTGTTTCCAGGCAGAACAGAGCATTCCGCACCACTGAGTGCTGGAAGGAGAGAGAGAGACTGAGCTAGAGGTGATCATACCAAGCTCCATCTTGGAACAATAGGAATGGGGATGGTACCTGTGGACCCTCGGCGTCACACTCTCTGGCCTTACAAAGATTTTACCATTATGTGTCCCTTTGCTCCAGGCCTAATAATTCCTAGAGCAAATGGACAGCCAAGGACTGTTACCTATCTTGAATCTACTTTACTTTAATCTGCCTTGTCGTAATGGTGTTTCCCAGTTTGATTTGAAGGCTGTGAAAGAGGGCACTAATTATTCTTCCTTAAGAAGAATTACTGGCATGATTGTGTTCTGGGGTAAGAGGAGTTCTCTGAAATACTTCTTTGCTTTAGGTATACTGAATACTTGCTTTCCTCCTGCAGCTATCACCATGAGACTGTTTTGTGCTTTCACCTTCTTCTCTGTCCTTTCATTTTTGTTTCTTTCCCTTTTTCTAGGGCATTTTCAAAAAAATTCACTTGCTGAAAATAATATAGATTCTAGTTTGCAGGTGGACTCTATCTCTGCACAAGAAAAAAAATCGTGGTTTTTGTATTTTCTGGAATGTTTTTTGTGATGTTCACGTTAGCAATGCATGTATTGATTTAAGAATACAATCACTACAGCAAAGTAAAATGTAGCTACTTTACATGCTGTTATGACTTACAGACACTGTTACGCCACAGCCTTTCAGCAAGACACAACTACTCCTCATTTGTGATAGAAAAGCTGCTATAAAATTGAAAAAGTAACTCTGCAGGGAGCGCATGCCATGACCTGAAAGCTAACAGCACATTTACGGCTTAATAAAGGGTCTAGAAAGAAAAGGCATATTTTTCTGTTGCTTTGTGCTTTGAATTTCATTGTGTGTGTACTGGAAGATGAAATCTTTTGTGATCCCCTTCGGAGAAGCAGTTCAGCTGGTTTTAAGAAAGCAAAGAATAAAACCAAAATTGGTTGTGTCTGTGCCTACTACTGTTTGTAAGGTAAATGTTGGGGATGAGTGCAGTCTAATGACAGGATGTGGCAGTAGACACATATACTAAGGACAGTGCTGTTAAGGTTTTTATCAGGGTTTAATATGGCTTATTTTACTTATAGAAATACTCTGTATGAGCCTTAATTACTTAAGGACTATGCTAATCTTATTTCATGCAACCTAACTTGAAATGCCCCCAATATCCCACTCAGATTGTGGTAAACCCCTTCCTTCACATTCAGTGGCAGTTTTGGACTTGGGAAGCTGGAAAACATCCTCATTAGCCAATACAGTTTTGCCTAAGAGCTTGGTTTCTAAACACAACACATAACAAAGAAAGAATGCTCTTCTGGTGAAGTTAGTGCCATCCATGTTGCCTTACTGACAAAATAATTCCTTCTGCTTGTTCTTGCTACACAGGAAAAAACTTTGGACACAGAACATTCCCTACTACATTTGGAGCAGAGGGATTGCAACAGCCTGGCAACCACACTGGCTCAGCAGTCCTTCTGCTGTGATTCACACCCCAGTTTTACCTGCACCACCACCTTGTCTCAAAGTGAGGGGATCAGAATGACAAAACCCACACTGCTCTTAATTAGGCCTTAGGCTTTCCACAGAGTGCCATGATGGTATTCCCTACAGGTATACCTTATTCTTCAAGCCCTAAGGATGGGGATTTCACACAAAACCATCCAGAAGAAGTAGAGAAAATGACAATGAATGCCTGAATGTGCCATCCTTTTATACAGAGCTATTTTTATATGTGCCCAATAGGCCCAAGAGTGGTCCAAAAGGATTGTACTATTCTAAGAAACAAAAGGAGATTTCTGTGGGTGTAGAAAACCTATTTGGCATACTTCAGAGAATTAAATATTATTTAACTCACTGTCAATCCAAGCTGTATGGAGCAAATCCATTATCATCCACAAAAGAACTCAGAAGACTGTTAAGTGAAATGTGTATATAGGATGGGACAGGTGAGGAAAATGGAGGAAGATGTTCCTTCAGTCTAGGCTTAAATGGACAGACTATTCAGACAGGATTTCTTCTTTCCAAAGGTAAAAGAATCTGATAATCTGGGCGTGGGGACACTATCAGGGCAGGTTAGTACCATCTGTGGCTCAGGTTGGGGTGCAGACACGTACGGTTACAGGCAGAGGAATCTCCAGCAGTGCAATAGTGATGTAGGCTGCCAGTGTGACCTCGTCATTCACTCCACCCTGCAGGGAAACACAAAAGTACTTGTCGATCCCACAGAGCACCACTGGCTTCTCCCTGTGATACATACCTACATCTTGCAAGGACAAATTCTCCCTGGCTTCCTTTTCACTCTGAGTCCTTCAGAAGATGGTGCTGACTTCTTCCTGCTTCTCTGATAGCCCACATATATAACTCCTCCCTCCTTCCCATACCCCAAGTGCTGAAATAACTCTGTTGATACCAGAGTGACTTATGGTCAAGTTCCAGCCTGTTAAAGCCCAAGTGGAGCCAACCAGGCAGACTTGTTACCTTCATGGCATTGTTCAGGAGCATCCCAGAACTGCGGAAACAGCCATTCTCCTTCTGCTTTTGAGTAAGCCAGTTCAAAGCATCCTGGATGTGCTTCTCCTCTATGAAGATGTGATGCCGGGCCTGGGCAAAGGACTTGAGGACAAAGGCTGTGAGCCTGAAAGTGATACAGGGAACCAAGACAATCTGAGTAGGCTGTGTATCCATCAGAGGTCATAGGGCCCATTTAACTTCATCTCCACCTCCATTCTAAACCCCACAGTGACCAAGTACAAGAGAACACTAAGGAATAAGAGGGCATGAAAAACAGAAACAAAAAGCCAGAGGTACTGAAGTCTTACCAGGTATTTCCAACTTGCCCATAACGTGGCCCAAAGGTGCTATAAGAACCATCCCGGTGTTTGTACTTCAATTGCCTTTGATACCCTAAAATGAAGAATGAAAATATATTTCAGTTGCCACCCAGTATATTTCAGTGCTTTTCAAGGAGCCATGCAAGAGAAATGCAGCAGACACAGGACACACTGTCCCCTTTGGCTATGGCACAAATGTGACCTGTGCTGCTCAGTATTACAAAGGAAGTTCAAGGAAACCCCCAGCTCTGAATAGCTGTATTCTTGGGCTCTTCCTCTCTCCAAAAACACCTGGAAGCTGGGTATCTGTGGTCATTTCTGCGCTCTGCCTAAGGCTTCATGAGGAGAGGTTAATACATCCCAGACGTAAGTGAAATGGGAGAATGGTTCCCAGAGGAGAATTGATTAAAAATGTGAGTCCTACACAGGACAGGAATGCAGAAAACAGGATAATTTTCTTTGGAGGAAATGCAATTTTCCTGCAAATATAACTGAGTCACAACCACCCTTGCTAGTCGGCAGATGCCCACTGTGTGCATATGTACTGATGCTGTCTGTCATCATGCCCTAGCTAATGTGGTAAAATTCTGCCCTGGTCAAAGGTGAGAAATACTTTCACGCCTCAGTCCTAAGGAGAATTGAAGATCTACTTATGATTAATGGTTATAGTCTGATTTATGTAATTCATATAACCCTTTTCTTATGGAGGGGAATCCTGAGTTATTTCCAGCCCTGGACTTTTTCTATGTTCCTCTTTGGATGCTGCTGTCTCTTAACTGTACCTCCAAATGAACACAGGATTCCTTCTTACAGATACTGTGTTGTATACCCCTAACATGCCAGTACCCTCTTCTCTTCTAGAGACAGGCTCCAACAGATCATCCAGGCCAGTGGCCAACAGTCTCCTTATCCAGTAGCCAAGGGAAGGGATGCACAAAGGCAAAAGCTCACCGCTCACTAAGTATCCAGTGGCCTTGGATTTGATCTCCTCACTCAGCTGCCCTGTCCTGTTCAGATAGTCCAGGACGTAGATGTTGGGTGCAAACAGGACCATGTTCTGCTCCCCACAGCCAAAGGGCATCTGGAGGAGCTGGTGCAGGTTCTGCATGGCAGTGCCCATGATGTCACCTGTGCAATGGGACAATTCACAGTGTAAATTTGCCATTAGACTGAGCACAGGCTGAAGTGTCAGTGTTTCAAAATAGCATGTGACACTTTGAGGAGGTTTCACTTACCTAGCACTGAAAAATATGCTCTGGCTGAGCCATCCACCACAGTCTCTGGGAGAGCCAAGGAGACTGTCTGCGACACTGACTCTTCTGGGATGAAAAGCACATTAATTTTGTTACAATTCCAGATGTATCTACAATGCATGGATAGCAGCTATCCATGGGTGAGACAGCTGAAGAAGGGTTTCCTGACTTCAACAAATCCATTAATCTGTAATTTTGTTGATGAAGTTTCCCATCCTGCAAATTTTGTATTGGGCCTGCAACGCCCTCACACACAGATTGTCATGGACTTCTACATGGCACCATCAACCAGTTTTGACTGACAAATACACCTTTTCCAGCCTATTTTTCTAGCCTTTTCTGCTTTGGTGGGCAGACCTGGCTTACTGCAGAGTCCTGTGTTTGATTTAACATCTGTTAAATGAGAGGCATTAGAGATAACCATATCAAATCCCAAATACTCTCTCCTTGCTTTGACCTGGCCAGCCTCTTTTTCCCAAAAGATGTGCTTCTCCCTCTCTAATTGTAGACATTGTTACATCCTCAGCTCCTCTTCTACAGGAAGAATTGTTTTCACTAGCAGTTGGATGTATATCTAGTTTGTTCAATTTTATCTGATCCCTACACATTTCTTCTCAGAGTGGAGCACTCACAAACCTTTTATTTCCCCTTTGTCTTTAGTTTCTACCTCAGCAAAGAAAGTTTCAGAAAACAAATGGCTCTTACCAGATGGACAGAGCACAGAGTTATATGTGGTTTCCACTTCAGTCCCTTCCGGCTTGGGGAAAAGGGCAAGGAAAAAAAAAAAAAGGAAAAAAATCAGAAACAACACCAACAAAGAAAAGGAAGAAATGTCAAACAGGAAAGTAAAAGGCATTATTTGAAAATTGCCTAGAAATTTTTCTCCTCCATGTGCTAAACTGAGGATAATTAAGAACTGCAACATACTGGCTAATTACAAATATGAAATGTAATACATTTTCTTTTCTTTCCTATTAATGAGAGAGACCCTGCAGCTTCACAGGTTGTGATGGAGATAATATGCAAGGTGATGTTATCAACAGAGACCTGGTCATCCAAGTTGCCACCCACTGTGGCCCAGTATAGCAAAGCTCTCCAGACTGTGGTGAGGGCTGAGTGCCTGGCACACTGGGAGGATATGTATGCAAGAACTCTGACTGGTGGCAGCTAGAGCACTCCAATGCACCTACAAGTGATGTGCTACAGCAACCAAAATATAGATGCATGCCATAATCAACTGGTTTATAAGTCCTAGTCTAGTCTTTGAAGTCAGAAAAGAATCACTCTTTTCTGTCCAGATGGGTGAAAATATTTTGCAGAAAACTCAGGAATCAAATGTTTACTAGAAAACTGGTTTTTGTCACAATTTATTTTAGTGTGATACTTGCACCATTTTTTAAACCTCTAAATAGGAGAGTTCCCATTGTTTCACAGCTGGTTTCCAGCTTTTGCCAGCTGATATTTTTTTCCCAGCATGTGAAATGGTGTTATTGTCTTCACTTTCTCACAATCAGAATACATTGTCTCTCATTCTTCAGTATGAAAAGACAGAAAAGTATTAAAAGAGCAGGAAAAAAAAAAAAAACAAAAGAAAAAAAGAAAAAGTTTTTTTTGGATAAACTGTGACAGAGCTAAATGCTTTTGTTTGAAAAGGCACCATCTTGTTTGTTTCAGTATGTCATTCTGACATGCAACTAAAGGAGAAATCCATTGTTTTGTTTGATTTCCAACAGGAAATGAAAATGTACATACTGTAATTGTTTGAAAGATTTTCCTTTCCAGATGAGAAGTTCCTGGGGGAAAAAAATCCCTTTTCCCAAAGGGCTCTCAATGAGGCTTGGTTTCTCCAGGGGCAGGAAGATGCCCTGGGGTCTTTGGCACACTTCGCTCTCTCTCTGGGACGCACTGCCTGCTGCAAGGAACACTGCCATCCATGTGCTCAAGACAATGCAGCTTCACCCCAAGCATGTTACACTGAATTCATCCCTGGTAATTAATTATTCAGCCTTGGAAGCTAATCTCCAATTCCATCCTGTCATGGCTTGCTGTAGATTAATTGCCACATTACAATAACAGGATAGGATGAGCGATCTCTCAGACACCCTGACAGAAGTAAGTCTAATACTTGTTCAGTAATTTACATTCCCCTGCCACCTGTTAGAAAGAACTTTACAGAGCTCTATCTTCCTGTATCTTCAAAGAGCTAAGCAAACAGTCTTTTTCCTGAAGGGGTATGTGAAATTATGAAAATTTCCTGAAATGTTAAACAGTTGTTCATGTATTATACATTCAAATCCATTTGTAAAAAAAAAAAAAAAAAAAAAAAAAAGAAGCCTAGCAGATAGGACTGTTGTTCCATCATTACATTCTGGTTAGCAAAACGTTTCCTGAAGCTACATGAATCCCAGCTCTGCCTTACTGAAAACTGGAATGTCTGCAATGTAAGGAGGACTTAGTATTATACAAATTTCCCTCTACAACAAGCTGGTACGTTTTGTTTGATAATAGCATCACTGTGAATCTTATACTGAGGATTAATTTTATGACTGGCAACTTACCATGTGAAAAGCTATATTTTTATCATTGTAAAACACTACTTAAGAAAATAAGTGTACAAAAGAATGCAAAAGTAAAAGGTTAGTTACACTGTTTTGAACACTCTTAGAGGTGTAATAAAACAATTCAAAACAGTGATGGTAATATTGTTTGGAATTATCTGTAGATTGTAGCAACTGTTCCATATTCCAGAGTACTGGCCATGGGCTGGAGGAGAAGCATAAGCTTTCTGGTTAGTGTTCTATTCACAGCCTTTCCCTGTGATTTATTACAGGCAAACCCAAGGATTTCTCGTTTATCTCTGATATGATGCGTCTCGGAAAAACCTGCCATTATTGCTTGTCTTATTATTCCTGTCCCTCTATGTAATGTAAGACCCTGCTTTGACTGTGAGAGGGCAGCATTATGAGTTATGGGCTCTATTGGCCTGTGTTAGATTTATCAGTGCTTCTTTTGTAAGAGCTTGCAGAATAAGAGTCCCACAAGCCATTATTGCTGCTCTCATGGCTAAACCAGAAAACCTTTATCACACAGCAGCTCTGGCTGGTACTAATGCTACTTTTCTTTGCCACCAAAACGAGCAGTCCCCATACCTCCACCAGCAGCTGTCTGATGACCGTGTCCTTCCTCCCTTTCTTGGGGGTCTCCACAATGTCGTTCCCACAGGGCTGCTGGTTCTGTAGGGCCTCAGTGGTCACTGAGAACTCCACCTGCCCTGGAGGAGACAGGGGTCAGTCAGCCCTGCCAGGCAGAGCCAGGGAAATTCGGGTTTGTGTTTGTGCTGGGAACTCTGTGATGCACTACAGAGAAGCTTTTCCAAGAAGAGAACTAAATCTGATCCAGGGTTTTATCTTGATCCAGATGCAGCCTTCCAGATCAGCTCCTTTGTGATGGCCACCCAAGCAGGTGTTAGTCTATCAGCATGAAGAGTAGTGATGGGGAAGGTCTCATAAATCAAATGGTCTTTTTCAGGGAGGCTTCAGAGAAAGTAAGCTTTGATTAAATAATTTCAGACCCAAACACATTAAGACATTCTTAGCTCCACAACTGGAATGTCTAAGTTCTTTGCATGCCTTAAGGGAATTTGTGATTTCTATGAAAATGTTGGGAAAAAAATAATTTGTTTAGGACCTGGAAACACTATACCCAGTGTAGTGTCTCAGCCTCAGAGCTGGACTTCTGACATGGAAAAGATCCTTCCAAATAGGTTTGGAGTCACCTAGCTCCTCACACCAGAGATCTGGTGCCATACACTGCTATCTGATCCCAGTATCTTCTTGTCATCTGGTCTCTTACCTAGAGAGCTTGGTGTTACCGCCCAAGCAACAGTTTTTCTTTCGTTCACGCAGATGCAGTAGGATTCCTCTTCTTTCCCCACTGGTACTGCCAGGAAATCAGTAGATTCAGCCAGAGACACACTGACCTGCCAGTTGTACAGAGAATGGTCAAGAGGTCTGGACTTGCAGAGAAGCTGGAGTAATTGCAGACAATGCAGTACATGGAAATGGGTAGTGGAGCTACCTATTATGGGCATTGCAGAGCAAGAACTGCCTGATAAAATAGGAAATTATTGAAATTTATACAACTGTAGGAGATCAGGGAGGGGAGTGTAGAGAACAGCATGTCTGGAAAGGAATTGATTCTGGGAAAATGAATAGCACAAACCAGTTGTGCCATGAATTAAAGATCTTCCTCATGATTAGTTAGGTGAAGAGACAAAATACCAGCAAGTGGGAAAGCTAGTAAGGGAACAAATAAAAGTAAAATAAGGGAACAAGGAAAAGTGGAATAAAGAGCCTGAAAATAGCAAACAAAATAGGAAATATAGGGATATAAGTGAGAGTACATTGGAATGACTGGATAAGTGTCCCTCCTTGTTTCAGCTTCATTGCTTTTAGAATAAAAATCTATATTTATGAAAAACTAAGCAGAGGTGATTGAGATTATGTACTAATCCCTCCCCAGATTTTCTCTTGTCTTTTTATGTTTGAAAAAAATGCAGATGAGAATGGTGAAGCTATATAGCTGTCCTCAGTGTTTTAGGATCAGAAGCAACAAATTACAGGAAGTTTGCACATTGCAGCAAATCTTCTGTGAAGTTTTGTGAGATGAGCCTAAAGACTGAACACAAATATCCGCCCTGGTGAACCTGGAATTTCCATTTGGGTATGCAATGACTCTGTGATCTGTGAAGAACCCACGTTCTCTATTTCTGCAGAACAGTGACATAAATTTGTGATGACAAGGCTGGGGGTCTCAGTAGCAAAGCTTCAGGCTCTGAATCAAAAGCAGCTTTCAAAACTTAGGTAGGAAAACACTCTCCCTCTTCATTGACTACAACAAGGATTCGTACATATGTACACCTATATAAAATTACATTTGCAGATCAGTCATCTGGCTTGGCACACCTTGTTAGAAATGATCTGCTGGAGTCTCCCCATGGCTTTTAGGCTGAGCAAAGCTGTGAACATCTCTTACCCTGATGCAGGCAGGCAGGTAGTTGAAAACGGTGGCTTTCAGCGTGAAGGACTCCCCACGCACCACAGAGTAGGGCATGGTGAGCTCGACAAAGAAGGGCTGGAAGGCTCTGAGGGACACTGTCGGGGACAGGCCAAAGCCCGTGTCTGCTGAAGTGCAGAATGCATTGGCTTTCCACTCAGTGATGGTGTCAGGGATGGTCACTTCTAGATGAGCTTTTCCCTCAGAGCTGGTGAGGGACAGATAACAAGATTTTAGTTGTATTCTGGTGTTCATCTATTCTCCTACTGAGCAACATCTGCTGACAGCAAACCCATTTCCAGCTGGGATATAGGCACTGGCTTTTACATGTTCCTCTAAAGCATCTTATACTTAATCTCCTTAAAAAAAAATCCCTTTATCTACTAGAAATACTCTTCTCACTGAAATACCGATACATCCACTGAGGCTTTAGCCTAGTCCAAGGTTTTGGCCTAGTGACCACATTCACCATTCTCTTGAGCACTTACTTCGCTGAAACAATGTCCCAGATCCATGTCTCAGGGAAGTACTTCCGGACAGTCTCCATCTGATTGCCATCAACCATATCTTCTGCCATGCCGTAACTCAATTCTCCATGCAAATTCATTGCAGAGACTAGCAAATTTATTCAATGACAGGAATAAAGGAAAAGATGTGTCAAACTCCATTCTAAACCAGGACAACTACTTTCCTTCCAGGTAATTGTTATACTTAGGTCAAATTTTACAATTGTAAGAACAGCTTTGACATCTTAGCCACTGGAAACATAAATTTCTCTGTTGCCGTCTCAGTATTTAATTTTTCTTAATGTTGCCACTCTTCCTACAGAGACTGGATGGATTTAAGCATTCTTCCCCCACCACCAGCAAACCCCTCAGTGCCAAAAGAACCATGAATGATGATACAAGGGCATACTTCTGTAGCAATACAGAATCAAATGTGAATCTTACTTTCCCCAGATATTATGGTGGCACACAGTTTAATAATCTGGTTGAAGAACTGATTGCATTTATATGTGACCAGAAACAGAAGCCACACTTAGCCCTCCATCTAGGAATTTTTTAAAAATGAAAATGGGTCTTTACATCTCTGGCCATCTCACAGTGTTGCATGCTGTTGTGCCTTATGAAAGGCTGTTCCATCAGCTTTAGAAGACTTTACATTTTGTCAAAGCAGACAGCTGTCTTGAGCCATAGTCTGATGACAAATCCTCCATTTCAAAACCAAAGATCTGATCCTTATGAGTAGGAGGCTAGAAGCTGTGATTGGACCAAAAGCTACAATTATTTAATTGGAGCGGGGATACTGCAGCATAAAACTCAGTAACTGGAAGTGATATAGGTGAGTCTTTTATATAGTCTCTCTATTTTCAGATCTGTTTAAGAATGCAAGAAAAAAAAAAAAAGCAATATCATTCTCTGTCTTCACAGTCACTGAATCTGCAGAGAAGTGACATGTCCTACCTAGTCCCTTATAGTCAGGTAAATGGGAAAACTGGGAACAGAACCAAATTTCTCAGCCCTCTGTGGTAAACTATCAACCCATGAGATTATACCACTTTCTCATTTGTCTTGGTCCATTTTCACCCTAGTTGTTCCTCTAGCTATTGCTAGAATGTGGATGCCTAGAAGCGGATGCTCCTTTTTTAGGCTTCCATAGCTGGACTCAGATCTGATGGGGAAAAATCCTCCATTACTTTGTGGTGAAAGACTCCTTTGGTGCCTACAAGCCCTCTGCTGATGTAGGGGCTGGCATGAGAGTCACCAAGCACACACAGATCTAGCCAGGCACATCTGGCTGCCTGGGAAGATGTAGGCAGAGGTGAATCAGTTTCATATTGCAGGACTAGGTTCAGAAGGGAGGGATCCTGAATTAGGTCAGCATATCTGAACACAATCAGACCTGCCTGTGTAATTAATATTCAAAGGTTCAAAGAGGGAAGGAAAGAAGCAGGGTGGTAAATTTTAGGAGGTTGTGTGGGAGGTAAAACCAAAAAGGTACTAGAACCACTGTAACTCCTTTCCATCATGTGTTCTGGGTAATGCTCGCAGAGTTCAGGCTTATGGATCTTGCTGCTAGTGAAGACTTTTAAGCCCAATTCCTAGTAAACAAAGAGAAAGAAGAACAAAAAATATGCAAAAAATTTGTTTGAAAATAAACTTTATTTAGTATGTCAAGAATGGATGTACCTAAATCTGGTATTGATCAGAATAACAAAGGCTTGTATGTAAATTCCAGATAGGCTGGTTTGACACAGATGTGGAGTCTCTATCATGTTATTCTCATACTAAAACTAAATCCTGGCATGATTAGATGGAAAGGTAAGGCCACAGGCCTACCTTGGGGACAGCTGCCTGCATGAAAATGGCATGTGTGAAATGCACTGGAGTGAGGGTACCTAAAAAACTTTGTGCAGAACTCTTTGGGTGGGTATACATGGATTTCTGGGTTATCAAATTAACTGATGCTTTAATGAAGACCTATTTAAACCAGAGAAAGGTTTCACATAAAAGTGAATGGGGACTTTCTAATATTATGGCACTAGAGGTAACTTCTTAGGACTGTTTCCTTACCCAAGACCATTTGCAGATATCTCTACTATGAGGAGACCTTTCAAAATTTTAAAGGTTTAGAGAAGCACTCAGTTACTATGTATGGGATAAGTAGATGTGGGAATTGGGCCTGGTTATTTTCTTGCATACAAACATAAGCAAATCTACAGCAAATGAACTTATTTTTTTTTTAAAAAGCCCTTCAGGGCAGGTGAGAAGAAGAGAGGAGGGAATTAAAAAAGGGAACAAAAGAGAAAAATGAAAGGCTGGTGCTTACTTTGAGAATGTCGTAGGCATCCCCTTCACCATCAGAAGAAATGGGTATGTAGAGAAATCCATTTAATGACAGATTGTCAAGTGACACACATGGATTGACATTGTCTTCTTCCAAGTAGTAGTCCCTGAAGCTATAACCCTGGCTTTCCTTCAGTGGGAGAAGATTATATACCTGAGGAAATGCAAATAACAGGGAACAATGCAGCAGGTCAAAACATACAGGGACAGACACAACCTAAACTCCACTGATAAATGCCAGCTTCTAAAAAGCAAGTGTAAGGAATACAACTGCAAAAATACATAGCCCCATGTCTATAGTGCTGTTAGTGAGTGCTTGCTTCATTCTTGCACTTGCTCATTACCAAAAGTAGCCAAGACTCACAGAGCTGGGAGAAAGCTCATTTTCAGGCTTCATAAGGAGAACACTCTTGTCCACTGCACGGAGGGCACACAGGGATTTTGGAGAGGTGTGGAGTTGCAGATGTGTGTTGGAAGCAGGAAGACCTTCCTTGGGTGCAAAACTCAATCTCACCTGCAAATCCAAAAGGAAGTTCAAGGAACCGCTTTTCCAGACATTGTTACATTATTATTCTGACACTTCTAGCTGTGTGAACTGAGGTCAGCTAGTGTCTTAAAGATATTAATCTTTGATCTATGTAATTAATAAGAATGATTGATTATCTTTTTGTTTCTGTCTTTCTCGCCTTTTTTTGTTTTCATAGCTTTGTAGCTTATTCTGGTCACCAGTCCTCAGCCAACATATGGTCAGAACATTTTATGAACCCATTGTGAATTCTGCCTTCATTCTGGAAATCTAAACTGAGCTGCTGTCCATAAGACAAACATGGGTTGCACAAACCATGACTTGTACTCACTTTATTGGGGAGGCACATTTCAACCTGGAAATCCTGTGAACTGGCGATGACTTCCCCACTGGGTGAAGTGGTGTACACAAGCATCTGTGCCACGGGAGCAATTGCTGCCTCGACAGAGAAGCTCAGCCGAAATGTCCCGTAAGCTAGCAGAGAGAACAAAAGGCTATTCAATATGTAAGAGGTTCCAGTATATGCATTTGCCTTCCCCAGATAAAAAAAAGTCAAGTTCACTCCTGATGAACATTTTTAGTTATCAGGGGCTGGCCAATTGTCTCATAACTAAAATTTATGGCTACTGCAGAAGACACCTGCATTCAAAGACTGATTGTGAATTGACAAAATTCACATGAGTTTGGAGGGCCTCTACCTGCCTTCTAGATTCTCCCCAGTTAACATGTGGCCTAATTTCTTGATGCTCCTAAGCCTTTTTCTTTCCTCAGGCTTTAAGACCTACAAAAAAATAGTTGAGGCATAAAAAAGTAACGTGACTGTTGCAAAGGGTGACAGCAGAATGGCTGAAAGAATAACTTGGCAAAGTTACTGCTAAGCAAGCACTTATCTGGAACACCAAACTGCTACTCCAAGCACAGTAGAAAATGCCCCTCTGTGCTGGAAAACTCTATCAGGGCCTGAGCTTTATGTCACAATCTAGACAAGGTGACAGAACATCCCTTGGTACCAGCCCAGGTAGGAGTTCAGTCACTGCTACTAGAGAGGATACAGAACTTTGTACAGCACATGAGATCTTTTACTGACATAATCTGTTTATATCCACTGCAGTGCAACTCCTTTCACAGACTTACAAAATGTCTTTTCTCTACTCATTTTCAAAAGACATTTAAATTTGCATCACAGCCGGTCTCTGCTACTGAAATGTGTAATCCTTGGATATTTATGTGAATAAATTTAAATGTGTTGATTAGAATATAGGTATGTATGTGTTTGCATATTACAAGGCAGGAACAATACAAAAAAATTAGGGGTAGTGAGAGACAAAGAAATGGAGACACACTCTTCCTGCTTGTTGCACAAGTGAGTCTCACAACACTGGTAAGCACCCACAATCAGAATAGGGTAGAGTGGCCATCAGAAAGTGCTGGTTTTAGGAAATGGCCAAAACATTATACTTATTTTTGGTTGAATCTTCTAACATTTTCTCATTAAAAAGTAGCACCTGTTAGAACTCAGAGAAAACAAAACTATCCAAAGCCGCTTCATCTAAAAAGACCTAATTTTGAAAATTCAAACATTACATGAAAAGTTTGAATGAAATGTTAAATTCAGTGTTTGAATTTAAGTAATTTATCTATATCTCCCCTGCCCCAAATTACCATCAGAAATGCTAAAAAAGCATAGATCTGCTCACCATCTCCAGGATTCACAGTCAGATCATGGGTGTCAGCTAATACGATTTGTCCCTTGGCCATCACCTGTGTAACAGAGAAATCTTCCTGGAATTGTTGTTCCCAGTGTTGAAAGGAGAAGGAATGTTCACTGGGTTAATTGTAAGAGTGTGAACAACACCAAGAAGATGCTAAACAAGTGCCAGGATGGAATTTACTGGGTCTTTGGAGACATAAATATTTGCTCCTAGGAGGATCATACTTATGTCTGCTTTTGCATATATTACATATATAGATCAGGTTCAAATGCGTTTTGCCTCTAACCACACATAACTCTGGGAGTCATCTGCACATTTCTAACAATTTGGAACAGACTGGAGGTCAGAAAGTCTCCTCATTCTTCTCTCAGTTGCATCATGAAACAGTATGAAGAAAAATTTCACCAGGATTAGTTTTATAACTGCACAAAGTTTGGACAGAAGACCACAGGATGCAAAGAATAAGAGATTGAACAAGGTACCTGGAGTCAGGCAGTAAGCAATAGCCTAAATGCTTCCTGTAATTCCCTAATTTCTAGAAAAAGATTACTTTTGCACAGTCAAAAATGCTTTTTATTCAGTTACTTTTGATGTGGAATATTTATTCCATAACACCATATTTGAATTTCAGTATCTGTAATAATGGAAATTCTCTCATTCTTTGTTTACCCGCTTTAAGTATGTACATACTTAAAATCAATTTTCCCAGGCAACTGGGGTAAACAGGTATCTTGTCCTTCCATGAATTGTTAGAAATCTTGAAAATAAGCACATAGACACCTCTAGCATAGGTTTCTATTTCCTTTTTTGAATATCAGCCTAAGTCCCCTGATGTTCTGTGCAATCCACCGGAACTGAAGTGTCTGTTCTACTGATATTTTTATTGTTCTCCAAAGCTGCTCTCATCTTCTCTGCTAGTGTCATTAAATGGGATAACCAGAAAAACAAATTTAGGGAGAAAGACATTCTACTTGGATATTCATTTGAATCTTCCTGTTCTCCCAAGAGAGACTGACATGTCATTGTCTGGTCACAGTTCAATTAGTCTCTCTTCTCTGATCCCCAAAATGAACAAATTCATTGTTCTTAATGCCAGCATGTTACAGTCTGTTCCAATTACTGTGGTCTCCCAAAATTCTGCACATAGAGGACATAGAAAAGAGAAAGATTAGTGGAGTTTTAGATTGCACTGTTTCAGGCCACACTTTCTATTTCAAATGCTCTCCATCATTACTGGCCATCTAGCAGTGCTCTGGTTGCTCATCATGGAACATACACAGAGGTTACCAGGACTTTCTGTGACTGTAGATCAAAGTAACCCCAAATATGTCTTACCAAATAATAAATGACAATTTTCTTCTGCTCCCCTATGGCCTCTGGTGTGAAGATATAGTGCACCTGGACCTCTGCTGAGGAGCCACAAGTCAATGTCCCGGGCTTTGGCTCAATTTTGAGGAAGCTCTTACTGAGGGAGTAAGAGCGAGTTACTCTGCGCGTGGTATGCTCGTAGGACGGTGTCATCCAGTCGCTGTCATAACAGTTCAGTTCAGGTTTATGATCTGCCTGAGAAGGAAGAATAAAAGGTTCATAGCCAAACAAAATCAGCTATAAAGCACATAAAAGTCCACAGAAAAAATTTGGATATGTTCTGTATTTTGCATTCTTAGGAGATTGTGGATAACATGCAGAGAAGACACAGGGAAGTGAGGTGACCCACCAAAAAACTTGCCTTGCTTTCCAATTGGCAGAAAAGACTGATAACCCATGGACAGACATTTCCCCTGTTGAAGAGAAAGACAGAGGCTTACCCCTGTCTCTGCCACTCACTCGGATTTCCAGGGAGAGTTCTGTGAAGCTGGTAGTGTCTATGGAAAACCAGGATTGTCCTTGCTCATCTGTAGTGTAATTCCCTTTGTATTTGTTTCCACCCACAGTAATTGTGATGGTTTCATTGGCAATTGGAGTATCAGTGCCATCAACCAGCTTCACCTAACAAAGCAATAACAAACTTCAGGTTTTAGATTAGCAACAGAAAACAATTCCCAAGTAATACAGACTCTTCCCTCTTTTCCTTATTGCCAGCAGGATATTTCTTCAAAGAGAAGAACAAAGGAAAAAGATGTAGAAATGTGCAAGGCATACTCTGAGTTGTCTGAGGGAACAACTGAGAAAATTCTCAGCAAAACAAACCAGTCAGCCCATGGAAATGACCTATTAGGATACTAAGTTCCTCAGTAGTTTTAACTCCCCTGGCCAGCTTCATTTGGGACGTCCAGCACATATCAGCTGCCTCTTGAACCATGTACCCCACACACCCCTCTACTCCATCTGATGGGATTATGCACTTGTGTGTTTGCTGTGCCACTCTTTGCCCATGGTCTCAGAAGTTCCCTACCATCCCAAAGAGTGGGATCCCTGGTTTGTACGTGTAGTCCAACAGGTCAAAGTGGATTTTGCTCATGGTGGATGTGATACCACAGGAGCCTGTTCCAGTCATCTCTATTCCTGAGACAGAGCAGAACAAAGAGGGATTATTAATGAACTTCTAGTCATGTTACTCCACCTTCCTCATGTTTGCCTTCCACATGTTTGCTCCTGTTATGATCTGCCATCATTTTGCCTTCTTCATGTCCTACATACCTGTGCCATCTTCTGTGATCTTGCCTTGTACCTCAATGCTCATCTCATATCCCTTGCGTAGGAGCTGAAACACCTTGGTCCTCACCATGCCAGAAACACACCCACGAGCATCTGCCTAAGCGAGTGATTGGAGAGAAAATTGAAATTCTGTGAACAAAGTTTGTGCATTGAGGAATGAGAATAGATACCCCAAGCCCAACATGCTAAACTGCTGTTCATGAAATTCCAGAATTTCTGCAAGGGTTGTCGCCAAAACCAGAACTTGTGTTCAGCCTGTTTCCTAGTGTTTCATTCATGTATTTTCTGTGTTCTGTGAGGTACCTGACACACAGTTTTCCAAGGGCCACACTGGTTTCCTTGTTAATTCCCTCCTGCCTTAGATCTGTTTCTCTTCCTGTTTCTTCCATTGTCTTCTCTCTTTATCTTGTTGCTTTTTCTCCTGTACTTGACCCATATACAATACCACCTTAACTTTATTCCATGTTCTCTATACAGCCTTCTTGTTTTCTGCTCATTTTTGCTCCTTGCTTGCAGTCAGTCCCTCTCACAGTTAAAAAAATCCTTCAAAGATTCTTTTCTCAGTTTGTGGAACAATAGCAAAGACCTCATGGCTGGCAGCTGGAGGTTTGTCACTAGTTTCAATGGGGTCAGGTTTTCATAATCAGTTCTGTTTCGAGTTTAATGATCTCTCTGCTAAGAATGCCTTCCTCTGAGATTGTCTGCTTTTCCCTGGAGAGAATGCTATCTCTGATTCCCTACTATCTCCAAACATATTTGATCTTTCTTGAGACAACATTGCCAATTAACCTTCAGAAAAACCACTACATTTTGATCTTGTGACTCACCCGCCTAGTGAATTCTTCACACACAGATTCTGTTTCTTTTCCGTAACAACTTGAAGCAGACTGGGAAAATTTCCGGCACACTTGGACATTCACCAAACCAGGAACGGGCTTCCCATAGGTGTACCTAGGTGTGTTAAACAATGTATCAGATAGGGAGACAGCCACAGTCCCCCTCAGACACATCTCCTTAAAGACTTCTGTGGATGATTTCCTAATACTTTCTAAAAGCTGACTAATCTGACATTTTAATGATTTCCATCACTTCCATAGTGAGATTCTTCCATCATCCATGGAAGATACATTCATCCTGTTCTAGGTGGTACATCTCTGCAGAAAAAGGTTGACTTCAGAAAATTATTTCATCCAGGAGCATTTGTGTATTACAAACTGCTCAGGGTTCAATGAAGAAATGGAAAGGCGAACAGGTAATCAGAAGGAGCGATTTATGAGCGAGTTAAAAATGAGAACACTGGGTTAGCATCACCAATTTAAAAGATGTCTGATCTGACATCTTGGAGTAATTGAGGGTTCAGTATTGGCAGAAAAGCTCTAACTAAAGACATGTAAAGACAGAAAGAGAAAATGTGAAATTAACTGGGAAGAGGAAGATGCAGATTTGTTTGACATAATCTTTTAAGGAACACAGGGAAGACTCTTCACTTTGACTGTTCAGGTCAAGCAACACATGTTCAGGACTGACAGAATGAAATAAGTGTTCACTATATGCCTGGGAAAAGATAAAAAACCCTCCCTGAGCATTTCTTCTGGTCCTCAGCAAAAAGACAGAGTGAAGGATAAGCAAGAGAGATTTACTGGAGCTCTGTGACTCACAGACCACAGACAGACACTGGAAGCTCGTTGTCCTTAATAGTGATCACCTCTGGGACCTTCACCAGGACCTCGAACCTGGGCAGCACTAGATGGGAGAGAAAAAGTCTGGTGTGAGAAGAGTGAATAGGAGCTGCGTACCACACAGCAGCCCAAGCATAGGGCCAGGATCATCTTCATATGAACCTCTCTGTGGTCTTCAATATAATCTCTACCCCTTCCATAGGTTTTCTCAGCCTTCAGCACGGTTTGGGTTCAAAGGCAATTAAGGAAGTTTGTAGTCCTTATCTTGCCATATTGGCAGCACAGGCTTACGTGGCACCAGACAGCTCAGCAGATCCCTCACCTGTGTCCATTCACAAGGACACACTGGTCCTGTGTGATGTCTTCACAATGCATAATTTGCAGGTCGGACTTGGAGCAGCACGTTCCACCTTTGTAATTTACCACATTGAAAAGCTCCAAATCATTGATTCTCGTGGCTGATTCTTACTGTTCTGGAGATCCAGAGTTGCTCCTAAGCTCACTAAGATGATATCACCGTGGGATATCGTCTTGCATACCCAGAGAGTTCAAGTGAATCTAGCCACAGACTCTCAGATCTACATTTTCAAGTGGAAAAGGCAGCACTAGAGCTCAATATAAAGGGGCACAAGTAAAATACATATTTTGCTCCTGAGCATTATGTTACATCCCTCTTCCCATATTGCATCCTGCAGCCCTACATCTCCAACTCCTCATGCCCAGGACTGGACTGGAGCATGTGATGTCCTGCTTCCAGGTGGTGCGGCTGAGGGTTTTTTCACAGTGCAAGGAAATGACAGCAGACTGGGTGCACACCCAGGAAATGGAAAATAACCCTGGGTTATACAGTTTAGACATAAATTTGCCTCAAAGATGGGAGGCAAGGCTCAATGTTTCAGCCCCAGACTGTAAGAGAAATAACAATGGGAGTGACTCATAAGAAAAAAGCTAAAGGACAAAGGAAGGAAAAATCAGTTTAGGAGGAGGCTAACAAAGGGACATAGCATCTTTGATTTTGGGGCATTCAGAATAGTCTTTGTGGTACGAGGAACAGGCCATCTGTCACCATGGCAGGTTGCAGCCTATAGCCTGGCTTGTGGTCAATTATTTACCATGCCTGACTCGAAGCCAAATAAGCCATCTCCCATGGACTTCAATGGCAATCTACAGGCTGCATATTCCTGAAACAGCAGGTCCTGATCAATGGATCTGCTGTTTCTGGAATAAACATCTGGTCTTCATTCAGAGTCAGTGAAGAGCCTGGGAGTGTGAAGCACTGGCCAATCAGCCTTCTCAAATGTGCACTACAGTCAGAATGCATGTTTATGATCACCCAAGAAGCTTTGTTAGAGAGCTGGGGGTTAAAAGGCTCCCTGCAGCAGCATATTTCTCTATACTCAGTCTCTCCTAGCAGTCTTTCTGTAACATTCATGGATTGTCCTTCAGTCACAAGTTTCCTATCAAACATGTTTTCTAAGCTTTCACAGAAAAAAGGAAAAGCAAAAATAGAGAGGACTATGAATGGAGAAAAAGACCTTATGCAGGTGATGAGAGAAGAAAAATAGAGCCACCAAAATATTGTCACCTCTTACATTCATATCTGGTGCTACTTGCAACAAGCTGCTGGACTGGAATCAACTGAGACAAAGCCAGCTGAAATTGATATCACAAGCCACACACAGGAATTCTGGCATGTCCTGTGCTCCCCAGAGCACTTTGAGCAAATACAAGCTCGGGCAGGTTGCAGAGATGCCATAAAGTCAGCAACCAACCACTTCTGATACTTAGTGTTCTCTGGCTCCGTCCCTATGAAACCCATTGCCTGTTATATTCTGTCCCTCCCTTCTCCATGTTGTTCCCAGGAAATTCCAAATTGAACAGTCCCAGTAATTCCTCTCCTTACCAAATTCCTCCACACTGAAGGTGTGCTCCACATGGGATGAGAAGCTCTTCTGCACAACAATTTTGTAGAAGCCTTGGATGGGATCCGAGGTGAGGGGAAAGGAGAGCTGTGTAAAGCCTGTTTCTAGTTCCACCCCTTGCCACTGGTACACTCGGTTTCTCTGGGGATCCTGCAGGTGAGGGTAACAGCGTCACAAGATACCACAGGAGAGTGCCAGGGACAGGGCAGTGCAGTGCCCAGTGCATGCACATCCCAGCCTGGGAAATACCTATCTATTTATTTAACATTCTGTAATTATTTAACAATCTGTGAGGTTCTGAAAGTACTTACCTGCCAATTCTGCATAACTTGCGTGCAAGAAAACTTTTAAACACTTTTGTGTTGTTACCCCCTCAGCTGTACCTACAAAGGATGGGGCCAGGAAGCTATGCAGAACAGACTGGCAGGGGAACAGAAGGGAACAGAACTGATATCAGAAGTAAGTGAAGCACATGGAGAAAAGGGGGAATTTCACCTTCTTTGACTGGCCATACAGCATGCAAAAGTTTTGGTTTTCCCCTGGATGGAATGAAGACTGCTGAAGTACCAGTATACAATCTGCTGAGGAAGCAGACACCTGATTTATCTGTGGGATTGAGAAATGTACATGTATAAGAGTCCTAAGCTAGTGGTTGGGTGGGGGAATGGTGACAGAAGAAAGTATACTTCCACATATAGGCATCCAGGTGATCCTCCCTTGTAGCTCCACGCTCCTAATGCTGGAGCTGAAGTGTCACCACTACTACATTTGTGTATTGCTCATTATGAACTGACCATCAATAATTAATCCCCTTAGCCCCAAATTTCTTGTAGAAGTCACTAAAACAGCACAGTGGTTCTGTGTAGTTTAATGCATCCTTGTGCCTTGGCTGTCACCAAAAGTTTATTTACTCTAGATAGGTGTGTGACTCAAGGTATGTGACTATGTGCATTAACTTCACTGAGATATTATCTCAGGGCTTAGGGAAAATGGAGATGTGAATGATATTCTCCCAGCTGGAGGTCATCAGCCAAGAAAGGGCAGAAGAGGGGGCCGTGTTCCCAAGAAGCCACCTGGGAGGGTGGCACAGTCAGTAAAATGCATCCCATGGCTCTGACCAAATCCTCTTCATCACCATGTTTCAACCCTGCTGAAAAGCTCACCACTTATTGTGAGGGACACCACTGAGCTTCCTTGGAAAAGGAATTCAAGAAAATATTTAGAGTAAATGTTTACATTTCAAGCTGGGCTTGTGAACTTGTTGCCATTCCCGTGATGTAGCTATACATCACAGGAATGGCATCAGAAAAGGCCTGAAAACCAGTTTGTTTTCTACCTTAGAAAGGTGTTCTATTTTTTTTTTAATTCCATAAGCAATAGATCAGTTCAGAAGTAGCAGACTCACAGTAACTTCTGCCTTTGTGCTTCACTAAGATAAATTAGTAGCATCCAGGATGTGGATTGATGGACATTTATTTCCTTAGAAGTGCTAACACGTAGGCTGTCATCTTTCTTCACTCCTGCCACTCTTTCCTCTGGTCCACTCCAAATTTCATGGAATCATGTGGTAAACTGCACTGACAGATCTGTTCTGGCTGAAGAAAGTACTCTAGAGTAAACCAGTGAATTTTCTGCCACAGGAGTTGCCACTCTACAAGAATGCCTTGTAGACAGCTGTGAAATGCAAACAAAGGGCAGTACTGGGCTGAGAAGGAGCATTGAGGAAGGGAGACAGGATGGTGAGGATGAAGGACAAGGCCTACATGAGCTGGCTTAAACAGCACAGACAAACACCATGCTTTACAGGCTAGTGCTGAAAACACAGATGGCCTTCCTAGGATTTAAAAGTGAAGGCTTTCATGGTACTGACACATACACACAAAATTATTATTAAATTATTCAGCTTATTAGAGACATATTTCTGGAGGTGTATGTCTGAAGAAGATGTATTTGTTCTTGCTCCTTTCATTAAATTCCTGTAGTCAGTAAAGTTATCATCTCACTGGAAGGGAAGGGACTCCACGGGACATCCCTAGCAAAAGGTAGCTCTGAGATGCTCCCCTTGGCCTGCGAATCTCCCTGACCTCCCACTGTCTCACTTTTCTTTCTCCAATATTCACAGATCATCAGTGGCCCACCAGCTCTGCAGCTCTTTTTTGGAAGTTGGTTGATGGGGAGGGAGAATGACAGCACTCTGAAAAGAGGATACAAAAAAGCAGCACAGCCTGGTTTTGGCCTACCTTATGCCTCCTCTGTTGTGATGACTCTCCAGCTCTAGACAGAGATGGTGCAGAATGGAGACAGCAACCCCACGCAGCAAGGAACAGTAAAAGGACTGACTACACAGGACTCATTAATCATGTAAACCAAAATAAATTTTGTGCACACTAATTACAGGGTCTGTCCATGTCATCATACATTTTTTCAAAAGAAGATATCCCAAATAATAATTGTAAATTTTGGGTTCTCATCTGAAAAAGTGAGAGCTTGAATCATTGAAACATCCTTCCTATTAACTTTTGCCTGCCACTGAAGTTAAATCATTAAAAAAACCCCAACCAAACAGACAAAAAGAACGTGATTGGGAGGGCAGGGGATGTATACTTACCTAATTTAGTTTCTTTGGTTTTGGCAGCTTATTTAACACTGGTCTCTAATTTCAACCACACGTGGCAAGAGAAACACTTAGTTCTGACTGGGAAGAGGAATAAGCCACTTTGATGACCTCTAGCCAAGTGTAGTTCTGTTCACAGCATGGCTTGTAATGGTTAATTAGTTTTCTCCTACAACTCATTCTGTGATCAAAGAACCATTATTGAAACTTGTTTTGTTGCCCAGCTACTCAGCCTTCCTTCAGCCAAAGAGAAAAGGTCACATGCCTGTGATTTTTCCCTTGCCCCTCAGCCTGAAAACACCACTGCTGGAGACTGGTAGCTTTGTGCCTGCACATTCTTCTGCAAATAATAACGTAGTTATCCACTCACCTGAACGTAGACAAAGGGAAACTGTGGGGAAAAAACAAAAGAAAATCAATGTTAGAAATGTTAATCACAGGGAAGTAATTTCCAGATTTGGACTGAAGGGCAGAAGAACAAACTTCTTAGAAGTCCTTTGGGTTGTTCCCTTTCTGTACTTGTTCCTTTTCCTTGGTTCGTGATGGCTAAAGGAATCTTTTCATTTTAGGGCCCTGACCTTTTGTCTTACCACTGTATGAAGATGTGATGAAACACAAGTTTTCAAAGAACTTGTCTGCATGAGGAACTGATTGTCAAATAAAATGAAAGGTGAGCTTGCACCCCTGACCAGTTCCATAAAACTGAATTCTTGTCATGCCGCTCTCTATGTGTGGGATTTCACTCACTGCCAGAAACAACTGCACACCTGTACTACCAATGGAAACTTGTCCCACGCATTTTTTTCAGCAATGACATCCCTGCCCACATGCTTAGCCACATACATTGATTTGCAAAGCTGTTTTTCTATATGCTTCTGAAAAGGGGAATTTTTTTTTTTCAGCCATTAGAGACAGGTGGAATGTGTCCTAGGATAGAATATGGAACAGGTAAAGCATGGTGTGAGAGAGTATCATATTCTTTAATGGCTATCTTCAGTGGTTCTGGGTGATGACAACAATGGTGTTAATTTAAGAATTAAATCTCCTGGCTAACAACAAGGAATTGAGGCTCTACCTTCTCATTCAGCGGGTAGAAGTCTTTGTCCAGGGAGACGATCCGAAACTGAACTGAAGAGTGTCACAGAAAAAAAGGAAATTCTGCTGTTAAATTTGTAGCCATCACTAGAAAATGACAATGTTTCAATAATTTATTACTCAGATTTATTCCATGGATCAATAGGCTCTGAATTGAGATATTTAAGTAATAGAAACAATTGCTTCAGGCTCTTTCTCTTGCAAATAGTGAGGGGCAGATAAATTTAGAAGGATAATCAGGTCTTGGCTGAATTGAATTATCTCTTGGGAGTGCCTGTCCTGCTTTGTTGATTCTGGTGCAGCCAAGGGAGATTATGCTTTGCAGTCATCCCAGTTTTGTGCCTCTACTTGAGTAGAATGAATTGGAGCCTGTGCCTACATCTGGCTGAGATGCTGTGCCTGGAGAATGAAGATTAAGAATGATGAAAGTGACACGAACTAGACCTCAGCTGACAGAAATAAGATTTACTGAGTACCTTAGATCCTTCCTCCCATGAAGAAACCTGAAAACTTTAATACAAATATGACACCTCTGTAGAATGGAGCCCTTAAGATTTTTTGCTGTCAGAGTAAATACCAGCCCAATTCCTGGTACCTGTCTGTCCAGGCTTGTAGATGGGTTTGTCTGTCTGGACGAAGACCAAGCTTTCAGAATTCTTGACCAGCACTGACTTGCGGCTCTTGAACTGCAGTGTGTCCCCTGTCACCGTCACCGTGAGAAATGCCACTGATGTGCTATTGGATTTTGGAAGCTAAGGAGAATGAAGTGGATAAATGCTTTACTGATTCACCCCATTGCACTGAGTGTTGAAGGAAGAAGTGCTAGCTGGGTCAGAAAGTTCCCTAAAGGGACAGAAAAGACTCAGTGCAGGGAGCAAGAAAAAAAAAAATATTACCTTACGTCATTTATATACTTTTCTTAAAGAAATACTGAACCTGATCTTATTCCATCACATGATTTATCAAAAAAGAAAATTAACCTAGATTCATTAGTTAGAGTATGTAATCTATTGCTTTCATTACTCACCAACTGGCCTTCTGCGGTAAAAAATTTGGAATAAGCTCCAGAAACAGCCATATGACTTCATGGACCTCACTATCTTAAACAATCCCCCAGCTTCTAAAGTTCTCACTTCATGCTGATATTTTTCATCTCAGGCTGACATTCTGTCAGTCAAAGTTCCAATGACTTCTCTTAACACATGCATGCAGAGAAGTATCATTTGGGTCACAGAATTTGATAATGGGGGAAAATTAGTCCTCCTAAGATTACCACTGTCAGTTATCCACACTGAGTTAATTCTTTTGTTTGACTTAATTTAGAGGTCTCTGATTGCAGTGTGTCTTATTTCTCATTTCTGGATTCTTTGGATCTACTATGCCACATCAATAAACATAAAAGATCATCCCACAAGGATGAAATACTCACAGAGAAAGGGATGCAGGTGAACACGTCTTTCTCTGACACCACATCATCAATCAAGCTCCTGTTCTCCCCTAGGTGCTCGAGTGTGGCACTCAGCGTCACAGACTCGTTCAGGTGGGTCAGCTGAACGCAGATTTTCTCATGAGAATCTGTGTGTATCAGAAAGGGCACCAGCACCATGTACTGCCTGTGAAGAGAGGGAAGCAAGAAAGATCAGAAATGTGAAACAATTTTAAGGCAACAGTATTAAGTGAAGAGAAATTAACAAATCAGCATGCCTAATCCATTGCCATACCTGTGAATTGCAGTGCATATAACATGAGCATTCATTTTATTTTGGGTTTATACATATTAAATGGTCTAACTAATTAGCCTAAAAGCAGGAAAATGCTTGCAGTAGAAGGAACAATTTCTATGCTAATAGAGAGTGCTTTACAAAGGATGTTTTGTTTGGCTTCACAGCAGGGAGTAAGGATGGTTTGAAAAGTTTCAGGCTGTTAATTGAATTTTGTATATCCCACAATCTCCTTTTGAGAGTCAAAGGCATTAGCTAAAAACAGTTGAGGAAAAAACCCACCCATTTGTCTGGCTGCTCCAGTCTTTGCCTATCCAGGTTTCCAAATCCTTCACATGCTGAGCAAAGATGTGAGTGCTTGCAGTTTGGGGCCTTATTTAGATGAGCACACAAAGGATTTCAGGGTGTAGTTTTTATTGCAACTCAAGTGTACTTCCATCTTCAAAGAGCTTTTGACAAAGGTCCCTCACAGAGTACCCTTAAACTAAGCTGCCATTCAATAAAAGGGATAATTTTACTAAGAAATCAAATTCTGACCTGGATTAATTGGTTGAAAGATAGGAGAGAAGGGGTACAAACCAGTGAAAACCTCCAGAGTTTGTTGCGACCCCTGTTCTTCAGTACATACCTCACATCTCGGATGTACAATTTTCTCATAATTATGCAGGATAAGGAAATTCTAAAAATTTACTTAGATATTTGTGGAAATTTGTTTTTGTATGATAGAACTGAGTAGCAAAAATAGTAAATGAACTGTTCATAAAGGGAAAATAATAAGTGAGTTTCTACCACTCACACTTGACCACTGTTGGTCAGCCTTGGAAAATTCTCAATCAGTAATAAGTAACAAACAGACTGTCGGGAAGTGTTCAGAAAGGAACAGAGGCAAAATACAGATGCATCCATCCAGAGCTACATTTTTGCCTGGGCTCTGAGGTTTCTGGGGAGTCCTAAAGCTATTGTGGAGGCAGTGGGTTCCAGGCAGTACCTTCACCATGAGGCATCACGTTGATGAAATATAGCGAGGAGCCTGCTGGCAACTCTGCTCAGCCAGTGCTGCTGCAGAAGCTGTGAAAGGAGGGAACTCCAGCCTCCCAGAGAGTGAGTTACCACTTGTGACTCTCTGCTTTCTCCAGCGTTTCCTTTCTTCCACAACCTTCTTACCACGGCTTCAGCCCATGCTGCTTCCCTAATGCCATTCCCTCTGTCCCCTGTCAGTGGCACTGGCAATGTGACAATAACATCCAGTCTGCAGAAAGGACAGCATGACCTAGTTTGTGGGGAATCTGGCCTCATTTCTCTTCCTGTTCACTGTTCTGCTGAAATTTTGGCCAACTTGCGGAACTTCCCCTTAGGCTGGCTTCCCTGCCTTTGAAACAAAGATATAAACATGCTGTTTATAGACCTCTCTTTAGGTGTTTTGGGATGTGTTATTTATAAGAGAAAGATAGTTAAATTGCAATGAGTGTTTTAAGCAACTGTGGTCACAAGCCCCATGTATAGACACTCTAGGACAAAAAGCATCTGGGCTGACAAAAGAGACCTCAGCATGCAACGAGCTGTTCTGACAAGAGAGGCAGTGACTCTGACAGAGACATGCATCAAGGAGCAATAGGAGACCCTGGAGATGGTGGCTGAGGTAATACTGCTGAGTTGGTCTATGCAGGGAAGGTAATACTGTAGCTTAAGCTGGAATAATGTCTGTCTGTGTATTGACTCTCAGCTGCTTACTGGAACAAGCACCCAGCCAAAGAAGGCGGTGAACTTCAGCAGCCCAAATCCATACCTGCCAATTCAAGTGTCATTATGGCCTCACATTTATGACCAAATGCACAATACTCCCAAGCATGTCCACTGCACTGTAAAACACCTTACATGCACAACCAGAGTAGGAGAATAATACCTTTGGCTACATTCTTCCAAAATCATAGAAGTTTTGGTTACAAAGGACCTCTGGATATCTCAAGCCCACTTTCCCTCCTGGAACAGGACTTTTGCAAAGGACACCACAGATGAAGTTTCTGCCTGGGTCTATCTGGGTCACCTGTTCCGGTGCTGTAATAACTTGATGAATATGGCTTTTTGTACTATGCAATCTGAGCCTTAATTGTGTCTCCTCTCCAGCTGGTCACTTCTGAAACAGAAATAGCAGCAGCTATTTCTGCCCGAAGAAGTGATACCCCTACTTGCATAGGGCACAGTAAGCAAGACTTGGTTGGAAGTTTAATTTTTGCCTTCAGTTCAAGAGTTGCTTCCTTTCTGTGTTGTATACAGCATCTGAGCTATACTGCATCCACAGCAAAACCACTACCCTTATGCTATCTAGTTCACTGCTCAGAACTGCCGCCCTTCCGGGCTCTGTCTTCATTCTAGGGACACCAACAACCCCCCCTCTCTCCCACCTCCCAGCCTTTCTTTGTTCTTCCCTCCCAGAGCAGGGTTCAGTTAAGGGACAGAAAGTAACATACAAGAAAGACGGAGAGAGACTATTGCCAAGGGACAGGACATGGGGGAAAGGATTCAGACTGAGAGAGAGTAGGTTTAGATTAAATAGTAGGGAGAAAAATTTCTTCACAGTGGGGAGGGTGAGGCACCGGCAGAGATTGCCCAGACAAGCTGTGGCTTCCTCATTCTGAAATGTTTAAAGCCAGGTTGAATGGAACTCTGAGCAACCTGGTCTAGAGAAAGGTGTCCCTGTCCACGGCAGGGGGTTTGGAACTGGGTGATCTGTAAGGTCCCTTCCAGCCCAGGCCATTCTATGATTCTATGTTGCCCATAGGTCTGAGCAGCATGGTTTCACTCCCTTTCCCCCTGATATTGGGCAAGAATGAACTAGGATTACTTAATTACTTAGTTACATCAGATTACTCTAGGGGGACCAGAGGGCTCTGCCTGACCCCAAAGCAGATTTTCTTGGCTGATGTACCCCAGAAGCCCCCAAACAGGGCAGACAACTGAGGGACTGATGGTACAGCGTGAGTCAAAGGTCCTTCAGTTGCAACTTTACCTCTGACCACACAGCAAGTGGCAGCAGTGGTGCTGCACCTTCTGCCAGCACTGTGGCAGTGCTGGTGGGCATGAAACCTCTGCAGCAAGTGTTCCTGGAGCCGCGTTGGTGAGAGCTGCGCCTCTGCCAGCACTGCAAGAGGAACCGCAGCCAAGGTCTGAAGAGGGAGGCTGCTCCTCCCCAGACAAGAGGTTTCAGAGCAACACTGTCTGCTGGGCAAGGCTGGGGTGGGCACGCCAAACTCCAGCCTGCTGTGCCATGCCGGGCTGCCCCTCTGCCCGGGAGAGCTGAAGCTGTGGCTGCGCTGCTGGGCTGCACAGCCCTGGCACGGCTGTCCAGGGAGAGCGCTGGCACCAGCCTCCGTGCCAGAGGAAGAGAATCTAGGTCACAGATCCTCTCTGAGAACCAGTACAGCTGAGGCTGCCAAGGGAAACAAACTGGCAGGAGAAAGGGGAACAAACTGCTTTGGAAGCAACAGGAGAATGGGGAGAAGTAACTCAGTGATTGAAACAAGGACACTCTGAGAAAGGTAAGCACCTGGATCCCGGCATCATGCCCACAACATGCCAGGCCCTGAGAGGTTTCTAGGCAGAAACATGCCTGGGCAAAGATGTTGTGAGGATCCAGGTTTGGTATCAGGCAGCTGCAGGGCAGGACTGTGGGCACTGTGGGCAGAGATTGGGGGGAGGGTGGAAGGAGACCGCTGGCAGAGACAGTGGTGGGAAGGGGTCCCAGGGCTGGACAGCTGGGGGATTACAGGATGGGAGTGGGGAGCACTGTCAGAGCTGTGCAGGAAACTCAGGGCTTGGTTATTAGTGGGAAGAAAACTGCAGGAAAAAGGGAGAACTTAGACCTCCCTCCCCCCTCCGCACATGTATCTTACGGTTCTGTGTTGAGAGGAGTATTTCCAGGAAGGAAGAAGAGAAGAAGGAGGAAGATGTTCGGTTTGCTGGGCAGCTTGTCCTTCCCCATGGTGCAGAGCAGGTCGTGCTGAGCCAAGCAGTGCTGCTGTTTTCCTGCACCTTGTAATTCCCCTCCACTCCGTGCTCTGTCAGCCTCTTTATAACTGCTCTCTGCAAACAGCCCAGGGGCTGGAGGAGATAAGGGCTGGGGGCCAGGGCCCATCCGGAAACAGGGAGACGCAGCAAGGAGGAGCTGGAACAGAGGGACAGTATTTGGCCAGAGGCTCTGCAAGTGGGGGAAGGGTATTTATTTGGGTAATGCTTGTATTAGAAATCTTTGAATGATTCATACCCTGTTTTCCTTAACCCATCAGAAATCCGCAATGTTGGGGATGTGAACTGTGTTCAGTACATGGTAATATTCGCTGTGGGCAGCATCCAATCGCAGCAATCTGATTTAAATTTCCACAATACTTCCTTCACAGTTCCTCTTCATCAGCACTTTAAAATATAGTGTTTTGAGTTGGAATGACTGACACAGAAGATGAAATTAATAAGGTAATACAGGTCATCATGAATATTGATAAATTCCAGTCACAGCATGCCTCATTCTGCAGTTTCCTCCAAATCTTACAGTCCTCACTGCTTTGCCTGACAAAGATGACACAAAAAATTTGATGTGTCATATACCTCCACTACAGAAAACACATTTTCCCTTGAAAACAAAGTAAGATATTGTTCTGTGTAATTTTAATCACTTAACCCAATTCTGGTATAGTTTCCTCTGATTTCTTTTCAGTTTCTTTATTTTTAGCTTTGTAGGTAACTGCCAATTGTCCAAAAACAGAGTGCCTTGCTGCTGACTGCAATTGCAAAAAGAAAAGGTATCTGTGGTTGGATGTAAATACTCTCTGTACACACACAACAGTAGTATATTTGGGAATCCTTGTCTGCTTCAGAAGCCTTAAACAGTTTTGCACCTCTGCCACCAGAAGTAAATAATCCAAGAAAGACACTTCTTTCTCTAGTATGTTCCTGTTCAGTCTCCTCAAGGACTGCAGAACAATGCTCGACCCTCAAGGCCAAAGCCAAGCAATAAAGTGAACTTTAACCTTTGGCTTTGAAGAACAGGCATGTGTGAAAAGAAAAAGCTGTGGAAACATTTCTTGAAGACACTGGTATCATGCCTAAGGTGGTCCATGCACTTTCACCTAAGAACTCCTGTTGGAAACCAGCTGCTCTAGAAAAGAAATGTCCCTCCTTAATGCTTACATCACCTTTGTGTGGTGACAAGTGAGAAAAAACTCACTGTAAAACCCAAGACATATGCTCAGCTCCAGTTAACAAATTGTATTAGCTGTTCAGTTAAAGGCAGAAAAAAATACTACAGAAGAAAGAAAACACCATCGGTATTGTTATTTTAAAGGAAATCCAAATTATGATATTAGTTTTCCCAGCCTGAGAAAAAGCAAAAGCAAACAAACCCAAAGCTATTAATTTCATATCACAAAAATGTATGACAGGAAAAAGTACTTAGATCAATCAATGGGAATAATAGCAACACCCAAAGACATAAAAAGGGGTTTCTCATTGTATAGGAGACAAAATGCTTCACAGACCACAGTGAAAGGAAGGTCACCTACCAGAAAACCTTAGACATTATGAACATTTTGCAAATTGCACCAAGCAGGAACAGGAAGATACACAATGAAATGAAATACCATAAAATGGCTTCACCGGCTAAACTTCAAATGAAACTGGAAATGTCAGAATGAATAAAGATTATCCACTTTAGTTGCTTGTTGAATAATTTAACCTGAGAGAAGGGTCTGACAGCAGATGAACTGCCTTTCCCAGACGTGGACAGCTGGGCTGTCAAATATAACTCATATTTCTGAGGTGTCATATGAACAAATGACTAAATTCAGGCATGGCAAAACCATCAATGAATTATTTTTATTTTAATGCACTTTGTAGATTAAATTGCAAACCAGATTGGTAGCTGAATTTTATAAATGGTCCTATGATCATATTTTGTGTGATGTGAGGTGGCCATCTGTAGGGTAAGCCATATACAAGGTATTTAGAGGTTTTCTGTCTTTCTCAGCTATGTTAAGACAAACAGCCTCAGTATGTATAAACTTGGTCTTGCCTTAGAAGAAATTTATACAGTGTGCAGCAAAAAAAGGCTATAAACAAGGTTGTTTACCCTTAGGAATGAGAAATCCACAGTGTGTCTGTTTGATACTTACAGTACACAGCACACACAGAGTAGGATAAATTGTTGAAATCCCATTATAAAATCCATCTAAGGTAACTAGTGGACGATATCTAATAATTTTAAAATGTGTAAACAGGAAACTGCTCACGTTAGCAGATATTTTTGGATATTCCAGAGAATTAAAGATAATCCCTGATGCAGTAACAAATGACAAGCTATTTTAATTTATACTTTTGTACTACTCAGAATTTTGCCAAGGCGGGGGGGGGGGGGGGGGGGGGGGGAGAAAAAGCCAAACTTTTACAAATGTGTCTCTGACCAGCACTCAGAACAATCAACTATGCTTTTTTTTGAGTCATATGACTCTTCAGATAACAATTTACAATATAAAAAGATATAGACTTTCTGTTTTCTTTGTCTGTTAAGTTATTGTCTGGACTACCTCTCTCCTCAGGTACAGGCATCTCGTGAAGGTTCTTCTGCTGGCTCTAAGGTTATGTTCAAGTCAGGCTGAACAGTGGAGCCAGGCTTTCCTCAGAGGCGCACGATGGCAGGAGCAAAGGCAATGGGCCAAGCTCCATACAGGAAGAAGAGAAATGAGGAGCACATGGAAGGAAAATTGTTTCTCCCAAGGGCTATGTAACAAGAGAACAGGCATCCACAGGTGCCATGAGACATCCATCCCCAGAGACCATCCACACTTCATAGCACAAGGCCATGAGTGGAAGTGCCAGTGTAGAAAAAAAACCCTTTTACTCATAGTGTATAGGCATACCAGAGATTTCTCCCATTTAAATTGAAAGTTCACTTAGCTATAAAGCAGTACAACTCCAAATCGCTGCCTCCCTCTGGCAGGCTGCTCGAAGAAGGCAGCAGAAGGTTGTGCCAATGCCACCTCCCTGCACCCATGCTGTACCCACGTGGTGTAGCACCCACCTGCTGCAGAGGTGTGCAGGGGCTCTCACTCCTCTCCTGTCTCCCAGAGCCTTCTGTGTGAGCTGAGGTGGCCAAGGGGAAGGGCTTTGTGCTTATCTCGGTTCCACCTGCTGGGTAACATGATGCAAGGCCATTGGGCTCCTTCTGTGCTACAGCTGAGCCAGATGTTTGATGCCCCAAACATGAGTCTTCGCAGTGAAGACAGGAGTTGGGGTCAGCTGGTGTGTTTGTCCAGGATTTTAGAGAGAAAGGATGCTATAGGAAAGCCAAACAAGAAAGGCTAGTGGAGCATGAGGCAAGGAAATCAGATATTGTCATGTTTAATCCTTTCCTCTGCCCCTCTGCTTTGTTCTGTTCCAAGTTGTTAGGCAGGGCAGAGCTGACATTTCAGTCAGGGGAAGGTGTGCAAGCCATGACAGTGTAACACAGCTGGAGAACACATCATTTATCAGGAACCTTTTTAACAGAGTGTCCTGCTACAGAGCCTGTCTTGGGGACAGGACAAGACCTCTACTAAGCAGCCATGGGCTCTGAAGAGAGAGCCAGGTGTGCATCCCACAGTCAATGCACAGGACTTCCCAGATGTGCTTTACCTTGGCACACACCTTGAGGACACACCTTGCCTTGACAGCAAGGACAGCAAGGGGAACTGGTGGTACCTTGAGCTTATCACTTCTAGAGAAGTGAAGCAGAAAACATCTGGCACAGTTATGCAATTGCTTCCAGTAATAACCCAGCCTTAACCTCCCTAAGGGCAGTGAGTCAAAGGGTAGGAGGCTGAAAAAATATGTGAGGTTAGCACTTTAGCAGCATGCACAGAATCCTGTCATAGCCAGTGGTGATTTTTATTCCCTTCACCTTTGACTGCCTTGTTCATATGTACCCTGTCTTCCCTCTCAAACAGGACTTTTTAAGTCTCCCAGCTGCCAGGTTATATACACACAGTGTGACGACATGGGGTCCAGAAATCCTGCTGAAATCATGTTCTTAAGGGAGCTCCTGGTTTGCCCAGCAGAAGCAGTGGCGTGCCAGAAAGGAGACCAGTGTGCTGAGCTGCAGGAGTATCAGAAAGGGGAAGAGTGAGACATTCCCGTGAAGGAGGCTATTCAATGTAATGCCTTGATTTTAGGATTTTCTTGGCCCTTGAAAGGTCACCCTTTACAAGGTCAAGCAGAAAGAAGTTTTCTCTTGCTGTGAGCTACAGGATTAGCTTACACTGTGTTGCTTTTCCACTTGGAAAATCCTTGAGGAAACTTTTAACTGTTGCTCTGAAAAAAAAATTCAAATGTATGAGTGATGCTCCTCAGGAAGCCATTCTCTGACACTTGGTGTTTCACAGCCAGTGGTGCCAGAGATGTGACCACGCTTCTGTGTCACCTGGCTGATGAATCAGATGGTGGGGGTCACTTCAGTGCAGACAAAGCCCCACCTCCCTAATTGTCCACCAGGTACAAATGAATGCAACAAAGAAATAATCAGAGAACAAGGCTGAGTTGTTTGCTCAGAGCAATTTGACATCGTCATTTGTTGGCTGAAGGGTCTTCTGACACATTTCTGGTCTTCTCTGATCATTGAATTGGTTGGTCATTACTCACACTCCATATTTAACACAGGTGCTGGCTGAGAAGAAGAGCTGAACAGCTAAATCATACAGGTGGGGTCTTGCTGTGCTGTTGTCTAATTGCTTGACACTATTATCTGTGACACTGCAGGGGTCACAGAGGATTTGAGTCAAAAGATGGAGCAACCAAAATCCCTGGGCTGAGGATTATTTTGTCTTACCCTAGCTAAGAATTTGAGGGGCCTAAGCAAGAGAATCCTTCTACACTACAGTTTATTTTTCTGGAGAGACCCATTTTTCCCCCTAGATTTTGCATCCTGCTGCCTGCACTGTGGATGGCACTCATCTTCTACTGTAAAATCATTTATGTTAACTTTTTAAAGCAGGTATGGTCATTAAAGGTCTTCTTCTTAACTAGGCCATAACATCAGCCTTTTGCAGATCCTTGTGTGTGGACTCCACGTGAGCAGCAAATCAATTCCCATGGTACAATTAAACTCTACAAAGAATTACTTAACACAAAAGGGAAGTAAGCTTGACAGGGCATTTCAGTCAAAGACACTATGATGTGATTATACTTCATTAACACTTTTTTATCAATAAGAATTACATTTCAGAACAGCTTTTAATGTACTTCTAGCAGAGCCATGCATGGACCCCTAAGACATCCAGAGCAGGTAGAAGGACACTGGCAGACACCCACAGTGAAGCTGTGAGTTTCTCATTTATCGGAGTGTTGCTGACCCAGTCCAATATCCTGCACAACAATTTCAGCTTTTTTAAACTGAGATGTGCGATACCAAGCACAGTAAGCCAGTGTATGTGCCTTTGAGTTGGTAGCAGTATGGTACCTTTGTAGCAGTTCTTGGGCCAGTGAGCCTAATTTTATCACATTTGGACAACATGGTTTTCTTAGTCTGTATGTCTAAAAAATTACAGTCATTCTGCTTTCTGAGGCCTGGAACACTCCCCAGGTCCCTGGCACCTCAGGATTATCAGAACACAGAGGAAGAAGTGGCATTCAGTCTGGTGGGTGTCCCTGGCTTGTTCAGCCCACAATTAATATAGTTGCTTCAGTTTCAGGTGTGTGGCACAAAACCTAGAGCTGAAACACAACACCAAGGTTCCAGACATCTTGGAGGTGTTGGAATGTGTTTTAAAAATATTGCTGTTCCCTGTGGGAGTGGAAGCCAGGGAAACATGACCTAGATATAAAAATCTGGAGGGACAGTGTGAGCATGGGATATTTATTAGCTCTGAATGCAACTAGCAATTATCTGTTTGAGTTGAAGGATAAAATTGGGTAACAAACATTACATTTTCAGCATTCAAAGGGAAGATATTGCAGAGGGAAATGAGCATTGCATGTTTTAATGGCCAGGTTTGGCCTAGCAGGAAGAGAAGATTTCAAAAGTATGATAAAAATGCACTTTATTATTTTTTTTCCAGGACCTTGTTTCTTCCCAGAAAACTATGTTCGGCAGAACAGAATAACATATTTGGCCAGACCTGAGGGGATTTTTATGAGTTCCATGTGAGATCCTGAAGCCTTAAATTAATTGGCCTTACATTCCTCAGGAAGAGATACACCCTGTATCCATATCCATTCAGTCTGCTCTCCTTGTCAACCTTGTTACTGTAACTATTGATTTAGCTTACTTTAGTCCAGCCTGATGCTCATGTAAATCAAATCAGTTGCTGCAATCTGGCCTGTGTCAGGAATGCAAAATTCACAGCCTTTCTTTTGTTCCTGCTTTTTCTCCTGCTGCCAGTGATGTTTTAATTTTAGAATTCTGTATGGAGATCAGAAATGAACTCAAAGCTATTTCATGTCCCACAAATTCCTCATCTGTGGAACTTGAGAAAGTGGTTTTTAATAACATCAATATCATGTATATCCCGCATGGCAAGCCCTGTTGAGTTCTAAAACTCAAATTGTTTAGTGCACTTTGAAAAAAAAAAAAATTGTTCTTGGGGAGAGGAGTACCCTGCATTGACCTGAAGATTAATTTTCACCGGGAAAAAAAATGCAAGCCCGCACGCAGCTATTAGTAAATCTCCTGGTGGAATGGATCCTGCCGAAACACATCCTAGGCCTCGGCCCCTGAGCAGTTTGCACTTAAATTCCTGCAGCGGGTCCCGTTGTGCCCGCGGTGCCTGCCTGGCTCCATCCCGCTCCGGGATGCGGCGGAGCGGGACCCGCGGCGCTGGAGCCCTGCGGGATGGGCGAGGGCTGTCGGCGCCGCTGCTGCTCCCGGGAGAGAGGAGGGCATCCGTGTTTCCTTCCCCAGCCCTCCCATGCTGCTGTGCTAGGGTGTTTGTCTCTGCAGAAACCACCACGACTCCAAGTGTGAAGTAGGGGATGACAAGAGGTGTGGGGAAACGGAGGGGCTCTGTGCTGGTGGCTGGTACCGTGATCCATCGTGGCGGGGTTTGGATAAACTCTGGCCAGACGTGTGGGCTGGAGGCCTGGCAGGGTGAGATGGAGGATGTGGGTCCAGACACCAGGTCTGGATTGCCAGCTGCCCCTTTCCTCAGCCTGGCCCCTGCTGAGCACGATGCAGAGTCACTCCGTGATGTCCACACCTAAACGCTTACTCTATGCCACAGGGGCAAAGGCAGCGCTCTCACAGGCCTGGGGAAAGGTGAGGGTCTGTCCAGCAGCCATGAGCAGTGGGGGCCATCTCTGGGTGTGGGGGGATGAACAACATGTGTACTGCAGCACCCACGGTTATCAGCTGCAGCTGAGCGATGAGGCAAAGTGCTGCAGGCAGGACAAGAGTGTTCCTCTCCTCATCCTCCCCCAGCCAGCAGTCATGACATGTGGACTATCATCAAAATGCCTGTTCTGTGACACTGAGAAAAAGCCAATGCCCAGTGTAAAAGGGAGGTTTATTGGTGGAAAGGTATACATGATTATGCTACAGAGCTGGAGAGATGTGCTGTGAAAGGAAACAGAATCAGACACTAGCTCAGTTAATGTCACGTAGTCTCACTGTGATTCCTAAGGTGCAATGGCTCTTTCCAAGACTTCATGACAGAAGAAAATAGGGCACTTGACCACTTGTTCAACATTTATGGTGCTCCTGCAGGTAAAAATCCAAAAGAAAATAACCTCAGTGAGAACCAATAGTTGCAGGTTAAAAAACACAGGCATTTTTTTTTCAAGATACAGGGTAGTCAGTTCTTTCTGTGTGAAATAGACAAAAGCTGGACCAAGGTCTTGCAGCAAGCTGTGCCTGGATTCCTGAGAAACTGCTCATGAGACAACAGCCAGCAGAACTGCTGTGCTGAGCAGGATGCAGACCTGACCTCCTCTACAGCCAGGCAGCATCACACCTCTGACTAGTTAATACACTGCCTCCATGATTTATGTCACCTCATGTTGTCCTCAGATAATGGATTTACTGTCTCAGAGAAAGTTTCTCTTAGTCCATGTGGAAAATCTTGCTTGGGTCTGGGAAGCATAGGCTCCAGAGGGAAGACTTTCAAATATGTCCATAGGTAAATGGTTCTTTGGTACGTAGCTGTGCTTTTGAGGAAATTTTGAAGGTATTTACGAGTCTTTCCATTATTCTGCACTTTAGCTTTCATTCTAGATGCTAAACTCTTCCCATGAACAGCAATGTGGTCCCCACTTGGATTCCACTGGTGTCATGGGATAGGATTGGGACACTGTCTCTCTCTGCTCTCTGAGAAGCCTCATGGCGACTTCATTTCTTTGAGAATGATTACTGTTCTACTCACTCTGCTTTTGCTGCTTTATAGGTCACTTTCTTATCTGCCTATTTGGTTATTTTCTGGCTTTCACTTACCTTTTCTAATCCTTAGTACTTTTCTGCAACAGCCTATTTGCAAGGTGATGTGTATTGAGCAACAGCATACTCTTCTGGAGAAGAAGAAGAGAAAGGTTCTGGTTACCCTGGAGAACACTTGTTGTGCCTTTCCCAGAGGTGGATATAACCTATGCATGCTTAAACTGGAGGTCCTTGAAATTTCCTTTATTCTGGTGCATGTAATTTCCTACTTTTCTAGTTATGGCCATTGATCACCTTGGGCATGAGACCAAGGTCAATAAAGTGAAATGAGTCTTTCCCCTGGCCCTAGATTCAGGTGCCTATGGAGTCCAGACGAGTGCTGTTGCCAACAGGGCTGGTTCTGGGTCTCCCTTAAGGCACACTGTTTCTGCTGTCCCTGTCCCTCCCCTGCACTTCACACTGGTTAAAATCGAAGACAAACCTGTTTCATAGTAGTCATAGATCTGCACAGGTGCTGGTTTGGGGTGGGTCACTACAAAGTCCTGCTCAACCGAGAAAGTGATTTCTTTCCTTTTCTTCTGTGAGATCTGGAATGGAAAGTCAGAGATCACATCAGTCTTTTTATTTGTACAGCACCATCTAGAGGAGACAAAGGTGGCAACTGACAGGCTGCATATTCCCAATCCCACTACAGATATAGGACAGCCATTATCCAAACATTTTTGGAAACTCCAAAGTGAAACTGAACTGAAGAGTTAATAGATTTTCTGTCCTGCTTGTATCACCTGATTCTGTAATTATTGCATTATCCTATTGCCAGAGGTGGAAAAATTGTCCAAAGAGACTGAGTTTAATTTTCCAGGATCTCCCAATGATCAGGATGATAAAGTCTGGTATTCCAATCCCTCCCATTTCAGACATGGATATTATTGCCACCAAGAAACTGTAAATCAATTTACAGTGTCCATCACTGGGGTATTGGCTTCTGTTAGTTCTACAGAGCCCTGAGCAAATTATTTACTTAGTAAATTCTGATTCAGGGATTAGATTACAAGTAAAATTTTGCAATGATCTGGTGTAAGAGAAGCAAAGAAAATCTTTCCAGAGGAGAATGAAAGCAGTGTTTCCTGTCCTGTTGGAAAGACTGAGGTTTATAAGAAGCCTACCAAAGAGACATACACACAAGGGAACCACTTTTCTGGTGTTTATCTGCTTTTTACTGAAATGAGAAAGAATTTAGTTTAATTTCAATGTGGTTTTTTTTTTTTTAATGAACTTTTTTTTTATTTTTTAATTGCTGGTAGCTTCAGTTTGAAGCTGTTTGGAAGGCTGGGAGGTTGCATGCAGTTTGAGAAGTATGCAGCTTAGTGGCAACAGTAGAAAACAGTTAAGGAAGAGAACATGATAAGTGCACCATATAGGGTATATCCATATTGTGGTTATACCTATTACATGCTGTTTCCATCCTGGTGAATATCAAATAGACAGTGACCAGAACTTACATTTTGCAGATAAAGGAGGACGTGATTTTTCTTGCTTTCTACTTGCATCACTGTTTGACTGTCAATGAGCTTTGAAGCAAGAAAATGGAGATAAATATATTGTAAAACATTACAAAACAAGTGCAGCCTCAGGCCCTACTGCTGCATGTCTGTGGTATTCATTCTTCTCCTAGTCAAGTTTCAAGGGCTGGTAGTTGACTTTTAGAGTCCAAATATTGTTGAATAGATTGAAAGGATGGACAAAAACGTACCACTTGACTTAGTTGGGGGTATGAGCTCTTTCCAAATGCACAAGTCACTGCAATTCACGTGGGGGATTCTGTCTGTCTCTGGTGTGATCTGTGTTTCAGAGCTAGTCTGAGACGTTTCCCACCCTTTCCCTGCCTGGGCAGTGCAAGCTCCCAGTTGCAGCTGCCATTTGCTCAGGTTTGAGCTGAAACCTAGTTTTAAATATAGGAGAATCTGTGTGTCCAAAGCTCCCTAGAGGGCATTCCCTCCACCCGGTAATGAACAGTGCAGCCATGCAAACACCTCGCATGGTCAGTGGCTGAATGCTTCTTAACCACGCCTCTGGTTTTCTCCTCCGTCCCTGTGGGGAGTAATTTCACCTTGCCCCTCTAAGTTTACCTTATCCAGGGAAGACTTAACAGGAACAAAGCCAGAGAGCATCTTCACATCAATAATGAGCATGTTGGAGCTGCTGCGTTTCCCCGTGTAACTGGAACAACAGAGGGCCCTGTCAGTGGTCTTTGGAGACACTGTGTCTTACAGGCTGATACCAACAGCACGTTGATCAGCCCGGCTTCTTGACTTCATCAGCTGAAGTGAAAACACACAGCAGTGATCTCTGTGTGTCTTGCCATCTGTGCAGCTGGTTTGCTGATGGCACATTACCTGCTTATGAGGACAATATCAAATTTTGCTGGTCTGTCCTGTGGGCAGGAAGCATTTGATGTCTGTACTGAAAGCAGAAATCCAAAGGACCCCTCTGGAAGGTAAATGTTGTATCTCAGTGCTGTCTGGAAGAGGAAAAAAAACCCTTTTGTTCAAGAATGCCAATGATTTTCTTTGCATTCAAAAAAACCAAAAAAACCCAAAAAAAAAAAAACCACCCCAAAAAAACCATAAAACAAAACAACCAAAAAACCAGACTTAGTGAATTTTCTGAAGATGCTTGCTTATATCAATGATGAACACGTAAGACTTCTAATCTTTAACAATGAAGGTGCTTTTACTCAGAGTCACCTCCCAGAAAGAAACCAGGTGTTTCAGTAAGGACTCTTTTTCCATGCCAGAACTCCCCAGGAGTCAGAATGTGGGATAGGAAAAAGAGTGTTTTGTGAATGATTTAGGGAAATTTAGGGAAATCAAACAATTAGGAAAAATAAAGAGAAGTCAGCTAGAAAATCATCAAAACACTGGCTATCTTGTATGCAAAATGTGAGACACAATGAAGAAAAAATCAGACATTTACTTGCATAAATACACAACCACTGCCATTCACTGTCAGGCTGTATTTCCCAGGGACCTCTGGAAGGGGAGTCTGTTGCACCAGGAGCCTGTTCTCATTGTTGACAAAAAATACCTTCTCAAAGGGCTTTTTGGAAGTGATCTTGACTCCGTTTTGTGAAGCAGAGTTGTAGGTGGCCTCACCATAAGCAGCGAGTGCTTGAAGGGCAATGACTGTGTCCTGAAGAAAAAGAAAATAATAAAAGACAATTGGCTACACAGCGTGACCAGCACAGAGGAGATCAAAGTCACTGTTGCAATACATGTCACAGTTGCTGTTTCCTGAATTTGTGAATAATTCCAGGGTTCCCATACAAAAGGAGCCATTTCATTCTCTCATGTATGCTTTAGGGTAGAAGAATATCTCTCCTGATACAAGGGTCTCAGAACATAAAATATGAGAAGCAGAGTGCCCTTCTACAGTTTATCATAGTGATGAAGCCTGTGTTTTCTGAGGAGCTACACAGAACTCATGGGTCATCTGACAGATGGGACTTGGTGTTTTCTAGGCTCACCCCTGACACAAATATCTGTATTTATTGCTAGTCAAATTACTCTTGTATGGTTTTAAACTTATTAAATACAAAACCTTATGGTTTTAACCTTATTAAATACAAAAAAGTATTTTGTTCTAATATTTTTTTGGTTTTGGTTTATCTCAGAGACAGCAAGTAGAAAAGAGAAACAGGACTAAGTAGTCAGAGCCCTGCTGGAACCCTGAAACAGTGCCCCGATTCCTAGGACTAGATGTGGAGTGGAAGGTAGTTTTGGCACCTGGGTAGAAGAGAAACCTCCATAGGCATTCTGCTGCCTGATGATCCACTGCACAATCCCTGAGGCCTTTGTGAGATCGTCTTTATTCCGGTTGGGTTTGCGGAGCAATGCCAACAAGACGTAACTGGTGATCTCAACATCGGCTGAAGGGGCATGGTCAAGGAAGGAGGGAGATTTGTCTGATGGAGACCTCTCCTCCTGCTCCCAGTGCTGTGAGCCATCTGAATAAACAGAGAGGAACCAGTATTGATTACAGGTGTCACTGCTCTGTACTCTGCCTTGGAGTCTCACTGCGTCCCGGCCTCTTCCTCAAAAGGACTCCCTGCACACCAATGAATGCACTGCAGGTTAACTCCATCCATCATTTGTGTGGTTCGGTTCATGTGCCCACTCTCTCAATAATATCAAGGTCAGACCATCAGTAAGATCTATTCCATCTTCCCATTTCCCAAATTCCCCAAGTGATTGGAACTCACCAACTTCTTTTGATGATTTCTGTAACTCTTCAAGGAATGATTCACATTTTTCTGCCTTGCCAGCTAAGCAGAAAGCATAGGCCATGAGTGCCTGAGTGTAAACTTCACTGATACTCTCCTCAGATGCGGTCTCCAGACAAAAAAAGGCATTTCGAATTACAGGGTACTTAAAAACAAAAAAAATATGGGTTTAATTCAGGACCGTAGTCTTCACCTGCTCAAAAATTTACTTTCTTTAAACTTGTTCCCCATCCTGTCACTATCACAGCAATGGGAGTGGGACTTTAGCTTGTATAATGACTTCAGAACAGAAAATACAGAATTCTTCAAGGAGGGATTTCACAGAAAACATCAAATAAATCAAGTAGCTTTCAGTGGTGTTCTTGACGAGGTTGTTCTACATATTTCACAGATCATTCCGTCTGTTTACCTCCATTATAATTATCTGCTCTGCATTTCTATAGTCAAGAGTTTGTTGTCTTGAACAAATCTAACTTAGTGGTTTCTATCCTCACTGACTTTGATGTAACTTTAATTCTGCAATGTTGTACTAGGTTTACACCCAGAAAAAAATGTACAGTTTGACTCTGTGTCCCCAGACAGGATATGAAAAAGTGGAGGCTAACTCATGTATTGAAGTCTAACGTCTCCTCTGAGGTTACCTTTGTACTGCCAGCTTTTGAAAAGGACAGGTCAGCTTTTGCTCTGATGAACATTTGTTTTTCCAACCTATCTTTTAGTTCCATTTGTAGATTTTATAGATTCACCTGCAACAACTTATTTTCTTGACTGGGCTGTCTTTGAGGCTAAGCCATAGTGTGTGGGTTACTACCTGTCATGTGTAGGTTTCTACCTGTCAAGTCTTTTTATTGGAAACTAAAGGGTGCTTTAGTTAAAGGTATTTTTATTTATAAAGTAAAGGTATTTTGTGTCTTGCAAATAGAAGATCCAATCCCACTGAGGTTTGTACAGTTTCTACCCAAAGACTGTTGGTTTAAGAGGTGTAGAAATGGAGGTAGAGGTGTGGATACAGAGCACAGTCACCTACCTACTCTGGGAGCTCTCTCCCTCTCTTTCTCTCTCTTTACAACCTAGACAATTTAGCAGATGCTGGACCCAAGGCAACAACTGGGGACCAGTTCCATCTGAATATCAGGTAAGTCTCCTTACCAAACTGGAGTGCCCAGCTTCCAGCATGGCGATGGTGGTGTAGGCAGAAAGCGACAGCTCGTCATCTACTCCTCCCTGAAAACAACATGGAGAGAGGAACAATCTGCAAATGCCACAGATGAGAACCTTTAAATATCAATTGCCAGGTCCCAGCTGAGAGAGTATGGACAGTTCTGGAGGCAGCCCAAAGGGAAAGAGAGCATTTGCATAGCTCTTGAATAGCTCACAACTCCAGAGCTCACAAATCCTTTGTTATTAAATCCTACAACATCACTCCTTCAAGCTTACAGTCCTGTAACCCTATTTCAGGTGCACATAACATGTAAAGTAGGTGTATGAAAGCTGACTGAGCCAAAAATACTCATTATAAGATATGGAGAATTAGTCCTTGGAAGAAGGCAGGCATTTGGAGTGAAATATAGTTTTTGGCACTAATAGAACATACTCATAATGAAAAGGTATGAATTTGACCAAATAGTAATTCTGTGCTACCTTCAAGGCATTGTTGAAGAGTGTCCCAACACTCCGGAAACAGCCATCTAGCTTCTGTTTGCTTGACAGCCACATCAGGGTTTGAGACTGGACACGGTCATCAATGTAGATGAAGCGGCCAGCTTGTGCAAATGATCTGTACACAAAGGCAGTGAGCCTGCAAGGGAAAGATGAAGCTGAGATGAGCACTGGAAGCCACAGAAGAAATCAGCCCTCCCATTTGTGCTGCTGAACAGCATGAAGAGTTACAGCCAGCATGTTGGTGGCTTGCTTTCTCTTTGTGTGCTCCTCAGAGAGAGAACAGTTAAAGGGATAGAAGCTAGATGGGACATGGGGAGGATGTCCAGCACACTCTGTGGCTGGTCCTGTCTACAGAGCACTGCAGTGCAATGGCTTTTATTGCAGACAGCAGGACTATGAATCAGAAAGTCAGCTGGGTCTTTAGGGATCAACTTCTTTTCATGCACCTGGCCTGGCAGAGGATGGAGAGATATTTCCTTTAGTACTTCCCAACCCCCAGACCTCGACAGCTCAGTACATCCGATTCAGCCAGTAAAGCTGCCTCTTATGTGCACCATAATAATTGAATGTAAATTCATCTCTGAACCAGTTCTGCTCCCAGTCACTCACCAGGTGTTCCCTTCTCTGTCTCTGGTGCCAAAGATGCTGTAGGACCCATCAGGACGTTTGTATGACAGCTGTTTCTGGTAGCCTGCAAGAACATGGAAAAGGAAGTGTTCTTGGATGTAAAAGCAAAACCCTATTTTGTTTGCTGACATATTTGTCTGGGAAAGAATGGAAAGGCAATGTATATCTAACAAGCAGGAGGGGAGCTCTGAGGGATCCTATGAATGGAAGTATGGAAAATGTCTTGCAGAAACACTGAGAGAACAGGCAGAGCTCTACCAGCTCTATGCTCCAACTAAACATACAGGATCAGGATATATGCTGTTTCTAAGTGGGAAAAGAGGAGGGGACTGAAAGACAAAACCTCAAAGGAAACATGGCAGTTGAATGTCAGCAAAAAGGCATAAGATAAGAAGATAAAGGAAAGTAAAAAATGTCTTGTTCAGGGCAAATCCTTGGGTTGCTGTGTTGCCTTGGGAAGGCTGACCTAAAACAGAGATTAGACAGAGTTAAAGAATAAAATAGGTATTTATTAGAAGGCCTCAATGGACACACCTTGGGAAGTACAAGAGCCCAGCCAGGGCTACATCCAAGATGAACCTAAAATAGTCACAAAAAATGGATGACCAGTCACCAAGTGTCTCACTTTTATAAATTCTAGTCTATTAGCATATTAGAGTTAATTGTCTAATTATAGCTTTAGATTATGAAGCCCCATCCTTCTTGTTTTTCTCTCTTCATTCTGCCATTGCTTATGATCTTGGGCCTGAGATTTAAATAATTTGTCCTTAGTCCCCAGCTAGAAAAAGAATTTTTTTTTCTACCTACTCTGTGAAAAGAGCTTCTATCTCCTAATATGAAGCTCAGAACTACAAACTAAAGCAGTACAGAATCTGAAAAATATAAAAGCTAAAACCTGAGGCATCAGCTGGGCTGTACTACAACTGTGATGCCATCTTCCAGGGTAGACATGCTGTTGCTGCTGCTTCTGTTCACTGGCCCTCAACAGGAATTTCACCACATGTTGTAAGGGAACCACAAAGTTCTCACCGCTCACTAAGTATCCAGTGGCCTTGGATTTGACTTCCCTGCTCAGCTGCCCTGTCTTGTTCAGATAGTCCAGGACGTAGATGTTGGGTGCAAAGAGGGCCATGTTCTGCTCCCCACAGCCAAAGGGCATCTGGAGGAGCTGGTGCAGGTTCTGCATGGCAGTGCCCATGATGTCACCTGAGGAGTAGGAGATGAGAGGGGGGGATCAGCACAATTTGTGGCCACTGAAATTAACAGTAATTTCCATTCCACAGGCAGAGTCATAAAAGCCTAGCAGGGGCTGGGAGCCTTCCAAACAGAATTTTGTTCTGCTTTGCAGCCAACTAAGAATCCTTTTCCTGCCTCTACTTACATAGTCTAAATCTCCCTTACCAGAAACACTCCTTATTTTGGTGCCACTTCAAGCAGATACTTCTTGCTGGAAATGAAAGGAACTTGCAGGAAACTTCTGTTTCAAGAGGATGGAAGGGAATAGCCAGAACTATTTATTGCAAACATTTATTGCAAAATTGACAGGTAATGCTGAAAAGGGATGTTGATAATGCAGATGTAACACAGACAACCTTTAGTTGTTATTTCTAGCAAAGGTAGCACAGACACGGCAAGGGACTTCTGGAAAGAGCTTCTAAAAGTCACCAACATCACCAAGCAAGGATTTTATGGTTAGTGAGTCATATAACCAAATCTATGTCCTCAAAAGACTGAATAGATTCCACTGGCATTTTTGATCTGTAGGTGGGTATGTAGAAAAATGCCATACTGGCATGAATATGGCTGAGGTCCTAAGTTAGAACTGTGCTGCTGCTTCAGAGAAAGACTTTCAAATGAGCTAAATTTAAACAGAATAGTGAGGAGTGATGCAACTGATATTTAAACTCCATTTTGCTGATGCAAATCATTGCTGGACAAGATGAGAATCAGTCTCTTTTCTCAAAAGTTTCCCACACTAGGACTGAAAACTCACATTTTGAATCCTGAAAGAGCTTTCATGTTACATTTTCTGTATTTTCTTTTTGGTTTATGTTTTATTAATTATATATTTACCAACAACAGAAAAGGACGCTCTGGCTGATCCTTCCAAAACATTTGTAGGTAGCTCTAGAGATATATCTTGAATAACTACATCATCTGTGGAGAAAAATATTTGTTATTTGTATAGGAATACTAATTATAACAGTGAAATGCTCCTGGTACAAATTGCACAGTACAAAACTGCACACAAGTGACAGCAACAAAATGAAACTCACAGCATTCGCCAAGAACGCAAAGAGGGAAGGGGACACAGCAAAATCAAAATTGTAAAAAACAATTTTTTGTGAAGATCAAGTGGTGCAGTCACTGTCATTCCTCAATAGAAAACAGTAAAACAGGGTAAGGTTGATGCTCACAGGTTGTAGTGTCTGCGACCCTTGGGGATTCCCTCCGTGGAGCAATTGGTAGAGCTGGTTGGTGAGGGTCAGAGAAGATTTTTTGCCTCTTTTAGGAGCTGTTTGCTGTCAGCACTGAGATGGTGTGGAAAGGAACATTATTTTCTCTCTCCCATTCCCACCAGAGGTGAAAAGCTGTAAGCTACAGGTATCCATGGAATAGAGGACAGTGCTCAAAATGATGAAAGAAACACAGGACATAATTTGCACAGAAAGGTCATCTCCCTTTGAGAGCTTCATAGCAGCCTTCCTACAGCATCTGAGCATAACTGAGCAAGGCACAGATGCTGCCTCAGTGATATGCACCATACCACACAGGAATTTGGTAGCAGGGAACTGAACTTTTACACTCATACTTAGCTGTCATATGGACAACTCTGGGAAAAAGGGAAGGAAACAAACGCTTCAGGAAAGAGTGCAGATTCCAAACTTCCTTTCAGTTCTTCTCAAGAAAATGGACTCTTACCTTCTGTACAAATTAAGGAGTTTTGAGTCTTTTCCCTTCTGATTCCTTCAGGCTGCAAGGAGAGGGAAAGAAGAGATACATGCAGTGGATGAGACAAAAGCATGCAGAAGAAATTCAGTGACAAAAAGCCACCACCTTCCCCAACCTCCTACATCACGTAACAGGTGGACTGAAACAACAGTTTACAAGTTCATGTATGATGTGGTTGCTCCTAAAAGGGAGATTGCATCAGATGGAGCCCCTCATTTCCAGTTTCTCTTCTGCACGAGGGAGACATGTCAACACCCACTGATCCTCATGGAAGAGGACATCAGATGGGAGTGGATTTGGTCTTAGATTGAACAGCCAAATCCTGTCCCAGACAAATGAAGGTGGATCCATACCAGTTCTTTAGGGAACCTGAAAAGCTTGCTTGCTTTTGGTACTTCCACTGTGTTTTATTTTCCTCATGAAAAGGAATGCAGGACAAACAGAGCTGCCAGCAGTACCTCAACCAGCAGTGTTCTGATCTGGGTGTCCCTGTACTCAATACTGATGTTCCTGGGAGCTTTGTCTCCACATGCTTCATCATCCTTGGCCTCTGCAGTAATGCTGAACACTACATTACCTTAAATAGCAGAGAAAAAAAAAAAAAAAAAAAAAAAAAAAGGGAAAAAAATGGACCTTTACCATGCAGGATGATTGACAAAATAAGAAATTTCATCTGATGATTAAGATGAAGTAGTTCAACATCATGAATGGTAAGTCACTGTAGGTGAGACATACAGGAAGAGAACTGGTGTCTAAAAATGGCAATGATAAACATGCTGAAGCTGTGAAGAAGATCTTTAACCCAGAGAACTGGAAAGAACAGTGGTAAACCAAGCTGTCTGGGTTGGAAAAGGATTAAGTTTTTTCAGGTGAGATATAAATTAGTATCTTGGAACAGAAAACCAAGTAGATTCAAAGCACTTACCAATTACTTTGGGGAAAATATTCCAGACATAAGTCTTTCTTTGCTTGGCACATACACATCCATCATCCTCTGGGGAGATGAGTTTGGCTTGATAATCAAGGGAATCCGACAGTGAAACATTAATCTGAGAACACAAAGAACATTGTAATGGGATGAAGGCTTTTTACCATATTGCAAATGGTGCTTTATTGTTAGAGGGGGTGAGACTCTGCTTACATCTAGAGTTAAGTGTAGGGCAGATTTAAGGTCTCGGATGTTGATGTTTGATTAATCATCCATCAGATGTAACATGAACAGTTTTCCCTCTTGCTTCTCTCAGCAGTCTCACTGGGATGTTAAGCATCCTATGCACACCTGATTCTTAAGGAAAAGGCCTCAGTGAAACCATTGATAGCTTGCCTATGTGAGGGTGGTGAATGATACTTTGCAAAGCACTTGCTTCTTTTCTCTAAGGATCTTGATGCAGTTGCTTTACAGATCTGCCCTAGTCACAGTTCACACAATCTCCCTTTGCTCCATACTGTTTTCAGAGGACAAATTCAGTCAGGATAATCTGTTGTCAGCTAGAATGAGTCGAACCTCAGTCAAGAGCAGATCTAACCATCTGTGCCAATCATTTTGTTGCAGCTTCTTTGGAGATGGGATGAGGTCTAAGGATGTGGGCAGAAGTACACACCTTAATGCACTGGTCAAGGTAGTTGAAGACAGTGGCTCTAAGCAGGAAATCTTCTCCTCGTATGATAGAATATGGCAAGGTCAAGTCAACAAAAAAAGACTGCAAGGCTGTCAGGGTGGCAGGCACAGATATGCCAAATCCAGACAACTCTTCCACACAGAAAGCACTGGCTTTCCATTTGGTGATGGTGTCAGGGACGGTGTATGAGATGCTGGCTTTTCCAGTAGAGCTGATGGGAATGGAGAAAGGATGAAAGCTTTAGAAAGGGTAAATTTCAGAAAACTTGCTTCTCAGTAGATGCAACAAGTTTTGGGAATGAGAACTACCCCTATTCTATCTGCAGAAATCCCACATTACAATACCTGGAATTTATCACTAAAATTTGAGAAAATTTTAAACATTTAAATGTTCCTCTGCCCATCTTATCCTTGAGTTTGAAAAGACGACTCAGAATTCTTGTTCTGCAAATGCGTATTTTAAATAGAGGTGTCCTTCTTCTGAGGAAGGGAATATGACTCTTGGTACACACATTGTAGCAACAGGTGTCTTTAGGCACATCTTTGGTAATTTGGTCATGGAAAAGAGAAGGGCAGATGGGCAGCTGATGACTGAAAATTAGGTCTTCTGGGCCAAAAAGGAAGAAGAGTTGGCAAGGGATTGCCACCTTACAGGACATCAGAGAACATATTTAGTAATTCCTAAAGCAAGGCAAAGATATGAAAGAAGCAGTACTCACTTAATTGGAATTATATCCCAAATCCAAGCTTCAGGAAAGAATTCTCGAATAGTCTCAAGGACGAGGGTCCTCTCTCGTTCCTCCCTATCAGCTTCAGCTGGTAAGAGATAATGAGAATTTAATAAAACCTGATCCATATAATGGAGATGCCCAGAAAGGACAGGCTTGAATGTGATGGGCTGGTATGAAGGACAGTAAGTGTTTTACTGTTACCTTCTAACTGAGAATATATAATATTCATATATACACATATGCCACACAAATATTAAAAGCTACTAATATATCCCTCAGTTGGGTATAACCTGGTGTCAAAGGAAAAAGAAAACATTGCTTTGGTCTCTCATGAGCATGAGACCTAGGGCTAGAACTCAGGGCACTTGGCTCTTAGCTCTGATTACTGTTCACACTGTCGCACAGTCTTTTCCAACTAGCTCTGGTCAGAAGGGAATCAGTGTCAACACTGTGAGATTTGTGTGAGACTGCCAATTGCCAACAATTCCCAGCATGAAACTGGATATGAATCAGAAATGTAGACCTGAAAGACTCTTTTGGACATTGGCCATTAGCTTATCATTTGGTGCCAGACCAATATTTAGTATCAAAACCAAAGTGGTTAATGAGTACTGTGCATGTCCATATAACAAGAATACCTCTTCCTTTAAGGAGAAAGGTAAAATCTCTTTTCTGTCCTCTGTATTACCTGATGATTTTACATGGTGTGCAGAAGCCACATGCCCTGCATTCATTACGTATGGTTGACGTCTTACAGTCTCACCAGTGCATACAACTGGTTGTCGAACTTTCGAGTTGGTAAAAAGTTTAATTCCCATATCCTGTTAAAAACACATTTCAGCATTAGCCATAATCACTCTGTAGCTGACGTTTGTTCCATTCTTTCCTCTTTCCCATTACTGTGTTTCTACCACAGAGGTGCCCATAGACATGTATGCAGAGACTTTTGGGAGCTTTGTGTGTGCTAGAAGATCACAGTAGGCACCAGAATCAATTGAGAAATGAGGTCTAAGAGGAGAGCTTGTCATGTATGAATTTTGCTACTAGGGTTTTTTGAAGTATCTAACACTACATAAACAGAAACTCACTAAAGCATATTTAAGTAATGTACAGGACATTTACCCTGATGAATTGATACACATCTGGGCCTAATCCAGACATTACAGGTGTGTAATACAAGCCTTTGTGAAAGATGTGGTCAGATGAGACACAGGGCTCTTGGGAGTCTTCTTCTAGATTGAACCCATGGAACACGTAGCCTTGAAAGTCTTGTAGGGGATGCAGGCTGTATACCTGTGAGGGGTAAGGAAACAGGAACTGTGTGTATGTAAACATCAGCCTTACTTACACCATCAAATACTACAAATTGCCAAAACTGAGATGACAGCCTGTTTGAAACTGTGTTTTGTTTCCTGAACTAGGAAATGGCTGAATGGCTGGGATTAGAAGGCAGTGATCAGTGGCACAAAGTCTAGCTGGAGTCCAGTAACCAGTGATGTACCAGGGTACTCCACTACTGGGTCTAATCTTGCTCAGTATCTTCCTTGATGAGCTGGGTGTTGCAGCAAGGGTCTACCCTTGCAAGTTTGCCAACAACACAAAACTGGGAGTACTGGGTATGCTGGAGGGCTGTGCTGACAGAGACCAGTCACAGGTTAAATTAAATCCCAGATGAAAGAGGATTTACAATCCACAGGAAACAAAATCTGTTTATTGCCTACTAGAGATGCTTATGACCAGCACATGCCAGAAGCTTAACTCAGTCTAATGATCTCAAATGGAGAGACACTGTAATGGAGGAGGAAGACAAAGTGGAAGATAAGGCATTTGGCAGCTTACCATTTCCATGGACAGCTCTGTCTCTGGCTTCAGGAGCAGCACGCTCTGATCCACTGCCCTCACAGCACAGAAGGAGTTGGCAGCAGCTTCAATGACCAAACTGACATTGGAAGCTGGCTGCATCTGCTTTTCAGAGAATTCCAAGTGGACCTGAAATTCATCAAACAGATGTTGGCATGGCTAACCCATGCTGCTGGGGCTGCTGTGACTGTGTGTGAGTGGAAGGATTTTCTATTAAAGCACAGAAAGTTCTGCCTGGAGGAGAACATCTGGTCTCCACTGTAGCTGTTGATCAGGCCTCTGTTATAACAGGGACTTAGGCAATAAGCACCCTTAGATTCCTATGATAGCTTAACTGAAGCCTACCTCAAGTGATTTAAAACAAAGTGTGATTCTTTTGCTGCCATTATCATTATTCTTTTGCTGTCAAACTGAACCTGATTATGACTTGACTACATGTAATAATCCCTACAGTGAGCAAATAATATTTTTCCTAGGTCTCTGGCCCATGTTAGCAAACATATAAAACAAATTTTGGATCTATTCAGAAAAAATCTGTTTCATATTTGTTTTAGATAAGAGGGAAAAAAAATAGGAGGGGCAACTAGAAACATTTTATTTAATGTCTCTTGGTTTGTCTTGTTCTACAGATTCATGCAATTTAGCTTTAAGGAGCTAAAGATTAGAAAAATATTACTGGTGAAATCTGAGTTTATAATGATGAATGAAAATATACCATAAAAAGAAAGAGGAAGAAATACCTAAACCCTAGACTGCTATTTTGGCTTTCTTTTCTGTGTGTATTTAGTTCTGCTAAACCTAAACTGCATTTTTCAACAAAAAAGTATAAAAAATTAGATTGAATGATGAAGTGGGATAAGTCTCAATTGTTTTCACTATGTTGAAGGATAGAAAGTCTAAAAACTGAATGGAAAACTAGTAGAATTTAAGTGAGGCAAGAATAATTTAGGATTTATGTAGGTCTCCTGGAAAGTTTTTAATGTTAAAAGAAGATGTATCTTCTGACAATAAGGCCAGGAGGTAGTGGTAGAGGAAAGATATAAGGCCAAAGAGAAAAAGGAGAAATAGAAGGAATAATGTAGAGATAAGGGGAAGGAAACAAGAAACAAAACTGGAAATTTCTTGTGGATATATACACAAAGAATTTGTATTTATCTGACTGCAGGTAAGGGTTGTTATATCTTAGTGCCTCTCACCTTGTTTTTGAAACACTTCTCAACTGGCAATTGAACACTGTCTGCCACCAGCTCCTTGTCAGGGTGTAAGGTGTACACCAGCAACCGAAGAGCTGGAGCCATTTTCTCACTGACCACAAGCGGAATGGTGAAAGTGCCATTTTGGCCTGTTAGAAGAAATAAATGCACCAATAAGGAAGGAATATCAAAGATTTACTGTAGTAGTAGACAAACTCAACAGGTATGTAACTGAACCAGTCAGTGGAGCAATTTGGGCTTAGATGATAAACTGAACAATATTCCAGGAGGTGACAGGCCTGGGTTTGATCCATGTGGTCTCAGATTTATTGTACATTTGAACATGTGGCCATCTTCAGATAGGACCCTAAAGCAGACACTCTGCATTCCCTGTGTCATACTTTGGGAAGATCTTTAGAGAGCACTGTTTGACTGATATTAAATTCAGTAACTGCTGGACTAAACCTGATTTTATAGTGATCTTAGTAGCAGTGCTACTGTCATGGACACATTCATGGGTGGAGAGAGATACAGCCTTTCCTATTGCTGCTATATTCAACCATCTGGATGTTTGGTCATTTGTTTTTTTGTTTTAATGCAAAAAATAATTGATTGGCAACTTAACTTACCAGCTTGGATATGAACTTTAATTTCCCCTGTAAGGACAATCTTGCCTTTTGCCATGCCCTGTGTAGAGAATATCAAGACATGTATGGGTTGGCAGAAGTTGGAGGGAGAAAGCAGCGATAAGGTTCATTATGCATGGACAAGACAATCTACAATGTGATGATCTCAAATGCTTAAACATAAGCCTTAGGGCATGCTGAATATTCCCACTGCTGCTGCTGGTGACTTTGTTGCTGGTCACAAAGCAGAAGTAAAAGGAAGGAAAAAGAGGGGCAGAGAATACCATGAAGATCACTCACTGCTGTAATTCCTGTGGATGGATTGCCAGAGAGCTGCCCAGTAAAGCCCTTTCAGCAAACCAACCCACAGCCTCACACTCACCATATAGTAGAAGTTCACGGTGTTGATTCTCCTGTATCCTTCTGTGTTTAAGACATAGTGCACAGTGATCATCCTCTTCTGCCCACATTTCAGATCTTTCCACACAGGCTCAATCCTCACAAAACTGCTGGTCCAAGAGTAGAAGCGCTGGACGGAGAGAGACGCTTCTGGGTAGTAAGGCTCTATCCAGCCTTCATAGTGGCAGTGGTCACTGGTTTTATAAACTGCCTGAACAGGAGAGGTTCGGGAAGAAAAGGAAAACAAACATATATCACTAAGGAAGTCATCATCACATTCTGACATCAGAATAATTAGTTCATATAGTGCATATAGGTAAGAACTGCATCTAAAGTAAAACTGGTAAGGAAGGAGCAGCCTTGTAGCAAGTCATTGCATTGCAACAACTCAGATGTTTTCCTCACTCCTCCTATAGTAGTTTTTGAGAGCTGTACACAATGAAGAAAGATGAAGAAAGCATATTTTTATTGCCAGAATTGAAACCTCATCCCATCTTTTTCTGGGTTCAGTTTGAGAGCAGCCATCTCTCCCTTTGTCTCTATTCAGCCTTGTTTTGTACTCACTTTCAGATTGATCTCGGGATCAAACATTTCAGATGTGTCAATGCTAAACTCAGCAACACCATTATGATCCGTGGTGAAGTTGTCTGTATTCTTGTTATTGACAAATAGCTGAATAACCTCATTGGAAATTGGAGAGTTCTCTTTGTCTACCAGCTTGATCTATAAAAAGAATATGAAACATGTTGAACACATTTCAGTATGCAGATACTGATATTTTGCACTCCTTTGCTCTTCAAACAGCAGAATCCCTTTTTCATCTTCCTTTAAAGCAATACTTGACAACTGAAATTTTTGTCTTCACTTTCTGGCAGCTATCTTATGAGGTTTGGAGCAGGAGCTTCCTCAGCATCTGCTGCATCATTGATAATGTCCTTTTGTAGAGCAAGAACTTTCATGTATCATCTCTTTCCTGATCAGTCCCTTCTGACTATACATTTCCAGTTTGAAAATATATTTTCTTTTCTCTTTCCTTTTCCCCTTCCTTAGTCTTGAGAATCTGCTGCTGCTATTTTCAGGGTCTGAAAACATTTTCTCCACATCTTTGTTTTGAACATTTTTCTGATTCTGTCTACACTCTTTCTGCCGTTTATGTGTTAAACAAGCAAACAAACAATAACAGATCCCATTAAGTAAATTCTATGTTGCTAGGAATGAGCATTCTTTTTTTTTTTTTTTTTTTGAAGAAAAAGAACAGAGTGGGAATTGGAATCAAATAAGAAAGTTATATAGACTTTACAGAGGGGAAAAAACCCTCACCCTTGAAAGACAGTCTTGCCTCCTTTCAGTGTTACTGGTCCCCCTTATTCTTTCCTCATTCATAAAAGAAGAACTGAAGGAGAGAGATTTATCCCTACCCTTTAAACCACTGACAGCATTATATGGGCATTGTCATGAAACAAAATAATGAAAAACCTTTCTGAGACAGAAACTGTTGTTATTTCCTTGATTTTTTGTGTGTGCCCTAAATCCTTTCCCTCTTTCTTCCCTCATCCACCAGTGTTTTTATTCATGTCTGGCTGGCATGTGATAGTCAGTTCTGAAGGGAGAGACAGTGATTTATAGCAAGCTTAAAATACCAGTTAGAGAAATGCTAGCTAATGAATTCTTCTGATTTCAAGTATTTCTGGAAGAATCAAACTCAGAATAAACTAATAGTCTTCAGCATTCAGAATTACCAGCAGGGCATTGCATCTGAGGAAAGAAGACTGGGGAGAACTCCCACCCCAAATAGTCCCCTAGATGTTGCCATCATTGTTGTTATGTGATTACCTGTCAACCATCTCCAATACAAGTCCTCCAAGCCCTGTTTACCTGCCCAAAGTAAGGAATTCCTCTTCTGTAGTGGCGATCCATGTTCTCAAACTGTATGGTGCTCATCACCCGAGTTATGGAAATAACCCGAGCAGCTGTAAATTGCTGGCCTGGAAGACATGCCCAGAGTCATGAGAAGATACACTTTGTCCTGCACAGAGCATCAGCAGAGTTTGCCTGGAGATGGTCACTGTGCTTGTAAAAATGACCTTCCTCAGGGAGACATTCTTGTACTCAGCAAGCAGGAGCTATCTCCACTCTCCTTGACCACACCGCTTTTGCTGTCTGTCTGGAAGGGATTACCTGTTCCTTTCTCTGTCACAGTGGCTTTCACGTCAAGGTTCCTCATGTAACCAGTGCGATGTAACTCAAAGATGTTGGAGCTGAAGACCTGGGAGAGGCAACCATCTGTCTCCAGCTGGACAGGGAAGAAAACAAATCCTGCTGTCAAGGATCATAGGTTGCAAAGAGTGTTGACAATACACCTTCTTTAGCAATGAAGCCTTTTCCCAGTACTTTTTACATGATTTATACATGTTTATGGGAAACTGAGTCATGGAGAAGAAACATGTCAGTCCTTCAGGCCTGCAGGAAGCTGAGAAGAGAAATGAGGTGCTCTGAGCTCCTAGCTAGTCATATAAGCAAAGAGGTGAGTAGGGTGAAGAGAAGCATCAAAGAGACAAAGCAAAGTGTGATGGGCAATAGGAGAGAAACAAGAGCAAAGAAGAGAGGACAAGCATGAAGAGGAATAATAATTATGTATCATACATTTTTGGTGAACGATTGACAAACTGGGCTTTTCTTGCACCTCCCGTATGAATCAAAATCCCTGCACACACTGAGCTTGACTTTCCCTTCAACAGGCTGGCCATAGGTGTACCTGGGGGAAGAAGAAATATGATCTGATGAGGCCTATGAGCTAATGCTTGAAAAACAATCTTCAGCTAATGTGTGCAGGAATAAATCCAGGACAGCAGTGAGCTAGGAAGCCAGAGCATGGAATAATTTCACAGGTTTTTCCTAACTCTCCTGCTTTAACAAAATAGAAAATACAACTCAGAATTCAAAATCAGTTATTTTTCACACCTAAACCTATGAAACAAAGCTACACTTTGAATGCAAAACCAAATTCCTTTATAAACATAATGAACAGATGTGGCTACTGACTAAATTAAGACTATTGTCTCCAATCTTCAGTTTAAACTGGAGTTCCAGGCTCACTGAAAACAAAGCAAAACTCCTCATATCTGCTAGGGGATTAGGATTTCAACTCTGGATTCCAAATTACAAGATCTTGGTGTTGGTGTAAGCAAGGTCCTTCTGAAGGACCAAGCTTGGAGGGGGAGTTAGGCAGCTGGAACCATAATTTCCCTGCTAGAATTTACTGGTGCTCTCCTTTATGAAGTTCTCCCTCTGACATGGTTTGTTGGGAGTGGACACATCCTCCTTTACCAGGGAACCTCTCAAAAGATTTATTTACCTTGTACAACACCATGTGGAACAAAGTTCTCATACAATAAAATGAGATGACCACACAAATAAATGAAAGCTCCGAAGACCAAGTCAACCCTCACCAACCTCTCCTGGGACCCTCCATATTTTTTGGCTTCTTCTCTAAGCCCAGGCTCTTTCCCCAGTCCTTGGGAATTTCTTCCACTTCAGCATATTTCCTAATTCTGTGCATGGTACTTACAACCCACAGACTTTCACTGTGAACTCCGAATCCAGGATTGTAAGGCTTCCTGGTGCAGTGACTGTGACATCAAACTTTGGCAACACTAGGACAGAGAGCGAAAAGAAAAAAAATCCAACACTGGCTTATTATAAATTTGCAGATCCTCCTAAGATGAAAGCAAAAATGAGACTATATCATATTGTTAGTCATAGAGAGAATGGGATCTCAGAACCCAGTGGCAATATGATTAAGAACTGGCCTGATCTGCAAAGGATTACTGAAGTAATCCTGCAACACTTTGAAGAGAAGACAGGACTTCTGAAATTAATCCTGTGATGTCTAGATTCCTTGCACAGTTTTGGCAAAGAAAATTCATGGACATAGCTGGGAAAAATTTAGTTTGTCTCACTGAAATTTGCAATCAACTTGCTGATTTCTTGTGCAGATTATTTTGCTGGCTAAGTATGTGAAAAAATTGTACATTTTTCTTGCATTTTTTTACTGTTCTCTTTCTTTTTTAATCTCCCGGTTCCTAATGACAACTAATTGAAGCTGCATTTGCCAGGAAGCTGTTTGAAGTTTTAGCAGTCAAAAAGGTTGCTTGATATGGGCTCATCTTTAATAATGTTTCCTACACTGAATAAAAAAAAAAAAAAAAAAAAAAAGGAGGTGTTTACCGTATTCCTCCACATGGAATGAGTGATTTGTTCTATCTCCTGACTTCTTTGCTACAATAATTTTGTAGTTCCCCAGGATAGGCTCTTCAGTGAGTGGGAATTCTAGCTGAATAATGTTCATCTCTGACTTCACATTTTGCCACTGCAAGATCCTGTTGCCTCTTGGATCCTGAAGGAAAAAAAGAATACAGACTCACAGTTTTTTTGCCTTGGAAATCTTTGCTACTAGCACACAAAAACCAGCAACAAAGAAGAAAACAGAATATGTTGCTTTAACACACTGGAGAAGCTGCTTAATGCACGTGCATTGAGTTAAATTGCACCTTTGTACTCTGATTATTCATGTTATTATTAATGTTGTTAGATTCTAATCTATTGTTCCTGATTTAGGCATTCTCTGCCAGCCTACTTACTAGTCTCAATCATCAGGGAAAGTTGCACAATACTGCTCTTTCCTGCTCTTTAGTATATGTTGCTCTAGATTTGTGTCAAGAAGGGTGAGAAAGAAAATCTTCTTTGTGCTTTCCCTTCAGCCAAGTTTATCCCAGACAAATCTTGGCCTTTAACAACCCCAGCTTTTTTTTTTTTTTCAGCTGCCAGAAGAAGGAAGGAAACCTTTCTTCTGCATTCACTGGGGTGGCATTTTCCTCACAGTATATGTTATGCTAGCTGCACTAAAGAAAACTCATTGACACCATTTCCTTGACTCTTTACAGCAACGGCCGGAAAAAAACGTGGGGAGGGCTCAAAAGATGTGTGTTCTCACTGCAAAGAAAATAAAGTCCCCTGACTTCACAGTGTAACATGAAAACTTATAACTATAACTGTCTAGACATGAAGAGAAATTGTTTTACAAATCCCCAGAAAATGCCATGAAAGTACTGGCATAGTTAGTAGTTGTATTCACAACCTATATTAGGTTTTAGCAGCACTAGAGTTACAAAAAGATATATCCCAAATAAGCTGAGAAAACTGGGGGAAGGGGCGGAGAATCAAAAGTAGACATAAGAACACTGCAAATTTTGACTGCTGAAATGATAGTAGGTGTGCCTTCCATGTCAAGCTCAAAGAGCATCCCTCTTTTGTGTTAAGGATTTTCTGTTAATTTCTGCTGTTGTACTCAGCAGCAAGATTTGTCTGTGTATGTACACACTCAAACCCATGTAAGGACACTTGCCCAGAGAAATGCAGTACAAAGACAAAAATTTCTTACCTGAATTGCAATCAAGGGGTACTGAAAGAGGAAAAAAACAGAATGGAAGAAGATATTAGGTGGCTGATCAAACAAAAATTATTTTTCCTCAGCACTGTGAGAAGAATATAACCAATATTCAGTATAATACCATTTATCAGAGGAGCTCATCTCTTATTTGAATCAGTTTAACAGCAATTTTACTTCAATAAGAAGCTTACATAAATGAGAGAGATGAAATGAGAATGGTGGGACTGTTTCGTATTGGTTTTAGTGCAATCTCAGAGTGTATGAGTGAGCAGAGTTACAGAGCTGCACACAAACCATGATTTGGGCTTCTTACTAGCAATTAGCACCAGCTCTTTTGCTAGCACTGTGCTATCTCCTGCATTACAAGTGCAGGAGAGGAGGCCAGTGAAGACCCTTCCATTAATTTCCTTATGCACTATGAGCATGAAGAGAGACTGCTGGCAGTGGAAAGAATACCTCTGAGGAGATTAATATTTGTGGCAGCAACTTTAATTTCCCTCATTTCTAAAATGGGCAAAGCGACAAATGGATGATTTACTGATGCATGCAAGCAACATCTGCTGAACTGTAAGAGCAGGAGACTGAACCGTGGGCTTTTTGGACAGAGCTAAGATAATGTCAGTGACAGCAAAGTGGAGGGGGTTTTGAGCCTCTTTCCCAGCAATAACAGAAGGTGTTGTGTCAGGAACTCAGAGTGCTACGCACCTGCCTTATTCCCTGTGACTCTAATGAGAGGCTGGATTACAGCATGTGCATAGGAAATCGGGTTAATTCTTTGGCATTTAGTCTCTGCAACATCTCGTTTTATCCACAGCAATCCTCTATGTAAAATTTGGGAAGAAGTTATCTCCCAGCAGTTTTAAATACAGGGCAATATTACTGGTCACTCACCTTCTCCTGAACAGGTTTAAAATTTAAATCCAGGGCAACAACACGAAACCTCACTGGAAAAGCAAGAAACAGGGTGTTAGCAGTGATCATTGTTTGGCTGAGCATGTTTTGCATTCATTAGTACTTCCAGTTTCACAGGTCTTCTAACAGTCCTGTTTGCAAAAGATGCACATAATAAAATGTATCTGAAGGTAGAAGAACCCTATACAGACTTTGATTAAGGGTCTTTTCCCTAGCATCAAGCTCTTGTACTCTTTCATAAAAGTTTCCTTTAATGTTAGTAATGAAAAGTTTACTTTCATGAAAGTTTAACCTCCCAGAAAGGAATGACTGAATAAATAAGAACTGCATTACCTATTCATAATTTGATTTTGTCTGCTGCTTGCCCCAGCTCAAAACCAAGCCATTTGACCAATAAACAACCCATATTGCATGCCTTAGTGGCACAAAATTCCAGCTGGTAAGCTTTTGTCCATACTGTGTATCTATGTAGGTAGAACTGATCTGAATTAAAGTAAAACTAATCTAGTCTAGTGACTGCATTATGTGACTAATCTCTGGGAAGAAGTCTTCTTCTCTGGTTTCCTATAGCATGTCATAGAAACCTTAAACCCTAGAAATTAATTTAGGAATGAATGTGGAAAAATGGAGGTCTGCTTAATGGCTGTGTGTGAAACATGGATAAGTGGATAGCATAAGTGCAAGAATACAACATGAAAATCTAGAGTCCAAACACATAGAAAGCCAGAAGGTAAGTAGCATGATTTTGTTGTTAACAACGTGTAATTAATTTTAAAGTAATAGACTTCGCTCTTGTTGTTTAGGCTAGTTTGATGCTGACCACCATCACAGAGGGAAGCATTGTTTCATGGCAGGTACCGATTTAATCACCTCTTCCCACTATTCTGGCCTGTCATCAGTAATGAAACAGCAGCAGTGATGGCTTCTGTCACCTGGGAGGAAGGGATGAATAAAATAAAAGAGATGATGACATCCTGAAGATGACTCCCTAAGCTCCACAGCAAATAACTGTAATAGTTTTAACAGGAACTCTGAAGAAACTGCCTAGAATGTAGCTCAGCCTGAAAAACACCAGACAGAGAAATTCTGTCTGAAGAAATTCCCTCCTAAGGCCCATGTTATAGGCAAAGTGGACATTCACCAGTCTGTCCTGGTTTGTAGATGGGTTTGTCTGTCTGCACGAAGACGATGCTGTCTGTGTTCCAGACCATCACTGACCGCCGCTCCTCCAGGCTGATGGTGCTGCCCTTGGCAGAGAAGGAAATGAAAGCCAGTGGTGCAGAGTGGACAGGAGGAATCTGTGAAGAAAGAAGAAACATGGGGAGGTTGTTAGTCTTGAAGTAATTTGCTCCAGAACCTGTTGAACAGAAATAACTGTGGCCTGGGCTCCTACAACGAGACACAAGCTCGCTTCAACTTCATCACCTTTCTTGGGCTTTTCCTTATTAGTTATAGCTACAAAAAGTGCCTCCTTTTCTGTTACTGTGTTACTCTCCTATGCTTCCTTTTTCCTCTAACAAGTCTTATTTCTTTCCCTGTTTGCTCCTTTCCATGCTCTCTGCTTTAATTTTCTTGTCCCTGTTTACATTTCTTTTCCATGGGGACATAAATTAAAATTAACTTACCTTGAACTTGAAGCACTGTAGACCACTGCTTGCTGTCATGGTTTTCTTAAAAATAGTGGTATTGAAAGAGCTGTATTCTAGGATTACTCTGACGGATACTGTCTCATTGAGGTTAAGGAAATGCAGGCAAACCTGACCTGGAGAGTCACTTTGGAGGACAGCAGGCACCATCAGGACATACTGCCTGTGAAATCCCAACATCAAAGTGATCACTTTCTTATGGAAAGGAGAAACGGCCTCAAGAGGATAAAGTAAACACATAACACCATTGTTATTCAGTACCAACTAATTACTTTAGATTAAATAGGACACACTGCCAGTGCTCCTCACTCTGTCCTGCAGCTCTGAACTAGCTGAGTCCTGCTACGGCCCCCAGCTCTTGCCCTTTTACTCTTTATCTGAGCCCTGGGCTCACCTGGTTTTAGCAAAGCACCCTGCTGTCACTACTGCTATTGCTTTTTCTGGACACACATCAGCTTCCATGGAAGTTCTGCAATAGGTGGAAGGTCTGATCATATTAAATGAGAATGATTCACTTGCCATCCCCATTCTGCTTTAATTCTCCAGATATAAAAGATGAGCCCCGGTGGTATTTAATTTTTAGACAAAAATCAATAACACTGACTAGCACTGTCTTTAAAGCCATTCACAAATACTAATAATAGTAGGAGGGTAGTTCTTACGGCTCAGGCTCCGCTGCAGCTGTTACATGCCAGAGAAGAATAGCCAAAAGAAACTTCAGCCACATTTTTCTCACTGGGAGACAGAAGAAAGAGATAAGTTCTCTTCCCATGAAGCAGTTCCTTGCCTGCTAGTTTAACAGCTCTGCAGCATTCCTCACCCAGTGCTCCAGAGGAAAGGAGTTTGCTCTTCAACTCCTCCCTGGTTCCTTCCCTTGATGTTATTGCCTTTATAAGTGCAGCAAGGGGTGGAGATCCCAGTCTATCCTACTTCTTGCAAGAACCTCCCCTAACACTACTGCAACCAAAATCAACCCACCGTCTCCAAACTGTAACATTTCATTGCATTTCTCTGAATGTCTGCACAAAATACCTTTAGTGTCTGAATGTCTGCGCAAAATACCTTGTTTTCAAGGAAAGGGGCTCTGGGTTTTCAACTGAGACTTGTCACAGTACTGAAATGCACAAAGTGACCTAAACCCGAGAAAATCTGTCAAACCAGATTAATATTTGAGGGTTTTCTCCAACGTTCTTGGAATTTATCAACTGGATTGACAGTCTGGGTGAAGTAGACCAATTTTCTATACTTTGTCACCAGATTATGGCTAAAATAATACATTGACCTCTCTTTTCCCTTGCTTCATAGGTGTTTTGAAAATTGACAAAATGGAAAAATAGAGAAGCTAGAAACAGAAAGCGATCTAAAAGGTCTTAATTACTTCAGCCTTAGCCATTGAGCACTTGACAGTGTTGTTGAAGCTGGATTAATTTCAACTCAGAATTAGCCAGTTGCTGGGTCTATGGGAGTTTGTGAGTTCCCTAGGTTTCCAGTTTTCACACCTGTGTGGAAGATAATGGAGTTTTTTATTAGGGAGAAGGACGTTCTTTTGTTCTTTTGTACTCTGAAGAGAAAACAAAGCACTCAGGTGGGCTGCTCCCTACAAGAAAAACAATGCTGGAAAGCAGTTATTTGATAACGGTAAATAATTTTTTTCATTAATATTGGCACTGGTTCAGTCTGGCATGAGGTTATGAAGTCAGCTCTCTCCACAGTAGCCTGTTGTGTTTTGTATTTGAGGCTAGAACAGTGTTCATAACTCACCAGCATTTCAGCTCTTGCTGAAGAGCTCTTGCAGGGTGCCACGGCTTTCTATCTCCCCCACCTCCCAGCCATAAGCCTGGAGGCTTGGGGTGGACAAGGGGCTGTGAGGGGCCACAGCCAGGACAGATGACCCAAACAGGCCAAAGGGATACCCTGTACCTGCCACATGACACCATGCTTAGCAATAACAGGTGGGGAAAGGAGGAGGAATGACAACATTTGTGGTAACAGCATTTGTCTTCCAAAACAACCACTACCTTTACTGAGGCCTCACTTCTCAGGGAGTGGCTGGACATCTGCCTGCCAATGGGAAGAAGTGAATAAATCCCTCTTTTATCTTCTGCTTTCCTTTTTAAACTGTTATTTCAACTCAGTAGTGTCTTTGACATCCTTTCTGGAAAATGGGAGTGAGTGAAAGATTGAGTGTCTGCTTGGCTACTAGAGAGATATGGGTCCAAGGGCAGAGCACCTATTTGAGAGCACAATTTTCTCTAATAACCCGATGTGTTTTATGACTGTCTATCCTAGTTGCTTGCTAGTCTGTGAAACTTTCTTCAATAGAAACATCGGGCACACAGGGTGGCTATGAAATGCTTTCCCTTATGCCTTCAAATTTTTCACGGAAGTATCAAACCATGTGGAAATGAAACATAGCAGAAGTAGCAGGTGGTTCCCCAGAGATCTCTCTGTGGCATGGTGTGGGTGCTTAGAACACAGACAACAGACTGAGGTTCTGTTCTGAAAGCCCACCTCACTGTCATTTCTGTTGCAGAGGATCTCTACAGATTCTACAGTTAAGGAGATTGCCAAAGGATCAGGCTTTATTTTTCTGCAATGGGATACCCATACCAGGAGCTGCCAAGAACAGAAGTTCACTGTCAAGGCCATGAACTTGAGCTGACATTGTGGAAAAAGGAGATGATTGCAGGTTCTTGCTTTTCTTGACTTTCTCATGTAGTTATAAATATATTGCAATGTAATAAAGTATTCATTTCAAACAAGTCAATTTTATAATCATCAGAATCCAGAAGCTTTCTGAGTCTACTTTTGAATGTTTAATCAGAGGGTGGAGTGGATTGTGGATTAGGTGACATTCAAAGCTTGTAGAGGTAGAGAAGGGTAATTGTGCATAACTTACTGTTATAAGGAGCAGGTGTTTTGTCCCAAATATAGGCTGGATTGTGGCTTGGGTCAGAAAATGCACTATTGTATCTCCAAGAACTGGCACTAGTCACAACGTCTTCTGTGCCCATGTACATTCTGCACAGTAACCAAATGAAGGACAAAGATTCCCAATGCATCCTATATCCAGATAATTCACTGCACTAGTTTATAGCCTCCACTAATCACAGTGAAGAAAGTGCATCTGCTAAGGAAATAAACAATGATCTGTAATAGAGAAGTTATTGAATTAACAGATTTGCAACCAAACAAGTCCCCTGGGTGAAAAAAAGGTACCTGTAACTTTATTAAAACAAAGGAAAGCAGAGGTCATCCCATTTCTTGGCCATAACATATAATAACTTGTCTTTCACAGGAGAATCAAACAACATTCCACTGGATACAACAAAAAGGTTGTTTTGGGGGCAAATATTTACAAAACCATTGACATTTGTTTTTCATGATTTTTTGTCATTACTATATGCTGACTGCATGTCTTTGCTTTTCAAATCCTATCCATTCCTTTGAACTCAACTCATATGCTTGAGAAGCTTGTGAAGATTGCTCTGTGGGGAAGTTAGAGAGATGATACTTCATCACCAGGTCTGTATTTCATAGAATCATGGAATGGTTTGGGTTGAAAGAGGCCTTGAAGATCACCCCGTTTCAACCCCTCTGCCGTGGGCAAGGATGCCTTCCATCAGACAGGTAGCTCAGAGCCCCATCCAGCCTGGCCAGGGATGGGGCAGCTGCAGCTTCTCTGAGCAACCTGTGCCAGTGCCCCACCAAGTTCACAGTAAGGAATTTCTTGTTAATATCTAATCTAAACCCGCTCTCTTCCAATTTGAATCCATCCCCCCTTGTACTGTCACTATATGGGCTTTTAAGTTGTCTCTCTCCATAATTCTTGTAGCTTCAGGTACTGGAAGAGGTTCTTGGTTTTGGGCAATGTTGGAGAAATGTCTGTATACAGACAGATTATCTTGCATTCTTGACTCAAAAGAAGGTTTTTGCCAGCCTAACTTTGAGTGTTACCTGAGCCATTAACTTCAGACCTTAAATGCTTGTGCTTAGCTGTAGCACACAGAGAGAGATCTGTGTGTTTGTAGATGGAGAGCAATGACAGGAAGCCTTGGCAAAAGAAGAATGTTTTGATTTAGTTAAATTTGATTTAGTTATCTTAGTTTAAAAATGTCCCACCAGGTAAGTACAAATATCTTTCTACCACTGAAACAGTCCTGCTGCAGCCATAGTTAGACACCAAGAACTGTGCCTTTATGGTTGTGGTTTGGTTTATTTGAGGCACTAGATATGTTCTACCAGTGCAAGATTATCTTTACAAATAAAACCTGTCTTGCTGTGAAAAACTATAGCAATACAATTCAACTGCAATTAATTTTTTCATATAGGGCTGCTCGGTCATAATCATTTTTGTGTATTTCAGTGTGATTTTTTGACCTTCAATTTTCCTCATTATTACTGAAAAGAGCTGTATATCTTTCTTGTGGGAATCATCAAATGGCTTAAGGAAAAATTACAAGAGTCTCTGGAGCTCCATGGTTTTTCCTGTTTTTGAAAGATTTGTGGCTGCTAACATTTCATATAATTCTAGTACTCCTTCTGATTCATGCAGTCTAAAGCCATCTTGGATGTGCCTGCAAGATCTGTAATATATTTGTGGTATAGACACCACCAGCTTTCTTGTCAGCAGGTTAATTGCTGCAGTCAGAAGATCAATGCAAAGAAACCTGGCCATTACAACTACAAAAATTAGTTGAAAAGCACTGAATCAATCTGTGATTTTGGCTATGACTGCTTCCTACAACACTGTCTTTAAGAAGATTAGATTGTAACAATTTGTTTAGACATGGTAAAGGTCGAAATGCTTGGTTTGGCCCAGGTGTTTGGGGAACAATGCTGAAACACGGTAACTACAGATAAAGTTCTGCTTGGTCAATAGGGTCTCTAGTCAAGCGTGCAAGATTTCTTTCATTGTTTTAAGATGTGTGAGCCTTGGCAAAGTCCTCTAGCAGCTGAAAGGATGGTGAGGTCATAAAAGAAAATATGTATATCCCTAGTGGAATAGTCACGTCTTGCAGTGATTTTGATGAGTGATGGAATTTTTTTCAACAAAATGTGGTGGTGGGAAGGACTGCAGTTTATTTCAGTGGTCTATGATGCCTGGAAAAGGCAGCCATATAAAAGATGAAGGTATTTGAAGGTCAGCCAGTTGCAAGGCTTCAGTGACTCTGTTGAGTGTGGATGGGTCATCCACAACCTGTTTTCAAATCTGACACCTTTTTCCACATATGTGTGGAGGCTGAGATCTGAGCAGGAAAAACTGTGAGCTGAAGTATTAAGCCCGTCTTTGCTGTGCAGTTTCGGTGATAAATGCCAGTGAATGGTGAGTGAAACTGGAATCTACTGTCACTGTATCTGCCAAAGCCTCAGAGTGGACACTAGTGGATATACAAATTATCTTTCCTAGTTGTACACAGATTACCTGGCAGTTTTCAGGCTAAACTATGCAGTGCTATAGTCAGGCTAATAAGAGCATATGCATTTATTTTGGGAGTGCTTTGCAGTTTTACTGTCCTTGCATGGACAGGAACTAGAGTCTTTCAGCCCTCCTTTCTTCATGGTCTTTCTGGGCAGCTTCAAAGGTTCAGTTAAATGTGAAGAGGTCACCAGTAAAATATCTAAACAAGCCACTAAAAAAAAAAAAAATCTCTGGTTCTTAGTAAGTTAATTCTTCACACTTGCAAATATAAATCAGGTTTTGATTACAGTGGGAAAAGAAAATACTTAACAATTACTATCAAATGGGGAACATTCGACATGTAATTCATAAAATGTAACTTGCTAACGTGGGAAACTAGTCTGGCTGCGTGTTCCTCCCTAAACCTCCCATGCCAGCAATCAGCTCATGACTGGTACTGAGAAATCATCTTGTGTACCAAGAGCTGATTCAAGCTGCACATGATGTTGTCATGTATTGGCTTTTCTGGCTACTGGAAAGGTGCCTGAGACCAGCCATCTCTAGCATGCTGAGAGAAGCCCAGATCATTCTCTGACCTTTCCACCTCTGATCAAACTCCTAACTCTTTGTTTCATTTCACAGCTGTGCACAACTATCCCCTCTTCGTAGTTGCAGCTTCTGCACTCTGAAGGTCTGAGCATTTGCTTTCACTTCAGGTGAGAACTCATAACAGGCGTATGTAGAAAGAAGTAGCTCTCTGTGGCTTTCATACTGCAATGGTTTTTCTCTGCTTTATGGAAGGCCTGTTTTTTATTTTCATTCTGCAGAAATGACTCATAAATACATTGTAATGACAGATTTATAAGTGTTTGAGACTCCATTAGTCCCTCTTATTTTCTTCTCCTTCTCTCCATCAGTTTAGAGGGGAACAGGCTTCCCTGGCTGGTTGCCCTTCTTCTCTGGATTGGCTCAGGAAGGGTCATGCAATTCTGCTTTCCCTTAGGAATGCAGCCATCACCCTACAGATCCTACAAGAGTTTTACTGAGGTAATCATACTCCTAAAATATTTTCCTGCAGTTTCAGGCACTGTTGACATAAGAGATTTGAATCATCTGTCTGAAGTGCAGGTTGGTCTGTGAGAAGAGCAGTACAGAGGAGCAGTGTTTTAACTTGTGTCTTTGGATGCAGTTTTATGGGCCAAAGGAAATTTCTTGGACATATTTTGGAAATGCTCTATGTTTAATCCAAGTGCGCTGCAAAAGGAAGTGTAGATCTCACTTCAAGGCTGTAAAATGATTTTATCAGAACCAAGAGTTCATAGAGAAGAATGCAAGACATAAGACCTACATCTTTTAGAGCAGGGACTACCTCTTCTCATTTCTTAAAAGCCTGTCTGTAGTGTAGGTGTGATGCTGCTAGGATTTGAATGGGAAAGAGAGCTTGGGGTTAGGAGTCTCTCACAATGGGCTGATAACACTAAATGTTGGAGGGTCAGTCTCTTTTTGAGTACTTTGATCTTTTTGACATTGACTAGCATCTTGCTTCTAAATCCATTTTTTATTGTTACAACGAATTTTTCTTTCCACTGCGACATCCCAGAAATTGAACTTGTTCAAGCCATATTATGGAAGGCGTGCCAATGCTATTCAGAGCCTGCAGCTTTCTCTCCCTTTATCTGTTATTATTATCTACTTGGCAGCAAAACAATACTCTTGTGTTACCTGATATATTAATTGCACTACTTTAAGGACACCCCCCAGGGAGAGCCTGTTTGTGCCTTCAACCCCTGACCTTACGCCTGAAAAGTTTTTTTATTCATTCCCCTCACATAAAGGCTATTTTTCCTTTGTCTCCAGTGAAAATATATTCTGCAGCTATATATTGGAATGCTGAGCACTGTACAGTATAAGCTGGAGGATGTTTCCTTGATGAAGATTTGTCAGTCTTTTTTAACTTTTATTATCTTCCTAAACAGCTGAGGTTTCCAAGTTGTCTCAGGGCAAACAAGCTGGTCTCATGCAAACAGGGAATAAGAGAAAGTCCTGATTGTCCTCTTTTGAAGAACTAGGGTTTTTTAATTGTTATTGACCCATAAATGACAGCACTGGGCAAAACTGTCTGTTGGAGAGTACTGTGTGGAAATGAGGGAGTGACTGGAGCATCACATCCATGCCTAGTGTCACTCATAGTTGCTCATAGCACAAGTGCTTTGCTGTTACACAAAACAGCATCAGAGTCCTGGCAGCTTATAACTCTAGGAAAAACTTCCAGAGCCTGTCCTGGCACATTGCCACGGGTTACGGCAGATGGGTGCTGCAGAAACTGCACCTTTTTACAACTGAAATTCAAAGGGAAGATTGATTCATGGTAATTTTAGAGTTCTAGGGCATCTTTCTAACTATAGCAATCAAAGAAAACTGAGTGTAAATGTATTTGTAATTTTTGGAGATGGGATATGGCCCTTACCATTTTCTGATTGATTCACATGGTCCTACAAAGTCAGTATCTGAAGCTCCTTTCAGTTGTTACATCTTTTCATCTGACTTGCACCGAGGTTAAGCAAACTGAATTTGTGAAGCAGCAGCATCACATGATGCAAGCTCGATGAGAAAAAAATTGGGTCACTAGTTGCACTGCAGTTAAATGTGTTAAAGAAGTAAAAGAAGGCTGTAAAATGCAGATTTTGCTAGGTCTGCTGGCATTGTTCCATCCACTCCTTCTCAGCCTAGTGTTTTGGAAATTTGTAGTAAAATTTAAATGCTGTGGTTTTGAAAGCATCTGCATTTCATATCAGTTTCCATCTGACCAGGCTTGCAGTTGGCCATTCACTGGAATGGCATTAAACAAAGGCTTTTGTTTAGCAGCAGGCTGAGTTTACACAGCTGAGGAAGGAGGATTGAAGTAGCCTGATTGACCCCTCTTGAAGCTCACACAATCTTTTTTGCTGACAGGGATGGGAGAGCAAGGGGGAGTTTGGGGTCAGTTGGCCCCTTAACATCTTCAGAGTCATAACTTACTTCTCAGCATGTGTCTGTCTGTAGCAAAAGTCACCACAGGTCTCATGCAAACATGAAAACATTGCTTTCAGTGTGCCTTTTTGGGTCAAGGGCTGTGCCCAGGGGTTGCTTCTGATGGGAAGAGAAATGCTGGGGATAGAAACTCAATGTTTTGAGCAGAATTGAAAGACTTGAAAGCTACTCATCTCACAATATATTTTTTTTCTCAAAATGTCATTATTTTTTTGACAAGGTAAAAATTCCACCAGAATTTTCAGGGAAGGAACTATTCTTGTTTCAGTAAACCAAGATTATATGCAACTTAAAAAGAAAAAAAAAAAAAAAGAAAAGAAAAACAGAAAGATAAGAAAAAGAAGGGAACTCCATTCCCATATTTCTGTCCAACCTAAGGAGAATAACCAGAAATATAGGTGGCATGTGTGATCATAAATGTTGTTTTATGCATTGAAGTGCCCCTGCAGGCTCACCTGCATGCACAGAGCTACCACATGAAAAGCTGCTCTGTGCCTGATGCTTTCATATGACAGGTGGTGTATTTAAAGAGCTGAGAGAATCAAGGCATGGGGCCAGGTTCTCAAGGGTCTTAAGGCACTTAGCTCACATCAGCCAGAACCTAAATTCCCATAGAGCCTTAGGTTCCTATGTCAAATTCCTCATCTCTTTGGAGCAACTCTCTAGCTGCTTCCCAAGGTTTCCTAGGTCCAGGTGTTGCTGAATTCAGCTTTTTTTGCTGGACCCCAGAGCCACTCTCAAGCTGAACACCCTTCTGCTGGTTATTTTCTGTTGGGCATTTCTTAGAACAGGAGGCTGCAGTTGGTGTCATCCCCAGGTCCTCCTAAACCAAGATTTACGTTCTCCCACAGCTTCCAAATTTCTTTTGCATCTTTCTGAGATTACACTGAGCCTGGGGGTCTCTGTCATGACTCCCTGCTGTCACAGAGGTTCCTGCACTGTGAGGCAGATTTGTTTCCTTTGAGCTATCTCTGGGCAAGCCTGGCATCCTACAGAACAGAGCACTGGACTGCTCCTCTCCTACCATATCCTGGGCTGTTGTGCTCACCCAGCTCTAGACAGACCAAGGAGTGGAGGCTGGGACAAATACCATTGCCAATGAGAATGTTTTATTACAAAGGACAGTAAAACATGAGATGCTGATCTGAAGGAAACATTTCTTTCTAGACAGAGGAAAAACTTGCACAAAAGTTGTCTTCCTTTGATTAGAATTCTGTCATCTGTAGGTGATTCAGTTCAATTGCTGAAAAAGGTGAGGATCAAAGTAATTTCTTCAGTATTTTCCTTCTGGATAATGGAAAGACTGAAACAAGTAAAATCTACAGAAGCAGCAGCAGCAGTACATTATTCTCTGAGTTTAGGATTTCTTAAGAGGAATCTATAGCCCAGAACATACATTTCAAATGAGCACCTTTACACAAATCTCCCACTGGAATATGTCATAAGTTTCAAAACAAGATGGATGGTCAGAGTCAACAACTGCACGGTATCTCCCTTGTCAGGAGAAGCACTTTGTCTGCAGTTTCTAATCCACACTGACCCCAGTTCTTTTTGAAGTGTGGGCCAGAATGGGTCATTCTGATCTACAGCAAAATGGGATTTGATTATTCCTCATTATTCTACATATTCACATGTTTTTAATTGTGTTCCCAGAAAAAAAAAAAAAGAAGTTTCTTATCCTCTTCTTGTTCTACAGCTGCTTGCCTGATACTTTCTGAATCATTACCTCTTCTGGCAGACATCTGATTTCAGTTGGAAGATGGGGAGCAGGGAGTGTTGTACTCTGAAAGGGCATATTCATCTGGAAAGAAAAAAGGAAGAAGACATTTGTATGAGAGTGAGTAATCATTCTGACCCCAGTCTATCTGCATCTGTCATTAACATGCTGCTAAACAGAAGACATTTGATAAGTTTTGTGGTAGACTCCCAGTTGTCAAGGCACCGAGTTGCAGGGCTGCACAGTCAGAGACCAGTGCAGTCTGACCATGTCTGTCAGGACACTTCATTGCTGTCACCATGCAAGATGTGGATCAGGTGGCAGAAAATGTACTCCAGGATCAATTCTCTGACTGCTGCTGCTGCTGCTGCTAATCTGCTAGGATTCATTTTAAGAAAGGTGGTCAGGCACTTATTTTTGTAGTTCTAGTTACTTAAACTCCTCTTTTGTTAAGTGAGATTATCATTCCTACTTAAGTATATAAATTCCACCAAGGAAGATCTTTTTGCTGCAGCCTACAATGACACTATTAAATAAAAATTAGCTAATGCAGTTCAGGGAAGTCAAGAACACTGCTGCCTTTGAGTTACTGATTTTAACCATCGTGTCCAAACCGTGGCAAGAAAGTGGAACCACATGTTTCTTTGTATGTGTTTTGTAAGAAAGAAGCTCTCATGTATCACCTTCTTATCTGTTTTATGTTGAAATGAAGCAAGACATGTAATCACAGGAGGGCAGGAACTGTTTATGTTCTGCAAAACCTTTGCAGTCTAGTAATCAAAACCAGCAGAGTTGCTAAGTGGGTCTCTCCTTGTCCCTCCTTTGTCGTGGTTTTACCGAGGCCTGCTGGGTCCCCTACCTGTTTCATAGTAATCATATATATGCACAGGCACTGGTTTGATGTCTGAGACAGGCAGGCTTTGCTCCACACTGAAGGAGAAGCTGATTTCCTTCTGGGACACCTGGAAATGGCAAGACAGGAAGATGCATCAGAACTTTTCATAACGATCCCTGAGGTTAAGATTGAACAGATTCATTTCTGAGTCAGACTGTGTGACAATGTGCTATTCTACAGCTCCCTCCAGCTTGTAAACTTGATGTTAAATCAGACAATTGTTTAAAAGCTGTCAATAAATATGTTTTGTTGCTAAAATTGTGTGCTCTTTTCTTTTCACCTCCTCCTATTTCCATTGCCAATTACCCCAACCTAATTCACAGCTAGTGTGGTTTTCAGCATATCAGCATTCATCCTGTAATCGAAAATTGCTGTTAGCTTCTTTCCTTGCCTTTTCCCAGTTAAAATCACCTTCAGTACCCCTAAGAATCCTCTCCCTATTTTTCTCCCTTTAATTACTTTGATCTCAGTATCTCCATTATCCCCTGTGATGCTGGATTGAATGAAATACCTTTACATCTTTAAGGCATGGGTATCGTTAATGTGCTATTAATAAGATTTTTCTTTTATCTGGGAGCCTGTTTTAAACTTCCAGTTTCTTTAAACTGAAAGGAAACCTCCCAAACTTACCTTCTGAAGGTAGAAGAGTATGTGGTTGTTCTTAATGTCTACACGATCCACAACAGAATTCTCGTACCGAAGCTTTAAATAAGGCAAAAGACAGCAATGTTAGCACGGGAGACTTGCCAAGGAGACTTACAGATTCCACAGCAAAACGCATTTAAAGCGGCTGCTGTGCTCCTTTTATTCCGCCCCGCCATCTAGTCTCCAAAAAAAGAAATGCAGGTTGAGTATTTTTATAACCTGATGCGTGCAGACCAGTCACAGTGGTAAACAGTTCCACCAGCCAGTTTTGGTGCTTGTGACTTGCATCATCAACCTAAGAAATCTCTCATTTCAAAGAGAATTTACAATTAATTTCTGCAGCTCAAGCTGACTTGCTTGCTAGTCCATTGTATGTTTTAAAAAAAAAGTTTAAAAACTTTTAGAAAATAATGTGAACAAAAATATTTTAATATCAAAACATACAAACCTAAAATATTCCAAATTTTAAAAACTAGCCATTTTCCCCTAAGTGTATATGAAGAGGAGTAGGATGCCAAATGGAATGCCAAACAGAAAAAAAATCTTCCAAAGAAAATGTATTAATTCAATACAGTTCTAGCCAAAAAAAATCAGGCCTGAATACTGAATGATTATAAATATACAAAGGTATGAGCAGACTCTACCAAGAATTTAATTCTTCTTTATACCTGCTTGAAAATTACAGCTCATGACTTGACGGTAACTCATCTATTGTGAACCTAAATTGTATTAGGAACCTCAACGAGGTGCTTATCAGTGTTGTCCCTAGAATTGTCATCATGATAACCAAATTTCTGGATAGTAAAGGGGGAGGATCAATGACCTCCTTTTTTTGGTTGTTCGTTAAACTGTACTGTAGAGGAAGAAATAACCCTTGTCAAATAGCTAATAATGCACAATGCTGATTAAAGCAATTTAACTATGGTAGAAGTGTTTCTCACATAGATTCTGTCAGGCTGTGTGACTACAGACTCATGCACACAGACATTAAGGAGCACAGGGAAACCCATAACCTGAGCAGAGCCACTGGAGCACTCTGACCCTCTCTCCCTTGGTGCTGCCACAGGGCAGTGACCAGCCCATTGTCAGAGTGTGAGAGCCACCAGGTGAGTCAGCAGCAGAATATCCCTGCATCACCTTGCAGAATGAAGGGGATGCTGCCTACAGACTATGGGGCTGAGTATGGGACGCTGGGACTCAAGAAGGAGTTTTTATGGGTTGTTCAGGGGAAGAACCAGAAGTAACAAAGAGAGGGATAAAATCTAATTGGAAGGGAAAAGGGTGGAAAATGAGATAAATGAGGCCAGTTGTACATGAATAGGTTGGTGGTCAGCACACTTGTCTGCCCTGCACCTGGTCACCACAGCCTCTCCTGCCTTCTTATTAATCTCTGTTCCTGGCAATTTTCCAGGGTGAAAGGCTCTCTATACTCCATATGTATGTGTGTGCAGGGAGTGCAAGTCACTGAAGAGAGGATCAGAGATCACAGGGACAGTGTGCCTGGAGTGCCAGCATCCTGAGACACCAGACTGCAGCCTTGTAGTGATGGGGGTATGTGTGTCAGCATGTGCTCACTGGTGATGAACTGGAACAGCAGCCAGCTGCTGAGTCAGGCATAAACCTGACCCAAATGTTGGAGACACCAGAGGGTCCAAGACAGCTACCAAAGGGACCAGAATGTCCGAGACTATTTCTGGAGAAACCATACAGTCCTGGAGGTGGACATTGGTCTGGAGCAGCAAGTGGAGACTTATTTGCATGTCTCTGTGTGTGTGAGACTGTCTGACATCACTGTGAAACCAGGGAACCCCAGCTCATCTGCTGCATATTTAAGAATGCTTATAGAGGTCCTATATAGAAGCCACTTATGCATACATCTGGGTGATGGGGACCTCAGCTTCAGGCACTGAAGTGGGGCTCAGGCCTTGAAGGACGCACATGTCCAGGTGCCAGCAACTCAACAGAACAAGGGTCCAGGGGAAGCTGCTGGGCAGACTGAGTGCCTAAGGCCAGCTACCATGAGAAGCCACATTGTGTATTTGCATGTATATATGTGCTTGTGTATATTTATGTATTGATTTATTTCTCTTTTCTGCAAATGAGATTTTAATCTGATCAGGCAGAAAAAGGGAACAGAATAAGGCCATTTGTGCTATCTGTGTTTGTGGAAGTGCTGTCTTTCCTCTCCACTGACCTGTGTGACACATCTATTATGTATACATAGCTATATATGTGTAGTGTGTATGTCTGCTTATTGGGAATATACCCTGACCTTTGCTGTTGGCCGGACCTGGGGATATGAAGTCTTAGCTGTCCTGGGCTACTGGATTTGGCAACTCCTAACAGATTTGTCTTCAACACATAAACAGCTACAAATCTGAAGCCCAGAGTATGAGAGAGATTGCTATGCCCAGGGATTTTGCGGTATTCCCATGGGCTCAAACATGCTAATCAGAGACTCTATTTATCAACTTCCTATGTTCTTAAGCTTTATCCTTCACATTGGTCCCAATTTTTACCTTTTTCAGGGAAGATTCTTCAGGAACAAATCCTGAGAGCATTTTCACATCAATAATAGCCATGTTGGAGACGTTGCGGTTTCCTGTGTAACTAAAACGAGAAAAGTTCTGGTAGTCTGGTTTGCAAATAGAAAGGAGACCAGTGAATGCCATTTTTAGCTTCCAGTAATCCCATTTTACTTCCTACACTGCAGAGCAGCAGTTAACTGCCTCTACTTATATCCTTTCTTGGATGCTTTACCAAACTGTGAATGCAAGAGGGTAGGTCAGTAAAAGGAAGTTACCTGGCAGAGAGGACAAGATCAAACTTTGGTGGATAGTTGCCTGTGCAAGACACATTTGCTGTCTTTACAGACAGAGAGAATCCTGCAGCTTTTTTTGGCAAATGGATGTTGTATCTCAGGGTAGTCTGAAAGAGATAAAAGGTGTGGGATGGTCACAGATGTAAAGGAGATATGACATATGGAGAGGAATAAAGCATGGAGAGCCCCCTTGCTTAGTTCCCAGAGGGTGGTGCTGAGTTCTCAGCTTGCTTACCTGCAGATAGACACAGCCAGTGCCATTCACCTCCACTCTGTAATTCCCTGGAATAGTGGGTAGGGACGCCTGCTGCAGTAAGAAGCGGTTCTTGTCGTTCACCTGGAAAATCTTACTGGGGGTCTTCATAAAGTGGACTTGGACCGTATTAACATTTTGTTTGGAGAAGGTGAGATATCCGTACTGGGCTAAAGCTTGGAGAGCAACCACAGTGTCCTGAAAAGAATAACGTGATCCCCAATTAGATACTCAGGTGGAAAATGGTGTGTGAGGTTAGCGTAGCTCCTGTTTCCCTGATGCCTTGTCAGTACTCATGAATGCAGGGGGGCTTTGCAAAGAGCCAAAGAGGCATGACACAAGCTCTTGTAGAACTTGCCTGGTGGATAGAAAGCTGTCCCTGAGCCATCAGTGTGCTCTGGTGACTAGTAAGTTCATCTGTGGTGCATTAAGAAGGGCTTTGGCAGCAGGTGGAGGGAGCTGATCCTGCCCCTCTACTGAGCCCTAGGGAGGTGTATCTAGAGTGCTGTGTCCAGTCTGAGCTTCTCAGTACAGCAGAGACTGTACTGAGCTCCTGGAGTGGGTCCAGAGGAGTACCATGACAAGAATGATTAAGGGACTGGATCATCTCCTACAAGGAAAGGCTGACAGAACTGGGCCTGTTCAGCCTTGAGAAGAGACAACTGAGAAGGGATCTCACAAATATCTGAAGGGAGGGTATCCAGAGTATGGATCCAGGCTCGTCTTTGTGGTCCTAAGTGATAGAAGAAGAGGCAATGGGCAGAAACTGATGGACAGGAAATTCCATCTGAACACGAGGAAGAAATTCTTCACTGTGCAGTTGACTGAGCACTGGGACAGGCTGCCCAGAGAGGTTGTGGAGTCTCTCTCACTGGAGATGTTCAAGAGCTATCTGGACACAATCCTGTGCCATCTGCTCTGGGATGACCCTGCTTGAGCAGGGAGGTTGGACCAAATGACCCCCTGTGATCCTTTCCAGCCTGACCCATTCTGGATTCCGTGATTCTAGAGCAACAGGTTTTAATTATTGCAGAAGATCTGGGATAATGTTGTGTGAGCAGTGAGTGCTGCCCGTGGCTAACTTGGAATTCAGGTAAATTCTCATTGCTTAAAACGAAATTATGTGTAAAGCTATGCAGATCATGGTGCACCTTTGACAAGGCAACCCATGAAAGCACCAGTTATCCAGCATTACTCAAATCCATATGCAGTCAGAAGGATTTGTCATTTTTCAAGATTCAGCTTGCAGACTGTACTGTCTGCAAGACACTTTCTTTTTATCACACCCAGTTGTTACCTGGCTGGAAGAAAAGCCACCATATGGGTTCTGTTGTTTGATAAGCCAGTACACAATGCGGGAAATATAAGATAAGTCTTCTGGAGTGAGCTTCATTCTGTTGAGCAGCGCCAGGAGCACATAGCTGGTTATTTCAATCTCAGCAGAAGGGGCACGGGAATAGAAGTCAGAGAAACGTTCTCCTGGTGGCTTGTTTTCTCTCTGCCAGTGAACAGATCCACCTGGAAATAGAGAATAGGGTGTAAAAAGCATGGAAAAAACAAACTCAGTGGCATAGCAGGCATGAAAGGCAAGGGAAGGGAGAGCATTCCTGACAAAACTGTGCATCAGAACAGCTGACATGATCCAACAGGCTGTTCCATCAGCTGCACTGCCTCTGCCATGGCCATGCTGCACTTACCAGCCCTGACAGCTGCTCCATCCAGCTGCTGAAGGAAGAACTGGCGTCTTTCCTCTCTGCCAGCTAAGCCATAGACATAGGCAAGGAGGGCCTGGTTATACAGGTTGCGGACCCCACTGTTAAATGCAGTCTCCAAACAGTTCATGCCACTCCGAACGACAGGATGCTGGTAATGCAAAACACAGTGGGGTGTCAGGTACCTGGATTTGTGTCTCCACATAACACTTTCTACACACTTCCATCATGCTTAAGCTGCAATTTCTGACTCTTCATGCTAGAAATATCCATGATCCATGGCATGTTTAAGTGCCTCCAAAGTGTACCCTGTAAAAAAATGCCATTCCAGTCATGCTGCCCCCTTTCTGCATTTTAGAAGCAGCATGGCCAAAATAAGAGAGCACTGTTTCTTTTCTTGACTCATGAGATCAGCCTACTCAAGTGAAACCTTTGTCCCTTGGTTGCTTTAGCAAATGTGGACTAGTTTTTCAGAACTATGTAAAGTGCATTGAGACCTCATGATTAAGCAGCTCTCAAATGGATACTGCTCATTTGCTAGCTATAGCTACCAAGGTAACTCTTCAGACCTTTCAGCCTTATTGGCTATCTCTGTGAACTCTTCTCTATCTCATACATCACCAGCATGCTACTAACCATGTCGTGTCTCTGCAGCTTCACTTAAACACGTGACACCGGGTTTTGGAGCAGCTTATGAAGATATTGGAAACTAAATTCATGTTGCTATAGAACTGTTTGATTCTGCACAATGTTTTCATCCTGTTGGCCTTGTGTGCCTTGATGATAGCCCATACCCCATGAATGAGGGATGTTAAAAAAATCAGCATATCTAGAACATGTTTGTCAGATTTGGAACAATTCTCTTCTTCCCCATTATATAAAGAACAAAGTCAGCATAAAAACAAGATCACAAGGATATGCAGGAAATATATTACAGAGAACAGAACTTGGGTCTCATTTCCCAATGCCTAGTACTACAACCAGCAGCTCACAGTTTCCTTCCATTATTAAGATTTCCATAGGGAAATGGGCACTGGAACTAAATGTGCCAAAGTGAGTTTGTAGACTTGTAGAAGATTTGGATAGCTTGAACTTTGGACTGGGCAAATTCAGAAAAAATTTCCAAGTGGACTTTGGATGGAGTGGGCAAATTCAGTCTGGATTTTGCACCTACTTAGACTACTATTGTCTAAAAGAGCTGGATTCCTCAGGGGTGTTTCAAGTGAATCCATAGGCACTGGATATGTACCTGAATTGTAACACTCATTAAATACTTGCAGGGGACTGCAGGCTCCTGAAAACGACTGTCAACAATCAACTACTGTCCTACAAACAGTATTTGAGTTTCTCATTGTAAAGGAAAGCTGATGTGAGGACTGTGACTTAAGCAGTTTGACAAATGTCTGACTGGGCTAACAGCCCCAAAAACCTACTGCAGCAGAGTGTCCAGCCTCCAGCAATGATGCCACAACATAGGCTGTGAGGGAGTATTCAGCTTCTTCTCCACCCTGATGAAAAACAAGCAAAGAACTGGTTAGGACAAATGTCCTAGAAATAAACAACATATGAATTAATTCATAGTTCATATACAAGATTTGAGATCAGCAGTAATTTCTATCTTCCTGCGTGCGCATGAACAAGAAAGATCAAGTACACAGAGGATAAAGCCAAAGTAATTGCATCTTCTTGGCTTTCAAATGTGTGTAATAAAGTAGACAACAACTTGTGGCTGAGCACAAAATGCAGTGGTGGAAAATAAAACCTGAGACTTAGAAAGCTGTACTTGTTTTTACCTCATGATCAAGAGCGCACATAAGAATCATGTCCTGCTTGTGTAGGAGAGACATGAGATAACAACTGCCAGGAAGAATAGGGGTGTGGTGAAGAGTAAGCTTACGTCATATCTAAATAAATCTAGATGGCAGGACTGAAAGTTTGGGGCTGTACTTATCTCAGTTACCTTCAAGGCATTGTTGAAATGTGATCCAACATTTTCAAAGCAGCCATCTGACTTCTGCTTGCTTGCCAGCCAGATCAAAGTTTGAGACTGGACGTTGTCATCAATGTAGATGTAGCGTTTGGCTTGCTCCAGTGACTTGTACACAAAGGCAGTGAGCCTGCAGATGATCCAGAAACAGAAGACAGGTATGGTGTGAACAAGACCAAGGACATTTACCAGTGCATAGGATGTGCATAGAAAATGACATAAAAATAACTTCATGTTTGAGGTAAAATAAGAAAGTGTTTTCTAAGTTTTAAATTAATAATATACATAAAATCCTGATACCAAAAATTGACCTCCAATGTCTCCATTGCTGTGCTGAAACCTTTCTTTTAGAGCAGTGGTGAAGTATACACACAGCTTGGGGACTGATGTTAGCAATTTCTAGTCTTAGTTAATTGAATTATGAAGCAAACTAGGTTGGAAGGGACCTTTGGAAGTCTCCTGTTCAAGGACCTGTTTAAACTAAGGCCAACTTCAGAGCTGTGTCAGGCTGTTCAGTCTTTTGTCCAGTTATGTGAAAATCACTAGGGATAGAGATATCCACATCCTCTCTGGGTATTTGTCTCAGTGTTACAGACTTCTTCTGGGGAAGATTTTTACTCTTTCTACTCACTCAGAGCTGTCTCTGTAGCAACTTGAGTAAGGACAAACTCCCGCCTTTACTCTGTGCAGCTCTAACAAGAGTCTGACTCTGTATTTCCACAGAAATACAGTGTTTCTCTGCATTTTCCACTCTACAGTGGAAAATATAGAGAAACACTCTGTATTTCTCTGTATAAAGAGAAATACCAGAGAATTTCCCAAATACAAATTTCCACATCTAGGAAATGTCCCCATCTAGGCAGCAGAAACTTTTATCCAGGTCTCCCATTAGTTTCTTCTTCTTCTACAGGCCTAAACAAACCCAGATCCTTCAGTTTCCTGTTGAACATTATGTACTCAAGCTCCCAACCATCATACTGTCCTTTTGTTGCCCACCTTTCGGTTATTAATTTCTCCTTTACTAGGAGATTCAAATTAATTAAACTATATTCATTTAGTCTATTAAAAATAAGAATTACTGCATACTTGAATTGTTTTCCAAAGCCTAAAGATCCTGTGCTAGGGAAATGGAAAGTGTCATCACTTACCATACACTCCCTTCCCCATCTCGTGACCCAAAGGAGCTGTAGGATCCATCCCGGTGTTTGTATGATAGCTGTTTCTGGTAGCCTGAAAACACAATGAAGAAGACACATTTTCTAATCCCAGAAAAGGATTTGTTCTGCTATTTGGTTCAACTGAAGCAGTAAGACTTTTGGATTTAGTATCAGGTAATGTATGTCTGGTGAATAATGCCAAACACTATGAATTCCAGCTGCTTTTGCTCCTGGACATGCTGCTTTTGGGGGTGTTCCCATTGCCTGCTCCTGTGTAATTACTGTGGTACTGGAATTCAGAGGTCAGTGCTCACCAAGTAGAGTGGAAGAGTTCAAGGCAAACAATCACAATACTAGATCACAGGATCACAGTTTATTCTGAATTGGAAGGGACCAACAATGGCCACCAAGTTCACCGCTTAACCACACAAAGAACCCCAAAAATCACACCATCTGCCTGATAGCATTGTCCAAATGCTTCCTAAACTCTGTCAGGCTTGGTCCGGTGACCATTTCCCTGGGGAAGAAAATGGAAGAATCTGAAAACCTCTTACCTCTGGATAAATAACCAGTACCCCTGACTCTAATCTCTTCAGTCAGCTGCCCAGTCTTATTCAGATAATCCAGGGCATAGATGTTGGGTGTGAACAAGGCCATGTTCTGTTCTCCGCAGCCATAAGGCATATGGAGGAGGTTATCCATGTTACGCAGGGCTGTGCCCAAAATATCTCCTGAAGAGTGAAAAATGTAAGAAATCAGCCCAGTTCAGACATGTTTTTATTACATAGCGTTATACATTGCTCTATACTTTCTTATTATGAACCCAAGGGCAATGACTAATACAGAGTAATCATAGTAACCAAAGACAAATCATAGAAGAAAAGTGCTGAACTGTCACCATTTTTCATTTCTTATCTGGATGATGGACACCTGGGAGAAACACAGAATTTGAGAGAAAAAAATAAGCACCAATACTGTCTGGCAGGGCTTCTGAGGAACAGCTATGAATCCTTGGAAGAGTTAGATTTCCCTGCCCTTTACAACCTGCTTCCTGTTTTTGCACATACATGTGAAAATGTTGTTTGGGGTATGATGCTGATGGGCTGCAGAGGCTGTAATTGCACAGCATCAGCACACCTCACACAGACATGGGCACCCAAACCAACTGTGTTTAGAAAACAATCTGTGCTCAGAGCCTCAAAAAATTTTCGCTGAAGAGAACCCTCAAGTCTTAATAATGACTTTCAGATTAGTAGAGTCAATTGGGACCTGCAACTTTTATTCTATGGGAACTTATTGACTTACAAATGTTTTTCATTATGCAAAGTGATAAATTTGAAATTATGTAGTCAGCGAAGTTCTGAAGATTTCTTTCCAAGAAATTAAGATTTTTTTCAAAGAAGTCTGCCTTATGCTACTTTTCACCTGAATCAGCTGTTTTACTACACTGAAATGGATATGCTAATGCAGTATAATCTGAAATGCAATATAAATGGAAATTATTGGACCATTTTCTCCTCTCTTGATATGAGAGAATTTTGAGCAAATTTTGCCTCCCACTGCCATTTTGCAAGTAGAAAACTTATTATAGGAATAATTATTTCTTCAATTAAGGAATAATTATTTCTTCAACTTTACATAAGGTTTGTGTGTGAATACATGATGGCACTTGGTGCAGCCCAAGAGATACACCATTTTGTATTTAGTCTAAGCACTAAACTTACCAATGACAGAAAAATAAGCTCTGGCTGATCCCTGCACGAGGTTCCTTGGCAAGCTGAGAGACACTTGTTCAGATATCGTTTTGCCTGATGAGAAAATGTGAAAAGAAGAATTGTTAGAATTATGGGGTTTTTTACAGAAATCTTGACTGTTATAGTCTTCAGTCTGGAAAATGCCACTTGGGCTCATTGCCCAATGAGCCAAAGGAATATAAAAATCCTGAATTTCAGCCTAGCACCCTGATCTTTTGTCCTAGTCACCCTAGGACACCCTGAATATCTCCTTCCTCCCCTGGAAGGGTCTCTGGCTTTGAAGGACAAGATCTACAAGACAGTGAAGCAGTTCCACTTAACTTCCTGGAATGAATGAATGAATGAATGAATGAATGAATGAATGAATGAATGAATGAATGAACGAACTTGCCTTACCTTTTGCACAGACGAGGGAGCTCTGAGTCAACTCCTTTTTAATACCTTCAGGCTGTTTGATTGCAGTGAAGTGGTCAGGAAGAGAAAGAAAAGTGCAGAACATCACTATGAAACCATGACATTTAGCAGTATAAGACAGTTTGTGATTATGGCTATCCAGAGAATGCACCTCTTGTACTCTGTCCTACCCTAGCTCCACTAGAATATCCCTTTGTCCATGGCTCCCTCTCTTGCCCAAGATCCTTTCCAGAGCACCTTCTTACTAAAAAAGGAGTTAAAAAATAGGTATTTCTAGCCTCTGAGAGGGACTCTGTCCAATTATTCCTATGTAGCTGTTGCTTTATGATGCTCAAGATAAACCTGTTTCTTTTTAAATCTTCCCTCAACCCTCTTTCCTATTATTCAAGTCATGTGCTAAAGGTGTTTAAAAGTAAGGTATGGAATCTTCTGGCACCATGGCCTGCCAGGATATGTGCTGGTGGTCCCAAGAAGGAGACAGGGGGAGAAAGACAGTGGATACTGTAACCACCACAATTCCACTCTTATTTTGATATGGAGAAGCCTCCTGTACACAGGAGTACTCCCTCCTCACTGTACTGCACTCCCTCCCTCCCTCCCTCCCTCCCTATATCTTCTAACCCTCAGCCACAGGAATTCCAGTTTCCACCAGGCAGAAAGCACCTGCAGATTTCCAACCGTACCTCAACAAGTAGGGTTTGAAATAAGGTGTCCCTGTAAATGGTCTCCTCTTCTGGAGATGTGCTGTTTCCAATACCTCTGGTGTTCAGTTTGGCCCCAGCAGTAATCTCAAATTTCACCTCACCTGGAAAGACACCCACCAGCGAAGAAAATGAAGTTATCTTCAATGCCTACAACTACCCCTGGTTTTGACTGCCTCTTCTAGGCTGATGAACTGCTGAGAAATGTCTTTTCTTTAAAGACAGCTCAGTAAAACCAAATTTCATCAAAATTCCTTATCTGTTCGTAAGTGGAAAGGAGTGTTTGCCTGGGGCCATGGTATGAGGAATGAAAGAGGGGTCATCCTGGCCAAAAAACAGATATTCATTACCAATTTCCACCTCTTCTTAGCCTTGTATTGAGTTTTCTCTGGCCTAAGGCAGTGTTGCAATAGTTTAATTATAGCTCTTCTGCCTTTGTTAATATTTCAACTTTTGGAGCACTTACACATTCAATAATTAGCAACTGCTTTTAAAAAAAAGACAATGTGGACTTGAAGGCAGTGTGGATTAACACAGCTACAAAAATGGGAAGGAGTAGTGTCCTTATTGCCCATTGAGAATCCAGTTCAAAATTATTGGCAATTTTATTAGCAATTAATGGAGCTGTCCAGAAATGCCTGCTTGTGGATTATTGATGCTGCCCTAAAGGGTGGGAGTAGGAAGATCAAACAGGGATATATCAAGGCAATAGAAAGACAAGCTTACCAAGTTTTTGGGGGCTAACAGCCCAAATATATGTTTTTCTTTCATTGGCACACACCGTTGCTGTGTTACCCCCTGATGAAAGTATCTCTGCCTCATAGTCACTTGACTCTGCCAGTATGGTACTGATCTGAGACAAAGAAAGAAGGAGCAAGATTACAAATGAAAGAGAATGACCTTAAAATCAGGCTGCAGAGCAAAGAAGGCTGCTGCATTAGTATTTATTGTGTTTTGCACAGCACAGTACCCATACCCTCTGACTTGATATACCTGGACACACTCATTGAGGTAGTTGAAGACATTAGCTATGAAATTAATTCTTTCCCCTCGAGTGACAGAGTATGGCAGGGTGAGGTCCACAAAGAATGGTTGGAATGCTGTCAGGGAAACAGGTGAGGATATGCCAAACCCAGCATCATCCTGCACACAGAAAGCGCTGGCTTTCCATTCTGTGATGCTGTCAGGAATGGTGTAAGAGACATCAACCTCTCCTCTGGAACTTAAGAGAATAAGAAACACAGAATGAGAAATGATCTTAGGAATTTTTCAAGATAAATTATAGAATAGGTTTTCTGCTTGAGTTAGAACTTCTGTTTTCATCTCACTTTCTACAAGATACTTTTCCATATATTTAAAAAAACTGTCATAATGCTTGACGTAAAGATAAAGGTGCTGGTTAACTACATGTTAAAGCACTCAAATACTCAACTTTTTAAATTTAGAAATACCAATTGCTGAAAAACCAGAATGCCCAACTACACAGATTAGAATCAATAAATTTAGATTAATGTTCTGGAACAGCATCTGAAAGCATAGTTAAGATGGAAATATTATCATTGAGGATGCTGTGATAGCCTGAAAGAAAATAAAATAAACTGAGTTTTTTGCTGCTGAATTAAAAATTGGATGAAAAATAACAAGCTCCTTCTCTCTCCTTTAAAAATATGTTTAATTCACTCTTAGCCTCTATTTATTTCTCCCCACTAGAAAGACAGAGCACAGAATATTTGTCTGCAATTGTCATTGATCAAGATGAGAAAAGCATCTACAAAGCAAACATATGTTCCACGGTTCCTTCCCAGAGTCCATTTCAGCTAAATGAATCAACTCAAAAAGGAAGAAAGAAGTGAAGATAAACATACTTACTCTGTATTAACCAGTTCCCAAATCCAGGTCTCTGGGAAGTATTTCCGAACACTGCTGAAACCAGCACTTCCACCAACAATCCTTGACTCATCTAGAAGTGAGGATATAATTATAGGATAGTATTAGAGACATCATGTCAGACACGTTTCACACCACAAACGAACACTAAGTATCCTGTCTGAGCATTCTTGGATTTCCCATCCCCCCATATAACATTCCAAGAGATATGGGGATATTCAAAGAAACAATTTCTTATCTATTCTCTTTTCCCATGGGAAAATACTGGAAATATTAGCTATTTTACAAGACATTCCACTTCATTTCATACTGAAAGTTCTTGTCATTCAGTTTAAAAAGTGTGTTCTCTATTCTCTACAACTTGCTCTCTTTGATTTGCAAATGGGCACCAGCAGCCAGTATCATCATCAAGGCTTATAAATGCTTTACAATGACATAGAATCACAGAATCATTGAAAAAAATCTAGGTTGAGAGCAGCCCCTGTAATTCTCTCCAACTTCTTGAAGTAGGACTAACTTCCAAGTCAGATCAGGTTGCTCCTTGTGCAGCTCAGTTTTGAAACCCAGCAGTGATGGAGATTCCAAAACCTCCTGGAGATCCCCTTATAGTGTACAACAATTCTCATGAGGAAGAACCTTTTCCTAATGTTGAATAATACTTTACTTTGTGGCAAATTATGACTTCTACTTTTGCTCTTTTGCTGAGAAATCTGACTTGATGGAAAGAGAATCATAACTTTTGCTGATCTATAAAGGCCTTGGAGACTATGTGCTAAATGTGCCACATGCTGTGTGAACTCCTGACTTTTAAATATTTAACTAAATTATGATTTGATGAAAGATTCTGACCCAAAAACCCCTAAAAAGCCAATATCAATTTATAAAAGAAGCAGCATCACAGTGTTCCCTGTTTTGTTTTTTTTTTTTACATGCCCCTACACCTGAAACAAAATTGATTCTACTGCAAGGACTGCCAGAAGGAGATTATAGGATGCAAACTGGGACACACAGGCATATTTCCCAAAACCCCCCACTACACTGGCTGTTATTTTATACAGGTAACAGTTTAAAAGACCAGGTAGACTGAGACTGGAGGTACAGAATGAACCTTCTTTTACCTGTGGCCTTGAGATTGGCACCATAATAGTGAAGAGGTAAATTTTCCGTATCTGATCTCTCTTCATTGCACAGAACTGGTTTCCGTAGCACAGAGTTGGTGAACACTTTCAGACCCATATCCTAAATGGGAAAGAATTATCAAATCACTCAGGGCATTCGCTAGCTGCCAGTGCATATCACTAATCATCATTCCTCATTTCTCCCCTCTCTCATCTCAATTCATCCCGCTTTTTCAGCCTTGAACATTTCAGCTCTACCTCACCAGCCTCTGTGTATTTTTTATAGAGCAGTGACACCTCGTGTTCTGCAAAGAGCAGCAGTGATGAGTCTGATGTTGGCCTTATGTCTTAGGGTACAGGGCCAGTGGTGTTCAGTGTATAGGAACCAAGTGGTCTGTATCACAAACATAGATCTTTACAAGAAATGCCTGGAGTCATGAGCCAAGGCCATGGTCCTGCTTAGGAAATGTCTACTGAACCATGGGCAGTTAGCCAGGGATTTTCAGAGCTCCTGAGTAAGGGATGAAGAAAAAAATGCATAAATAGGGTGATCAGAGGCTTTAGGCAGTTTCAGGCATCAGCTGCCTTTTCTCAGCAGTAAGAACCACCACATGAGAAAGTTCAATGCTTATGTTGATGAATTCTTCTGGAATCATTCCCACTTAAAGAGCCTCCCACACATACCCTGAAAATCCTGTAGACATCTCCATCACGACTGACATTCACCGGTTCAAAGTACAAGCCATCAGAAAAGATAGTTTTGGATGGGGTACACGGCTGTGGCCTGCCATCTTCCAGGTTGAGCCCATTGTAGTAATAGCCATATAAATCACCCCTACTAAGCTGGTAGTACACCTGGAGGTGAGAGTGAGTAGTTTAAGCACAAGGAAGGTCTCAGACAGGTGCAAAATCACAGACACTCAAAGCATACTCAGGTGGTCCCTGAGCAATCCTGTAGACTTTGGTGAGTTTAACTAGTGGTTCCTACCTAGAGATGAATAAGCAATTTGGACTGAGCTGTACCCTCCTCCTTCTAAGTCACAATGGTTTTGTGGAGTGAACTTGAGCAGAAAGCATGGAGATATACTCTTGAGTTAAGCAAAGAGCAGATAAGTGTTACAAGACACTATCTGTCATTTACAGCTTTTGTTCTGGGCCCAAGGCCTATCTGAGCTGTAAAAATGCAATTTTGACATAATCACTCCCCAGTGAGGAAATGTGCTGTCAAGGATTTACATAAGCATATTTTTGGGATACGTGTTACACTGCCATGATTCCCAAAAGCAGCGCCGTGCTACCAATCTCTGTCTTTGAAACATACAATTGCCTTAGACCTTCCTTTACTCACAGAGGTCTGTTTCCAAAGGAAAAATAAAAATGCAGTTAGCAGCAGAGACATCACAGGTGGGAACTGGGTTGTTCCTAGCTCAAAAGAACACGGGACTGGAGATGGGACTTACACTCTCAGCGGATAATTCTTGCCCAGAGTGAAGAAGGACGCTCTGAATTGCTCGCAGGCCACAGTGGGAGTTGGCAGCAGCTTCCAGGTGGAGTCCAACTTTAGAGCCTGGGCGACCCTGCTTCTCAGAGAACTTGAGCTGGACCTGGAAATCAGTGAATCCAAGACAACCCCATGGAAATTAGGTGAATAGGATCTAAATCTCCCCTTCAACCCCTAAATCCCCTTAATTCTCCGTAGGACAAAGCTGTCCGCTAGATGGCCCTTCTGGATCAGTTTGTAAAAATCCACATAACCCCCTAGGCGCCCTTCTCTCTCCACCGTGGGGAGAGTTTTGCCTGAGCCTGAACCATACGTGCCAATTCCAGGGACGGCTTCTCATGATCCCAGACATTCCTGCACCTTTTCCGTTCCTAAATGCCATCCCCAGTGCAAGGCTCTTGATGAGATCATTTCCTCACCATTTTTCAGCAAACCCTGACAATACTCCTTAATAAGAAAGCAAAGTTTTCCACCTTGTTTTTGAAGCATATATCACCGTGTATGGGGGAGCTGTCAGCCACTATCTCTCCATCAGGATGCACCGTGTAGAGCAGCAGTCTGGCGTTGGGGCCAAGCTTCTCAGTGACAGTCAGAGTGATGGGGAATGTACCTCTGGAATCTGTGGAAGCAACATGAATCAGGAAAGGACAAGCCAGCAAAAGAGCTTACACAAACCTCAGCTTTGGTGGAAGGAACACATATTTATTAATAACCTATAAGCACCTTTAACACCCAGGGAACTGGACATTGGAAGACTCATCTCTCAGAGGCTGAGGGAGAGCTCCCATCAGGAAGATAACAGATACAAACTGGAGGATGCTGAGACCAGGGTGCTTTGCAGAGAGAGGTCTATGCTGGGAAGAAGTTAAACATGGAAACCTATGCACAATTGCTATGAGGAGAACATTACTCTGCCTTTCAGTCTCAAAACTAGAACCTCCTACACCAGATGAAATAAAGCAATATCCTGAGTTAAAGGAGAATTCTCTTAACATGAAAAAATAAGAAATTCTTCTCTACATGGATGAAAAATGCAAGTACATGGACAGGGTACTAAGCTTAAGACCAAAAATGAAACAAGTCTTATATAGGGAGAGAGGCTTAATTAAGTCACCTCTTTAAGTGGGCAAATAGACCAGGTTCTGCAAGAAAATGGTCTTTTAACAAAGAAAGAATGAAGGTCAGGGTCACTGTCATTTGTGGGTATTTGGAGACTTCTGAAAGGGCAATGAATTTCAAGAGTTGCCTGCTAAATATCCCTTTCTAATGGGACACCTATTGTTCCAAACTTTAAAATGTTTTATAATCCTAGTTGGCGGAGACTAGGATGTCACACAGTACCTGTGAGACCATAAACACTCCTTGGCATTATAAAATAATACAATAAAATAGATGAAGGTTGCATTCCATGTGTTTGATCACAACAAAATATATTTCTATTAACAAGATAAGATTGATTATGATACGAGGGCCTGTCTAGATGCTGCAACAAAAGAAAATGATTCTGTGAGCAGTAAGAGGTTATGGGATTTAGGAACCAGTACCTGATTTAGCCAAAGTTCTCTGCTTTCATCACTTGCAAAAATTACTATGCCCTGAAGTATGAAGTATGAGTGGTAACATGGTTTGGAACTTACCACCAGAAATGCTGACCTGCTTCAGGCCACTGAGAACAATTTTTCCTTGTGTCATCACCTGGGCATAGAAAAATCTCATTAAAGGGGATCAAAAGTACCTTCTCCCATCCACCATGAAATAATTGATTTTGAGTTGTGTTCTGAGAAGCCTTGAAGGCCATCAGGTTGAGCCGTGATCCATAACCACTGTCTTGTGCCAAGATTTCTGTCTTATATGGTGTTCGAGAGAAGGTGAAAAAAAGGTGATTTAGAGGTAACATTAGGACTTACTATATAGTAGAAATTTGTGTATGTGGGGTTTCTGTAGCCTTCTCTGTTCAGGACATAGTGAACATTGACTGTTCTCTGCTGGCCACAGCTGAGCTCCTCTGTCACTGGCTCAATTTTCAGAAAGCTGTTGGTCCGTGAGTAGAAACGCCGGACAATGAATGAGTCTTTGGGCTCATTATCAATCCTCCAGAAAAAGTCTGCACATTCATCTGGTGCCTGTTTGATCTATGAAATGGAAAACCATACATGTGGAGTCAACAGTGTGAAAAAAAAGAAAATGCAAGCCAGGTGAGAGGCAAAGGCTTCTTTTCTGTAAAATATTCTGTTGGGAAACTGATTTTGTGAGGCTGTTTAAGCCACGAACAAGAACCGGTATGAAAAATTTGTGTTTCACCAATGAAGAATAAGCAGCCTTCTGGACATCTTTAGGCAAGCAGATGCCTGTGGCACGTTGCAATAGGGAGGTTATTTCATGCTTTTTTCAAGCTTAGGACCAGTTGCATACATTCCTGGGACTTACACTGAATTAGAATGGCATTGTTCTAAATGACATACTTTTTCTCAGCTCTTTCCATCACACCGGAATAAAGGCATGGCAATACAAGAAGACCATGTGATGATAACAGGCATGAGTTTGTGCCAGCAGAAATGCAGGGAAGCAGTCAACAGCAGTAAAAGGTGCTGGCATGCACCAAGGCTAGATGGGAAAGGCAGTGCAGTCTCTGGGGAAGGTCCTCTAATACACAGAATAAAGATAACGAAGGTGAATGCAAAAAGAGCTTATAAAGGGGAGGAAAAAGCAGGGAGGGACTGAAGATCACTACAACCCAAAACCACAGCTGGAGTGCAGTGTGCCTCTTCTCAGGCACTGGTGTTTTCTTATACAAGTTTCACAGAGTTTGCAGGTATTCCTTCTAAACCATCTCTCCTATGAAGTATTTATCCCTGAATTAGATTGTAGCCTGTGTTTACTTACTGTCAGCTTCAAACTGGGATCGAAGAAGTTGGATGTGTCAATAGAAAAAGCAGCAACGCCATTTTTGTCTGTGGTATAGTTGGCCAGATATTCTCCATTGAGCTCCAGCAGGACGGTGCTGCTGGCAAGAGGTTCACCATCCGCGTTTGTCACAGTGATCTGAACACAATGAATACCCAAGGGATTCAGAAACAAAACCAAGAACAACAACAAAAGAAAAGCTCTGTGCACTAGAGGGTGGTCACCTAAACACTGAGGACAGTTGCAGGGAGTAGAAATCAAGAGTGAAATGTATTGAAGAGGCACATGCTTCCCAGTATATTCAGGGAGCGGGAGTTCTGTGACAGGAAAATTCCCATCAGTGGGAAATTCCCATCAGTGCAGAATAAGCTATGTGTCACAAAGGGAGGAGAAATATTTATTGAAGAACATTGATTAACACACCTAAAACAACCAGATGACTTCATGGCCACAAGCAGCCTGTGGAGCTCAGCAGAACCTTTTAACTCCTACATGTCTGTGCACACCCACAGTCTCCATTGCCTGTCAGGATGATGTACAGGTCATCATCCTTTTTGTGCCTGGTTTACCCTGCATGTGTAGGTTGCTAAGAAGTAGGAACGTGCTCCAACATCTACACTGCTGCAAGTAAACATCCCTGGGATTGCGTGATGCAACACAGGGTGTATTCTACCTTTAGTTTACACATAACCATTTCTGAAGAATTTTCTTGAAGACTCCTCTTCCCCACTCATATGACCTTCCACTTACTTTTTAGGCATCCTCTGACTATAGCAGAAAAGAGACCCTGACACACCAGGTGTGATACAATTCTCTTTTTTCTCTAGGGGTATCAAGAGAACTCTACAGTCAATGTTATGCAGCATTATCTTGGGAAGCTGACAGGACATTCAGGTGACAGCCATAAATGGGGCAACATGGAAATAATCGTGCTGGACCTCAGGGAGTTTGGGTCTAAATATATTCTCTCCTGTACCTACCTCACCATGGTAAGGAATTCCCCTCTTGTAATAGGAATCCATATTCCTGAACTGCACTTGGTCATTTCCTTGGTTGACTGAAACATAGTCATAGGCCTTCATCTGGATACCTGTGAGACACAGCCAGTACAAAGGAGGAGAAACAGAAATCAGACATGGGCAGAAAGCTGTTCCTTTTGATAAACTGTATGGAGTGGTGATGCTCTGGAGGGAGAGCTATGCAAAGAAAACCATAATTGCTGCCTGTTTGCCACACAGATGGTGATGCAGGGGATTCCTCTCAGGAAGATCCATGCATTAGCTTTAATCAGTTAATCCCAACATCCACTTGGTGTTACCTGTCCCATTTTCAGTGACGATGCTTTCTATGTTGAGGCTGGCATACATCCTGGCATAGCTGCGGTAAAGCTGGAATTTTTTGATGGAGATGACAGAGTTGAGGCAGCCATCCTTTCCCAGCTGAAATAGCAGCACAAAGGGGAAAACCCATTTTTCTCAAGGTTTTCAAAATTGCTCCTCATTATGTATTAGTGCATCTCTGAAGAGCTCCCTGCCTATCTTACATTTCTTGCTCCCCAGCTCCCATCCCAGATGACTGTTTCAATATTATTTACTCTAGCACCTGGAAACGTCTCTCCTTATCCCCTCTAGTCTTCTCTATGCTCATGCTCCTTCTTAAACCCATCTTGCATGATGCTTTTGCTCTGTGACCACAGCACATTGAGTCTGGGCTAGTGGACAAATTACTCATTCATTTAATATTGTGTCCTCAAAGACTCCCAGCAGAGTTCTGCTGATTAGATTTGGTACAAACACTGCCCCAGTGTTTCAGAAATTATTACAAGTTTACAGTTTCATAAGCTTCCCTCCTTCCTACTGATTCTTTCTGAGGGAAAATCAGTCTTTTAGTGAAGTCTTTCATCATTGCCTGTGAGATAGTGAGAAAAACCACACCTAGGAGATTGTCTCTCTGGTTAATTAATTTCCCTTGGAAATTAATGAAGCCACTGAATACTGTGCTACATGTTGGGTAGTAAAGCTGACAGGGAAGACAGAACTTGTTATGTATCATACCAGTCCAGTGACAGCTTCACAGGTTTTTTCCCGGTTTTGTACACACAGTGGACTGTAAAAGCGCTGCTGACACACATTAATTTGGGCATTCCCTTGCACTGGCTGGCCATAAGTGTACCTAGGAGAGGAAGAAACATGAGAATTCAATCATGTGGATTTAGCATGAGACCTGCAAAAGTTGCAGAGCAATGCAGACTCTAAATCCCTCTGCAGTATCCACAGGACAGACAGAAGAGCAGTTGGGAATTACTATCAGTCAGCCCTAGTAGAATTCCCTTCTGCTATTTTTTGGCTGTTTCTGCCATTTTGTAAAAAAAACCCTGCTTCACCATAGTTTTGGTGCAATCATTCTTTAAGGTCTGAAGCTGGAAAGCAGTGCTGGACTCAGGATATCATTCCCTGCAGCTTTTTCTCATTGGCACCTTACACAAGGCAGAACATACTGACCCTATTCACCCTTTTAGCTCCTGGCACTCCACACCTTGGCAGCACCACAGCCAGTAATTTTAATGATAGACGCTCATTTTCTGAGATAATAAAACACAACAGCTAGCAAGTAGGAAGTGCTTCATTTAGGTATGCACAAACTCTCCTGGTTTTAAATCTGTTATGTACCAGGAGAAGAGCTATCCTATTTTATATCACGAAAGTCATAGCTAAAGGAATTGCTCTAAGCCACATTCTGAGCCAGCAGCAGGATCTCTGCTTCCCAGCAGAGCCCACCATCCAATACCTATACCATTTGTTGACACAATTGTCCTGTCTTCAGCTCTGATACTTACGAGGCACAAACGTTCACCCTGACTTCTTCATCGAAGAAAGAAATTGTCTTTGGCCCAGTGGTTGTCACTTCAAATTTTGGCAGCACTGAGAATGTAACATGAATATGACTGATCAGCAATTGCATGCCATACACAGGTGTGTGTGTGTGTGTGTGTGTAAGACAGTAAAAAAAACCAAACACTTGGCAAAGACATTTTCACCAGCAAGGGAGAGGAAATGGATTAAAAAAGCACCTATCTAGGAACTGGCTGTAGTATATTACAATGGAAAAAATAACCTACCATGGTAAGATGAGTAACTTCTGTAAAATTGAATAATAATCAGACTAATATCTATAATAGTCACAGCAAAACCCATGGTAAAATCGCTTTAATCTCTTTTCTTACAGAAAAATGAGTAATGCCAATGTCTCAAATTAGTTAAGCCCTGGACAACAAAAGTTATTATGCAATCCAGTTGCAGTGAAGGAGAAAGGCAACAGATTAATGGAAATAACAAAATCAAATAGATTGCTGACACCACCTCTCGTCAACTTATCTTTTATTGCAGGTCACCAGCAATAATGACAACATAGCTGGGAAAGGCCTGTTTCTCATGCAGCAGTCCACCCAGCTCTCTCCATGCCTTTCTTTTCCAGGCATGATGTGGAGAATTCAAAGGACTAAAACTCTGCATTAGTAGTTTTTCTCTGACTTAGGCAGGGCCTCACTGCTAGCACAGGATAGTTTATGAGCCTTTACTTACCATATTCCTCCACTCTGAAGGACTGGTACTCTTTTTCACCTGACTTTGTCTCCACAGTAATTTTGTAGGACCCCAGAATAGGCTCTGGGATTAGTGGAAAGGAAAGCTGGACGATTCCGTGCTTCGATGTCACCTCCAGCCACTGGAAGATCTTGTTTTGCTCTGGATCCTGGAAGAAAGAGATGCAGCAAAACCTTATCACCACTTCTCGCCTTCTTTCAAGGCCTGTCTTCTAACATAATGGCTAAATGAGTCACAGGCTAAGAGTGCTTTGGGGTTGATGACATGTGCTCTGACTTTCCATCTCTGCTTGTGATTTAACAAACCTAAATTTATGTTTAACTGGAAATTAGCTACACTGACAGATGGCCTCAGATCATTCAGAAACAGCTCCTGAGTGGGACATAGGTTGCATGTGGGACACAGGCCTCCTATCTAGAACACTCGTAGCATAAATCATTCTGACTCAACTGCCTTTGTAAAGCAGGAATATTATGCTGGCCTCTTAGAAAGTGTGAAATGTGGTAGAAGATGATTCATTGTTAGCCCATCCCCATGAGAAAATGGCATTTCAGAAAGTCACTATTCTTATGCTTATGAATAAGAATGAGGCTCTTTCACAAGTTATTTGCTGTAGTCCTCCCAAGATATGCCTGGACAGAACACTCCTGTTTGAACTCTAATGAAAGGCAGAGCAGCAGCCCCATGACACCTCTGACTAACAGCTCCAGTTGTGCTTATTTCTTCTCCTCTGGTGCTGGTAGAGGATATTGCCACTGTTCAACCTCAAATCCATTGGCTTTAAATGGTGTGCTCTGGATGAGTCTCCCTCAGCTGTTGACTCTATGGGAAATGATGAAGTACAGTCTTCCCAAAAGAACTTGTTCTTTAAATTCATGTTGTATCTCTTACCTCAATGATGATTCTGGGATACTGGAGGAGGGAATAAAGGGAGAGGAAAAAAAAAATCATCAAAATGAAAATCTAACAGTGGAGGTTGATAAATACTAGAACACAAGGAAAACTGTGAAAAGCTTTTTCTGTTTAGATAAGACTGGGCCAGGGAAACAATTTACAACTCATGCCTGTAATTAAAAAGATAATTTTTAGAGGATAACCTGTTTGTAATTTTTTTTCTGAAAAAATATCCAGTCTTTTTATACATATCTGGGACTACAAAATCTGTGTGCTGTGAGAGATTTCCACAAGTGCTTTCAGAGCCTTGCCCTCTACAAAGGAAGGGAAATGACGGAGTGCGAAGGTAAGGAGTTACAGCAAAGATACAAAATACAAAAAATACAATATAGAAATAATACCAGGAAGCCTATTCCAGGCCCTTCTTATTCAATATCTAAGAGTGAGAGTCTCAGTGAAGACGTACCTCAAGAGGGTACTTGAAAAATTTTGCCTATAACTCACACTTACCGTCTCCTGTACCGGTCTGAACTGGGTGTCCAAAGTGACCACACGAAACATCACTGAAAAAAAAAAAACAGGACAAAAAAGGATTATAGAATCAAAGGTTGGAAGAAACCTCAAGAACTGTCTAGCCCAACCATCAACCTGGCACCAAGTGTCAGATCTCCAAGTGTCACATGCAGATGCCTCTGTCTTTTATTTCATTAGCAGTGATAAATAATTTTCAATACACAGCTTTGACCAGGCTTTGTTGGAAATCTAGAGTGCCCAGAGAACATGAAAGGATTATCTTAGCCAGTCAAAAAAGAAAACCAAAATTAATGTCAGCTGAAATATATTCAATTATTACCCACTTGGACTAAAGTATAATTATGCTGAAGAGATAGCTAACTCCACCACAGCTAGTACTGTCATTTAAATATTGTGATGGAATCAGCCCTTTGAAATAGATCAACAGGTAAGGAGAAAGAGTTGTTGACAGAAAATGAGGTGCTTGCTTCATTTTTATATTAACTTTATTAGCTCCAAACTTAATCTATTATTTTCTGAATTTTTAAGGATACTTTTTATGTGCCTCTCCTCAAGTAAACCTGACAGAACCAAAGATCCTGTAAAGTCAATTAACTAAGCACAAACACATGAATTCTACTACTTCATTGCACTGTTGTGAATTGGTTCTCTTTTTCAATAATTTTGATGATCTCAAATTCAGATGAGATTTTTATTCCACAAGAGTAAGTTTCTGTCATTCTTGACCCACCCTTTCACTCAATTTCTCACTTTTCTAGGTGACTCAAACCCTTCATCCACCTGTTTGTCCTGGCTTGTAGAGGGGTTTGTCCATCTGGACGAAGACAGCACCATCCACATTCTGAATTGCCACTGATCTTCTCTCAGCTAAGTCAACTGTGGCACCTCTGGCTGAGAAGGAAATGAATGCCAGGGGATCAGAAGTAGCAGGAGGAACCTGGAGAGGAGCAAAATCCCAGAGGAAAAGTGGTAAATGAGACATGCTGATGTTCCCAGATGCCCAGGGTTTTAGAGTAGTATACTGTCAGTTGAGTCATAAATAGCTTATGGAAAGTCATGAGAAGATCCACCTTTGTCAGTGAGATAATTTCTGGGAATTTCTGCTGTGGAAGGCCCATAATCTGTCATCAGGTAATAAGATTTGAAGCTGTGTACTGTCCTATGCACTTCCCTGCTTACATGCAGGTTGCCACAGCCATATATCTTTAATTTTGAAGTGTTTTCTGCTGATGCATTCTGGAAGACCTCACCTTGGGACTCTTTTTCTTGTGTGTACAGATTTGCAGCGTCATGGGAAAGGGAATAACTGGGATCCATATAGGACCTATCATCTTGCTTGATACTTCTACAGTTCCATAAGGAGCATGCAACTGTGATAACAATCTAAAATTTTGCTCTATTCACTGCGGGGATGGAGATTGAAAGTCTTTCTCTAGCTCCCTTCTACAATCCACAGGTCTCTTTCCTGTTTTTTCAGCCTTTACACCATTTATCTTACTTTAAACACTTTGTCTTCTTTCCCTCACTGATAAGGAGAGTTGCAATCATAATTATTTCCAGCTTCTATACCCTCTTCAGTAGTTTCAAAAGAGAAAATACCTGGAACTCGCTGCACTTGAAGAAGTCATTCTCTGTCACGGGTTCCTCAAAGAGAGTCCTCTGGACACTGCCATATTCCAGGACAATGCTCATGGACAGAGGCTCGCTGAGGTTGTGTAACTGCACACAAGCCGTCTGTGGAGCATCACTCCGCACAACCGATGGGACCAGCAGCACATACTGCCTGTAAGACCAATCACAAAATTCAGCCATGGAGGAAAGTCAGAGCAAACAGGAGAGGAAAATACCACCAAAGTGCCATAGGCGTGAAGGAAGACATGATCCAATACTTGCTCAAACCAATGGAAGGATTTCAATTTCTTTCAATGGATTTTAGATAATATGCTAAGGAAGTACAAATGTCAACTTTTTAATCCCTCACAATTCTTTCCGAGCTGAGGGACTGGCATCATTATGTGCAGTATCTTACCCAGCATGATACTGAACCTTTCCATTCCAGGTATTTACACAGCTCTAATTACTGAAGTGGCTAAAGCATAGCTGCTATTGTCCTCCCATGACCTAAGTGTGTACCTAAACTTCTGCAGCCTCCCATAAGGAGGAACAATATTTAGCTTCTTGTTGGGACCAATCACAAAAATACTAGTTAACAGTTGCAACAATCTTTAAATTTCTCATTCTCTGAATAGCTCCTGGATAAGAACTGACATGAGTTAATCCACTTCATGCATAAGAAATGATCTTGCCTTTCCATTTTGCAGAAAATTCTAGGGAATGTCCAAGCTAATCTGTATGCTCAGTTCTGTTTCCACGCTCCTGTTTCCATGCTTCTCCCTGTGTTGTTTTCTTTGTTTCTTTCTTCCATTGAAGTTTTTTACTTATACTTTTCTTCTCTATAAATAGGGCAGCCTTCCTTCCCTGGAGTACTCCTCTGAAAAACATTCCTTCATATTTGCTATGTTTCTCTAAAACTCTGTTGCTGTCCAGCAGTTTGCTGCCCAAACTACTCTTTCTAAATAACGTATGACAGAATTCACGAACTGGTTTTGTAGCACAACATGAATCACATAATCTTTCTTTCTAATCTTATCCTTTCCCTTTTTTTTCTCCCACAGCTTTGCCAGCTCATATTGCCTTTATTTTTATTTGCACTTGTCCAGTTCAGGGTGCATGAAATTCAAAGACCAAAATTAAAAGTACTAAAATTAACAGTGTATTAGACGAAGCTAAGCTGCCTTTTTTTGTGTTTTTCCTCTAGAATTTTTGAGAAGAGGGTTTAAGCTATAATATTGGTATATTTTTGAATACTGTGGCTGAAATCTTCCATTTATATAAACTCATGGAGACTGACAGTGCTAATGTGAATGCTAATTTTACTGGGTTTGTCATTTAGCATGGTCTTAGTCCCAGCCACGGCCTGGCCTCTAGCACCTCCCCATACAGAGTGCTCTCTCTGTGCTGCTGATGCTTATCAATCCTAATTATTAGTATTACTTGTTAGTCTAGTCCCGAGTCTCCTTGCCACTTTACCCATGCACATCACACTTCAGCTACTCAAGTTCCAGGTTTCTGTCATTCACACTAGATTTCACAGCAGTTTCATGATGGAGAGCACCATTCCAAACCATCCTTCAATGTCATCTACTTCCAAGTCAACACATTTAAGGATCTATGTCTCAAATATCCTGTTTCATATAGCATTGTCCCAGAAGAAATAAGATGGTGGGAAATACAATAAAATGTGTTATCATAAAGACACAGACTGTGTGACCACTTACGTTTCAGAAGACACGATGGGAAACCAGTTCAAGGACAGAATACCGAGAAGAAAGCTTGACCACATGTCTGTGCATGAAGAAAGACTGATCTCAAGCTGACAGCCTGTCCCTGGTTTTTAAATTGGCCTGAAATGGTGCTCCTCCTCCATGGCTTCAATCATAGTCGAACAAAAGATATTTACATAAAATTTACATACGTTCAATTGCCTCACTATTGTCTGTTCTCACACTCTGTGAACTCCCAAGCAATAGCTTTGGAAAGCTCTCATATTTCACATAGCTTTATGTGGTATTGCAAGTCAAACCAGTTCCTGCCTATATGATTGTTTCATTGAAGCTTACCTCTTTGATTATCGTGTCAATGGCTGAAGATTCCTTAATGTTTCAACTCGTTAGTATTTGCCACTCCTTATTCTGTACAGGTGTCCTGTAGACACATCACACAACAGAAATAATCTTAATGCACTACTTTTTCATGTCTGCATGGGAGCCAGGATAGGTAAAAATACACCAATACAGCTACAGCTGCATTCAGAATGGCACTAAAGCAAACTCCTAATGGTAATCTGGATTTCTTACTGTAGACACTAACATTTGCAAGGAATGATGCTGGCCAGTGGTCTACCATTTTTGCCAGAGGTCAGGAGAAGCATATTTCTAGGGAAAGCAATCTGATGGCATTACTTCATTTGTGCACTCATCTGTCTGTCAGTCTACCTTTTCCCCCTCATCCCTGCTCCCCCCATTAAATGACTTGTTAGTCTGTTGGTGAATTTTAGTAAATCTGAGAAGTTTCAGAGTAATTAACATATAGAATCACAAAATAATTTAGATAGAAAGGAACTTCCTGACATTATGTGCTCAAATCTCTCATTTTAAGCAGGGATAACTTCAAAGTGGTCATGTTTTAAGTATCTGGAGAAATGAAGAGTCCACACCATCTCTGGACATCTGCTCCCATGCTTAACCATCCATGTTGTCAACACTTATTTTCCTTAAATCAGAATTTCCCAAATTATAGCCTGCATCCATTTTTCTTGCCCTTTCAGTGTGCACCTCCAGGAAGAATCTGCCTCTTTCTTCTCTATTATCTCACTTTACATTGTGGAAGACTGAAATTATGTGCCCACGTAGCCTTTGTTTCTCTAGGATAACTTAAATTAGACTGTTTCCTTCTGTAAGTTTGTCCCAGTCCCTGATCATCCCAGACCTTCCACTGGACTCCTTCAGTCTGTCAATACCTTTCTTGTACTGGATGCAGAACTTCATTGTGGTCTCCCAACCACTGAACAGAGGGGAAGAACCAGTTTCCTTGATGTGTTGGCTAATTGCTTGATAATACTACCAAGGAAACAAAATAATCTACAGTAATTGGGGATTGGATTCATATCCTTGCATAGGAAATGGAAAAAAGAGCCAATCTGAAACAAAACAAGGTAGGCCAAGCAACAGCAGCCTCTAACGGCAGCCCTGGGGAAGTAACAGGCAATTTCCTTTCTACTTTGTCTTCTCAACCAAGCAGATGATGAATGGGAAGAGGAAGCTGAATATACTCCAGGAGAAACTAGGAACATGAAAAAGAGCTGGGGGCACTTAAAAAGGTGTTGAGTAATGTTGAGAGAGGGCATGAAGTTGTTTGAGGTAAAGAATATGAGGAGGAAATGAGGACTACTATAGTAATGTGGTGTAGAAATTGATGTGCATCTGTTAAAAGCCTGATTCTACCAATTTCAGCTTTGATGATAAGATATGTTCTTTCAAGCCTCTAGCTAATGATTCAGCCACACTTATTTACCATTAAATAATAAATATAATAATAAATTAAATTGCTCTTCCTATCAGCATAGCTGATGTTTAAAGCTACCTGTGCCTCACCAGGTTACCTACTAATCTTTCTTAAAACCCTTCTGATGACCAAGTTGGGACACAAAGGAAACTGCCCCAGATGCTGCTGGAGCTATGGGAGTGACTATTCCCACTGTGTTACTAGTGGGAAATGTGACACAAAGCTTCCCGGAATGATGTGGCCTCACAGTAACAATGCTGAGTGGCAGGTGTGTGGCGTGCAAAGAGGGCAGTCTACTATTAAAAGAAGCTGCTTGCATCAGTTGAAATGATGTCAGAAAACAGTTAACAGTATGCCATAGATATTTGCAGCTTTGGAATGCTTCAGACCCCATCTCTTACTTTAAACAGGTGCTAAGTAACAGGCAAAAAGAATTAAGGAGGGAGGAGGAAATAGTAAACAACCCCAGGGTCCTGGTGTAAATTGCTTCAGAAGCTCACCCTTTATTGAAGTGCAGTGTGTCTTTAGCAGGATGGTAAGAGGGCCTTCTTGTTAACAACCAAACATGAAAAAGAAAAAGTGTTGGAAAAACTGAAACCCTGGAAGAATCTATGTTCAGAACAATTGAAAAGCACCTGTTTCTCTGGAAACAATCCACTGAATTAATTACTTTAGTGAAATTACTGATTCCAGAGGACTTCTTTGTATTGTAGCAACATTGTGATAAGAACACATCAGTACTGAGGCATAATTCTTCAGGTTGCACGTAGGGAGGAAACTATTGCAGGTGTCTTTGGTAGAAAGGGAAAAAGAAGAAATTTTCAGTTGTATGATTAAGAAATTAGGAGCCAGAGATAATAAATCTAGAAGCATAGAGATCAGGATTTAACATGGAGAGATAATGAAGCTCACATTAAGCAGCAGTTATAAGAAACACAGAAAGTTCCTTGATGCTGAAAATCTTAAACCAGTCTGTTGACCTGCTTTGTATTGCGTAAGGAAAGAGTAACTGGATATCATAGTCTGGATAGAAATTTGATGAAATAAGGAACAGTGTCAACTTCAAGACCAAAGCAATGCAAATACAGATGTATACTTGATTTTCAAAGTAGAATTGTGTCACATGCCTTTTGGACAACAGAAAATTGGCATGTCTTCAACTCACCCCGTCCAGACTTCAGAAAGTTACTGCATTAGCTCTCTGTTATTAAGCAGTTTTATATACAACTACTTTTCCCTCCCTTCATTCTTTCTCTAGATGAGTCAAAGTGATGATTTGAGTTGCATTGAAAACGTGTTTTTCACAAGTTAACTTTCTTTCAAATAATGTTGAATTTTTCAATCCATTTTATCAGACTAAATTTACCTTCTTTTCTCATGCCATCTGGGCACACATGCAGGCCAGAGCAATGTGGCGTTTTTCAGCCAAAGCTGAATCCACTAATTTTCTGTGACTATTTCAGTTTTTAGCATGTACACTACCGTAACAGAGCATTCTGTGAGGCTGTGACTAGTCACACACAATACCCCAATTAGCTTCTGTAGGCCACGTCAAATACCCCTACACTGTCCCAAAATGCCCACCATATCTGTATGTGCAGAATCTAGGCACTAGATACAGTCACAAATTAGAAAATAAAGCAGTTGAACAATGTCCACCTGGCATGCAGAATGCTGCATAGTCTGAATATTGAGCTGAGACATTCAAATACTTGGTCAATCTAAGTCATGCCTGTTTTCTTTTTTGTCAGAGAATCAGCAGGAAGTTAATGAGAAATATGAGTATCTTTTAGCAGTGTGGATTTGGATTTTCCAGAAGACTGAGTAATATATAATTACTCATTTCTGCTCTATGGCTTCACTTTATATTTGCATAACACTGCACAGCAAGGACTGTAAGTACTTTCTAAGTCATTACTTCACCTGAGATGACGTACAGACAATCCACCACACCTCACACATTACAATACCTGTTTTATTGCCTGATTTCTTTACCTGAAAGAGGTGGATATAGGATCAGAGCCCCAGCTTCCATTTGACTTAGGCAAACATTCTCACAACAGTCCCAGGCTACTTACTAGACTGTGATTTTCTCAGGAAATTATAATCTGATATATGCTTTCCCACGACACATTCATCCAATGCTCTGTGATGAAACATCTTGTTTTAAAAAGCCAACATATCTCTGAAAAGTGTTGTGCATGTCCTAAGGTTTACATGCTTTGGATAAATTTTGCCATACCGCCTTCTAGTTTTTCAAGGCTCATCCTTTTCTGCAAGCTTTTAGGTTTGCAAGTGAAAGTATTTCTCAGAATGTTCATTGGCAAGAGGCCACGATGTGGTTGGCCGAGTATTCTGTGTAATTTAATATTGAATGGATAGAGCATTTTTCTGATGTTGTTCATTTTCTGTAGTAGTAAAGATCAGGTCATTGTAAGACTGTTCTCTTGAGAAGAGCAAACCATAAATTATTCAGTACCTGAAAGGTCTTTTTTACAGATAGACTGTTAGTAAATAAACTGCTAAGCTTTCAACACAATATTATTGAATATGTTTTAGTTCTGCTTCTGAAAAATTAAGTATTACAGCCTCATATGTCATGCAATACCAATGCTTGAAATACCAACCATTCTTCTTTACCTATGAAGTAATGTAATGTATACAGTCATCCTTGAAAAATGCTTGCTTGTGTCTAAATTATGAAAATAGGATAGTGTAAACAAAGCAGGGCACGCTAAGAAAAAAAGTTTAAAAAAGACCAGCAAAGACAATCAAAATCTGTCATCAGTCTTTCTTCAGAAACAACAGAAATAAGAAACCTGCTAGAGAATCCAGAGGGCCACGTAATGAGAAGAATAGATGATGTCAGGCAGAGTGCAGGAACAGTGCAAACAATAAGTATTGTTACTTTCTGGTTTAGCTAATCTAATTATTAAGGAATATTACTGTTTTTAAAAGAACAATTTGATATAAAAAATCATTTATAATAAAACAAAATACCCAACAATATATGAAGAAGGCAATTTTTAGGCAGTTATTATGTTGATGACATTCTGAATTAGCTCAAAATCTTAAAAAAAATGACATATTCAACTCTAAGATTTGATTGTTACAGACCTTTGTTATAAGGAACCACGAGAATGTATTTAATTTGATCAGAAAGGACAAAAATGTGTAACAGTGAGCCTTTTAAAGAGTAAAAGTAATTTTTATTCAGTAGAAAAGCTTTCCTGTTTTCACTGTTTTCCTTGTTTCCTTATTCATATTGCTCTGCATGTTAGGTCAACATGGGCAGATTGACTCACCAGGCTTTAAAGCACCCAGACGGTAATGGAATTAAAATTAAGGAATCTATTTGAGAGCTTCCTTTTTGAAATGTCATCACCTCAAATTTTGTGTTCTGATACAAAGAAAATGAATCAGTTCACTCCAGATTGAGGCTCTGAATAATCTCCCACCCCTTGTAGTAAAAGGACCTCTCCTGGGCTTTACATCTTTCCATTTTATAAAGAGAGCAATACACAAGGCCCCACAATAGCCCACTCAAACCTCTACCACTTCATGGAATCCTCTGGTTTTACCCTTTCAGAAACATCCAGAGTCTACCAGTCAAAGCAAAAGTTTGCAACCTTAGGAAAATGAGATTGATACCCAAAAACATTGCTGTTTTTTCTTCTTTGACTCAATCCAGTTCTGGGCCCCTCAGTTCAGGAAGGACATTGAGGTACTGAAGCGTGCCCAGAGAAGGGCAATGGGCAATGGTGAAGGGTCTACAGGGTATGTCCTGTGGCTGAGAGTGGCTGAGAGGTGGGGTTGTTTAGCCTGGAGAAAACGAGGCTTGTGGAAGACCTCCTCACCCTCTACAGGTGGCAGAGAGAAGGTTGTAGCCAGGTGGGAATTGATCTCTTCTCCCAGGCAACCAGCAATGGGATGAGAGGAAATGGCCCCAAGCTGTGCCAGGGGAGATTCAGGCTGGACATCAGGAGGAATTTCTTTGTGGATAGTGTTGTTTAACATTGGAATGAACTGTTCAGGAAAGTGGTGGAGTCACCATCCCTGGAGGTGTTCCAGAAACAGCTTGACGTGGCACTATATGCCATGTTCCTAGTTGACAAGGAAGCGGCCAGTCAGTGGTTGGACTTGATGACATCAGAAGTGTTTTCCAGCCTTAATGATCCTATGATCCTTGCCAATAGACATTCCACAAGGCCTGATCAGGTTGAGGCTGTAGCTGGTCCGTGAGCCAGGAAAGATCTGCTCTCTCTAGAGCTTCAGCTAGAATTGAGTTGGAACAAGAACCTGTGGGCAACTGTTCCCCAGCTGCAGAGAAACAAAAAGACAAGGGGACTATGCCATGCAGGTAACCAGGCATCTTGATCATGAAACTTCAAAATGTAAGCACTACAAAGACCAGATCTTTTAATGCATAACCTGAGAACTAGTTAACATGGTCTTATGTGCTGCCAGCAGTTGAGGAGATTTGGTAGTTCGAAGACAGAAGAGATCTTGTATAAAGTGAGGCGATTCCTCTTTGTATATTAAGACCTCATTTTTCCAGTCTTTCATACAATATATAAGTAATGGCTCCAAGACAGGTCTTGCAACTCCAAGATTTCCATTTAGTATAAGACATTTTTCAGGGATGTTATTTAATCTAAGGAAAACCCATAGGCTTTCTTCTGGTGATGTGAAACAACTGTCACATGCAGTTTCAAGTCACATGCACCAGCTCTGTTTGCTCTAATTCTGCAAGGGGCACCATTTGATTTGACTAATCTGCAGGCAAAAGAATGATGGAGAAGGCTTTAAGAGTGACTCCTCAGGCAGCACAAATAAGTCTTTTGTATTCCTCCTCATTTTTCTGAAGAGCCAGTCATTCTTCCAGTGACCAGGGACCAAAGACTCTGCCGATTCAAATAACTTTGTGTGCCCATCTCACTTTTTCCAGCCAGCAAGAACACGCTGCAGGTCATTCCTCTGAGTACCTTGCATTGTCTAGGAGAACCAGATTTGGTGGTACAAATCCCTGACAGCTGCTGATGCCATTTGGTATAATGGGAGTGATGTGTGTGTCTGTGTGGAAGATCTGTGTGGTGGCTATGCATTTATGTGTACCTGTGGTGTGTGTGTGCCTGTGCCTACCTGGAACAGCAACCTCAACCTCACTACTAGTTGCACCAGGAATTTCACCTCTGTTGGCTGATAAATTCTGCCCTCCTTAACATTCTTCTGCACTGTGTCCTTTAAAACACACATTTAAGGAGTCAAGTACAAGAAGCAGGCTCTGTCTTCTATCTGATTAAGGAAGACATTTCAGTAGAAGGGATGTTGAAGACATGATCAGAGCCTGAAAACGTGTTACATTATTTGCAGACTTCTGTGTAAACTCATTATTCCAGTCTTCTCCTAGGAGGAAAAGAAAATGAGCAGCACTAGTGTCCCAGTCTCTCTCTATTTGTCTGTGTAAATCTTGGAAATTTCTACGCACTCCTAACTGCTGAGTTCCTAAAAATAAGGGCACATGCAAAAAAGCTTCCATAAATTAACAAAGAAATGCTTTGATATACAATTTGTATTCAGTGTTCCTAGAGATCCTCACATGTAACTGCATGACTGAACATGGGGAGCCCTTGCACTGAAGACCATGTCTCTGGAGGCAGCATAGGGTTTTGCATTTTTGTAGCCAAGAATCATTTCAAACCTTTGCAGTAACAAGTGGAATAAGAGACTAAGTCTAGGTGTGGCCCAAACATGCATTTTTAAAAATGCATATTTACTTATAGTTAAAGTGCCTTTAATTGTATAACCAAGACTTATTCCCTTTACGTATATTAGTAATTGCTATAATTTTCTGTGTGCCTGAATCTGAAAGGAGCAAATGATGTCTCTCTCAAAGCAGTGAATACAGTTCAATCAATACTAAAAGCAAATGCTTTGAGCCACTTAAGGAAAAATTGAACATACTGAGAAATGGCCTATGTCACCTTCCAGTCTACAATCAATTTTTCTGGGTACTGGTGCTGCAGTACAAGCTCCTGTTAATGCCAGATGTACACTTATTAAAATCCTGGATCACACTGTTGTGTTGCAGCCTTCTGGCCCTAGTTCAGGCTCCACAAGAGCTAATAAAAATAGCTGTTCCTGAGTGAATACAAGAACAAGTCCAGCTTCATAACTCAGGACTCTCCTGAACGGGTGGAAATGAGGTCCTCCAACCACAGACCAAAGCAGAGCTGGTTTGGAGATGATTCTGCAGTAAAGTCTTCTCCAGGCCTAGTGAACCACACAAACAAGGTGTGCAGGAATGGTAGCAGTTTGGGATTATAGTCTCTGGATGACTACATAGTAATTAATGAGCAATCATGCACAGGTCTTGAAATGTCTCCAGCTATCCTGGGGCTGTCAGGAATCGGGAGTGGCAGCCATGGGTGTGGTTAAAACGCACAGACTAGCAAAGATAAACTAAATACACAAAGAATTGACAAGGCCAAAACTGCTGTTAGGTTTCAGTTGTCCTTGGCATTCCCATCCAAAGGTGCAAAATCAGAGTTCTGTCTCTGCTCTAACACCTAACCAAGGAAGTGACCACAGCCAGCAAGAAAAAGGCCAGCTGCCATCTGAGGCTTACACAAAAGACTTGGTCAGCCCTGAGCACTATTGCTATTGACAGACCATTTTCTGGTCCCAGCCAAACCAGAGCTCTGTCTTTTGTCCCAGCCAAATCATCACTATCACCCAAGCCTGTTGAAAGGCTACAAAGTCAAGATAAAGAACCTAAATGCACCCTGACTCTCTGCAACTCTCCCCAAATACAGATCCAAAATTGAAAATATACAGTGAGAGGTCCCACGGAAAGGTGCCTGAAAGGTTTTACTGGCTTTGCTTTTTCCCCCACAGCTTTTCAGCAGCAGCACCAACACTAAAGGCTCCATGCCTGCCTAACCAACTAACTGTACTCTCACACTCTCTGGCTTCAACAGAGATGGAGCTCCAAAACTGAAAATGCCTGGTGACTTGGTGACTTCTCCAACACAAAAGGTGACAAAACAGCTGCTTCTGGTCATATCCTTCCCCTTGTAGCCTTTCAACAGTGCGTCCAGATGGGAATATTAACTTGCCTAGTCAGCTAAATGCATCTCAACACCAAATAAGCTCAGATACTCAAAATACCTGGTGATGACTCCAAAACAATAAGTGACAAATCAGAAGGGTGCTGGCCTTTACCTTCCTGCAGTAGTCTGCTCTTTCCCTGTGCATCCTACAGACTGCAGCACTGACACTGGAGCTACGTACTTGCCTTCCTAATTTAAGTGTACAATCACATTTTTTTCAGTTTGAAATGATTCATGGTACTGGGTGAGTTCACCTGGGATCTTAACCTGTGCTGGGAGTGCAGTCTAGCAAAAATTATAGCAGTTTACAGCCAGCAAGAATTTTCTGTCCTGGCACTTTTGTGTGGGAGTAATCCATGAATTTTCAAGCTTAGTTGCAGGCTATTAAAAGGACAGGATTTCACATTTAAGTGAGAAGGAAAGTACATGACCCCGCTGTTTCTGGTGTGGTTTACAGCCTGCATGAGGAAAAAAAAAAAAAAAAAAAAAAAAAAGCATGCAACAGCTTCCTGCCTGGCAGCTTTTCTCTGGGAGCAGTCGCTGGACATTTTCAGTTTTGGAGCTGGAATCTGACATGAGTAAAGAATGTTATGTAGGTGGGAAGGAGAGCACATATCCCAGAGCTGGTGGAGCAGTTTACAGCTGCAGTGGAAGAGCGAAGGTCAGCACTGCGCTCTGCCTGGATGCTTTCTGCCGGCGCAACGCGTGATGTGCTCAGTTTTGGAGCTGCCCTTGGCTCCGTAAGGGAACGTCGTGGTTGCACAGAGATTGCTGGGCGGGTGCCTGCCCCATCTAGTGGCTGCATCATAGCTCATAGGCTTTCTTCTGGTGATGTGAAACAACTGCCACATTGCAGTTTCAAGTCACAATGCACCCGCTGTGTTTGCTCTAATTCTGCAAGGAGCAGCATTTGATTTAACTAATCTGCAGGCAAAAGAATGATGGAGAAGGCTTTAAGAGTGACTCCTCAGGCAGCACAAATAAGTCTTTTGTATTCCTCCTTATTTTTCTGAAGAGCCAGTCATTCTTCCAGTGACCAGGTACCAAAGACTCTGCCGATTCAAATAACTTTGTGTGCCCATCTCACTTTTTCCAGCCAGCAAGAACACGCTGCAGGTCATTCCTCTGAGGACCTTGCATTGTCTAGGAGAATCAGTTTTGGTGGTACAAATCCCTGACAGCTGCTGATGCCATTTGGGATCATGGGAATGATGTGTGTGTCCATGTGGAAGATCTGTGTGGTGGCTGTGCATTTATGTGTACCTGTGGCAACGAGGGGAAGGTAAAAGCCAGCAACAGCTTTTGGTGCTGCCACATTTCCTGGGGCTGGGCTGCAGCTCCTCAACATAACAGCAGCAGAGGCACCACTGACACCAAGATTGCCTGCCAAAGCCAGGGTTTCCATTCCCACTCTAGCAGCTACCATGCCTGATAGAACAGCACAGGTAGCTGTACGAGACCTTCGAGTGTCTTCCAGTACCTGAAAGGGACTTTCAAGAAGGATGAAAGAAGACTTTTCACAAGGGCAAATAGTGATGGCACAGGGGGAAATGGTCTTAAGCGGAAGGAGGTTAGGTTTAGGCTACATTACATTCCTCACCTGCCCTCAGTCTTCCCACTGAAGCTTTTTGGAAAATTCTGCCAAAATTTGGGATAAATTCAGAGATTAACAAAATTATTTTGTCTGGTGCTTAAAATTATTGATAACAATTTCCACATTTCAGTTCCTGCAGTACATAATCATAGAATCAGAACCACACAATGGCTTGGGTTGGAAGGGGCATGAAAGATGATCTAGTTCCAAGCCCCTTGCCTTTGGTAGGCATGACACCCAATAGACCAGCTTGCTCAAAGCCCCATCCAACCTGGCCTTAAACACTTCCAGGGATGAAACAGACACAGCTTCTCTGAGAAACACATACCAATGCCTCACCATCCTCATAGGAAAGAATTCCTTCCTAATACCTAATCTAAACCTTCCCTCTGTCAGTTGGAAGCTGTCTCCCTTTGTCCTGTCACTCCCTGTCTTGTCAAAAACCCCACTCCAGCTGTCTTGGAACTTTGTTAGCTGTTCAAAGGGTCTCTAGGGTCTCCCTGGAGCCTTCTGAACAGTCTCAACTCTCTCAGCCTATCTCTATAGCAGAGGTGTTCCAGCCCTCTAATCACCTTCATGTCCTCCTCTGAACTCACTCCAACAGGTCCACGACCTTCTCATGATGGGCACACCAGAACTGAACAGTCCAGTTTTATGTGATTCTTAGAGTATCACATCCTCTTGTGCAGTTAAGTCCTTCTCAGGATCGATGATGAATGTTTTGGAGCAACCTCTCTTTTCAAATCTCCTTTGAAAAAGGCTTTGTCCTTTGCAAAATATTTTTTAAAGAGACCTGTTATGAGATTGATCCTATCACAGACTGGTTAATGTGTGCTCCCTGATGGTGCCAAGAATTATTTTTTTGTTTCCTCTCTCTGAGTGCACCTCTGTGTTTCTAACAAATGAGCTATTGTAATTCACACAACTCAGGTTTATTCAGCACACTGTTAGACCTGGGTGCTGTCAGTCTTGTTTATTGTTTTATGTCATTTCAGGCCTTTTGTAGAAAGGCACAAAGAGCCTCTCTTTCAGCACATACACCTCTCGTATCAACAAAGTGCTGAGTAACACTGTCATCCTTCCTCTCCATGATGGCTTGCTAAATAAAACTCATGTCTTGCTTTTGTTTCTGAAGAATTGGGTTTGCCTCCATAGATGAAAAAGACCCAGACAAGCTGACACATTTCCATAACACGTTCAACACCTAAATATGTTAGTTTGTGTGGCATTTCTCAAATTTGGATCAGCAGAGAATCAACAAAAAATCATTTGTAAAGAAAAAGTTTTTTATATAGTATTTAAAAAATTTTCCTGCTAGTCAAAGGTTCACTCTGAGTAAATGCTTCAGAGGAATTTCAGTAATCACTTCAGCTGTGCAAATCTTTTGAGTGTTGCTCTTTCTTGAAAGAGGCAGTGCTGAGATAAAATAAAGATGTATTTTTCAAGGGATCTACAGGTCCTTCCCCAAAGTCTACAGCAAGATTTGTGTAGCTCCTTGAGCTAAAATAGAAACACAGTCCTCATCCCCTGCACAAGTCCTCCCATCACTTGCAGTGGTGACCTTTGGAAAGCAGGTTTGAAGAAGGGTGGTTCAGAGGGTTTGGCAGCACATCTCTGCTGACCTTTACTGAGATGCTGCTTGCTGTTGTGCTGTCATCACTGTGCATGTTCCAGCTCTTGGTGTACATCAACTGCCCTGGGAGATGCTTGTGCTTAAATCTCTCCTCCACCGCTCGTGTCAAGGTGGAGTTGTGCTCTTGCACATTAAGAACATGCAGAAGCCAAGCACCAGGGCTCAGCTGACAAGCTGTGACTTCCTAACCCCCACTTGAATATATATAACTGCTTGCCTAAGGGCTTTCACTTAGTTTTTGACCCCCTGTGCTAGTGATAGTATTCATGCACTTTGTGTGCATGAATGTCTGGTGTCAATTAGCCCACTCTGATAAATGAAGTGTAGAACATAAGTAAATGTTTGCAGGAAGAAAGTTTAGATCGTGTTTATATTTTTCTTATCTCTGAAGGAAAATAAACTATTGTCTCATAAATCAGTCTCTGTGAAAAGCTCATCATATAATTTTGCTATTGTGCAATAATATTGCTGCTGCTGTGGCAAGAGGACATAGTCTGAGGACTTGAGCCAGTCAGTCCTAAGTAGAATTCATTCTACAATATTTAAAACTGGATAAAAAATGTCCAGAGTAAGGAAAAGTGTTCAAATTTCAGATATTGGGAAAAACTTTGGTGACATTGAAATTACCAATATGAACTTACCAGTGCCAGAATTTTTCCACTACTTTTGGTTTTGAGCCTGTCAGAAAAATATATGTCAGGTTGCCAGTATGTAGTGTAAAGATAATATGTCATCAGATGTAGAAATAAGGTGGAATAAGGGTTATATTTCTTCTTGAACTATGCTGAAGTGCTCTTTCTAGAAATGGCTGGGATTTGTAACCCATGTACCTGAAACTGGTCACCCATTTTCTGATGAGACTGATCTATTTCATCCCTGCTCCTTTCGAAGAGGTCTATTTAGCATCATGTTGTGAAGGACAGAGAGAGCAGTAGTTTACTGTATTAATCCCTGATTTGGCATTTTGGGGAATGGATCAGGGTTATAATTCCTTTTCCATACACACAGGAAGAAATCTTTGCCTTTTCCAAGTACTAATTCTATGAAATGCTTTGACTTTTATGTGTTGCACTTGTTTATCCATTCAACTTCATTGTAACAATATGTTAGAACGGGATCTTCAACAGATTTTAAAATTCATTCTACCTTAAAATTCAAATAAAATTGCTTTCATCCCACTAAATACTGTCTATCAAAGCCAGACCATAACTATTTTCACTGTTAGAAATCTTCATTTTGACAGAGGGCATACATGGAATTTTTCTCCTGGTGCAGTTTGAAGAAGCCAACTGATTTATAGTCACATAAGATTCTGGAGAGTGTGTAATCTTCAGTGCTACATTATCATCCTGTCCTCAAACCTTCCACCTACTCAGTGCTAATAATTTTCCTGCTTTAACATCTGGTCTCTAGACAACCAGAAATTGCACTGAAATATAACCTGTGAGATTACTCTTCAACCTCTCACATTATCACTCAAGAACAGATATCAGAGATACTTTACTTTGTATAAATATTGTATGCATTGCAATGCCTTTGGAAATCTTTGTCCTTTGCTAGAAAGGAAGACATACCCAGCTGCAAGATCAAAACTGTAAATATTTGAGACTAAATTGCACAAGATGTGCTTTCTATTTGAACTTTAATGGTGGGATTTGCTAGATTAAATACGAACATATTTGATGGTGATGTTTGTGACTGAGCTCACTTTTTTGCTGTTGGAGAGAAAGGGGCACTTTTAAAGGCTGATTTTAGAAGACTCTGATGCAGTAATTGATCTTTATTCCAATCAATATTATAGAGATACAGACTAGGAAGGTCTGGAAGAGGTTACTTGAGCCCCAATTTAGTCTCCTAGGGTGAATCAGGCACTCCTGGACCTTCCTTTGAAAAAGTTTGTCTGAGCTGTTACTAATGAAAGGTGCTGTGTTGACTTCAGTAGAAAAGACATTCATAGATGGCTTAATCCCTCAATAACTGGTGATTCTTTGTATCTGACATTTAATTTCAGCTTCTGAAAAGTTATATACCTACTTTAAGGTGTTCTGCTATTGGCCACAGAGAGAGAAAAGAATCTCTGGAGAACATCCTTTCTGCCCCAAAGTAGGTAAAATAATTTATTAGTGATGAGACTCCACTGGAAATACCTCTGTTTCTCTGTTGGTTATAGACCAACGCCTCAAATTATCTGCCTAGCTTTAAGCATGATGGAGTGAGATGGGATTAATCTGACCATTATCTGGCCAGAAGTCATAGCTCATATCTGAAAAAAGATTTTCATAAGATGACCCTGAAGGTGATCAGATTCCACACTTGATTAGTTAAAAAAAAAATATATATATATAAAGGAAAAAGAAAGTATCCTTTACCAAAATAAAGACTTAAAATGTGTTTTAAGAACCATGTGAGCCCATTGTAGCTTAGGTGGAAGAGATTATCTATATGTAAGGAAAAATACCCACCATTGGCAAACTAAGATCAGATCTCCTTAAGTGGTTAATTTGATTCAAAAGTGTCATAAAAATTTCTTGCAAGGTAGACAGGAAATGGGAAGAGCTAAATGACCTGAAGATCATCAGTCAGTTTGGCATACTCCTCTCCCACCTGCTATTATTATTTTTACATCAGAACCTGATGGATAATGTGCATCTTAAAAGTTCAGCACTCCACTCTGGTGACAACAGGAAGAGGTTTTCTGTTATTTGCAATGTACACCAGGATATTATTTTGACTGTCAGGATAAATGCTGCTGCTGTCATATCACAGCTTTAATGGGCACTTAAAGGGACTAGTTGGGTAAGCTGAATTCTCTGTTTGAAAGGCCCTTCTGAGTTCTGGTTATATCACTAAGTACGCAAAGTGCATAAGAAAGTAAATATTTTTGAAATGAACAAGAGAATTATTGTGCAAATAAGGGAATTGCTTATGTGTCTAAAGCAGGATTTCAGATGACTGATTGTTCAGAATTACATTATTATGTAATTTCTATATATCAGTAACAATCTCTCTTTGTAATCTGCATATTTTTCTAATATAAGATTCCTTTGATGATAGTCCATTTTATTATGCTTGGTGATTTTTCTAATTACCAGAGTCAGTGCATCATTATTTTTGCTGTTATTACACTCATTAACAATCTGTAAAGATTTTTTCCTTTTGGATATTTTTCCCAGCATAACACAACACATTGTTGTAATGGGAAGTGTTATTTTGGGAACCAATTTTCCCAATAACTGCTTCCTGATAATTTCCCATTTTCTGTTGAAGCCCAGATTCAAATTTGTAATCTCTTTTGGTGTCAGAAAACTGTCTACATGCTCTGGAAATACTGAGACTGAACACATGCTCCAATAGCAGTGGTGCAAGGATTTATTCTGAATTCTTTTAAGACTGACTCTTGGTGCTTTTCATGTGCTCAACCCAGTTGTAATTGAGCTTAGCTGAATCTCAGGTCTTCTTCAAATCTCAAGCAATGCTTTAGAAGTAAATGAGATACTTCAAGTGTAAAATGGCACATCTTGAGACGGCAATACCAAAACTAGAATGCAGTAAACCTTAATTCATTCAGGAGAATATCAACTAGGAGTCAAAACTGAGAACAGGCATTCCCAAGCACAGACAATAAGAGAAAAGAGAAGAGCTTATAAGGAACAATGAGTATAGGTTTTATATTATTTGTAACAAAACAAATCCAAATACAATGTTTTGGATATGTCCTTTATGAAGGAAGCACAAACCAAGTTTGGAAGCACAGATCCACTCTCAATTCAGTCTTTGAAACATGGATCAAAGCAGTCTGCACCACAGAGTCAGCAGCAGCCAGCAGTCAGTTTTGCTCTGCTTATGTTTCTTGAGGCATCTGCTTTGTATCTCATTGGAATGACTACAAAATTGTTTTCTGCTATGAATTTTGAGTGTCTTTTTTCCCCCTGAAAATAAAAGACATAAGTGGCATCTTACTAGCCAACCAATAATTCCTGGGTCTGGCTAAGGCCATGCTACTCTAAAGGTGACTGCTTCTGTCTAGAATAGAGCTGGTGGAGCTGTGGTCAATAAAGATTAATCCTATCACACATATTGCTGGTTCAATTACCAAACTAGAAACTATGCAGATAAGTTATATCAACTTGAAATTAAATTCTAAAGCCATTTTCTGTTGAGGTGGTCAAATAAAACAGTTGGGTTGAAGTCTGCAATTTGATCTATTTAGCTCAGAAATCAGCAAAAACTAAGGTGAGGATTATGTGCCGTTCCTGAAATGGAAGATTAGGAGCAGGGAAAAGGAATATCGCTGGAATAGAGAACGATGATTCAAATGCCTTCAAGTCACTTCTAGTGAAGGGAGCCCCATTCCAAAGTTTTGGATGTGTCCTCACTGCTCTGTGCCATTCACTGTTGCCAAGCTGGATGGAGGACACAGGCAGCACCACAATCTCTTCCCCATCAGTTAACCATGTTTAAGAGGTTCATGGGTTAAGTGACTCTGGAGTGCAAGTACAGCTGCAAGGTTAAATATTATTTGGGACAAAGAAACCTGTTTTTCCTTCATAAGCCTCCTTCAGAGAGCTCTTCTTCAGGATCATCCTTCTCCTCCTCCAGGAGTGCACAGCAGTTTGAATTCATGCTTGGAGATGAGAGATGGGCATCAGGATGCTGTGTCTGCCTTCCCGTGCCCTTCTTTGGCATGAGATCTGGATCCCTGTACCAGGCTGTTCCATGGCAGCACCTCCATCAGTAGCATCTGGAAAGCTGTCACGTGAGCCATCATCAGTGATATCAGTAGCTTCATGCTTGCTCCCTGTGGTTATTCATGCAGATTTCATGTTGAAATTTGGCAGGACATACAGCCCAGGTGAAGCCATGATTTCAAGGCAACCTGATGCATTCTTTTAGAAAAGAATAAATAAGCTTTCTTCAGTCTTGTTAGAGCCATGTGTCTATGCAGTGAGGCTTCTCAAGTACACAAGCTGTGTGATGAAAACTCCATTCTGCTTCCTCTTCTCCCAGCTGAGTGGGAGAATGTACAGTGACCTTTCCCTTGATTTTGCTGAATGACACATATGTGAAGTCACATTAAGGGGATCTGGGACCATGTTGGCACATTGGGTTAAGTCAGTAGGACTGAGGCTGTTATTTCTCCTTATCTCCATGGTAACCTCTCACAAACTGGTATCTTACCCACATGCAAATGCTTAACAAAGAGCATATCCAATTCAATAGTACAGGAAGTTATGTTAAAAAACCTCCTGTATAATAACCATGGTAGTTCCACTGTAAACTACAATCCACAGTTGGAGTTCAGGCTGATAAGCTTTTAAAATCTTTTGAAACTGTAATTTTCTATCTCAGGTGAAATGGGCTAAAAGTATCTTTTTCCCCTGGTTCTCATAACAGCTTGTCAACACACTGGAGGAAAGGGATGTCATCCAAAGGGACCTGGTCAGACTGACGAGGTGGACTTTTGTGAGCCTTGTGAAGTTCAGCAAGGCCAAGTGCAAAATCCTGGACTTGGGTAGGGGCAATTCCATAGCACAAACAGAGGCTAGGTGGAGAATGGATTGAGAGTAGCCCTGAGCAGAAGGATTTGGCAGCACTGATGAACAAGCATGCCATGAGCCAGCAATACACAGTCAGAGCCCAGAAAGCCAAGCACATCCTGGTCTGCATCCAAAGCAGCATGGCCAGCAAGGCAAGGGAGAGGATTCTGCTCCTCTACTCTGCCCTTATGAGACCCCACCTGGAGAGCTGCATCCAGCCATGGGGTTCCCAACACAAGGATGTGAACATGCTGAAGCAGGTCCAGAGGAGGACAGGAAGATATTCGGAGGGCTGCAGCACCTCTGCTAGAAAAATAGGTTCCGAAAGCTGGAGTTTTTCAGCCTCAAGAAGGGGAGGCTTTGAGGAGAACTTAGAGGTCCCTCCAGTGATAAAGGGACTCCAAGAGAGCTGGAGAGAGACTTTAGACAAAGTGTGGAGTGACAGGAAAAGGGGCAATGAATTCATATTGAAAAATGGAAGGCTTAGATTAGAAATTAGGAAAAAATTATTTCCTGAGAAGGTGGTGAGGCACTGGCACAGGTTGCTCAGAGAAGCTATGTCTGGTCTGGGAGCAAATGGGGTGCAGTGGGAAGGGGCAAAAGATGCCAAAACAAAGCTCAGAGATGCTGCAAAACCAGAGGAAAAATCAAAGAGGAAGAGAGGACACTGAGGGCAAGACAGACATGAAATGGACTGAAGAGCAAAAAAAAAAAAAAAAAAAAAATTTAAAAACCTCCGCCCAAGCCAAAGCTGGCAAAAGGCTTGGCATGCCAGCAAGTGCAGGGCAATGGACCAAAGTTGGACACTTTGATCCCCACTGAAATCTTGGAAAACAGTAGAGAAAGGCTCCCAGAGACTCTGGAAAGGAGATATAATGAAATGAAATGCCAATCAGAAAAAAAAAAAAAAGACAGGAAATTGGGAAATGCAGTGAGCACAAGAAAATGTTCTCCCTGGAATGTCCATCCCTGGAAATGTTTAAGGACAGGTTGGATGAAGCTTTGGACAACCTGGTCTAGTGGAAGGTGTTGAAACTAGATTTTCTTTAAGGTCTCTTTCAACCCAAAACATTCTATGATACATTTTTATGCCTTATCAACATGAATGCCTTCAAAGATGTTAAGCGTGTACCATTTGTGTACAAGAACTGTTCTTCCCCCTCCTGCATCAATAGTGTTCTATTGGCTGGTTTGAATTTGGAGTTCCCTTTGTGCTCCTTTAGCTTCCTCAAGCGGTTCTCAAATTTCCTGTCTGACTTGGCATTGGTGCCCTAGCTAGATTCATGCCAACCAAAACCCCACATGGCCCTTTTTTGGTTATGCCATCAGTTATCCTTATAATGAAAAACAACCTCTCCAACAAGCTCGGGATGTCAGGTAAATGATAAGATATATATATATATGGAGTTAAATATATGGTTAGTCTTTAAGGTATTTATTTATCTGATGTTAATTATAGATTGCTGTTTATTTCTACTGGCCTGGCTAAAGTTGCCAGTTTTCAGAAACTGAAGGTCTGAACACAGTACAAGCAACACAAACAATACAGGGAAATGAGAAATTGACTGTGACTCACAGCTTCTACTTTTAGTTTCCACCTACACTGCTACACTCAATTAACTCCTCCAAGGCTCAGCTTCAGTATTCTACAAGAGCCCAGTAGTGTCATAGGAGTGGGATGGTTTGGGCAACCTTAAAAGAAAGGGACTTAGATATTCAGACACTGATAATTAATTTAAATACTGTAAATAGATGAAAAATGTTGATTAGTTGTTTATTTTCTCCTGTTATCAACAGGACATAACAGCTACTTGCTCTCCTCCGGACCTCTGCCCTTCCAGCAATAAAATTAATGTGACCCATGATTCAAGCCAGAATTTATGGGAAAAATTAAGAATGGAGATCCTTCTATCTCTGCAGTGAGATCCACCTGTACAGGGAGTGAGGACACAGAAGAAGGGAAACTATGCCAGAGGGAAGGATCCTTAGTTTGCCTTGCAGTCACTAAATGGATAGAGAAAAAAAATGGTGACAACAGGAAAAAGAACAAACAAAATGTCCTGTTCCCTATGTCCAGCCTGCACACCAGTCTGCACTACCTGGAACTTTTCAAGTAGAGGCTGAAGACCAAAAACTACCCCAGGAACAGACAGTCTCCTACTTTACATGATCTTTGCCTTCACTCCAGCTAATTTCTCATGCCCATTTGGGCATTTTCCAGGCCACCCAATAGGGACAATCCTCCCACTGTGAGAAAAATGTAATATTTGGCTTGTTAAATTGACTATCATTTCTACAGCTGATAATCAGGGAAGTACTTTCTTGTTAATCATCCCAGTCAGGGGCAGGCAGCTAAAGATTCTACTCGAGTTACATTGTTGAATCAGCCAAAAAAAACCCTCCTCTATGCCGCTCTATGTCCCCTTTTCACCCCTCCCAGCCTATCTTCCCTCTCCAGCACACAGAGAGCAAAGGGTTGGGGTCTGTGCCAAGGGACTGCTTAAGCTTGTCCATCTATCTCTATGCTTTGCTGGAGTGTAACCACAGTATCATACAGAAAACAAAATCCTGTTGAGGTCGGGGTCTCTCTTCCGCAGTGGGAAGGAATAGACTGAACCTAAAACAGTCTTTAGGCTGCAAAACTAGTTCCATCCTTACTTGCTGCTTCATCCCCAGGCACCCAATATAGTTTTCTCTGGAGCATTGCTATCCTGCAAGTACCACAGTTTTTTCCACAATCCCAAAGGGAAATGGGGCTGCTTATTTTGTCTACTCATGGGTGACACATAGCAAGTCCTTATCCCTCACATCCCAGCTGCCCATCAGTCCAGCTGTCCTGGATTTGTGATGTTAGCAGCAATTGTCGAACCATTTTGCAACCCATGTGTTGTGAGGCATGCTAGCACACTGTGCTGCCCTTTCTGGGGCAGTTTCCTTACGCTGGATAAAAGCAGCACTGGACATCAGAGCAATCTGTCTGGCTCCTGAGTCATTGCTGCCAGCCCGAGGGTGTGGTAGTCTGTTATTTTACAGTTGGTTCTTCTGTAGTAGGTTTTGATATTCTTTGGTACAAGTTAGTAATGGTTCAGTCCTGAGTTGTTTACCACAGTTTTCCCAGCCAAAATGTATATCAATCCACATGTCAATCCACCTGTATACCTCCTTTGTTTCCTTGTCTTACCTCTATCTGTCAAAGATAGCAGATTCCTTTGGTTCTGGAGTGTTCCCTGTCTTTCATCCCTTCCTTGGAGCATAATTAGATTGTAAGGTTTGCTCCCTCCCCGTATTGGCTTCTACTGGGGAGCCCTTACCCTGCACCCCTCCCCTAATGCCTCCTATTGATCAAGGTTGTGTCCTCTCCGTGTTCCCTCTACCCTATAAAAGTTGTCCCTTCAGGTTCAGATTTGTCACTTGCTCTGCCCCAATTTGGGATTAAATCTTTGGAGACTCAGACAAGTGTCCTTCCGTTATTCCTCTGCCTCGGTTTCCTCATGTTCTGTGCCTCTGCTGTGTTCCCCACGCCGCAGCAATCACTGCCACCCACAGCAGTCTTGGCAGAGACTCGGGGGCGGCCCACGCGTGTCTGCCCTGCGGCCACAGGTGGGCCAGCCAGCCAACCAACCTCCATCCCGTGGCTGCTGAGAGCCAGGAGCACAAGGGGACCAAGTGGCTGCTACTTCCTAATTTAATAAAGTGGAATCCTCCAGGACAGCTTCATCACCTCCTGGCTCTTCAGCCTTTGACTTCACTTTGGGCTTCTCAGTGTAGAGATGCGGTAGGGCACGAGCTGACCCTGTCTGGGGCTGTGTCCATGAAAGCTCCTTGGTGGAAGCCAAGGATGGCACATGAAGCCATCCAGATCCCAAACAGAGCTGATGTGGGGCCGACCAGCTCAGCACCAGAGTAGAGCAAATATACAGCTGTCTGCACCCATCCATGCAGGGTACCCTCGTGGAGGCCAAAGGAAGCTGCTGGCAGGAGTTGTCCAATGCCTTTTCCCCAGAAGCATTTTCCCTGGCACAGGATTTGCCTGGAGCAGCCCTCCTCATGTGGCTGTTTCTTTCGGGGAGGAAGGCACTCATAGCCTGATCCGGTGTTGAGTTATAAAGACTTGATTTATGACACATGTTACTGCATGAAAGGGCAACAGTAGCACCGAGGAGGTGAGGTCTGGGGAGAGCATGATTTATTTCCTATGACCTATACAAAAGTCAGTGTTACATAGGTATTGCTAAACAATGGAAAGGTGCTTTCTCTCATAGCATCCTAGAGTCCAGCTCTCTTCTGGTAGCCACATGTCCTTTCCCGACCTAAGGGAAGGATAAAGACAACCATCTGGACAGCAGAACAATATGGGGAAGCCTCATTCCTTTGGACAAGTAGAAAATTGTTGGTCTGGTTGCTAAACTGGAAGTCTCAAGTTTGGCTTCTGCTCCAGGAGATCAAGAGAGATGGGGAATGGCTGTTACAAGGAAACTCAGTATAGATGCATTGAAATTGGTGCAGTACCCCTGCCTTGTGCACAGTTTCATCCTTGGCCAATGCAAAATGCATCTTGTTGCAAATATAGTGTGTGAGCTAGTGATGTACACTACACAGTGAGAACAGTGTGCAAACTAATATTTACTGTACATGGATACTCCAAATGGAGTGGCCTTGTGCAGTTTCTCTGTGTCCTTGGAAACAATTATTCAGGTCTTCCCTATCTATGAGAGGCACCAGGTCATGCTCCTCTCCAACCATTTTTGGTTGTATTTGACTAGAAGCTTTTCAAATATGCTTTGATACACAGGATAGTCCTGATTCCTGCAGTCACTGGAACTGTAATATGGACAGGTTCTTACTTGAAGCATGTGAAAGAAATGTTCCTTTTTCTCTACTTAGGTTCAAAGAGCAAGCTGATTTATAAGTGAATTTTATGTAGGTTCTGATGAAAAATCTTCCTTAAAAGGAACTTCACAGGTTTATAAGTTATCATTGCTGCTTTGAAGTCCTTTATATTTGCTAAAAGTAACACACTCCCAGATATGATGGATGAAAAAATGCTTTCAGCTAGGCTTGGTTATCCAAACCCGTACATTGTAGAAATCAACAGATTCAAAAGAACATATTAAAAAGGGGGGGAAAATTCCCATGAATATTTGACCTTCTACCTTTTATATTAGGACTGTGGTGGTGTTTTTATGCCTACACTATGAACAGTCAAGAGTAGACATAATTTTCCCTTGGTCAGAAATTTTTGAGAACAGCTGCATTTTTGACACAGTGCCAGCCCACAATTCATGTTTGCCTTCACCCTTTACAGCACAGTCTTGATCGGTACTATAATATTTTGACACATTGAAAAGACTGTTCAGATTAGAGTAGTTTTGTTTCTAGTCAATAATATTATTTCTAAAAAAATTAAATGTTCTAGAAATAATAAACAAGGAAGAGGGCCTCACTTCTTGATGAAATATGGGTGCATGAATTCCACTGACCTAATTTCCGGTACACTCAAATATGATACAGTTCAAAAGTTCAGCTTGGGTTTAAATTTTGTTGAGTTTATGTTCTGTTTGAGACAGATGGTCTGAAACAGATGGAAGAAGTCCAGTGAAGAGCAGAGGGAAAGGAAGTCAGTGTTCAGGATAGAGTATACAGAACAGCTGGGGAAGAAATAGCAAGAAATGCATTAGAAGAATGAATATTTTGTACAAAACCTCACTTTTGGATGAGATTTTCCCCTTGGTGTCACCAGCTTTCACATTGGTTGTCCTCTGAGCATCATTCAAAATCTTGGTGGATACTTAGAACCAGATGAGCATCACCTGATGTCATCAGCTGTCCCATACATGTTGTTGGTAAAACAAAAAGTGAGCACCAATGGCAGCAGTGCCTTCATTGGTGTGACTGAAGCTATCCTACTAAAGGGTTTCCCCCAGTCAGGAACTAGGATATATTGGTTTAATTGTACTGGGACAATTTTCATTCATGGAACAAGAAGGATTTAGGTATGAAAGCCATCCAAGGTAATTAGAATTGTCTTAGAAGTCCTGAATAATTTACATTTCAACATCTCTAAGTCCAAACTGATGGGAAAGCATCCACTCCTTTTCCCTTGCAAAAAGCCTCTTCCAGGAGAGAGATTCTGCTGCGTTCCCCAGTTCATGGTTTATCCCAACACACAGTTACATCTGTGCCACCAATGGGACTGTAAAAAGCCACCCAACATTTAACTTACATTTTCTGTGTTTCTTCCTGCTTCCCCTCTGATTCAGATTTTCCCTTTCCATGTATATGCTTTAATTCTCTCCCCTCTGCGAACCAGCTCTCACCACCTTTTAGTAAAGGTCCTGTTTTTCACACCTTTCCCAGTTGCTCCTAGATCCTCTCTGAACTCTCTCACAGTGTCTGGCTGGAAAACTTTGCCAGGTTTTGTAACCTTATTCTTGAGACCGTGGTTCTTGAGGAGCAAACCTGGGAGCTCTGCAAAGCAGGACAGTACAAGGCAGATAGGAACAGCTGCCACAGAGTTGTGTCCTAATAAATTATCCCTAGTCAGGATGTTAATGATACTGGAGAAAGTCTTAGCCTGTCCCCTTTGTCAAGTAAAACATGAAAATGTTTTAAACTGCTTTACAAGCAAGGAGGGGTGTAGACAGCTGTGAGGTCTTGGCTGGTGAACAGATTGTAACTTGACTTTATTAATTTACAATTGAGACATCTTCAAAAACTGCACTAGAACCAGAAAAGTAATTTTCATGACTTCCAAATGCAGATAGCATATTGTGGATTAATTTCTAACTTGTGGGATGTCTGAAACAGTGCAGTGGAAAAGCAAGAGAGTTTTGGATGTTTGTATAGAAAACTGAACTATGTGCAAGGATGTCTTTTAGGCTTTATTAATTGAATAAAGACGTTTTTATTATTTTTGGAAGAGGAAAGATAAGAAGATTGCTCATTTTATTTAATCCAAACAAAGCAAGATCTTTCTTTGAGATAAGACTTTATTCCCATAACAACTCTTGCACAAGACAAGTTGAGAAAGAAGAAGCAGTAAGAAAAAAACACCCTTTGGTTGATGAGATGCTGAAAGCATTGCTCCACAGACAGCAGCAAGCGATTTGTTTAAATGTGCATCTTTTGGGTACTCTGCTAGGAAACATCTGAAAGTGCATTGTGTGGGTGAATCCAGAGGCCTACTGAAAAGCAGTTGGAAGTACATGATGCAAATCAAATGAAGTGACACATTCTCATGTGCACAAACATGTGATGTCATTGCACTTTTGTTGGATCTACTGGAAAGCCTCCTTATGAGCAGTCTAAGGAAGCAGGAGGCGGGAAAAGTAAACAAAGAGGACAACATGACATTGAGTGTTCACAGGCAGAGAGCTTGCAAAATCTTCTTTGATGAAAGTTTATACTGATTTCTAGTTTTGGTTACTTTTCAAGAGAGTAAGCTGACATGAGATTTCAGAGATCAGGTTTAGCATATCAACCAGTTAAGGCAAAACACTTAGAGCCTCTGTTTATTGAAATAATTCTGACTTCTTATCCAACAGTGAGCTTGACTGGATACACACAATCTAGTGTTCAGTTGCCTTTCAGATACCCTGGGTTATGCTGATGTCATACTCCTTCATGGTGGCACATTCCTTTTATCCTTCCTCAGTGACTTAAGTGCCTCAAAATCTGGGCAACAGAGGGGGACAGAACTGACCACTGGTGGTTCACATCCATAGACCTTCCACATGCAACAGGGTGACTGAAAGTCGTGGTGACTTTTCTTTCCCTTCTCTCATACAGCCTCTTGTTCAGAACACCATGTAGAGTATGGCACACCATTGCTCAGTGCTCCCTGCAGGAAGGAAACTGCTTTGAGGAATACATCGGGAAATATGGGAGGATGGTACTCCCCAGCAGTCTTGTCCAGGCTCTTTCCCTCTGCTTCTGCAATCCCAGAGGTCAATTTGTTGAGTTCAGTTCTCCAGAGATTTTTAAATGCCCTGTAAGGGGCATAACATTCTATAAATGGAGCCAAAAATGAGGATAAATTAATAGGATCCAGACAGCCTTTCCAAAGGACTGCCAAGAAAGGCACCACTTGGGTAGTAGAAAATACCTGTCAGGGTAGGGAAGAGAACTGGTTTAGTCACCTAGGCATGGAGTTATCATGGCAGGTCTATTTCCAGCTGCACTTTGTACAGAGCTTTTTCCTGCAGCAATGCTTTGGAAACTTTTATCCACTTAGGAGATGTGGTAGAGGGATTCTCAAGATGACAGCCCTGCTGGGACTTGCACAGATATAAATGTTTTTGTGCTCTTTGTAGCATTTCTGAATGTGCCAATGAACAGACTGTGACGTTCATAGGTAATTTCAACATTAAACACATGCCCCTGCAGACTTTAGGCACCAGATGGGAGAATCAGCAACTGTAGAAGGACAATAAAGATTTATACTTTGGACTTAAAATATCTAGAGAGGCAATTAAAGTACCTGGAACCTCACCTAACTGGGCATCATTCCCTCCAAACAGCTCATTAAGGCATGTTTGGTCCATTCAGCAATGCAATAACTTGCCTGATGTCTATGGTGAAACACAAGGGGCAGATTAGAGGAAACATATGGTCCTGAATCACATATGTAAGGCAAGAAACATATGCTAAAGTCTGTTACAAGGAGCTTTTTCCAAGAGTAAACAACAATTAATGGAGCTGGAGGTTTGAAATTCCTCTATCTACTACTTTTGCCAAAATTTTTGGTAACATTTTAAAGTGAAAGGCAGTGGAGTCATAAAACTTGTAAATATTATTAAAAGCACTAATTACAGTATAAGTACTCATGATGGAAGGAAGTTTTCAAAAAAAAACATTTTTAAACTAAAATCTTACCTGATAGTTTTCATCTAGAATTTCATAAGTTTACTACCATTATTTTATTTTAGGCTCTTCTTGTGTCCCAGCACTAATTGTAGTGTAAAGATATGAAAAAAATGTATGTAGTTTCGGTGACCTTATATATTTTTTTCTTTGCTTTGTTTTCTTTTGCTTTATTTTGTTTTAGTGATAGCTGGGAGGGATGTTATTTAGGATTAGCTGGTAGAAACAGTCCCTTATCTACTATTGAACAAAGATAGTAAAAACAAACAGTGTTGTGATGGTTACTTTATTTTACTACATAAGAATGTGCATGCTGCAGTAGGAATATCTGAGTTCAAAATGAAGCTCTGGCCTTACAAAGGACACATTTCCCAGCCTCACATTTTTCAGAATTTCCACTGAAATTTTTGAAAAGGCTAGTTTTGAAATTAAAAAAAAAAAAAAATAGAAAAAGAAAGAAAAGATGGTGTGATCTCAGGCTTCAATAATCTGACCAGCTCTGCACACATTTGACATCATCAACCACTTTTGCCATCTCTCTGGACACTTCTACTGTCAAATCCCTTTCACTACATCAGTACTGGGAACAGACACTGCTTGCAGGCTCTGTTGCTCCAAAGCTTCCCTGCTATCTGTTCCACATCTAAGTTCATGACCCATGAAGCTGTTTTGTAAAGGTTTGGAGAATAATTCAAATTGTAATGACTCTCTGGAAAACCCAGTCCAGCTGCTTGATAAAAGCAGGGCCAACTTCACTGTCAGAATTTGTCGTTCAGGGTTTTGCCCTGAGGAGTTTTGAAAGCCTAAAAGAATTTTCCAGAGTTCGGCCTCTCTCATTATTAAGGATTTTTTTCTTATGTTTAATGGGATCTTCTGCAGTTGCAACTTGCAACTTGCAGATGTATCTTGTCCTTCAATTGAAGCCTCCTGGGAGGAGATGATGCTGTCTTCCTTGTAACTGCCCATCCAGTCTCCTTCTCTGGAAATATTCTAGGTGAACCTCCTCTAGCAGGGCTGTTGGACAAGATGATATACAGAGGTCACTTTCAGCCTGCAGCATTCTGTGATTCTGTGATTTATATTCCAAAATCCTGGAACCCAAGCTATTCTTACTCCTCTTCTGCTCTCCTCATGCCACACCTGTTGCCCTGTTGTCTGTCCCAGACTTTCTTCTCTTTGTTGGGTTTCCTTCCTGAAAATTGAGTCCTGTCCTTCTCTGGTCTTGTCTCCCTTCTCCCCTCCATTTTCTGGGAGAGTTAGGAATAGCAGAGAGGAATCTCCTCTGTAGTCACTTCCCAGAATGTTTATTCACAAAGTATACTGCTTATGAACTGGAAAATCATAGAATTGCAGGATGCTTTGGGCTGGAATAGATTTGAAAGATCATCTAGTTCCAATCCCCCTGACATAGGCAGGGATGCCACCCACTAGGATCAGATTGTTCAAAGTCTTGTCCAATCTGGCTTTCATGGAAGGACCATCTACAGCTTCTTGGCAACTTGTGCCAGTACCTCACCCCCCCCTCACAGTAAAGAATTTCTTCCTCATGCCTAATCCAAGTCTCCCCTCTTTTAGTTTAAAACTGTTCCTCCGTGTCCTGTTTAAAAAGCCTATTTAAAAAGATGATCTCTTTTTTTTTTTTATGTTCCTAAGTAGTGAAAGGCTGCAATAAAGTGTTCCATGTGTCTCCCAAACGTGTCTTTGATGCAATGACTGTTAGCCATGGACAGGAGGAGGAAATCTGTGGAGCTGTCTTGGCTCGGCAATGCAGCAGAACTGCCATGAACAATAGCTTGGGAGAAAAGTGACTCTCCCAGTGTTGCAAGACTGGTCCCTCGTTTTTGCCAAATTTTTCATTAATATCATGTTGCATCAGCCTCTAAATGTCTTTCCTTGTGAAAGACTGTTGCAGAGTCTGACAGACCCTCCTCAGAAAATTATTCTGTCTCTTTTTACTCCCATTGCAGCTTCATCCCATTTCCCTGATAACTACACTTCTCTTTCCATCCTGCATGATGTGCTCCTCTGTTTTCATTCTTCACACATTTGTTGCCTAACCAAGGTACCCGTGTCTCCTCCTGCTCTGCACAGCTTATCTCTAACCACCTCTTTGCAAAGTTTTCCTATCCCTCTCTGTTTGATGCTCTTTAGTTTCCAGTTACACTTCTCCGTTCCCCTTCATGAACACATGAATTGTACTAAAACTCTCTTCTCTATCCATTTCCCTTCCATCTTACACTTCTTCTGTCATCCTTCATTTCTGTTCCATTATCTGTCTCTTAGGCTCTCTTCTCACCTTTCCTCTACAAGAGATTGGGTGAAGCTTCACTAATCTCTAAACTCCTGGGGAGAGGTGGGTAAGTACCTACCACTGCCTGTTCCTCTAAAGTATTTTCATGTCTTCACTTCTCAGAGGGAATTACACCAACACTCTGTTTTCTCCTTTTCCCATCACTCGCTCTGAGCACTTTGATGGCTCTAAACTCCTCTCATTCCTCATTCCTCTTTTTTTCTTGGCAAAATCTATTTGGACCCTCACCAATCCAGGACCCATGGGACCAAAATCTGTTCTGGCTGCATAGTTGCAACATTGTCAGGAAGCTGAAGACCCTACATTTAATTTTTGTTTTTTTCTTATGTCCATTTTTCATTTTTTTAACTCAAATTTACCCACAGTAGCTGAGTGTGGGAGTGAGACTGCGGGTATAGTTAACTTAGGTTAATATGATCCTTCTGAGGGCAGATCACAGGGCAGAGGAGGTGTTGACATTGCTGTTTTTTAGCTCTTCAGTTGCTCCAAACAACTCTGGCAGAGCAGAAACTATTGTTAGAAAGCTCTAAGTGAAATAATTATGTATACATCTGGACAACCTCATTTTTTTCCCTGGGTCTTTTATAAGACATACCACAGAGCCTTGGTTTTGAGAGAAAATGGACCCAGTTTTCTGGAAAATGTGACTTGTTTTAGGATTGGCAAGACAAAGGCTGCAAATGTAGGCATCTGAAATGAATCAGTGATCACTTTTGAAAATCTTGATCAAAATGTTTCACATGGACAGGCATGAAATAGGAATCCACAAGCAGCAGCACCACAGGCTGTTTGTTATTACAGATGATCGTTTAGCACAGGCTGTTCTAATTTAGGTTAAGCAAAGCTAATACCAAAATGATCTATTTCTTAAACTAGCCTTGTGTGTCTGTGTCTTTGCACATGTGTGCACAAACAGAATAGGTAATTGTTTATGGAAAATTATATGGCTAGATGATACCTTGCCTAGTTTTCTTTCTCAGGGAGATACAGGGGATCCAAGTTGTTGTGTAAGTTTTTTATTCTCCCCAAGAAAGTAAGAGGGTACTGAATGATACAGGGATTAGATAGAATAGGAAAGCAAATGCTTTGGGTTCCCAAAATATTTGGAAGCACTTGCTGTGTTAGATACTTACCTACTGTGGTTTGTTTAGGGCCGAGGGGAGTCCCTGCAGGGAAGCCTGTAGCTAGAGACCCTGGTACTCTGTTAGGGTACAGAGTACTTTGCAAATAAAAAAGGGTACTTGGCAGGAAAAAAACCCCAGTGCTTCTGAAAACTGAGATGGATGCCTAACATGAGTCATGGCTCACTGAACACTTAAGGTCTCTCTCTGTTTCTAGCTTTTCTAGCATTCCTAATGTGCCCAGTACTTATACCTACCTGATACCAGGCAGGTTTAGATTAGATGTTATGTAGAAATTCTTTACTCAAAGGGTGGTGAAATGCTGGAATAGGTTGCCCCATTCCTGTAATTGTTCAAGACCAGGTTCAAATCTGTTGCAAGGACTTTGTTAAAAAGCAGTAAATGAGGATGTAAACTCTTGCTTCCAAAATTTCAGTCAAAACAGTCTGTATCATGCCTACTGTCCTGGTGTCAGCTGGGACAGGGTTAATTTTCTTCTTTATTAAACCATACCCCCAACCTATTAGGAAAATGGAGCTGACTGGTGGGAAGATGTGTAATGTGTGAATAAAGTCTATGTTTTGATCATCATTTGAAATTTGGGCTTCTTGAAGACACAGTAACAGTCAGGAGAGGCAAGAGCTGGGGCTGTCAGCTACATAGCCCCTATTTTGATGCATAATATCATGCAGGGCTTACATTTCTCCCTGTTTTTCCTCTCTGCTATTTTATTAATGTTTATTTTCCCCATCTTGCTCCTCACCCCATCCAGAATAATAGAATCGGCAGGAGCAGAGTCATGTCGCTTCTTGGTTGATTATACTGCTAACAGAAAAATCCAAACAAGCCATGCTGCATTTTATTCCCGAGAATATTCTTGAGAAAACTGTTTTTGCTCCTGGGGAAGTCAATGGAAATCTAATTAAGCCCAGATGTTTAGTAATAACAAGCACTTCCTTTTGGGAGACCCAAACAAAAGCTGTGTGAAAACTATTAATCGGGTTTGACTCTGTCATCAGGTTTAATTCCAGCTGTGCTAGTCAAGTTAATACTGGCTCTGAGAAGGAGATTGTCCTGCTTGACACAAAAGCCATAAACTCGGTGTGTGGCAGATTCAACAGTGTCTGGGCACACAGCTCAGCTTGTCTTCACACAAAGGGAAAAGCTCAGCAACTTCAACATCAGACTTCCAACACTTTCCTGGGATTGCTGCTTGTGCAAGCTACTAGACTAGAGACTGAAGACTAGACTTTATTTCCCTACTTGAATAAAGGCTTGACCCGATGATGGGCTCAAGCGTGGGCTTTTGTAGATGTTAGATCAGGCCCCATTGCTGCTGAGGGTTTGTGAAAATTCGTAGAATCATGGAAACACAGAATGGTTTAGGTTGGAAAGGACTTGAAAGACCATCTAGTTCCAACCCTGTTGCCATGGTCAGAGACACCTTCCACTAGACTAGGTTGATCAAAGCACCATCCAGCCTGGCCTTGGAAACTTCCAGGGATGGGTTATTCACAAGTTCTCTCAAAAACCTATTCTAAATTTTTGCCTACATCTTCCGTAGATCTTCCTGGTCTCCATTGTTTGCACTCTAAGACATGGAACAGCTGCCCCTTCTTCAAGACCAGAAGGTAAAGGTCAAAGGTTGAGTCTGAGCACCATAGGAAAAATAGGAAGGCTTTTCCTTTCATCTGTGGAGCATTTCAAACTTGTGATTTAATATATTCACAACCCTGTGCTTTTTTAAAAATTCAACTATGTTTTTATTATACAAAATTCCACAGTGAAATCCATCAGTCACTTTCTTACATAGCTGCTTTAAAAATAGAATTATACACCCTTTTGTAGTGTGTTAATTTTTATATTCACTAGCTTGAAGAAATGAAAGCAGCAATTTCACTTTGAGTTATTTACCTGGAGAGGTTTTGGTTTGACCTCTATTTCTGTTATATGCCTTAATGTACAGTTCGTGGCATTAACAGAAGACCTGATATAGTTACTTTTGAAGCCATTGCACCCCATTAGCAGGTCAAGCTCCCATTGTTGGTGAGCTTTTCTTCACTTCAAAAGGGTGAATTTTCTGTCAGGGTAGGGAACAAAATACATGTCACTGTTGACTTTTAGCAACATAGCATGTTAGCTGTGTTCAACCCATCACAGAATGAGAATCTATATAACTTTTCTTACAGCCCGTCCTCTTGGCAATAATATCTTTTTAGGGTGACACAGTGAACATCTGATTTGAATAATGGCACAGGACTAGGTTCCCTGTGTATCATTTCACAATGGTATATTCTTGCAGTCTAACCTTCCATGACCTTTAAAAACAGATATATTGTTCTTTTATATTGAAATGCAACTGTATGCCGTGAATTTCCCACAGTTTTCCTTAGAAAGGAAGCATTTCACTCCAATTCCAGCTGGTTGAAATTCACTCTCCAAGATTTTTCTATTGCAAAGTATTCACCCCAGAGATTAATTTCTTCACATTATACCCAGTTAAATATGTATTGCACATGAGAGACTAATTTCTTCTCTTTTAGTTAAACCGTGGACCTGTGACCTTCTGAGCAGATCTGGGTAACATATCAGCATGCTTGAGATTTCTTTTAAATCCCTCGTGGCTAGTAAGTGCCAGAACTAATTGACCTCATCTAGCTCTCATGTCTTGCCCCAGTGACTGGAGCAACATCCTAACAAAAACACTGAGACAACCAAAGAAGCTCCTACCACATGGTCATTGGTTTCCATTGTCAGCTGTCTAAATGGTAGGCAGGAGCACAACGGATACTACTTATAATTTCCATTTGGGTTTAGTTTGGTTTGTTTTTAGCTAAATTCTCATTGTTTTGGAACTCGAGGGAAATTTGCAACCAACTTCACTGAGTGAAGATGGTGTTTTGACCCACTCTGGCACATCTTTGTATGATTTCTGTTTAAGAAGGGTTGGGAGCTAACCAACTAGGTAAAAGCAAAGCTCAGACCAAACTGAAACATTTTGTGGAGGCACATAACTTTGAGAAGGGATTTCCTAATTGGCTGATGGCATCATCTGAACTCAGTGAAAAGTTTCAGGTCTCAAGACCTTACAGGTCTTTTTCTTTCAAGCTGGTTTACATTACACATCCCTCAAAACAACAGCAGAACTTTCCAATGGCTTCTTCTAACACTGTGTAATCTTTTAAATAGATCTGTATGTGAATGAAGAAAGTGCAAAACAGAGCAAATTCTCCTTCTGGTTCCTGCAACCCAGACCACTACAGTGGTGCAGTTCAGGGACACTTCAAAACCACTGTAAAATCCACAGTTGAAACTCAAAGATGAAAATTTTATCCTTCATTTCTACACAGTGCCAGGATAGCACCTCATTTCTTCAGTTTTCAGGGTGTTTTGTGCTCCTATGCTTTAAACTGGTGGATAAAGTTTTGCCTTCGGAAGCAAAAAAATGAACCCACACCAATGATGATCATAGATAAAACTAGTACAGATGTTAATATAATGATGATGTTGATTTTCTTCAGATCCTCTTTTTCACAGTCTTCTGGTCTAATGTTCTCAATGTGCATTTCTTCCCAATACCCGAAGCTCCGAATGTACTGGCACGTTAAGTGCTCCACGTTTGGGATCTGGACATTTTTGTTCTGGATCATTGATGAAAGCCAGATGTTTCCACAGCAGTTGAGTGGGTTCCCAGAGAGATACAAGTTTTTAAGTGAATTTTCTAATGCTAAAATATTGCTGTCCTGTAAGGTACTGAACCTATTGTTCCGTAGGTCTAGAACTTCCAGTGGGGAGCCACTACTCCACTTAGGCAGCCAGTTCAGCTGATTTTCAGAGAGGTTTAAATGTTTAAGGTGACTAAAACAAGGCAAGTCAATATTTAAATCTATCAGTCTATTGCCATGTAAATGCAAGTATTCCAGAGACTTTTCCAGTCCTGCTAGAGCTTTAAGTTCTATTTTCAGTCCAGGGTTCATGGAGAGATCCAAGACAAGCAGTGGAGTCTTGTAGAAGGTGCGTGCTGGTAGGATGTTCAGCATGTTGTCTGCTAGGTACAAGTACTGGAGAGCAGGAGAATTGACAAACGACACACAGCCACTTTCCTCTCCAGCAAGTCTTTGCTTAGCTAATCCCGAGTACATGTGGCACAGGCTGATATTATTGCTCCGAAGGTTAAGAAGACTGAGACTAGGAAGACTGGAAAATATGTCGAATTGCAGGGTCTGAAGGTTGTTGTTTTGAATATGAAACTCCCTCAAATTTGGCAAAGCACCAGCATTGAGGAGAAGGTTCTGCAAAGCATTGTAGCTCAAGTCAAGGACAGTTAGGGAGACCAATGCACTATCATCATTTATAGCAAATGCCTCAAGACAGTTTTTGCTGAGATTAAGGGTGTGAAGGGACAACATTGACTCGAAGAACCCATCTGGAATGGATTTGATTTTATTATAACTTAAGTCTAAATATACAAGCTGGGATAAATAAAGAGAACTTGTATTTTTACTTCGTTTCTGATCAAGAAGATGAAAAGAAGCATCTATCCATTCATTATCCATGTAGTCCATTTTATTATAAGGGGATTCAGCAGTGAGCTGGATTAAATTATTTGATAAATTCAGAGTTACCAGTTTATTTACCTGAGGCAAGGCTGGGAAGTGAAGCAATTTGTTTTCACTAAGATCCAGACATCTTAAACTATATTCCTCATTTGACTTTGTGATGCTGAACATTTCAATGCTATTCCTGCTAAGGTCAAGTATCTCCAACTGCCTGAGGTTGAAATCAGAGATGCAAGTAATTGAATTTGTGGAGAGATTCAGCTTGGAAAGGTTTGCTAGAGTGTCAAAAGCACCTTCTTCTATTTCCATGATGATATTTCTCTGAAGATCTATCTCCACAAGACCGGGAGATCCCCGAAACATCTTGTGTGATATCATTACAATACTGTTGTCTGCCAAGGAAAGATACTGCAGTGTTGGAGCTTGATTAATGAAATACTCAGCCATCCCACTGTAAAGATTGTTGTGGGACAAGTCCATTATTTCCACCTTGGGCAAAAGTCCAATCCCCTCTGTCCCATTCTGAGTAAGCTCATGTAAATGATTATTGGCTAAATTTATTTCCAGCAAACTTGTCATGTGTGCAAACACTCCAGATGTGATGAAGCTTATCTGGTTGAAGCTTAAATCCAGATACTGGAGGGAAGTGTAAAATGGTAATGGTATTTCAGGGATGCTTTGAATCAGGTTTCCAGACAGATCTATTTTGTTTACATTCTGATGGAGCTCGTGAGGGATTTGGTGGAGGTCTTTGTTGTGGCAAAATGCCTGTGAATTTGCCTGCCAGAAAAGGAGAGAAAAGGAGTTGGCACATGACAAATTAAAAACATTTTTGCATGATATATATAAGGAAAATAACATTCAAGATCCAGGCAGAACCTCCTCCTGAAACACTGATCCCACCACTTGATCTGAGCAGTCAGACAGCAAGAGCAACAATCCTGACACCTCTCTTTAGCTAACAACACGCTTTTAATTTTAAAGGCATCACTGACCTTCAACAGTAGAGTTTTATCTGTGTTTGATAAATATCTACTGAATGCTCTCCTTT